>NC_139005.1:71738215-73146997 GCF_964374135.1 Grampus griseus | reverse complement strand
GTGGACAAAGAACTAATATGATAATGCAGAACCAGCATAACAAAAGAGATGCTAACCCAGAGGTGAATATCACAGTTATTTCCTTAATCATCCTAGAACCATTCTGAACTAAGAAACTCAGTGAGGAAGGATGGGTGGTTAAACCAGAATAATCTCATATATCACTAAAGTATTATCAATTAATTTTTAAATCCACAAATATCTATCAGTGTTGACCATATTCCAAACAATAATCAGGATGCTGAGGGTCCAAAATTAACAGATAGATATGTTTCTTGCTCCCACAGTTTACATTTTGTTTTAATTGTACTTGCTATACATACAAATTATTTAACAAACAAGATATAGTTTATCTCATGGTTTGAGATGTCATTCTCAACTAGATTTTGTGTGTACATCTTAAATAGAAAAAAAAAAAACTTTAGTGCTGGATAGGGGAAAAAGTGAACAGCGTGGACCTTGATGATTTTTTGTAGTCACTACTGAGATGCCCTAAGTGGGTAAAATTGCTCAGAATAGTTCCTAAAATGATACCGTTTCATTGGGATGTGCTGATAGATTTAAGGACATAAATACAGCTTCTTGTTTTCTTGGAAGTCTTTTTTGTCCCTGCAGTACCTCAATCATTATAAAAAGAAAATATCTAGATAACTGAAAAAAAAATAGGTATAGTTAGTTTTGGCTGTAAAAGAAAAAGAGAATACATGAAGATAGCTAAGTTACTGACAGTACTATTGAAAATGGTTTAAAATTTTTCCCTTCCTTTTAACATTCAGTTTTAGTTTTAATATCTTTGGTCTGAGTACTAAAAGATTTTGTAGATACTGCAGTCCCAATGTGCTATACTGAAATGGAAGTTTGAGGTGTATTATGGTTTCAAATATATATCAAGGAGATAACACTGCCCTTTCAGAGTCAGTACATCAATACCAACCAAGTAGCACAGAGGGAAAAGAAAAAGGAGGAGCTGGAAAAGATAAAGATAGAAATAGAAGAGGGAAGAGGCTAGATAGCTGCCAAGAAGGGAAGACTTTCCCTTTCCAACCTTAACAAATCTTCCCATCTGTAGCAAGATCTGGATGTGATGTGTTGCTTTTTTTAACTTAATCACATTAAACCTACTGTGCTTTACATAATAATTATTCCCTAATTGAGGAAGTTCTTTAATGTAAAAGAAATATGAATTAAGCTGTAAAACTGATTAACATTCTTGAAATCATCAGAAGCCTTTGCTAGACGTCATCATTGACTTTACATGACCAGAGGGAAGGAAAACAATAAAGGATCAATAATTTGTAATTAATAACAATAATAATAATGAGTAATAAAATAATAACAATTCTTGGATTTCTCTTAAAAGGGGACTTGGAATACTTGAGGGCAGGGGAAGAGAGAGAACAAGTCATTATACATTCAGAGAAATTATTTTGATAAATTTATTTCTTCCTGTGGTAATATTGGCAGATGTAATCATGTGAGCTCTGAAAATGAGAGGGAAATAATTCAGTTCAGCAAAATTATACTGATTGAAATGGATATGAAAGAAATGTTGAACTACATTTTGTAAGAAGTGTCCCTTTGTGTGTGTAGAAATTATGAAGTGGTTTAAATAAACTAGACAGGGTATAAGGTGTGTATCAATGTGCACAGCTCTGCTGCTGAAATGCTACCTTTCACGGAAGCTCAGTCCAGAGTGCTGCATCCTCTCAGCAATTCACAATTTTTATGATGCAGCTGCCCAGACTAATGAAAGCACAGGATTTGGATAAAAACCCAGATTCTCTTTCCAGCTGTGCCTCCCTGACCCATCTGGAAAATGAGAAAATGGTCCTTCTTTACAAAGCACTTTGCAGCCTGACCCTCCTCTGTCTTTTCTTTCTCACCACTGGGACATCAACACATTTAAACAGTGATGGATTATAATGTCCTTAAGAAGTAAACTACAACTAGTGGGCCCAGAAATAATTAAGATCATGGAAAAGTATGAAGCAATGAGATTGATTTCCTAAAATCACACAAAAATAACTTCTATTACCACCCACATGAACTTCATACTTTTTGTCCGACCTCCTATTGCTGACCTCTTTTCCCAGGAATGTGGGGAGCCTGGGCTCAGAGGAGCCAGCAGTTCCAGAGCTGAGATAGAGTGTGGGAATGGGGGAGGGGAAATAAGCTTTTGGCTAAAGAACAAAGGGAGACTGATGCCTGGGTCTCAGATGAGGGTGTAGGAAGCAAGTAGAGTTCAAACACTGGGTCTAAATGGAGGGTGGAGTCCAGAGACCAGGTATGAAGAAAAGCCTCAGGAAAAGAACAAACAAGGGAGTCAAGGCAGGTGTGGTAGGCAAAGCACAAACAAGATTCCTGGACATAATGGGATGTAATGTGCCACAATCAATCCTGTGGATGGGGTGGGAACCATAAAACTAAGCTGTTTTTACAACTCTTAAGTATTCAATTGCCTCCTTAGATAAGAAAGTTGTAGAAATACAAAGTAGGAATAAAACAAGTGTTTCACAGAAAACAGCACTATGAAAAGAAATCTAATTTTCTCTCAGAAAAACAAGGAATTTGCAACTTTAAATGCCAAAAATAAATGAAGGCTCTGAATTAGTCCAAGTTTAATAAATCTGGCCTAAAAAAAATCTCTTCCACAGTTTATGGACATCAAAATGGATTTAAAATTCTGGGGAATCCTACCCTTCCTCTACCAGTGTAAATAAAGCCTGTTATTGTTAGAGCCTGTTTATTTATGCAGTGATAGTTTTATTAATCAGGATAAACTAGGTTATTCCTTGGTAACAAATTAACCCTGAAATATCAGTTGCTTAACACAGCAAAAGTATATTTCTCTCTCATACTACATGTGCAAACTGAGTCAACAGATTAGCAGTTCTGTTTCATATAATCACCTGATGTAAGGAGAGGTTAACAAGATCCTCCATTCAGAGCATCACTGGTAGTCATGATAGGAAAAAAAAGACAAATTAGAGAAACTCAGAGGCTTTCTATTGCCTCAGCTTGAAGCTCAAACATCACATTCATGCACATTTCATTGGCCAGCGCCAGCCTACTGGTCTCACCTACCTAAAGGAGGTTAGGATGTATAGTCTCCCCTAAACAGGAAAGGAAAGGAGAGTTGGGTATTTTTGAGTACTAGTAATGTTTACCATGTTTGATATTTTTAAATAATCGTAAGATTCTGGAAAATCACTTTCTGGAGAAAAGAGAGGGACAGAAGAAGAAGAAGAAAAAAAAACCTAGGGATATAGACATAATCAAGAAAGAACAAGTGAAGAATCTTAATAGTAATTTGAAATTAGGGTATTTTAGGTACCCCATAAATGTGCAGTTTCTGCACATGTGAGGTTTTCCTCAAATATGAAAAAAAAATTATTGCTTGGACCTATTAAAGGTAAGATTTTTTTTTTAAAAGGTAGGACGGAATTCTGCTTTCTGGGGCCTAGTGAGACCAAAGAACAGAGAGGCTAACATCTAGATGGAACACACTACTGAGGTTTCATACCCAGTAGGGAATTAATCCTACTCATGTGTTCAGAGCACTGTAAGAAACTGAATGAATGAAGTTCGTTAATTATCTAGTAAATAAGTAAAACCAAATAAACCTTGAGAAAGGGGAAGGTAGGAATTCTAAAGGGAAAAAATGGATAATTTTTAGTACAGGACTTCATTCTCTTTTGAATTGCCAGGAAGAAAGAAAGGGCCCAGGGGAGCCAAGAGTAATTATGATGAAAGGATAATACACTTGGGATTCAGAGAAAAAGAGTTAGAAGATAAACAGAGAAGACCAGGAAGCCTCATCTGAGAAGAATTAGCAATCCCATTGGGCAATTGGGAATCTACTGAGCTTGGATTCTGAAGAGCTTGATCTAGACTCTAGACGTGGCAGGTCTTACTTTCAAAGTGAATGAGTCAGGATGGGGATTCTTAGACTGACCTAGCTTCATTTGCATTTTAATGTAGACCAGAAAACCTATTATTAGTATAACTTTTAAGAGTTTCTCTAGCTTCTAATCATTCATATTGTTTGGAGTTCTAAAAATATCTTCTATTCTCTTCTATGTTTGCAGTTAAATCATTAAGGATCACAAATAAGGCTCTGTGTTTCAGAAAGTGTAGCTGGGGAGGGGTTGAAAACCCAAGCTGAGTGGCAGTCACTGACAACCAAGAATGAGAGTAAATAATCAAGATGCTTTAGTCCCATGGAAGCAAAAAGAAGAGGATGTATGTAGATCATGATTGGAGGCTTTGGCCTGCCTTAAAAATGACTTATTCAATTTAGGTGGCAAAGGCAATTGTTACTGGGATTTCCATTTCTTCGCATAAAATCATTCACAGCTTCTTCAAGCTACAGCAAGGTTATAAGGTAGAGAGAGTAGCTCAGGAACTGGGTCTATTCTCATCATAAATACTAGTGTCCATCACAGACATGCTAAGCATATTTCCTATTCCAGTATCTAAGCCACTGATTGAAATGTTAACTGGCCCAAGAAGTAACCTCTATGGAATGCCATTTGTTGTGTATCCCCAGGCTGACACTAAACCATTGGTAATATTTGTCAAAATGTGACAGTTCAACCAGCTGTCACTTCTCAAAGCACTCTGACGCACAGTTGTTGGTGAGGAATTAAGGCAGTAACAGCAGGGACAGTAAGGATTAGGTTTGACAGTTCACTAAGACAAGTGCATAGATTAGCTTTGTCTAAGTCAGGATGCCTTTCTATTTTAGAAAGAGGATGATTTCGGTTAACAAAATTTAATTTGAAAAGAGCTAAAAATAAAGAAATGTGGAAGGCATTTTGAATGACAAAACAAAAGAGCATTCAGGATTGTTGATCACTGATTTTCAGTCAAAAATATAAACAGAAATAAAAATTTCAATGATTAACATAGAATTAGAGGGTAAAAAAACCTAATGTTTGTAAAATTAAAAAATCAGGTCAGCTTTTTGCCAGGGTTCAAAAGAATATATGAGACACAAGGGCTTCACTATAAAACTATATTCCTAGGAGAAGCAAAGTTTAGAAGGAAGAAGACAGATACCTTCTTTTACAATCATAGTGAAAGCATGCTTAAAATGACTGTTGAGATTTTCTTCAATAGAATGTTTTGTTTTTCCAGCTTCCTAGAAATATAGTTTTATGACTGAAACAGATGTCCTGTTTAGCTCTTTTCCTTGACCTTTTCACAAGTCTCCTAATTCTAATCAGGTAGTAAACAGCTGTTAAATAAATCTGCCCTTGAGCTTTGGGGAGAACAAGGAGGCCTCAGACACTGTAGCTTCTGACTTCGTTCCTGGCATCATGGTTTAGGTCAGAGATTATAAACTCAGTAATCCAGAGAATATGATAAACACCCTGATAATGTTGAGAAGAGCCAATCTAACTCCCTTCTTCCCATAAGCGGTGGGAGAGACAGGAGATGGGTGCTGAGGTTAGAAGAGCATATTAACAGCAAGCACAGGGCTTCCCTGGTGGCGCAGTGGATGAGAATCCATCTGCCAATGCAGGAGACACGGGTTCGAGCCCTGGTCCAGGAAGATCCCACATGGCGTGGAGCAACTAAGCCTGTGCGCCACAACTACTGAGCCTGTGCTCTAGAGCCCATGAGCCACAACTACTGAGCCCGCGTGCCACAACTACTGAAGCCCGTATGCCTAGGGCCCATTCTCTGCAACAAGAGAAGCCACCGCAATAAGAAGCCTGCGCACCACAACGAAGAGTAGCCCCCGCCTACCACAACTAGAGAAAAAAGCCCGCGTGCAGCAATGAAAACCCAATGCGGCCAAAAATAAATAAATTAATTAAAAAAAAAAACAAGCACATTAAGTCCTCAGTTTATCTGGAGCCAGCAGACTTGGTGTTTTGGGATTGATACCCATCTTTTCAGCCCCGAGTGAGATTTGTACACAGCTCCCCCATCATTTTTATGATCTATCTGAGAATCTGCACAACCCTGATACAATGAAGAAACCCAAAGTGAAGAGAGACATGAACTCCTGGTTTTGGGAGCACAGCCTCAACAAGCAGCTGTTTGAGCCAAGTAGCCTGTTTAGATCCAGCGGTTGTGCTGATGGTAGGAGCGCCAGGCTATGTCCTTGCCAGGGCCCTTCCAACCTGAACAGCATTCCAAAGCAAAACTGACAGAAGCAGATTAGGACAGCTACTCACTCACCCAGTCTGGTAAAGCTTCCTCTTTAAAGGCTGATGTGTCTTTAGACCAGGGATGTGTCCACCCAAGAAGTATGCTTGGTAATCCCCCCATGGAATATAAAAAAAATAATGGAACTTATCTCATTATTCTTAATCTCAGTATTTTAAATTGATATTTTATGTGCATTTTAAAATGTACAGGGGCTTCCCTGGTGGCGCAGTGGTTGAGAGTCCGCCTGTCGATGCAGGGGACACGAGTTCGTGCCCCGGTCCGGGAGGATCCCACATGCCGCGGAGCGGCTGGGCCCGTGAGCCATGGCCGCTGAGCCTGTGCATCCGGAGCCTGTGCATCCGGAGGCTGTGCTCCGCAACCGGAGAGGCCACAACAGTGAGAGGCCCCGCGTACCGCAAAAAAAAATAAATAAATAATAAATAAATAAAATAAAATGTACGTAATACACTAGAACATGGGATTGAATATAAAATAATAAATAAATATACATGTATGGAGTTATATGCCTGTTAGGGCTGCTATAACAAAATATCATAAACTGGGTGGCCTATAAACACCAAACATTTATTTCTCACAGTTATGGAACCTGGGAAGTCCAAGATCAAAGTGTTGCAGGAAGGGGACCCCTTCCAGGGCCCAAGAATGGGCTCTTGTCTAACACTCAGAAATGAACTGTCCAGGGAGACACACATGCTGATGAAGCAAAAGCCTTTAATGGGAAGGGGCGCCCAGGTGGAGAGCAGCAGGTAAGGGAACCCAGGAGAACTGCTATGCCACGTGGCTCACAATCTCAGGTTTTATAGTAATGGGGTTAGTTTCTGGGTTGTCTCTGACCAGTCACCTGGTTGGCCCATATTTGGTCTGACTCAGGGTCCTTCCTGGTGGTGTGTGCAACTCTCAGCCAAGATGGAATCCAGCGTGAAGGATTCTGGGAGGTTGGCAAGACATATGATGGGCTGGCGTCTCCTCCCTCTTTTTGGCCTCTCCTAAATCTCCTGGTTAGTTTTTGGCAGCAGCACTATGTTTCTTATCAGGACCTCCTGTTGTGACACAACTCAGGCAAGTGGTTGTTATCATGCCTGGCCAAGGCAGGCGGTTTCGGGCAACGGTTCCCTAACATCAGCTTTTTAGTTGGCCATTTTTTGGTTAAAAGCTCACATGTGGTGGAATAGATCTCTTTTATAAGAACACTAATCCCACTCCAGAGGTTCTGCCCTAATGTCCTAATAACCTCCCCAAAACTCCACTTCCTATTACCAATACACTGGTGGTTAGGATTTCAACAAATGAATGTTCGGGAGTCACAAACATTTAGACCATAATAGATAGTTAATTTTGTTTAATTGGTAGGGGCACATACAATAAAAAAAAGTTAGAAACCACTGTTCTAGATTACTCCTTTCCCTCAGCCAAATAGAAGAAATAAGGCACATTGAGAAGGAACTGCTGTAACAGTAACTCTCTAAAAGTCACCCAGAGCAAACTTTTTGATTTAGAATAGTGATCAGACTAATGTCACTATAGGGCAGAGGGAAGGAAAAACAAGGGAGGGGAGAAATAAGAAATGAAAGTTTCTTTTCTCAGGTGACATCTTTCTTCAGTAATAAACCTTTAAACAAAAGACCCAGACTGCCCACCTTCCTCATCCTCACATCCATGGCATACTGTACCTACATTGGTATGAACCATGTAACTCTCTAGTGAATAATCTGGTAAACCCAAGAAACAAGATTCAGACCAAGGGTATCACCTTGGGGAGGGTTTGTTTAGTGAGTTGAAGATCCCAGGTATGGAGACTCAGGAAAATGTAACTGCAGAATGCAGTCATCAGGTAGTTTGCTTGCAAGGTGTCAGACAGTGAGCAGAGGATACTGACCTTACAACAAAAAACAAGAGTTCAAGATCACAGGTTGTAAACAGGTGGCCCATGGCCAAGTCCAGCCTGCAGACATGATTTGTTTGGCCAAAGGTCACGTATAAAATTTTGAATTTGTTGTAAACATTTAAAACTTGGGAGATTTCACACCAAAAAAATAATATCCACATTTCTGGCTTCTCTTGATAAATGAAAGATCTGACAACATGTGGGCCCACATTCCTGAGGAGCCAACCACGGGCTGGAGATGAAGTATGTTGCTTATGGAGAGAGGGCAGAGCCTCTTACTTTCATTTCATCCCCTGCAAAGGGCTGTTTCATCTATGCTTGTTTCCATTGTTCTCAGTTCATATATAGCAATGACACAGAATGCTGAGAGAAGTCAGGAAGGCAACCAAGAAACCCTGAATGATCAGCTCCTTGTCACACCTCCTCCCCCTGTCCCATTGCCTACCATGTGCCAGATGCTGTTCTAGGAATCAGGGACGGAAAGAATCAAAAGGAAACAGAAAAGATGAGGTGCCTCCTCCCATTGAACTTATATTCTAGTTGAGAAAACTGGAAAACAAATCATTAAGTATCAGTTATCAGTGACAATAATATCCAAAATATTTTGAATGCTTTATGGACCAGTCACTGTTCTTTCTCTTATGTGGTTTGTGTTCTTTTATGCATATTAATTCCCACAGAAACTCCATGAAAAGGAAATAATTGCATCCCACTTTTCAAATAGGAAATTGAGTCATGGAGATAAGCAACCTGTATGAAGTCTCACTGCTAGTAATGGCGAAGTAAGAATGGGTCTCAGCAGTCTGGCTTCAGAGGAGCAGCATTTAACCCTGTACCACACGATTAAGTGCTAAGCAGAGTGTTAAAATAGGCTGATGTGACAGAAACAGACTGGGCAGCTACTTTAGATTTCGAAGTTAAGAAAAGCCTTTTTAGGAAGTGACAGGATATCCTTTCTGAAGGATACAACCATGCAAAAACTTCAGAAGTACGCCAAGGGAACAATTAATGTAAAGGACTAAATTTGGAAAATGCTTGGCTTATTAAGAACCCAAAATAAGTTGACCAGGGTGGCTGCAGCTTGATGTGAGAGTGAGAATGAGAGAGGGAGAAAACTGCAGAGACGAAGTTAAAGAGGAAAGCACAGACCAGTCTCCCAGATAGGTAGTTTAGATATTTATTCCAGTTGAGAGCCATTGACGGGTTATAGATTGAGAGGTGACAGAATCTAATTTGCATTTCAAAAACATGGCAATGCTCACATTTACCCAAACTCTTTATAAACTGACCTTAATGTATGTCTCTAGCTTCTTCTCCCACTAGTTCTCCTTCATGCGTACTGTGCTTTAACTACAACATTCAAGTAACTAGTTTTGTGCTGGAAAACTGATCTTGTGAAAACAAAGCTCTGATTTGTAGAATTTGCTCATTTCTGTGGTGTAAATACTTTCACTACAGCTGATTTTATGTTATCAATAATTGAACAACCAGTTTGCAAAACTCCTGAATATTTAACCATCAGCTCTTGAGAGCTGGTTCCAGCTGGCTTCAACACAGCTCTATCCCAAATATCTTCACCTTCTGAAATTCATCAGGCCCTTACATGGCATGCCTTTCTGTTCTCCCTGACCAATTTAACCATTGTAGAGCTATGGTTATGAGTAGCAACTTTGGTTTCACATGGACTTCGATTAAAATCTCTGTTTTAGAAATCAGCCACATGGTCTTAGGAAAAGTTCTTAATTTCTCTATAGTACCTGTGTTATCCCGTTTATAACATGGGGTGCCTCCCGTAATAGCCCTACCTCAGGGTGTTGTTATAAGAATCAAATAAAATAATGTAATAGAAAGCATTTAACAAAATACCTGGAATATTAGATGATGTAATTTAGAAGCAATTTTTAACTTATCTACTCACCCACCACAGGCCCTATCTAGGAGCTGGGGAAAGCTATGAAGTTTGAAACATGTACCTTTCAATATCTTGTCTTTTGAGAGTTAGGTCTCCTGCCTCGTTCTATCTCTAAAATGCTTTCTAGGATCCACACAAAAATCTTTTTCTCTTATGTGGTAAAGAAATTACTCAATGATATAAGACATATTTTTACATATGATATAAAAAGAAATAGTGGCTTAAAGTATTAGTAACTATTTCATAATAAGGTTTCTTGATGACAGGAAAGACTTCAAGACTGTTTGCAGAAGTTTCTTGCCATTGTATTTTATCTTGATATTTAGTATTTTGTAATTTTTCTATAAAAGCAGCCATTTGAGGTAGGTAATTTAGTCTTAGCCTCCACCTGTCAGTTTCTATCCACTAGAATCCTGTGAACAACTCACTTCAGTGTTTAGCTGTATCAATACCATGAACAGTTTTATTCAATGACTATTAAAGATCCAAGTTCTAGTGACAGCTCGATTCTACCTTTGTGACCTTAAGTCCCAAAATCTGAGATTTAACACATTAGAATGAATTCAGAGTCTATACCTGCTCTAAAATTCAATGATTCTACCTAATGAAGTATTTATAAATGCCAAAAGCACCTCCAAAGCCAACAGAAAAAACATACTTTTGGCACCATTCTCATGAGACTAACATAAATAAACTTAGGTCTCTATAGCAAATCAAAGCAGAGTATTGAGGAAATTCTATGAATTATTCAGAAACAAAATAAAATAAAATAAAGCAAAATAAGAACTTGTGGCTCTAAAGGTATCAGAATACACTTACAGTCTTATTCAGAAATCACTAGACTGCAGTGTGTTCTGTATTTATATCCAAGAAGTCCTCAAAGTTGCATTTTCCTTTAAATTCAGATTTTTCAGAGATCCCGTATCAAATATCTGCTTAAAGGAATGTTATAGAACAATATCAAGTCAAAAACATGTAAAAGCAACCCAGGTGCACTTGCTAGTTTCCTTGTCAAATTTTAAAAGATATTTAAGGGAGGACCTTCAAGACGGCAGAGGAGTAAGACGTGGAGATCACCTTCTTCTCCACAAACATCAAAAATACATCTACACGTGGAACAACTCCTATAGAACACCTACTGAACGCTGGAAGAAGACCACAGACTTCCCAAAAGGCAAAAAACTCCCCAAGTACCTGGCTGTGTAGCTGACAGGGTCTTCATGCTCCAGCCAGCTGTCAGGCCAGAGTCTCTAAGGTGGGAGAGCCGAGTTCAGGACATTGGACCACCAGAGACCGTGCAGGCCCATGTAATATCTATCAGTGAGAGATCGCCCAGAGATCTCCATCTCAACACTAGGGCCCACATCCACTCAATGATCAGCAACCTCCAGTGCTGGACACCCCATGCCAAACAACTAGAAAGACAGGAACACAACCCCACCCATTAGCAGAGAGGCTGCCTAAAATCACAGTAAGTTCACAGACACCCCAAAACACACCACCGGACGCAGTCCTGCCCACCTAAAAGACAAGATCCAGCCTCATCCACAAGAACACAGGTACCAGTCCCCTCCACCAGGAAGCCAACACAACCCACTGAACCAACCTTACTCACTGGGGCAGACACCAAAAACAACAGGAACTATGAACATGCAGCCTGCGAAAAGGAGACCCCAAACACAGTAAGTTAAACAAAATAAGAAGACAGAGAAATATGCAGCAGATGAAGGAGCAAGGTAAAAACCAATCAGACCAAACAAATGAAGAGGAAATAGGCCGTCTACCTAAAAAAGAATTCAGAGTAATGATAGTAAAGATGATCCAAAATCTTGGAAATAGAATAGAGAAAATGCAAGAAAGTTTTAACAAGGAGCTAGAAGAACTAAAGAGCAAATGAATAATGATGAACAACACAATAAATGAAATTACAAATTCTCTAGAAGGAATCAATAGCAGAATAACTGAGGCAGAAAAATGGATAAGTGACCTGGAAGATAAAATAGTGGAAATAACTACTGCAGAGCAGAATAAAGAAAAGAGAATGAAAAGAACTGAGGACAGTCTCAGACATCTGGGACAACATTAAACGCACCAACATTCGAATTATAGGGGTCCCAGAAGAGGAAGAGAAAAAGAAAGGGACTGAGAAAATATGTGAAGAGATTATAGTTGAAAACTTCCCTAATATGGGAAAGGAAAGCGTTAACCAAGTACAGGAAGCACAGAGAGTCCCATACAGGATAAATCCAAGGAGAAACACGCCAAGACACATATTAATCAAACTGTCAAAAATTAAATACAAAGAAAACATATTAAAAGCAGCAAGGGAAAAACAACAAATAACACACAAGGGAATCACCATAAGGTTAACAGCTGATCTTTCAGCAGAAACTCTGCAAGCCAGAAGAGAGTGGCAGGACATATTTAAAGTGATGAAGGAGAAAAATCTACAACCAAGATTACTCTACCCAGCAAGGATCTCATTCAGATTTGATGGAGAAATTAAAACCTTTACAGACAAGCAAAAACTGAGGGAGTTCAGCACCACCAAACCAGCTCTACAACAAATGCTAAAGGAACTTCTCTAGGCAAGAAACACAAGAGAAGGAAAAGACCTACAATAACAAACACAAAACAATTAAGAAAATGGGAATAGGAACATACATATCGTTAATTACCTTAAATGTAAATGGATTAAATGCTCCCACCAAAAGACACAGACTGGCTGAAGGGATACAAAAACAAGACCCATATATATGCTGTCTACAAGAGACCCACTTCAGACCTAGGGACACATATAGACTGAAAGTGAGGGGATGGAAAAAGATATTCCATGCAAATGGAACTCAAAAAGAAAGCTGGAGTAGCAATTCTCATATCAGACAAAATAGACTTTAAAATAAAGACAATTAGAAGAGACAAAGAAGGACACTACATAATGATCAAGGGCTCGATCCAAGAAGAAGCTACAACAATTGTAAATAGTTATGCACCCAACATAGGAGCACCTCAATACATAAGGCAAATCCTAACAGACATAAAAGGGGAAACTGACAGTAACACATTCATAGTAGGGGACTTTCTAACACCCCACCTTCACCAATGGACAGATCACCAAAACGAAAATGAATAAGGAAACACAAGCTTTCAATGATACATTAAACAAGATGGACTTAAATGATATTTATACGACATTCCAACCAAAAACAACAGAATACACATTTTTCTGAAGTGCTCATGGAACATTCTCCAGGATAGATCATATCTTGGGTCACAAATCAAGCCTTGGTAAATTTAAGAAAATTGAAACTGTATCAAGTGTCTTTTCCAACCACAACACTATGAGACTAGATATCAATTACAGGAAAAGATTTGTAAAAAATACAAACACATTGGAGGCTAAACAATACACAACTTAAGAACAAAGTCATCACTGAAGAAATCAAAGAGGAACTCAAAAACTACCTAGAAACAAATGACAATGGAGACACGATGACCCAAAATCTATGGGATGCAGCAAAAGCAGTTCTAAGATGGAAGTTTACAGCAATACAATCCTACCTTAAGAAACAGGAAACATCTCGAATAAACAACCTAAATTGCACCTAAAGCAATTAGGGAAAGAAGAACAAAAAAAAATCCAAAGTTAGCAGAAGGAAAGAAATCAAAAAAATCAGATAAGGAATAAATGAAAAAGAAATGAAGGAAATGATAGCCAAGATCAATAAAACTAAAAGCTGGTTCTTTGAGAAGATAAACAAAATTGATAAAACATTAGCCAGGCTCATCAAGAAAAAAAGGGAGGGCTTCCGTGGTGGCGCAGTGGTTGACAGTCCATCTGTCGATGCAGTGGACACGGGTTCGTGCCCCAGCCTGGGAAGATGCCACATGCCGTGAAGCGGCTAGGCCTGTGAGCATGGCCACTGAGCCTGCGCATCCGGAGCCTGTGCTCCACAATGGAGAGGCCACAACAGTGAGAAGTCCATGTACTGCAAAAAAAAAAAAGAAAAAAAAAAAGAAAAATAGGGAGAAGACTCAAATCAATAGAATTAGAAATGAAAACAGAGAAGTAACAACTGACACTGCAGAAATACAAAAGATCATGAGAGATTACTACAAGCAACTCTATGCCAATAAAATGGACAACCTGGAAGAAATGGACAAACTCTTAGAAATGCACAACCTGCCAAGACTGAATCAAGAAGAAATAGAAAATATGAACAGACCAATAACAAGCACTGAAATGGAAACTGTGATTAAAAATCTTCCAACAAACAAAAGCCCAGGACCAGATGGCTTCACAGGCGAATTCCATCAAACGTTTAGAGAAGAGCTAACACCTATCCTTCTCAAACTCTTCCAAAATACAGCAGAGGGAGGAACACTCCCAAACTCATTCTACAAGGCCACCATCACCCTGATACCAAAACCAGACAAGGATGTCACAAAGAAAGAAAACTACAGGCCAATATCACTGATGAACATAGATGCAAAAATCCTCAACAAAATACTAGCAAACAGAATCCAACAGCACATTAAAAGGATCATACACCATGATCAAGTGGGGTTTATTCCAGGAATGCAAGGATTCTTCAATATACACAAATCAATCAACAAGATACACCATATTAACAAATTGAAGAATAAAAACCATATGATCATCTCAATAGATGCAGAGAAAGCTTTCAACAAAGCTTTCAACACCCATTTATGATAAAAACCCTCCAGAAAGTAGGCACAGAGGGAACTTACCTCAACATAATAAAGGCCATATATGACAAACCCACAGCCAACATCATCCTCAATGGTGAAAAACTGAAACCATTTCCAATAAAATCAGGAACAAGACAAGGTTGCCCACTCTCACCATTCTTATTCAACATAGTTTTGGAAGTTTTAGCCACAGCAATCAGAGAAGAAAAGGAAATAAAAGGAATCCAAATTGGAAAAGAAGAAGTAAAATTGTCACTGCTTGCAGATGACATGATACTATACATAGAGAATCCTAAAGATGCTATCGGAAAACTACTAGAGCTAATCAATGAATTTGGTAAAGTAGCAGGATACAAAATTAATGCACAGAAATCTCTGGCATTCCTATACACTAATGATGAAAAATCTGAAAGTGAAATTAAGAAAACACTCCCCTTTACCATTGCAACAAAAAGAATAAAATATCTAGGAATAAACCTACCTAAGGAGAAAAAAGACTTGTATGCAGAAAACTATAAGACACTAATGAAAGAAATTAAAGATTATACAAATAGATGGAGAGATATACCATGTTCTTGGATTGGAAGAATCAACATTGTGAAAATGACTCTACTACCGAAAGCAATCTATAGATTCAATGCAATCCCTATCAAACTACCAGTAGCATTTTTCACAGAACTAGAACAAAATATTTCACAATTTGTATGGAAACACAAAAGACCCCGAATAGCCAAAGCAATCTTAAGAAAGAAAAACAGAGCTGGAGGAATCAGGCTTCCTGACTTCAGACTTTACTACAAAGCTACAGTAATCAAGAGAATATGGTACTGGCACAAAAACAGAAATATAGATCAATGGAACAGGATAGAAAGCCCAGAGATAAACCGATGCACATACAGTCACCTTATCTTTGATAAAGGAGGCAAGAATATACAGTGAAGAAAAAACAGCCTCTTCAATAACTGGTGCTGGGATAACTGGACAGCTACATGTAAAAGAATGAAATTAGAACACTCCCTAACAGCATACACAAAAATAAGCTCAAAATGGATTAAAGACCTAAATGTAAGGCCAGAAACTATCAAACTCTTAGTGGAAAATATAGGCAGAACACTCTATGACATAAATCACAGCAAGATCCTTTTTGATCCACCTCCTAGAGAAATGGAAATAAAAACAAAGATAAACAAATGGGACATAAAGATACTTAAAAGCTTTTGCACAGCAAAGGAAACCATAAATAAGATGAAAAGACAACCCTCAGAATGGGAGGAAATATTTGCAAATGAAGCAACTGACAAAGGATTAATCTCCAAAATATAAAAACAGCTCATGCAGCTCAATATCAAAAAAACAAACAACCTAATCCTAAAACGGGCAGCAGACCTAAATAGACATTTCTCCAAAGAAGATATACAGATTGCCACCAAACACATGAAAGGATGCTCAACATCACTAATCATTAGAGAAATGCAAATCAAAACTACAATGAGGTATCACCTCACACCAGTCAGAATGGCCATCATCAAAAAATCTACAAACAATAAATGCTGGAGAGGGTGTGGACAAAAGGGAACCCTCTTGCACTGTTGGTGGGAATGTAAATTGATACAGCCAATATGGAGAACAGTATGGAGGTTCCTTAAAAAACTACAAATAGAACTACCATATGACCCAGCAATCTCACTACTGGGCATATACCCTGAGAAAACCATAATTCAAAAAGAGTCATGTACCAAAACGTTCATTGCAGGTCTATTTACAATCGCCCCGAGATGGAAACAACCTAAGTGCCCATCATCAGATGAATGGATAAAGAAGATGTGGCACATATATACAATAGCATATTACTCAGCCATAAAAAGAAACGAAATCCAGTTATTTGTATTGAGGTGGATGGACCTAGAGTCTGTTGTACAGAGTGAAGTCAGAAAGAGAAAAACAAATACCACATGCTAACACATATATATGGAATCTAAAAAAAAAGGTTCTGATGAGCCCAAGGGCAGGACAGCAATAAAACACAGACCTAGAGAATGGACTTGAGCACAAGGGGAGGGGGAAGGGTAAGCTGGGACGAAGTGAGAGAGTGGCATGGACATATATACACTATCAAATGTAAAACAGATAGCTAGTGGGAAGCAGCCACATAGCACAGGGAGATCACCTCAGGCTTTGTGACCACCTAGAGGGGTGGGATAGGGAGGGTGGGAGGGATATTCAAGAGGGAGGAGATATGGGGATATATGTATATGTATAGCCGATTCACTTTGTTATACAGAAGAAACTAACGACAACTTAAAGCAATTATACTCCAATAAAGATTTTTTAAAAAAATAAATAAATAAAATGTGTGTGGGGAAAAAGAAAAAAGATTTTTAAGAATCTTTAGAAATAATCAACCATACGAGATGACTGTATTCTATCGTTTCTTTAAATGTATGATGCCCTAATCAATATATTTATGAGCCTAAACCTTAATAGAGTGCTTGTGCTAAAGTATATACCTAATGTACCCCAATTTTCTTTTATTAGCTCAAAGATTGACATCACTATGTTCTAAATTATATTGATATATTCCCAGCCCACTTAAGGCAACTAGTTGGTAGTTCCTCAAAGCTAATATGCAGATTATAATGCACCCTGAGCAGTGTAACCAATGAGGCCACTACTATTTGAACTGCCAAAGTGGTTGTATATCACTCATCAGCAATACAAGGGCTGAGCCCAAAAGAGATTTTTGGCTTGCTATTAAGCATTTTATATCAGCTAGTGAATAATCATCCTGGATAATGTCAAAGGAATTTATCCCCAATACATATTTCAGGTGGCAATAAATAATAAGCCACCAACATTGCTTATTATCTCCAATTCCTAACTCAGAGATAAATTACAAAAACATCTTTTCAGGCATGGTTCACAGCTCTGATGACAGCAAATTTGCATTATGGAACATGTGCAATTTATATTATCAATCACATTTTTCTTGATTTGAACTTTGATGATCAATTTAGGATAAGAGTTATCAAAATTGAAAGGGTGAAAAAAGCTAATCAAAAAAGGCTACATATTATATGATGCCAACTATGTGACATCCTGGAAAAGGCAAAACTATGGAGACCATAAAAATATTAGTGGTTGCCAGGGGTTAGGAGTGACGAGGGATGAACAGGCAGAGCACAGAAGAATTTTAGACAGTGAAAATACTCTGTATGATTGTATAACGATGGATACATGTCATTACCCATTTGTCCAAATGCACAGAATGTACAACACCTATGTAAACAATGGACTTTGGGTGATTATGATGTGTCAATGTATGTTCATCAATTGTAACAAATGTACCACTCTGGTGGGTGATGTTGATAATGGGAAAAGCTATGCATGCATGGTAGCAGGGGGTATATGGGAAATCTCTATGTTTTCCTCTCAATTTTGCTGTGAATCTAAAACTGCTCTAAAAAATCATGTCTTTTTAAAATAAAAATTGAAATGGAATGTTAAAAACATTAAGAGTTTAATATCTTGAATGTTGAAAACTATGTGCCTATAAAACAGGGACAAATGATTTAATAAATCTCTAACCCATATTTATTCTTTCACTTGCATTATTCCCTTGATCCTATAAATTCTATAAAACACAAGGTTATCTTTTAGGTTTTCTGAAACTTCCTACATTTCCCAGGACAGCATCTTCACAATCTCAACTGACTCTGATAGGATAATTTTAGAGAGCTGGTTCATAGATTAAGCACTGGTCTTTTCCTAGGTGTGCAGCAATTAGGATGCCACTAAGTCCTTTGTAGAAATCCAAAATACACAAATGCATGTGTAACATGTTTCCACCTAGATTCCCAAAGAGGGAGAACTTACTTAAAAATATATATATTTTTTTACAGTGATGTCTTGATGCTCTAAAGATCAACCAAGGTAGTTAAATATCATGTTGCTGGATAAAACTCTGCTAAATAAGGCTGGTTGCTTTTCTACCCAGAAAAGTTCACCAGAGGTCAAGAAAGGCTACCCTTTCTTGTACCCAGGTACTTTTTCACAAGAGGGTGAGAAAAACCCATCCTTCCCATAGAAATACTCAATTTGGCCCTGAAGTGGCACTGAACCCCGAAGGATTTCACACTGAGACCATAATATCTACCACAGGCCTTTGAAGAGGTCCCAGCTGTGCCTGTTGCCATGGGTGAACCGGAAAACCCGCATTACTGAGGGCTTCCGGTGGTTTGACATTATCCCCTCAGGCTTTACTGGAGAGGTGGCCACAGTGTGACTCAGCTGTAAGCCACGGGCAGGCCTTCCTCAGTCCAAAGGGGAGAACTGAGAGGAAAGGACTGAATGTTTGCTAACGCAACTGCCATCTGCCACCGTTAAGTCTGATGGTGACAGAGTGTACATTAATGCCAGATAGACAGAGAACACTCACCATCTGTTCACTGCCCTGAAATAAAATTAACTAGGTCATCTGGACTTGGAAGCCTATCTGGAATTGTTGACATGTATTCCCAACCTTGGGGATGGAAATTTTACCCCATCTTACATCATTCAAATTACCCAGAGAAATATTTTTACTCTAAACCTTCTAGTGGAGAAAGTACGGTTAATAGATAATACATTAATAACAATTTATGTGTTAACAATGAATAAAGGATTTTGCAGTCCCGACATTATTATATCTGTAAGCAATAGTATTACAGATTGCTATCCAACTGAAACCTTCTAAAGGGAAAAATGTCTAATAAATTTCATTTCAAGGAGAATGTGAAAAATTTATGTGTCAGTCTTTCTTGATCAGCTAATGAGATGCACACTTCTTGATTTCCAGGCACTCAAACTAAAAAGGAGAAATAAAGAGCTATTAGATATTTTATTCTCTCTAATTACTTAAAAGATATTTGCACAATGGCAATGGAATCTAGGATATGACTGAAAGGGTGGTGAATTTTTTTTTTTCCCCCCAAGAGAGAGGCAAGAAAAAGCTTTAGTTCGATTTCTGTACAGGAAAACCTGCCCCTGATCTCCCTACCCAGACTCTCTCACCTTCCAGTCAACTCACTGTTCTGCCCTCATCTCTCTCAAACTAGTATTGGTCTTAGCCAGTATTGGTCTAGAAGTGAATTTCAGCTGGACAGATGACACAGGAGAGAATCAAAGAAAATAGAATTAATAATTATTTTCAATTCCTTATATCAGTCCTACCTGGAAATATGTTTCTCTTAAAGAAAACTCTAACAGATTCTATTTCCAAGAGTCAATTTAACTTAGAGGAAAAGTTACTGCTTTTAAGAGTTTATGGAATCAATAACAGGAAATAACACAGTTCATTTAGACAACCTGTAATGTGCTGACTTGAAATAAATCCAGTGGAGCTATCCTTAGGTCCCAAGAGATTCGGTTTTAAAATGACCTTTTGTGAGTCATTATTGACCAAGCTCAGTTATTAGCAAAGCCTACAAGCAGAAATTTCTCCAGCCTCTTACTTAAGCCTTAAGTTTTTAAGAATTTGAACAGAATATATTTCCAACTAAGGATATAAGAAGTGATCTTCCTATACTCAGCACTGAATTTAGAGCTCTGGAAAAGGCAAAGAGGTATACAATGCTATCCCTTGTGTTCATATAGATTAGATAAACAAGATACAAAGACTACACATAGAAATATAACAAAAATACCAACTTGTATGAAATGTGCCAAAGAAAAGGCACCCTGACCCTACAGTCTAAAGTAGACTCCTACTATTCTCTCGCATACCTTATACTGCTTTTATAGCTTCAATCACTGTCTATATAGTATTTATGTAGAGGATCCCTTAATACCTGTGTCTCAACCCCAGCCCCACACCTATGAGCTACATGAGGACAGCGGTTGCATTCAGTTGTATTCAATGCTTTATGCTTAATGCCTAAAACAGTGTCTGAGACATAGTAGGCGGTAACTAAATATTTGTTGGATTAATTTTGAAATACACTGTATTCACAGTCTAGTGGGAGATAATGAAAAATAAAGAGATCATAGTTACATTCTTTCTCTCACTGATTTATTCAACCCATGTTTACTGAGCACCTACTTTGTCAACACAGTCCTTAAAGATGCAGATAGGTTAGTGAACAAAATGTACCTGATTACTGACCACATGGAGCTCACAGTACAGGAGATCATTATCAATCAAACCATCAAATTAAATAATTGTAGGTAAATATTTAATTGTAAAATGTAAGATCATTATGAAGTAAAAGTTATAACAGAAATTTGATTTATTCTTAAGAGTCAGGGAATGAAAAAGGAATGAGTCATATAAATCAACAGGAGAATTATGATTTTAGAAATGAGAGGGATCGCTGAGGCCAGGAGGGAAGGAATAAAGTTTATTTCATGGAAGTTTCACAGAAAAGTAGAGGTAGTGCTGGGTATTAATTCCTCCTATCCTTCAAGACATAATTATGTGTACAGGAGCATCCAATGATGCTTACAGTTAACATGTAAACTACATTTGAATGATATACTTCTCAAGATAGTTTATCTTCAAATAACTGGGGCACTGAGTCTTTTGATTTTGAAATTTTGTTTCTATTTGTTGCTTTTCAAATTAAATGTATTCATATTGTGCCATCTTCCATCTTTTTTTTTTTGCAACTATTCAATATATTACAAAGTATTTTACTTTAAGAAGCATCAAGATTCAAAATTTCTGTTTTCAAGAAATTAACTTCACAGCTCTTAACAAAATGCCAGAAGTGACAGCAACAGCAAAACAGACCAGGGGAAGATAAGTACAATTACTTGAACCAAACTGTTTCCAAATGAACAACTTTTTAAAGTTTTCTAGAAGAGAATATAGCTCTTTTTAAAAAAATATCATGTAGATATGGCTGACAGCAGAACCATTATTCCATGAACGATATATTTCTTTAATATAGATTTGTTAAATGTTTGGGGGAGGGAGTTAATTTGGAAAATATTTCCATGTAAGAGCTACTAGTTTATAGAGTTGCTATTGTAATTTAAAAAGGCAGCATGCTATAAACTACCAATACAGCAAATAAACTGGTATGTTTATTTTGAAGCCAGGCCCATACCCTATCAAAGCCAATAAAAGTGGGCAATGGTCATGAATTCAGTTCCAAAGCTGAGACACTGAGTGCTTGGGTTGTGGCAGTTATTATTTCCTGAATAAGACTTTATGCCGGATCCAGAATTCACTCTCTCAGCCAAGAAAGGAAGTAGCGTGGGTGACCAAGTTTAACACTTGCTCTGGGGATTTCTCTCTAGCCAAAGCTAAAAGAAGACTATAATTGGGTAGCCAGGCCTGTCCTTAGCACATTCTGTATTTAGATGGCTTACCTAAGCCCATTAGACAGCAAAATCACTCTGCCCTATGCCCCTAGAGACTTCCAAAAGAAAAACCATGAGGGGGCTGGGGGTTGGCTCAACCAAGATAAAAAGGGATTAGGAGGGGGAGAAGGGGAGGAAAACAAAGTGGCCCTCTCTGTGTCTGTAGGCTTGGGAATAAAACAAATGAGTTAAAACTTCAGCTACACTGTTTACTGGTTGCTAATTTTAATTAAATTACATCCTCATCTGAACCTTAGGTTCCTTAGTTGCAGAGTGTGTGTATAGTAGTAACTGCTTCACAGAGTGTTTTTCAGTGGCTGGTAGATAGGAAACAATAAATATTAGTTTTTGTTGCCACTGCTATTTTTACTTTTGTAATGTCATCTATGAAGAGGGAAGAGGGATAAAATGCCACGTTTCTTAGATTTCAAAGTTACCCTGTTTCTTTCTGCTGTCTCTAGACCTCTCTTCACCTCATTTAACCCTCACTCATTTGGATTATTCAGGTAAGAAGCAAAGGAGCTATTTGGCACAGAAAAGGCTGATCAACCTGCCCTAGGACTAATCTTCCCAACACACACTCCTAAAGAAGAGCTGTTTCCAATCAGATAGTTGCCAGGCATGCCCAGAGCATTTTTTTTTTTTTTAAAGCAATTTGAGTAGGTCACTTGGGGGAGGCAAATTGAAAGAACCTTTTTAACTATGTAAAATTTTGGTCTCCAGCTAATTTTAATACATCTTTGTAAACTGCTCTTGAAAGCACTTGCAGCTTAAATGCCTCATACCAAAATAAGGAAAGAAAAAAAGTAAAAATAGAGAGAAAAGTTCTTAACAGTGCAGCTTGAAAACTGATTGTAGCACTACGTAAGAAATAAAAATAACCTGAATACACAATTTCCTTCAAAAGAATTTTGGATATTGGACACCAAGTCATATGCTTCTAACAAATGGGGGAGTTTTATTATTTCCTATGGAAGTGACAAGACACATAAAGATATTCACTTTTTTTGGGTATCATTGTACTAAGCTTCCAGGGAACTTTTCTAAAAAGATATTTTAAAGCTAAAAACCATATTTACTTTTTGGAAAAGAAAGCATTTTCTTTGGAAAGTGAGAATAAAATAATGCTCCTCCAAAATACCCAAGAAAAAAGGAATACTAACCTTTACCTTAAGAGAAAGAATGAAAATTTGCAATGAGGAGGGATGGGGTGAGAGTTTAAATCTTCAAGTAATTTTGAATTTGTCAGACAAAGGGGAAAAGACTTTAATTGTTAACATCAACCTTCCTGATATTTCTGTAACTTTTTGAAAAGACCTATTTCATAGTAGAATGTCTCTTTACTACTTTTCTCAACTGAGGGTTTGTATTTAAAGAGATTCCTTTTGGGATTCAGACAGCCCAATATCCTTCACGAGGTCTCAGGTACTGACCAACAGAGACTAGATAGATGCCTTCCCTAATCTTTCTCTACTTGGAATTGTTATCCTATAGCCTTCTCTACTTCGCAATACATGTCCATATATAATAGGAACAAATACTATCCTACGTTACTCTTGTACTTCATGCACTTATTCATTTACTCACCCAGTCTTATCGCACACCTATTACGTTCCAGGTGCTGCACATAGTATGTAGATGGTGATTGTAGCAATAGAAATAATAAGAAAATAGTGTACTGATCATGATATATTTTGATTGTAGTACCAGCAGGGCTTGAATTTTTATGGTGACTAACAGTCATCAAGAATGACCTCTAGGTATCATTCAGGAGGAGTAGATGGCAGTCTCATTAATTACGATGGAGAATACCAGAAAGGAGTAGCTTTGAGCATTTGAGGAAATCAAAAGTTCTGTTTGGGGCCTGTTATACCTGGATTGTTGTGCTTTCCAGTGGGCAGTTGGATGTAATAGGAAGTTGGAGAGATTATTAAGGGGCTTATGGGATGGCCAGTGTTAGAAAGATAACTTTTAGGGTCACTTGTCTATAGATAACATTAAAAGCCATGAGATGGCAAGCAGAGAATGCAGAGAAGGAAAGGAGGAGGATTCAGAGCTATGCCCTGGGACATTCCAACATTATGACAAAAAGGAGGCAGCAAAGGAGAATAAGAAAGAGAAGATTGTGAAGAAGGTAACCAAGAAAGTGGTGTCCAAAAAAATCAGTCGAACAAAGTATATCAAGAAGGTTCACTGTGTCAAATCCTGGTTGCTGAGAGAGAGACTAAGAAGAGGAGTACAGATTTGGCCTTTGGGTATCATTGGATTTGACAAGATGGAAGTTGCTAGAGATCTTGAGGAAACTGTTCTCAGTGGAATGGTGCATGTCTCTTAATCAAAGTGCTTCATTATAGCCATCATACAGATTAGATCATGAGTGCATGGAATGTAGAACATGAATCTTATTCATCTCTGTATTCCTAGAACTTAGGACAGTGTCAAACATGTACCAGTCTTCAATAAATACATATTGAATGTTGAATATTGGCTTTGATCAGTGCTTTATTTTCTGTTGTCTTATGGTGTACCTCTAAAAGGCAGAAAAAGCATCTATGCGTTTATCCTTCAACTGTGCTTTTCACCTTCCTAGAACATTTACAACTATGATTAGATCCTTAATAAAATATTTGTAGTGGAAAAGAAGAAATATGGTGGTTGTAGTAGTGAGTTAGAGAAAGAATTAGCATCTCTATGAAGAACAGGCAGAAGACCAGATTAATGAAGACTGTGGAGGTTTTAACAAATAATCACAAATTCTTTGACACTCCTCTCTCAAAAGACAAGTCTAATTCCCCTCCCTTTGAATATGAATTGACCTTAGTTATTTGCTTCTAACAAATAGATTGCTGAGGAAGTATTACTGCTTGACTTCCAAGACTAGGAGATTGAAGGTAATACAGCTGCTGTCTGCCTCTCTTTCAGGACTCACACCTGTGAGCACTGACTTGCCATGATTACCTCACACTGCCATGATGGAGAGACCACATGGAGAGCACCTAAAGAGAGAGAGAGAGAGATGCCCAACTGCTCCCAGCCTAGGTGCCAGACATGTAAGAGAGGAAACCTTCAAAATGAGTCCAGCTCCAGCTACTGTCTAACTACAACAGTACGGAAGATTCTGAGTGAGAATCACCAGCCTGAGTCTAGTCAATCCCTGGGATCATGAGTGATAATAGTTAAGTGTTTAATGTCATTAAGATTAGGTTGGTTTGCTACACAGCAATGAATAATGGAACAGACAACAGTGTGTTTATTCAGCCAGGAAAGAAATAGGCTCAAATAGCAAAACAGAAAAAGATACTTTCTGACTGGCCTAAAAAATGTTCATGAAAGAGATAGGATTAGAAGAGCTGTTTGAATGACCCCCCATTACTTTTGTCTGAGAAAACAAATTCAAGACCTGAACAGAAGACCCTGTAATATTTTAAAATAGGTCAGACCTCAAAGACCAATTCCAGGTCTAAGCACTGGCATGAATAACATGAAAATAAATAAAGTGAATGAGTACATGAGTGAATGAACTATTTCTCTAGTCTGAGATGCTATTCATGCCTATAGATAGCATTGAAAGCATTCCTCTGGTCTGAGATGCTGTTCATGAACAGTTCTTTGATCTCATGGCACTACTACAGCAAACAAGTAACACAAGAGGTATTTGTTGGTCAACTCAAAAGGATGGTACAGAAGTTGCAGTTTTTTTGTCTCCCCTTTTTCTACTGGTGGTACATTTCAAGTTCATTAGTCTAAACAGTTTTCACATAGTAAGGAATGTGATACTGCGCTATGTTGTAGAAGCCTAGAAATGTGTGTTTCTTGCTTTTCATTTTCCTTGAATCCGAGGAATAGCAAGTGGGGGAAATGTTAACATGTGCACGTCTTCATTATTATCATAATGAAGTTTCACTTAAGCTGTGTCACCTGGAACCAAGACTGGTTTCCAGATTTATGATTTCTTGTTTGCCACAGTTACATAACCCAATTGCATAACACTTATAAAACAACTTGTAAAAAAAAAAGCTACTTCTGAGCTTTTACTTTCCTCTTCATTGCACCGTTGGGCTGACTAGACAGAGGCTTCAGTGAAGGCCCACAGTTCTACAACCTATCACATCTTTATATGATAGTCCCCAGCCCATCCTAGATAATGCTCCATCCTAGATAAGGTTCCAGCACTTTTATCCACTGGAAAGTAGTTTCACCTCCTTTTTACAGGCCATTAATCCCGTGTATTTTTCTGAACCAGAAAGACCTCTCCCTCCTCATATTTTCCCGTAGGCCTTCTCCATCTACATGGAATTCAAATAGTTATCTCCTTAGGCAACTTGCACCCTAACACCTAATTTTTATTTTTCATGTTTTCTAAATGTCTTGAATACACTGAACAATGCCTTAATATGGCATTCTGCTTTGCCTATTTTCTATTATTTAATATCCTTTAGATTATACACTTTTTGATGACCAAGTCGAGGCCTGTTGAATTTATTCTTGAAATAGTGCAATACAGCACCATATTAAAACAAGTATTTAATAATAATTATTTAGGAATGATCATGCTTATCTGTCCTTTCTAATTAAAAAACAACTAAATCACTATATTGAGGCCTTCCTCAATAGGCCTCTGTAGGACTGTTTTACAGTCCTCCTTCTGTTCAATAATTAAAGTTTATTCATTAATTTCAAGTCCTAAATTTTAGTCTGCTTCTAAAGAGTCTTTTCTAAATAAGATACAATACAGCTCTGTTAAACTGTTCCTCCTTTGCCTTTTTATACAAAATGAATGTAGCAATATAAGAAGAAATGAAACTCCATAGAGAACCAAGGAAAGAAACTAATCAGCCGTACTTAATGACTTAAAGAAAGGGACAAGGAAATCAGGGCTAAAACAAGTTAAAGCTTGCCTGCAAGCCCATACACATCCTATGTCATACTGGCTGTTAGGAAATGTCACCCCTTTGGCTAAAAAATATTAATATAGGGAATCCATTTTACACTTTGTATTGTTATTAAGGCCACTGCCACTTCTCATTCCCGGGACTCAGTCACTGAGCCCACTGGCCTTTACTAGAGGAGCATGTGGCTTTAGACAGCACTCTGGGCATACTTGTTTGTATGCTAACAGCTGACCATTAGATAGCTTGGTGGACTGTGGCAAGCAAACAGAATTGTTTTCCACCAGTTCTGTTTTCAGCAAAGAATTATTTTTAATTCCCCTGTCTTGTGCATTGCCAAAATTCTTAAAATACTGTTCATGGAGATTTTTTTTGTTACCCGCCTTGGAGCCCAGATGTAGGAACCAAGCCAATGCAGCTGGTGTAACTTGGCTGACTCTCACAGATAATTCGGTGTTTGAACAGTCTTCCTTTTTTTAAAAAATGTTGTTATTATTTTGGAAAATTTTGGAGTAAACGTTTATGGATGTAAAGTATAAAGGTTGAGAGAATAGCAGCAATATAGGCTAAAGGTCTCCTATCTCTTTTTCCTCTAGAGACTTCATCAAGCTGGGCAAACACACACACACACACACACACACACACACACACACACACACACACTCACACTCACACTCACACACACATCACAGTTCTTTCTTCAAACCCTATAGCAGATCTTCCCCTGAGCTTCAGAGACAGACTTGTCAGGGGAAGGCAAAGAAGGGGGAAAATATTCCTTTTGCTTTTTTTACAAGAGATTTCATGTCATGAATATAAACATATCAAACCAACACCAACATGTTAAAAACAAGACAATTTTAGGAGTGAAAATACTTATTCAGAAATCCCAACACAAATCCCAGTGATGCTTAGGGTAGTGAAAGTGATTTTACACTAGACTTTACTTCTGCTAAATTCTGGCATCATATTTACTATTTACAAAGCAACTGCATTTTATAGCTGACACTGCATTATACCGATACGTCACAAACATAATATTCATCTGTCTGACCTACATTCCAATTTGCATTCTTCCATGAAATATGATGGAATAATAATAGCAGCTATTGGTTGAGGGTTTACTGAATTGTGCTGTGTGTGTTACATGGGTTAACTCATTTAATTCTCTCAATAAATGAATGAGGAAGGTTCAAAGACTATGCCTATTTTACCAATAAGGAATCTATAACGTAAAGAGTCTAAGTGATTTACCCAAGAACTCACAGCTAGAAAGTAGTAGAGCTGGGGTTTGAGCCTAACCATCTATTTCCAGAGCCGGAATCAGAAATACTACATTCTGCCACCTTTCCAAGGAAGGGATGGAATGAATCACTGTTAAGATGCAGGGATCTGCACACAACTATCATCGGGCACACAGGAAAGTGTTTTGCTTTTAGACATTATCTATTAAGTATGTCACAATGGAAAGAGCTTAAGAACTGAGTACTCAGCTATGCTGTGAATTCCTTTTCTCTTGAAGAACTGCCTATCTGTTTTGCTCTTTCTCAGCTAAGCTGATAAACAAATAAAAGAAAGTGGTATTAACGACTCAGAATTACTTCACGTGTATCCCTTCCCTGATTCATGTATGTTTTATCAGAAACCATCAGAGCCTAAAGCTCAAGGGCTGAGTAATGTGAGAAACTGCCACGTCAGGATGAATTACAGAGCTCAATTTCAGTTGGGAGATATTTCACCACCCCTCAAACACATATTTCTCTGTATTACCATCTATTCCACCTATGCAAATCATTAGCTAACTTTTGAGACAAATCATTAAAATTTCCTTGCAACTGCTGATTTTAGAATTCCCCAACTTTTTCCTTTTCTATCTCTTTATTTAATAACACAACCACAGTATTAAATACAAAACAAGCTAAAGTACCCTCTCTCATCTCAAGTGATGTTAACACTTCCTTCTAATGCCCCCTAAATTTTAAAAACATGCTACCTGTATGAATAAGGGTGTTTTCAAAATTTAAAAAGCTATAAGCTCTATGTAGAAAAAAAGGCAGCATTTTAATAGCAATACATGTTCATACTAGGTAGAAAGTCTAGCACTGCACAAAATTTTCCAGGTCATGTGGAAGTTAAAAAGAAAGGCATTATGAGAAAATAATGCCAATGTGAAATAGCTTTCATGACTGGAAAATATAATGATGTACTCTATCCTGAGGGTCTTAAAGGTATTTTTTTAAAAAAAGATATTTAAAAATAGCATCAACAGTTCTCTCCCTTAAATGAATTAGGTGTGATCCTGTCAGGAGGCAAGCTGTCTTTGAACCTTATGAATGTAACTTGTGCAAACACACATAAAAACAATAGAAGAGAAGGAACAAATCATAAATTTTAGGCAGGAAAAAAATGTAGAGCTATGTTCCAAATATGAAGCCTTCTCCAGTATGGACTATTTTGTACATATTGTTATTGCAAAAGCCATTAATGCTATGGTATGTCCTGGAATTTAAGTGTCAGATAATAAACACTCAAGTTGGAACTGGAAATAATGATACAACATCATGAAATCATCATGATATGACACTAAAACATTAGTGGACACATCACAATTTGCAACTGAATCTTTCTCTCATTTTGCAAAAGACCTGAAAACATGACTCAATAGCAACATTATTTTTCAGGGAGACCTTGGGAAAACGATTGGAGTAAGCAACAGAGAAAGGGTTACAACATTCATTTAAATGCATGTGGAGTATCTTAGGATCATAATTAGAATCTCACATTTTTATGGCTTTTTGTCAGCAACTTTGTGCTCATCTAATATAAAACATAAGTGGAAAAATTTCACCCATGTTCATAAAAAGCAAATATCTTGAAGTACTTAAAGAACTCAAGTACTATGTGTTAGTGCAGGCGTGTTTCAAAAATAACCACTGAACCAATCCCATTACTGGGAGGACTGCTGCAATCTATAATTATGTTTGACAGTTTTCTCAGATTTTCCTCCTCTAAATTATCTGAATTTGAGTGAAAGTCAGAGGGCTATCTTGAAAATTGATGAAAAAAAATATGAATATGCTTTTCTGAGGTATCAAACCTGGTGTCATAAGCATAGCACTCTGGTAAACATAAAAAATAACCTTGAAAGATTGCTTTGAAGCATATGTCTTCAAACATATATGTTATGATATACAAATAATGTTTAATGAATAAGTAGCCATTAGTAAATAAGACCTCCCCATTGACACTGATGTTCTCAATTAAAGTTATTTATTTAACCAATGCCTGGTATCTCCAGCAAATACTAATTCAACAAACCTTTGGGAAATCGTTATGTGGTGAGCACTATGCAAGGAACTGGGAATGCAGATGGCAAAAGATAAAGTCTCTTGTCCTTGAAATGGCCCATCTATTGTACAGACCCATATACGCAACTTAATAAAATACAGTATAACATTGTTCATCAATATTTTTTAAAATTTGGTGAAATAATCATAATTGCTTAAAATACAGTTCTCCAAAATGCTCTTCTTATATCTAGTGAATCTCTGAGTTAAATTTTAATAACCTTTAGCTTAAGAACATTATTACCTATTCATCTGCTGATATTTGATGAAATTTCTGCTTCACATATGTCCTTGGCTCTTAGAGACTACTATCTCTATTGTAGAAACAAAAATTTTAAATACTTTAAAATACCATTCCCATTATCATGTATTCCTTACCCACAGGTAAAGACAGTAAGGAATAGAGGTATTATCATAGTATAGAGGAAGCAGAGAGTACTGAGAAGGGAATATACAAGAATGTCACAAACTAATAAACATGCAATTCATCTCCTAGACTACACACTGGGAATCAAATAGAGACATGCACAACATCCAGCAATATCACATTTATGAATGAAATTTACATACTGCAAATGAAAATATGTTTCAGGATCTATATTTCAGATTGAGTTGTAATTTTTCTGTGTAGGTATGTCATTAAAGATTAAAAATATGTTTTTAAGCTGTACTTGCCCTTTCTTCATACGTCTAGAGTTTATTATTCTAGCCATAACATCACAAAGACTTCTGAATTCTATATTACATGTATTTTGGGTATGTTGAGAGAGATTTATTTCCTGTTGGGAGAGATTTATTTCCTGCAGTTTAATTTACCTCAGTTCTATTTTTCCCCTATATATTTTTTTAAAATTTAGTTTTTATTTAAAAAATCATTATATACACATTAAAAACATATGAGAGATCAAATAATTTCCTTATATTTTTAATGTTTTAGGCAAAGTAAAGAAATACATCCTTGTCAGTTCATAATGATAACAGTTATCATTTATTGAGCACTTACTCCACAATGCTCCTTCCCATGTCTGATGTTTCCTTCCTGTGAAGGTAGCAGAATGAATGTAACTTTGGATCTCTCTCTGAGTCTTTCTCACTGTATCCCTGGGAAGGGGGAGTCACTTTTGAGACTGTAAATTTGGGAGGAATAACTGACATACCCAGCTGTACCCTCCTCTGAAGCATGAGCTGCAGGTAGAGAGCACATGACCACTCTGCTGAGAGCACGTGACTACAGTAAGTGCTGCCTGAGGCTGGATGGATAACTCTGCCTCATTCTGGAGTTTGGTTAGAGAGTTTATTTGGCTTTCAAATAGGCCTTCCAGCCTGGCCTTTACAATTAACATAGAAGTTATTTTGACCTCTATCTTTAGTCCTTTTCTTATTTACTTGATTTTCTTAGCCACAACACCAAATGTGACGTTGCTGAGTCCACTGCTAAATAATACCCCTCTTCCCTGACTGGGTTCAAAGCAAGTTGAGAACCCCACGCCAGACACTGAGACAAGTGTGTTATACGCATGAGCCCCATTTATTCCTCACAACAGCATTATAAAGGAATGACTGCTCCCATTTTGGAGAGGAAACTCAAGTTTAGACAAGTTAACACACTTGCCCAAGACTGTGGTGACAGAGCTGGGCTTTACACCCAGATCCAACTCTGGGGCTACAAACCTTAAGCACTATGCTATATGACTATACTGAAATTCCCACTAGAATAAAATTAGCAGGAGCTATAGGCAGAACCAAGGAATAAATCAATGCACACCTGTCCATCCTGAGTCAGGCCTCACAAAATAATAGATGGCATTACTAAAGAGGACATCATCACGAGGAAGCAGCGATTTCAAGGAGAATGACTGACAACTACTTTGATTATAGTAGTTAACAACTTGTCCTGCCTTTGGGTTAAAAGTCGGAATTCTGGCTGCTTTCTCTAGGTTTAAAGATGAGCAAGTTCAAATTGTCACCTGTTTTGTAAGCCCTAAAGCACAGCCCAGGTAGAAGGCAGAAATAAAATGATCTGCAATGCATTTCAGCCAGGTGAGTGACAGTGCTTGAATCTGTGCATCATTTCATCTGTGAGTTCTCTTGTCTATTTTTTATAAAATGTTTTCCAATCAAATAAGGAGATCTGACCTCAAACCAGGGGGACTGAATACCTTGCTAGTCTGTTCTCTGCCAGAATGGCAAAACACTAGCTTAGCTACTTTAACCTAAGCAAACAAAAACATGTTTGGCAAAGAATTATGATTTTGAATTACTTTAATTCTCAAAATAACTTGAGGCCATTTTACTTCTCTCCTTTCCTTCCCATCTGCTTAGTTTATATCTGATACTCTAGAAAGTTCTTTCCCAAAATAACTATCTCTTATTAGAAAGAAAATACAAGAACTTCTTCCCTTTCTTACCACCATCTTTTCTTAGTAATTTTGCAATAATTTGTGGTCATCTCAAATAAGAACATAAGAAAACAAGTCCCTTTGATGCTGATAAAGTATCACTTTACTCAAAATCACTCTCTAAGACTTTTTATTTTCTCTTTGGTAGATTTGTTATAGATGATCAAACTAATTTCTTAAGCCTTAGAAGTAAGGAGGAGCTGAATTGGAACAGATGAAAAGGAATTCATAAGTGTATGTTATTTGCCATAGGAAATGATGCATGGTTAAGGATTATTAAAATAGTCACAAGGAAACTGGCACAACATTAGCTAATACTATTAAAATAACTACATAGTAATATGTAGCTCTTGCTGACAACTAAAAATATTTCTGGAAAAAAAATTTTCATTCAGTATCCTGAGATTCCAAACCCTTTATAGTGGGATTTTATTTATTTATTTATTTATTTATTTAAAATGGGTCAAATGCATTGTCAAATATTTTGAATATTTCATATAGATTAAATAATGTTTCTGTTTTCTTTTCCAAAAGAAGGTTTGGCAACTTCTTAAAAGTCTATTTCACTACGAAGAGTAACTTGAATAAAAGAGTTATTCTCTTGAGCAGGTATCAGTGATTATTCCAAATAACTTTTTATAAAATACCACAAAACTGGGGGAATGTGGGAAAGAAGGGAATAAAATATCAATCGCCTTATAATGCCCAAGAATATCTATTATTTATTGATACAGATTACAAAATCTAGTCTTCCGCAAAAGTGTGAATTCAATTAACATATTGGGGCAAGAAGTTTACAAATTTATATTTCACATTTAAAACTAGTTGTGCATCACTTTATTTTACAAGTGATGTCTTAGGTTGGTTTCCCTGGGAAACATACTGAGACTCTCAGACAATCATATGCCTATAGGAGTTCACTGGGGAGAACTCAGGAACAATACCTGTAAGGGAGTAAGGGAAGCAGGGTTAGGCAGAGGGTTAGTCATATATATATATATATTTGATTCTTCAGCGCTGTTTCACAAGGAGACAAGAGGGTTGAGTCTTTGCAGTCTCCTCTCCCATTTCTACACTGAACAGTCACTGGATGCAGACACCAACTGTGGGAGACAGTTCCTTTTGGCTGAGGGCAGTTCCCAGGGAAGGTCTCAGTAACCAACACTCCAAGTTGCTGAGAGAATAAATGTCTTGCCACTGAAGGGAGATCCACGCAGAGCACCACATGATCTATACCACCCACTGTATTGAAAGAGAATGACTAAATAAAAACGATGGGATAATTTGATTCATTTTAGAAATGCCACACTTCCAACCAAATCTTCATTCCACTGTGGAAGGTAGTGTAATGCTATAGTTTTCAAGTGAGTGTCCCTCATATACTTAAAAGTAACATAATAGGTTGATATTTTTTATTGTTTTTGTCTGAAATAATGCTCAGTGTCTTCAGTAGGGAAATTATTTATAGCATAAGGACCAGAGAATGGCTTTGTGCTATTTTATACTTAAAGCATTGCCCATTCACTTCACCAATGTTGTATTTCAAAAATTTCTATTACATTTATTGAGCACTTACTACATGCCACAATTGTGCTAGATATGGGAGTTAGAGCAATAAAAGATAGTTCTGTTTCCTGGACCTCATTGGCTACTGAAACAGAATACAACTGAACAGATAATAGCAAGCCAATATGACAAGTGCTTTGCTAGAGGTGTCAAAAGGTGCTATTGCCGATAAGGCCTATCTAAACCACATCAGACCTATATTTATTCGTGTAACCTTGGGTGAGGTATGGTGAGGCCAGATGCACATACAGAAAGAAAAACAGAAAAGAGTTTTACAGTTTTGCTATATGCATAGTTTCCTGGGAAGAACACAGCACTCCACTCAGTGTCACTCAGGGGAAGGACCTGAATTGGTCACATGGCAGAAGGAGGGAGAAAATGAAAGAGCAGAGCAAGGCAATCAGGCTTAGGACTGGGTAATTTGAGTAATTCCAGAGGGCTCTGGAAAATTGGGGCTGTCCTTGGTTATCTGGTACCTGGTCCTAGGACAATTAGGGTGTGTGTATAGTAGCTCAATAAGGGAGATTGTTTGGAATGTGGACTTAATCAGCTTTTCAAGAAGGCAAACTGACTGGCCTCCAGCCAGGCCCTCAAAACTGGGTCAAGGCAGCATTTTTAAAAAAAACTATATTATAGCATGATTTGGGATGAGGGAGATCTTAGGGGTGATAATTTCTCAGAAAATCTCACTGAAGCTGAGCTTTGAAGGAATGTTAGTGTACATTCTCATTGTGTGGGATAGGTTTACAATGCGCATCATCTATCCAATGATGATGGTCAAAATTAGTTAATATTTAACCTTTAATTATAAATAAGAATACAGATGTAAGATATCAGTATTATTATTAAAATAAAACACTTGTTCTTTTGAAAGACTTTTGCAATTTTTCGGCAAAACTGATGTGATCAGCTGTAATGTTAGACAATAATGACTGATAGAGGACAACTAAAATGTATTGATAAACATTCAGTTTCTCCATTGTTTATTTACCTACGCAAAGAACACTGCAACAATACCAATTTGAAATACAAATTAAAATGAAAGGTTCTTTGTTATTACAGGAAAGATCACCGACTAGCGACAAAACTGTCAAAAGTTAACAGGGTCACCAACTCCTCCTGCCCCCAAATATAACAAAGCCCTAGTCCTTATCCTACATTTTCTATATCCATTGATAATGTTATTTTTTTCCAAGATGTTCAATTCTCTCCTTCTCTGGCTCTGCCTCTTGTTCTGTCCCTCTCTCCTGTTCTGTCTCTCTTTTTAGTCCTCCTCAACTCATTTTACTTCTACTGTCGCATAATTATTGATTCAATTTCCATAAAGCCTGTCAAATTAAAACCCTGACCTTGGTTTTGTCCCTCAGTCTACCTAGAATATGCTATTGTATAAGCCTCCTAACCAGTTCCCTGCCTTATTCTTTCCCCTCTAAAATCCATACCATATGTGACCTGGATAAACGTGCTGACTAACAGACTGCCACATGCATTAACTCTCTACAACATAAGTCTAAGTGCAGTTCAGAAAACTTACATGGCTTCTGTTTGAGGAGTCTCCAAAGAAAGTGCAATTTATTGGCATTCAGAAAGAAGCTATGAAAATGCCTATTTTTTTCTAAAAACATTTAGAAATATTAAACATTACTAATATTAAATTCCATTATTCACAATATCCCAACATGATCCTGAGAGACCTTGTGATAGGGTTCAGATGACACCCTCACGCCTTCATTTACTTCAGCACATTGCAGACTACATGGGGGTATATAGTATGTAGTTACTCTTTTTTTCAATGACCAATAGCAGAATCTTTAAAACACTCCATAATGAGATTAAAAGGGCTGTGCAAATTATACATACAGTACAAAGGTTTGTTGGCTATCATGCCAGAGCATTTGAAAGAGGTATAAAATTTAAGGAAGATACTTGCAGTTTTCTTTTATAAAGAAGACTCATTTCCAAATAGACTATTCCTCTCTGTGATTATGAATCATTTTTAGAAGTATGTTGCCCATTAGATGTTGAAGGAATAAATATACTTAATCTATCCCCTCAAGGTAAAGATTATGAATTAACAATGAGTTAAGAAGTAACTGCTGTTCAAAAGAACTCATGGTATGTAGAGGGCATTTTGCAAATGGATATTTGGAAATATATCTGTCCATATATGATTTTCATTGCTAAAAAAACTGTCCTATTTGCAAAATTTAAGAAGCAGAAAAATGATATTCTAATGTGTTAAAATGCATTCAAAATTTTATTAGGCTTAGAACTACTTATTAATAGAATAAGAAAAAACACCTTCTGATAAACTGAGAAGAATAAATGGTCAGTATTAAGAAAGATGGAAATTTACTTCTCAATTCAACAAAAATTTCCACAAAATTGATAAATAGGATTTAACTATGAATATCATGATTTAATACACCTAGAAAATGGTATGTTTTTCCATTGCTATCTACATTACTTTGTGAGATGTTATTTCAGCTTCAGCAGTGGTTAAAACCAAGTAAAAGCAAATTTAACCATAAACCAGACTTTTGGGTTGCTGTATCACATAATGGGTCAAACCAAGATTTTATAAGCAATGAAGAAAATTCATTCATATTATTCTCACACTAAATAATATAGTTAATATTTAATGATGTAATAAAATGTGAATATTTTGATAAGAGAAAAATGGGTCATATATGACTAATAAAAAAATAATGCAGTTATTTAAATATTTAATTAATCTTATGTAGTGACATATGTGTATACAAACAAACACACACACATGTATATAGTTGCATGTTCAACATTTTTTTTTACTGATGAGGTTCAAAATTTAACAAGTTTGAGTCTCATTTGGGTTTCTCAACCTTTACACTATTGATATTTTGGGGCCTAGTAAATCTTTGATGTAAGGAGGGGGTTATCCTGTGCCTAGTAGGATGTTTAGCAGCATCTCTGGTCTCTACCTACTAGGTACCAGTAGCACCCACCCATATAGTTACAATGCAAAATGTTTTCAGATATTGTCAAATATCTTCTGAAGGGCAAAGTCATCCCCCATTGAAAATCACCAGTCTATAGCATAAAACCAATATTAGAGGCCTGCACTATCTTAGGCCAGCCTATATTTCTAATCTTATCCTCTAATATCTATAGTTTTAACATTATCTTCTATAACCTTTCTCTCTTGTCATTTCCATCATTTTCCCACCCCTTCTGCACACACCCCTTATCAAACAGTTACATCAATCCTGCCCTTCGTTATTTACCTCTATGTTTTTGCTCATGGATGGAATGATTTTTCCCTGATTTCTTTATGGAAATATCTTACTCATTCTTTAAAATCTGTCTTGAAGTATGCCTCCTTTCTAAGGCTTCCTTTAAATTCTCATGTTAGAATGAACCTGCTCTTCAAGTACAAAATACACCTCTATTTTAGTTTTTATTGTAATCTCTCTTGTGTTTCTCTCCTTTTGGTATTTTTCTTCCTTCTCAAACCCACACTAGACTCTTGTAAAAACTGTGTACAAATTAAAATTATTGCTAATATTCTTGTTAGTGTGAGTTTGAAAAGGAAGAAAAATACTATTTTTTGTTATTAATTAATGACTATTAACTTTGACTATTAATTAATGACTATTCATTAATGAGGGACAATGGACTACAATTCAGGCTTTGAGAAGAAAATGACAGAACTGTATGTATTTGCATGGGGAAAATGTTCAAAATATATTGCTAACTGAAAAGTGTAACTTATGGAATACTACATATATTATGATTCCTTCAAAGAAAAAATACATAAACATTATGCTTATTGATGCAGGAAAAATGTATAAAAAGATATACAAGTAACTATAACAGTGGTTACTTCAGGGAAGTGAGAAATGAGTGAAGAATAGAGGACTTTTCCTTCTAACTTTGTATCTTTATCACAGTTTGGATTTTTTATCATAAATATGAAATTCTTTTATAATTCAAAAAGTAATTATGAGACTGATGTGCTGCTGGCTGCGCTTAGAGGGCAGATCAAAAAGTAATTAAAAAGTTACAAATTTTAGTGCACTTCTTATGGTTTACCTGAATTTTCTTGTAGAAATCTACCTCCCTGGAGACCAAATTCTGGAAGGGATAAAGTTGAGCCTCACCTGTGTATGAAATGGTAGCCATTTTTATGACTGTGACCTTTTTACACTGCCCTTTCTCAGGCCTTTCATCTTAACTGAGTCTTGTTGGTTTGATAGAAGCTGTTTCTAAATCACTACTGGTTAGTAGTTAATAATAGTACAGTCCCCTGGGTGAATATTCCTCTGTAGATAATCCAGAATATCTGTAGATATCCAGAGAGGTAAACTAAAATTCCTATCACAGAGAAGCAAGGATATTCCTTGGCAGCAAGGGTTAAAGTTCAATATTCAAGTTAAGAAGTCTGTTTTCTGGTTTTACTCACAAGAAGAGAAAAAATTTAGTCAACAAGATGGTTTGGTTTTTCTAAGGTCTTCTTTGTTACCTAAACTAAGTACCTCACCAGATCTGTGGAGTTATTAACTTAACCAAAAGGGCATTTAGATTCCTCTGCTTTAACTTTTATAAAATAAAAGGCAATAATTCAGGGATGTCTGCTGCTGGGATGCAGTTAGTCCCCAGCTCTTATTTTTCCATGCCGTGGCTAATTAAATTGGTCAATGGTTCATAGTCTTGGTCACAAACTTCTCAACTGCCTGCTTCCTGTACTTGGGGCGGGGGAAGATTACTGAGCTGCCTTTAAGGATTAGTAATGGAAATACTGAGTCCTATGGCCCAGAGGAGTCCTAAATAAAAATTTCAAGGAGTATGGAAAAAAATTTAGAACTTTCTTTCTAAGACATACATTATGAAAAGCTACTTGAAGAACCCATTTTGGGAGCAAGAACAGTTTTGCTGATTTTTACTGCACATTGCCACAGATAACATGGTAATTACATATGTTGAAAATAGTCTAATTCTGAGTCACTCAGCAAGGATTAAAGAAAAAAATAATGGTGAAAAAATATCTATTTGAAAATCTTGTGTAGAATTCCTTAAAATAGTATCCAACTTTTCCTAGGAGTGTCCTTCTTTGTTCAGGGTCATTTGATTGAAAATCTGATTTCTCTAAGCATCTGTTTTATTTCTTAGAGGAACCATGAATTTTTAACTCATTAAAAGACCACAGGCCTGATACAAATAAAGTAGGTTATGAGATAAATTATTAAAGGAGCATAGACATTCAGAGGACATGGTCATACTTTTATAAAAAAAGTAAAATTGTGACTTAGAACATACGAACACAGAAATAAGTGGAGCAATAAACAGAATGTGGAAGACAGTGCCAGGGAAATGGCTACGGGGAGCCATCAGTAATACTGTAAAAACAGAATTAAGAGAGCATCTTATGAGGGGTGGAAGAAGACCCTGATTCAAAAATCTTTCTTTTTGACTCAGTACCAAGACAAAAAGAAAACCTGTGACCTGAACCCTAAGGTCCATGTTCCTACTAAGATTTATGAGCATTGCTTGGCATTTAGTACTTGTATAATCAGTGCTTACTGCATTTCAGCAATACAGGCTGATAAAAGCAATGACCTACTGTTATTGGAAACAGCCTGGAACTCCAGGAATTTCCTGACCTAGTGGTCAGAAGTCTCCCATCATCTTTTGACTCCCTCTTCTCTTAACTGAAAAACAGGGCATAACTTCCATAGTGGAGAAGGAAACAAGGAAAGTAGCTTTTCTTATCAGCTTCTCTCTCTCTCTCCCATCAGGGAAAAAAAAACACTTGAAAAAAAAAATTAAAATGGAGGTCCTTTCAGTGTTCAGCTATGAATTCTAAGAAAGTAGAATGTTGTACTCAGAAAGAAATCTTGGCTCTCTTTCACTATCCTTGAAGGAATTAGGAAAATACCTACCTATTTACTGCTATATCCCCACTAGCTGTAAGCATGAGGGGGAGGGAGGGGGGAAGAATCTCTGCCTGTCTGTTTATTATTGTAGTTTCATAGTTTTAGAACATAGAAAATAAATATCTATTTGTGGAATGAATGGATAAGTACTTTGATATTGCAATGCTTATAGAAATTCCTGGAATGCTGGTAGCTATGTGGAAAGTAAAATTGTTGTCTTCAAAGATAAAACATTGACTCATATTCAAAACAAATACAATCCTAATATAGATTTTGATTAAAGAAGTAAGTTTAAGATCTTTAAGACCATGTGAAAAAATCTAAGCTTTTTGAAATGGTAAGTTGTTATACAGTCATTAGAAATTATTGGGGCTTGTTCAATTTAATTTCAATATATAGCACCAAATAACAGCAAAATCCTCAAATTTATTTTGGATCAACAAATATTGAGGACCTAGAATGCGCACGTTACCTACTGTATATTCGTCAAGGTTCAAAACAGAGAAACAAATCCAGTAGGAGATATATCAAAAGATTTACTGAAATGGCTTGCATGATTCTGTGGGTTCGCTAGACAAGTCTGAAATCTGAATCACAGGCTCTTCAGCACGTGGTGGAGCTGCTATCCACAAGAGGAATTTCTTCTCCAGAGAAGCCTCAGTTCTGCTCTTAAGGGCTTTCAATTGATTGAATCAGGACCACTCATATTATTTAGGATAATCTCCCTTTCATACTTAAAGTCAAATGATTATGGACTTTAATCACATCTACAAAACACCTTCACAGAAATACATAGATTGGTGTTTGACTGAAAACTGTGGACTATAGCCTAGTAAAGTTAACACATAAAACTGGTGTGGTAATTTGTTTAGGGGAAGGCAAAGATGGCCTCTTTTTTTCAAGAAGCTCATTAAAAATATAATAAGATATCTCCTGTTCATTGCAGCACTATTTACAGTAGCCAAGACATGGAAGCAACCTAAAGTCCATCGACAGATGAATGGATAAAGAAGATGGGGTATATATACATATATATATATATATATACACACACAGTGGAATATTAGCTATAAAAAAATGAAATAATGCCATTTACAACAACATGGATGGACCTAGGGATTATTATATTAAGTGAAGTAAGCCAGACAGAGAAAGATAAATATCATATGGTATCACTTACAGATGGAATCTTAAAAAAAAAAAAAAGAGGTACAAGTAAACTTATTTCCAAAACAGAAAGAGACTCACAGACATAGAAAACTTATGGTTACCAAAGAGGAAAGGGGGGTAGGGGAGGGATAAATTAGGAGTTGGGATTAACATACACACACCACTGTATATAAAATAGATAACCAGCAAGGACCTCCTGTATAGCACAGGGAACTATACTCAATATTTTGTAATAACCTATAAGGGAAGAAAATCTTAAGAATAATATATATATATATATGTATAACTGAATCACTGTGCTGTACACCTGAAAGTAATACGATATTGTAAATCAACTATACTTCAATAAAAGATTAAAAAAATAGATTTCTCCTTAAACACAAGGCAGCATGCAATTACTCCCTCTAGAAAAATTTAACTGAAATGCTGTGGGGAAACTTAAGAAGGAAAGATGGCTTGCAAATCAAAGGATAAGAGATCACAAGATTGAGATGGCATTTGGGTAGCAGGATTGAGACCTCAGTGCTACTTTCACTAATAACTATGTAACTTTGAAAAACTCATTTAATCTCTTTGAACCATAATGATTCTTAAATGAGGATCATGTGCAAGCCCTGCTTAACTCATAACAGTTTTTAAAAATTAAATGTGAAAATGGAGGTGAAAACAATAAATAATACTTTAAAACTTTAATGTCATTTGACACTTTCTCTAAATTTTGATATTATGGTAAATTGAATAATGGCTTTCAAAGATATTCACATTCTAATCCTCAGAACCTGTGAATATGTTGTTACTTTAAATGGCAAAAGATGTGATTAAAATTAAGAATCTTGTGATGGGGAGATTATCCTGGATTATCCTCATGGGCCCTGTAATCACAAGGGTTCTTAAAAGAGGGAGGCAGGAGAGTTAGAGGAAGAGAGAAATGATGTGGTGAAGGAAGCAGAGGAAGATAAGAAGATGTAATGTCAGAAGCTGAGGTTCAGAATGGTGATGTGATTGCTTGATGGAAGGGTGCTATGAGCCAAGGAATGTGGGTGGCCTTTAGAAGCTGGAAAAGGCAAGGAAACATTCATTCCTACAGGATATATGGTCCTACTAACACCTTGATTTCACTCCAGTGAAACCCATCGTGACCTTCTGGCCTCCAGAACTATAAGACAAATTTGTGCTGTTTTCAGCCACATAAGTTTGTAGTAATTTGTTAGAGCAGCAATAGAAAACTAATACAGATACACTGTCTTGAAGGGTATTTACTGCATCAAAGAATGCTGTTTGTCCCCAATGTCCATTCTCTCCTTTGTCAATCTTTAGCTTAGAAAACATTTAAAATAAAGATTAAATTTCCTTTGCAGCTAGGATGGCTGGTGCTTCATAAAGGGAAGAGGAGTATGCAACTTCTAAAAAGTAACGTTGAAGGAAACAGGTCTTTCCTTCATCTCTCCTTTCTCTTTCCTGCTGGCTATAATTAAGACATGATGAATGAAACTAGACCAGACACTTTGACCCTCAGATGGAAGATAATATTGAGGATGGCAGACCAAAAGTAGAAAGAGCCAGGGTCCCTAACTGTGGAGGGACAGTTACTATGTATTATATAGTATACTATACTATATAATATATCACTATATTAACTCTTGATCAAGTATCCAGAATTTTGTATGAGAATTTTGTCTTGTTTAAATATCATTATTTTGAGTTTTCACTTACGGCAAAACAATTTTGCCTAGTATAATTATATTTCTAAATTAACTAGACATTTCTTCTGCATGCATAATAAAAATAAGTGTTAGGTAAAACTCCTACCTATTGAAGAGTAAGTAGAGTTCATTAAATGAAGATATTAGAGAATGGAACGCCAACAGAAGACCATAACTAAAAATATAGAATCCCAATCTATATATTTTCTTTTTCAAATGTAAATAGGCTGATATATTCTAAATAAAAGATAATTTATTGATCTTAACTATTCACCATGTGCACAGCCATATCCCTATTATTATTTCCTTAAATAACCACCATCCATCGTCAATACTGGGTTTAACACTGCAAACACATTCAGCCTACTGAGTGTTTTAAGAAGTAGTCTATCTGGTTAGAATTTTATAAGTCAAAAGGTTTTAATGCAGATATGCTGATAAAAAATACGTGACCATTTTCTTCTGGCATCATGTTACAGAGACATACATTAAGGATTCCTTTACAAGTAAGTAAAGCCACTAAAAAATGGCATAAGAGTCAACTCAGATATCAGAATATGCAGAAATAATGACAGTCTACTGGAAGAGATCAATCAAATTTATGTAAAACTATATGCCTTCACTAATTGGTCTTGACATAATACTACATGCTAATTGGCTCATTAAATGAGGTTTTTCACTATTATTGATACTAGAGGAATATGCACGATGTCAATAATACCTATTTAACAAAGTCTGTAAATTTAACAATTGATAGAGAAAATATAGCTATTCTGGTGATTGACTCTTCTTAACAGTTCTCCCATTCCATAAATGGGATAGACATTGACATGGATGGACAATGTGATGGGATTGACAAGAACCAGACAATTAATAGTTTCAGAATAGCAAGATTATTTCATTTTCTCTAGAAAAGGCACATTAATTTGGCAATTAAAATTCTATAACAACAATAAAAAAGTAGCACCAACACTGATACCAGGGAGTGGTCCCAAGATTCCAAACACAAATTTTGAGATATGTGTCTGATTAATAGACAAATCAGAAAGATGTAGGCAACTGACATGGGATTTCCCCATTGGAGAGAGTAGTGCAGTAGTCTGGAAGAAAAAAATATATACAAGATTCTGGAAAAGATGACTTGCTAATATCTTCAAATTTGGTGAGATAATGGCTGGAAGTAAAGGGACTAGGTTAAGAACTTCAAATTCTCAAACTTTCACTTGGATTAGGATTAAACCAAAATTACAGAGAATGAAAATAGCCATCCACAGTATGGCTGCCCAACATCCTGGCTCTATGCTAATATCCAGAGCTAAATAACTAGTAGACTAGTAATCTCTAAACATCAACCTCTCAAATTTGTGTTTTGAGAAAAATATTCAAATAATTCCCTCAAAACAAGTTGAAGGGGTAAGAAGAGCATTTCTACTATTACATAGTCTCTTTTGGATTTTTTAAAAGAACTCTTAGATATAAAATCAGCTGAGTCAAAAGATAAGTAAGGAAGTATAAGTATGACCTGTGCAATATCTATAGAAAAAAATTTAAAAAATAAGAACAGAAGAAAAAAATATGGTCATACATATTTTATACATACAAAGTAATCAAGAAATGTCTTGATTAATTTTTTGTCTCTTCAAAAAAAGAGATCATAAAGATGAGACTATGAAAAATAAAACTGAAAACTAAGGAAATAATAAAGAGCAGAAAATAATGAAATAGACAAAAAAAGAATAGAAAATTTTAGCAAAACTAAAATCTAATTCTTTGTATATATTAATACTATAGACAGAAATGGGAAATTAATTTATTAGAAAAGAATACATATGACTAAAAAATCAAGAAGATTAAGATTTTTAGTTAACAAATATGTATTTTTACAATAATAAAATAATATTACAACTATAATAAATTTTAAAATTTCAGTGGAATGGGTAATGATAGGAAAAGACACAAAATACCAGATTTGTGCAAGAAAAATAAATCAAATAACCATTAAAAAATGAACTGGTAATCAATACTGTCTCCCTGAAAAATTGTGTCACAGACATTTTTATGAAGCAGTTATTCCAAAACTTAAAGAAATAATCTATGTCTGAAACATGTTTCTTCTAGAAAATAAAAAGAGTGAAATTTGCCTTATTTAATTTAGAAGTCCAGAAAATCATTAATGCCAGAAAAAGGCAGCACAAGAAAAGGAAAAAAGAAAATTATAGAACCATTTTATTCATAACAGAAATGCAAAAATAAATAAATAAAATTTTAGCTAACTGAATCTAACAATATGCTTGTAAAAAAGTAAATTATGATCAAATATGTTTTACCCCAAGAATAAAAGGAGAGCTTAACATTACTACTGTAATAAACTATAGGAGAAAAGTCACACAAGTATCTCAATGTATGTAGAAATAAATAATTAAATTTATATCTAATTATGATAAGAAAGAAAACTCTTAGAAAAGGAAGAATAGAATGGAAGTTGCCTAACTTCATAAAAGTGATGTTCTACAAGCATTTAGCACTTTTATTATTATTATTACTACTACTACTATTACTATTACCATTGCTAGAGAAGTATTAAATGCATTTCTTTTAGCATGCAGAAAAGATTAGAACAATACTATTGTTCAAAATGGTAATGATGTCTTAGTCAATGTTGTAAGATGTAGGCTGATATAAGAATGATCAGAATGAAGAGAAAGGAGCTTAAACTATAATTATTAGCAGATATTGTTGTACTTATTGCCTGTGTAGAAAACTTAAAGTTTTATAAATAGTTTAATGTGTTCAAGATGCAAAACCACTTAAAAATTAGACTTCTTGTCTACAAGGAGTGAATAATCTGATATTACATCTTATATTACAATCAAATAGAGTCCTACCCAAAGTAATAGAAATACTTATAAAGATTTTAAGATTTCAACATATCAAAAATATATAAGGCTTTTATGGCTATAATTTTAAACCTCTATTAAAAGATATGACCACTGAAGAAATTAAAATGTTAACTAGTGACCTCTCTAGTCTTAAACAGTTTTACAGGTGTAGTCTACCAAACTTGAAAAGAAAAATTTCCTATCTGTCTCAGGTCAGCTTCCCAGGAAGTTTACTCTGAAATGGATATTATCATGCCATAAAGGAGTTATGTCAGGATTAAAACCTGCGGGGAAAGGGAAGAGACAGGATTGGGCATAGGAGAAACTGGGTTATGATCAGTCACAACAAACTCCGTGGGGAGTTCTGAAACTGAGGCAGGGGTCAGGTGTCTATAAATGTGCATCAGCCAGTCATAGATGCAGGCAGTCTTCATAGATGCATATTATAGACCCTAGAAAGAGGGCATGATGTTGAGAAAGGTGACTCTCTTCAGTCAAGAGCAATTACCGGAAGTTGCTGAAATTGAATCCATCAGCCATTAGCTCTCTCAGCAGCAGAAGAAATACATCCTTCAAAATTGAAAGAAGGAGCTGAGTAGCACAACATAGTGCCCTCTATAGTCCACTCTGTGCACTGCTTGGATCTATTCTTTTGTTTAAGTTCTTAGAGTAGTTCCTCTGGGAATCTGGTGGGTCTTTTTGCTGGGAAACTCACAAGAGGAAGTCCTTACTCTTGCAGCTGGTGCTTATCTTTCCAGTTATATATTTGAGATTCCCCTCACTCACAGCTAGCACCTCTGCTGGGCTCTGAGGAGTCTGAGACCCTGTTCACCACATCTTTCTCAGGTTGTAGCTGCTACCACAACCACTTATGACAACAGTTAGGAAGAAAGTGCCAAGAGATGCCCCAGAGGGTTGCCTAGGTGCCACATGTATCTCCCCATCTACACTGTGTAACAGCAGCCTTCTTTCTCCTGATTATTAAAGTCAATTTCCTCCACCAAGAATGTTATTCCTTTTTATCCTCTGATCTCCCTGACCAAGGAGTTTAAAGTGCCCAGTAAGGAGGCATTGCTTAAAATCAATGGAAATCTTGCTGCTTCCCCTTGGTGAAATCCGTCTTGCTTTGGGAACCAGTACTTTTAAACATGCAAAGCCCAGAGCTGTGCGATGGGAAGCACAAATACCCACAAGTGGGCCACTGTAAATGACGGCACATGAGGCCATTCTTAATCTCACCCCTTGTTTTCCAAACTCACACAGCATATGTTGGAAACTGCACCACGTAATCATCATTGATGTGGAGTGTGTGCTGCACTCCATAGTATAACATCCCATCTTCACCAGATAATTTTTCTGAGCTTGCACTTCAGTTGTGCTTTCAATAGAAATTATCATTCTATCTGTGGCCATTTCTGGTCTGGATGGTGCAATATATGATAGCACCAGTGGCATAATTCAAACATAATAGGATGTATGAGTGTATACAAGAAAAAAAAAGTTCTGCCCTTATACAGCTTATGGTCTAGTGGCAGAAGATAAAAGATTTTTTTACCACAAAGCTATAAACAATCTAAACATACCTTCTTAGCAACATAGCTATACATACATTTTGACAGAGCTACAAAGAGAGATGGACAGATTTACCATCATAGCATAAGATCTCAACATACCTTTCTAAGTAATAGATACACCTAATAAAAATAAAGTAAGAATATGGAATATTTAACAGCATAAAAACCAGCCTGATATGAAGCCACTATAAAGAACATAACTGTAGAATATACAATCTTTGCTTGCAGACTTGCAACATTTCTGAATACTGTCAACATACTGGCCTATAAAACGTATCTTGCTAAATGTCAAAAGATAGGAATCAAAAAAACTATTCCCTCTGTCTGTAATGCAATTATGGTAGAAATCAATAATCAGCAGCTGACTAGAAAATCCCATGTGTTTAGAAGTTAGAAACTTCTATAATTCATGGGTCAAAGAAGGACTCAATGATGAAAATTAGAAAATACATAAAACTGAATGATAATGAAAGTAACACGTATCAAAATTGCAGCCTGTAGCTAAAGCAGTTCTTAAGAGAAAATTATATAGCTGTAAAATGACCATATTAGAAGAAAAGAAAAAATCAAAATTAATTAGCTAAGCTTCCAATTTAAGAAGTGAGATCAAGAAATATAAAATATACTCCAATAGAATTTGAAGTAATATATATAATAGCCAAAAATAATGAAATAGCAAACAAAAATAAAATAGAAACCAATAAAGCCAAAAAAAATTAAGCCTAACAAAATTAACAATAGTGATCAAGAAAAAATGAGTGATCAAGTGAGTGATCAAGAAAAAATGAGTGATCAAGTGAGTGATCAAGAAAAAAATAAGACTCAAATAAAGACTCTGAATAAAAAGGGAGTAATATTTTTTAAATTGTATGCAATAGGCAATTTCTGAGAAAAACATTATATAGCACAGCGATCTCCAACCTTTTGGTACCAGGGGCCAGTTTCATGGAAGACAATTTTTCCATGGACCGTGCGGGAGAGGGATGGTTCAGGCAGTAACGCGAGCGAGCAATGGGGAGCGCCAGATGAAGCTTCCTTGCTAGCCTGCTGCTCACCTCCTGCTGTGTGGTCTGGTTCCTAACAGGCCGTGGACCGATACGGGGCACGGGGGGTGGGGGTGGGGGGGACTGGGGCCTGGGGACCCCTGACATAGCAGAACTAAATTAAGAAAAACTAACAACCTGATTTATTCCACCCTTTGAATAAATCTTCACTAAAAATAATAACAATAATAATGGCTATACTAGATTACTTGCAGTTTCTTTAAAATATTCAAGGAGCAAATAGTTAACATTTTAAGTAAATGAAAGAGAAGAAACAATCTTCAACTCAATTTGTGAAACTAGAAAAATTGTGAAACTAAAATATAAGAATACTATTAGAAAATGGATTATAGGACAATCTCATTTATAATCAGAAATTCAAAAGTCCTAAATACAATATTACAGAATTTAATCCAGCAATGCATATTAAAAATAATACAGAATGACTACATTTAGTTTAGCTCAGGAATGCAAACATTTTTAATATTAGAAAATAAATTGAAATAATTTACCACATTAAATTATAGATTTCAAAATATATGATCTCAATAGCTGATAAAACTCTAAATCCCTTCCTAGGTAAGAGAAAAAAAGAACTCTTAGAAAATTAGAAATAGAAAGGAAATCGTATTATGTGATCAATGGCACTCCATGTGTCACCTCCAGGAAAAAAAACAAAATTTAATGCTTTCCTTTTATGATAATTTCAAGAAAAACTTGCTCCCCATTGCCATTTGTATTGAACATTTTAGTAGAAGTCTTAATCAGCACAATAAGGCATCAAAAGTAAATTAAAAGTAAAATAATTAGAAATAAGGAAACAAAGCCATCACTATTCAAAGTTAATATTATTATCTAAGTAAAAAAGCAAATGAATGTACAGATAAATTATAAGAATAGAGTTTAGCAAGTGTTCTAGATATAGAAATTAAGTGCAATTTTATACACTATCAACAAACATTTAGAAAAGGTAATATTAAAAAGATATTTAGCACAAAAAGAAGTACCTAGAAATGTGCAAAACTTTTATAGGAAAAATACATAAAATATTGTTGAAAAATAGAAAACAACCGAAATAAATATTGAAATAAGTCATATTTATGGACTGGGAGACTCAATACCGTGAAGATCACTGGAGAGTGGTAGAAAATTTAAATAATATCTGGTAAGAAATGTGGTGATATCATATAATTTTCAAAAATCAATTCCTAAGGAATAAAGATTTCACAGAGTAGTGTGAAACTATAAAATTTTAGGATATAAGGTAAAAGAATATCTTTTTTTACAACAGGGAATAGAAAGATATTTTTAACAATATATGAAGAAAGGCAAACCACAAAAAACGAGTGATAAATTATGAATTTGATATAATATAAAGATTTTTAAAAAACAGTATTTTGAAAAAGGCATTAAAAAACTGACAATAGCAGTGAAATGAATGAATTAATAATACACGAAACAAAATAAGTATTTGGATAAAAATAATACTGGGTAGAAAAAGCAAGTCACAGAGAATTATTCAGTATTATTCTATTTATATACTATTTAAGAACATACAAAACTAAAAGCTATTTTTAGGAGTGGTTGACTGCAACAAAAGTCACAAATTCTTCCCATCTCTATTTGCACACCCTTTTGCAATGTGACTTTACAGCTGCTCTTTTCAAGACATAGACTCTATTTCTCTACTCCTTGGATTTTGACTTGGCCATGTGACTTACTTTGGTCAATGGACATAAGCAAATGTGACACAGCTGGAGGCTTGAACATCTCTCCTTGCTTTGGCACTTGTTCCCCCACTGCTCTTGGAACTTGCCATCATCATGTGAACAAATCTGGGTTAGCCTGGTCTCTGATAGAGACATGTGATCAAGGATCCCAGCTGACATAGAATCTATTATCAGATAGGTGAGTGAGGCCATCCTGGACAATCCAGCCCCCAGCTGAGCCACCAGATGACTGCAGGTGAGATGACCCAGAAGAGAACGGCGGAGCCTTTCCAAAGAACTGCCTAGACAACTCAGAGAATCGCATGAAATAGTGAACATTTATTATTTTAAGCCACTACATTTTGGGATTTGTTATTGTTATGCAGCAAAACTAAATGACACATTGTTATTCCAACATGTGGTAAAATTACAAATAAAAGAGAACAATAAACTCAAGTGGTCTCTATTTCTGAAGGGAGTATGGATTGATGATTTGGAAAATTGATGTAGGGACTTCAAAAACTAATGGTAATATTCTATTTCTTAAACTGAGGAGTATGTACTTTGTACATTTGCTATTTTCATCCCTTACACATATTTTACAAATATTCTCTTTTAAACTAGTTAACATAATAGTTAATACATCATAGAATCTATTTTTTAAAGAATCATATGCATTGGCTCAAGTTTCTTTACTTTATAAAGTCAATATGTGTAATAAAATTATAGAACCAGTGTTGAAACACACCTTAGACATTACCTAATAGACCAGGCAAAATTCTGGTGATTAGTAGATTAAATCACCTATTCCACTCAATTACATTATGTGTTTTTATTCTTATCTCCCTTTATGCAAATCATGTCCCCAGCCACTGTCTTCTTTAGCTCAATCTTCAGATTAAATACCATTATCAAAGCATTCATTATTTGTTCATGGGGACATTTCTTCCTATTAGACTGAAACATTCTTCTATCTACTCTCTTTTGCTAGTATTTCTAGAAACCTATTTTGATTCTGGATTGCACCTGGTCCATGTACCTTTTGGATTCCAAATACCAAAGAGCTATCCAAACCCAAGTTTTTTAAAAGAACAATACTTCATGCAAAGTATCCATGAAACAAATATTATCTTTACAGGGCTCCCCTGGTGGCACAGTGGTTGAGAGTCTGCCTGCCAATGCAGGGGACACGGGTTCGTGCCCCGGTCCGGGAAGATCCCACATGCCGTGGAGCGGCTAGGCCTGTGAGCCACGGCTGCTGAGCCTGCGCGTCCGGAGCCTGTGCTCCGCAACAGGAGAGGCCACAACAGTGAGAGGCCTGTGTACCGAAAAAAAAAAAAAAAAAAAAATTATCTTTACATGTTGATGACAAAAAGTCTACTCCTTTGACAACAATTCTTTGAACAAATGTTTAGTCCTCCAGGAAAAACAAACTGACTTGTGGATTATACAACAAGAAAGTGTCGCTGTCATAACTAGACAGATCTTCATGTCCTCTCCCAGGGAAGGGACACTAAATTTCAGAAATGAACAGAGATAGCCCCTCTCATTTTTAATTGATAATTAGATCATTCTTATCCAACAGAAGCAATGATCAACTTTATGAGTAAAAGCCAAAACACCACAGATACATAAGAACCAAGTAGGGACACATGTAAATAGTCATATTTTATCATGACAAGAAATAAGATATTCATACTGTACCTTGCAGTCTGAACTATTCATGAACTTAGATGATGAGACTCAAAAACCACAACAAGATTCTTCTGTTTGTCTTGAATTATGTAGAGATATTATGTTTTGACATAAGGTTATCTCATTATTAAAGAAAAGGACAAGGGGGAATCCACAGGAGCAATCTCTGACTTTACTACTCTGGCTGGCTATTTACCTCTAAGCAAGTGGCTCAAGACCTCTATATTTCACAATATTATCATCATCACCAAAAATATCATTAACTTACATTGTTCCTATGCCTGCAATTCAATTGGTAATCTTTTTATAAATTTGTATAATAACTGCCAGCTTCAATATGTTAGTAAATTATTTTCAGTTGTATAAAATGGGAGAACTCAGTGATGTGGGAAGTTTTTATTCTGGCCTAGTTTATTGAATGACCTCTCTTCTGTGCTTAGTATCCTCATGTGGCCTTTAGGACAGCAGCTCCCTAGATTCCTACCAGAATCTGAGACAATCAAGGCATACCATATGCCTTAGATACTCTCTCCCTAATTTTAAGGAACAAGAGAGAGAACAAATAAAAGGATGGAGACAGAAAAATGATAGATAGATTGACAGATATAAATAAATGATGGATAGAGATATTGATAACAGGAAAGAACAGATATTAACAATATAAGACCATTATTTCAAAGAGATATTTTAAGTGATAAATACATAAAATAAAAAACAATTTAGTTATTTTTTTCATTCATCCATTTATTTATTCAAACTCATTATTTACCAGTTGTTACGGTAGAATCTGGGGTTACATAAATAAGTTTGTGTCCCCACAAAGACTACAGTAGAAATGACAGAGTTGTAAATAATTAGAATTTAGTGGGTTACACACTGTAGTAGAAGTGTGTCCAGGTACAAAGGCACCACAAAAGAGGGAAAAATCAATTCTGCATGGGATGGAGAAAGAGAAGAAAAAGAAGCAGAGATTTCACAGAGAGATATGTGAGCTAAACCTGGAAGGCAGGATGGAACTTGGAGGGGTCAATTCTAGCGAGTCTCAATTCTTTGATTCAAAAATTATTTATTAAAGCACCTTTAAGGTGCTAAACACTGTGGTAGGTACCAGAGATGTAAAGGAAACAAAAACAGTTCCTAAAATCAAGGAACTTGTAATCTGTGTTGAGAAACAGGTCCATGAATAAGTAATGAAATCCTAAAATTTCATTAGACGATAAATTTTACACACGATTGGACAAAGAACCACAAACGTAACAAAGAACAATTTTGTCTTCCCAGAGGGAGCTGGAAAAAGCTTCCTAGAGGAGGTGACATGTGAGACTGTAAAATTTCTCATAAAAGCTTTTTGTCCATATTATTTTAATGCACGTAATTTGGGGATAATACTTATATTTATAGAGTTCACACATTCACCACCTCAATGTCACCAAAATGTAATTATAGTCTTATGTGTATTTTCAGAAATAAAAATATCTTCACCTTCATTCTTTTTCAAGACCGTGTCGTTCTTCCTGCCTTAAAGAATTTTTTAAAGTAGTTTGTGTAGAGCTGTGATATTTCTTAGAAGTCTATAGCTTTGCTAAAATCCACTGCTCTTTAATAACAAATGTGTTCTTTCTTCAGCAACAAGGAACTGTGGAAAGTTTTAAAACAATTTTCTAAAGAATGGGTAGTATCATACTTCTTCAGATATAAATATTGGTAATAGAACTATGGAAGGGCACAATATAGGAGGCAATTTAAGAAATCTAGATGTTGATTATGAAACCTGGATTGCATAAGCTTTGTTTTAAATACTAATGATAGGCATGATTGATGTAAGGATCTAGATATTAATTTTTTTCTTGGAAGTTCTAAAAACAAATCCAAACACATTTCAATTCAACAAGTGCTGACTGATCATTCAGTTATCAAGGTATTATAAGACAGACATTGAATCATTAACAAACATGATTGCTTCTTGAAATGTATACCCCAATATTTAATATAAAACACACATGTGAATGGATTAATACAATTAATTTTTAAATGACTACAAAGAAAAGAAGAAGAGCTTATGTCCAATGTGGAGAATGGAAAAACCTCATAAAGGAACAGATTTCAGTGCCAGATAGATAGTGGGGTTAAGTGTCTACTAGTTGGGAAAAAAATCACATTAACAAAGTCCTTGAGTTAAGAAAGAACAGAATGCACTCAGGAAACACTGAAGGGTTCAATTTGATCAGATTATACTTGAGTTGGCAAAACTTCCATCCCCCATAACTAATTGGTAGTAGATGTCTGAAGTTATAAAAGATTCTATGACTATATGCAGGTTCAATATGAAAAAGTGCCACGAGCAATTTAGTCATGCTGCTAGGAGTGAGGATGAGAGGAATGCCAGCCCATGGCCAACGTATTTGCTAATTAGGGAATAAGACATCCGAGGCATAGTGAGAGGTTAGGATAGATGGTTAAAATAACCGAAGCTCAGAATCTAAAGGGCCTTAAATTCCAAGGCAAGGGGTTTGTGTTTTATTCTTTTTTTAAACTTTAATTACAGAAATAATATAAAGCTTGCTGTAAAGGATTTTTAAAAACCCAAAACTATGTATAGAAAAGTGAAAACCTCCTCAATACTAAAGAAGGAATAAATTGGTATATATTCTTCCAACTTTTATACATACATAGACAAATGGGTGTAAAATATATATTGCATATAAATTGTTTCAATATAAAAATAGGTTCCCATTATACATATAATTCTACAACTGGTCTTTTTATGTAGACGTCTTTTCATTAAAGTATATAAACATGTATCTCATCTTTTTTAACAGCCATATGACATTTTATTGTACGGTGTATTACTCACCTATCCTTTAGCTAATTGGGAAACATTGAAATGTTTCAATGGGAAAATGATTATAAATTTTTAAAATCTGAAAAAAAGTTGAGATGATAAATTTTTGAAAGAGAAATAGGAGATAAAGAAAATAGAAGATTATTACAATATTCTAAGTAAGCTCTAATAATGAGAACTTGAACTGAGACTAACTAAAAGGATGTTTCAGATAACGTAATCAAAAAACAGTTAATAATTATCCTAGTTTACCAAGTGGGAACAAGAAAGAGGAAAGAGAGGAAAGGCCCAGTGGGAGGTGATTAGGGGGATCAGGAAGCTGTCTGCAGAGAAAGGGAACAGAAGGAAGCAAACATATTTATTAGGGAACTGTCCTATCTTTCACCCTTGTTTTCTAGCCTCCCATCTTATCAGTTGCCAAGTTACATAAGCCTGATCACAGTAGTATTTCCCAAACCCACCCTATTTTATCTATTCCTGCCATCACTATCCCCATTAATGCCCCTATTATCTCCCTCTCAGCACTGCTCTCCTGCTAATCACCCAACACTGCTGTCAGATTAATTTTACTACAGGTCAAAGGTCAAGACGGTTCAGGTGGCTAATGCTCACTAACACATACTAGATATCTGCTACATGCTGGGCACTCTGTCTGCCTTTAATAAAATGTTATTTGTCATCAAAACCTCAAAGAAAGCCATTTTTTGGTTTTGCAACTGGTGAAATTATTTAACCTCACTCTAAGAGTCAGTTTCCTCATTTGTAAAATGGGGATAATAGTATCCGCTTCATGCATCTCTTGCATGAAAAGTATTAATGAATGTTATTCATTTAGTATGATGATACTACACAGTAAACATTGGGAAAGTTAGCTTTCATCACCATGAGTTCTCAACCAAACTCCCTTTGCAGACTGCCCAAATTCACAACTTTCTTGCCCATTATGTTTCTTTACATAATCCTGTTTTTCATATCTCACTGCCTTAGCCCTTGCTGCTCTCTTTGACAAGAATGGCTCCCCTGACATCTCTATCTGCATCCTTGTAAATTCTCCTCACCCTTATAAGTCCCAGTCACATGAAAACATTCTGTGATTTTTCCCATGTAGTAGTAATCTCTCACCTGCCTCTACTGCTACAGCACTGTATGTGTAGCTACCTTATAACACTGATCTTTCTCTTGAATTTTATTTTTATACATATGATTGTTTACATGCCTTATGCATATGGCTTATACTTATAGGTGTATACATCTTCACTTCTAGGCTCTGAGATTCTGCAGAAGTTGAGGACAGGGCCAATTATTTATTCTTTATAAAATCTAAAATGATCATTTTACATAATAGACACAACAAAAGCATTTGTTGGAGTCTATGCTAGATAATTTCTATTTGTCTCTCCAAACTTCACTCTGCCGTCCACATTGGCAAGCTGATCCATGGATCCCATCAGTAGACAAGGGAGAGGAACATGCAAGGGAGGAGAGAGGGGTTAGGTACTGGCCCTCTCATCTTAGAGTCATCTTGAGCTGGCTGCCTTCCTAGACTTAATTGCTCCCCAAGGTGTCCAAATGTACAGGAACTTCCTCTTTCAAAACCCAGTAACTGCTCTATTCAATTGTCCATTTGGGCCTAAAGATTACTAGCCCTAAGTTACTATGCAGCTCCTACATTTGTAGATTTCCTTGAAACCCTTGCCCTTCGAATTAGTCTACACTGAATATGCCCTTTTTTTTCTTTCTTTCTTCTCTTCCTCTTTTTTTCTTTTTCTTTCTTTGCTGGGGCCATCTGCTGAAAGCTTGGGAAACTTTTACAATAGGTAAAGGGAATAAGATTTGGGAAAGTAACTCCTTAAGCTCTGTCCCATCAATCAAGTAAGAGGAAAAGTCTTTACTTAGCCTGACGAAGACAGTAGTGTGGTTGGAGCCTGGAGGAAATTGAAAAAGGATTACAGGCTGGGCTGGGCACAGCATCCCTTGGGTCCTCACGGCCAAGCCAGGTATGCGCAGATGCCAGGTCTTCCCTGGCAGCTCTGATGCGCCCAGACTCCCTGAGCTGCACAATGAGCCAGGTCTGGAAATCTCTCCTGTCTCCATGCCTTGACCCACTGGAGAGCAGATGGTTCCTGTTCTAAGAGGCTTTTCTGCAGGGGCCACTCTGACAATGCCTCTGCCATGTGGCTGAGATGGTCTTGGTGCTCCGGCCAGGTGTCAGGCCTGAACCTCTGAGGTGGGAGAGCAGAGTTCAGGACATTGGACCAGCAGAGATCTCCCAGACCCATGTAATATCAATCAGCGAGAGCTCTCCCAGAGATCTCCATCTCAACGCTAACACCCAGCTCCACTCAATGACCAGCAAGCTACAGTGCTGGACACCCTATGCCAAACAACTATCAAGACAGGAACACAACCACACCCATTAGCAGAGAGGCTGCCTAAAATCATAATAAGGTCACAGACACCCCAAAACATACCACCGGATGTAGTCCTGCCCACCAGAAAGACAAGATCCAGCCTCATCCACAAGAACACAGGCACCAGTCCCCTCCACCAGGAAGCCAACACAACCCATTTAACCAACCTTACCCACTGGCAGCAGACACCAAAAACAACAGGAACTATGAACCTGCAGGCTGTGAAAAGGAAACCCCAAACACAGTAAGTTAAGCAAAATGAGAAGACAGAGAAACACATAGCAGATGAAGGAGCAGGGTAAAACCCACCAGAACAAACAAATGAAGAGGAAATAGGCAGTCTACCTGAAAATGAATTCAGAGTAATGACAGTAAAGATGACCCAAAATCTTGGAAACAAAATGGAGAAAATACAAGAAAGCTTTAACAAGGAGCTAGAAGAACTAAAGAGCAAACAAACAATGATGAACAACACAATAAATGAAATTAAGAATCCTCTAGAAGGAATCAATAGCAGAATAATTGAGGCAGAAGAACGGATAAGTGACCTGGAAGATAAAATACTGGAAATAACTACCACAGAGCAGAATAAAGAAAAAAGAAGGAAAAGAATTGAGGACAGTCTCAGAGACCTCTGGGACAATACTAAATGCACCAACATTCAAATTATAGGGGTCCCAGAAGAAGAACAGAATAAAAAAATATTTGAAGAAATTATAGCTAAATTCCCTAATATGGGAAAGGAAATAGTCAATCAAGTCCAGGAAGTGCAGAGAGTCCCACACAGGATAAATCCAAGGAGAAACATGCCAAGACACATATTAATCAAACTATCAAAAATTAAATACAAAGAAAAATATTAAAAGCAGCAAGGGAAAAGCAACGTATAACATACAAGGGAATCCCTGTAAGGGTAACAGCTGATCTTTCAGTAAACACTCTGCAAGCCAGAAGGGATTATATATTTAAAGTGATGAAACGGAAAAACCTACAATCAGGATTACTGTACCCAGCAAGGATCTCATTCAGATTCGACAGAGAAGTCAAAACCTTTACAGACAAGCAAAAGCTAAGAGAATTCAGCACCAACAAACCATATTTACAACAAATGCTAAAGGAACTTCTCTAGGCAGGAAACACAAGAGAAGAAAAAGACCTACAATAACAAACACAAAACAATTAAGAAAATGGTAATAGGAATACACATATCAACAACTACCTTAAATGTAAATTTATTAAATGCTCCAACCAAAGACATAGACTAGCTGAATGGATACAAAAACAAGACCCATATATATGCTGTCTACAAGAGACCCACTTCAGAACTAGGGACACATATAGACTGAAAGTAAGGGGATGGAAAAAGATATTCCATGCAAATGGAACTCAAAAGAAAGCTGGAGTAGCAATTCTCATATTAGACAAAACAGACTTTAAAATAAAGACTATTACAAGAGACCAAGAAGGACACTACATTATGATGAAGGGATCAATCCAAGAAGAAGCTATAACAATTGTAAATATTTATGCACCCAACATAGTAGCACCTCAATACATAAGGTAAATCCTAACAGCCATAAAAGGCAGAATTGACAGTAACACAATAATAGTAGAGAACATTAACACCCCACTTTCACCAATATACAGATCATCCAAAACGAAAAAAAATAAGGAAACACAAACTTTAAATGACACATTAAACAAGATGTACTTAATTGATACTTATAGCACATTCCATCCAAAAACAACAGAATATACTTTCTTCTCAAGTGCTCATAGAACGTTCTCCAGGAGAGATCATATCTTGGGTCACAAATCAAGTCTTGGTAAATTTAAGAAAATTGAAAACATATCAAGTATCTTTTCTGACCACAACACTATGAGACTAGATATCAATTACATGAAAACACCTGTAAAAAATACAAACACATGGAGACTAAACAATACGCTACTATATAACCAAAAGATCACTGAAGAAATCAAAGAGGAAATCAAAAAATACTTAGAAACAAATGACAATGAAAACACGATGACCCAAAACCTGTGGAATGCAGCAAAAGCAGTTCTAAGATAGAAATTTATAGCAATACAATCCAACCTCAAGAAACAAGAAACATCACAAATAAACAACCTAACCTTACACCTAAAGCAATGAGAGAAAGAAGAATCAGAAAACCCCAAAGTTAGCAGAAGGAAAGAAATCATAAAGATCAGATCAGAAATAAAAGAAAAAGAAATGAAGGATATGATAGCAAAGATCAATAAAACTAAAAGCTGGTTCTTTGAGAAGATAAACAAAATTGATAAACCATTAGCCAGACTCATCAAGAAAAAAAGGGAGAAGAGTCAAATCAACAGAATTAGAAATGAAAGAGGAGAGGTAACAACTGACACTGTAGAAATACAAAGGATCATGAGAGATTACTACAAGCAACTTTATGACAATAAAATGGACAACCTGGAAGAAATGGAAAAATTCTCAGAAGGCATAACCTTCTGAGACTGAACCAGGAAGAAATAGAAAATATAAACAGACCAATCACAAGCACTGAAATTGAAACTGTGATTAAAAATCTTCCAACAAAAAAAATCCCAGGACCAGATGGATTCACAGGAGAACTCTATCAAACATTCAGAGAAGAGCTAACACCTATCCTTCTCAAACTCTTCCACATATAGCAGAGGGAGGAACACTCCCAAACTCATCCTGCAAGGCCACCATCACACCCTGATACCAGAAGCACACAAAAAGAAAACTACAGGCCAATATCACTGATGAACATAGATGCAAAAATCCTCAACAAAATACTAGCAAACAGAATCCAGCATCACATTAAAAGGATCATACACCATAATTAAGTGGGGTTATTCCAGGAATGCAAGGATTCTCCAATAAATGCAAATCAATCAATGTGATATACCTTATTAACAAATTGAAGGATAAAAACCATATGATCATCTCAATAGATGCAGAGAAAGCTTTCGACAAAATTCAACACCCATTTATGATAAAAACCCTCCAGAAAGTAGGCACAGAGGGAACTTACCTCAACATAATAAAGGCCATATATGACAAATCCACAGCCAACATCATCCTCAATGGTGAAAAACTGAAACCATTTCCACTAAGATCAGGAACAAGACAAGGTTGCCCACTCTCACCACTCTTATTCAACATAGTTTTGGAAGTTTTAGTCACAGCAATCAGAGAAGAAAAAGAAATAAAAGGAATCCAAATTGGAAAAGAAGTAGTAAAGCTGTCACTGTTTGCAGATGACATGATACTATACATAGAGAATCCTAAAGATGCTACCAAAAAACTACTAGAGCTAACCAATGAATTTGGTAAAGTAGCAGGAAAAAAAATTAATGCACAGAAATCTCTTGCATTCCTATACACTAATGATGAAAACTCTGAAAGTGAAATTAAGAAAACACTCCCATTTACCACTGCAACAAAAAGAATAAATTATCTAGGAATAAACCTACCTAAGGAGACAAAAGACCTGTATGCAGAAAATTATAGGACACTGATGAAAGAAATTAAAGATGATACAAATAGATGGAGAGATATACCATGTTCTTGGGTTGGAAGAATCAACATTGGGAAAATGAGTCTACTACCCAAAGCAATCTACAGATTCAATGCAATCCCTATCAAACTACCAGTGGCATTTTTCACAGAACTAGAACAAAATATTTCACAATTTGTATGGAAACACAAAAGACCCCGAATAGCCAAAGCAATCTTAAGAAAGAAAAACAGAGCTGGAGGAATCAGGCTTCCTGACTTCAGACTTTACTACAAAGCTACAGTAATCAAGAGAATATGGTACTGGCACAAAAACAGAAATATAGATCAATGGAACAGGATAGAAAGCCCAGAGATAAACCGATGCACATACAGTCACCTTATCTTTGATAAAGGAGGCAAGAATATACAGTGAAGAAAAAACAGCCTCTTCAATAACTGGTGCTGGGATAACTGGACAGCTACATGTAAAAGAATGAAATTAGAACACTCCCTAACAGCATACACAAAGATAAACTCAAAATGGATTAAAGACCTAAATGTAAGGCCAGACACCATCAAACTCTTAGAGGAAAACATAGGCAGAACACTCTATGACATAAATCACAGCAAGATCCTTTTTGACCCACCTCCTAGAGAAATGGAAATAAAAACAAAAAAAACAAATGGGACCTAATGAAACTTAAAAGCTTTTGCACAGCAAAGGAAACCATAAACAAGATGAAAAGACAGCCCTCAGAATGGGAAAAAATATTTGCAAATGAAGCAACTGACAAAGTATTAATCTCCCAAACATGCAAGCAACCCATGCAGCTCAATATCAAAAAAACAAAAAACCCAATCCAAAAATGGGCAGAAGACCTAAATAGACATTTCTCCAAAGCTGATATACAGACTGCCAACAGACACATGAAAGAATGCTCAACATCATTCATCATTACAGAAATGCAAATCAAAACTACAATGAGATATTATCTCACACCGGTCAGAATGGCCATCGTCAAAAAATCTACAAACAATAAATGCTGGAGAGGGTGTGGAGAAAAGGGAACACTCTTGCACTGCTGGTGGGAATATAAATTGATACAGCCACTATGGAGAACAGTATGGAGGTTCCTTAAAAAACTAAAAATAGAACTACCATATGACCCAATAATCCCATTACTGGGCATATACCCTGAGAAAACCATAATTAAGAAGGAGTCATGTACCAAAATGTTCATTGCAGCTCTATTTACAATAGCCAGGAGATGGAAGCAACCTAAGTGTCCATCAACAGATGAATGGATAAAGAAGATGTGGCACATATATACAATGGAATATTACTCAGACATAAAAAGGAACGAAACTGAGTTATTTGTAGTGAGATGGATGGACCCAGAGATTGTCATACAGAGTGAAGTCAGAAAGAGAAAAACAAATACCATATGCTAACACATATATATGGAATCTAAAAAAAGAAAAGAAAAGAAAACGGTCGGAAGAACCTAGGGGCAAGACGGGAATAAAGATGCAGACCTACTAGAGAATGGACTTGAGGATACGGGGAGGGGGAAGGGTAAACTGGGACAAAGTGAGAGAGAGGCACGGACATATGTACACTACCAAATGTAAAACAGATAGGGGGAAGCAGCCACATAGCACAGGGAGATCAGCTCGGTGCTTTGTGACCACCTAGAGGGGTGGGATAGGGAGGGTGGGAGGGAGGGAGATGCAAGAGGTAAGAGATATGGGGACATATGTATATGTATAACTGATTCACTTTGTTAAAAAGCAGAAACTGACACACCATTGTAAAGCAATTATACTACAATAAAGATGTTAAAAAAAAATTAGAACTGCTGAAGAAAATGCTTTAGGAATTTAGTTATGGGTGAATAAAAGGATAGCAGAACAGCATGAAGGCCCTAATTGCACAGAACTCAACTGGCAAGCTCGCCTGAATTTCTCCAGCAGTGCTTTGCAAAACAAGATCAACGGAGTTGTTAAACAAAGCAAAGCAAAACAAAACACGAGTGATAGGGTTTGATTAAATTTGGAATGATGGGAGATTAAAGAATCATTGGATCCAAAGGTAATAAGAAAGGTTACAGCCAGGCCAAGGTAGAAATCTGAAGGCAGGTGAGTGAAGCCAAGAAGAGGTTAATGGGTGATCTTTCACTTACAGTTCATTTGGAAGAAACATCAACTAGACTAACTGTGTAACATTATTGATGGCAAAAGGCACAGTGTGTTTTTTAAATTTTACCCCCAGATACAGCTCTGCTTACTTGCAGTATAATTTATGTGCTAGTAGTCAGGCTGCTTATAATTTAAACTACCTTTTAAGATAATAGGATTTGGATAATGTTCTTGTTATTCAGAAATTCCTCTTTGGGCTCCCTCTGAAAAACTGATTCTACATATTCACTTTCTGGAATTCAAATATTTAAAGCTTTTTCATTTTGCTTCAGTTCTTACTTAGCGTCCAAGAATTTACACTTCTGACAAATTGAGAACAACAACAAGAGTTTAGACCTAGATGTAAAACAAGCACAAGGGGAAAGGAAAAAAGGAGAGGAAATGCAAAATAATCACATTAATGAAAACAATCAAGTTCTTGATTGCAATATGAAAACAGGAGAAACTGCTGTGCTAACTCACAAACTCTACACAATGGTTGCCAGGGGAACAATACTTGTACATTTCCGGGTTCTCAAAAATGTACCATGTAATGTTTGTGTCTCTTTTCTTTTCTTTTTGAAAATCTCTTCCAAGCTTGTGAGTTCTTCGCTATTCACCTCGTAATTTCATTCTTTAGAGCTCAAATCACAGAATCCACTAAGCAGGCAACATATAAAAAGGCACTGATTTTTTTCTTCAAAAGTCATGAGTGCTGTATGCAATGAAAATTTCTGCTCTCCCTGGAGCCTCTAAAAATAGCAAAGTGTAAATTGGTTATGCCTCTAAGTATCTTTCACTTTTGTTTACTCTCTTTCTACTTTTAGACTGTAAGTTCCTCCAGGGCAGGCACTAGATCTGCAATTTTTATGTAATTCCCCACATAAATTAAAGCAGATATAAACCTAGTATTACATATAAGATTAAAAAGTAGTTTTGGAAATTGTGAATTGGTTTTTCTTTTCAATTTGTTAAAATGAACTCAGGTGTTAGATATTTACCATCAGTAAATAATCTCATCTAAGAAACAGGCTGCAGAGGGAAAAGTGTTTTTCTTCCATACTGGGTAGTATGTGATCCTCCTATCCTGGTTTGGCCATTTCTGCTGCCTATTCTAGCCATTGCCCCCAGTGGTGAATGCTGCCCTTCATTTGTGTGACAAAAAACCCCAAATGGATTAGTCATGAATAACTTTAAGACTATAGTTAGGGATTTACTAAGACTAATATTAAATCATTAACTAAGACTTGGTTCAAGGCATATACTGCTTATGAAAAGAAAATGAATTCTTAGTAATAAGACAAACATAAATTAATTAATTCACCTGTCAAATATAGACACATGGATTTATTAAATATTTATTAAAACATTTATATAAATGCACCATAATTAGTGGGGATATAAAGAAGACAACATTTTTACTTTCAAGAAGCTAAAAACACGTTATTTTTTTTCCATGGGAGAAAAATATTTACTCTTTCTATATTATCCTAGTCTCAGCTGGTTTATAAGTAGAATTTCAATTTTAGATATTGTTAAAGCAAGACAACAAGCCCAAAATGGAGTTACTCATGCTAAGCCCCATGTCACCAAACTGAGACTTAATTCAGTTTCAGTTCTCCCAGAAATGGAACCTTAAAGCAGTCAGTCAGGAACCACCTGATCAGCACTAGTGGGGCTGTCTGCCTGACAGGCCCCTGCCATCCCCTGAAGGAAAGTAACTGCATTAATCCACCGCTTCTTGGCCTAGTTTACTTTCCTCGTTCCTGCTCCCTTCTGCCTGTAAGTCTTTCATTTTCAACAGCTCCCTGGAGCTCCTTTCTGTCTTCTAGACTAGATGCTGCCCAATTCAAACTGACTTTTGCTCAAATAAACTCTTAAAATGTTTACTATGCCTCAGTTTATCTTTTAACAGTTCTGTTAGTAACAGTAAGAAGCGGGGACCGAAGGAGACCCCCGACGGCCCCAGGAGCAACGAGCAACCAGACACGGTACCTGCTGAGCCGTGAGCTCGCTGCGTCTCCCGCCTCAGGAGGTGCTGGGTCCGTCCCTCGCGGAGCCTCGGCAGCTTCTGCCTGAGGAGCTTTCAGGCTTTTGAGCGTTTCTTTTCCAGACCGGGTCTAGAAACATCCAGAGGTGGGCCGGGTCCGACTTAGAAACCCTTCCGGGTCAAAGGTTGAACCGCGTCCGACTCAGAAGGCGGACCGGGTGGAGGGTCGGACAGCCAAGGAGTTAGAAGCAGGACTAGTTCCGGGTCGGACTGATTTAAGCCGGACTGGGCCTAGCCTGAGGTGTCAGGTGAATACAATTTTCTTTTAAGGCCAAACAAGCAGGTTAATCTTACCCAACGTAATCCTGAATTACAGCGACCACAACAGAGAACTTTTTTTTTTTTTTTTTTATGCGGTACGCGGGCCTCTCGCTGTTGTGGCTTCTCCCGTTGCAGAGCACAGGCTCCGGACGCGCAGGCCCAGCGGCCATGGCTCACGGGGCTATCCGTTCCGCGGCATGTGGGATTTTCCCGGACCGGGGCACGAACCCGAGTCTCCTGCATCGGGAGGCGGACTCTCAACCACTGCGCCACCAGGGAAGCCCCAGAGAAATTTTAATGTAGATTAGTTTATCCATTTAGGAGGCGCCTCAAAGAAAAAGGGGTCTCAGCCAAGCGCTCACTACAAAGCGTAGAGGGAAAACCATTTTCCCTCCTCTTCAGCTGCTTGTGACCAGCCTGAGACCCGCTGGGACGCCTCGCGCGCTCCGGAGCCTGCAGAATCCTGAGGAAACTGGAAGAAGCCGGCAAAGGGTAAGAATTCTTATCAAAGTCAGCTCTCCTAGGCCTCTGTCTGTGGTGCCTGGTCGCGAGAGGGAGGGAAACCTTCACGTTGTCCTTTCCTTTCAGATTGGCAGGCAAAAAGCATGTGTGAGAATTAAATATTTGAAGCATGACTTGTGAATTTGCTTTCGGATACCCACTGGTTGTCCACCTTTTCTCTCCCAGGAACAGCTATTGCCTTCTTGTTTGTCTCATTTTGTGCCCTGAGAACTTGACTTGGCTTTCTGCCTGACTGGGGCACGTGGGTTCTTATGTGTTCAGGCAGCTCCACTATTAGGTTGGGGGACCCCCAAAATATGGCTGGACAGAAATGTGGATTGCATTCCATTGGTGGCTAGGGCCCTACTGTTGCCAACACTCAGAGGAATTACCTTTTTCTTGGTTGTCTTTGGGAGTGGCTCTGGATCTTGGGAGGGTAGTATTTTTTGCACTATCTTTGGGGATGCCTCTTGTCTCCTTGGAGTTGTTCAGTACTGTCAAGAATATTTACTTTTTGTCCCTGATGAAAATATTCAGAAGGATTTTTTAAGAGAAAACATCAATCAGTTTACTTTGACTCCCTGATATAGCCAAATCAGTACAACTAGTTTGACCCACCCTTAGATGTTGGTTGGAGAGACAAGCCAAAGTCTCAAGTCATTGTTTTTGGACTTAGTCCCTTTGTGAAGTGGCTGGACAGAGGTACCATAGGAGCAGAAATACATCACTATTCTCAATACCTGATTTTCTAACCACCCTACCCCCCAATTTTAAAACCTATAGTAGTTAAAACTTACATGCATTCATCATCATACTCTATTTGATTTTACAAAGAACCAAATCCCTATTTTAGTTAATATAGCATACAGGAAAGATCACAGACTTTGTGATAAGTCAGAGGTTCAGTTTCTAGCTAAGTGAGTGTGGGCAAGTTACTCTTTGAGAATCAATTTTATCACCTCCAAAATGGGGAATAATCTCTACGTTGCACAATTGTGTTGAGATTTAAATGAGATAACCTGGTCCATGGTAAGTACTTGGTGATAGCCTTTATTTCTAACTTTTCATTGACGTATAACTAGCATATAACATTATTTTAGTTTCAGGTATACAACATAATGATTCAATATTTGTATACATTACAAAATGATCAATAAGTCTCCTTAACATCCATCACCATACATAGTTATGATTTTTTTTCATGTGATGAGAACTTTTATGTAATATAGTGTTAACTATAGTCATAATGCTGTACAATACATCCCCCTGAAAACTTTTTTCACCCACCTACCCACCCCACCTTTTCTGGAAACCACCAATCTGTTCCCTGTATCTATCTAAGCTAGGGGTTTGCTTGTTGTTTTGGGTTTTTTTTTTTTTTTAGATTCCATATATAAGTGAGATTATGGTATTTGCTTTCTCTGACTTATTTCATTTAGTATAATACCCCCAAAGTCCATCCATGGTGTTGCAAATAGCAAGATTCCATTCTTTTTTATGAGTGAATAATATTCACTTATTCCATCTGCCAGAAACACAATTTGGCTTTTATAAACTAGTGAGTTTTGCATTATTGTACCTATCATATAGATAAAATTTTAAAATGAAAGTTATAAGATCTATGTGTTTCTGTATGTTTATGTATGTCTTCATATGTCATAGATGTGTGGTTTTTTCCTACCTCCGGTGGTATCACGAAAGTTAATTTATAAAGAGGTCTATTTAATTGGCTTAAAGACAAACAAGCATTTATGTAAATCAAGTATACTCTCAGAAATATAGAAACTAACCCAAATGTTTTTCAAGTTCATGTGATCTAAGATAATCTTCAGAAAATAAAATCTAGTTTAAGTTTGTTGGTTTAATTAAAACAGGCATGTCTTTAGAGTTATCAGCATTAAATATAAAACTTTTATTCTTCATAGGTTTAGTAAAATTCAAATAAGCTCATGCTGTCTCTATTCCAAAATTTGTCATCAAGAAAGATAATTTAAGGTGATGATTAGCTGTTTAATGTCTCATCAGATTTTCATAAGTAATCTAAACATAATTGTCAAGAACAAGTAAATAGATTTATAAAAGTTTATAAATGAACTTTTCAACAGTAATTCTACCTTTTGGTATGTCTACTTTAAGAGTTTCCAAAATCTTTTTGGTAACTTCAAATCTTAAAGTTATACTTAGGTAAGTTAAATGATGGATATTAATTGAATATCTAGATTATTTCCAAATAAGATAAAATACTAAAATATTAACTGAACATAGATATATCAACTTTTGTTCCTTTTACAGAGGAAATAAAGATATTTGGGTTTATTGATAAACATTTTGTGCCACTTTGGAAAATGTACTATGAGGAAGAATATGCTTCTATAAATTATAAAATGTATTTATGTTTGCCAGTCCACAGAATGCTATAATAGACAGCTCTCAATTGCTTACTTCTTAGTTTTCACTAGCAGTTAAGGATTCTGAGGCTTAAGAATTCTAATCAGTATATGTAATTAAAACTTCTTAGAAATTATATGGGGGAAAGAAAACAACAGTGTATGAAAAATAGGTAAGGAAAGTAGAATAACTGATTGTTCCAGAATGAGAACAAAAGAGTAAAAACCAAAGGACAAAATCTGAATGGATATTAAAAAGTTGTAGGTTTGTGGGAAAGGAATCTTTGGAAAGGAGTCTTATGTGTGGTCAAGTGACTGATATTGGAATGGATTTATTTAAGTTTAAAAAAATGAATTTCATTTCAAAAGTACACTAGTACAAAATTAGAATTTAGTTTTCTCTCTTAAAAGGACAAGTTTTTCCCTTTTTTAAATTGAAGTATAGTTGATTTACAGTATTTGTTTCAGGTATAGAGCATGGTGATTCAATGTTTATACATTATACTCCATTTAAAGTTATATCAAAATACTGGCTACATTACCCTCTGCCGTACAATATATCCTGTTGCTTATTTATTTATTTATTTATAATAAATTTATTTATTTTATTTATTTATTTTTGGCTGCGTTGGGCCTTCGTTGCTGTACGCGGGCTTTCTCTACTTGCGGTGAGCGGGGGCTACTCTTCATTGCAGTGCACGGGCTTCTCATTGCGGTGGCTTCTCTTGTTGCGGAGCACAGGCTCTAGGCATGCGGGCTTCAGTAGTTGTGACTCGCAGGCTCTAGAGCGCAGGCTCGGTAGTTGTGCACGGGCTTAGTTGCTCCGCGGCATGTGGCATCTTCCTGGACCAGGGCTCGAACCCGTGTCGCCTGCATTGGCAGGTGGATTCTTAACCGCTGCGCCACCAGGGAAGCCCTGCTTATTTATTTTATACATAGTAGTTTTTAATCTCATAATCTTCTACCATCTTGCCCCTCCGCCCTTCCTTCTCCTCACTGGTAACCACTAGTTTGTTCTCTATAACTGTGAGTCTGTTTCTGTTTGTTATATTCATTTCTGTGTTTTATTTTTTAGATTCCACATATGTTATAGAGTATTTGTCTTTCTCTGTCTGACATATTTCACTAAGCATAATACCCTCCAGATCTATCCATGTTGTCACAAATGGCAAAACATCCTCACCAATATTTGTTATTTGTAGGCTCTTTGATAATAACCATTCCGACAGGTGTTAGGTGATATCTCATTGCAGTTTTGATTTGCCTTTCTCTGATAATTAGTGAATATTGAGCATCTTTTCATTTTCCTGTTGGCCATCTACATATCTTCTTTGGAAAAATGTCTATTCAGATCTTCTGCCAATTTTTTAATCAGGTTGTTTTTTGGATATTGAGTTGTATGGGCTGTTTATATATTTTGGATATTAACCTCTTATTGGTCATATCATTTGCAAATATTTTCTGCAATTCAGTAGATTGTCTTTTCATTTTTTTGATGGTTTTCTTTGCTGTACAAAAGTTTTAAGTTTAATTGGATCCCATTGAAAAGAATACATTTTTCTTGGAGTATTAGTCAGCTCTTTGTCTTTATCAGGTTTTACATTACTTTACAAAACCTAGTCTTTTCAATATTGAAAGAGCTAAATTTTGTTCACAACTATGTAACCTTCTATATTTACCTTTAAAATTGTCTATTGCCACTTTGGTAAAATAGATAATTAAGTGTTATTTCATAATAATCTGTGACCCTATTCATTCAAATGCTCAAACCTTTTGATGTTTTGACAAATTCCCAAAATCAAATTCTAAATGGAGTATTTTGACCTGAAATTAACTTTGAGATTCCCCTAGAGAATGTCAAAGGATTTGTTTCACACTTTGTAAAAGAGAGATGCTAAGTAAGAGATGTTATGTTTACTTGGTGCATTAAATGACATAAGAAGAATTGTCAAATAAGTGATGATAAGCCTTCTTACATATTTGTATTTATATTTGTATGGTTGCAGGTTATCAGTAAAAGTGTTCTAGAAATTGTATGAAATTTCTAAAAATCTGATATATTCTGATATATTATCAATCACCATTCCAGTCTTAACATATTGCAGGTCACAGAAATAACCAAATTTCATTGTCTGTTCTAAGGAACTCATCAAATCTTTAACCATGGGCATTTTTAAGTCTTTTGTCATTTACAAAGAGTTATTGTTTTACCCTAATGCTTTCACAAAAGTGAGATTTGTGGAAAGAACTCTACCGAGTACTTTTGACCAATGACACTGCAGCCAAATTACAAGTCAAAACTTGGATGCATATTTCACAACTGAAGACATGTGTTCTACCTGACATTTGATCCTGTGCAAATGCTGGAGGCCTCAAAATCAAATTGACTAGGAAAAGAAGTAGCTGACATCGAGCTAGACTACTTCCTCTCAAGACTTTCTTTACATTCTTCCTTTCCTCTCTGTCATCCTTTTCCTAATTCTTACACCATGAAACTCTTTATAATTCTTTTCTTCACCTTTTTTCTTGCTCTGACCTAGAAAGATAATACCACTGTTCACATATCTCAGGTTATTATAAGGGTGTGGGTAATCTAACCACCAAATGATAGTTGGATTTGCCACAATGCTAGTGATCCTGTAGTTCTTTCCATCACAAACTTCTCCCTGATATCCAAAGTCTCAGGGTCTCTGGAACAAACTCAGCCCCCTCTCTGTAATGTCAGACTCCTAATCCTTAGTGTTTATTTCCTTGTCTCTGGTTAACAACTCCAAACTAGCAGAACATTTCATTCAGACTCTGTACAAAGAAGGGGACACAAGGCAAAAGTAACCAGCCTATAGACCCTTAAATTTTACTGGCCTCCATGGCAGTCACCTTTCCAGTCCTGAGCCACAGTCTCAAATGGGAATTACCAGGAGGCATAGAAGATTCACAATTAGTTTCCTTTGGCAGATCCCTATTGCCCTGGCTAGGAGTAAGTACAAATGAGGCTGTGATCAGGAATCTCTCCTTAACTTTCATTGCAGAATCTTCTGTTAAAGCAGTAGATGCCTGATAAAAATCCCTAGACTCTCTGGCCAAAGTTGTTCTTGATAATAGGATAGCCCCTGATAATAGGGTATCTTTTAGCTGAGCACGGAGGTGTTTGTGCTGTGGCCAACACTGTGCTGCACTTGGACTGAGATTTCTGGGGAAGTTGAGACTCAGCTACATAAGATCACTGAACAAGCCAGCTGGCTTAAGAAAGTGACTCCTTCAGGGCTTCCCTGGTGGTGCAGTGGTTGAGAGTCTGCCTGCCGATGCAGGGGACACGGGTTCGTGCCCCGGTCCGGGAGGATCCCACATGCTGCAGAGCGGTTGGGCCCGTGAGCCATGGCCGCTGAGCCTGCACGTCCGGAGCCTGTGCTCCGCAACGGGAGAGACCACAACAGTGAGAGGCCTGTGTACCGAAAAAAAAAAGAAAGTAACTCCTTCAGTGGGGTCTTTCTTTGATTTGATTCCGATTGGTTTCAGTCTTAGGGACCATGGTACTGAAGTGTACTCCAGAAATTGGGAATTATCCTACATATAACAATCATAGTAGTCTCCCTGGTGTGCTGTATCCTCTCAAAAGCTTAAAATGCATGTTTACAACCTCTAACCACCAAGCAAATAATCTCCCTAAGACTAGAACATCAGAAAAGAAACAAAGAGAATGACCAACTTAAAGAATGTGAACTCAACATCATGATCTGTGAATACCACACAGAGATCCTACAAAAGTTGAGAACTCCAGAGTGGTAGCTGGGAGTAGAGTTAATGCCTTAAAAGTTGATCATATCTCTCAGCCTGAAATGCTGACAAAAAGGGGGGAATTTTTAAAAACAAGACAATTGGCCCCAAATGGAATTGCTTTTGTTAAACCCCATATCACCAAACTGAGGCTTAATTATACTTTCATCTCTCCCAGAAATAGAATCTTAAACCAGTCAATCAGAAGTCACTTGATTAGCACTAGTTAGGTGATCTGCCTAATAGACCCTTGCCATCCCTAAAGGAAGGTAGCTTTGCAATAACCAACCCACTTTTTGGCCTGGTATAACTTCCTTGTTCCTGTTGCCGTCTGCTTATAAAAGTCTTTCATTTTTGCAGCTCCTTAGAGCTCCTTTCTATCTGCTAGATTAGATGCTGCCTGATTCAAATTGATTTTTGCTCAGATAAACTCTTAAAATCTTTAATATGCTTCAGTTTGTCTTTTAACAATACTATTGCTAAAGAAAAATTATCCTGACACTTGTAAAAATGGCAAGAAAGACTTTATTCAAGACTATTGCAATAGGGGAGAGAAATCAAGCTCAACTCTAAATATAGCAAAGCCAGCTGGGGATTTTTAGTCAACAAGCAGAGTGAGGGGGTTAGTGGATAGAAAATTACTGAGAGGAGACATCAGGGGCAGGGAGATTCTTGCTAACGTGACTTAGAATTCTTACTGAAGGCAAGCCAGGATTATCAGATATCAACCATGGGGGATAAGGAATTTGATTATATTGAGGGTGGAGGGGTTCTCATTAAACTGATTCAAGCAGGAATTTTGCTACAACTAGACTATGCAGCCAAAGACAAGACCTAAAGACAAGGCCTTGTTGAAAAGATAGCTCAGAGGAGTTTGTCTAAAGTTTGATTAAAAAGAGAGTGTTACTATACTGATGCTGCTTTGCTAAATAGTTGAGTCAAAGTGTCTTCAAGTCAGCTTGTATGATTGTAAAGGCAACCATGCATGGTGTACCAGGAAGTTCTCTAATGATCTTGAGACCCAGCCCTCCCACATACCTTCTTGAGTGGCTTGGGTATGTCACTTTTCTGCTCAGGGCCAATTTCCTCATCTGTAAAATAGGAACAATATCTGCATTAATGGACTATTTGTGTAGCAGATAAGATGATATATTGAAAATGCCTTGAAAACTCTAATTTGCTATGCAAATGAAAGGTACTTTTGTTGTCAAGAATGCCTGTCTCTTCCTTGTTCCAGGGAACTCAAGTCACTACCAGCCTGATGCCTTCCATACCACAGATTTAAGTAGCTATAACTCCCTCTGTATGGTGTTAATGCCTCTCTTGCAGCCTTTATGATTTTGTCTTGCAATTATCTAGTTACACAGCTTTTCATTCTGGTACTCTTTTCCCAAGACAGGCAACATACGTATTCTTCTTTGTGCTCTCAATTCCTGTGGCATATATTTCGACTTCAGTGAGTATTTGCTGAAAAGACAAATAGTTATTTCACAGTTCCAATAACATCTACTAAGAGTTCTTTGTTTCTCTAGTTTTCCTAAAGCAGCCTCCTCCAGCAACCAAAGAAACTCTTTTCCTGGCTCTCCTTTTATATTAGCAGACCAGAATGAAGTCACATAGAGTTTATATTGAAGAAGAGCATGTGAAAAAAAATCACATGTAGTCGAATTTGTCTTTGAAAAAGGCCTTGAGTAGCCCTTTGTTTCTCTCTTGCAACCTCTTTCATTAGGTCACTGAAAGCAAAAAAAAAAAAAAAAAAAAAAAGAGGATTTCACGTGAGATCTTGTAGGTAAGCAAAGCTATTTTTTTCGTAAGTTAAGTGTATATATACTGGTGTTGCCTTGTACTGTTGGGTCCTACCTAATTCCCCTCCTCTGATTTTCTTTTGCTCTTAGCTGGAAACTTGTCATTCTTGTTTAGGTTCAAACCTACATTCGTTTCTATCAAAGGCTCTGCAAGGCAAGAGAACTCAATGTTATGGTTCACCATGTGGGCAATTAGCAGCAAATTGTTGTCCCGACTAGTTTGGCCTGACCCTAATTATTGGTCCCAATTATGTTAGTGGATTTTTACCTTCTTCCCAAGATCACATTCTCTGCCTCATGCTTCATGAGTTAACTGCATGCCTGCCTTACCTTGATGCATCAGCCTCTGTCTGAGGAATCTGCCTGGTACCCTATTCTCTAGGAGGTGGCAGTGGACTTAACAATTGCTAATCAGCTTCTCCTCATACATGTGGGAGTTCTAATTTCTTTCTCTTGTTCTCACAGTCTACCTACATTCTTGCTATATATTTCAGATAGCTTTACCTGTCAATACCTTTGCCTATATTGTCAACAAACCGATCAAGTACTTTTTTTTTTTTCAATTGCAAATGGGACTCTGCCCCAAGCCCAACAGCTGGTTCCAGGTCCTCACTTTCCTATCTTGCTACTGTGAATCTCATCATCATATCATCACATCATGAATCTAACTCAATTGCAGCAGCTCAGATGAATGGGTGCCTTTTAAAAGAGACCAGACTTTTGTCAACCACAACTAATATAGTATAAATAGAATTAAACCTTTAACACAAGAATCATGTATTAAACATTAACATATTTCCTCACACATCAACTATCTGGTGGATTTTATTTTTATGAAGAAAATGAATATCCAAAAATTTGTCTTCAAAGCATTAATTCTTTGAGTCATGAAGGGGTATTTTATTTAGGGAACAGAATCCAACAATGGATTTAACTCATAACCTTAAAATGTACTCAAAAGGTGATGTAGAATGATCTCTTCATCAGGAGAAAATGAGGAGGAATGAGAGCCAGACGGTGGTCACTATGAGATCTGTTGAATAAAAGTGATTAATTTCACAGATATGGGATTGATGGTCTTCAGTTTGAAATTTTTATATACTGTATCTCTACTTATAGAAGAATCCTGCATATGAAAACATTGATTTATCAAACAGTTTAATTTTCTTGGAGAGTTTCCAGCAGTGTGTGTTTTTTTAAAGAAACACATATATACACATATATACAGTTCTGTATCTTGAATTAGATTTAGAAAGTGTTGGAAGTGGGCTATAAAATCAAATTCAGGAATGAGGCGATGGTGAAGATTTAGACTTATAAGACAGACCAAAATGAGAATTGGCTCATTTGTGTAGCTTCAGTCTCCAAACACCTGAGCTGAGATATGATAAGAAGTATGCCTTATTTCACATAATAACATGATTTGAATGAATTCTTTCCTACTGCCTGTTTCGCCTTCAAGCAATTGCAATACCTTTGACCCAGCTGCACAAACATAGCAAAATCATGGTTCTTTATAGGCTCTTGGTTGTGTAAAGGAACAGCAATAAAAATCAAAGTGAGTTTTAGGAGTATCATGTGAAAAGCTGTCCGCATGTTGAAAGGTACTTGCTTTTTGCAATTCAGAACACTCTCTTCTAAGGAAAAAAAAATCAAGACTCAAAAATCATGATTGGATTTCCATTGATGTCTCATTATTACTAGGAGTCCTGTGTGGTCCTAACATTTACTACTTTGTTATATGAGTACATGGAACAGTATAAACACTCTGACCCTTAACTCAGGCTCTCATCAACCATACCCCATGCCTTCCTAGTCTGGTCTGTTATCAACATAAAAATTGAGAAATATAGGATTTAATAACCATATTTAATTAATTTACCAAATAGATTCAAAGCAGGTATAGTTAGAGCTATTAGGTAGCTGATTTTTTCTGTGCACGTTATAAAAACAGAAAAACTAACATTGTTCAGAGAATAAAAAGATTGAGCAATGTATTTTCTGGGGTAATGGTTTGAAGGGGCCTGGCCCAGAGGAGGGTGGGAAAAAAAAAAAGATGATGTACAGCATGATTTTTCCTTGAAGCCGTTTTCAGCTTTTTACAAAGCATGACAATACTTTACTAATCTGTTTTCCTGACTGTGATCATAGCTTTTAAGTCATACACTTAAAGAGAAAAAAAAAAAGCATTCTCTCTACTGTTCCCAGTCTTGAGAAAAATTCTGTTTCAAGTTTACTGAAGTCATTTGGTATTTTGATGGAGATAGGATAAGACTATATATTCCTCAGGAAAGAGCAGTGTGGGAACATGGCATGTACGAACTCATATTAAGAAACAATTATAAACAATCTGAAGAAAACTGGGGTTTCATGAACATCAAAACAGGAAGACAATGGTATAAAAATAATCTAAGAGTTGATCAGGTTTACTGGGGGAAAAAATACCTGCTATTGTTACCATTATCAGCCCACTAGAATTAACAAAAAATGTTTTCTGCTGTGAATACTGTTGACAAGGGGAAGTTGGTCTAAGATTAGCTTTTTCCTTTTTGCTTTAATTGCCTGGGAATCAACTATCATTTTATTTCTGGGTTCATTCCACTAATTTATAGCCTAGAAACACACATGTGGGCTTAATTCATGGAGAGCTAAGCTAATCTCCTATCTGAGCTCACTCAACCTCATCATTCAAATTCCCCCAGTGATGGGGGAATTTTTTTTTTTTAAACATCTTTATTGGAATATAATTGCTTTACAATGGTGTGTTAGTTTCTGCTTTATAACAAAGTCAATCAGCTATACGCATACATATATCCCCGTATCTCCTCCCTCTTGTGCCTCCCTCCCACCCTCCCTATCCCACCCCTCTAGGTGGTCACAAAGCACCCAGCTGATCTCCCTGTGCTATGTAGCTGCTTCCCACTAGCTATCTGTTTCACATTTGGTAGTGTATATATGTCCATGCTACTGTCTCACTTCGTCCCATCTTACCCTTCCCCCTCCCCTTGTCCTCAAGTCCATTCTCTATGTCTGTGTCTTGATGGGGGAATTTAAAGGACAATTGTTTTCTCTTTATTTCCATAATTTCATGCCTGTAAATCTTCATATTTCTTACATGATTTCATAAATTATATATAACTTCCAAATTGGTTTATAATTTACCTCACTCTTGCAAATAAAGTCATTTGCTTAAAGTCTCTGAAAATGATATATGTTAAACTAGTTGTAAAAGAATTTGAGAAGCATGAGGTTGTTTTAAATCACCTGCGCCTTGCCTGGAAAGATAGAAAAAGTAAAACATACTGTAAAACGATGACAAAGAGAGACGGGGAGAGACAGCAAGTGAAAGATTTCAAGAACTACTTTTCCTTTCAATGATTTTGTTCTTAGGATTATTTTACACACGCACACACACACACACACACAGAATCTGTAAAAACTCACAACTCTTCTCAATAATACAGTCCCCCTACTCCACCCCCATAACCCCTGTGCTGCCCATGCCCATTTTGCCTCTGAGGGATATCTTGGATTTGAAAATTGTGATTGTTTAATATCTGCCTTACAATTCTCAAGAAATTTTCAAGTTCAGTACTATTTCCTTTAAGAGCATGTTATCAATTCCAGGATGTGACTGTATACAAATGACCCTAAATCATTTCTTGATTTATAAAATTAATATTTCTAGATAACAGAGAGATTGTATTTTCTAATCTCTTTTCCATAGCCTTTCCTAACCATCATGGATTTTCTAATGCTCTACTTTAGAAGCAGTAAGATTATTAGATACTAGCTATGTAAACATGTTTAAAATATGACAGTTTCATATCAGAAATTTAACCAAATCTATAAATTGAATACATTAGTAACTGCAATTAATATTGCAAAGTCCCCACAGTTCAGTTGACATATGGCTCCGTTGATTATAACTTATATCAAAAAAGAATGAAATTTATTTAGCAGAAAATTTTGGCAATTTATGTTTATAGTAAAAAAGGCTCAATTTTTACATAGTTATGTAATCCTGGATAAATGAATGAAAAAGTAATTTGAGTTTTACTTTTGGAGCTTTTGCCCTTTCATACACAGGAAGGTGAATTCAGTGGTTAAAAATACAAAAAATAATTATTATAATTCATTCAAGACTGTCTATATAGCACATTATCTTTACAAGGATACATAGCCCACCAATTTATTTCCAAGCTATCACAGACAAAATTACTTAAAAAGAAGTTTCCGGGGCTTCCCTGGTGGCGCAGTGGTTGAGGGTCCGCCTGCCGATGCAAGGGACACGGGTTCGTGCCCCGGTCTGGGAGGATCCCGCATGCCGCGGAGCGGCTGGGCCCGTGGGCCATGGCCGCTGGGCCTGCGCGTCCGGAGCCTGTGCTCCGCAACGGGAGAGGCCGCAGCAGTGAGAGGCCCGCGTACAGCAAAAAAAAAAAAAAAAAAAAAAAAGAAATTTCCTCACTAACTAAAGTTAATACTCAATTACCCATTATTGAAACGGTAGATAAACTAAGGTGAAATATATTCAGATATTTTGATATCTGAGCAATAAGTCATTTGGCTTCAAGGACAAGCATGTAAATCTTAGCTGTATGTCTTGGGGGAACTTTTCTTTTAATACTGTGCTTTTTATATTTTTCATCTGTCAAAGTAATTTATAATCTGTAAATTGTCAGCATAAACATTGTAGTTATGCTTTGCAAGTGTTTATGAAAACTTTGGGCAACATTATTGTGCAAATCTGAATTCAGATACCTTATAATCAACCATGAAATCTTTAGAAGTGGCATTTAAGATGATGTATTTACATATGAGCTTTGCCTCTGGGGTAAAAATTCACTTATGCCTTTCAGTTGCCTTCTTGTATTGCAGAGACTAGAAAGCTAAAAATTTTCCTGTTTCCCAGGGAGTTCCTTGGTGGCGTAGTGGTTAGGATTCTGGGCTTTCAGTGTTGGGACCCAGGTTCAATCCCTGGTCTGGGAACTGAGATCCCGCAAGCTGCACGGTGTGGGGAAAAAAAAAAAAATCCTAATTCCCTTGTAGCCATCACTCTAAATGGGATTTAACTTTATAACTTTATATATTCAGATGCACTGGTACAAGATTTGAATTGAATTCAGAACTGAGTTATTTGGAACAAAAGGTAAGGCATCCATCCATTACAAGGCATCACAGTAACAATACCAATTACTGAAAAATTTGACAGAGGAACCTTAGCAATGGTAGTGAGACTCTGGAGCTGATAGTTGTAGAAGTGACGTCTTAACTGCACCAGCAGCATCCTGCTCATGGCAGAGCTGCTGGTCCCATAGTGGTCCGATTCTGTAGTTTATAATTTCTACCACAGAGTCTTTCTTCCCAGAGAACACAGGTTTAGGGAGTCTTTGTCCACCCAAGACACACCTAGAAAATCTGGACAGGAGCTGCAAAATGACACATGGGAGCAACAGCCTGGGCAAGGTAGCCTGTTAAAACTGGTGAAGAAATTTAGCTCAGAGAGGTTAAGGACCTGTCCTTGGGTCACATTGTAAGATACTCTGTGAGAGAAATTCAAATTTAGTATGACTCAGGCCAGAAGGCAGCAGTACATCAATACTAGTGGTTGAAATATTGAAATATTTCTGTAATGGTTGGTAAATAGCCACTGCCTTGAGTCCTCTGTATACCCTTCGCTTAGGACCCAGGGGACTTCCTTAGCAGCTAGAAATGAATAGATAATGGCTGGTGTAGCAGGGGGTAATTAGTATTTTAGCCATTTCTTTTCTGATTGTATGACTTGTGCCATCTAATTGCTAAATATTTTTATTTTCACTCCTGGGTGTGACTCTTCAGGCAGGTGCTTTTTACCACACCAGGTTATGTCTTTGCTTAATACTTTATTGAATTCAACAGAATACTTAGATTTCAAACTGAAGTAACATAATTTTTATCTCTCCTTAGAGCAATAATGCCATTACTGTTTTTGGAGGAGGGAGAAAATGCTAGAAACTCAGCAATTCTCTGTCATCAGAGTGGTTCATCCAAAGATGTCAATCTATAAAATTTTATTTTGACAGGTGGATAGCAGCCTTATAGCTCTGGTGAAATGCTTAACAAATTGAAAAATGAATTTGAGATGAAAGCCATCTATCTTGGTGCTAATAACAAACACAGAGCATAATCTTGAATACATAAGATTTTATAACTTTCACATTTGTAGAGAGCCAAGAGAAAATAAGCCAAAGGCCATTAAGCTATACAGTGCTATGCAACTGAGTTATTTTACTTCAGGAAACACTAGGTGTTATGACAAAATTCTTTACATTTATACCTCTTGGCATCTGGGTTTGACAGCTGCATTTAGCAACAAACATACAGAATAACTCTCTTCTTATTATTGCTTGTTATCATAAATTACTCCCAAATTCTCAAAATGCAAAATGCCCTAGACTTTCTAGACCCTTGATCAGTAATGAGTGAGTCATTACACAAAGACTGCTGGGATGATCAGCCTTTATCCGAGAAATGGAAGATAGATTTTTTTGTCTTTCCTGGCACCTAATTCTGCTGTAAAATAAATGTGTCATAATTTATTTAAAGTTCAGGGAAAAGAGAAAGCCCAGGAGTTCCTGAACTGTAGTGTACTTACCTCATGGAAAAATTATATCTGGTCAGATAACTGCTACTACTGAATTTAAAAAATAATACTAAACATAATAGCATAATGGATGACAGTAGAAGTTGGAGAAGTCACAAAATTCTCAAAACAAAATACAAATGTTCCCGTCTCTAGGCTTTACAGTTTTACTGGGAGAATTCAATAAAGAGTGAAAACAAAATTGTTTTTTAAAATATTAAAATAGTTGAAAAATAATGCTTGATATTGTGGTAAGCATGGGGAAATGAAAATGCATATTTATTCCACTCTGTCCTAAAACTCCACTAATATGAGTACAAATAAATATATCAATAAGTAAAATATTTTTACAGAGCAGGCTACTGCCCTCATAATCAAAAAGAATAGGAGAGGAGAAAATAGAAGAAAGTTGGTAATAAAAATTTAGGTGATGGAAATAGTAACTGACTTAGCAGAGTGATGAAAGCTGAAACTAAGTACTTGCATTTATCATTTACTAAACATTTATTCAGCACCTACTATGTACCAGGTCCTGTTTAGAGAGAAGCAATAGAGCAGTGAATTAAAAAGGCAAAAACTCTGCCCTTTTGGAACTTAAATAAAAGAACCCACAGAGAAGAAAGTTGATTTGTATCGCAAAACTGTAGACAATCTGAAAACAAATTTAGGGCATAAAGTATCAGATTCCTTCTCCTACTCAGAACAGCTAGTGTCTTGCACCAACCTTCCAAGTGTAAGAAATATGGCTCCTGCTTCCCTTCCATCTTCCAAACCTTGAGCAAAATGACTCATGCAGCCAGTGCTAATGGAGAACCATAGCAGGTGGGGCATCCTGGGAAATGTAATTCCAGTTTGTCTAAGTTGACACACTGCAAAACCACAGAAAGATTTGAGATTCAGGAAACAAGGGAGCCAAGATAAGAATGAGGTAAGAGTACTTTGAGGATAATAAAGGGACGTTCAAGGAAAAAACAATTGAGCAAAATACCTAGAAAGAAATCAACCCATATTGGAGCAAGAGGACAGAGGGCCCCAAGAAATATGGATTTAAGAAAAATGTGAATTCAAGTGAACTGATTAACTGAGGTGTTTGGTTACAATAAGAGGTGTTTTTGAGTTCTTGTTGGAAAGCAGTTAAAACTACAGGAAAATAAAGAATAGATGTACAAGAAGCGAAGTGTAATCATAACATTCTGCACTGCTCAGTTGTTAATGGTATTTACATCATTATAATCATCTCTTCATTGAGTGGCGATTCAACAAAAATTAAGAAGAAATATATGGAGAGAGGAGGAAAGGTAGTATTAGAAAACTAAAACAACCTTATTCATGGTAGGGAGTCAGAATATAGCATGTAAGCTCTTTTAATTAATTATTTTTAGGACAGTTTTACATTGACAGAAAAATTGAGCTTATATTACAGAATTCTCAAGAACCCCTCCCACACACATACAGTTTCCTCTATTATTCATATCTTGCATTAGTATATTATATGTGTTATAATTAATGAACCAATATTGATAATCATTACTACCTGAAGTCCGTAGTTTACATTAAAGTTTACACTTTGGTTATATAGTCCTGTGCGTGAAGGAAGAGGATAAAATGCATAATGTCATGTATCTGCCATTACAATATCATAAGAATAGTTTCCCTACCCCCAAATTTCCCCTGTATTTCATTTTCATCTCTTTCCCTATTACCCAAACCTCCAGCAATCACTTCTCTTTATACCGTCTTTATATTTTTGTCTTTTTTCAGAATGTCAAATAGTTGGAATAATACAATAGTTAGCCTGTTCAGACTGGCTTCTTTCACTTAGCAATATGCATTTAAGTTTCCTCCATGCCTTTTTGTTGCTTAATAGCTCATTTCTTTTTATTGCCAGTTAATATTTCATTGTAGGTATGTACCTTAGTTTATTTATTCATTTACCTATGAAATGACATTTTGGTTGCTTCTCGTTTGGGGTAATTATGAGTAAAGCTGCTAGAAACATTTATGTACAGATTCTTATATGGACAAAATGCTTTCAACTCATTTGGATTAGTACCTAGTAGAATGACTGCTGTATAATATGGTAGGATTATGCTAAGCTTTGTAAGAAACTGCCAAACTGTCTTCCAAAGTGGCTGGACCATTTGCATTCCTACCAGCAATAAATGAAACCTCCAGGTATTCTGCATCCCTATCAGCATTGGCCATTGTCATATTTTGGATTTTAACCATTCTAATATATGAGTAATTATATCTAATTGATGTTTTAATTTTCAGTTCCCTTATGACATGATGTTGAGCATCTTTTCATATGCTTAGTTGCTATCTGTACATCTTCTTTGGTGACGTGTCTCCTCACATCTTTTCCCCATTCCTAAATTGGATTGTTTTCTTATTGTTGAACTTTAAGAGTTCTTTGTGTATTTTAGAGACAAGTCCTTTATGTGTTTTGCAAATATTTTTTCTCAGTCTGTTGCTCATATTTTAATTTTTTTAATGGTGTTTTTATAGAGCAGAAGTTTTAATTTTAATAAAGTCTAACATCTATTTTTTTTCCTCAGGAATTATGCTTACAGTGTTGTATCTAAAAACTCAAGTTCACTTAGATTTTTTCCTGTTGTATTCTAGAAGTTTTATAGTTTGTGTTTCCATTTAGGTCACTGATTCACTTTGATTTAATTTTTGCTAAAGATGTAAAATCTGTCTAATTTCTTTCTTTTTCCACAATGATATACAGTTGTTCCAGCACCATTTGTTGAAAAAATATATTTTTTTTCTTCATTTAATTGCTTTGTTCCTTTGTCAAAGATCAGTTGACTCTATTTGTGTGGGTCTATTTCTGGTGTCTCTTTTCTGTTGATCTATTTGTGCATTCCTTCTCCAGTGCCATGCTGTCTTGATTACTGTAGCTTTAAAGTAAGTCTTTGAATTCAGTGATGTCATTCCTCCAATTTTGTTCTTCTTTAGTCTTGTGTTGGCTATTCTGGATCTTTATCTTTTTAAATAAAGTTTATAATCAGTTTGTTGATATATTCAAAATAACATGTTGGCATTTTGATTGGGATTGCATTGAATCTGTAGATCAAGTTGAGAACAGGTATTTTAACAATATTGAGTCCTCTTTTTCATGAACATGGAACATCTCTCCATTTATTTTGATCTTTGATTTCTTTCATCAAAGTTTTATAGTTTTCCTCAAATATAGTTCCTGCACAATTTTCATTAGATTTATGTCTAAACATTTCATTTTATAATGCTAATGTGAATGGTATTATGTTTTAAATTTCAGATTTCAATATTTTGTTACTAGTATATAGGAAAGCAATTGACTTTTGTATATTAACCTTGTATTCTACAAACGTGTTATAATAGCTTATTAATTCCAGGGACTTTTTTGGTCAACTCTGAGATTTCTAAGTATATAATCATGTTATCATCAAACAAATACAATTTAATTTTAGTTCCCAATCTATATACCCTTTATTTCCTTTCCTGTGTTATTGCATTCTAGTACAATGCTGAATAGAAGTGCTGGGAAGGGACATCCTTGCCTTATTCCTGATTTTAAGGGGAAAGCAACCTTCATCAAAGAAGGAATTCAGACGATAATGTGTAAAATTTTTAAAGGCAATAAGTAGACTGTTAAGTGAGTTATTTTAAAATATAGAGTTAAATATTAGATAAAACTGTTAAAAATAAAGAGTTTGCCTCTGCAGAGTGGAATGTTGAGGATAAGGAGGAGTGATGAACGGGCCTGCTGTTTATCACTATATCTTTCTGTACTGTTCGACTTGCAAAACATATGTTACTATGAGTATTTTGATAATTTTCTTCAGAATAATGTCATAAGTAATTTTGATGAGGCCTATTTTGAGACTAACTGGGGACGACTTATGTAAATCAATTAACATAGTTTCTGGCACATAGACAGAAACCACTGAATCTTATTCACTTAACTGAAGAGAAAAAGGTGATGATGATTTTAGTAGCAATCATATTAGTATCACTTTCATAGAGAATATCAACTAGAAAGTAGAAGAATAGTGATAAATTAAGATCCATGGTTGGATTTTAAAGGACTGATAGTAGGTGATTACTGGTTGCTTAATAAATCCCTATAGACAAACTTATAAAAGAATCATTCATTTGACTTGGTTGTGACAGCCTTGCCTTACTGGAGTAGGTAGGCATTAGCTTCTGATAGGCAGAGGAGGAAAAAGAAAATAGATTAGATTTTTTTGTTTTTGTTTGTTTTTCCTCTCTGTTGGCCCAAATTGGCCCAAAAAAAGGGAAATGCAAAGAATCTGGGAAGAGTGTCTGAATTCTTTTGGCAGTCACTCTGGGCACATCTTTTTAGTTCTTTCCAGGTAGTATTTGATTAGATGTTATTTCTACAATGCTAAACATTTAATTCACGTCCTTCTCCTTTTTTTATTTCCATTTCTCTCATTGGATAGTGAATCAATATGAAGTCAATATAGTAAAAACATAAGATCAATATAACTCACCACACACCTTTATCTCATCTGAAAACTGCATCCTTCCAAATGAAGTCTTTTCTTCCAACAAAAAATGATACGCACTTCAGACTCTATGTATCAGTCATAAAACACATCTTTTTTCCCTCACTCCAGTGATAAGAATTGAATTTGGGGACTTTTGCTTTAAAAAGTAAGGCAGACCAGATACTGGAAGACCATCCTTCTATTTAACAACCAAGTCCTTGATAAAACAAAACTTCAGTGCACTTTGAGGTATACAGTAAATAAAAGAAAATTTCTAAACAGCTCTCAAATTCTCCATCTTAAACACTACTAGCCCCTACTAGCCCCTACCCCTTTGAGAGAGAAAAAAAAAAAAAGACCGCTGAAACAAGGGCAGGGAGCAATGAAAAGTAAAACATTAAAAGGTGGTCTCTCTCTGAAGGAAAATGGTACTATCAGGCTATGTTTCTTTTTTATGCTGCGTAACAAACTACCATAAACTTAGTGACTTAGAGCAAGATACATTTACTATCTCACAGTTTCTGTGGACTAGTAGTCTTAGATTAGCTGAGTCCTCTGCAAGGCTGAATCAAGCTATCAGCAAGGTCCGGGTTCTCATCTGAAAACCTGTTGGAGAGGGTTTGTTTCCAAGTTCACTAATGTTGTTGGAAGAATTCATCTTCTTGCAGTTTGAGACTCATGATAGCTTCTTTCTTCAAAGTCAGCAAAGAGAACAAGATTTTAGAGCAAGTCAGCTAAGATAATGGAGTCTTATATAATGTAACATAATGATCGGAATAGTATCTAATCACCTTTGCCATAGTGGTTGGAAGCAAGTTACAGGTCCTGCCCATACTCAAGGAGAGGGCATGTACACCAGGAGGTGGGAATCATGGTGGCCATCTGAAAGTCTGTCCACCATAAGACTAATATTGATCAGGATTCTAAGGACAATGAAAAGGAAAAGGGTGGAACTTGAGATTCCTTCATTTAGCTAATAACTCAAAAGGGCATAAAAGGATCACCAACTGTCCATACACTATATGGCTTCTTGTAAGGACATAAGGAAGGAGGTTAGTGAGTCTTTCAGATGTTTAACTACATAAGGAGCATCATATTGGTACCAAAGAGCTTGTACCAATTTATATTTCAAAATCATCTCTGGATGATAACCTTCTCAATTTAGGCTTCCAGCACTCATACATAATAAAATCAGTGAAATTTGGGTTTATTACAACAAATGCAAATAAATGCTTAAGGAAAAATTAAATGAATGAGAGTCTGTAAAAATAAGAAACAGCAGAGTTATGCCCCCATAGCACTTAGATATTGAAATTATCAAAAATGGTTTATAAACTGTGAATTAAATATTACAAAAATTTTAAAATGAGATTTTATTTTTAAAATAACTCACTAAAAAATAACAAGCCATATTTTTAAAAATAAATTTTTCATGAAAATTGTTAAAATCAGAGGATCAGTGAAAGAGTTAAAAAGCAGATTAGGTACAACTAAGAGTACCTAAAAGAGAGAATTAGTACATTGGAAGATAAAAGTAAAACACACAGACTCCTGCATAAAGAGAAAAGAAAATGAAAGATATTTTTTAAATGGCCTGAACAATGGAGAAAACAGAATGAGTTAGTATAATGTATACTCTACCAGAGTCTCAGGAAAAAGGATAGATAGTATGAAGAATAAGTTATATTTGAAGAGATAATATCTGTAATTTTTTTTCAGATCTGATGAGAAATAGCACTTTACAAATGCAAGAGATGAAATTAATCCCTAATAGAATAAATAAAAAGAAATTCACACCTAGGTCCATCGTAGTTAAACCTCAGAATACCAAGCTGATTTTAAAATTTATATAGAATACCAAAAGCCTGAGAGTAGCCAAGACATTACTCAAGATGAAGAGTAAAAAGGGACTGCTTGCTGTACCATTTATCAAGTCTTATTATAATGCTGTTTTAATTAAGGTGGTGGTGTAATTCTGCAGGAAAGTGACCTGTGGAACACGTGGCCCGTGCACGTACACACACTCGGAGAGGGAAAGAGAGAGCCCCAAAATAGAGCCACACATATATGCAAACTCAGTGTATGACAGAAATAGCCTTGCAGACCATGAGGAAAAGAAGGAACAATTTAATAAGCGATGCTTTTATCAATTTGGATAAAATTAAGTTGGACCTTTACCACACACCATACACAAAAATATATGCCAGATGGCTATGCCCTTAAATGTAAGAGGTAAAACTTTAAAATTTTGGTAGAAATTGTATGAGAACAATTTCTGATTTGGGGTTAGGAAATGATTTAAAATACTGAACATAGAAGATAAGATTAATAAATTTAACTATCTTAAAATTAAGAAATTCTATTTATAAAAAGGTACCATGAGGAAAGTGCAAATTAACTCTATGTTGTAGATAGTATCTCTAACATACATAACCAATAATGAAATGATACCTAAAGAATAAGTAACACAACTCAATAAGAAAAATAAAATAATCCAGGGAAAATGGCAAAAAAAAAAAGAGTAGACATATCACAAAAGAGAAAACATGAAGAGACAATACCCATATAAAATTAGGTTCAGTCTTATGATCCAGAAATGCAAATTAAATTCCAGTGAATTTACTTTGGCCACAAATTAAGAAGTCTGCCAAGGTCAAGGATCAGCATGTTGAAATATAAATTTATAGAAGCACATTGGAAACAATTTAGTCCTATTTTAGATGGTTGATCATAAAATCCCAACAATTGCCAGTTTTATTCAAGGTATCAGTCTGAGAAAATTCTTGAGTTTGTATACCAATAGATTTTTTTACGAAAAATCATAACAGCATCATTCATAATAGAAATGTGAAATGAAAACAACAAGAAAATGAATCATAGTGTATTCACTTAATGGAAAATTATACAATATGTCGATGACACTTAGAAGTATAATCTTAGGTTAAAAAGTCAGCTGCAAGAGAGGACTAGACATAATGATTCAATTTTTGTAAAGCTCAAAACCAAGCAAAGCCAAACAGAATATTATTTAGTAATGTGTGTGTTACTAATCACAATGACGATAATGATAATAAAAAATTAAAATTGGCACAGTGCTTACTATATGCAAGGCCTCTTTCTGCATGCTACAAATGTATTAATATAATTCTTATATGAGATAGATATTATAATTATCCCCAAAGTAGTAATTTGGAAACTGTGGCAAAAAGGGGTTAAGTAACTTGCCCGAAGTAATTGGTCTGACTCAGAGTCTGCATTCTTGACGATTATGCTATACTACATAGATATGATAGTTGGGAGGTGTGTGTAAAGCAGGGAGATGGGATGGGGAGGAGCGCACAGGTTGATACAAAGGAATTGGTAACATTTAAGTTTTTGGTCCAATGCTGAGTGATAGGTATGCATTTTAATATTTCTACCTTAACATTCATACATATTATACATATTATTTTGTGCTTTCAAAATGTATGTAAATATTTTTGAATGAATAGAATTTGATGATAATTAGGCTGTCACCTGAATATCTGCTTTCAGTATCTTACTAGGTTAGATCTGCTTTGCCCTACCATTCTACTTAATGGTGGGTCTCTTGTAAGCATCACTAATTGTGTATTTCCCAGTACTAGGCATTGTCCTAAACATTTTATGTGCTTTCATTCTCTTATTATTCACAATAATCCTGTGGTAGATATTTTTTATTATTCCAACTTGACTGTTGAAAAAAAACAAACAAACAGTGTATAGAAGGAAGTTAAGTAACTTGCTCAAAATCACATAGCTAGGTAGTGCCAAAATCAGAGTTTTAACCATTCTGCCATAACATCTGTTTTTATGAGCACAGGTTAATCTCATCCACCTAAAGCAGAAGATAATAGTAAATTAATTATAAAATACGTAGACTGTCCCAAAGTTACATACATGACTTTTTTGTTAGCTATAATCACCTAAGCCAGTGGTTTCTAAGCACTGTTTTATTTACCCTTTGTTCAAAGTAAATTGATATAAATTTACAGAAGCCCAATATATAAAATTGATAAAAACAAAACTTCTCTGGTTTGAGTAGATGAAAATCCACCTACACTGATTTCCCAGTAGTTCTACCAAATATATTTGTAAAACCTACAACATTTTATGGATAACTGAGAGGTGTTGGTGATAGATTGGATTACTGTGTCCATTCTTATCTCCATTTCTATTATGGAAATGTATATCCATGCCCTTTGCCGAGATAAGTAGGCATACCTCTCTTTAATGTAGACAATATATTTTCCCTCCTTGCCTGTTGCTCTTGAGCTTGGCCATGTGACTTGCATATGCCAATGGAATAGTAGCAAATGTGACACGAGCAAAGATTTTAAATACTGTTGTATGATTTGCCTTGGATTCTTGTGTTCCTGCCATTGCAATGAGAAGAGCATGCTCTGTGTAGCTACTTGTTCTACAATGGAATATATGGAATAAATACAACCTGACCCTCAGGTGAACTCACTGAACCCAGTTAAGCTCAACCAGGACCAGCCAAACTTCAGTTGACCCACAGACATAGAAGCAAGAAAAAATGTTTGTTATGGTAAGCCACTGAGATTTAGGGATTGTTTGTTATATAGCATTATTGCAGTAAAATCTGTCTAACACTATAAGTGTGTTATAATTCAGAAAATAGTATTAACAAAAACATAGAAGTCTAAATTATAGCAAGTTTCTCAGCATTTAAAACACTTTCATGAGAGGCAGTACCGTGTAGTAAAGAAGCATGGCCTCCGATGTCTGGCAGATTTGGTTAGAGACTGAAGTTACTGAATGTCTGGGCCTCAGTTTTCACATCTAACAAATAGACAAATGGTTTGGTTAGATTAGAAATTATATATGTAAAGAGTTTAGAGCATGTAAACATTTAACAAATGGTGGTTTATTACTATTATATAGTCATTCTATATTAAGCAAATTAATGGAGACACAAGAACCTCTTTTCAAAAGAGCATCTTGAGAACAGAGATACCTTATATTTACCTCTGTTTTATCTCCATTCTTGTTCCAAGCAAAAGAGTGACAGACTCACTATGTGTATGGCACATATTCAAAATTAGGTGTTAGAAAAAAAAACAGAGTATGCCCCAATAACTTGAGAGCCTTGTCCAGTTTCTTATTTTTCTGCGAGTAGTATTAGCAGAGGAAAGGACCTTGCTTATTAAACTGTGATCCCACAGTGCCTATTTGACAACAAGCATTTAACTTTTCATTTTCTTTTTGTTAAAGATTCTGAATATGCTTGACATTTCTTGTAAAAAATTTACTTATCTATTATGCACCACTAAATTTGTGTGGTGTCCTACATTTGAACTCATCTTCTACAACACACAGAATATGTTGAAAAATGTCTCTTTTTTTCCATGGCCTTCATGATACGACTCATTCCCTCATGGGTAGTCCGTAACTCTGCCCTTGGTCACTAAGTGAATGATTTGGAGAACCTCTGTGGCGGAACATATTCAAGTTAAATGATGCAGTGGGAAAGACGGGGGTCATGGAAAGAGCAGAGCCTGTAGATTGTCAAATGATGCATGGCAGGCTTCAGGAATGTGATGCAGATGGAGAGGCTGTGAATATGTTTCAGGTACTGCAGAAATTAGAACAAGCAGAAATCCACACAAGTTCCACTTGGATATTGGAATCTGATATCAGTGTTCTCAAAAATACAAATGGTATTGCAATACACATAATAGCCTTAACTGTCACCATCTGGACCCAAAAGAGACTGCTTGCTTGGATTCCCTAATCAATGACCATGTTTTACTGCATGGGTAGCAATTAGAAGTAATGTTTCTGTACTTTTTTTTTTTTTTAAACTGATAACCTTAGCATTTCTATTTTCTTTCTCTGAATTGATTCCTCTAACCCTGTCACTTATAACCATCTTTGCTCTGAGCTGATTAGGACACCTGATTCCAAGCAATTCTACTCTGTTCTTCATTCATCATATGAGAACAAATTTGTAGATGGGGAGTTTGAGCAGCACCCATCCTCCAAGGAAAGGTGATATGCCCATAAATAATTTGGTTCTGTCAACAAGCAGCAGAAGAAACATCTGGCATGAGCTTTTATGTTGTCTGTGCTACATGACTTAAGAGGAAAGCACCATCTCTCTGAGCTGCAGTGAAGCCAGTGTAAAGCAGTCACTCAAGATACAGTCCCATTGGAGTGGCAGGGTAACTCTTGGTGGTATTGGTTTGTGTTTTGCTCTCCTGCCCATTTTAAGAGAGTAGTCAGGTCCCCATACACATGCTTGCTTCAAAGAAACTTCATGTTATCAGGATGATAGCTGAGGTTGCCTAGACTTTATTCCTACAACTGAGTTTCTGGAAAAATTACTAGTGAGCAATTTAAAGAGCAACAGGGAATAAAAGCACTCATTGAATTTTGTCTCCCTAAAAGACATGTTGAAACCCTAACTCCCAATACCTGTGAATGTAACCTAATTCAGAAATAGGATCTTTGCAGTAATCAGGTTAAGGTGAGGTCATACTGGATTAGGATGGGCATTAAATCCAATGGCTAATGTTCTTAGAAAAAGGCTATGTAAAGACACAGGAACACAGAGACACACGGAGAACACCATATGAAAAAGGAGGTAAAAACTGTAGTGATACAGCTGCAAGTCAGGGGACACCAAGGATTGCCAACAATCACCAGGAGAAGCTAGAAGTGAGTCATGGAACAAATTCTCCCTTTGAGACTCCAGAAGGAACCAAGCTTGTTGACTCCTTGATCACAGACTTCTAGCCTCTGGATTTGTGACAGAAAAAAAATTTTGTTGTTTCAAGCCACTCATTTTGTGGCATTCCTAGGAAACTAACTCAAAAATAAAGACCTTGTGGGGCAAAAAGATTCTTAGGAGGCTAAAATGAGGTCATGATGAAATAGAGAAAATCAAGAGCAGAAATTCTGTATAGCTCCCTCATTTATTTAATTCTGTGATAATGAGCAACATATAATTTCTCTAGGGTTCATTTTCCTTCTTTACAAAATAAAGAAGGTAATTTATTTGAGCTAGGACAGTGTTCAATATATAATAGCTCTGATTCCTTTGTTGTCATGATCATGATCATGAATAATCATTATCACCATTGTGTGCACTACTTCATGAAGTCATGGGGCGGGGGAGCTTGCAATGGGACCAGGGCCTCAGCTGACCATGATACTAACCAAGCTGTGGTGTGCCTGAAATAGTGGACACAGTCTTAACCCAGCTAAGCTATAGAGCCATCTATAGTTGAAAACACAGTGGTTCCAACCCAATTTCCCTGTTAGGGAAAGTAATATTCTTCACACCGGGTGGTTGTCTCCCATCCAATGCTGTTAAGGTAAGAAGTCAAAGTGGCTTTGGGAGTAGAGACTAGAAAGATTTTTTGTAGCTTATTATTCTCATGATTTACTTCATTTTGATCCACAGAGTAGCAAGGATGTACAAAGACAAGAAAGAGAAATCAGGAAGGTACCTCATATTTTCAGTTCTGTGCATTTTTCCAGCACATTTGTTGTATCTTCAGTTTATAAAACTGTCCTGTTGTGAGTCTCTAAGAGATCTCAATTGAGTAGAACATCGTTTTGGATTTGATTCTCTGAGCAGGCTCCTTATCTTATCAAAGAAGAATCAGATCACAGTTTATGACTGGGTCATACCCCTGTCAAGTCAGTCATCTCACACACATGAGCCAATGCAGGGTCTCCAAGGTCCCTACCACCATCATTGTAAAACTATCCCATAAATCAATATATATTTTACTGCCTTTGTAACACATACTCTGATTAATGATCATCCCATACCATAATAGAAGGTAAAGGCATGATTGTATGATTTCCTCTAGAGTCAATAATGGCTCCTTTCAGTAACTTAGTCATCACATATTTGTGATGCTTGGTATCTTGACCTCTTCCTGTGACATCTGCTTTCTTTTTCTTATGATGATACCTTAAAAGGATATAAGCCAAGGTAGCCATTCTCCATGTTTTATACAATCTATTCAACCTTTTTTTATAGCTGATGGCTAAAAAATAATTAGTGCATGGCAGTGGCATCCTAAATCATCTGCAATTTTTAAAATTTGATTTATCATTTCCTTGTGCTCAGTTACCAAAAACTAGTTAAGACTAAATAGGAATGTCTTAAAATCTTACTGACATATTATGGTACATTCCAACATGCAGATCTCCATCAGGTCTTGTACTATGGAAAACAATAGCCAAAAAATACATTTTATAATTGTTGTACCTGAAAAAAGTTAATCACTGATTGTTCCTGTCTCTGCTTTTTATTTGTTTTTTTTTTTACCAGCACATATAGTGGGGTAGAAAGGATGTGGCCCTAGAGACACAACCCTCCTAAGCATCATCCTGCAAGTTCACTTTTTTCTTGGCCTACCTATACTTCCCAAATGACTTGCAGTTAGATTTTCTAGGATGATCTGCATTTGGTTTTCTCAGATGAAATCTATAGCCCAAGGCTAAAATACAATCATTCCACTGAGGGGAAATGGGAATCTAACAATATTGGGAGAACCCTGGCGAATCTAATCCTTGGCTAGTAAGGTTGGCAGAAAGTGGCACAGAAAGGTCATTTGCATGTGGTAAGGGATAATGGGGATTAGAAAAGATATTGGTTCCAAAGTTACCGTACAAATGCCAAAATATTACAGGTAGGTAACTCATGGCCAGTAGGAGTCCTGTAGAGAACATGTAGATTGAGGAAGATAAAATTATTATTAAATCCCAGTATTCTACCTAATCTCATTTCTGCATCCTGTCAGTGTGCCTATTATGTGAAGAATCTATGAGTTGGAGGGCAGCAACTCATTAAGAAGAACCAAACTAGCTTAATAAGTAAGATTTTTGGAAGATATGCCATTCAATTGCATAAAAGTTTTTAATTTCACCTAAAGTTACCTTCTTGAACTTTGCAGGTACGAATGATAGTAGATTGTACATTGAGCACTCATTATTGACACAGATGGCTTATTTTTAGCAAAGCAGCTCCCAGAATACTTTACAGCACCTACACAGAGAAAGAAATCTACATGTTAAAAAATACAGTGAGGCTGTCAAAATGAACATGCAACTGTGTAATAAATTCTTTCAAGAACTTATTTCAGGAAACAAGCCTAAGAACTTTTCCTTGATGCTTTTATGTAGACCATTTTGACAAATCAATTCTCCCCAAAGATGTCTATGTTAATATTTAAAGCATAAAATATTTTTAAGCATTTACCTAGTATATTTGTCCAATGATTTATAAGAAATTTGATATTTAGAATATTGTTTTCCATGGGAAGAGGAGGAGACTGCAACTCTTAGAAATATTTAGGATGTGATACTTTATATCCTGACCTCAAGAAATATATAGTCTAATCAGGAAAAATTAAACACAAATGGCAAATAACACCACAAAGCAGAATCAACGGAATTTGTTTAAAGTCATATTGGTTTTTCTTCTCTTACAATTTCTTAGATCTCTTTTACCACTTTCAAACTGTGTGCAAATAAATGGGAAATGAAAGCCTAAGAAGCAATGTCTTTATGTATTTCTTAGCATCCTTTTCAGTAATCCACACGCTGTACCAACCTCATCTTCATAAACAGTGACACCTAGCAAATGTGAGGTCCTCTAGACTGCAGCTGTACGGCTTATACAAAAACACATTTCAAAAATACATATGGAATTGGTCTCTTCCCTTTATATCTGCCTTGGAACATTCTACAAAGACTAAATTCTAAAGATGTCTTTCCCATCCTTCTCTGAAATGAAAGCCCAGCTCATAAAAGAGAACCCAGCTTTGTCATTCTTCCATTTTCACAAAACACACATTGAATTTTGTTGTGGAGACATCTTAGAGCTCCTCTTGACATTTCCAGAAATTCTGGTCTTTACACATTCAGAAAGAGATCAGTCTCCTGGTCCTAATTCTCAATGTTTGGCATCTTAAGGCTTCAGTTAATTTCCATCTCTTTCAAGATTTCTAGTTGAAGTCAAGATTTTGCAGTTAGGAAGAATGGTTCCCACTTAATTTTCACTCAGTGTGTTACTAAAATAAAATCTAAGCTGCTGTAACAAAAATACTTCAAAATACAGTAGTTCAGATATATAGCTATTTATTTTTCCATGTTGTAACAGTTCAAGAGGGTAGGCAGACTCTGTTTCATAATGTTATTCAGGGACTCAGGCTGGTGCAGTAGTTCTGCTATCACCAACAAGTGGCCTCCAGGCTTGCCTCAGTCATGGTTCTTTCTGTCATGAAGATCAGTGTCTTATGTCCAGTGCAAAAGAGGAAAGATTACCAATATATTTTTTAAATTAGGTGGAATTTGTATACATCACTTACATTCACTTTTCACCAAGGAAAATTCATTTATGCAGCTACATAACTGCTTAGAAGGCTGGTAAATAGCCTTACAGGACAGCCATGTGCCCAAAGAAAGAGGGAAGAGATTATTAGGAAACAACTAAGAGTTTGCACACTCAGACGTTATGAATCATATGGTTCATTTTTTAACTTTTTTGTTTTTTCAAAGTTGCCAATTACAGGGGCAGTTGTTAGTTTTTCTCATTGAGGGAGATGGCTAGACACTACTTCCATCACATCCTGACTGAACATAAAAAGAAACCATAGCTCATAAGAAAGTAAACCATAAATCTTGATACTGTTTTTATTCCTTCGTCATTCTGCATATCCTAAACCGAACAGACATATTTCTAGTAGAAGACAATGTATCAAGTACTATAAAATTATTTGGCTGGAGAAAGTGATGGAAATTTCTTGTTCGAAGGCCATATTTTTATCCTGTAGAGCTCAATGAACTTGTTACCCGCTGAGCACCCATCGAGAGTTCTCCTAGCCCAATTCAGAGAATTAAAGGAGGTTTAGTGGCTGTCTGGAGGGCTTACCAATATACATTAGACAGAGGTGGAAATTTTCAGACGTATCAAACTTCAAAATATGTTACACAAACTATTGCACTAAAGTTAATAGGAGATAAAATTTTTGAATATTTCACAGGAATAAGAGCTACTGTCCTGGAGAAAAGGGAGAAAGTAATTTGGCCAGATGGCTAAATATTTTTAGAGGGAGAGAATGAATATCAGTATGAATTCAGTCCAGTTTACCCTGGCTAGGTCTACCAAGAAAAGTGCAAAGATTGCCAGGAATATTCTCAAGCCATCTAGCTAGGGAGTCTTATTTACTCAACCCTCAAATATTTATTCCTCACAATATCCATTATCTCACAGTTGCCCTCTATCAACTGTAGCCCTGGACCTTTAAATGTAGCCAGCATTTCCATGCACAATGGTAGTAAGCACCTCAAATCCAACAGTTGTATGTGTAACATGCATTCGATGACAATCAACCTTAACTTTAATTTCTGAATCCACTACTTTATGCTTGAATCTCTGTTCCTAGGAGATGCCCTCAGTGTTTATTATTGCTTTTGACCCTTGTTGGTTTGGCCATTGTAGACTTTATCTCTAGCATACTGCCATGTGTCTTCACAAGGCCCAGTTCTGAAGACATCTCATTTGCCAGACTAACCATCTGTCTTTTGTCCTTCCCTTCAAGAAAATTGTATCCTGGCATTTTAGGTTCTGCAGTGGCAGAAATGGGGAATGCAGATTTGAGAGAAGTCTGGAGATCTGATAGCAATTAATATTCAATAAACCATTATAGTGCACCTTCTGTGAGTATAGTACTCTGTCAGGCAATATCGAGAATATGAAAAAGTGCCATTCTGTTGGAGAGACAACAGAACTATGCAAAACACAAAAATATATGTTTACCTGGTACTCACAAAAGCAATGGAAATAAATTCTCTGTAATTTTTAATTGAGGTATGGTTGATTTACAGTATTATGTAAGTTTCAGGTGTACAGCACAGCGATTTATGATTTTTAAAGGTGTACTCCATTTATAGTTCTTATAAAATATTGGCTATACTCCCTGTGCTGTACAATATATTCTTATAACTTATTTATTTTATACGTAGAAGTTTGTACCTCTTAATCCCCTACACTATCTTGCCCCTCCCACCTTCCCTCTCACCACTGTTAACCACTAGTTTGTTCTCTGGACCTGTGAATCTGTTTCTTTTTTGTTATATTTACTAGTTTGTTTATTTTTTAGATTCCACATATGAGTGCTATCTCAAAGTATTTGTCTGTCTGATTTATTTCACTGAACATAATACCATCCAGGCCCATCCATGTTGTTGTAAATGGCAAAATTTCATTCTTTTTTATGGCTGAATAGTAGCCCAGTACGACCCGTGTTGGACTTCTGACCTCCAAGCTATAAGGTAATAAATTTGTGTTTTTTTAAGCCATGAAATTTGTGACAATTTGATACAGCAGCAGTATGAAGCTAACACAAAGTAGAGTGTTAAGGGGGTGTCCTTTGAGGTTAAATTACCTAGATTTAAATGCTGGGTCAGCCATCGTCTAGTTGTGTGACTTGAAAACTACCCAACTCTCCAAGTTTCAGTTTTCTCGAGTGTCAAATAGGATAATCATCCATAACGCACAGGACTTCTATAAGAATTAAATAAAGCACTTAAAACAGTGTCTGGCACAACCTGTTTTTTAAAATGTTTGCTATTTTTATTATTGTTTTGTGATTATCATAAGGTCATATAGTAAAGCCAGCTATTTCACCCCCACCACCACCTCTTCTCCATATTCGTTCCACAAAGAATTTGAGAAGGCTTTCAGAAAATACATATGAGGGATGTATAGAAGGCAAAAATTAAGACCTCATAAAATACAAATTATGATGTAAGCATCAGGAACAAAAAAACAAAACTCTTGTACTGAATGATCCTCCCTAGTTGTGGTTGGGTTCGTGTCTCATAGAGAGACCTGGACATAAATAATTAGAATGCACAAAAAGTGACGTGAATCATTTAAGGCTTGAACAATGTACTTCGAGAACTGTCACCTAGATAGGTCATGGGAAAGTTTTAGGGAAGTAGAGGTAATTAGAGTGGGCCTTAGAAAATTATCAGGATTTAAATAAGTGGAGAATGGAAAAGAACAAAGAAACAGACATAGGCAGTAGATCCTTTCCATAGAATCCATCAATAGCCTACCTCCTTGACACAGTGCTCAGCAAGTTTACCCTTTTCTAAACAGAACTACCCACATCACACTCCATCCCACCTCTCAAATATCTTCCCAAATGTATGCTTAGTCATTCAGACTAACTCTTATCTAAATTCCCTTTCACTCTCCCCAGCTGTATATAAATATTTCCTCAGCTACAAGGCTTCCTGTTGAGCCCTGCTCCTCCTCAGGCATGCTTGCCTTGAAAGATTGAATACTTGCCTACTCGAGAAATCAATCAGCATTGCTATATCCCTCAGCTCAGAAAAGTGGACTGCCTCAAACCTTGTAGTAAGTCCCTTCAACCATAATTCTTATAAAAGAAGTGGCAACACCTTCCTAGATTTAGCAGTTGTGATAAAATATACTCCTCTCCAAATTATTGAGAACCTTCTCTTAGAATGTGAAAGAACAGATTTCTGAATGCAGAAATCTTGATCCTTTAAAGTTTTAAAAATTACCTATAAAAAACTTTGACTGCAAGACACCTAGATTATAGAAAATGAAGTATCTACCTTCTGAAGTATTAGGCTTTCTTCTGGGTAGTTAAGTATAGCCTAGTTTCTGGATAATTTCAGAGTGAATATTATGAGGTCCTGTAACACATATAATAAGAACATGTGAAACATTTAAATTTAGTCCCCAAATGACCTGGAAACAATAGGTATTTTTAGTTTTTTTTTTATTTTAATTTTTTTGGAGTATAGTTGATTTACAATGTTGTGCTAGTTTCAGGTGTACAGCAAACAGATTCAGTTATACATATATATACATTCATTCTTTCTTAGACAATTTTCTCATATAGATCATAGAACACTGAATAGAGTTCCCTGTGCTATACAGTAGGTCCTTGTTGGCCATCTATCTTATATCCCAAGCTCCTGATTTATCCCCCCCCAACCCACTTCCCCTTGGGTAACCATAAGTTTGTTTTTGAGATCTGTAAGTCTGTTTCTGTTTGTAAATAAGTTCATTTTTATCATTTTCTAAATTAGATTTTACAAAGGAGAGATATCATATGGTATTTGTCTTTCTCTCTCTGACTTACTTCAGTTAGTATGATAATCTCTAGGTCCATCCTTGTTGCTGCAAATGGCAATATTTCATTCTTTTTAATGGATGAGTAATATTTCATTGTACCACATCTTCTTTATCTATTCCTCTGTTGATGAATATTTAGGTAGCTTCCATGTCTTCACTATTGTAAACGGTGCTGTAATGAACATTGAGGTGCATGTGTCTTTTCAAATTATGGTTTTCTCCAGATACATGCCCAGGAGTGGAACTGCTGGATCATATGGTAGTTCTATTTTTAGATTTTTAAGGAACCTTCATACTGTCCTCCATAGTGGTGGTACCAATTTACATTCATTCCAACAGTGTAGGACAATTCCCTTTTCTTCACACCCTCTCCAGCATTTGAAACAATAGTTTTTAATGTTCGTTTTACTCTTGCCAAGAAAAAGGAAGCACGCACACACACACACACACACACACACACACACACACACACACACACACACACACAAAAGGGAGAGTAATTTCAAACAGTCCTGCCTGAAGCATCACAGTTAATTGATGCATACAACAAATATTTCTTGAGCATTTACTTCAAGAGAATTGGAATCAAAAAAATTAGAAAAATGGAAAACTATTCATTCTTACTAAAAAAAAAATGAGCTCTTAATCTAGTAGTGAAGTTGAACCACAAAAAAATTACAGCAGACAGGTGCAAGATCACAGCTAGAAACAAACTGTGACAAGTAGGGACAAGTATGAACACTGGAGCAAAGTACTCTTGAAGCACTGGGGAAACAAAAATTTTTTTCAGAAGAAGTAATAATTGACTATTTTTGTGGGAGGGGAGTTTTTGGCCCTTTGTATTTTCTCCTCTCTCCATAGGCAAGAAAAAGCATCATGCCCAATCTTCTGTCTTTCTTTACCCATGTCTTGGCAACTTTTTAAGGAAAGAGCTATTAACCTTATTAATCAAATCCCAGAATATTCACTGGAACCTGCTTTCTAGTGGGGCAGTTCCTGAGTTGTAAAAGACATAAGACCATACTCATAGCCTACTCTTTCTTCCATTTCCTTCCTCTCACTTCCTGCTCCTGTGAGGTCAGCATGGGAACATGACCCCTCTCATCTAGACAGCTACTCTGATACTTCAGATTCTAGATTCCACAAATGAAATTAGAAGCCCCTTTTATCTAGACTTAAACTATGTGCTAGTCACAAGTCACTAGAGATGAATGGATAGTGGAACAATAGAGGGTAATTTCCCAGAAATCAAAATAATCATATTTCCCCATTTGGCTATAATTTCTTATTCTCTCACTTTCTAATAGGGAACGTCAAGGAGGAGGACAAGTGGGTGTTTGGATTCAGGGATGAAACCACCCAAAACTCCATTGTCAAAACAGCTTGAGCTGAGTTTTAAATGATAAGGAGGATTTTCTAAGCAAGGGGTAGGAGGTGAGGGTGGGAGGTAGCTGGAACAGGCAGCATACGGAGAGCATTTGAGAGTGGAGCAAACAGCATCAGCAAAACTGTGATACAACTTAGATAGAGTAGAAGATAGTAAGGCTGGATGGGACTGGGTCCAGGTCAAGAAAAGTTTGGTTGTTATGCTAATATATTTGGCTTTTATTCAGCAGGAAGCAATTGAAGGAATTTAAACCAAAGAAAAAGATAATCAACTAGTCTCTTGAAAAAGTGTCTTTGACAGTTGTGTGGATAATCAATAGGAGAAAAATGAGAACAACTAGGAGATAATTGTGGTAACCTAGGTAAAAGAAAACAGTGGTGCTATGGACTGAATGTATTCTCCCAAAATTCATATGTTGGAGCCCTAATGTCCAATATGATGATATTTGGGAGTGGGGTCTTTGGGAGATAATTAAATCATAAGGATAGAGCCTTCATGAATGGAATTAGCCCCTATAAGAAGAGACATGAGAGAGGGGTTCTCTCTCTCTGCCATGTGAAGATACAGCAAGAAGGTAACTGTCTGCAAGCCAGGAAGAGAGTTCTCACTAGGAACTTGCTCTTGGACTTCCCAGCCTCCAGAACTCTGAGAAATAAATTTCTGTTGTTTAAGCCACCTAGTCTATGGTATTTGTTATAGCAACCTGAGCAAACTAAGACAAGTGGCATGGGTGGGAAGAATGAAATTATTTGAGTATCTGATATGTGATGGAGTTGACTGATCTCAGCACTTCAAACCCATTTACCTTTTATTCCTCAAAATTGACATATTGACATAAAATAAGATAGTCAGGATTAGAACCCATGTCTGCCTCATTTCAACTCTTACTGTCTTTTCACACTGAACTGTCTTAAATGCCAGAGGGAATGAAGAAATTAATATAGGCGAAAGAGAAGCTAGGAGGTCAAAATAACGCAAAAAGTAATCTGACGCATTAGAGAGAGGATGAAAGAGGAGCCTTTGATTTGTGATTCAGACAATAAAATGAATGCAGGTTCTCATGGAAAAACCAAGTGGAGATGCCCAGTGTAGTTGGAAGTTGATATGGAGACTAGCAGAATGGCCTGTGCTAGAGTGTTCACATCACACAGAATAACATTGCCTAAGGAAAAGCAGATAGAAACATAAAATTAAGGATGATGTATCTGTCAGGTTCTACTCAGGAAAAAGAAATCACACCAGTTGTTTTGTTTATTATTATTTTTAATAGAGAGAAATTAATGTAAAGATTCTTAAATTAGTATTGAAGAACTGAAAATATCAAAGTGGAACAATATGGTAATATGGAGGTAGCAAAAGCCCAAAGTATCTACCAGCCCTAGGACTGTGAGGATAGGAGAATAAGTGGGAATTATTAAAATTTAGAAGCTTAGAGAAGGGGTCCTGAGGCACTGCTTCTCAGGCCTCTGAGCAGGGGTGTGTTTGGTGTCCCCAAAACTACCCTCACCCTTCATAATTCACTAGAAGGACTTGCAGGACTCAGAAGAGCTGTTATACTCAGAGTTGTGGTTCATTAAAGCAAAGCAATACAGATTAAAATCGATAAAGGGAAAAGGTGCATGAGGAGAAATCCCTGAAAAACCAAGTATAAATTTCCAGGTGTTCTCTCTATATAGAATCACACAGATGCACTAATTCTCTCTGCTATGATATTCAACAACATCTGTGAGGTGTTGACAACCAGAGAAGCTCATCTTACCTTGGGGTTATTGGATTATTGGTTACTGGGAGTCTTTAGTAGGTTTAATAATGCCCCCTAAAAAGTTAATGTCTAAGGCCTAACCCTTGGTACTTGTGAATGTGACCTTATTTGGAAATAAGGTCCTTGCAGATATAAGTAAGACTTCCAAGATAATACCATATTGGATTTAGGATAGGCCCTAAAACCAATGACTGGTGTCATTACAAGAAAAGGAGAGGGAACAGGGACACAAGGAAGAAGGCCACGTGAAGGCAGAGGCAGAGCTTGCAGTTAGGAAACCACAAGCCAAAGAATGCCAGGAACTACCAGAAGGTGGAAGAGTTGAAGAAGGATTCTTCTCTGGTGCCTTCGGAAGGACCATGGTCCTGCCAACATCTTGATTTCAAACTTCTGGCCTCCAGAACTGTGAGAGAATCAATTTCTGTTGTTTTAAGCCACCCAATTTTTGGTAATTTTTTTTTAAACAGCCTAAGGAAGCTTTTACAGATTTTGGCACCAAGAAGTGAGGTGCTGCTATAGCAAATACCTAAAAATGTGGAAGGTGGCTTTGGGATATGGTAATGGGTAAAGACTGGAAGAATTTTGAGGTACATGATTTAAAAAGCCTGTGTTGCTTTAAAGAGAAAGTTGGTGGATATATATATATTAAAGGTGTTTCTCTGAGAGCTCAGGAAGAAGTGAGGAGCATATAAAGCTGTCTCTGGTGAGATCTCAGAAGGAAATGAGGAACATGGTACTGGAAACTGGAGGAAAGGTGATCCTTATAACAAAGTGGCAGAAAATGTAGCTGAATTGTATTCTGCTGTTGTGTGGAAAGCAGAACTGATAAGCAATGAACTTGAGTATATAGCTGAGTAAATTTCCAAGCAAAGTGTTGAAGACACAGCCTGATTTCTCCTTATTGCTTCAAGTAAAATGCAAGAGGAAAAAGATAAATTGAGAAAGGAACTTTTAAGCAAAAAGGAACCAACACTTGATGATTTGGAAAATTTTCAGCCTGTCCAGATTGCAAAAGATGCTAAAGTGTGCTCTGGAGACAGGACCAAGGGTATGGCTGGACATATTTCTGCTAAGGAGATTAGGGGTGGGGCTCAGGGATCCAATCATACAGCTGAGCTGAAGTCAGGCACAGAGATGGAGTTATCCAGGAAAGATCTGTGGAAGAACCTCTTGTCTCACGGTGTGGATCCCCTGACACACATGGGAGAGCCATGGTTTTTGAGAATGCTGTATCACCAAAAACAGTTTCAGCTCAGAATGAAGGAGACAGAGATTAGATGAAATGAAGAAAGTCTATCAAATTTCTGGAATTCTACAGGGAAAATAGACTGATAATCCTCCTGGGCTGCAAATGTGATATCCTTCAAGAAAACAGAAGAATGACTTAAAGGGCAGAGCCACCGTTCCTGAAGGGGCTGCCAAGAGCCCAGAGAACTGAGTCAACCCTTTTCTGCACAAGGGTGCACTGCTTGATTACTGCTGGTGTCTTGAACTCAAAGAAGAGTTCTAGGCCTCTGAGGAGAGGGCAACAACGAGTTGGTGCTAGAATCCCAAAGGGGCATATATAGGATTATTGTATTCATTTCTATTGCTGTGTAACAAATTACCACAAAATGAGCAGCTTAAACCAGCCCCTGTATATTAACTTACAGTTCTGTAGATTAAAGTATCTACTCAGAAGGCTACAAGGTGTTGGCCAGAGCTGTTATCTCATCTGAGTCTGAGGGTTGCCTTTCAAGTTCATTGGTTGCTGTCAGAATTCAGTTTCTTGCAGTCCTAGGATGGAGGTGCCTGTTGCCTTGCAGGCTGTCAACTGGGAGGCATTCTCAGATCCTAGGGACTGCCTTTATTCTTTACCATGTGACCCCTTTATCTTTAAGACCATCAATAGAGAAACACCATTGCATTAAATCCTTCTTAAGCTTCTAATCTTTCATGCCAGGGAGGACCATGTCATATTTTTAAAGATTCACCTGATTAAACCAGGTCCAACAACAATAGTCTCTCTATTTTAAGGGCAGCTGATTTGGGATCTTAATTACTTTTGCAAAATCCCTTCACAGCAGTACCTAGATTAATGTTTGCTTGAATAATTGGGAGGAAGTGTGGTACATCAGGGGCTGGGAATTTAGAGGCCAACTTACAATTCTACCAACCACACCAAAAGTGTTAGAATAACTGCCAACTGTTGCTTCTGTGAGGAACCACCACTTCTAAGTGAAGAAGGTGTATTGCTGGGAGACCCTGGGAAGAACAAGAAAACAGGAAGTAAACAGCAACAGGACGCAAACAGGCAGAGGAATCCAAGGGAAGGAAGCAAGTCCCTTCCCCTCACATCAGCCTTCCAGTCTTCCCTAGTGCCCCCTACTGGCAGAGCGAAATGTGCCTTGCAAAGTCATGACCCCAGCTGGGGATAGTAGGGTGGGCTTGAAGCTGAGAGGCAATATTTAATAGTTTAATAACTGTCCCAGATGGTACTAAAGGGCACATCAGCAGTATTGGCCAAGTTGGAGAGGGGATGCAGGACAGGAAGAGTAGGATGTTTATGGCCAGCTGGGTGTGGAGGGAGAGTGTCAAAGGAACATCCAGAAAGCTAGAACAAGAACCAAGGTGATTGGGGGAATTACTGTTACCCAAACATGATCAGGGATTTTGTTGATCTAGATGTATTTTAACTATTTCTTTGCATTGCTGTAATGATCCAAAGTAACCCTAATTGTCATGTTAAAATGCAAATAATTTGGAATGCTTTCTTTAGATTTCCCATATGACTTCAAGGTAGAAGGGTAATGTGTTTGTTTGTTTCTGTGTAAGAGATTCAGATGAGATGGATGTCCTCTGATCTGCACAAAACTAAAAGGGAATATAAAAAGTTGTGACAGAGATTAAAAGCCACTAGAAGCAGAAAGCAGTGTTCGTTCCCAAATTCATTAGGAAGTAATGAAGAACGCTTTTTTGGAGGATGACAAATTGCCTTTAATTTTGTTACTTTATATAACAGTTTAGGGCAATAGTTTTTTGTTTTTTTTTTAAACATCTTTATTGGGGTATAATTGCTTTACAATGGTGTGTTAGGGGCAATAGTTTTTGAAGTTCAGACAAATTGTGATTTTCAGAGGTTAATATACTTCCAAAAAACAATCAAAGCAGACAGAGAAGATGTGAGAAGGAAATTGAGAGACATGGGGTAATATCTAGGGAAGAGCACCATCATTTATTACTTCCACTTATTCAGTTTTTTTCAATTATATTCTTAACCTGTAATAGAAGCACAAAACTAAAAAAAACAAACAAAAAAAGCTTTGCAAAGCCTACTTTTAATTCTAGAAATTAAACTTTAAAATGTGCATATGATGGTGTCACATTTACCTGGAGTTAAATGAATTCCTATTCTCTAGAACTTTTGGACACATGCAAGTAGAAACTTATAAATTTATATCCACTTTATCGTCTTCTTAATTGAAGAGGAGGTGATTTTTTTAAGGTAGTAATGTGATCTCTGATTATATAATCTGTCTTTCCAGGGACAAGTGCTGTAGGGATTAAAACCCACCATTAGAAGACTGATTGGAAAGAAAGCTGTTAGAAGAAAAATCAACAGTAAAGTCAGCAACAGATTAATTAATAATGTGATTGACATCCTAAATTTCTCATGCAGATTGTTAGAAATTAAGAAATTAAAGATTCTCATACTGCTTCTCTGATCTGGCCCCCACTGCTGCGTCATTGCCTGCTCCCTTTCCTAACAGAAATTAATCAATGCCAGCCATAGTAGCTTCTCTGCTCTTTCCAAATACACCTAGCAGGCTCCTACCTCAGGGCCTTTGTATCTGCTGTTAAAGATGCCTGGAACATTCCTAATTTCAGATCTCTATGTAAATGGCACTTCTACATTTAGCACTTGCCTGGTAATTCTGTATAAAATAGTCCCCCCATTTCTGTGCCTATCCCATCTTTCTTTATTGCTTCACCTGCTTTATTTTTCTTCATATGGGAATTCAGTACCCAACCCATAGCATAATTTTGTTTATTCATCTTTCTCTTCACTCTAAAGTGAAAGATCTAAGAGGGTAGGAACTTTTCTGTTTAGTTTATTGTTATATCCCTAGAACCTAAAACTATGCTTGACATTGAAAAACCTCTCAGTAAATATTTGCTGAAAATTGTTCACCTAATCATCATTATTATTTTGGCCTGTTTCAGTCTGTATTTCACCAGGATGAAATTTAATGCCTTGATGATTATAACATGAATAGCTTACATTTATTAAGGTCTTGCTGTGAAGGGAGCACTGGGGGAAGAACTTCACAAACATCTCAGTCCCTACAAGCCTGTGAAGCAAGTATTAGCATCCCCATTGTATAGATAAGGAAATAAAGCCAGAGAGAGATGGATTCACTTGCCCAAGGTCACTCCAACTTGCACAAAACTAAGCCAGGATCTCAGCCCAGTTCTGGCTGGCTCTCACCACTTACTTTGGGTACTCTTGCAGCTGAACTGAATTCTATCAAAAGCATATACAAATTCAACAATTTCTATCTTTCTTTGAGGCTGTATCCTATCCTACAGGTCTAAGTGATATGCTCCCTTTTTACCTCTCCTTCCCTCAGGGCTTTTGCTAGTTGATATGGCACATTTGTGGGATTTGAAAGGTCCTCTAGGTGGACCAACTAGAAAAAAGATGTCTCCACTGGGCAGCTCAGTCCTAGGAGCAGAAAACGCTTTTGTGCAAAGAAAAAGGTTCCTCTTTTCTCCAGGCTGACCTAGCCTCTCTCCAAGAAACATGAGTTGGTTAGTGTCACATGAGTTGGATTTCAGCACCCACTTGCCTCTAGGACTGATGCTCATTTACCCAGCACAAATGCACAACTTCCCATCATCTTCTTCCGCCTTTCCCCCTCGCTTAATCTGCTGTATCTACATTTACCTTTCTGTTTTTCACTTGAACACTCCAAGTGTTCTCCATCTTAGGTCCTATGCATTTGCTGCTCCCTTTGTTTGAGAAATCTCTTTCCCTACATATTCTCATAACTCATTTGGGCTCTGTGCAAATATCACTTCTCAAAGAAGCCTATGACTTATCTTATATAAACATAACACACCATTATTTTCTTCTGCCTTATGCTCCTACCTTTTGTTTCCTTCATATTAATCACCACTATTTACTTGATACTAGGTATTAGGAATGCATCTAATTTTGGTGGGGGAGACATTCCCATTTGTTTTATGTGTGAAGACGCAGTTCTGCTAGCTCATTTTTCCTTCTGAATTGAAGTTAACTTATCTATGCAGGTGTCTGTGAGGTAATTTGACCTTCAGTTATTGCGAATACATCCTCTATGTTGTAAGTTGACCTCGGTTCTTTACTCATTAGCCTCGGACAGTTGAAATAAAGCAAATAATGTCTTCATCATAATTGCAATGTATTTGAATATAAGATATGTATATATTATAGAATATGCTTAGTTAATTTTTAATATCAGTGTGTAAACATAAAATTTTAAATACTCATCAGTGACTTTCAGATTGCCCCCTTTAATCTCTCCACACTTTTAAAGATATTATTTTTCAAAGTTTTCATAAGAATAATTGAGAAAACAAATGACTGAAACATAGTAAGTGAACAATAAATTGAGTCCTGACTTTGTTCCCTAAAACCCACATACCCAAGCACACAAACACACACACACATATACACACACAGGACATAATATATACTTACATTTCAGTTGTCACAGACTATATTTCAGGAAAGGCTGGCTATTTTGCTTCAACGATTACAAGCCTGTGGTTAAAGTAAATGAATAAAAACAGAAATGTTGTCAGTTAAGCTCATATTTTTATTTCTTAGTATTTATCGTAAAGTTCCCAATTCTGTAATTCTTAATCACTCAATTTCTAACATCTTTAATTCATTGCTTATAGGTTTGTCCAGTGAGAACACAAAAATAGGTCTTTTGGAATCTCATAAAATCCATTCTTTATTTCTCACATTATAGTAGAAGGAATTTAAATTTAGTTCAAAATGATTTATCAACAGGTAGAAAAATATATGATAAATAATTTGCAGCATAGCATATATTTGTATCCAGTATACTTAAAAAGATAAAAACTCACAGTTTCACAATTTTGTAACCATAACAAATGTGACCAGGATAATTTTTTTTCTTTTTAGATATAATGTAGCTTTTTCTATGATTTAAAATGATGAGAAAAAATATGCAGAATGAAGAACATTTGAGAAAATTTCTAGAAAAATAGCAAGTATTCTTCAGACCTCAAAAACATTTTGCAACTGCTGATGGACATTTAAATGATATTATTTCTCATATGTTTTCTGCAATCAAAATCTCTTTGATAGCTGATTCTGAAATAAATGACAATTAGTCAATACTTCCATGATCTTTTAATTATTTAGAATTAAAAATGAATTTATGACCTCTGGTGCATGCTATAGAGACTTTATAATTTTCTGTAGTTTACTCTATGATTCTAATGCATTATAAACTACAAACATGAATTATAAAGAGGTAACTTGGGGGAAGAAGATGAATGGAAAAAAGCAAGGCTCACAGTAGAACATAATTACAAAATCTTCATATACTCCCTAAATTAAAATTTATTCTCCTAACTTCAGCTGTTACAGCAAGTCTCCATTAGAATTGTCCCTTTGCACATAAATATCCATATTACAATATACTTTATTATCATGAATAGTAAAGCCAAACTTACAAATTCTGTCTTGGTAGACAAAAGTCGAAACCTATTATAGCAAATATTTACTTGAGCTGAGACAAATAGGTAGGGATGAAAACAGAGGATCTTGATCTCTACTGCAGATATAAATCAAACCAGATATTTCTTTTTGTTTCTGGTTGCAAAGGTAAAGAAAATCTGCATTTCATTTCAGACAGCCAATAAACAAAACTCTTATTTTAATGATTGAGACTTATACATGTATTATATTTATTATATATTAAATAGATATTATATACAATAGTCCCCCCTTATTGGTGGGGGATACATTCCAAGAGACCCAGTGGATGCCTGAAACTGCAGATAGTACTAAACTCCGATTTTCGTTCATGTCCTCCACTCACAAGTTTAATGCTTTTTTTCCATCTTAACTCAGCACTTGTTATGCACTGTGGCTGTAACTTTTGTAGTTTGAGGTGCAACCACAAAACTAGCACAGATTTCTTTTTCTTTTTCACAGTTTCACATACAGAAGATTTGTTCTTAATGTAGATCTTTGCAACTCAGTATTGGATATTTTTCTTTCCTTGTTAATAGAGAACTTTCACCTCTTCACTTAAAGGCTTCTCTTATGGCTTCTCTTTGGCACACCCAAATTGCCAGAATCACTACTCTTGCACTTTGGGACCATTATTAAGTAAACTTGAGCACAAGCACTGAGATACTGTGACAGTTGATCTGATAAGTGACTAAGATGGGATAAGCTGGACAAAGGGATGATTCACATCCCAGGAAGGATGGAACGTGACATTGGAGATTACATGCCAGTACTCAGAACAGCTTGAATTTTAAAATGTATGAATTGTTTATTTCTGGAATTTTCCATTTAATATTTTTGGACTGTGGTTGATCTAGGGTAACTGAAAACACAGAAAGCAAAACTGCAGATAAGGGAGGACAACTGTACATACCACATATACTGTATATACTGTATATGTAAACTTCTGTTACATATAAATGTAATATATTTAAGTATATGTATTATATAATTTTATATATATATTATACTTCTGTAATATAAGATACCCCAAAACAGAGTGGCTTAAATATGATAGATATTTATTTTTATCTCATATGGTAGTTCAGAGATGTGCAGAGTGTAGTTTAGTTCCACAAGGTTTTCAGGGACACCGTCCCTCTATCTTGTGGCTCCATCATCATGGACATTGTCTTTACAAAGTGGAAGCAAAGTGCAAACTGGAAGCTGACAACTTTCACATTCCTGTTCTACCCTATGAGAAGAGAAAGAGAAGTTTCAGGAGAAAAACACCATATCTTTAAGCAGATTCATTGGAAGTTGTAAACATCAGTTATGCATGCACATACCAAATGCAGGCACAAGCCTCACCTAGCTGCAACACTGACTAAAAAATGTCTGTAGCACAGTGGTCATATGTCTGTAATAACTTGAAAGATTCTATTACCAAAAGAAAAGGGGAAATGGAGACTGCTCATCTATGTGTTCTCTCTCTCCCTTTCTCTCTCTCTCGTTTTCTCTCTCTCTCTCTCTCTCTCTATATATATATATGCGTATATATATGTATATATATGTGTATATATATATGCGCATATATATATGTGTGTGTATATATATATGTGTGTGTGTGTATATATATATATATATATATATATATATACACACACTCCAAATCAAGACTTAGCCAGTGAGATGAAACAAGGGTTTTAACCACCTAGAAAAACAAAAGCAGCTTCAAATTAATAAGTCATAAATTTTGTTCTAAATGTAGAAAGTATGGATTTCATTTGAAAAGGCATATCTTAAATTCTTAAATTGTGAGTAGGAAGAGAGAGCTAGGACCTAAAATCCCTGAGGGGCCAAACATGTTCTACACCGTTTATTCAAGCTGTCTGTCATTGAGCAGTATGGCAGATGGAGAGAACTTTTTCTTATCTGAAACATATAATACCAACACTGGGATTTTGTGAGTGTTAGCTAGAACTGATTTACAAAAACACATGATATATGTATAATGTATTTACCCAACACAATGCCTGGCACATATTAGGTATCTTATAAATGATAATGGCTGTCATTAGTGTTACTTTAAAAATTTACTTAAGAATTACATTACCAGTCATTGGTATTTAGTGATGAATGCACAGACAAAACAAACATCCTGGTACTCAGGGAGCACTCAGAGTCCAGGGATAATGCTAATAAGAGAAGTAAACAATTTTAATAATATGTAATAAAAATTACCATAAATTTAAGCTCACAATGCTATGTTGTCTCAAAGGAAAGTTACCCACTCAGCGAAATTTGTGTGTGTGTGTGTGTGTGTGCGTGTGTGTGTGTGTATAAAGTCCACCAGCTCTATTAGTACCATACTTTTAAAATATTTCTTTGAATATTTTTTTAACTTATAGTGAGAAAGTAAAAGTACTGATATCAGTGATAACACAATTGAGTGAAAGACTAAAATGATGAAGCATATCAACTCACTAACATTTAGCATGAATCTGACATTCATATGCTATATATTAGTTCACTCTGTGCTAACATTAAAAGAAAATAACAAATTTAAAAACAAATTAACAATGCTGGATATAGAACATCAAAAATAGTAGCTGAAACATGAACTCTCATGTAGGAGGATAAGCAGATAAGGTCCAGAAATTGAAGGATCACAATAAAGAAAATGCAGAGCTACTACCTAAGTATAGTGATCAACATTAAACTGTTTCTATTATACAAAGCAAAAAGAAAGGCGTTCACAGGTTCACAGAAATTTAATAGAAATAACAGCATATCACTGATTCTCTATATCAAGAAGTAAAGGCATATATTCAGTATCCCTGCCCAGATTTCCAGAAGAGTTAATAAACCACTCTTGAATCAACATCAAAATAACCTGCTCTATCTCCTGCAAAAGTTCCTTCTAAATTCCTTGCCAAATCACCATCAGTAAATCTTTCTGCTCAACATTAAAATCAGTTTCTTCTGTCTACTGAGAAAGTTAAGGTAACTAAACTACAAGGTAAAAAGTTATTTTTGACAATCATTTTCACTGTGTATATTCAATACTTAGCCTAATTTACTGTATTAAAATAATACATAAATCATATAATATTCATTATAGGCAGGCTTCAGCGATATTGCATGTCCACAATATTCCAGACCACCACAATAAAGTGAATGTCTCATGAATTTTTTTTGCTTCCCAGGGAAGATAAAAGTTATGTTTATACTATACTCTAGTCTCTTAAGTGTGCAATAGCATTATGCCTAAAAAAACAATGTACATATCTTAATTTAAAACTACTTTATTGCTAAAAATTACTAACCATCATCAGAGCCCTTAGCGAGTAACATCAAAGATTACTGATCACAGATTACCATAACAAATATAATAATAATAATAGTTTGAATTATTATAAGAATTACCAAAATGTGACACAGAGACATGAAGTGAGCAAATGCTGTGGGAAAAAATGGTGCCAATAGACTTGCTTGATGCAGGGTTGCCACAAAATTTAACTTGTAAAAAACACTCTATCTGCAAAGCACAATAAAACAAAGCATAATAAAACAGATATGCTGGTATTTAACCAACCATGATCACAATAACTAGGTATTTTATCATATATTTCAGCTGTTGAGGAATGGAAGTGTCCTTACCGCTCAACTCTTGTAGATTTTACTTTCATAGATGTTCTTACATTAAAACAGTAAATATTTCTTATGAATGTACATACATATACTCACATTTTCAATGAATAGTTATCAAGCGCCAGGTGGAACACCTAGCTTCAGACACTAAACTAGATCCTCGGGTTAGAGGGGTGAATGTTATAGACATAGTTCCAGCTTTCATGGAATCAATACCAAAGAGTGGCATGAGATAATCAAGAAAAAATAAAACCTAGAATAATTAAAACCAACACCTACATGGTTGAGGAGTTCAGCTCTAGCCCAAAATCCTCAATGTGATCTTTCAAGCCCAACCATAGGCAATTCCAAAGATCTTACCCAGCAGGCTTCATGGGGGAAAGCTGTCCTCCCCACATCAGACTTGGTGCAAAGACACTGCATTGCAGTCTTTAGAGGGAGTTGCATTCAAGGACACAGTCTCCCCTGGTTGTGGCCACGCTCTTCCTTATATCTGTGTTCTTAGCCCAGGAGCCTCCATTCCAAAGCCTGCTTATTGAGGGACCATCAGCCATGGCCTTTCTTAGGCATCTTTGCTGAGACCACGTTATGGCAGACGGGTGGTGGCAGGGTGGGTTTAAAACACTTCTCCACTCTGACTCAGTATTAAGTACTTTGCCACTCCTAGCCCTTCCCACTGTCTCTACTCCACCCCAGCTAGCTCCCTGGGACCATAAAGTAACAAGAGCCTTTTTTCAGGGCTCCCTCTACAATGAAGGGATCCTTCCCCACTCCCCATCTTTTTCTGTTCTAATACATCTGACCCTTGCTTGACACTGTTCCATGTGGAACAATAGAACATAATGGGGGCTAGCATTTTTAGTCTCTTGCTTATACTCTCATAATTAAGTGACTAGAGTTTTGATTGTGACTTTCATTTTGGCTTGTCTTAACCACCTGGATACATGGCCAGCTCAGCTCTTAACAACACAATGTTTTGTTGGCTACAGACCTTCTGCATATGTTAAGGAATCTCATCTTTACAGCCTCCCCAGAAAAGTAAATTAGGCACAAAGAGGTTAAGTGGCTCCCAACGATCATCCAGCTGATAAGAGATTGAGCCATGGTATAAGGCCAAGCAGTAGGGCTCAAGGGCCTGAACTATAAATAAGCTCCATGGATGTATGGCCATTCAGAAAGTGATGGAAGCCATGAAGAAAATATAACAAGAAGAAATAAGCAACATTATAGACAGTGGTTCGGGAATGGCTCTCTGAGGATGTGACTTTTAGCTAAGATATGAATAACAGGAAGAAACTGAGACTGAGAAGATATGGAAGAGGAAAGTTCCAGGCTGAGGGAAGTAGAAAAGGCCTTAAACAGAACAATCTAGTGTGCTTTGGGCACTGAAGGCAGGAGGTGTGTCTGGAGCATGGAAGCATGCCATAGGGGTGGCGGACAAGTTGGAGAGTTGGGAAGTCACCGATTATGGAGGGCTTTGAAAGTCATTGGTAAGAGTTTGATTTTATTCTAAGTGTAATGGGAAATCATCAGTGAGTTTACACAGGGAGTATCGTGCATGATATCTATTTTTAAAAAGATTATACTGACTGCTGTGAGTAAATGGATTGAATAGAGAAAAATTGGAAGTAGGGACATCAATGAAATTAGTCAGGAAGAGGCAAAAAGAAGATGCACATTTCAGGCAGAAGAAATGCCACAGAAAAAGGCAAAAAGTTGATAGAAAGCATGGGGACCTGAAGGAGGTACAAGTCCTAAAGAATTACTAAATTATTGGGTGCAAGTTGGTGAGCGACTATTTGGGGAGGCTGAGAAATTCATCAGCATGCATCCAAACCTTACCCAAGCCTTGATAAGGAGTCTGGACTAAGAACAATGGCAGCTCATTGCTATTTAAAAGAAAAGGTTTCTCATTCACAAGTCAAATCTACCTCTTAGAAAGGGGTAGAGAAAATGAGAATATACAGGCAAATGGTATAGCATATCCCTAATCCCATAGCCATCCTACAGGCAACTTCTTATAAATAGGACATTACCATCTCTTGCCCAGAACACCTGAAGACCATAGACTGGCAGGTCTGCTCCACCGAGACAACCACATAATCCTGACCTAGCCTAGCAGGTTATTAAACGTAGGTGACGTGTACCATGTACCTGACTGCCATTAAACTGAGAGTCTGGCTTTCCTGAGGCAAACTTTGCACTCTTGTGTCTGTGGAGTTTCAGACTCATTTCTAATCCCCGTCATGTTTGTGTAGGCCCTAAAGTAAGATCTCTGTCTAGATTTCCCAACTACATTTGCTTCTCCTACTGAGATAGAAGTATTGCAAACTCCAGGTAGCAAGGAAAGAGTCTGGCCCCTGACCTTCCTCTCAAAGGGCTACAGATTCTACACATGAGTGTCCTCATTTTTTTCAGAAGACTTTCTTCAAAAACCACTGTGAAATCACAGTGCTATCCCCGATTGCATATATCTATTCACCGTTTGGATACTCTGGTTACTTTGTACTCTTCAACCCCAAATCAGTCTCTTTATGCAGCCCCAGATACCTGTAAGCAAGCCCATAATTCCCTCTCCCCATGACCTACCTGTGACTCCCAGCATTTTAAACAGCAATACCTCTCAATCCATTTTATTAACCTGGTAGCTTTGGGGAATAAAGTTCTAAAGTAGGTCCAATCCCTTTCCCTTTAACCAAGAACCCATTCCATTTCCTGGACGTTTTGTGACTTTTAGTTACCACAGACTTTGTTATTGCTGACTAGTTTATGTTTATATACTGTAAAATAATCAGCATCTCCATGTAACCATAAGAAAAAAAATCAAACAAATCCCAATTAAGAGACATTTTTAAAAATACTTAACCAGTACTTCTCAAAACTGTCAAGATCATTAAAAATAAGGAGAAATCTCAGAAACTGGTCACAACCAAGAGGATCCTAAGGAGACATGACAGTTAGATGCATTGTGGTATCCCAGATGGGATTCTGAAACAGAAAAAGGACATTAGGGAAAAAATGAGGAAATGTGAATACACGATGGACTTCAGTTAAATAATAATTATCAATATTGGCCCACTAATTGTGACAAATGTACTATACTAATATAAAATGTTAATTAGAGGAAAACTGGATGTAGGGTATATAGAAGCTCTCTGTACTAGCTTTGCAATAATTCTGTAAATCTGAAACTGTCTTTAAATTAAAATCTATTTTAAAATAAGCAGTTAGGACAATGGCCATATATTCTACTTTATTCCAGAAATTATGCTCCTTGCCATAACTTTTCAAACCTCCTTTTTATTTCTTTGGTTAAATTCAACTCCCTCGTTTCTTTGAAAGATATATAAAGATCTCCCCTTTTTTCCTGAACAGATTGATGAGATTATTTAAGGTCAGGTTATCTAAATATTAAGACTGGCTTCCTTTGGAGTTGAAAGGAGAACACTTAAAATCATTTTTAATTATTTATTCCTGAAGTTTCTGATTCTTCCTTTTATATATTGATTTACATGAGTACAAGTGACCATCCTGAATGCTTAATTAAGGTATTATTATGCTTCCTTTCTCTATCTTCGAAATGCATCTTTTCAATTGACCCATTTTCCTTCATCTAAGCACCTGAAGAAAGAAGATAATGTTCTCACCTTTGACAGTAATGATAATGGAGCATATGGAAGATAGAAAAAATAGAAGCTCCACCACTCAGTAGCTTTTTGACCTTGTACAACCTCTGCAACTTAGCTTGCTCCATCTCTAAAGCAGAAATAGTACTAGTAATGAACTCATATATATGGTGAGGGTTAAGTGAGATAATGTGTTTAAAATGCTTAGCGTAGGACCTACCACATAAGTTCTCAATAAATGGTAGCTATTGTTTTTAGGGCTGTGGTCTCCTCTGAGCCTATATACGACAGAGAAGGCAAACCACCTGTCATGGAGCAGTAAAACATAAAAGTCCGGGTCCTCCTAAACTGGGAGAACAAAACGAGAAAATAGAGAAAAGGATTTCCTGTACATGGATAAGGGAATGATGGTGATGTGCAAAGTCAAGGAAGCAGATGGAAGCATAGAGCACCTTGGCTTTTCCTACAGCTTTATAATGTCTCTGCAATGTATGATGACTATTACCAAGTCACTACCTCTTCATACGTGTAAAGAGGTCACCAAAGTGGTGGTTTTGAATTTAAGAGAATTTCATTATTGTCGAGACCTACTCTGATCTCTAGGGGAGACAAAAAAAGGGGGAAATAAAATGTCATTATCTTACCCACAGTTATCTCTGGAGACCACACACAAAAATGAGTAAATAAGTATTTGTTGAATAAATTTATCCTTATAAGGCAACAAAACTGTATTTTTATTAACATTGTGTATATGACATGCATTCTATATATCTCATCTTGTTTACTGTTCACTACAAACCAATAAGATAGCTTTGCATCACTTTCAGTTTAGAAAGATAAAGTAAAACACGAAATTCTATAGCATGTCCAAAGGCACACAGCTAGGACAAACGGTTGGATGCCAGGTCTCTCTAACTCCAGATCAACATTTGAAACTTACTCCTCGTGCAGGCACTAGAGGTAATAGTGCATAAGATATAATCCCTGCACTCAATGAGCTGAGAGTCCAGTGAGAAATACAGATAGGGTAAGTGAAGTGCAGGTCTGTGGGATAACAGGGGTCGAAGCTCTAACACAGAGACAATTATTCAGTATTCATGGCTCACATCAAAGCACATTTTCCCACTTGGTTCAGATATGTGAGATCCTCTTTTTTTTTTTTTTTTTTTACATATTTATTGGAGTATAATTGCTTTACAATGTTGTGTTAAATTCTGTTGTATAACAAAGTGAATGAGGTATATGTATAAATATATCCATATCCCCTCCCTCTTGCGCCTCCCTCCCACCCTCGCTATCCCACCCCTCTAAGTGGTCACAAAGCACCTAGCTGATCTCCCGGTGCTATGCAGCTGCTTCCCACTAGCTATCTATTCTACATTTGGTAGTGTATATATGTCAATGCTACTCTCTCACTTCATCCCAGGTTACCCTTCCCCCACCCACCATGTCCTCAAGTCTCTACATCTGCATCTTTATTCCTGTCCTGCCCCTAGGTTCTTCACAACCACTTTTTTTTTTTTTTTTAGATTCCATATATATGTGTTAGCATACGGTATTTGTTTTTCTCTTTCTGACATTTCACTCTGTATGACAGACTCTGGGTCCATCCACCTCAGTACAAATAACTCAATTCCGTTTCTTTTTATGGCTGAGTAATATGCCATTGTATATATGTGCCACATCTTCTTTATCCATTCATCTGTCGATGGACACTTACGTTGCTTCTATGTCCTGTCTATTGTAGATAGTGCTGCAATGAACATTGTGGCACATGTCTCTTTTGTATTATGGTTTTCTCAGGGTATATGCCCAGTAGTGGGATTGCCGGGTCATATGGTAGTTCTATTTGTAGTTTTTTAAGGAACCTCCATACTGTTCTCCATAGTAGCTGTATCAATTTACATTCCCACCAACAGTGCAAGAGGGTTCCCTTTTGTCCACACCCTCTCCAGCGTTTATTGTTGTAGATTTTTTGATGATGGCCATTCTGACAGATGTGAGGTGATACCTCATTGTGGTATTGCTTTGCATTTCTGTAATGATTAGTGATGTTGAGCATCCTTTCATGTGTTTGATGGCAATCTGTATATCATTTTTGGAGAAATGTCTGTTGACATCTTCTGCCCATTTTTTGATTGAGTTGTTTGTTTTTGTTGATATTGAGCTGCATGAGCTGCTTGCATATTTTGGAGATTAATTCTTTGTCAGTTGCTTCATTTGCAAATATTTCCTCCCATTCTGAGGGTTGTCTTTTTATCTTGTTTATTGTTTCTTTTGCTGTGCAAATGCTTTTAAGTATCACTAGGTCCCATTTGTATATTTTTGTTTTTATTTCCATTTCTCTAGGAAGTAGGTCAAAAAGGATCTTTCTGTGATTTATGTCATAGAGTGTTCTTCCTATGTTTTCCTCTGAGAGCTTTATAGCATCTGGCCGTACATTTAGGTCTTTAATCTATTTTGAGTTTATTTTTGTGTATGGTGTTAGGACATATTCTAATTTCATTCTTTTACATGTAGCTGTCCAGTTTTCCCAGCACCACTTATTGAAGAGGCAGTCTTTTCTCCATTGTATATGCTTGCCTCCTTCTCAAAGATAAGGTGACCATATGTGTGTGGATTTATCTCTGGGCTTTCTATCCTGTGCCATTGATCTCTAGTTCTGTTTTTGTGCTAGTACCATACTGTCTTGATTACTGTAGCCTTGGAGTATAGTCTGAAGTCAGGGAGCCTGATTCCTCCAGCTCTGTCTTTCCTTCTCAAGATTGCTTTGGTTTTTCGGGGTCTTTTGTGTTTCTATGCAAATTGTAAAAATTTTTTTCTTGTTCTGTGAAAAATGGCATTGGTAGTTTGATAGGGATTGCATTGAATCTGTAGATTGCTTTGGGTAGAATAGTCATTTTCACAATGTTGACTCTTCCACCCCAAGAACATGGTATATCTCTCCATCTATTTGTATCATCTTTAATTTCTTTCATCAGTGTCTTATAATTTTCTGCATTCAGGTCTTTTGTCTCCTTAGGTAGGTTTATTCCTAGGTATTTTATTCTTTTTGTTGCAATGGTAAATGGGAGTGTTTCCTTTATTTCTCTTTCAGATTTTTCATCATTAGTGTATAGGAATGTGAGCGATTTCTGTGCATTAATTTTGTATCCTGCTACTTTACCAAATTCATTGATTAGCTCTAGTAGTTTTCTGGTAGCATCTTTAGGATACTCTATGTATAGTATCATGTCATCTGCAAATAGTGACAGTTTCACTTCTAATTTTCCAATTTGGATTCCTTTTATTTTTCTTCTCTGACTTCTGTGGCTATAACTCCCAAAACTGTGTTGAATAATAGCGGTGAGAGTGGGCAACATTCTCTTGTTCCTGATCTTAGAGGAAATGGTTTCAGTTTTTTCACCATTGAGGATGATGCTGACTGTGGGTTTGTCATATATGGTCTTTATTATGTTGAGGTTGGTTCCCTCTATGCCCACTTTCTGTAGAGGTTTTATCATAAATGGGTGTTGAATTTTGTTGAAAGCTTTTTCTGCATCTATTGAGATTTTCATATGGTTTTTATCCTTCAGTTTGTTAATATGGTGTATCACATTGATTGATTTGCATATATTGAAGAATCCTTGCATTCCAGGGATAAACCCCACTTGATCATGGTGTATGATCCTTTTAATGTGCTGTTGGATTCTGTTTGCTAGTATTTTGTTGAGGAATTTTGCATCTGTGTTCATCAGTGATATTAGCCTGTAGTTTTCTTTTTTTTATGACATCTTTTTCTGGTTTTGGTATCAGGGTTTTGGTGGCCTCATAGAATGAGTTTGGGAGTGTTCCTCTCTCTGCTATATTTTGGAAGCATTTGAGAAGGATAGGTGTTAGCTCTTCTCTAAATGTTTGCTAGAATTCACCTGTGAATCCATCTGGTCCTGGGCTTTTGTTTGTTGGAAGATTTTAAATCACAGTTTCAATTTCAGTGCTTGTGATTGGGTTGTTCATAATTTCTGTTTCTTCCTGGTTCAGTCTCAGAAGGTTGTGCTTTTCTAAGAATTTGTCCACTTCTTCCAGGTTGTCCATTTTATTGTCATATAGTTGCTTGTAGTAATCTCTCATGATCCTTTGTGTTTCTGTAGTGTCAATTGTTCCTTCTCTTTCTTCATTTCTAATTCTGTTGATTTTAGTCTTCCCCCCTTTTTTTCTTGATGAGTGTGGCTAATGGTTTATCAATTTTGTTTATCTTCTCAAAGAACCAGCTTTTAGTTTTATTGATCTTTGCTATTGTTTCCTTCATTTCTCTTTCATTTATTTCTCATCTGATCTTTATGATTCCTTCCTTCTACTAACTTTGGGCTTTTCTTGTTCTTCTTTCTCTAGTTGACTTAGGTGTAAGGTTAAGTTGTATATTTGAGATTTTTCTTTTTTCTTGAGGTAAGATTGTATTGCTATAAACTCCCCTCTTAGAACTGCTTTTGCTGCATCCTGTAGGTTTTGGGTCATCGTGGTTTCATTGTCGTTGGTTTGTAGGTTCTTTTGATTTCTTCTTTGATTTCTTTAGTGATTTCTTGGTTATTTAGTAGCGTATTTTTTAGCTTCCATGTGTTTGTAGTTTTTACAGATTTTTTTTCCCGTTATTGATATCTAGTCTCATAGTGTTGTGGTTGGAAAAGACACTTGATACGATTTCAGTTTTCTTAATTTACCAAGGCTTGATTTTGACCCAAGATATGGTCTATCCTGGAGAATGTTCCATGAGCACTTGAGAAGAAAGTGTATTCTGTTGTTTTTGGATGGAATGTCCTATAAATATCAATTAAGTCCATCTGGTTTAATGTGTCTTTTATTATTTTTTTTTCATTTATTGATTATTTCTTTTTGGCTGCGTTGGTTCTTTGTTGCTGTGTGCGGCCTTTTAAATAATTGCAGCGAGCAGGGGCTACTCTTCATTGCGGTGTGTGGGCTTCGCATTGGGTTGCTTCTCTTGTTGCAGAGCACGGGCTCTAGGCACACAGGCTTTGGTAGTCGTGCCACTCGGGCTCAGTAGTTGTGGCATGCAGGCTCTAGAGCGCAGGCTCAGTAGTTGTGGTGCACAGGCTTAGTTGCTCCACAGCATGTGGAATCTTCCCAGAGCAGGGCTCAAACCCGTGTCCCCTGCATTGGCAGGAGGATCCTTAACCACTGCACCAGCAGGGAAGCCCTAATGTGTCTTTTAAATCTTGTGTTTCCTTATTTATTTTCATTTTGGATGATCTGCCCATTGGTGAAAGTGGGGTGTGAAAATCCCCTACTATTATTATGTTACTGTTGATTTCCTCTTTTATGGCTGTTAGCATTTGTCTTATGTATTGAGGTGCTCCTGTGTTGGGTGCATAAATATTTACAAGTGTTTTATCTTCTTCTTGGATGGATCCCTTGATCATTATGTGGTGTCCTTCTTTGTCTCTTGTAATAGTCTGCATTTTCAAGTGTATTTTGTCCGATATGAGTATTGCTACTCCAGCTTTCTTTTGATTTCCATTTGAGTGGAATATCTTTTTCCATCCCCTCACTTTCAGGCTGTATGTGCCCCTAGGTCTGAAGTGGGTCTCTTGTAGACAGCATATATACGGGTCTTGTTTTTGTATCTATTCAGCTAGCCTGTGTCTTTTGGTTGGAGCATTTAATCCATTTACACTTAAGGCAGTTATCAATATGTATGTTCCTGTTACCATTTTCATAATTGTTTTGGGGTTTTTTTTTGTGGGTCTTTTCTTTCTCTTGTGTTTTCTGCCTAGAGAAGTTCCTTTAGCATTTGTTGTAAAGCTGGTTTGGTGGTGCTGAATTCTCTTAACTTTTGCTTGTCTGTAAAGGTTTAATTTTGCATTGAATCTGAATGAGATCCTTGCTTGGTAGAGTAATCTTGGTTGTAGGTTTTTCCCTTTCATCCCTTTAAATATGTCTTGCCAGTCCCTTCTGGCTTGCAGGATCTCTACTGAAGGATCAGCTTTAACCTTATGGGGATTCCCTTGTATGTTATTTGCTGCTTTTCCCTTGCTGCTTTTAATATTTTTCCTTTGTTTTTAATTTTTGATAGTTTAATATGTTTCTCCTTGGATTTATCCTGTATGGGACTCTGCGCTTCCTGGACTTGATTGACTATTTCCTTTCCCATGTTAGGGAAGTTTTCGACTTATAATCCTTTCAAATATTTTCTCAGACCCTTTCTTTTTTTCTTCTTCTTCTGGGACCCCTATATTTTGAGTGTTGGTGTGTTTAATGTTGTCCCAGTGGTCTCTGAGACTGTCCTCAATTCTTTTCATTCTTTTTTCATTATTCTGCTCTGTGGGAGTTATTTCCACTATTCTATCTTCCAGGTCACTTATCTGTTTTTCTGCCTCAGTTATTCTGATATTGATTCCTTCTAGAGAATTTTTAATTTCATTTATTGTGTTGATCATCATTGTTTGTTTACTCTTTAGTTCTTCTAGATCCTTGTTAAACGTTTCTTGTATTTTCTCCATTCTGCTTCTGAGATTTTGGATCATCTTTACTAAATTCTATTTCAGGTAGACTGCCTATTTCCTCTTCATTTGTTTCATCTGGTACTTTTTTTTACCTTGCTCCTTCATCTGCTGCATATTTCTCTGTCTTCTCATTTTGTTTACCTTAATGTGTTTAGGGTCTCTTTTTCACAGGCTGCCGGTTCGTAGTTCCTGTTATTTTTGGTGTCTGCCCCCAGTGGGTGGGGTTGGTTCAGTGGCTTGTTTAGGCTTCCTGGTGGGGGAGACTGGTGCCTGTGTTGTGGTGGGTGGGGCTGGATCTTGTCCTCTGGTGGGCAGGACCGTGTCCAGTGGTGTGTTTTGGGGTTTTTGTGAACTTAGTATGACTTTAGTCAGCCTCTCTGCTAATGGGTGGGGTTGTGCTCCTGTCTTGCTAGTTGTTTGTCATGGGGCGTCCAGCACTGGAGCTTGCAGGCCGTTGGGTGGAGTTGGGTCTTAGTGTTGAGACGGAGATCTCTGGGAGAGCTCTTGCCGATTAATATTACGTGGGGCTGGGAAGTCTCTGGTGGTCCAAAGTCTTGGACTCGGCTCTGCCACCTCAGAGGCTCTGGCCTGACACCCGGCCAGAGCATGAAAACCCTGCCAGCCATGTGGCTCAGAAGAAAAGGAAGGAAAAAACAAAAACTGACAGAACCCCAAAACAAATGTTAAAGCAAACTAAACAGATAAAAATCACACAAGGAAACATACCCACACACACACACACTCAAAAAAGAAAAACAAAAAAACCAAGAAAACAAAAACAAACAAACAAACAAAACGAACCCACAGAACCCTAAGACAAATGGTAAAAGCAAACCTCAACAGACAGAATCACACAAACATACACACACAGTCACAAAAAGAGCAAAAAGAAAAAAATAAAGGAAGAGCACAACAAAACCAATAAACAAATCCACCAATGATAACAAGCACTAAAAACTAAACTCAGATAAAGATATAACCGAAAACAAATCAGAAGCAGAATTCAAACCCCAAGTCAGCATTTGTTGCCAAAGTCCACCGCCTCAATTTTGGGAACATTTTTTGTCTATTCAGGTATTCCACAGATGCAGGGTTCATCAAGTTGATGGTGGGGATTTAATCCACTGTTCTTGAGGCTGCACGGAGAAATTTCCTTCTCTTTTCTTTTTTCACACAGCTCCTGGCATTCAGCTTTGGTTTTGGCCCCGCCTGTGCATGTAGGCCGCCCTCACGTGTCTGAGGTTAAAGCAGCAGCTGATTAGGGCCCTCTTGCTCACTCAGGCCAGGGAGAGGGAGGGATGTGGTAGTCATAATTGGAATGCAGGGCGAGCCTGCAGAGGCAAAGGCCAGTGTGATGTTGCAACAGCCTGAGGCATGCCGTGTGTTCTCTCAGGGAAGTTGTCCCTGGATCAGGGTACCCTGGCAGTGGCATGCTGCACAGGCTCCTGGGAGGGTGGGGTAGTGACTGCACTTGCACACAGAACCCTTGGTGACAGCAGCGGCAGCAATAGAAGTCCGTGCCTGCCTCTGGGGTCCGAGATGAAAGCCATGGCTTGCACTGGTCTCTGGAGCTCACTTAGGCAGTGCTCTGCCATCTGTGGGCACATGAAGCAGGAAGCCCCTCTCCTCCTGCATCCTGAAACAGTGGTCTCTTGCTTCTCCAGCAGGTTCCAACTTTTTCCTGGACTCCCTTCCGGCTAGCTGTGGCGTACTAGCCCCCTTCAGGTTGTGTTCACACAGCCAACCCCAGTCCTCTCCCAGAGATCTGACCTCCAAAGCCCAAGCCTCAGCTCCCAGCCCCCACCCACTCTGGCAGGTGAGCAGACAAGCCTTTCAGGTTGGTGAGTGCTGGTCGGCACCGATCCTCTGTGCAGGAATCTCTCTGTTTTTCCCTCTGCACCCCTGTTGCTGCACTCTCCTCTGTGGCTCCAAAGCTTCCCCACCCCCGCCACCCCCCATCTCCACTAGTGAAGGGGCTTCCTAGAGTGTGGAAACTTTTCCTCCTTCACAGGTGGAGGTGCAGGTCCCATCCCTATTCTTTTGTCTCTGTTTTTTCTTTTTTCTTTTGCCCTGCCCAGGTTTGTGGGGATTTTCTTGCCTTTGGGGAAGTGTGAGGTCTTCTGCCAGCATTCAGTAGGTGTTCTGTATGAGTTGTTCCACATGTAGATGTATTTTTGATGTATTTGTGGGGAGGAAGGTGATCTCCACATCTTACTCCTCCGCCATCTTGAATGTCTCTCCTATTTGAGATCCTTAACAGCAGAGATTATGCTGCAAGAGAGGTAGTGGTTTAGCACACCTACTTTAGAGAGAGAGCATATGTGAGCTATAACTGAGCAGTTACTGCCATGTTTTGGGTATGTTGTGGCTTGGTTTTCTCATCTATTAAAAGGGGATGCTGACAGTCACACTGTGCCACAGGAAGGTATTTTTTGGAGGCACTTAGAATAGTGTCTGTCATATATATACATATATTTGACTCCTTCCTCTTCACAGCCAGCACTATGCTTGACTACACTAGGCACTCGATCAATGTTTTTAAGTCATTGGAGAGGTTGTGGAAACTCTGTCTATATTTTAGACAACCCTGTAAATAAACTCAGACCCAAGGGGGTAAAAAGCCAATTTGGCATAAAAAGAATAAATAAATAAACCAATAAATAAATAAATACTCTCTTCTGCCAGAGCCAGCAGGTAGGTGTGAAAGTTTAGACGAGTGCCCGAGGCTTATGCAAGGCTGGGTTTTATCAAGAAGTCAACCAGTCTTCTTTCAATTTCTGTATCTGTACTTCTGTCTCTTCTGCTGCTTCACGACCATCTTACCTTCTCCTCAGCTTCTGGAATTATCCAGAAAATTCCCTGTCTGTTGGGTAAGGATAGTGGGTGGTAGTTGGTCTCCACTGAGTCAAATCATTGCCTTGGATACAGGCAAAACGTTCCAGATGTGCTGGCCCATGATTTAGGTTTCCATGAATATTTATTCATGGCTAATTGTGTCTTAAATTCTCAGTGGAATGGATTCTTTTATTCTGATTTTATTCTCCTGATATGCACTACAATAGAAGGGATCAAGAGAAGTAAAGCATAATATGGGAAATAGAATTGAGATACGATCTATCTGGATTTTGTAGTTTCATTAGAATAGCAAGTGTCACAAGACTCTAAGAAATTATTTACAAGATTAACCCCAAAGCTTTTTATTCTAACACCTTCCCAGTGAAAGAATGAGAAAACATGTTAACACTCTCAATGTGATAACAATCTAAAATTTTCCAAATAAACCTAGAGTAATAACAGTAGTAGAAAGGAGGGAATTCCCTGGCTGTTGAGTGATTAGGAGCCCGTGCTTTCATTTCCATGGGGCTGTGTTCGATCCCTGGTTGGGGAACTACGATCCTGCTAGCCATGTGGTGAGGCCAAAAAAAATTTTTTTTAAAGGAAAAAATGCTTTCCTTTTCTAGAATGACCCAAACTCTAATTTCATGTCTGAGGCTCATAAAACTAATCACAGTGAATTCATTTAGTATGATTGTGGGGTGCAGTTCAGCTCTTCACATGGAATTTTGTTCTATTGTAATTTTGTTCCAGAGCACTATATCATTAAAGTGAAATATTAATGATATTTTTATTACAATTATCAAGAAAATTATGGACAGGATTCCAAAAAGATAAAAGCTTGTAATTGTTTTAGAAACCTACATTTTAAAAGTGTACTATTCAAAGACATTCAACTTCTTAAGAAAATAACATATAACGACTCACATTTATCATGGGTACTTATTATTCCAAAATTACAAAATGCTAGGCTGAACCAAAGAGCAACAGTAAAAGAATTTATATGAAAGATTAATTAGAATATAATGTTTCTCTTTAGAACAATTCTAAAGGAATTCAGTGTATTGGTGTTCATTAGAATTTTCATTTCTTTAAAAAAAGTAATACTTTTTTCACAGCTGTATCTGCCCTGAGAAAAAGATACTTTCAAATCACAGCTCTTTGGGGAATATTAAAATAGTGTCTTTGGCTCCCAAAATGACTATGTGCAACCTAAACCACGAAAATGTGTCTTGTTTTAAATTCCCATGGACAAAATTAGTATGAGTTCTGAACCACTGTTTCCTGTGGAAAATACTAGCCCACTACTGGGAATAAGTTTTCCCCTAAAAACTTGCTGATATTATAGAACAATTTTGACAACAGTACTGCTAGTAGCAAAGAATTTTTGTTTGCTAATTTTTATGTGTCACTATGAAGTTCAATAAACTCTTATCAACTTAGATTTTGAACAAAATTTATTTAAGAACACATTTCAATAAAAATAAATTAAGGAAGTGTGTGACAAATATTTCCTTCCTATCTTTCTTTTTGTATTTCTTTTGTCTTTCTTTCTGGAAAAAAAAAAAAAAAACTAACAGATTAATGCAGTTGTTAGATTCAGTAAATAGGCCTTAATCATTGAAAAAGCTTCTCTCTGGGAGAGAAGGTTGATGTAGAACCTAGAAGAAAAACATATACTTGTCAATAAAGTCAAACTTTGTTAATTTAAAAGATCCTTGACTTATCCAGAGTTCTTTTATCTGATAACACAAAAGTCCAGAATATACTTGGAATTTGTAAGAGAAAAAATTAAGTATCTTAGATGTCACAAAATTCTTTTATTTAATTCCACATATTGCATTCAAAGGGGATCATTTTAGTACTTTGATCATAATGTTCTGTACTCTATTTTCAAACTCAGGTTAAATCATATTGATTTTCATGTTATACAGGCTGTGGAGAATTCAAAGGGTGCTAAGTGGCAGCTTTCCTGTTGTCAGGGTAGTAAAAAAGAGAAAAACTATAAAAATGAATCCCAAACTAAAAAAAAAAAAAAAAAGCAACTAATGACCCAATTATTGTAGACATTCTCAGTTCATGAGAATATTGACCTTGGGTTGAATTGTATAATATGGTATCAGAAAACTGTCAAAAAATTGTGCTAAATATATCCTGTTGAAGAGTACATGAGGTGATATCCTGAGATGGCTGAATAAGTTCCCATAATACTTGACCCTCCTGAAGGTAACACTTCAAACTCTAGACAAGAAATATTTTTTTAAAATAGCCTGGAAGCATTGAAGACGGTTACCAAACAGGCGAATTCTAGAGGGAATTTGAAACTTGGAAGAATGGATCACAGGAAGTGAGTTGCCTATTGTTATGGTATTTAGCTTTTAAATGCCAATGATAAACCTGCAGTCTTTCTGGCCTGAAGTTTCAGACCATAGAGTTTGAGGCAAAAAAAATCTTGGAAAATAAGGAGAAAATCCCAGAAAGGAGAGCTCTGGACAGGCAGAGTTTCAAATTTTGTTTCTAAACTTACTTAATTATCTGACTGACCTATGAGCTATGCATGCACAAAACAGCTTCACAGCAGTCCAAGTAAAGATTTTTTTTTTTTTATGAATTGAAATTTGAGTTATCTACAAAATAAAGTTTGTAGATTGAGACCTAACAAGTTAATTGCCCACTAAGACAAAAACCTTAACACTCTGTGGAAAAATAAATAACAAAATCCAAAGTCCCTGTAATATGACAGTCACACTGTGTTTGTTCCAATCCAAAATTATTTGACATCAGATGATCCAGGAAAATGTGATCTGTTTTCTAAAGGAAAGACAATCAAGACCAACCCTGAGATGACTCAGGTTTTAGAATTATAAGGCAAGGTATATTAAGCAGCTCTTATAACTATGTTCAGTGAGGTAAAGGAAAATATGCTTGTAATGAAGAAATCTCTGAGGAGAAATAGAAATCACATTAAAGTGCAAATTCTAGAACTGAAAAACAACATCTGAAATAAAATATTAACTGGAGGGAGTTAATAGCGGAATAAAGATGACAGAGAAAAGAGTTAGTAACTATGAAGATAGATCCATAGAAAATGTTCACCTGAAGAATACAATAAGAAACATTAAAAAAAAAAAGAAAATTAGAGAAACTCAGTGGCTTGTGGGACAATAACAGAAGATCTAACATATGTGTAATTGGAGTTGCAGTAGAAATAAAAGAATGTGACAAAACAAATATTTGAAGGTAAAATAAGTAAAGGTTTTCAAATTTAGAGAAAGACATCAATTTACAGATTAAGAAATTCAATAAATCACAAGCAGGAAAAATACAAAGAAAATCATGACCAAGCATGAGATTATCAACTTGCTGATAACTAAAGATAAACAGAATATCTTGAAAATAACCAGAGGTAAATAACACTCTACATGCAGAGAAGCAACTATGAAAATTTTCTGACTTCTTATGAAAAACTGTAGAGGCCAGAAGAAAGTCAAATAAATATCTTTAAAGTAATAAATGGGGTGGAAAAGGCAATCCAAAATTATTTATCAAGTAATAATATTCTTCAAGAATGATAATAAAGACATTTTCATATGAAAGAAAGCAAAGAAAATTTGTCACCAGCAGACTTATACTATAGAAAATAAAGATTTCAAGCTAAAATAAAATGATCCCGGATGGAAATTTGGATCATCAGTAAGAAGTAATTAACAGCAGAAGTGTTAAATGTCTGCAAAATGTAAAAGAACATTTTTCTTTTAACGTCTTTAAAATATATAGAACTATTTAAATCAAAAACATAAAATTATTTTGTGTTCATAATGCATGCAGGGCAACTATAACATAAACAAGGATGGGAGAAGATGAACTCTTAAAACTGCAAGTTTTCTATACTTCTTCCTGAAGTGTTACAATATCAACTTTCAGTAGATTGAAAAAACTTTGTATATTGCAATCCTTAAAGCAACCACTAAAAAAAATAACATGAAAAGTTACAGCTAAACAAGACAATAGATATATTAAAATGTAGTTTAAAAAAATTACAAATAACAAAGAAGGAGGCAAAAGTACAGATGGACTTAAAATATATAGACCTAAATCAAATCATATCAATAATTGCATTAAATGATTATGGAATAAACACATCAATTAAAAAGCAGAAATTGTTGGAATAGATCAAAATAGAAAGAGCCAAGTAACTGCTGTCAATAAGAGATGCACTTTAAATATAAAGACAGATAAAATGAAATTTAATAATTGGAAAAAGATATACCCTGAAAACAGTAAGCGTAAGATGGCTGTGTTGGCTGAAATGATACCAGACAATATAAGCTTCAAGATAAAGAGTATTATCTGAGGGGGAAAAAAAAGAAAAAGAGGCCTCCTCATAATAATAAAATGGTCGGTTCATCAAGGAGATAACCATTATAAATATGTAAGTACCTATAAATAGAGCTTCAAAATGTACAGATTATAAAGTGAACAGAAAGAAAATGCAAAATAAATAATTCAGCACTGCTGGAGATTTTAACAACCCTCTCTCAGCAATTGATAAAACAACCAAAATCAGAAAACACATAGAGGAATCTGAATGAGGCCATTAACCAGCTTGACCTAATTGTTATTTATAGAACACTGTACATACACTAGAATTGCAGAATATACCTTCTTTTCAAACACACATAGTTCATTCATTGAGATAGAAATATGTTGAATCATTAAAGCGAGTCTCAATAGATACAAAATCATTTAATTTATAGAGAGTATGTTTTTTCACCACAATGGAATTAAATGCAAAATTAATATTAAAATCAAGAATTACCTCAAATATTTTGAAATTTAAAACAAAATCTACTTTGGCGGTTGGACCCTGGTATCAGAGTTTTTTAAAACTTCGTCACATGATTCTAATGGGCAGTAGGGCTGGGACCTGGCCAAGGAGCTAATAATGGCATAAGAGATTGAGTGGATGAGGGAACAAAGAGAAAGAAGGAAGGATGGCTTTCACTCTTCATGTGAGTGAAGTTGACAGTGATAAAAGTAATGTAGTGATCTCTATTCCTAAAGATCTATTCATCCGATCTTTATGTACATATGTTTTAAAGTAAAATCATCATAGATCTTCATGGCTCCTTCCTAGAAGTTTACATTTTTAAAAAAAGGAAAATCCAACAATTATGTCATTTGTCACAAACAAATATTTCATAAATATGTTTCTTCTAAAACCTCTTATTTCGTTGCTATTTGATAATATTATGTTTTATTTTTGCTAAAGTTTAATTTAAGAAAAAAACAAGAATAACACTTATCCTATTATGTTAAAGAAAATATGTGAACTTCATTTAAATTAGTTCTCATTTCCTCAATGTAAATGAAATGTCTGTATAAAAATATCTTGATTTGCAAAAGAAATGTCCTAAAATAAAAAATAAATATATTTTTTAAAAACTCCTCCATCTTACTAATAGACTCAGTAGGGAGACCAGAGAGATGCCCCTAGGTAACTTAATGAGTATGCTGCCATGATGGGGAGACCCACATGGCAAGGAACCGTGGATGACCTCTGAGAACCGCAGGTGGCCTCTAGTCATTGGGCAAAAAACAGAAGTTCTCTGTCTGATACCCACAAAGAATTGATTATTCCAAATAGCCATTGGAGTTTGGAAGAGGTCCCTGAACTTCTGGTGAGAAACCAACTCTAGTCAACACCAAGAATGCAGCTTCATGAGACAGTAAGAAATGGATCCAGTTAAGCTACGCTCAGATTCCTGATCCACAGAAGCAGTGAGAAAGTAGATGCAGTGCCACAAAATAAATAAATAAATAGATAAAATTAAAACACTTCCAAATAATCTATTGGTCATAGAAGTAATCAAAGAAAATTATAAAATATTTTGGACGTAAGGATAACAACAAAAATGCAACCTATCAAAAATCGAGGGATGCAGCTAAAACAGTGATTAGTGAAATTTATAACTAACAATAGAAAGAAAAAAACACAAATCCAAAATTAGATTATTTGAGAAGATGTACAAAATTGACACACTCCTACCTAAACGAATCCAAATAAAAAGACGGAAAATGCATTCCCATATAAAGAATGAAACAAGGACTATCACTGCAAATTCTACAGAAATTAGAAGAAAAATAATAGTATAAACACCTTTATGCCAACAAATTTGACAACTTAGATGAAACAAGCAAATTACCTGAAAAATACAGCTGACAAACATGAAGCAGAAAATCTGATTATCCCTGTAACTATTAAAGAGATTGAATTTTTATCAAAAATTCTCCTACAAAGAAAATTCCAGTCTTAGGTGCTTTAAGTGTTGAATTCTGTCAAACATTGAAGAAAGAAATATTACCAATTTTACACAAAATACTATCAAATAGTAGAAAAGTTTATACTTCTCAACAAAGACATTATAAAAAAGAAAGTTCTTTCTTTAACCAGTACCCCCTCATGAATAGATACAAAAACACTTAGCAAAATAGTAGCAATTGAATGTAGCAACATACGAAAGGATACATCATGACCACAGTTTATTCCAGGAAGATAATGTTTTAACATTCACTAATTTAATTTACCATGTTAATATATTAAGAAGAGAAAAAAGACATAATTATCTCAATAATGCAAAAAGAATGACAAAATTGAACATACATCCATGATAAAAACTCTCCAGGCAAGGAAGAGAGATTCCTCAAACTCATTTTTTTTTAGAAAGAAAAAACCTTACTGCTAACCTCATACTTAATGGTAAAAGATTGAATGTTTTCTTCTTAAATTTGGTAGTAATGCAAAAATGCCTGCCCTCATCACTTATATTTGACATCATACGAGAAGTCCTAATAACTGCAATATGGCGATAAAGTCATAAAGATTAGAAAAAAATTTAATGGCACCATATAAAGTTTTGCATAGAAATAGAACCATATGGTATGTATTCTTGGTGTAAGGCTTCTGTGATTTACATAATGTTTTGAGATTCATATATGTTGATGTGTGTATCCATAATTTGTTCCTTTTTATTGTGGAGAAGTGTTTCATCAAATGAATACCTACCAATTGTTTATCCATTATCCTATTAATGGATGCACTAGCTATTTCTAGATTACTGGCTATTGTGAATAAAGTCAATGCAAACTTTGGACACATCTTTTTGTGAACATATGCTTTCATTTCATTTTTTTGTGAGTGGACCTCTTGGGTCATGTTGTAGTTTTAATTTATTTTTCCTCAATGAATAATGTAGAGCACTTTTTCATGTGTTTCTTGACCATTATTTGGTGAAGTCCCCAGCAGATTTTTCTGTAGAAATTGATGAACTGATTGTACGATACAAATATAGAAGGCCTAAAATTTCCAAAGCAACCTTAAAAATGTAAATAATATAATGTAGTGTAACATGCTTAATGATAAATGTAACTCATATATGGTGGAGAACAATTAGAAAATTTGCCTTTGGGTGGGTGAAGGTAGAAAATGAAAAGGAAAGGACATGAGGAAACTTTCAGGGAAATGGTAGTATTCTAGAACTTAATAGGTGTTTGAGTTACATAGGTACATACATTAGTCAAAACTCAGCAAATGTACACTTGAGATTTGTGCATTTTATTGTACATAAATTTTACCATGAAAGAAAAATAAACTGTACAGTAGATAATGTTATATAAGCTAAAGTATTTGATAGAAAGTATACTGATGTCTGCAATTTACTTTGAAGTGAACCAGATATAAGATGCCTTAGTGGCTTGGGTGAAGGAGGAATAGATGGATCAACACATGCTATAGTTCCTATCATAAAACATTAATAATAGAATCTATGTGGTGTGTATATGGATGGGTACTGAATTCATACAAAATTCTTTCAACATTGCTGTAGATTTCAAATTTTTCATATTAACTTTTGGGAAACAAGGAGGACAGGAAATGGAATAATACATTTTTAAATATTTCAAATAAAAATAGAAATAAAATATTAATTTTGGCACTTAAGGCAGACATTTTACATCTCTGAAAATTCAATAAGTAGAGTAACTCCTTTTCCTTTATTGCTGGGTAAGTAAAGCTGTTCTTTATTAAATAGAGAATCTTTTCAAGGAAATCTTTATTTTCTTACTTTCTCCTCATTGAAGCATTTTCTTAAATAGATTTAATTCCAAAATGGCTTTCAGTACAGAATGGCATATGTTGTCCTACAGTGTGCATATTAAAACATTTTAAAATATAAAAAGATATTTTATATGCCTATAGAATCTCTACTGGTGTTCCTATTTTATAACTGAAAATGGTTATTTTTGCCTGCTCTTTCTTCTTTTTGAGTCTTGCTTGGATTTTAGAAACTTGTTAATCTTTTCAAAGAAACGAATATTTGCTTTTTTGTACTCTCTAATGTACAATTGCTTTTTATTTCATCAATTTATTCCTTTATCATTATTTTCTTTCTTCTGTTTTTTGTGGGGAAGGTAGTTATGTTTTTGTTCTTTTCCTCACTTCTTGGGCTGGATGCTTAGATAATTTATTTTGGGCCTTTCTTTTTCTCTTATAACTGCATTTAAGTCTATAAGTTCCTCTCAGCTGTATCTCTCATGTTCCGATGTCATATTTTCATTTAATTCAGCTCAAAGTATTCCACTGATTCCCTCTTTGCCCAATGGGTTCTTTAAAAGTATATTGCCTGATTTTTAGATCTTCCACTGTGGTCAGAACATATACTTTGTTTAATTTTAGGACTTCAAAAATTGTTGAGACTTACATTTTATTGCTCAGCCTTTTGTTTTTTAACCATGGATGTTTAGTTCAACAAAGTAAAAAGTTAAATGCTATTTTAATCCCTATGCCACACAATATAAAGATCTTAGAATATTTTAAAGCTGATCAACTCCCTGTATATTTATATAATATTGTTTTTATTATTTTAGTTTTCCTTTTTACCCTACATACTAGAGATTATTCATGTTTTATATTAGCATTAGCATTGTATGTTAAGCTTAGTTACGTATTGGCCATTTTATTTGGTCATGATTCTTTCATTTCTGGCTGTCACTCTGGGCTTTTGTCTCTTCTTTCTGAATTTATATTCTTTAAAAAAAATTTTAAGACAAGGAATTGGTAGTGAAGCCTTTCCATTTTTATTCACCTGAAGGTGTAATACCTGCACTACTTTGGGGCAGACAAACATTCCTTACACAGAACACAAGAAGCACTAACCATAAATGGTAAGATTAATAAAGTTGATTTGATTATAATCAGAAGCTTTATCAAAAGACACCACTGAATAAAAACATAGACAACAGAATGTGTGAGAAAACATTTTCAATACATGTGACCAACAGTAAACTAATATCCAAAGTTTATTTTTAGATGTGTGGGTTTATCTCTGGACTTTCTATCTTGTTCCATTGATCTATATTTGTGTTTTGGTGCCAGTACCATACTGTTTTGATTACTGTAGCTTTGTAATATAGCCTGAAGTAAGGGAGCCTGATTCCTCCAGCTCTGTTTTTCTTTCTCTTTATCTATTTGGGGTTGTTTGTGTTTCCATACAAATTGTAAAATTTTTTGTTCTAATTCTGTGAAAAATGCCATTGGTAATTTGATAGGGATTGCACTAAATCTGTAGGTTGCTTTGGGTAGTATAGTCACTTTGATAATATTGATTCTTCCAATCTAAGAACACAGTATATCTCTCCATCTGTTTGTGTCATCTTTGATTTCTTTCATCAGTATCTTATAGTTTTCTGAGCACAGGTCTTTTGCCTCCTTACGTAGGTTTATCCTAGGTATTTTATTCTTTTCGGTGCAATGGTAAATGATATCGTTTCTTTAATTTCTCTTTCTGATCTTTCATTGTTAGTATATAGGAATGCAAGAGATTTCTGTGTATTCATTTTGTATACTGCAACTTTACCAAATTCATTGATGAGCTCTAGTAATTTTCTGGTAGCATCTTTAGGATTTTCTGTATATAATATCATGTCATCTGCAAACTTTTAAAAGAGAAAAATGCCTACAAATCAGGAAGACAAAGACTTTCCCAAAAGACACAATAGCAATTTCCAAAAGAACGGTAAACATGGGAAAGGTTGATCCATCTCATTTGGCATCAAGGAAATATAAGTTAAAATCACAAAGAGATATTAAACTCCAGAGAAATAGTGAAAATTTAAAAGAGTGACAATACTAATGGTTGGCAATGATTTGGAGCAATTAGAAAACTTCTACAATCTTTTGATTTGTGAAATTTTCTTTCTGTTTTTTGTTTGTTTTTAATAAATTTATTTATTTTTGCTGTTTTGGGTCTTCATTGCTGTGTGCGGGCTTTCTCTAGTTGTGGCAAGGAGGAGCCACTCTTCATTGTGGTGTATGGGCTTCTCATTGTAGTGGCTTCTCTTGTTGCGGAGCATGGGCTCTAGGTGCACAGGCTTCAGTAGTTGTGGCATGTAGGCTCAGTAGTTGTGGCTCGTGGGCTCTAGAGCGCAGGCTCAGTAGTTGTGGCACACGGGCTTAGTTGCTCTGCGGCATGTGGGATCTTCCCAGACCAGGGCTCGAACCCGTGTCTCCTGCATTGGCAGGCGGATTCTTAACCACTGCACCACCAGGGAAGTCCCTGATTTGTGCAATTTTCTGTATGTGGGTTTTACTCTAATGTAATTTGTTATTTTAAAAATGCATAGGGGAACTTCCCTGGTGGTGCAGTGGCTAAGAATCTGCCTGCCAATGCAGGGGACGCAGGTTTGAGCCCTGGTCCCGGAAGATCCCACATGCCGCAGAACAACTAAGCCCATGCGCCACAACTACTGAACCCCCATATTTATATCAGGTAATTTATTTCTCTCTTCTTCATTTTTAGGAGCTTACTAAAATGGGTTATTAGTGTTCTGTTTGTGGCACAAGTTACAGAAAACTTTTCCTTAATTATTTTGTTTTTGCTTTGTTTATGTTTTTTTTTTCTCTTTCATGGGCAATAAAAATAAATTGCTGGCTTTTTTAATTAATCCTTTTTTGCTTCTGGGTTTGAATTATAGTTAGGAAGATTTTCTTCAATCTTGGATTATAGAAGAAATTGTTCATCTTTTTCTTAAGGAACTTGTATGTTTTCTTTTCCTCCCACTTTCATAACTCTAATCCATTTAGAATTAATTTTAGCATTTAGAGTGAAATATGGATTGAAATTTTTCTTTCCCCCTCCAAATACTATCTGGTTGATTAATTTTCTTGATGTCATTACATCATTCCTCTCCCTTAGAGGTCAGAATACATGCGCGCACACACACACACACACACACACACACACACACACACGTACCCCTTTTCTTATAAGGGTACTAATCTCATCAGACCAGGACCCCACCCTCATGACCTCATCTAACCCTACTTGCCTCTCCAAATATGTGTGTGTAAATATGTACATAATATTTCTGTCTTTTAGTAGTTATGTTGAAATGTTATTATGCATTTTCTTTGGCCATGCCACACGGCTTACATAATCTTCAAAAAAGTTCAAAGAAGAAAAAAATGAAAATGATTCTTAAACATCTGAAAAGGTGGTTAATTCATAACAAAATACAAATTAAACTGTTTCTAAGTTCCTATTTGTCACCATCAGATCAGCAGAAATCCAAGTTTAACAATATCTGAGTTGGCCATGGGAAAACAGTCGTTGGCATCCATTTCTAATAAAAATATAAAATGCTAAAACCCTTGTGAAGGAGAATTTGATAATATTTAGGTTTCATAGTTGGTAGTATTTGTGCAGCTTCATTCAACAATCCTGAACAAAAAAAGAAAGAAAAAACTTTTACATAAAATTATTGATTGTGGCATTATTTGTAATAGCAGAATATTGGAAACAATCCAAATGTCCATCAGTGGAGAACTGGCTGAATAAACTACAGTGCATCCATGCAATAATATTCTATACTACAGTAAAAAGTAATGAGGTCATTCTTTATTCCCTGATAAGACATGAACCTCAGGGTGTATTATTAAGTGAAAAAAGCAAACATCCAAATGTAGAACAGTGTATATAGTATGCTACCTTTTATGAAAGAAAATGAGGAAACACAATTTTCCGTGTGCATATGTTTGTGTTGCTTATATTTGCAAAGGGATTTCCTACTAGGAAAACCCAAAACTGAAACGGTTACATCTAAGGACAAGAGGTAATAAAGGCGAAGAATAGTAATGAAGACTTCTTTTAGTATACCTTGCTATATAATTCTATTTTGGAATTTAGAAAATGTTGACATCTTCCAAAAATAATATGAAAAAAAAGGAAAAAAGCAAACTCTGAAAACTGAAAATAGAAATAAATGAACTTAACCATCTATCAAGTTGATGTCATAACCACACAGAGAGAATTGTTATTTTCTGTGACTTGGGAACACAGTATTTTGATTGCAGATCCTTGATAGAATCAATTCTATGAATAAATAGAACTGTAAAAAAAATCTTCACTAGTTTCGTTGTAGTTTTATATGTAGTAACATCAAGTTAATTAGTGATTATACTGTTAGAAATGTTAAGAACAAAGATTTTCAGAATATTGAAAACAATTCAAATGTCCATCAATAGAGAACTGACTGAATAAATAAATAATAATTTATTAATTATAAATAAATATTATAAATAAATGCAATTTATTTATTATAAATATAAATAAATGCAATTTATTTCTAATTAGTTTATTATAATTCATAAAATATGGATGACTCTTAGAAACACAATATTGAATGAATAGAAACTCAAGTCTCAAAAGATGAAGACAATAAAATGCCTTTTTTTTTTTTTCCCGCGGTACGCGGGCCTCTCACTGTGTGGCCTCTCCTGTTGCGGAGCACAGCCTCCAGATGCGCAGGCTCAGCAGCCATGGCTCACGGGCCCGGCAGCTCCGCAGCATGTGGGATCTTCCCAGACCGGGGCACAAACCCGTGTTACCTGCATTGGCAGGCAGACTCTCAACCACTGCACCACCAGGGAAGCCCCTAAAATACCATTTTTATAAAACTTGAAAACAATTACAATCAAATATGTGGAGGCAGGCTCTGAGATAGCCTCCAGTGAGCTTCACCTCCTGGTGTTCATGGTCCTGTAATCTCCTCTGGTGAGTGTGGGCTGAATTTACTGACATGCATCTAGTAAATAGAATGTAGCTGAGGTGATAGGATTTCAGTCCTGAGCCTAAGTTTTGTAAAAACTATGGCTTCTGTCTTGGGCTCTCTGTTACATTTTCTCACCTGCTTGCTGTTATGGGTTGCATTGTCTTGTCTGTAAAAACACTGAAGAAGTCCTCATCCCCAGTATCTTAGAATGTGGCCTCTTTCGGAAATAGGGTCATTGCAGATGTAATTAGTTAAGATGAGGTCATACTGGAGTAGGGTGAGCCCCTACTCCAATATGACTGGTGTTCTTATAAAAGGATGGTAATGTGAAAACAGAGGAAACAGAGAACACGATGTGGTGGTGAAGTCAGAGGCTGGAGTTATGCAGCTGTAAGCCAAAGAACACCAAAGATTGCCAGCAAACCACCAAAAGCCAGGGAGAAGGAAGGAAGGATTCCTCTTTAGGTTTTAGAGAAAGCATGCCCCTACCAACACCTTGATCTTGGACTCCTAGCCTCCAGAATTGTGAGGGAACACACTTCTGTTGTTTTATGCCACCCAGCTTATGGTATTTTGTTATAGCAGCCCTGGGAAACAAATACACTTGCTCTGAGTTCTGACCCACAGATATGGAGATAATAAAGGGTTGCTATCTTAAGCTGCTGAGCTTTTGGGTAATTTGCTATGCAGCAACGGTAACTGTACACGTTACACATGAACTGTACACAACGATAACTGTACACTATATAAATATGTGACCATTTTAAGAAGATTAGACTTGGGAATTGGTGAGATCTGGGCAGTTCTGAGAGACAGGGCAGCAGGAAACACATAAAACACCTCATAGCAAGAATAGTCTGACCTGTACATTGCCACCGAGATGAGTTTATATCAGACCCTTTTTGTGTCCCTGCATCATTTGCTCTGCATTCACAATCCTGGAAGAAGAAAGCTTCCAGTGGGCAAGATTAAATCATGTCCCTACCACTGGCTGTATCAGGGAATTAGAGAAAAATTGTTGGGCTTTGGATTTCTAAGGGGACTGAGTGGATTGTATCTGGCTTTACAATTATGTAAAAGCTATTCAAATTGGGGGTAGGTTAGTTACTTCCAAAGAAACTGAGGTATATTGCCATGGGGCAAAGATTTCAGGGACCCTCAATGCAACATATACATATCCTCTAAAAGAAAGTGTTTGAAGACATAACAAAAATGAGTTGGTATCATGATAGATGAAAAAATCCAAACTGTCAAAATAAAGAAGTAGCTCTCAGTGAACTGACAACCCACATTAGATGGGCCTGCTTTGAATTCTTCCTCAAATTCCTTTCACTGGAATTCTAGGTGTGGCATTCATCAATTCAAGACTAAAGGGAGAGGAATGGCAAAAGCAAAGCTTAACTCAAACTACCCTATGCACTGTTTTTTTAAAACCATCTTAAAATGTTTTTGTTTGACTGGTGGCAAATTTTATTGAACACTATTTTTAGTCTCTCTCTCTCTCTCTCTCTCACATACACACACACACACACACAAATAGGCAGAATTGATTACACACACAGCATTGAACAAAAAAGTAATCAGACTGGTAATACACATACCACTCCCATCTTAATAAACAGTGTACTCAAACGCGTTGTAAATCATTTGTTTTTATTCTGTTTTGCAGAAAGAAGATAGCACGTATCAGGATTATGCTCACCTCATTACAGGAGAGTGAATCCTCCTGTCTTTAACAATTAACACTTTAAAATTTGGGTTTTTTTTCCAATTTGGAGTGTGTGTGTGTACGTGCACATGTATGCCTTTTATAAGAATTAAATAGCTAAGCAGTTAAGCGGTTAAATAAATAATAGAGAAAAAGGGAAGAGAACACAGTTAAACCATTCTCATAAAACTTATTACTGGTTACTTTTCTCAAGTTAATGTACCACAAGCCACATGCTTGCTTATAAGTTCCGGACGCATCAGAGAAAATGGCATTCAAATGAAGCTCCACGCACCCCACTTTGGTATGTTCCACAGGCAGCTGCTGCCTTGCAGTTCTATAACTGCCTGATGTTAATATCCTAAACCAGTCTTTAAAGGCTTCTTTGCTTGCTTGTGAGCTGCCCACCTCAGGGAAAGGCCTGTGTCCAGCACCCTGGCAGCATAGGTGAATTTGTCAGCTCCAGCAAGTGTCTCATTCCAGTGCCACAGTCTGTGCACCCACACTGCTCTTTCTGAGTGCTTTGCTCTGGGTCTTCGATCCCTTGAAGGCTACCGTGGTTCTGATCATTACCAGACAAAGTACTCAGGGAATGAACACAACCTTCTGGAACTGCAGATATCTAGCAGAATTAACACACCCCAGAGAACTGCTTATTGAAGTGACATGAGACAAAATCCAAAGCCTGAGTATTTAACTGAAAAGGGGTATTAGTCCCGACCCTTTATTCATTGGGCCTCTCATTTTTAATCTGCACTACTAAAATACAAATGTTAAAACATAGAAAAATATTCACTGCCTTCTGTATTTTACGGGTGTCATCTACAAGATGTTTCAAAAAGAAATTCCAAAACCAATAAGCAATACAAAGTAGAGAATGTATGCGGGAAATATGTTCAGAGAACATACTTCAGGGGCAAACACCTCACTTAAATCTTTTAAACTTCTAGAAATTGGATGAATAACTACTCAGCCTAGCTGAACAGAGAACTTATTGTTCCGTGTCTTTGAAGAAGACAGAGTAATACTCATTGTTTTGTTCTTGTCTCAAATACAGCAGTTTCTTTAAAATCAACATACCCCCAAACAAACAAGCAAAAAGGTATTTCTTTTGTGTTCTCCCAAACGTGTTGGTCCTATTAACTTACTATCTCAGTTATAGAATCTACATCCCTTCTGTCATCCAAATTGGAAATCTTAAATCTAGAAAGTCAGCAAAAAAAAGAAAAGAATTATTCTCCATCTCCCTATCAGAATGGCCATCAGGATTTGTCAATTCCACCCTCACTGGGTGCTTCACTCCCTCTCCATCTGTCACTGTCAGAGCATTCATTCAGGCCCCTCTCATGTTTGCTGGATTGTAATAACACCCCCACCCTCCAAAAAAGGATCACCTTGCTCCCGTCTCTGCTCTGTGCAATAATTCATCCTCTACATTGCTTTCAGTCACTTCTTCTGACAAACAGAAGCAAACCTCTCACTCCCAGCTTGAAATTCTTATCATGGCAATCACACCTCTTCATTCTCCAGCTCCAGGCTACCTACCCTGTAGTGGATCCTGCTTTTCTACTCACCAAATGCACTTCCCAGGACTGCTGTATACACCCTTTCCTGAATGTGATGCATGTTCTGATGCCTCTCTGCTTCTTCCTTGCATCAGGAAAGGTCCCATTTGAACAGGGGAAGTTTAATATAAAGAATTATCAACTATAACAGGGGGTTTCAGTGATGAAAGATTGGCTAAAAAGAAGTAAAGTGAACTCAAAATTACATAGGAATAGTAGCTATAAAAAGTAATTGTCCCCTCCAGGGCTGAGATAGCACATATGAGCAACACTCACCTCCTCCCAAGGCTAAGATCTAGACCCCACTGGGGAGGGCATGGCCATGGCTCACTGAAGGTAGATAAATCAGTGGAGGAATTTGCTGGAAATTCATTCTCTGGAACTTACCAGGGAAACTATTCATGGCGAGGTGTCTCATCAGAGGCACTTCACTATGAAATGACCCTAGGGGGTTTCATGGGGCAGCTGCTGGCTTCTGGGGTCTGCTGGCTGCTGTTCACTGCAGGATCTGCGTGCTGGAGGAGCTGCCCATACTGCAGGAGCTGAAAGCTGGAAAAGCCACAAGAGCACCTGTTGAACAAGCACCCTGGAATGAGGAAGCCAAACCCTTTTCCTCTTGCAGTGTCTCCCCAGCACCCACTGCTGATAAAGCTTAGCATCCTAAAGCTTAGAAAAGAAAAATTTTTAAAGAGCCCATCTCCAATGAAGGAAGGGTGAGTTTGGACCCACGAGGCATACTTGATAACTGGCACATGCCATACTTTTTCCTCAGCATGGAAAGCCCCTCTCTTATGGGCCAGTTCAAATGTTGCCTCCTCTCTAAAGCCTTTTCCCACCATCACATCCTAATCCCAAGCAAAATTAATTCTTTGGAATGTTGTCCATATCATTATTAAAAACATCTTTCTGTATCATTTATTTCTATGACTCTCATAAACCACTTATTTATTTCTGTGATAACTTCAAGAGTAGGAACCATGACTTATGCATCTTGGTGTCATAGCCCCTAAAATAAGACCTGAAATTAGAGTACAAAAGAGACCTCAACTTCAGAGTACAAAAGAGAGTAGAGAAGCTAGAAGTTGCCAGAGAGTGAAAATGCTTTTGGTTGCTATCCATTACTTCTTTTAAGTTAGATGGGCGCAGAGTTCCCACATACTTTTGTTCTTTATCAGCCAAGGCCTGGAGAGATCAAGTAACTCATCAAGCATTATGTAGCTTGTCAGTGGCAAAGCAAAGACTACCACCCAGCTGATGCGTATGACTTCAATTTTAGTGCTTTCTCCACCCTTTCATACGAATTCCTGCTAGGAAATATAATTCACGCATTATTTTGTATTAAATTTTTATTTTTCCATAAGTGGTAGTTTAGTCACCAGATTTCTGTCAGTAACTTATCTTCTTATTCAACTTATTCATTGATCCCCAAAATGGGATCAATGAAATAGGAAAACATGTAGATCATGTCTCCACGTATGCTGTGATCTCTTTTACAGACTGGCTCATCACTTTTTCTCTGTTTTGTAATTTCCTTCCCCACCTTTTCATCTGTCTTCATTAAGGCTCTCTATTGTTGGAATAATAGAGACATATTAACTCTAGCTTAATTAAAGGAGATGAAGTGGGGTCTTGCAAGGCACTGAAAATGGAATCTGGAAAATCATAAAGAACCATAGCAAATAGCAGCTCGCGCTCTCTCTCTCTCTCTCTCTCTCTCTCTCTCTCTCTCTCTCTCTCTCTCTTTCTCTTTCTCTCTCCCCTCCACCCTCCTTACCTTTCCTTTCATCTCTGCCTCTTATAAAATTTTCACTCTTTCTTTATACCTAGGCCAACCTTTTCTGCCTCTCTATGAACATGACAAAATAATAATATAGTCACCTTAAACTCTAAGTTAACCTGTCCTAACAGGTCCAACACCTGCTGCTAACTGCCAGGAAGTTTAAAGTCTCAACTACAAATCTCAGGGAGAGAGAAACTGATTGACCATCTTGAATCAGGATATCAATTCAAATTGAATCAATTGTGATTGGTGGGCTGAAGCAGAGATCTGTTTTGTTTTGCTCTCCCCTAATAAGTGTCTCGCCTAACAGAAAAGAGCGGAAATTAGTTTAACAGAGAGAGACTATGATCTAAGTCAAAAACTTCAATGTTTGCTACATTCTACTACTGAAATCTTATATAGCTTTCAGGCCCAGTTTAAATGCCCTCCACTGGCCAATCTTGCCCAGATCTATGAACCAAATTTAGTCACTCCTGGATGTTGTACCTCTGTCATACAATTCGCTTCATTCATTCTTATTGTACACTTTTGCTTATCTATCTTTTCCAACCATGTGATTCATCTTTGTGTCCCCTTAGACAGTTGTGTGGCATTGTATATATGGCACACTGAAAGGATAAAGAAAACCATCTTTCTTCCTTTGATTTTTTTTTTGACTTCTTAACATTTGTGATGTACTCATTTATTATTTCAACAATTATTTATTGAGCACATATTATGTTTTAGGCAGTGTGGTTGACACCATATACAAAAGACTGCCCATATGAACCTCTCTCTATATATTGTAGAATTAAGTAGTCAAGCAAGTAAATATAAAGTTGTAAATTATGATTAGTGCTATCAAGAAAATATAGGGTACCATGTCAGTATAATTAAGGGACCTAATTTAAACTGAATTATCAGAGGATTCCTCTCTGATTAAGTAACTGTCATCTGTGATATAAGGGATGACCAGAAATCTACCAGGTGAATAGTGCTGGTAGGAGAAAGGGGAAAATTTTTCCAGGAAAAGGATAATATGTATGAGGGCCCCAAAGTGGTAAGGAATTTGATGCATCTCAAGAATGACAGAAGGTCAGTATGCCTGCAAAGTAATCAGCAATCAGACAGAAGAAGCAAACTGGCTGAAGTGGTATGCCAAAATCAGCTTCTAGACGGGACAACACTTAGTGTTTGATCCTGAAAGAAATGGAGTGCTGCTGTAGTGCTTTAAACAGGGCAGGATCATGATTCAAATTTGAATTCTTAAAAAAGCACTCTAAATTCAGGTTGGAAAATGGATTAGAAAGAGGAGACATTGTAAAAATGGAAGCAAAATGTAATAAGTTCTATAAGAGAAGTGGCACATATATTTAAACTCTCTGAAGACATCTTTCTCTACTTATACTGCTGAATTTCTCTTTCTGCCTTCACCTTCAGGACTATTACTCTCAATGACTTCCTTTCTACCTCCTCTGTGGCTGAGCCATGGATTCCTCTTCTTGACATTCCTGTGTCTCTTCCATCTTCTCCCAAGCCAATCCTCTGTCCTTAACAACACCTGTATTTCTCTCCTGTCTTGGAATTTCAGTCAGCCTCAATGTAGTCAAAACTTTTTTGTTGATTCATATACTTCTGTGAATTGTGACAGATTTGAAGTATGACTGGTCACTGGAATTATTTAGGAAACTTTTTCAAAATATAGATTTCTTAGCTTTACCTCCAGAAACTCCCAATCAGCAGGCATATGGTGGTCTTAGACCTTTATATTTTTAATGGTTCCCCTGAACAAAACTGATGATCATCCATGTTTGAGAAACTTTGTTATTAGACTGTTATCAAATTCATATCTTAATAACTTTGTTATAGAAATCTTCTACCATCTCTTAAGTTTCCAGAGGCCACTTAAGGGGCATGTTGGAAATTCAGCTTTTGAAGTCATAATCCAGTCATTTGCCAGTGATTTGTCCAAGGCTGGCAACATCCTTTTCTTCAGTGACAATAGCTCACCAGTTATATGCCTGTCCTCAGTGACAGAAAATTGTATCTCAGATCTAAAATAACATGGTGGATTTTTCTAGATCCTGCAGCCATATTTTATTAACAATTTGATACTAGTTGCACATAATCCTAGTAGTAGCAATAAACATTTTGATGCTGTGTCATATTAGGAGAAAATTTTCCTGATTTTTTTATTACTCACTTAAAAGGTTAAGATATCAGGTAATGTGAGAGAAACGAAAACTATAAGCTTATGTGATATGCCTACGAGAAAAAAGCAAGAGCAAATTCAAAAACCCTGAGCTCCCAAATTTCCAGTCTTCTGTTTCTCCCCCGGAGCCGTACTGCCTCCCACACTGCACATGTTGTAAACTGTATGTGGCCCATCTGTTAAGTAGTTTGTTTTCCAAATTTGCAGGGGCTTGGCACTTCTGGACCAAGTATTAGAACTAAGTGTGGCATAAATTTTTACCTTTTTAATAATTTTGAACTGCAAGGACACTGGTGTTGTAAAGGGTCCAGGAAACAGAGGAAGTAACGCCTAACGCACAGAAGCAGTACAGCAAGGGTTAAACATCGTGGCTTAGGCAAAGGTATACTTAACACCCGCCATGATGACAGCAGTAGCAATGCTAAGGGCATATTGAGTTTCCAGGTTCAGTTGTGGGCTGAATGTGGGCACAGTTTGGCATTTGAAATTGGGCAGATTCAGACCATGATGTTTTCTCACAATTAATGCAGAGACCATAGATAATAATTATGTTGCTGAGCCTACAGAGAATCTTTACGACTGATCCTCTATTAAACTGGCAAAACAAGAGGATAATGTCTCCAGCACTAACAAGTTGGCAGGGAAGTAGCTGGCAACTCCTCCCACTAATCTTCCATCTGTGCAAACCTTCAGTATGATCCAGGAGATTGTTTCCCCACACAGGTTGTGCCTGCAGTATAATCAAGAGAGAGGGAGACAGAGTGGAGATATCTTTATTGTTTTTGCAAGTCACTGCCATTGGAGGGGGAGCAGTGCATGGGATTGAACACTAATGCTGTTATGTCATTCTAAGGAGAAGTATCTATGCGGGGATTTAGACAGGAAAATAACCATTTCTAAGTGCTGACTAGTCTCAGTGACATAAAAGTAACAGAATAAGAACAGTTTCTAACTGGGATTCATTTTAGAAAAGTCTTTTGTTTCTTTTCATGGAAGCTTGGAAAACCACTTTTGTTTAAAAATATCTTTTCTGTTGATTGCTAACACAGTCCACGGTACTTTCCCAGCCTTGACTCTCCTCCAACATCCTGGGTCAGTTGGCTCAGATTTTGCTCTAAAAGCACAGAGGAGGAGGAGGAAAGGCTTGTGAATGCAAAGGGAGTACACAAAAAGGCTGAGGCACATCCTAACTTTCATCCCTGTAGTGATGTCTGTCATCATACACTTCCGATGCCACCCAGGAAATAGTCCCTGGATGTTCCAGGCAGAAGTAACATCTGCCTCCTCTGAACTCCTAAGCATCATTTGATATTTAACATGTACTGCCCGGTTTTAGAAATATTGAACTGTATTGCTTATTCTTCCTTTTATATGATCCACAGTGCCTAGATTAGGGTCTCATTTAACACACTTTGTCTCATGACTAAATAAATGGATTCTAAGCTGTCCTCATTGAAGGCCACAGGCAGGGAAACTGATCATTATCATCAGGTTACTCACCAAGAAGGCATATCACCAGTGCCTTACTTCATCCTCAGTGGACCCTATGTAATACCAGGTCATAATAGCTAATACTTCGATGCTTTTATGTGCTGAGCTGGTTCGAAGCACTTTATATGTTTCACCCATTTAATTATCACAATAGGAAGTACCTGTTTTTATTATTTCCATTTTGTAGATTAAAAAAATCTAAGTCCCCAAACAGTGGAAATTTTTTAGAATGTTACAACTACTAAGTGGGAATGTTGAGACGTAAACTTGAGTGATCTGTCTTCAAAGCTCAAATTCTTAAACACTGCACGTACTGCCTCTGAATGGGATTCCTAAATGTCTACAAAGGACATGAATATACCATTTTTACATCATCTCTAAGACCTTACGTGACAGAAATTTAGAGGAGGCAAATGTTTTAATTACCTGCTTTCTCTTGTGTTCTCATGTGTTCTCCTTCATGGAATTAACTTTGAATACATATTAGGAGATTGAAGAAGTCCAGGAAATTACATCCTTCCATCTCCTCTTCATTAATTCATACCCATACTCCCACCCTACACTTTTTCATTCCCTTCCTACTCTTCCAAACAAGGCAGAGACAAAAAATATAAAATATTATTGCTACCAGAGACGCAAAGATAGGGGCAGTTCTTCCTCTCTGGAAGGTTCCGTCATTACCTGAATCATCTATCAACTCTTGTTCATCCAAACATGGTCTCACTGGAGTGTTTCCTTACGTGTAGGCCACTTAGGTGCCTCCCACAGTTCTTCGTTCATAGCTACATTATAGCAATTATCTTTTTAGAAGACTGTTATTTATTTGCACTTAAATCTCCCTTCCTAAGCTATAAATTCCTTGAGAATAAAGACTAGGTCTTTTATTTACTATTCCTAGCTCTGTGCATTATAGCAGACACTTCAAAAGGATGTTCTGAATGAATTAACAAATTCAATACAAAGCCCTCATTTTATAGAGGAAGAAACTGCAGTGGAGGTGGAAATGTAAAGTGACTGCCCATGATCACATAACTACTCAGTGGAAAAGCTGACCTTAAGTCGGCTCCACTTTCCATTATGAATGCCAACTTGTCCTCCCCAGCCTAAATCAAACCTGCCCTCCTTAATACCTGAAAACCATAGCCCAGCACTAATAGCTATCTCCCTTGGATCTTATAATGCTTATAATCTATAACACTCACTTAGCTCTTCTGTTACTACTGCCTTGTATTTTAACCTAGGTGTACATGTGTGTGTTTTACTTCTTTCTGCCTGGATTATAATTATTTGAAAGTTAGAAATGCACCTATTTTTTCTTTTCACAATGCTTTGATTGTTTGAGTGTTTGCACTTGGAAAAATTAGGAATTGATCATCTTATCCACTCTCACCACTTTCATCATCACATCTAACTCCAGCACCAGGCACATGCTCAAGTGCCAGACTTCTGTTTCCATCTATGTGCATAGTTCTGCATCTCCATGTCTCCCCTAGAACCTTCAAAACACTCCTTTGGACCATTATCAACGGTCACAAAACAAAAATCAGACTATTCTGAGATTGGGTTAAGTGGGCTTATTGATTTCCCTTGGAAGATCTCTGTGGAATGGCAGGGGATAATTATCCTGGATAAAGATATTTTTTGTTGTGCAAGTTACAGACACTCTTCAGAATATCTTGAGTAAGTGTGTCTGCAAGTGCAGGAAGCTCTCAGGGCCTGGAGGAACCAGATTGCAAAAGCTGTCAGAAAGCAAAGCAGCTACTTTGCCAGTTTTCCATTCTCATTCTCTGTCCTTCTCTCTCCCTCTCCCTCACTCCCGCCCTCTTTCTCAATCTATCTCTATCTCTGTCCCCCTCTCTACCTCAAGGAACACATGGTCTTTCTTCTGCATGGCTGCTTTATCATTCTCTCTCTCAAGATCTGCTGTATTTGTTTGTCTACATGTGTACAGGGCAGTTGATGCCCTATACCTCCCAAGTACACTCATTCAAGTAACAGGCATCTCTGAATCCCAATTCCAAAGTTCTGAAAGAGCCAGTAAGATTGCACCAACTTAGGTCAGGTGTCCCCCCACACCGCAACATGGTCTGTTCAGCCCCAGGAGTCATGGTCATGTGGAATAGACATGAGTTTATACCATCTGATATGACCTCTGCTAGACACCATGGAGAAATAAAGAGATGAGAAAAGGGGAAAACTTACTTTCAAAAACTTAATAGTAAGCTGCAGAGCAAGACTAAAGGTATTTTTTTATGACCTCTATTATCTTTCCTGAAATCAAGGAAAACAGAAAGTGTCATCATTAGTTGGTCAGAAAAATGGAGGAACGGTTGTCATTATCTTCCACAGTATTTCACCATTACCCACATCTCAAAGATTCCACCGTCTCTTCTATCCACAGCAAACTCCTTCACTCACGATGGAGAAAATAGGGAAAAGATGCAGGACCTCTTCAAGCTCCCTATAACACCTAAGATGTGGCTGCCTAGGATGTGGCCCCAGGCTTCTAGGGCTCAACACGATTATTATATCTCCAAACATCACACTAACATCCCAAGCAAATAGGTAAATGAAGAGAATAAGAAAGAAATGCTACCTCTCTTTTAAGGATACTTATCAGAGGTTCCATGCAATGATTCATTATCTCATCAATCAGATCTAGTCACATGATCACACTGAGATGCAAAAAGGGTGAGGATATGTAATGCTTTAACTGGGCAACATTGTGTCCAGCTAAGAACCAGGAATACATTCGTCTCTAAAAAAGAAGGGCAGAATATTTTATAGCTCATTAATTGTCTCTGCCATAACCTTTAGTTCTTGCCCTCAATCTATTTACGTGTCTATAGCTTTTGATCCTGACAATTTTTCTTGGCTCTTTTAAACCTTATCCTCCCCTTGACTACTGTGATACTGAACTATGCTTACACTTCTTCCTTTCTGATTACTTTTCTAATTTTTCTACTTTCCTCAGTTCCTCAATTTCTTCCTACCCTCTAAGTATTAAGTGCCCCAAGGGCTCTGTCTTTTCCTCTTTGTGTCTGTGTCATCCACTCCCATCATTTTAACTACCGACACTATATTCTAACTTATTCTCTCTTCTAACTTCCAAGAACATATTTTAGACCACTTGCTGATCATTTCTAATTGACTATCCTAGCAATTAAGAACTCCAAAAATCTAATGAGGTCTAAGAAAACAATTCAAAATGCAATTCAGAGAAATTTCAGCAGGGAAATTCTGACTCCCCTCATCAGGTAAGGTTGCTCCTTACACACCTTCATTATACCCTGAAGTTGTTCATCAGGCTTACAACAGTTGTAAAAGTTTTACTTGTTTTAACTGTACAATGATTTGTTCAATGTCTGTGCTTCCTACATAGAAGTCATTCAGAATAACAAATGGACACATAAATGAATGAATAAAAATATCATTTGGTTTACTTCCCAAAGTCCTCATGGGGTGACATTAGCTTGGTCCTCAGTGTATTGCCTGATGTTTTAAACAGACGAAGAATGAGTTGGTACTCCCAGGTAGAATCAACTCCCACATTCACTATGTCCATACACCAATAATTTTCAAAGACGGAAACAAACACCATAGTATATGGAAGAGTTGTGTCAACTAGTCAAGGGCTAGGAAGCCAAATTATATTCAGAAAGTTACCTGATGACCACAGAATCAGAACAAGGGGCATACTCACATGATTCAGTGTTTAGTGTGTCCAGGTCCAGATATCCTAACATATCCATCTTCATAATAAGGATAATTTTGATGATAGGGTCATAATACTTGAAATATGTTGACTTATACTTCTCCCTTGCACAGTCCTTAAGAGTAAGAGATTTGAGTCTGAAAAAAATATATATCATTATCTACCTTTGGGGACTGTTATAAGGACTAATAAAATACCTAGCACAATTTCTCACATTGAGTAAGCACTCAATAACTGGAAGTTATTGCCCCCCTCCCCTCACCCAGGTTTCCATGGATGATCAATCTCTTTTCAAATTAACCTATTTCTTTAGATATGTAAAGTTAGGTCTCAGTCCAATTGGTCAGGGAATCCATTTTTTATGTCTCTATTCTGATACATTGTGTGTTGGTTTAATAGTTTTAACTTTCAGAGGCTCTTATTATCTAAAACTCAGCTTTCTGTAGGCCTCATCAACCTAATACACCAAAAAAGTCATATTGATAATAATAATAATTTGCATTTCCTACTTCCTGTCCCCATCCACTAACGGAAGACCTCCATCTCCCAAGAGAGCTCCCTCTACCCACCCAAATACTTCTGAGAGTCTCCAGGGTCAGTCTCACATGGGCTAAATCAGTGTTTCTGCCGCAATGAATATTTTTCCTCTTTTTCTCTGTATTTTCTTCCTATTTCCCTTTATATATGGTCTTGCTTGCCCTCTCTCTATCAATAATCAACTTAGCCCAGCAGCAACACTGAGGAAGAAGCTCCATCATGTCCTCCATTTCTCTTTTCCAAGTACACTTTCACCATCATCTCCTTGCTCTTCAGCCAAAACCCCAAGAAGCTCACATACTTATCAACACATGCCTGTGGACCTCAGGTGGGCAGAGGTACCTAGCCCTATAATCCCAATGCCTGCTTAGATTCAGTCAGGACATCCTGTTGACTTATTTATATTCTTTTTAAGTTATTGGGCTCCACAGCAATGTAGTTTCTATCTACCTATAATTTCTTTTCAATAACTTCTTATTCTGTGGTCTATATTTCTGGTAATGGTGCCAGGCTCAAAAACTCAGAGTAGTCTCACATCCTCTTTTGTTTCTCACAATCAGTTCCAATTACTGCAGATTTTACCTCCATAATCTCTCTTGTTTTTATTGCCTTCTTTCTCCATTTCACAGATACCAGCCAAGGTGAACCATTAATTAATTACTCTTGCCTAGATTGCTGAAAAGTCCTCCTAATTTGTCTTTTTGCCTCTCCCCTTACCTTCCATCTACACAACAATTTTCTGATCTACAGAGTTTGAATACTGGAGTAAGTCTTGCAGCTCTAAAAGCCATTGAGTCCATGAAAATCAAGTTAAATGGTCCAGACATTTGCCTACAATTTATATCATTGTTTCCTTCCATTTTAGGTAAATCTGATGAACTAGGTCAGTTTTTTTCCAGTTCAGGTTGAAAAAAAATTGTTAGAAGCCAAGCTATACTTCCTTTTGAAAACCAAAAGTAAATGTTCCAGATTTCAAATATAGAAGTTACAGAGATGTACACCCATCAAAGAGGTTGCTATGGGACTGCTTTTATCTTAAATAGAAGAAAGTTAAGCTTGAAAAATAGTTGGAATTATCCATAACCAATTATGGGCAGCTGCCATAGTATCAAAGCAAAAGTAATATGCATGGCATACTCCCCCAAACTATAAACCCCATGAAAATAAGATGGTATCTGCCTTGTATCCTCGGTGTCTAGACATAGGGCCTGATACATAGTTCAAACCAGATATTTATTGAATAGATAAATGAATGAGTGTCTTTCCAGAGTACAATTCTAATACTTGATAATACTTGTAAATGGAAAGCTTCTTAAGAGCAGAGGCAGTAGCCTATTTATCTTTCTATGCCTAGCGAGACACTGTGCAGTACTTTTCATAGGTCAAACATTCAAAAGGATTGAAATTCTTGATTCTTTTAAAAATTTATAGGTGCATTCATGTATATCACCAAAGCAAGTATTGCTCTCAGCATGGCAATACATAACAGAATCTGGAAATGGAAGAAGAAGTCATAGAAGAAGTTGTCAAGCCTTTAAGGTAAGGACTTCTCAATAAATTCCTTTACAACCTGGTCAGAAAAATTTTAAATGTATGAGCTCACTCAGGGAGAAGCAAACAATCCCTCTCCAAAGGAATTCCCATTAGGAAGGGAGGTCATAACAACTTCCAAGCTTTGTGCATACCATATTCAAACTTTTCACCACTCCATTGTTAAACTTTAGAACAAAGAAAAGAAACCCTTCCTTCTCTCAACAAGAATAGGAAGATTACTCGTGAAAAGATGTTTGCCAGAGTTAGAGTCAGATGACAAGGTAGTCACTAGCTGAGTGCCTTGAAGAAGTTCATACACACTTCATAGCTCAAATGACATATCTATCAAATCCTGTCCTCTGAAAACCATTGTTCAGAGAATAAAAGAAGATCATGTGTGTTAAAGTGCTTTTTAAAATATGAAATGGATAAAGAAGATGTGGTATGTATGTGTGTATATATGTGTGTGTGTGTGTGTGTGTATGTATATATATATACATATATATATATACATATATATATATATATATACATACATACACACACACACACATTTGAATATTACTCAGCCATAAAAAAATGAAATTTTGCCATTTGCAACAACATGAATGGACCTGGAGAGTATTATTCTTAGTGAAATAAGTCAGACAAGAAAGACAAATACTGTATGTTTTCACTTGCATGTGGAATCTATAAAATAAAACAAATGAATGAATATAACAAAACAAAAACTGACTCACAGGTATAGAGAACAAGCTGGTGGTTACCAGTGGGGAGAGGGAAGAGGGGAGGGACAAGACAGGTGAAGAGGAGTAAGAGGTACAAACTACTAGGTATAAAATAAATAAGTTACAAGGATGTAATATACAGCACAAGGAATATAGCCAGTATTTTATAATGACTTTGTATGGAGTATAATCTATAAAAATATTGAATCACTGTGTTGTACACTTGAAACTAATGTAATATTGTAAGTAAACTATACTTCAATTGAAAGAAAAAACGTGAAATGAGATACGTGTTAGGTATTATAATTGCTTCTGCTGCTTTTGTTACTGTTTTATATCTTGGGAACTCTGGTTTGAATTATGAGGATACCTGAATACACAACCCTAAGGTGTGGCTTCTCAATATGGTTACAAAGAATGCTGTAATAATGAAATTCTCTAAACAAATATTCAGTTTGGGACACACTACATCCCCATAATTCCAGGTGCAAGTTCGAAAGCATCTCAAGGGAGCAGAGGTAATTAAAACTATTTTAATGAAGCAAGAAAAAAAAATCAAAAAAGACCATAGGTATTGCACAGAAGGAAAAGAATGGGAAGAGAAATGAGTTGTACATCTAGGATACTGGATACTCCCAATTACATTAAATAGAAAAAAATTCCAACCTTACACTCCCTTGATTATCCTGAATAAAATAATATGGCATTCCAATTTTGTTATTAAAAAACTCAACCCCCCTACTCCAAGACTAATCTCTTAGTTCATCTGCTTTCTTTAATCTGCCATTCTTTATCTCTACTAGTGTTTTCCCTCTGTCCTTTTATGTTTGACGATTTCACTGTTTCATAAATAGTTCAAAGTTTTATTGTCTTTTATTTCTTGCTTAAATTTTTTTCTTCTTCATGCTATCTTATCTTTGTATCAATTTTTCTATTTTCTCTTATTACCCATCATTTTTAATTTCCACTGCTTTTGATCTGCCCTTTACTTCTCTCCATTTCATTTACAGACTGTTCTGGTGTGTCTGCCTTCTATTGATGTTTCCTCTGTTGTTTCCCCCTTTTATCTCTTTCCCAATCCTACCATCTGTCTTACTTTTTATTATTATTATTTTTTTTAAACATGGGTGGGTGGCCTTAAAATATTGCAGGAACAATTTGTAACTAGGATATTTAGGGGGAGTAAAACCACAGCAAACATTTATTCTAATGAGTATGTTTCTGTGAGTGTGTGGTGGCAGGTGGTTGACTCAAAGCACTAGGTGGCAGTAGTCCAGATCTGATCCTAATCAGGTGACTGTGCCCCTCCCACTTCTTCCTTAATGTTTATGCCCTATATATGGATTTTTCTTCAAAAGTTCGTTTGGTTCTCTGCAGCATCTACTTTTGAAATCTAGGACGTGTCACATCAGTTCTCAAAAATAACATAACTTAACAGTTAAGGGTTTATGACTGCTGATTTGAGCCTGAACTGGGGAGAATTGTTTGGTTGATTGGCTTTATTTGCATGAAAAAAAAAAAGAAATACATTTGAAGAACTTAATACATAAATGTGATAATGCATAAAATACCAATCCAAATGTTTAGTTTGTGAGGTAGAATGTATTTTGAGCATTTCATACAAACATACCTTTCAAGATCTCCAAATCTTGATTATTAGATAATTTGAGTAACCCACTTTGTGTTCTATTGAATATGTAATGCACACCTGCTGCTTTTTGTCTACCCTATACCTTTTTCTTTTTCAAACTGGCCCTGCTCTAACTATTTACTAACTAGGAAACTTTAGACTCAGTATGAAATCTCACTGTTCCTTAGTTTTTCCCATCTGTAAAATGGAAATATTAATGATATATACCTCATGGAGTTACTTAAAGTTTGAATGAGTTAATATTTGTAAAACTTTTAGAACAGTAACTGACATATAGTAATATTTTTAATGATACATATTATTTATTCAAGATTTCCTTAGACCTCCTATTATTTTTAAATGTTAGATCAGGGGCTAAAGATTAAATGGGAACTGTTCCCTGTAACTTATAAATAATGTAATCAGATAATTACAATACAGTATGGTAAAGGTGATGGAGGAGGAAAAACACAGAATTCTCTAGAATGAAATAGGATCAAGTGACTCACTGTTGGGTATGGGAAGGAGAGAGGGAAACCATCCCAGATAAAGTTATATGTTGGTTGAAACCCAAGTATGAGAAAGTTTGACTGGATGAATTGTTGGGGAGAGAAGATTGAGAAAAGTGTTTCTGGGAAGAGAATGAGCATATGCCCTTCGTGCAGGTGTGACTAAGAAGGTAACACTAGCTTTACTCAAGAATTAGGCCATTTGTTTTCCTTAATGCTCCTTGGGATCTGTGAATAATTCATTCTGATTCTCTATAAAGCAAAAGTGAAGAAGTCATTTCAAGGACCAAGAAGAAGCTATTATATAGCCTGGTCTACTGAAATGTGACTATTAAATAATGAAACAGATTTTTAAACAAAATATGGCATGAATCTTTTCTCAGATAACATGCTGATCTCCTCTCTATAGAATGCTACTAAATTTGAATAAGGATACATTCATGAATTATATTTTCCAAGAGTGGTGATGGGTTTATACTCAGTCATCAGTTATTCTGTACTTTGGGCCAAGTGTGTGAATTTGCAAATCAGCTTGATATGGGATGGGAGAAGTGCACAATCTGGAGCTGGGCACAAAATGAAGCCACTGAACATAAGAGCAATAAAAGTCTGGATTATTATTATTTTTTTTTTTTTTTTACAATCAACTGACCTTAGGTTTTACTCGCTGAAATGAGATCACCAAGAACGGGACCTGGAGGGAATGAGTTCCCCATAACTTCTAGTCCCATAAAGATGTAGTCTTGATTTCCCAAATGGATAAAACAAACTTCCTATAGAATGCAAAACCAGACCTGGCTTTGCCCTTTTTTAAAAGCAAACAGCAGAAATGTGGGACAACAGAAATTAGTTTAACTATCCAGAAATTGAGTCGGAAAACCACCTACATATCCTTTCAGGAAACATGTACTTCTGTAAGGCAGAGAATTGTGGACACTTTGTGTGATGAAATATGTAAGAAAAACCCCATGGGTCTGTATGTGGATGCAAAGTGATTAAATTGTGCACTTACTGTAATTGCTTTCTACCATTTAGTCAAGTATTGATTAAAATGGCAGCCATGCCATATGGGCGAGAAAAGGGTCAAGTGTATTTCTAGCTCTGGGTATGTCCTTCCAGTCTTCAACTCTTCTTTTTATGTTCCTCCTTTTATGCATCTCCCTTTGTATATTGAACTATCAGACTTGAAAATACCAGAATTCCTCTCTGCCTCTCTCTCTCTCTCTCTCTCTCTTTCTCTCTCTCTCTCTCTTTCTTTCTCACCCTCAGGACCCAGATTTAGAGTTTAAAGGATAGTCAGGGACCCTAAGTAACTCCTTCCTGATCTAGAGCAGTGAAGGGCTTCAGGTAATTGTGGGTGGGTTGAGAAGAATTTGAGAGTAATATTCCCCCAGGCCCACCTTCCAGCAGATATATGGTTCCCATAAAGCACTTTACATCCTGAAGGTTAGCTATTGGCAACCATTTAAGAATTTTCCCCCTATTAAAAATTTACCAAGAGTCTCATCCTTAAGGAAAGCCCCCTCTTTCAGTAAATCTTAACTCAGTAATTACTCCCACATTTCCTCTTACTCATCCTGTTTGGATTGTGGGAAACCCTTTCCCCTCTTCTGAGCAATTTGTGCCACCTTGTTTTTCAGGAATTTTCCTGGAATGGAGAGTGAGTAGTTAGTGATACTACTCTTTCTTTTAGATTTCTCCATTATACAATGTGACGTCATGAAGTTACTAGACTGGTGCAGTTAGCAGAGATGCCTTCTCTCATTTCGTAAGCCTGAACATAGTGTCTGTAGTTCAAAAAGAAACTTATCAACAACAATCATCCCCTTTTGATTGTTTTTCTTTTTTATTTCTAATTTGTTGCGATACCACATGCTTTTAGTATTATATCTCATAAAGCTCACATATCATTAAATATTCCACAATGCCCACCTACAGCACATTGATACATATAATGTATTATCTCCTTCATTTTTCCACCCTTATCAATTCTACCATTACTATTTAATTATACCCTTACTAAACCCATTCAACTATTCCTTGTCTTCTTCCCACCTGAGTTACTTTAAGATGCATAAGTTATGGGTCCTTTTCCTATAAGGTTCCACTCAGGTTGGCTTTTAACTTTTAACCCAATTTTTCTACCTTCCAGGGCTAACTACATAGCTCCAGCAATGATCTCCCTTCTTCTTTTTCATACCCCCAGTCCAGTCCCTTAGTATCTAAAAACAGTTAGGTATTTTCCCATCCATTGCAGCTCCACACCAAAACCTTAGTGAACTTGTCCACTTTGGGAAGGAATCAAGGGAAACTCCAAACCAGTAGAGTACATTAAAGGAAATTTTTTAGATATATATTGAGTGAGAACATCAATATGTTCTCACTTATGATGTAATTAAAACATTTCTAAAACATCCCATATTGGATTTGGGATGTGGTAATTCAAAGATAAATGGCTAAGGGTAATGTGAAAATGTGCATTTGCTGTGTATGTGTATATGATGCTGTATATTGGATACTAAAGGCTAACCCATCTGCACCTAGTATGTTGGAGAAGTTTTTCAATAGTAGACAATCCATTGTCCACAACTTATTCCTCTGCCTGGGAAAATCAATGTCCATCTCCAGCAATCTGCTACAGTTCCATTCCAAACAAGGTTTGAACTTGGATACTTGACATTTTTGTCCCACTCTAGGTTTTTAGAATTGTCACATTTACAGTCATGATTTTTACCTTGATCTCCCTTCTTCACGTCGTGTAAGAACATGAGGCTTTTGGTATGACTTGTTGAATAGTAAACAGCATCTTAGTAAACTGCAGTTTTTTTCTAATCAGAACATAAACCTGCGCGGTAACATCCCCCTGAGACAGTACAAAGATGATGAAGATGGCCATTGAATCACCCTGGTCTCAAAAGATAAGGTGTCTTTGTGCTTACTGAGAATAACACTACACTTCCTTAATATTTTCAGTATTATCAGGTAAATTATAACAATTCAACTTTTATCCCAGATCCTAAGTTAACTGAAATAAAAATTGTCCTTAATCCCAAACCACCAGAGTCTGTTTCAAGCAAAAACTTCAGAACAGATATAGTCTTCAAGTGGTCCTTGTATTTCCTGGTAGAAAAGGGTACACAAGAAAAATAACCAAGCATCAGATGCAGAGACAGCTTCCAGGAAGCCAACTATGTTCAAGAGCAGACCTAAACTGAGCAGCTATCCTAAGATTGAATTCCAAGAGTCATTCAGGTCATCTTCCTTTTCGCCCAGCCTTCCCTCACCCTCTCAATCAGCCTCAAGGTTTCTAAAACCTGACCAAGCAGTTCTAGTTAGAACAAGCTCACCCTTTAGCTATGGGAGGAGAAACTAGCTTCTCTGGGCCCTGGCCCTGTGGCATTTGCCTGGCAGTGGAGTTTCCAAGAATAGCTATTTTCTGTGGTTTTCTCAATCCCCACTCCCTAGGGAAACCAGGGGGTATAAACATTTTTGGTTCTAAGGTTTAAGCATCAGCTAAATGTTTACCTTGAGTTTTAGCCAGCATCTTATTTCCCAAATCTCAACTTACACAAATCAAAATGCCCACCAGACAGATCAGCAAGTTTCTATTCTGTAACATTAATAGAAAAAGAAATAGTTAAAAGGAGGCTAAGTGACCTCTAGAAAGAGTTTTTGGTTGAGTGGCAGATAGGGCAAGTTAAAGCTGAAAGCCAGCACTTCAGTCTCAGATTAAAGTAATATTATTTTGAGTCACAATTGATGTTAATTGGTAGCAAAGGGAGCTCTTTGAGCACACATCTTTGAGTAAGAGAAATTTAAGAAGGAAACAGAGTATCTCTGAAAATTCATTTGTAATGGAAAATGAAAAGCAGGGCAGGGCACTAAGCAAAAAGTTCACAGCATCGTTCAACCCCAACATGTAAATAATCTTTTTGAGGAAATTTTTTTCACCATTTGAGTCAAAATTAGAGTTACAAATGGAACACTTAGGAATGTCTCCTTAATCTTGGAATGCAAAGATGTTGTATATCTTTTAGTTCCTGATTAACCAACCTAAGCTTTCACCTGTCATATTGGCAGGAAGAGCATTAGAGAACCAGCACAGTGTAGCAGGAAGGAGCACAGGCTCTGGGGCCAGTTTTGCTCCATACCCTCCTCACTTCTTTGTGTGATCTGGAGGAGCATAGGAAGACGAGGTGACTTTCCCAAGATCACACAGTTACAGTCAGGTGGGCTGGTCTGGCTTCCAAATCCAAGCAGTCAGAGCAAGGGGTCTGTTTGATTTAACTTCTGCTCACCATTTTTTTGCCACTCAGTACAACTATGGACAAGTAGCCCTATGAACTGGACAGATAAGGCTATTGGCAAGTAGTTCTATCAGTCTGACAGATAAGGCAAACCCCCATAGATCCAGGTCTCTAAACAGGCCATTGTGGATACGCTGGGAGAATGACTTTCCTCCTCCAAGGCTGAGCCTTTTGTGACAGTGGTGTATTAATTTCCCATGGCTGCTGTAACAAATTACCACAGACTTGGTGACTTAAAACAATAGAATCTTATCTTCTCAGTTCTGGGGCCAGAAGTCTGAAATCAGTTTCACTGAACTGAAATCACGGGGTCAGTCAGCAGGACTGTGCCCCCTGCAGAGGCTTTAAGGGAGAATCCATTCCCTGCTTTTTCCAGCTTCCAGTGACTGCCAGCACTTTGGCTTGTGGCTGCTTTACTCCATTTTCTGCTCCTGGGCTGGGGTCATAACGCCTATTCCTCTTCCCTCTGTGTGTGTGTGTGTGTGTGTGATGAAATCTCCCTCTGGATCCTCTCAGAAGAACACATGTGATAGCATTTATGGCCCATCTGAATGATGCAGGATAATCTCCCCATCTCAAGGTCTCCTCAAAACACAGAAGGCATAAAATCATTATTCACTTTCCCAACAATAAATGTTCCTGCCTGCCTGTCCTACTGATCATAGGGTTGTACACAATATTTACAGCCTGGAGAAAGTCTGCATCTGCTTGCACTCCTATCTTAGGAAAATGACCAGATTTTTCCAGTGCCTCAGAGATTATTAACCCATCCAAAGATACCTAAGGTGGCTCTTCAGCTTTTCTCTTACTAAAGCAAAGCAAGTAAAAAACTTTGTGCAATGCCAAAATAAATAAATAAGTTCCAATCTGTGCTGTGAGGTGGTGTCAAAATCAGAGAATAGACTATGGAGATGGCCCTGATATATTTTAAGGTAATTTTCCTCTTTTTTTTTTTTTTTTTTTTTTTTTGCGGTACGCGGGCCTGTCACTGTTGCGGCCTCTCCCGTTGCGGAGCACAGGCTCCGGACGCGCAGGCTCAACGGCCATGGCTTATGGGCCCAGCCGCTCCACGGCATGTGGGATCCTCCCAGACCGGGGCACGAACCCGTGTCCCCTGCATCGGCAGGCGGACTCTCAACCACTGCGCCACCAGGGAAACCCCGGTAATTTTCCTCTTGCTCCCCATTGCAGTCTACACAAGTTTAGTCCCCTGCCTTCGTGGTCGATATTCTCTTTCTTCTAGGCTTGTCCATTTCGTTTATATAATGGTTGGCATGTATGGTTGTTAAAGAGAGAACCCAGAAGGCTGGGGTTCAGAGCCCCGCTCCGCATTTTCCTAGCTATGTAGTCATGGAAAAATTACAAAATCTTCTCTTCATACTTGTTTCTGATTTATAAAATAAAAGCATCTGCTCATTGTCTATTATGAAGATTAAATAAATTAATGAAGTGCTTAGAATGGTGTCTGACACATATTAAGCACACAATAACTTTAGCTATTACTGTCCTCTTTCCCTTCCTTGATGTTTCCCTGTAGAAAACTCTCATTCACTCATTCCCCCTCATTCACAGAAGGCTTTGGCACATGGTTCTCAGGCTTCCTTTCTACTTCATGGGCTGGAGCCATGATAGATGACTTTGGCATCCTCAATGAAGACTTATTTCCAAGCTTTTAATCTCCAGGGAGTGTATTTACCTTGAAACTAATAAAACTGAAGCTACAGGGTCATCCCTCATTTGCATATGCCCTGTCCAAGGCCTTAGGAGCTACCTTGTCATTTGTATTTGTAGTTTGTATTCTGTTTTTTAAAGAGGATCCTCCCCCAATGGTATAAGCTCCAGGCCCCACAGGAGCCGAATCCATCCCTGCTTCTTTCCAGTGATTTTCTGCACCTCAACCACATTCTCCACTGGCCACTCTGGAAATTGGCAGCAGCCTAGCCTATGCCTGCATTGAAATCACCTTACCCTGACCACAATGCCCCAGTTCTTCCAGCTTTCTCTCTAGAGTTCCTATAAAATCCATTTTTTGACCGCATAATCGTTTTTCTCCATAAATTAGTAGTTATCTTTTCTTAGAAATTGCAGAAATTGTGATTTTATATTTTTTAACCCACAAATAATTTTAAAACTCAATTATTATCGTATATAATATGCCCTAAAAATATTTCAGTCATGAAAAATGAGCCCTTATGCTCCAATACTTGGGAAACCTTGCACTGAAGTTACTAGTTAAAATCAAGATACAAACCCAGCACTCATTTTGAACTGTAGATCATCAACTTCCAATGTCTCTATACATCAGGAATTTTCCTTGCCATGTTGGTGGTCACTGGAGTTATATTCACAATGAAATTATGTTCAAGGGCCTCTATATCCACAAAAAATTACCCAGTGTCGCCTATCACTAAGAGCTTTGCCTCAGAAAGGCAAAAAGATAACTTGTATTTTTATCTATGTTCTTTGCTTAGGGCCAAACCTAATATTTCAGAATCTTAACCTTCAAAGATCTAAATTCAAGTGTAATGAGGGAAATCAAAGGTGACTGACGTTTAATGAGCATCAAAGATTGTATGCGTTTCTTTGATTGTTCTCAAATAATATATTAATGATGAGGTAGTGTAATGTTAGTATATCAGAATTCACACTGCTGAATTTTAATTCCTGACCTGCCAGCCACCAGCTGTGAGACCATAGTCAAATCAACCAAACTTCCCTTGCTTCAGTTTTCTCATTTGTAAAGTAAGGGTATTATAGTATCTGCATAATGGGAATATTTTGAGGATTAATACATTAAAATATGGAGTAGCACCTGACTCATAGGAAACACTCCATAAATGTTCACTATTTTTATTGCCGTATGTCATTTCAATAAGCATGCCATTTGTCAGAGTGTAGAAATATTTCTAATAATACTAAAATTTTGTGTAGGTTTTTACTATGATCACAGTTTTTTCTTAGATTTTACCTTAAATGTAGATTAAGATACTTCTTCTGAGATAAAAAATTACATGGGGCGGAGGGGGAACCTTATGGTCTTGATGTCTAAACCTTAGTAATATAACTGAAGGAATAGAATTCCTGATTGTCTTTGAAATATGCATTTACACATAGGATATAAGCCATAAACTTTAAAGACTAAGAGTGTATTCAAGACTGTGTGTCCTGCCCCAGAAGACTGTTTTTAGAAGGAGTATTCCCTCATCAAACATTTATTAAGGATGACACTGATAATAATTAGGATAAAAATATTAATAAAAATGTATACCCTCATAAGCTTACAATCTAGTAAGAGATAAAGATAACTAAACACACCTTTATCACACTGTGAACAGTGTGTGATTGAATATATAGTGTTTTAGAGTATTTAAGCTTTAAGTTTCTTTTAATTACAAATAAGCCATGTTACCCATATGAAACAGTTTGACCCCTTGTTTTCATGATTATCTTCATTTTAGATTCTTTGTTTACGAATGAATTTATCTTTCTGCCATCACTACCTGAGACCAAGCAAATGTGTTCCGTTCTGTTCCCTTGATGAAGTTTTAGTGTCAAAAAAGGTTAATATACTGGTTAATTTGCTCCTTTAAAGAAATTAAATACAGAAGGATTCAATATTACTCAATATAAGTACATAACCCAGAGTCCCCTTACACAGGACATAATTAAGCCCATGTGTCCTCCTGACCAAATCAGTGCCCAGGAAGAGAAGAAATCCCAGCAGACGATTGGTGTGAACTTAAATCAGTTAAACGTCAAATTCTGCGCCCAAGATAGGGCTTGCCTTTCAATCAATCAAAGCACTGTGCCTTGCATTTTGACACCAAAAGCAGAAAGTCAGAGAACACAGTTAGATCTTTGAAGGCTGTGGATAAAGTAGAAGTGTCTCATCTGAGTCATTCCTTTGTGATGTGTCGAGAAATTGAGGATGTTTCCCAAGGTGCTAAAGGATGTGGAAGCCATTCTCCCACCCACTAGGTGTAGGTGCAGTGCTGTATGGCTGATGCATCACTGGGTGAGGCTGGGTTATGATGCAGCATAAGCAAAGTTCCAGCAATGCAATTGCTTGGAGTGGACCAAATTCAACCCCATGTCAGGATCACAGCACTCAGTAGTGGCTCTCTCTACTTCCCAAGGGCGGAAATCAAAGAGACTGATAGAATGCAGGCATTGGGGATGGGAGGGTGGGAGTGTGGGGGAGGAAAGTAACTATTCCCCTTTATATTCATGGAGGGGTACGTGATGTATGTGAAATGAATTATACATCTCAACCTCCTTCACTCTTATCTGGAGTGAATAGACTGCTTTGTCATACAGCTGCCTGAGGCTAATCCTCCACACTCCCACAGTCTTCTCAGTCTACTGCCTGAGTACCTTTGAAGCCAGGATTTAAAACCCTAAAAATAGAAGCAGGATTACTGGTTGCAAACTGCTGAAGAAGGTGGGGGGGAGGGGGGAGGATGTACAGCGGCAAGAGGAGGGATAAATGGAAAGGGGAAATGTCAGTTTTTAAGAGAAATGTTAAACTCCAATCTAGGGCAGTATTTGAATAAATTTGACTTCTCTTTTCCTGACTGTCAGAAATTTTGTGGATTTTCACAATTAGAAATTACATCCAGTCAATTTAAGTCTTTATTTATAAAATGTCCTCTTCCCTTCCACCAGTTGAATTCATCTCTGCATCACTGCTAAGGCAGGCTTATGATATCCATCCACCAATTCTGCTGGCTCATTTCTTGCCTGGGTTTTCTGATTGACAGCCCTACAGTTCTAAGATTGCACGCACCATCAAGAGGGGTAATCACTACCCTGGAGACAGGGTCTGGCAAAGCACCACATACTGGCTGAACAGGCAAGCCCTATAAACACTTTTATAAACCCAGGCCTTCTAGGTTAGCATGGAGCAAAGGCTAATAAATATATTTTAATAATTACATTTGATACTAGATTCGGAATTGAGAGTGAATGAGACTCTTATGGGTACCTGAGGTCTTAGGGCTATTCACAAGTATTTATTTCCACATTCCTGTCAATTACTATTAGGATGTTACTGCCTCATCCTGATGAACTCAAGTGTGGCCATGTGGTTTTCTTTGGCCAGTGAATGGATATTATGAATGTCATTTCCAATCAGAAGCTTTAAGAGACATCATACACATTGTCACGTGCTCTGTTGCCTCTCCCACAGTAAATGGCAGTGTTTTGGAGAAGAGGCTGAGTCACCAAGGAAGGACAACAATGTAGGAACAGAGACCACAGTCAACTCTCAGTGGATAGCAATAAACCTTTGTTTTAAGTGAGTGATATTTGAGGGTCGTTTGTTACTGCAACGTAACCTAGCCAATCCCAGCTAATACATACCATACAATGCTTCTGGGATACTAAGTTGTTAAATATCATGGTCTTCCACTTCTAAATATATCTTTTAAGGAGGCTTACTTTCAATAAATGTCTTCAAAGTAATTTTACACATCTTAAAAGCAGTCAAGGGAATGAAAGTTAAGTCTAAACCTAATGAAATCCTGGCAGAGTTATAAACAGAACTCAAAGTCCAAGCTGTCCTCTAGCTTCTATCATATGAATATTTTCATAAGAAAAAGGTTTTGCCTACAAAATTAAGCATATTCTTCCCTCCAGATCTTCACTAGGGAAAAAGTAAATTCAGTATACACCAAGTGTTAGAAAATAAAGCTTATTCTTAGTTCATCAACAGTAGTCTAAAGAATATTATTAAACTGAGATAAATAAACACAAATGTTTTTGAAAACAGAAAAGGTAAATACATAAAGATTTCCATCTCCACCTTAATGAGGCTACACCAAAGCAATTCAACACTCCAAGGCATTCTAATATAATAACATCTTATTAATATATAACAACTTTTCTTTTAATCCCAGTGGGATTATTACTCTAATCATTTCCCTTGTCATTAATTGAAATATTTTTTATCCATTTGCAACTTTTTTCCTGGGTCTATTTTATTTTCAAATTCATCATTTTGCAATTTCCTTCTCAAAGTTTTAATAAAGTAAAACAAAATGTCATCTGTTCATCTGCCAGCTATGAATTAGAACTTGAGATTGGTAAATGTTAAATATGTCTGTTTCTCCAGAAACAAAAGAGTAATTTCAAAATCCCCTTTAAAGTTGCATGACTTAACTCCACAGCATTTGGACTCCATTTATGTTAGTAAGCTAAGAATAACAACTCTTTACCTAATCAAGTTCTCCCTAGCAATAGGGCCAAGAGTAATAGATGTTATCTTCAATGTCGCAGAACTTTCCACATATTACTTAGGTTAGAGATTCTCTTAGAAATGCACAGAGAAAGGTAAAGACTGGAGACTCCTTAGTGACATAGACTAGAGCCAGCTATTTTGAAATAGTAAAAACAAAATTGGAGTGTGTGTTACTCTGTATGCCTCCTGTACACCAGTTCCCTAGTCTCTGTGGAGCATATTAGTCAAACATTTTTACAATAATGGGGACTTCTCTGTTTGTGGGTCCAAAGACAACTAGCAAGAGCTTCCACTCGTTTTTTTCCAGCTAAAATTGCTACCAAAAAAAGATATAACCACAATTCTTAGCATTTTACAACTTCTTTTCACATGTTTTTAATATTAAATGCATGTCTCCTGTGTGATTGTCAATGTACTAGTCTTCAAGAATCTAACGATGAGTAGAATCTACATTGGCTCTGTCCTGGTGGAACATACATTGTAGTGAGAAAGACAGACAATCAAATCAGCAACAATATAAAGGATGGTAATAGAGATATTCCAGAGTAACAAGAACATGTAGTATAAGCACCCAGTCTTGTCCAAAAAGGAAAGGAGAGGGGAATGCAGAAGACATCTAACATATCACCACCAGAAATGGAATCAGCCATGCAAAAATATACGAGCATATCTCAGGGTGCTGGGAGCTAGAGAAAGTACCCCTGAGGACAAGATTCTGACCAGAATTTTTGGAAAACTCAAGTGGGCCTACACTGTACACAAGAAAAGCCCTGTCCCATGTTTGGCTCCACAGCTCTAAAAGCACAGGAAATGAAGCCAAGGAATGGAGAGAAGGAAGCAGAGGACCATCAAGTCAGAAAGGAAAGGATCAGAAAGAATTGTGGAAGCAACATAAAAATGCATGGCGCAGTGGTTGAGAGTCCGCCTGCCGATGCAGGAGACATGGGTTCGTGCCCCTGTCTGGGAGGATCCCACATGCCGCGGAGCGGCTGGGCCTGTGAGCCATGGCCACTGAACCTGCACGTCCGGAGCCTGTGCTCTGCAATGGGAGAGGCCACAAGAGTGAGAGGCCTGCATACCGAAAAAAAAAAAAAAAAAAGCACTCATCTAGGAGTCAGGTGAGCTAGGCACTGGGTGTTACAACTGTAAACTATAGCACTCCCAACATGCTCGCCCCTGTGATTAGCCTTCTAGATGCATTAAGTCATTCAGCTATCACTATAAAGCATTAAGGTGGGTATCATAGTATCCCATCTTAAAGATGAGCAAAATGAGGCTTAGATAGGGTAATAAGTTAGATATTTCTACCTTCCAATCCTGAGCTCTGAACCACCAACCCACTGCCCATTCAAGTTAGATTCACATACAAAGGGTTTTTTAAAGGCCAGTGTGCAGGCCCACCCCAGACCAACTAAATCAAATTCTCTGGGGTAGGACTCAGAAATGAGCATTGTTTTAAGCTTTCCAGATGACTCTAATGTGCAACCAAAATTGAGAACCACTGTGGCCTCTGCTTCTAAGCCACTAAATGACTTTAAAAATATATAAATTTTTTCCACTCAGGCTTTTATCAGTAAAGCAAAGAACTAGGACTAGATTATTCCTGAGGTCCCTTCAGTCATTCTTCACTTCTATACAAAGAAATTTCTGTTAAAACAAATGTTTCCAAAAGGTTTGAAAATGGGTAAGGGAATTTATGACCTAACTAGGTCATTAATTACATAGATCTCATCTTGTCAGTAGTTAGAAACTTGATGTATATTTATGAATCATCAAAATGCAAAGTCTTCCAATATTATGATACTTCCACTATTGGAATCCAGTAAGTGAGTGAGCTTATCACTCCAGCACTATCTTATGTGATGAATTAGAGAAGACAGGAAGAACTGAAAGTCAATTCCAGTTAGTGATCTTAGACAATATATAAGCCATTGTAGTACAAATTATGTAAAATTATGATGCTTATTATTTTTAAAACTAGTATGCAGCCTATATGCTTTTTCTTCCCAGAAGATCCCTCTAGCATACAGTTTTGGAGAGCTGCTAAATTGATACAGCTATGAAACAGAGCTGAATGTTTAAGGAGAGAGAAACAGAAGCTGGGACCTAGTAATAAGAAAGGTCTGCTAAGATGAATAGAACATTTTTGCATATTCAGTGGAGCAGCCCAAAGAAGAAGAGAATGGAAAAAAGAGCAGATAAGCTAAAGATAAGTGAGACAGAACTCCATATGGATTTATAATTTGGAAAATAATAAATTAATGCCTCCAGGGGAACTGATTGAGCCCATGGGAGAGAAAAGGAAAAATAAAAATTCTAGCTTTAAGAACTGAAGAGGAGACCAGATATGCTGAGAGGAGTACAGCACTATGCAATTTTTGTATTTTCAAATTTACTGCAAGCTTAAGAGCCATGCCATGGCACCATGTTCAGTTGCTTAATGATGGGGCAGAACTGTTCATAAAAAAATTCAGCATCCTTTAGTCCCAATAAAACAATAATTGGGCCTTTAGGCATAATTAAATACCATCTCACCAGTTAGAAAATAGCCACAACCGTCCATGAGGCTTATTCATACAAAATGGGTCTGAAGTCGACCTGGACTTTGGAATGCATGTACCTTAGTCATGGGCATTAATGTTGAGTCACTAATAAACAGCATCTGGTGTTTTGAATGTTTCCTGTGAATGTTGCTTTCTCAGCCAGGAATCAAACGTTGAAAGGCATTAAGGAATCAACCACGTTCCTCATCACTTGAGCCCAAGGTTGTAAGCCATTATATCCCCTTGCTTCCTAAACAACACTATACATACGTATGCAAAATGGGTGAGTCTGGCATAAAGCTTAGCTTACCTCACCTCATAGCAACTTTATAATTGCCACCACGAGATTTGTCTATAGACATTTTCACCAACCCCTCAGGATAACAAGTAAATAGAAAAGGCATGGGAAAGAAAATATATAAAAGTCACTAAAGTGAATAGGAAGAAAAAGGAAAAGGAAGATAGAGAAGAAAAGGAAGAAAAAGGGAGAAGAAGTAGGAAGGACATAGAAGTAAAAGGAAGGATGTGGTAAGGGGTGATGAGGTGCAAACAGCCCTGAACTACATTTGGTAAGAATCTAGTTCAATTCAACAAATATTTGTTGAGTACCAATCAAGTAGTAGACTCTGTTGGAAGATCTAGAGATAACAATATACAAGATCCAATTCATTCTTTAAAGAGCTCATAGCCCCTTGGGATAGGTAGTCACACACATGTTTGTGTGTATGTATATATATATATACTTTTTCAAATATTCAACTGACAAGCTATTTTTTTAAGTAAGTACTATATACCAGCCATCATCCTAGGAACTTAGCATGCAAAAATCAATGTAATCTCACAAGTGCAGTACTAGCACTAAGAATAAAATACCATAGGAACACAGAGAAAAGAATGATGACTTCCTTGACGAGGTCATTGAAGGCTTCAGACGTGTCAGCATCACAGGCCTGGGGGCCAGTGCTGGGTCTTACACTTACCAGCTGTGTGACTTTGAACAAGTTCCAAAATCACCATCACCCTCTACAATATTGTTAGAAGAAACAGATTTCTTTTTATCATATGACAATTCTAATAATAGTGCATGCACATCCAAATTCACAGATTAAAACCATTGGAAAAACAATCCTTCTCACTCCACTGCCCACAAGGGTGACTCAATCAGATTTTTTCAAATTTAAGAAAGTCTGCAATTAAGACAGTCTGTGCTGATCACATTTCTAGATAACCAGAGTTTAAGACCAAAAGAATATGTAAAAGAAATTAAATACCTGCTCTCTGCCCATCAACTGCAGTGATGACAGGCCAAGGGACATGATTAGACTGAACACAGTACCTTAATGGTCACTCTCATAGCTGTCTATTCCCTCACTATTTATGGCACATTGAAATGAGTGAATTCAGAATGAGTGAATTTGTCATTTTGTGCAGGCATAGAGTGCTGAACCTGTTATCTAACCTAACTCCTTCCATTAACACACAAGAAAACCAGGGAAAAAATGTCAAATGATATTCCCAAATTACAGAACTCATTAATAAAGCATCTTATGTAAGTGGCTACTCAACTCAGGCAAGAGAATGATCAGGTTTTGACAGGGGGTAAAAAACAGTGAGATTTTATGGGTCTGCCTGTGTTTCTGTTCCGGGAGGAAAAGGCGTGGTGATACTGAAGGAGGAGTAGAAGAGGGTTTCTAAGGAAAAAATTAACAGGTGATGGGAGAACTAATTAGCCACACACACACACTTAGTTTTCAACATCCATAACTGACCTGTTTCTTTAATATTGTAAAGGAAATAGTCCATAGGAAATAACTCTTATGCCTATGGCTCTGAATTTAACAGAGTTTGCTTTTCTATCTTAATAAGAAAGCAACCCAATTTCTTCCATATGCCTGACATGTTACCGGTTCGTGACTAAATAACTAATAAATAGCTGCAGACAGGTAAACCTCAAGGGGCCTCCAAGGCACAGCTTGGATGTTTGTGTTAATAAGTCTAGTCTCAAAGTAGAAATGGCACTCTCAAAAGAAAATTGCCTCAGCAGTTCACATCTCCACCCATTGTTTTGCTAATCCTAACCACCACTTCATCATGCAAAATGGGATTTGGGCATGTTTATCTTGGTTGAATGTTTAAAAGAATGGCTAAATATGGCTCAGAATACTGTAGTTTATCTATAAGAGTCTAATCATTGCCTCTAATCACACCAGCTCTTTAACAACACTGACATTAGAAAATTCGTTGTCAGTGTGCCTTCCCTCTTGTTTTGCTACATATTAGCAACTCAGTAAAATAGACCTAGCTTATTCCATGTGTGATGGCAGAGGGGAGATTCAAAGGGAAACAGGAATCTCAGTTCCATTGGGATTCAACATGAAGGTTGCAATAATTTACCTGTTGGTTAATATTGTTGTTCATTTTTCCCATACGGGGTGTGTGTGTGTGTGTGTGTGTGTGTGTGTGTGTGTGTGTGTGTGTGTGTGTGTGTGTGTGTGTGTGTGTGTGTGTGTGTGTGTGTGTGTGTGTGTGTGTGTGTGTGTGTGTGTGTGTGTGTGTGTGTTAGGACCTGAAGGTGACAGAAAGAAAATAGAGAGATGGTAATGGTAGAAATTAGAAGTAGTGTCTTGAAAGGTGTCTCAAACCATAACAATGATAAAACTTGGCCACCTCTCACCCATTTCTAAATGGGTTGAATGAAGTCCAGAAACCTCAATGACTTTCCCAGCACAACATGGACAAATGAACAGATGAGAGTTAATGCTTATTGCCTCCCAGATTATCAGCCTCCTTTATATCTAATGCTTTATCCATTTGTAATTAACGAGTAGCTTTGGAAATGTTCTTGACTTACTTTTGCAAATGTTTTACTATCTCAACTAGATGATGAGCTCCTCCAAGTCATAGTCTATATCTGCTCTGCATTTGCTACTACTTCTTATTCCTACTTTGTCCCTCGCCCCTGCCACCCCACCCACCACCACTCATAGTCACAGCACATAGAACATGGCCTGAAGCAAAGCTGTAGCATCTTCTCTGGTGTACCATATATATGAGGCCAAACTGTCCTAAACTTTTGTGACCACAACCTGTTCCCTAATGTTATATTCACATTTTCTTGACTTTATGTCTTATAGCCTCAGAGTTTTTTAATCCAAATTCTGCTGTCTCAGCAAATAGCTGTTCTGATTGGCTCCACTCTTATCAGAATGTGCAATCAGAATAATCTTCACATTTTATTCCTAATTATACTCTAAATACAATCCTAAATTTATTTTTCTTTTATCTCTAGCCTTAGAAAAATTTTACTATTTGATAATACAGTGAAAAAACATTGGACTAGGAGCAAGAAGATGGCAGTTAGGTCTTGCTTCTGTCTTCTTGATGCTGTAACGATCTCAGTATGTGCCATATTCATAGTCTGATGAGTGAATGTCACAATTTATTAATCTACCTAGGACAGATCACACAGTATTTTGGAAACTTGGTTCCCTCATCTATATAACAGGAGTGTTGTAATCTATAATCTTAAAATTAAGAGAAATAATCCAAAAGAAATGAAATCATCTCAGAGAGAGATCTGTATGCTGTGTTCATCACAGCATTATTCACAATAGACAAGGTATAGAAACACTCTAAGCATCTGCCAACAGATGAATGGATAAAGAAAATGTGGTACGTATACACAAGGGAATATTATTCGGCCTTAAAAAAGAAGGAAATCCTGCCATTTGCAACAACATGGATGAACCTGGGGGGCACTATGCTAAATGAAATAAGCCAGACAGAGAGACAAATACTGCATGGTAAGATTTATATGTAGAATCAAAAAAAAGTTGAATTCATAGAAACAGAGAGTAGAAAAGTAGTTGCCAGGGGCTGTGGGGTGGGGAAGATAGGCAGAGATACAGACTTTCAGTTATAAGGTGAATAAGGTCTGAGGATCTAATATATAATGTGGTGACTGTAGTTGATGACACTGTATTGTATAATAGATATTTGCTTGAAAATTAGAACTTAAATATTCTCAATAACAATAAACAAGATGAATATATGAGGCAATAGATGTGTTAAATAATCCAATGGGGATAATCTTTTCATAATGTATACATATATCAAATCATCACATTGTACACTTTAAATATCTTACAGTTGTATTTGTCAATTATCCCTCAATTAAAAAAGGAGCACATTTTAAAAAGGAAGAGAAATAGTGGGTACTTATACGGTACCAGGTATTTTAAAATAGATATAGAGCTGCAAATATACAGATAATGAATAGATATAGTTTAGTCATTACAACAACCCCCATCAATCCCATTTTACATGGGAAGAAAACTGAAATTCACTAAAACTATGTACAATAACTGGCTGAAAGTCACACAGTGAGAAAGTGGCAGAACTGATTTTTAATCTCAGGTGTGTGTGTCTCCAATATCAATGCTCTGACCCCTCTGTCACACTACTTCTCTTTATTTTTCTAATTCTTTATCTCTGTATGAACTCCATCTTGTCAATCTGCACTTGATTTAGGTAAAGAATACCCTAAATTTTAGTAACTTCGGATGCTTTTCAGTGTCTTTAAAGAAAGCATGCCATTCAGAAGAGGTAGGGGCTGTTTCCTATAATTAACAGACCAAAGGAATAGTTGTGTTACGGGGAACACAGATAGGTATCTCAATTTAAAAAAGAAATTACATTCCTTCCCAATGTTCATTCCTGGTAGACACTATGGGCTCCCTTGCTGAATGAAATTTAAAACTCTGCAAAGAGTTGTACACCATGTTTCAAGAAATGCAAACAGAGCCTTCCCTTTTTTCTCTCTCTGGTTTACTGAAAGTTTAATTATTCTAATAGTCTGACATATATCTGGATTTACAAGTAATCTCTTAAGAGTGCCCTGCATCCATTTTGCTGTTCTCTGAAGCAACCCATTTCTGTCTGCTGAAAGAGCCCAGTTTAGCAACTTTATTTATTTTAATGCGTCTTTCAACCTACAAACTAAAGGTTAGTGACAAGAGGGTAACTCAGACTGCAAATTCCTTGATCTTTTCTGCCTGCAACCAACAAAATGTAGCTTTAAAAAAATGGCGGCATTTTTTTCTACCTTTAGGAAAGGGCTTTGTATGTCCCAGATATAACATTTAGATGAGTTCATCATCATCTTCCAGACTCTGTACACCTAGTTTGTATATTTTCCTTTAATCAAAATGACTTTAGTAACAGAAAGGAACTTATTCTACTTCATTAAAGAGGTGATCGCATGCAAAACTATGACAGATTCTTTAAGGTTTTCTCTTAAAATCTAGCTTAAATGATAACAGCATTCATTACTGAAAGCTTTGTGGTCAGGTATCAGGAAATTATCCCGAAGTATAACCCTACTTAACTAAAACAAAACTGTTCCTTGTTCAGGTCATCCCATCCCAGTTGCCTCAGCCTTAGCCTTTAGCAACTATATTTAGATTATTGATGTTTGGAATGGTGATCCAAGGACACTGCAAGATCAGAATCATCAAGAAAGTTCAGGTAGCATTTGAAAACCATACTTACAATGACAAGAAAGCTAAATAGTATATTTTAGAATGCCTATTCAATAACAAAGACTGAAATATAGTCATAGAACTCACTCTTATCCAGAAACCCAACTAATTGAACAACCCATTTACCAAGAAGTCTGGTTAATCATATATTCTAGTGCATTTTGTACTTGAATTTACAAGGTCAGGAATATCCTGCTGTCCCCAAAGTTAATTTTGGGTTGATTCATGTATAAACAGGTATTACAGGAAAATCAGGCCAAGTATTCCTGTAGAAAGTCAGTGTATTTTTATGGTTGTTCTTCCCACATGGTGGGAGGCAGAAGGGGATGGAGGATAAAAGGAGGCATAAAGGCTTCTGGGGTCAAATGCCACATTCTATCAAGGTTCAGTTCCCACTGTTCCATTTATTCAACCTGACTTCATCACAGCAGATAGCACAATGCCATTCGCCAGATGTAAATATTCCCTCTTGGAGCTGTCAGACATTTTTGGTGGTTCACCAGCCTGACCTTCAAAATCATGTTCATGACATTTATCTCAAGCCTAAAAGTTTCATGCCAGAGAATTTAAACTGAGTAACATAGAAATAGCAAGCTCTTACGTCAAAGTTCGAATTCTATTTAAAAAAAAAACCAAAACAAATCTTGGTCAGTTTTTAAAATCCTGGCTGGGGGGAGGGGGAGGACAGAAAATGTTTTGTTTGTTTTGCTTTGTTATTTCATGACATCAAATTATAAAATGAAAATTTTATATAATTTACATTTAAATGAAAATTTAAATTTAAAATTGAAGCTAGAGCACTAAATTACTAAAATTTATCTTTTTCAAGAAAAATTATATAAGATTTAGTTTTTCAACATTGACCATTCCACATGAGGCAGGGTTTTTTTTCTTGGGTTTTCTATTTATTTTGTGTTCTTAAAAGCATGTGAAAAACTCAGTCATAAAAGTAAAGTATATAGTGATGTTTTTTCTAAATACCTCATGTTATTTTAGCCAAAGCTATCTGTTTCTTTCCTTCACAGAACCATGGACTCTGAGTTAGCCTCTAAATAAGACAGACAGCTTTCTCTTCAGTGGTGCCATCCTATAATAATAGGCTACATTTTGTAAAAGTAAGCAATATAATACATTTACCAAAAAAAAAAAGAGACAGAAAGAAAAGGAAAGAAAAAGACAAATTTACCTATTCCTCAAGTAATTAAACTAAAGCCTCCTGGAAATTTCTCCAACTATTTTGTCCTTCTCCAACTCTGATTTGTCCTTCTTTAACTCTGATTACACTTCCAAACAGGTCAACAGTAGACACATAAGCATTTTCTAACCCTTCATAATGGTTCATATGTACCATCTCCCTAAGAAGCCACATCTTAAGGAAGAAATCTTGTCTTTCTCTCCCTTTGCATCCTCTACAGTGCTAGGCCAGTAAATATTTAAGAAGCCCTGGCTGATTTATTACTTCTTCAAAACCACACAGCTACACACACACAAGAAAATTGAAAATTCCAGAAAGAAAGGGGGGCTTTTTTGTCACATGACATAGATGATCCATTCAGAGAAAAAAGTTCAAAGGATAAAAGTGAATCTAAGATATATTTCTTCAGACACTAAAAAACTGTCACAACGTTCTCTATAGAGTCAAAAACCATGAGGTTTTAGTGACACTTGCACTTAACACCTGCAGGCCCACCCCACTATGTGGGCCAGGAGAGTAAGGCAATTATCCAGGTGACTCATGGAAGTAAGCCTTTTTTAGCTGAAATATCTAAGCAATTCAAGCTAAAGTAGGCTGTTACTTGGGTCATTCAGGCAAAAGCAGTTTGTTTGGTTTAAATTCTCTGGTAGTAGGAGGCAGGGTAAAGGCCAACAGAACTAAAAGATCAGCCAGAAGCCCTCCCAGAGCCCTGGAATTGCTGCTTATGGCATAACAGGCAGGCTTCAGGAAATAGTGAGAAGGGGAAGAAACTAACATTTTGGTGATCTTGTATTCTACGGCATGCATACACAAATGTAGTCTTAATTTGAAATCAGGAGCTTTGGGTCTTAAGAAACTTCCTTTTACCATCATTGATTAGGAAAGAGGGACACTTGATTATACAGATCCTGACTGTTCAAGCACTGAAAGGCACTTCACAGACATCAGTTTATTTAACAATAGATTCTGACATCAAAACCATAGTAACGTTCCTGGTCCTTGTAGAAATAACATTTGAGATCTGTGTCGTTCATGTTGCACACAATACCGTTTCCTGGCTATGACATCTGAAGGACTTGAGTCCGTTATACACTCTACCTCAGGGGTGATTGATGCCTGCAATCTGGGTGCTAGCCCAGAGCTCCCCCATCGGATGTCTGCCCAAGAGCTTTGTTGAAAAGCTACTTCTCTACATGTCCAGGCTATTTACTGCCGGGGCCAGGAACCATTTTGCTTTCTTGGATCTTTGCAATGGCATTGCTTGTACTTGTGTCTCAGTAGCACGTTCCATGTTTATTTTGCATATTCTGCTCACTGCAGCTCTAAAACCATAGGTCCTGCCAAAGAAACTATTGTAAGCCATTGTGTTTTTCAGACCACAGCAAGCTCAGCTTTAGTGAAAAGGGACAGAGAGTGATGAAATAGAGTACAATAGATAAGATGCCCCAAGGAGTAAGGATACTCATGGAACATCCAGGGACATTTCTTAGCCCTTGATAGTGATTCACAGTACAGTCAGCCATGTCACATCCATGGATTCAACCAACTGCAGACCAGAAATTTTTTTTTTTAATTTCAGAAAATTTCGAAAAGCAAGACTTTTATTTGCTGCACCCCAGCAACTCTTTACATAGCGTTTACATTGTATTAGGTATTAAAGTAATCTAGAGATGCTTTAAAGTATATGGGAGGATATGTGTAGGTTATAAGCAAATACTATGCCATTTTATATAAGGGAATTGAGCATATCATGGATTTTGGTATCCAAGGGGCATCCGGAAACCAATCCACGGATATTGAGTGAGGACTGTGTAGACTCCGGAGTCAGGTTAGGCAGGCATAGAATTCTAGTTCTTCTGTTTACTAATGGAATGACTTTAGAAAAGTTGCTTTAACCTCTTTAAGTCTCAATTTCCTCATCTCCAATATAAATATAAATATTAATACAACCTTACACAGTTGTTAAATCAGACAATATCTGTAAAGCATTTAGCACAGGGATGGTAGAAAATAAGCCTTCTAACATGGTAGCTATTTGATCACTATCATCATCATTTTCTTCCTACTGCTTTAGGGATTGTCCAGCCTATTGCTCTTCATGAGTGACATTTCTTCTCTAGACCACTACAAAGTGAAACAAAATTAATAGTTTCCCCCCTTCTTTTGTAACCCCACATTAGATTCATGGCATGATTGACATTTTCTAAGATATTTAACCAGTAGTAATATCAAGAAAACCACAAATGAAATGCCTTCGACATATTGAGCTGGTTTTCATGTTTTTGGTATTTTGGTTCCCTTAAACACAATCATAGCCATTCATGAATGTGTATAGCCAGCCGGGCTTAGAAAGACTAAAAGACGAAGGAAAGAGGCATCTTCAAAGAGAAGAAAAACAGAGGCAAGTTGTGTTAGACATTGAATTCATGAATCAGTTCTAGGGATCTGAGTTCAGCTTTTCAGAATGAGATAGAAGAGAAGAAACTGTAACTGGCGACAGCAGGGAAGAAAGGAGAATTCCTGATGCCACTAGACATATCGGCAATATTTCATGAAACAAGAGTGAGTCATGTCGTTGTCTAAAAAGCATGTCAGTGTACCTAACGTGCAAGAGAATATATATAACAAAACTGTCCTGGAAAATCTGGGCTTAGTGGTTACATCAGCTAGGACAACAAATCTTGGCGAACCCTTCATATATATTAGAATTTGGACTGTTTGTGTTAAATCTAGTGTGAAGCGCCTTTTTATGGGGCCTCCCTGTCTAATAGCTTTGAGTCCCCATCCATACTGAACTGAAAAGGTGTCCAGGTAGCATTATCAGCCTTTGGAAATTTCACTTCTCCCTTACAACTGAAAAATCTGTGATACATGTTTTTTGGGTTTTGTAGGTATTTCCAGACGTATTTTGAAACACCTCAGTTTTTTTCATCCCAGCTACATATTACTTTTTTAATTAAAAATTTCTTAGGTTCCATTTCTGGTATTTGATGTTTGGTCACTGATAAAAGATCTACCACCTCTAAATCCCAAAGTGACAGATAACTAAATCCAGCAGAAGATTTGCTATTTATAAATTCTTAACCATCACAATGGGTTAAGTTAATGGTTCAAGTTAAGAATGTGGTCCTTCAATTACATACAAATTATCTTCTTTACTATGTAAAACTCAAATTAGATTAAAAATTAAATTGAAAAAGTATGTCTTCAGTAGGGAAAAAAGTCCTAAAGGAAAATTACTCCTGTAATCAACAATAGTATGTTTTATTAAAATTCCACTAAATTGTATTGTTTATTTATCACTTCCCTCCATGAAATTTCTCAAAGACTCCCTTTACTTCCTGTTGAGTCCATTATGCCCAGCATGATTTACCGCTTCCTATCTCTCCAAATTTATCTTGTGCCCTTCTCTCCTGTTTTCCTTTCTCTAACCACAAAAGCCTTCATTCAGTCTTTCGAAGAGCTAAATCCCGTCCTAGCACGGGCCCTTTGCATGTGTAGACCATCTTTACTTGTATGCTCTTATTCCTCACACACCCCCACCACTCTTCCTTTACTCTATTGCACATGCTCCTACCTCTATGTACTTATCCTATGTACATGTTCATAATTGTAATTAATTCATTATTGGAGTGCTATCTCTTTCCCTGCTGGACTTGATTTCCATGAGAATAGACACTTTGTCCTGCTTTTTCATAGCTCTATCTGCTCCTAATGAGAAAGCACACAGTGGGTGTTCACTAAAAAATTGGCTGGCTGTTGGAATAAATACTACAGATTTTAGAGAAACTTTTAAAGTTATCATATTACAGCTTCTTCCTGGCTTAACTAACGATGTTATAGTTCTTCTGAGAAGCTGGCAGTCATCTGTAGGTTCTACAAAACTACTCAGAGAGCAGTTAATGTCAATAGTCATTTTTTTAAGTCCTGAAGGAAATGACTAGTTCAACAGTTTTTAGTGGGCAGAACTGCCTTGACTCATATCTGCCTAAAATGAAGGTACCTAGTCTTTTCATTAAAATTCCTTGCCTTTCTATCTGTTAATTTCAACTAGAATTCTCTCCTAACCAAGGCTGTAGTAGATAAAATACTTCCTTTTGAACCATATGGTTATATCTTTATCTTTAAAAAGGAAAATCCTAACAATTAAAAACTTGATTCTTTATCAAAGTCTTACCATTTTCCCTCTTTCATTCTTTTTAAGTAGTGTGATGTCACAGATCAACTCTAGTATCCCACCAAATGCTGTAGACCAAGAACCAAACCTACTCTGCAATTGTCCAAATTATAGTGAACATCAGATAAAAGGTTTGCTATCTCCTGTTCTCTATTTTCAGGAGCCATAAATAGCCCAGCACAAGCAGAGCTCCCCTCTGCAAACAACACAATACACGCTGGAAGTTAGAATAGAGGGAAAACAATCTTACAGTTTCAGTAATATAAGTGGAAGTCACATAAATTATCAACTTAGCAATCAAAATTGACTGGAACATCATGACCAGCCAAGCCCCATCTTGTGCTCTGCATTTCCCCCCAAAATGTCTTACTATACAATGCTGCTATTATTTGCTATCCATGTGTGGTTATCACTAAAACAGAGAGATGAACCAACATTTCTGTTTGTGTTTGTGAGACTTTTTAATAATTCACACAATAATTATATAATTCTTAAACTGTCCTGTCCTGACATTTAAGACACAAGACCCTTCAAATAAAGAAAATAGAAAAGCTATCTCTGACTCTCCAAAGAGAGGAAGGTTGATACTGGTTTCTTTTGAGCTATCCTGTGATCAAATGAAGTCTACAGCACAAGTAGGCCTCCAGGCCTTGGAGAGGGTTAGCTCAGGGAGCAGCAAGTTTACACAGGATCAGCTGCCATAATGTGAACTTGGACCTGGCTCCACTTCCCTTACAAAAGTAAAGAATGGAAAGTCTTGTCACACTGGAGATTCAGTTAAACTTGATTCAAATATTTAGGCTGTGACTACCCAGGATGAAGTGGAGTTGAAATATAGTTAATTTGACTAATGTGTTCACCCTGGACCTCAGTCATCTTCCCCCCCACCCCCCCCACACACACACCCACTCTGGTTAGCCCCTCGTCCTCTGTGTTTCCATAGTACCCCATGCTAACCTCTACCAAATGATTGACTGTTTTTAATTACCTATTTGGTTGTCTTTTACCTTAATAAGGCCCATGAGCTGCTTAATGGCAAGAATCTTATTTTATTTCTCCCTATATTCCCAGCACCCAGTTCTGTTCCTGGCCAATAATTATTTGATAAAAAGAATGAATTAAGGAATTATACTAAAAGATTCCCTGTGGAGTCACAAAATGCATGACAAGGTAACTTTCTTGGAACCAAGGAATATATATCTTCTTACTATTATTCTAAAATACACAGCCTAAAAGTACCAACTCTGAGATTTCCAGAACTGCCCTCAGAGATAGCACAGTGCCTGAGGAGTACCACAGTTGGCTACATGCAGTGACAACTTAGAAATTAAGAGGAAAATCTTGTATCCAGAATCCTGGCCCCACTTCAACTTAACTTTTTGAGGATTCTATCACTTCCCTCTAATCCTGCCATGGGAAGTCCTGCTCCCCTGTAACCACTCAGCTTCTTATATCAAGGAGACAGAGAATGTGTTCTTCTTCCGCACAGTGTTTCCCTGCCTTGTTCCACCATCTTTATTGCTTCCTCGAAACCCTCCATCTATTGAGCTTGCTCTCTTACCCACTCCATCTGTCATCTACCAACACCCAGTGATCCACCCTTTATTGATTGAGGATATTGGAACTTGGCTTATAGTTTTTCTCTTCCTGTAGTCTCCACCCATCATCCGAGGCAACTCCACTACCCACACTAAAAAATCGCTTTAGCTTCTATTTCTTGAGCTTCTCTGATCCAGTATTTTGTATCTAAGCACCAGAATCTCAATTCTTCAGTTTACTTGCCTCCTGCTGGCTGTTTTCTCCTGTGTAGGGTGCTGATTAGGAAAGGGGGAGGATGGATGGAGACAGGGGTTTGGCTTAGGCTAGGATCCCTGAGCAAAAGAGAAATGGTGAGCCATGTAACATGGTAACATATCTTGGACAAGGAAGAACAAAAACGTAAGGATGAGTTCAAAATATAAAGTACAATGAAGGAAGGTAAAATTAGTCTGACAGGTAAAAATGTAGAAAAATGTTAATACAGAAGTAGTGTTTAGCACTCTCTAGCTGCCTAAAAGAACCTGCCTTCACCTTCCCCTCACATTTCTCCATCTCATCCTCATCTCCACCTTTGGAAACAAGCCTGACTCTGCTAGATCTGTTCCCAGACTTGTATAATGCAGAATGAAAGGAAAGGTTTGGGGAGATTAGAGAAGGAAAGGAATTAATTGACCCAGTCAGGAGCTGAGGGAAAGTAATAGGAGGAATATGAACAGAACAGGTCCCCCTGAGGGCTAGAGTAATGGAGGGAGCAGTGGGAGTTGGAAATAGGAGGCTCCAACGGTATATAATTGCAAAGGAAAAAAAAATTCAAAAATTGGATCCCAATTTACCTTCCAAGAAATACAAATGGATTTCCTCAGTGTGTATGTATGCGTGCATGCGTGCACTTTACTCTGTCTGAATCATGTAAGTTACAGCCTCAATTGAATTACTTTGGAATCCAATGTGAAGGGTTGATATCAGACAGTGGACCAACTAATCAAGGACATTTAGGATGCAGAGAATTCTATGAATGCTACTGACCAGTCCCTGAGTGAGCAGAGAGCTGTGAAGGCACAGAATCAAGACGGGCAGCCTTGAACTCCCACTACTGCTAGTTTGCTGAGTGCCAGTCCCTAACCTGGACCAACCCAACCATCTGTTTCTGTGGGCTTGCTCCCAAGCTACCAAATGCAGTTGGAGGAAATTGTCTCTAAAACAGATTTATAATTTTCAAGCTCAGCTGGACTGTCAGTGCTGCTCAGCACTTCTTTTACTTACCCGTGATTGGTTCCCTTTCCCATTCCCAGTAGCAGCTGTGCCAATATTTTATCATTCTTTTTCAGGGCTCCAGTCCACTTTCTCCATTCATGCATGCATTCAGCAACCATTTATTGAGCACTTACTATAATCCAAACAGTTTTTATGGGCCTGTGGAAGATAAAAAATAGTCACAAATTCATTGAAGCTTCTCTCATCAAAAAGATGAGGTCGATTTTCCTACCCCATCTAGCTGTCTGATTTTCTTTGGTGACCAGAATACAGCAGAAATAATGTTGCACTACTTTCAAACGAGGTCTCAAGAGTCCCTGCAGCTTCCTCTCACCCTCCTGGAACCCTGAGACCATCATGCTCTGAAAAGCCCTGATCTAGTCTCTTTGAGGATGAAAGACAACAAGGGTAGAGGCACCCAATCAGCTCAGCCATCACAGCTCAGCCCAGCCACCGGCCAACCCGCCAACTGAAGGCACCCACCTGAGGATGCCCCTCTGGTCTTTGTGCATTTCCTTCTATCTCTGCTTGAAATCAACTAATTGTTGCCAGATCTCATCTCTTTCATGTAATACTTATAGCAGCCAATAGTAGCCAATGCACACTTTCGCTTTGACTCTTCGAAGTCTGACTCCAACCTGCTTTCCTGTATCAATCTACTCCACTGTTCATCACATTCATCACTCCTATGTATGGTCCAGCCCTCTGGATTGCTCGCCATTTCCCAGATATGCCCTGTATGTTCACACCATGCCCTTGCCTTTGTTCATCATTGAAGATTAAAACTCCTGATGAGGCTTCCCTGGTGGCGCAGTGGTTGAGAGTCTGCCTGCCGATGCAGGGGACACGGTTTCATGCCCTGGTCTGGGAAGATCCCACATGCCATGGAGTGGCTGGGCCCGTGAGCCATGGCCGCTGAGCCTGCGCGTCCGGAGCCTGTGCTCCGCAACGGGAGAGGCCACAACAGTGAGAGGCCCGCATACTGAAAAAAAAAAAAAAAAAAACTCCTGATGTATTTTTCAAGGTTCTGCTTAAGTATATCTTTTGTGAAGTTGTCTACAACCTCATCCCATCGAAAAACTTCTGTCAAAATGAGTCTCTTCTTCCTCTGTTGTCCCAGAGCAATTTTTTAATCCTAGTAAAATATAACATCGTTTTGTAGTTAAAGTTTATATATATTTTTTGCCCCCAATCTGCACCTTGATCTTTAGTTACTAAAGAATGGGAATTTGGGATCACAGATCTCTGTGTTCCTGGTGTGTAATATGGAACATAATGGAAGGTTAGTTGATGTTTATAAAATTAAATATATGTATACAAAGCTAACAGGATTCTAGTCAATTGAATAATTCTGCCCACGCACATCTCACCAATCATCACTGCCAAATTAAGTATGCAACAATCTACCGTGATATTAGCTCAGGCAAAATGACCAAGCCAGCCATGGGACAATCAGATCATTTTACACCGAGAGTACCATTCTAATTTGTTCAGAGCATTAAAAGGGAGGAGTTCTTAATAATACACAGATGGCAAAAAAGATCTAATGAACTCTATCTCCAAAGCAGACACTTTATTTTCTTCTTGCCACCAAGACAAGACTCATTATCTAATTTTGTGCCTCTATCTTGAAGTTATTTATAAATACAGACCATTACTTTAAAAGGACAATTTTTGGTAGCTGTTTAGAACTACCTCATATAAATGCATGAAATCCTGAAAATGTAGTGAGTGCATTTTCAATGAATGAAATCATTGAAAAATGCAGAGAAGCATAGAAAAATGGATATCTTTTTAGAAGATTTTAGTTCACATTGCTTTTTATTCCTGGTCATAGCACAAAGCTCTTGAGAAACATATCTTATTTTGTGAAGGTTACAGATATGTATGTAAAATATTCTATTATGTATCTTTTATTTTCCACTCATTTATTTTTGTATTTCAAATCTTAAGCATTTCACATATGCTTTCTGGTTGTGTTTTTATATTTTTTTCTTAGCTTTGTAGCTTGTTAAAGCTAGAAGGAACGTAAAGATCATACAGCCTAATCCCTTTATGTTACTGAAATTCAGAAAGGTCAAGTGACTTACCCAAGTTTATAGAATAAGAAAATAGTAAGATTAAAAACAAGGTTTCCTGAGCCCACTAAAATTGGAAGTGGTATAGTAAAATTAACATTTACCAAGGAGGTTATAAGTAAAACTGTCACTGTTTGCAGATAACATGATACTATACATAGAAAATGCTAAAGATGCTACCAGAAAACTACTAGAGCTAATCAATGAATTTGGTAAAGTTTCAGGATACAAAATTAAGGCACAGAAATCTCTTGCATTCCTATACACTAATGATGAAAAATCTGAACGAGAAATTAAGGAAACACTCCCATTTACCATTGCAACAAAAAGATTAAAATACCTAGGAATAAACCTACCTAGGGAGACAGAAGACCTGTATGCAGAAAACTGGAAGACACTGATGAAAGAAATTAAAGATGATACAAACAGATGGAGAGATATACCATATTCTTGGATTGGAAGAATCAATATTGTTAAAATGACTCTACTACCCAAAGCAATCTAGAGATTCAGTGCAATCCCTATCAAATTACCAATGGCATTTTTTAAAGAACTAGAACAAAATCTCTTAAAATTTGTATGGAGACACAAAAGACCCCAAATAGCCAAAGCGGTCTTGAGGGAAAATAACGGAGCTGGAGGAATCAGGCTCCCAGACTTCAGACTATACTACAGAGCTACAGTAATCAAGACGATATGGTACTGGCACAAAAACAGAAATATAGATCAATGGAACAGGATAGAAAGCCCAGAGATAAACCCACACACTTATGGTCAACTAATCTATGACAAAGGAGGCAAGGATATACAATGGAGAAAAGACAGTCTCTTCAATAAGTGGTCATGGGAGAACTGGACAGCTATATGTAAAAGAATGAAATTAGAACACTTCCTAACACCATATACAAAAATAAACTCAAAATGGATTAGACACCTAAATGTAAGACTGGACACTATAAAACTCTTAGAGGAAAACATAGGAAGAACACTCTTTGACATAAATCACAACAAGATCTTTTGTGATCCATCTCCTAGAGTAATGGAAATAAAAGCAAAAATAAACAAATGGGACCTACTGAAACTTAAAAGTTTTTGGACAGCAAAGGAAACTACAAACAAGACGAAAAGACAACCCTCAGAATGGGAGAAAATCTTTGCAAATGAATCAACAGACAGAGGATTAATCTCCAAAATATATAAACAGCTCATGCAGCTCAATATTAAAAAAACAAACAACCCAATCCAAAAATGGGTAGAAGACCTGAATAGACATTTCCCCAAAGAAGACATGCAGATGGCCAAGAAGCACATGAAAAGCTGCTCAACATCACTAATTATTAGAGCAATGCAAATCAAAACTATAATGAGGTATCACCTCACTCCAGTTAGAATGGGCATCATCAGAAAATCTACAAACAACAAATGCTGGAGAGGATGTGGAGAAAATGGAACCCTCTTGCACTGTTGGTGGAAATGTAAATTGATACAGCCACTATGGAGAACAGTTTGGAGGTTCCTTAAAAAACTAAAAATAGAATTACCATATGACCCAGCAATCCCACTACTGGGCATATACCCAGAGAAAACCGTAATTCAGAAAGACACATGCCCCCCAGTGTTCATTGCAGCACTATTTACAATTGCCAGGACATGGAAGCAACCTAAATGCCCATCGACAGATGAAGAGATAAAGAAGATGTGGTACATATATACAGTGGAATATTACTCAGCCATAAAAAGGAATGAAATTGGGTCATTTGTTGAGACATGGATGAATCTAGAGACTGTCATACAGAGTGAAGTAAGTCAGAAAGAGAAAAACAAATATCGTATATTAACACATATATGTGGAACCTAGAAAAATGGTACAGATGAACCAGTTTGCAGGGCAGAAATTGAGACACAGATGCAGAGGACAAACGTATGGACACCAAGGGGGGAAAGTGGTGTGTGTGTGTGTGTGTGTGTGTGTGTGATGAACTGGGAGATTGGGATTGGCATGTATACACTAATATGTATAAAATGGATAACTAATAAGAACCTGCTGTATAAAAAAATAAAATAAAATTCAAAAAAACCAAAAAGCAAACAAAAAAAACTAACATTTACCAAGGAGGTTATACTCTGGGTTCCATTCTCAGCTCAGAGCAATTAAACATTGTTTTCATTTGTAAGAAATTGGAGAGAAAATATAATCCTGCTTTTTTCTAAACTGATAGAGTACCATACAATACACATGTACCATAATTGTACCAAAGAATCTGTGACTTTTAAAATTCCTGTTCTTGATCAGCCTAATTAGAGATTTATTTTATATTGCAACACAGTTTGCTTATACACACACACACACGCATATTCAATAGCCTAGCTTAACTGGAAGATGCCTACTTAACTAATGTGTATGCCTAATGTATAGTAATGAAAATCTTCCCATGCCTGAATCCCTCAGATACATCAGTCACTTTTTTCTTGGTGATTTGATCGCATCCTTCCATTTAATTACTTTGAGGATTAACTGTGGGCAAATGTATTCCAATAATAGGCTAATTTACAAAGAACAGGAAGCTTTCCTCACAGTCCCAGGTGAAATTTAGCACTTTGACTGTAACTCTGCATTACAGCTCTCATGTTTCTTTTAGCCCTTAAGCCATGTGTGTCACCTTACTTGTTTGGGTGTAAAAAAATGTCATGGAATGCACTGTTTACATACTAGCATTAGTACACAATTTCTGGCAGGAGTAAAGATAGCTTTTCTTAATCCAGGCCATACAGGAAGCTGTTTCTTTCCAAATCAAGTCATTAATGCTTAAACAAGCAAACCATGCTGCTAAGACAAAAATCAATTTGCAAAAAAGGGAAGCATTTTTTCCAAACACTCCAGCGGTCACTGAGGAATGATGCTTTTATAAATCTAATGCTTGAGGGTGTTACAGTATTAGGTTATCCTGTTGATAACCTAAACAGGTTGATCCTGTTTTTCTAGTTGGATTTATTTTACCTGAGAGTCAAGGTGATTGATAGCATTGAATACTATCTGCATTGTTTTCACTACCAGAAGAAATACTTTTCCTTCTGAATAATAAGCATAGAAGTTGTTCCAGTGACCTTCATTTGACCTGTTGGCCACATGTGTCTGGGCATCTTCCAATAGCTAGATGCTCCATGACAGTGATCCCTAAACTTTGTTGCACATTAGAATCTCCTGAAGAGCTTTTAAAAATCCAAATGCCCAAGTTGCACCCATCTCAATGAAATCAAAATGTCTGGTGAATGGAAACCAAGCATTAGTATTTTGTTTTGTCTTTTTTACTTTATTTTTTATTGAAGTATAGCTGATTTACAATGTTGTGTTAATTTCTGTTATATAGCAATATGATTCAGATATATATCCTTTTTTTATATTCTTTTCCATTATGGTTTATCCCAGGATATTGAATACAGTTCCCTGTCCTATACATTAGGACCTTGTTGTTTATCCATTCTAAATGTAATAGTTTGCATCTGCTAACCACAACCTCCCAGTCCATCCCATTAGTATTTTTAATGAGTCCTTAGATGATTGCAATGAGCAGCAAAGTTTGGGAACCACTGTTCCATGACATTTCTGATTCATGTTTCTTTCCAATAGATAAAGTCTCAGAACCGAGAATAAGTACAGAATTTCCTTTTCTTTTCTGACTTCTACTTTTATAAAGTCAAGAAATCTTAAAAATATATGTATTTGCAGGATATGTTTATTAAAATAGAGGAAAATTCATGTTTACATTGTGAGCCATGAAACTATTTATATCCTTAGATATACCTATTTTAATTTATGAATCTATTTTAAGGATAAAATATGCAGATATGTGTGCATAGATGTCCATAGCAGTGTTAATTATAATTTTAAAATATTTAAATAACTATTTCTACCAAGATGTCATAACTTAATGAATTGTGAAACAACTGTATAAAGAACATTATGTTTTCAGTAAGTATTTTTAATTAAGCAAAAAAATCTCAATATGTTAAGTATAAAAGTTCAACACAAACGTATATATCCATACATAAAAATATCCTATGTATACATACATACATCAGATGTATGTCCATATATGTGCATGTATGTATATACATGTGTGTGCATGTGTGTGTATATAAAATATTTGAAAGTATATACATGGACAAATATGCCTAAATGCAAAAAGACAGGTCTGGAAGGTCACATTTTAAATTGGAAACAGTGTTTACTCTGGACAGGGTAGTAGGGCTGGGTGAAGTGAAGGAAGACTTTCTTTTTTTATTGCATGTCCTTTTTTATTGTTTGTGTTTTTACACTGTTACAATGTATATCATTAAAATTTTTAAATAAACATAATTAAACCAGAAAAGTAAACACTCATATATATGGAGAAAAAAGCTCACCAAAATGTAAATATATCTGATTTAGCCATGTGTGGGGTTTTTTTCCCTTTGTTATACTTTTTAGGGTTTTTTCCCCACTTTTTTACTAAACATCTATTACAATTAGAAAAGTTTTAAATGTTGAACCTAGGAGTATATTATTAGATAAATTGATCCTCAAATTTGAAAGGATTAATTCACATTGCAAATGCATTCTCACCTTGCTAGACAGACCAGGAATAATATTTGTATCTCATTTAGTTTTTTACACTAATGAGTTTACAGCACTTTAGAAAACACTATTCAGACCTTGCTTACTCCATTATCGTATTGTCTATTTCAAAGGTGCCTTTTACAGAGCAGTTAACCTGTATGTTTTTCAATTTAAAAAAGAGGAGGGAAAATTCTAACTGAAGAGATATCAGAACATTTCAGACCATCTAGATAATCCCACAGCTGAAGCTTAAAGATTCTTCACATGGGGGAAAATCGTAACTAACACAAGCACCCACCAAAAAAGTGAAGTGTAAATTATACCATAACTGTTTAACAAGGAAACTAAATGGACAGTAATCGATATGTGATTTAAGTGGGGTAAATGGAGGAGAGCAGCAAACAAGAGGGCAAAATCAGAGAAGTTGGGCAAAAGAATGTCTAGAAACTTCAAGACAAGTAAAGGAATTTAGTAGGAGCTTATTGGTATAACTTCTATCAAAGATACTTGATTTTGAAGCCTTTCAACAGGCTTGGTTTGAGGAGGTACAAGCCCTTTGGTTTGTTTGCAGATTTACTTAAAACTTGAAAAGCAGGAAGCGATAAAATTAGACAAGGCGTCAAACCCACCAGTCTGTAGCAGAGGGCTGGAAATTTCTGTAAGTTACTAAGGATAAAAATTAGGTTTGGGGCTTCCCTGGTGGCGCAGTGGTTGAGAGTCCGCCTGCCGATGCAGGGGACACGGGTTCGTGCCCTGGTCCGGGAAGATCCCACATGCCGGGGAACGGCTGGGCCCGTGGGCCATGGCCGCTGAGCCTGCGCGTCCGGACCCTGTGCTCCGCAATGGGAGAGGCCACAACAGTGAGAGGCCAGCGTAGCGAAACAAAAAAAAAAAAAAAATTAGGTTTGGTGAGAAAATATAAACAAACAAGGTGTTAGAGAAAAGAATGTTAAATCAAAACGCGGATGGATCTTTCAGGGACTAAACTGGCTCCATGTGCCATGCCATTTTTGCTCAACTAGAAATCCCAAGAAAGTTGATCACTGAATCCTGTGTTTCTAAGTAATCCTTATTTTTCCTAATGATGTGAATGCAAATAATGCTATTTTTTTTGAGTTGGGGGTGCCATGTCGTGTGGCTTGCGTTACCAATCTTAGTTTCCCGACCAGGGATTGAACCCAGGCCACGGGAGTGAAAGTGCTGGGTCCTAACCACTGGACCACCAGGGAATTCCCATGAATACAAATATTTAAAAATAATTAAATATAGAAGGCACACTCTACTGATATAATGGCTGCTATAATTAAAGAACCCAGAAAATGTTAGTGGCTTAACACCATAGAAATGATTTCCTTGTTCATGAATAGGTTCAACGCAGATTCAATGCAGGTGTTAGAGGGATGGCCCTCCAGGCAGTGATTCAGGGCCCCAGACTCCTATCGTCTCATAGCCAAATCATCTTCTGGGCCCTAGAAATCTTTTACTTCCCATCAGTAGATGGTGAAAGAGTAGGTAGAGAAGAAGACAACATCACTTCTGCTTGCATTCCATTAGCAAGAACTGAACACAAGTCTTCATCTAGATGTAGCTCCCTCCTGGGCAGGCACATCCTAGCAACATTACCTTGTTAAAGAAGGGAAGGGAAGCACAAATCTTTGAAGGACAGTGAGGCAAGTCATCTGGACCACAAATGCTATTTCAAATATCAGTGATAGTCTTGTCAGAGGTTCAGTTCTCAATGGCCTAACCTAAATATAATTCCAGTTGTACCTAATTGCACTGGCTTATGATTGTTCTATAGATAGAACATATATGCATGCTTTTAGTTCCCAACTGGACTGTCGGAGCAGGGACAATCTTTTCTCAAATTTTTATTAAATTCCTTCCTACCCAGAGTTCTGAAAGAGCAACAATTATGCTCAACTAATGTTGACTCTGGATAAACTCTCTTAGTTTCCATCTTCACCCCAGTCTGAGAGACATGGAACAGCTTCTGTTTCCTCTCATTTTCACCCATAGGCTCTGAATGAATGGCTAGGGAACTTTCTCTTTGTAAAACAAACAAACAAATAGCTCCTAAGTAATAAACCAACCTAGTTTTAAGGTAAGCAAATATTAACTTTAATTTAGATTCTTCTCATTGTCATTTATGTCTTATCCTCTTCATTTCATCTTTTGTTTTTGACTCAACACTTGCTTCTTTTAGCATTTTGCTCCCCTTCCCACCAATTTTTGTTGAAAACTCTACATTTTTTAATCTCTTTCATGGCAGACTCATGTGTCACCTGGGCTAGTTGTTACATTTAGCTAATATTTTGCAATAAATGATATATGGTTAACAGACAAGCCAGTTACTTAGTTTCTGAAGTTCTGAAGTGGCAACTATATCTTGCTTTGTGGAATTATTATCCTAGTATGGTGACTCACATTCCCTGTATTTTAATAAAGATAACATCTGTATTTAAGATTCTCCTTAATTCTAATAATCTCACCAGTCATTTCATACCTGTAAAAATAGGCCTTATAGCTGTTCCTTCCTTCCCCACTACTGCCCGTAAGTCAGATGCTGCCTGTCACAAATTCCCAATGAACATGAACATGCCCCCAGGGACTGCTGCTGGGGAAGAGAATAGAGATGGATCTGGGCAGACCCATTACTGTTACTGTAAAAGCACATGCCCTCCTGAGGGTGAGTCACATATTAAGACCAGTCTATTTTTGTGCCCTTACTTTTATAGCCCAGATGAATCTGGTGTAGCTTTATTATAATAATGTGAACCCTGTTGTCTAAGTCCATTATCATACACTGTTGTTAAGATAGGAATCCTTTGGCGGTATGGAAAATATCTAAAAATATTGTCTTTGAATGGTGACCAAAAAATATATAAAATATTTTTCTATTTTTGTAAGACAGCCAACTGTCCTCTAATATGATCCCCCATTCCGAACTAGTGGCTAAGAAAATGCAATACCTAGATGTTTCTTTGATCTACATTTGCCTTATGTCTTCTTGCCAGAGCTGCAAGCATTTCTCAGTTGTGTTTGAGAGACAGGAAAAGAAAGAGAAAATCTGTAATCTGTACACATGCTCTTAAGTGGCACAGCCAAAGCTCTGGTACTGCTTTATTTATTGCAGAACTCAGTAACAGATCTGTTATGTCTTTTAATATACCCCTATCCAAAGACATGTTATGGTCATCATTCACAAAAATGTTATTAAAAATTCATCCCCATTAACAAATATGTAATAATCACCTCTGATGTGTAAGGCATTGTATTAGGTAACTGAGTGGCAGTGAGTATGGAGAAGACACCTACAAAGAAAATAAAAGCTCTATTATTTTAGTAACCTGAATTTTAGGGTTAACTGTGAATGTGTAATCTAAACATTGTCCTACCTATTAAAATAACTGCAGCTGTAAGAAATCTTGATTATTCAAGTCTTTCGCTATCTATTGCCTCCTTATCACAGCCCACCAATCCTGGTGTCCTTGATTGATTGCAGAGTTGCAGTGTTTGGGATTGAATTTACCTCTAACTTGAACCACTCAAATAAGACCTCACAGTCTTACCAAACTTTTCTTATTTTAGTCTCAAATCATATATTACTTCATCTGTATAATCTTGTTCAAGCTACTCTATGTGTGCCCTTTTTTCTGTGGTTTTTCCACTTCAGAATATATATACCATGATGAGTTTTAGCCCAGCTAAATTGTTTTAGTGTAGAACTATCATCTTTTCTGACCTATATATATAGACTGCAATGAGACTGCAGTCTTAACAGTAGTAGTATTACCTGCTCATAATAATACTAATAAACATTTTTCTAAATATAAAATCAGTTCTATTATCATGCAGTTAGAGCCATCATTTTATAGATTCATTTTCTGGGCAGAACATTTCAGGGGCTACTGTTTATTGCTGATAAATATAGCTTGCTTATTTAAGCTCTTTACCTTTTCCTAACCCTGCCAAAAGATCTTCTGAAGCAAGAAGTTTTAGAATGACAGAGGTAATGTGCTGAAAGCATTGGACAACCTCTTATTGGAGGCACCATGATCAGATAGTAAAGCAACCACTGTAACTCAAGGTCAAATGATCCTTAATCTAAAAACAATCTCTAAAAGACATAAGAAGGGTTTTAACCTTAACAGCTGCTGCATTTGAGGCCCTATTTTATCTCCCTGCAGAGTAAAGTCAATAATATGAGAATCATAAACCGAGCAGGATTGCAAATCCTCTTATCCTATCTGCTAGAAATCAAGCAAGTGGCGGAAAGCATTGTTTCAAAATTTCACTAATGCAAAGAAATTAGAAAATAGTTCATAAGATGATTGTTCAATGTAAGCAGTGGTCAGATAATGATATTTGATGGGAGTTTTTTTCTCTGCTTCCTTCCTGAATCCACTATTTAACATTCTAGAAAACCATTCTGATGGAAAAAAGTCAAAAGTATGCAAAAATAAAATTAGGCTTATTAATCACTTTGTAATCAGAAAACTTGAACAGTTTTATTCAAAGAGAAGCTTCCTAACTCTTATACCTTATTTACTCAGAATCTAAAACAGAAATTAAATTCAACAATTCATATTTCTGTATTGAGTGTTTTGCCTCAGAATACTTTATATTCATACTTATTCCTACAACCAAAGGGATGAAGCAGTCATTTGGATAATTTTTTTTAAACAGAATTTTAATTTTATTTTGTTAGAGAAAAGATTTGTAGAGTAATGCTTCTCAAACCTTAATATGTACACAAATCACTTGGAGACCTTGTTAAAAAGCAGGTTCTGATTCAGCAGGTTTGGGATGGGGCCTGAGATTCTACATTTCTAACAAGCAACTAGTGAGTACCAATTGTATTGGGCCAAGGCTCACACTTTGAGTGGTCAGATCATAGAATTCTGTGTTATTCCTGCACAGTATTTAAAGAGAGAGTGAAGGGAGGATAGATGTGAAAATGGATTTTCTGGATTTTCTCATTCTTTGCTTTCATTTGCATGCATAGATATTTCTATCAGTTTTTAAAAAGCAAACAGGGAGTACACGTTTTATCCTTTTGAAAATACAAAACACAAAGCAAATGCAAAATAAGCACTATTATGATTTATACTAAGCTTTGCATCAACATCTAATGCACCTCTTATTAATTCATGGACTACTAATTTAATCTTCCTCCTGTGATCGGTCAACAAGTAAACAATGCTCAGATTGTTGAGGAAATACAAATTTAAATGTAACCAATCAAAATATTCAGTTAAGTTTCATTGAATAGTTTACAAATAATAGTGTAAAAAGACCGTTTTAAATTAGAAATTCACTGAAAGTAACATTTTTCTTTGTTGAGCTCAGAAATTAACATATCGCTTAAAATGCTGGCTCAGCCCTTGGACAGGTTCCTTGACTTCACTGAGGAGTTCAAACTATGTTAAATCTTTTAATAAAGCTCTGGGGGAAATTCCACTGCCATATAATGAAATTCCATTATGTATGACTTATTTTTCGCTCTCCAACTGATAATAAAATGTATCAAATGGCATTTCCCTTTATTTTTTTCCTGAGGTTTGTTTATTGTACTACTATTTATGTATTCTTCAAGGGCAGTGTTTCTGCTTAAAAGTATTTTTAATTTTGTTCTTCAAGAAGTACTAAAATATGTAAATTTTGTTATTGTAATGATGTCATAGTGTATTAAGAATTATGAATTAGCAATTATCCCGCTTAATGATTTCCATAAATATTCTGCCATTTATAGTGTTAAAATGCCAAGAAATAACTTTATGACACAAAAAGATTTATTTTCTCAGAGTCCTGCACATAGTTAGCATCTAATAAATATTTATGTATGAACTGTAGCCTGATCCTTCGATGGCTGAGCAAGAACTGCTGCAATGGCTGTGGACTTTCAATTTTAAAGGAAGGAAATATGTACATTAAAAAACTGGAGTACTTGATTCATATCAAGTACCTATCACAAAGCAGGCCTTTAATAGATGTTTGTTGATGATGGTATTAATTATAAATTAACATTTGTAGAAAGTTTTACAGCTAACAAAATAAGTTCACTCACAGAACCCTGTTAAATAGGTGAGAAACACACAGAGAGACATGGCCCAGATCCCTCTTTGAGGAATGACATTTTTGTCCCCACTGCTGGGAATGCTATCAGCAACCCCTTCAGGAATCACATCAGAGACGCCTTTTTAAAAATGGTCCACATCCAGTGACACATGGAAGCAGAGGTATTGCTACAGACTAAATGTTTTTATCCCCCAAAATCCCTATGGTGAAACCTAACCCTCAGTGTGATCATATTTGGCAATGGGGCCTCTGGGAGGTACTTAGGTCATGAAGTTGGAGCCCTCATTAATGGGATTAGTACCGTCATAAAAGAGACCCCACAGAACTCCCTAGCCCTTAGGTCATGTGAGGACACAGCAAGAAGACAGCTGTCTTTGAACCAGGAAACGAGCCCTCACCAGACACTGAATCAGCTGGCATCTTGATCTTGGACTTCCTAGCCTCCAGAACTGTGAGAAATAAATCTTTGTTTTTTAAGTCACCAAATCTATGGTATTTTTGTTATGGCAGCCCAGACTGACTAAGACAAGTTTAAAGGTCCAGGCACTTCAGATCAGTGCAGGACAAGCTCAGGCTTGATTTTGCCCTCTACCTAATTCTGATCTTACACCCCTTGTTTTCATAGGAGTTGATCCCAAAAGCCTCCCCAGCCTGGCACAATAGGCACTGTCATCTTTGTCTTATAGATAAGGAAACAGAGGGGAGTGACTTGCCCTAGGTTAGGCAGCTTTGCCAAGTCATGAGCTGAGTCCTACTTGTTATAAATCTTAGTTCCTCTATCATGGGACTTTGATCTCTCTGGCCTGTCAGATCCTTGGAATGGATTTTATCTGTAGAAGATGCATTCAACTAAAGCAGCTTGAGGTCCCTTTAATTATTTTCCAAATGTTTGGTGCCAGATATTCCTTTTCTACACCTTCACCTCAAGAAGTGCAATGGAAACTGGTATACAGTTAACACTGACTGTCCTCAGGCATGCTGCTCTAAAACTCTGACATCAAATTCAGAATGCCCTTGGCCCCAGGCCCCTTGTCTGCAAGGAAAGGGCCGATATTGAGATAGAAGTGTCTGGGGCAGGGCCAAAAGCAGGCATAAACCAGGGTAAATTCAGGATTCACTAAAAAGCACAGAAAATGGGGTAAGAGCAAGGGAAATGTCTGGAACTGGAGTAGAAGTAAGGACAGGGAAAAGGCAGGAGAAATGACAGAGACAGAGGCAAAATAAGGCAGAGATAGAGGCCTTCCTTCCTGGGTTTTTGCAGCTACTCTATCTGTGAGCCCTCAGACCTAGTAGATACTGGACATGCTTCAAAAAGATCTTCCCTTTTTACTGATGAGCCAGTTCTCACTTCCCCAATTATCCTGCTTTATCCCTGGGGGATGGGAGAGTCCTTAAAAGCTCCACATGGAGTATGTTCTGTAGCTGTGAATAGCTTTGAGTGTGTTGTAGTGTTTCGAGTCAAACCAAACACCAGCCACAACTCAAACATACTGTGGGTCTTCATTACAAGAATCATTATCAAAGAAGGAATTTTTCAAACCAAATCTATGGGCCCACTTTTTTAAGTTTTATTTGATAGCACACATTCCCAATAGAACAAGAAAAAAATAAGAATTTTTCCTTTGCATCTGTTGTAATAAGATTTGATCAGTTTTTATGAAGAGAAGAAAATGCTCACTGTTGAATTTGTCAGTCTGTTCTAGAGGACTTAAAATTGGAAAAAAAAAAGGAAGGGGAGGGGTCAGGGTAAAACTCTAAGTATGAAACCAGTGTTGAATGTACCTAGTAACCCACATGAGAAAATAATTAAAGAGTCAGTAGGACATAGCACTTAGGTTCCTAGTTGCCTGAATACCAATTACCAAACATATAATGTGATGTTCATGAAAGAAAACCAACACCCTCCCATAGACATTATTGCATCTTGGCAAAATAAGATTCACAAGTGGCAACTCCTACGGAAAGCACCACATTGTTTAAAGGGAATATCGCTCTGTGTCAGGAAGATATATACCTTTGTGAAAAATCCCAAAATCAGGGATGGCAGGATGATAAACAACATCTGGCTAGAGATAAAAAGAAGGAACATCAAAATGATATTACTGTTGGAGAGGATAGGATAGGAGTGATGGTTGGTAAAGTAGCCATTCCAGGCAGAAGGAGAGAATGGATGATCACTTCCTGACACTGATCACACATCTGGCACAAATACAGAGGCAAGAACAGAAGTGATGAAGAATTGTGCTTATCTAGACATCTCCAGGAAGTCAGTCAGCTAAAAGTATAGCATTGGATACATCTCACTGACAACTTCATCTTTTAGAAGGCAGGAAAGGTAATGAAGGGGATTTCCGCATAGAACCTAATCCTGACAAGCAGAGAAAGTACTGGTTGGCAGAGTGGAAATGATAGAATCCTTGAGGAGGAGGAGAAAACCAGTAATAGCAACTTACGGTCTGTGATAGAAAAAGCTTTGAACCTTGAGCAAAGCTAGATATTTGGCCTAAACTAAAAGAAGACAGATTTCCAAAGGTTCAGAAAAAAGATAGGAATGATCTACAGCCAGAGACTGGGCACACAAAGAAGGACTCTATGCTCTTAAACACCCAGTCCGAGAATCTAATGATGAAGGTGAGGGAGAGGTAGCTAAGGAAACTGCTCAACCAGCTCTCAGATGAACGGAGACATTTTAAAGACATCATTTATAAAGAATGGAAGGACCAACATGTAACCTCAAAGAAATGAAAACTAATACCAAGGGAATAAAGTAAAGCTTGTGAAAATTGCCAAAGATGATGAAAATAGGTTTCCTAAAGGGAGCAAGAAACAGATATGGGAAAATACCATGAAATCTACAGAAAAGAGTCAAAAAGCAAAACGTTTCAGGTCTTTTCTCTGTTGTAGAAGACCTTTGTTTCTTTGTCCCACATCTCGTGAGGTTGGCCCTGGCCATGGTCATGAACACATGCTCAAACAGGATGTCTCCCTATGAGATCTGATACATGGATACTGAGAATGTGTTTCTCTTCCTTTTGGATTTGAACCAAGCCCATGAGCTATCTTCCCTACCATTTAGAGAGCCCATCTACAAAAGGAATCAGAACTCAAATATGGCAAGAAATTTAGGCTTCTGATGACATCTTATGAATCCCTGAATCCAGCCATGATTGAAGCAAACCTTACCCTTGAATTCCCCAGCTATGTGAGCTAAGGTGTTCTTTTTTATCGTAAGAGTTTAAGTTGGGCTTCTTGTAATCAAAAGAGGCCTGACTAATACATTGGTTGAGAAGGTTAACTGTCAGTTTAAAAAGGAGAAAGCAAATACTGGGAGGAGGAAATTAAAGCCCAAGCAAGAAAAGGGGTTGAAAAATACACCTTTCAAAGGACTTTGGTTCCATTCCATAAAACCAAAAGAAGGCTCAGATGACATCAGTGAACTGTAAATAGTCATCTTTGAAGAATTATGGGAACAGAAGTCTTGCTGGCAGGTGGAAAAAGGGCAAATAAATGTTACCATTTTCAAAAAGGTGAAAGAAGTTAAATTCTTTAAACTACATGCCAAAGAGATTAGCTAGATCTCTAGCAAAATGTTAGAGTATAAAATGTGGGTAAATACTTATAAAGCAGAGAGGCAATCATTAGGGACCAGTACAGGTTCATGAAGTTCAATTCCTGCTGGGATTATATTATTTCCTTTTTGAACTGCATATCCCAGAGATGTTGAAGGGATTATTCATTATGCCAGGTACTGTGTGAGGCACTGTGCTGATATAGTAGAGTATTATGTGTGATGGTTGTGGTCATAATTGGTTTGCCTACTTAAGTATAATAATGTCTACTGTGTGTTGACAACCTCACATGTTCCAAAATACACACACATACATACTGCACAGTACACATACACACATGCATGCACACATAATATACACAGGCATGCATATATATATATATAAACACATATGCATGTACACAAATGCACATGCACGGGCATACACAGACACATGCACATAAATATGTCACATATACACACAATACATGCACATTTACACATATACAAAAACACATTTACACATATAAGTACATACAACATACACATGTATATGAACATACACACATATATATACACACACCAGTATAAAAATCTAATGTGGGCAATACAAATCCCTATTGGAGAAAGTTGGAGTGAAGCAATTTGTCCAAGGTCACACACTAGTAACATCAAAATATGTATATGAATCTAAAATTTTCTGTTTCTTAAACTAATATTCTTTGTCAGCAATGGGTATCTATGTGCACCATAGAAAAGCTACTGAAAGAGGAAGCTGAGGAAAAGGTCTGAAATATCTTTGACCTCTTCAACTTTTAAAAATTTGAATGACAATAGAGAGCATTACAATCAAGTCTGAAAATAATTCAGAAATATATGTTGTTGAAAGAATTGGAATCTATACTGAAGACAACAAGAAGAAATATATTAGCAATAAAATGAATTCTCAGACACAGGCTGCACACAGCACAGGCACCTTAAGGAGAATTTCACTTGACTGTGAGCTCAAGGAATTAACAGTGAGAAGTTGCGTCTAAAAGAATAAACTCATCCCTGGGCTGCATTAACAGCAGTATGAAGTTCAGGAAAAGGGAGGAAATTATCATTTTTAACCCTATATGGACTAAATTAACACAGTGACACAGACACAGATAATGGCCATGATAATGAGGAATTTAATCTTGTAATAGCTAGATTAGAGAAAGATGACCACTATGTTTGATGAGACAAGTAAAGACTTTCACCGTGGGTGTGTGAGAAGAATTCATTACATATCCTTCTATCATCCAGAGAGTTTTAAAAGGAAATATGGGAATTAATGGAAAACTTCTGTGAGTCAGATGTCAACACAATATAAATGTAAGAATTCCTGGTATTGCAGAGATTAAATGCAGTGCCATGGAAAGCAGTGATCAAACATTTTAGTAAGATGATGCTTTCCTGACATAAAGGAAGTCAGAGGATCATGGAAGACATCTCTTTGCTCCTAGAAAGAATGACTTGAGTGGTCTTTCATATGAAATGTAGGTAGGGTGGGCATCCATTACCCAATTGCCCTAACAGTCCCCCAAACAAAACCCACTAAACAATCTCTGTGGAAGGAAATTGATCTACTAGCACAAGAAGCTTCCCAGAAGTTTCTCTGGGAAAGAAGGAACTCAGATCCTGGTCTGTGTGTCCCAAGATTTGAATTTAGAGAAAACTTTAAGTGCAGGCTGAGGTGACTTTGACCCCCAAAGGGAGAGCTTATCAGGAGGACAGGAGGGAGCCACTTATTGCATTAAGCTCAGCACATAGGATGTTTGTGGGGAAGAGCTAGTTATAGCATGATATGTGGCTGAGGCTGAGAGCTGCTTGAGCTGTAGTTTACTGGAGGTTATGTTTAAAGAATAATTAATGAACATGCGTGCAACCACCTTGGTATGCAAGCAGGGCATACGAATGTGACATGTGCAGGGATATGGACCAACAAGGGTGTAACCAAGATGAAGGGAACATCAATTCATCTGTGCAGTTGAGTCTTCAACAGGACATCATGTGGCAGACAGCAAGCAGCAAAAGCAGGAGGCAATGATCCTCCTCTATTTTTTGTCATCTCTACTTTCAGTAGTACGAATGATTGCCATGCCTTCTTTCACTGTCTAGTCTCTGGGATTCCTGGACAATTGGAATTGGGTGGTGATCAATGGAGAGATACTGTAGTTCTGTTATTAAGGATAGGTAGGTGCTTGTCTGTCCAACATTAGAGGAGGCTTCCCTCTCTAACCAACGGAAAGAAGCAGAGATCAGTTAAGCACTTTTACACACGTGTGGTTTTTTATTAAGGCAATGCCCAATCATATTTAATATTACCTACACTGCTTTGAGACCTGTGCCTGAAATTGGAAAACTTTCAGGGTTCTAAAAGTCCTGAGTCCCAAGCCTCTGTGTCTTGCTTTTAGGGGCAGAGGAACAGGAAAGGGCATCCGCAGCTGAATTAGTTTCCCATTGCTGCTGTAACAAATTACCATAAACTTGATGGCTTAAAACAACACAAATTTATTATCTTACAGTTCTGGAGGTCAGATGTCTGAAGTGTGTCTCAGGAGGATACAATCAAGATGTCAGCAGAGCTGCTTTCCTTCTGGAGGCTCTGGGAGAGAATTCATTTCCTTGCCTTTTCCAGTTTTTATAGGCTACCCACTCTCCTTGGCTGTGGCCACCTTTGAACAGTCTCATCACTCCAACCTCTGCTTCCATTGTCACATCTTCTCTCTCATGTCTCCCTCTCTCCCTTATAAAGACCCTTCTGATTACATTGGGTCCACCAGAGTAATTCAAGATAATCTCCCCCATTTCAAGATATTTAACTTAATCACATCTGAAAAATCTTTTTGCTGTATAACATAGTCACAGTTTCCAGGGACTGGGACATAGACACCTCTGGGGCCATGATTTTACCTTCCACAGCAGCCTGTGACAACTTTAGAAGAAATTCTGAGCTATTACTTCAGCAGCTAGAAGGAATGTTCTGTTTTCTTGTTTTTTAACCTCTGTCAAAGCTGAGAGGACAGAGGTTTTAGTTTATTGATGCAATATCCACAAGCCTAATCCATTAGATCTCGCAGAGGAGAAAGTTTCAGAGAAATCCTTAAACGGACACAGACCTCCCAAACTTCAAGAAGGCAAGTGGTACAGAGAACAAACAGGATTACTTAAAAGAAAATATCCCCCTCAGTGTGGTTCTAACATCCTATAGGAAGATGACAATAATCTTTGGCTTACCTGGTTTGGGGAACAGTTTTAATTTTAATATTTTCTATTCCTGCCCCCAAAATTAAAATCATTGTTTGGCAAAGCATCAAGTGGTTCAGGCCCTTATGGGAGAATTTCCTCCAAATCTCCCTTACCAGTGCTCAAGAAGCTCATAAGGGAAATGAAGAGGAAGTGGCCTTACTTGAAACCTAACTTGGTGAAACAAGTCACAAAAGCTACATGAAGAAAAATCTTTAATTTAGTACAGTTTCTAAAAGCATCTGCCTCTTTAACATGTTTCTCATTTCTGTTTCTGCCAACTTCAGGCAGTAGGCAACTGCATATTTTTTTCACTTTATGATGATGCCAAAAGACTAGCCAGTAGTACCTATTCCTTTCTATGGCCCAACTTGCTTATTAGAAACTGTAGTTACTATATCCCATACTAAGACCAACCCAAGTCTGAAAGTTGGAGACATTTTAACTGGCAGGCACAGAAACTATAAAACATGCAAGCTTTTTACATTGTAGTCACCTTTATGTAAGAAAAAAATTCTACTCGTTCTCTGACCAGTGCAAGCCAATCATTAACCCCTTGTCTAGAGACAACACAGGTAACTCAATATCAATAACCACAAAGCATGAATGCCTAGCAATGTCAAAATAGATGCTTGGAAATGCCCTGTCTACAAATAAAATTTGGTATTCTTCTTATTACTATTCTATCTACAAATAAAACACAATGTTTTTATTATTACTGTCATATTCTGATGAAACTAATCTATTTTTTTTCTTTAACATCTTTATTGGGGTACAATTGCTTTACAATAGTGTGTTAGCCTCCGCTTTATAACAAAGTGAATCAGTTATACATATGTTCCCATATCTCTTCCCTCTTGCGTCTCCCGCCCTCCCACCCTCCGTATCCCACCCCTCCAGGCGGTCAAAACGCACCGAGCCGATATCCGTGTGCAATGCAGCTGCTTCCCACTAGCTATCTATTTTACATTTGGTAGTGTATATATGTCCATGCCTCTCTCCCGCCCTGTAACAGCTCACCCTTCCCCCTCCCCATATCCTCAAGTCCGTTCTCCAGTAGGTCTGTGTCTTTATTCCTGTCTTACCCCTAGGTTCTTCATGACATTTTTTTTTTCTTAAATACCATATATATGTGTTAGCATACGGTATTCGTCTTTCTATTTCTGACTTACTTCACTCTGTATGACAGACTCTAGGTCTATCCACCTCATTACAAATAGCTCAATTTCGTTTCTTTTTATGGCTGAGTAATATTCCATTGTATATATGTGCCACATCTTCTTTATCCATTCATCTGATGATGGGCACTTAGGTTGTTTCCATCTCGGGGCGATTGTAAATAGACCTGCAATGAACGTTTTGGTACATGACTCTTTTTGAATTATGGTTTTCTCAGGGTATATGCCCAGTAGTGGGATTGCTGGGTCATATGGTAGTTCTATTTGTAGTTTTTTAAGGAACCTCCATACTGTTCTCCATAGTGGCTGGACCAATTCACATTCCCACCAGCAGTGCAAGAGTGTTCCCTTTTCTCCACACCCTCTCCAGCATTTATTGTTTCTAGATTTTTTGATGATGCCCATTCTGACTGGTGTGAGATGATATCTCATTGTAGTTTTGATTTGCATTTCTCTAATGATTAATAACGTTGAGCATTCTTTCATCTGTTTGTTGGCAGTCTGTATATCTTCTTTGGAGAAATGTCTATTTAGGTCTTCTGCCCATTTTTGGATTGGGTTGTTTTTTTTTTTGTTATTGAGCTGCATGAGCTGCTTATAAATTCTGGAAATTAATCCTTTGTCAGTTGCTTCATTTGCAAATATTTTCTCCGATTCTGAGGGTTGTCCTTTGGTCTTGTTTATGGTTTCCTTTGCTGTACAAAAGCTTTGAAGTTTCATTAGGTCCCATTTGTTTATTTTTGTTTTTATTTCCATTTCTCTAGGAGGTGGGTCAAAAAGGATCTTGCTGTGATTTATGTCATAGAGTGTTCTGCCTATGTTTTCCTCTAAGAGTTTGAGAGTTTCTGGCCTTACATTTAGGTCTTTAATCCATTTTGAGCTTATTTTTGTGTATGGTGTTAGGGAGTGATCTAATCTCATACTTTCACATGTACCTGTCCAGTTTTCCCAGCACCACTTATTGAAGAGGCTGTCCTTTCTCCACTCTACATTCCTGCCTCCTTTATCAAAGATAAGGTGACCATATGTGTGTGGGTTTATCTCTGGGCTTTCTATCCTGTTCCATTGATCTTTCTGTTTTTGTGCCAGTACCATACTGTCTTGATTACTGTAGCTTTGTAGTATAGTCTGAAGTCAGGGAGCCTGATTCCTCCAGCTCCGTTTTTCGTTCTCAAGATTGCTTTGGCTATTCGGGGTCTTTTGTGTTTCCATACAAATTGTAAAATTTTTTGTTCTAGTTCTGTGAAAAATGCCAGTGGTAGTTTGATAGGGATTGCAGTGAATCTGTAGATTGCTTTGGGTAGTAGAGTCATTTCACAATGTTGATTCTCCCAATCCAAGAACATGGTATATCTCTCCATCTATTTGTATCCTCTTTAATTTCTTTCATCAGTGTCTTATAATTTTCTGCATACAGGTCTTTTGTCTCCTTAGGTAGGTTTATTCCTAGATATTTTATTCTTTTCGTTGAAATGGTAAATGGGAGTGTTTTCCTGATTTCACTTTCAGATTTTCATCATTAGTGTATAGGAATGCCAGAGATTTCTGTGCATTAATTTTGTATCCTGCTACTTTACCAAATTCATTGATTAGCTCTAGCAGTTTTCTGGTAGCATCTTTAGGATTCTCTATGTATAGTGTCATGTCATCTGCAAACAGTGACAGCTTTACTTCTTCCTTTCCGATTTGGATTCCTGTTATTTCCTTTTCCTCTCTCATTGCTGTGGCTAAAACTTCCAAAACTATGTTGAATAAGAGTGGTGAGAGTAGGCAACCTTGTCTTGTTCCTGATCTTAGTGGAAATGCTTTCAGTTTTTCACCATTGAGGACGATGTTGGCTGTGGGCTTGTCATATATGGCCTTTATTATGTTGAGGAAAGTTCCCTCTATGCCTACTTTCTGCAGGGTTTTTATCATAAATGGGTGTTGAATTTTGTCAAAAGCTTTCTCTGCATCTATTGAGATGATCATATGGCTTTTCTCCTTCAATTTGTTAATATGGTTTATCACTGATAAATTTGCATATATTGAAGAATCCTTGCATTCCTGGAATAAACCCCACTTGATCATGGTGTATGATCCTTTTAATGTGCTCTTGGATTCTGTTTGCTAGTATTTTGTAGAGGATTTTTGCATCTATGTTCATCAGTGATATTGGCCTGTAGTTTTCTTTCTTTGTGACATCCTTGTCTGGTTTTGGTATCAAGGTGATGGTGGCCTCTTAGAAGGAATTTGGGAGTGTTCTTCCCTCTGCTATATTTTGGAAGAGTTTGAGAAGGATAGGTGTTAGCTCTTCTCTAAATGTTTGATAGAATTCGCCTGTGAAGCCATCTGGTCCTGGGCTTTTGTTTGTTGGAAGATTTTTAATCACAGTTTCAATTTCAGTGCTTGTGATTGGTCTGTTCATATTTTCTATTTCTTCCTGATTCAGTCTTGGCAGGTTGTGCCTTTCTAAGAATTTGTCCATTTCTTCCAGGTTGTCCATTTTATTGGCATAGAGTTGCTTGTAGTAATCTCTCATGATCTTTTTTATTTCTGCAGTGTCAGTTGTTACTTCTCCTTTTTTCATTTCTAATTCTATTGATTTGAGTCTTTTCCCTTTTTTTCTTGATGAATCCGGCTAATGGTTTATCAATTTTGTTTATCTTCTCAAAGAACCAGCTTTTAGTTTTATTGATCTTTGCTATTGTTTTCTTCATTTCTTTTTCATTTATTTCTGATCTGATCTTTATGATTTCTTTCCTTCTGCTAACTTTGGGGTTTTTTTTTTCTTCTTTCTCTAATTGCTTTAGGTGCAAGGTTAGGTTGTTTATTCGAGATGTTTCCTGCTTCTTAAGGTGGGCTTGTATTGCTATTAACTTCCCTGTTAGAACTGCTTTTGCTGCATCCCATAGGTTTTGGGTTGTTGTGTGTCCGTTGTCGGTTGTTTCTAGGTATTTTTTGATTTCCTCTTTGATTTCTTCAGTGATCACTTCGTTATTAAGTACTGTATTGTTTAGCCTCCATGTGTTTGTATTTTTTACAAATCTTTTCCTGTAATTGATATCTAGTCTCATGGCGTTGTGGTCAGAAAAGATACTTGATACAATTTCAATTTTCTTAAATTTACTGAGGCTTGATTTGTGACCCAAGATATGATCTATCCTGGAGAATGTTCCATGAGCACTTGAGAAAAATGTGTATTCTGTTGTTTTTGGATGGAGTGTCCTATAAATATCAATTAAGTCCATCTTGTTTAATGTATCATTTAAAGCTTGTGTTTCCTTATTTATTTTCATTTTGGATGATCTGTCCATTAGTGAAAGTGGGGTGTTAAAGTCCCCTACTATGAATATGTTACTGTCGATTTTTCCTTTTATGGCTGTTAGTATTTGCCTTATGTATTGAGGTGCTCCTATGTTGGGTGTATAAATATTTACAATTGTTATATCTTCTTCTTGGATCGATCCCTTGATCATTATGTAGTGTCCTTCTTTGTCTCTTCTAATAGTCTTTATTTTAAAGTCTATTTTGTCTGATATGAGAATTGCTACTCCAGCTGAAACTAATCTATTCCTGTTTTAGCAGCAAAAAACTGAGGTTAACTTTTGATTTTAGCAGTCATAAAATGGGGAAGTCAGTGCACATGTCCCAAAACAAAGGAGTAAATCTATTAGAGACATATTGAATTGCCATAGATGAAATTAATCATGAAGCAGTGACTTCTATAATACTTTCATAATTTGTATGTGTTACAAGTCTTTCTTATGGAGGGTTATAGAAGCCTGCATGATGTCAATGTAGTTTATTTTTTCTTCAGCAGATATAGAACAATTAACTTGAATTTATTTTTATTTAAGAATAATTTATAGAAGTACAAGAAGAGGGATATGATGCCAAAGTTAAATTAAGCCTTTGCAACCTCCACCTTCAATTTTTCCAAATTGATTCACCCTATAGCATTGCTATGACTGGACTTATCTATACTCTCTCCTGGAGTATATACAACCATAAGCATACTACACTATCTGCTGTATCTATTACTACTGTAGTTTCATTAAGTCTCAGTTTCCCAATCTGTAAAATGGGGAAATAATACTTTTTAGGGTACTTTTAAATGTCTCTAGACATTGCCAAATGTTTTTTGGGGAGGCGAAATCACCCCAGGGTAAGAACCATTGATTTAAGCAAATTGCTGGTTGTGACTATTTTAAAAAGCTTGTGTTGCTCAGAAGTTTCTTGGTGTTCTTTTTTTCCTATACCATATGTTAATTTACAAGACATTCTGCCATCTTGCTTGAATAGATTACAGGGGTTTTATTATCAGCTTATTTGGATAAAGCCTCAAGGAAGGAAAAGTCTAACAGTACAAAATACCTCTTTAGTTTTCACTTTTTGATTTGTAAAAAACAATGGTAAATTACTACGGCAATTTTGCATTTTTACCCACAGAAAAAATCACAAATCACACACACACAAGATCCAAGCTAAAAAATTTTTGAGTTTAGAGTTATTTAAATCCTATGATTAATTTAATTTTATTCTTTGTCTCATTACAAAAAGAATGATACATATCTTTTAAAAAAACTATTTCTTATTAATATACTCTTCAAAATTTAACTTATAAAAATAATTTATATAAGTATTTGTCATTTTTATGTCTTGGGTATTTGTGAAGTAGAAAGCAACATTGATATATAAAATGATGTTGCACATCTTGCCTTTGAATAATTGTCAGCCACAGTGAGTTAATTTGCAATTTCTCTATCTACAAGTGTTATTCCTATGAGACTACTTACCATACACAATCAATGAGTCTATTTGTCCACCAGTATACTGGCTTAACAAATAAATGTTAAGTTCTTCATTGTTTATAGAATAAAATCAAAGCTTATAATCTGCTATTCAAAAGATTTCTTAGGTCTATATTTATTGATCTGAAATAATGTCCAACCGATATTGTTAAGTGAAAAAAGCAAGTTCCTGAGGTATTACACGTGTGTGTTTAGAAAAAAAAATTGTGTGTGTATAAGAATGAGCATAAATGTGGAAAAATACAAACCAAACTGAACGTAGGACAGGGGCTAGAAGTATGGGAGAGAACAAAATAATCTGGTGAAAATGAAAATTTGTTCAAAATGAGTATTCAAAGTTTCATGTATTTGCTATTTATATGTAATTCATTTAAATCTAATTATTCCTTTCTTCCATATTCATGGTAAGGAAATCTGCAACAATCCAAATGGCCAAAAACTGTTATAGTTGGTTAAAATAGCATTTAAAATGTTTTTCCTATGTGTAGATTAATAACATATGCATTTAAAAAGAACATTAGAAAAATATTTTGAAAAACATTCATAATGGATATCTCTGGCTGAATCATGAGTGTACTTTATGTTATATTTCTTGTCTGTATTTTATTTTTTAATGAATATGTAATGCTTTTATAATGAGGGGCTAAAAAAAAAGGAAAAGGATCTGAGGAGTGGGGAATGGGATGAAGAAGCTGTTGACTTTCCAGAACACTAAAAAGTATGTCAGAAAATGCTGTGTGAATAAGTGGTCTTTAAATGTGTAAAATCAGTTTCGAAATTTGTCTCAGAGATATTTGTCAAGAGCCACTGGAGGAATTGAGTCATATTTTCACAGGAATCTCTTAGTAAAGGAGGGGAATGAATTCCAGGAGATAAAAACAGGTTGGTGGAAAATGGCTCCTTAGGATTTGTTCTCTTCTGGGTATGAGTTATTTCAGTTCAGGATATTTTTATTGTATATGGATATAGGAATATACCCTCATGTGATTAGAAAGATAATTTATATGGGATTAAATCCAAGAATTCATTTTCCCTTTGAACGAACTTCCTAAGAACTAGTGCCACTCTGTCCTTCATCATGCATAGACCTTATTTGGAGAACGACTGGTGTCCCAGGAATATAAATATAGCCTTTGAAATTGTGTTCTCAGGATTGGAGGTGATGCTTTCCTGGATTGTTTATTCTCTTGGTGCATGGGCTGCAGTAGTCATTCCCTTCATTGCCTTTAGTTCCCTCTCCTCCTCTTTCTACTTCTGCAAAGCTGGCAAGCTGTACAAAAAGCCATGATTTTTAAGATTGTATATGATATGTAAGCCCACAAACCCTTCAAAGGAGATTTTAGGATATAGTTAATAAATATATAGCACATGCTTAACTCATATTGTTATTTCCAATTTTTTAATTATCATTTCTTCTGAATACCCTTAGTTACAACAAGACTAAAAAGTGAAGCAGTTTCGTCAAGGAAGTATAGGGTCATAAGTATGCTAACAAAATGTAATTTGATCTTGTACTGCATTTAAAAGAAGCCCAGAGAGGAGGTTAAACTGGAAGTTTCGAAGGTGGTCACCCCATAGGAAAGATGTTAGATTCCAAAATCAGCTGTTAGACCACTGAGTGAAAGTTTCTAACTTAGTGACCTAGGACAGGTTTGAAGACTAACCTCTGTAAGGAAGATATATAAAAAGGTATAGGAGTAGTAAATAGATTTGTGAAGGGATATTTAAGAGAGAGCTGATTTAGCATTATGAGTGTCCCCCTCTCACCTGAATGGCAGGAAGTGTGGTACTTCCTTCCCTCTTAGCCACAAGCCAAGGGAGCAGGGCATCAGTGGATCCTACAGGGAGCTTCATGTGTGTTCCCTAGAGTTGGGAAGCACACTGTGCTGGTGCCAGAGGAGACTGGGGATCTAGAGGTGAGAGGTCTGAGGGCAGAGCCAGGAAAGAAATGCTGCTGCATTGGGGTTTGCCTGCACACCTTCAGTTTCGTCAAGATAAAAAATAAATGATAGAGAATAAAGGTCTCTTGGGGACCAAATGTGAGCCATTTTAAATGAGATTTTGCCCAAGAGGGTATCACTCAGAGGGTAAGAGACCTCCACTGAGTGTTTGTATAGAATGAACTCTAGGAAAACCAAAGCCTGAAGTTGGAGTCTGGGGCAGCAGCTGAAAAAATTTATTGCATCACTTTAATCATGAGTATTCTAATGGGCCAGCAGGGAGGTCTCTGAAGACCCCACCAAAGTGTCCAGGAGGGAAAAAGAAAGTTTCACCATCTTTCGTACCCAGAAAGCTTCCATTATGGGAGTAACTATCAAGTAAGAAATATCCTAACATCTTACCTATTTATCTCCTCCCTCCCCATCTGCCCCCATCTAGTAGGCCCTGAAGAAATCAAAAACATCAGCTAGTGGGCTGATGGAGAAGGAGGTGAGGTAGAGACAAATAGCCAACCATACTACTTCCCAGAAAGCATCCTGCTTGCCTATAGTCAAGCCCTAGTTCAGGGGAGGAAGAGAAACAAGTCTTAACTTTGAATGAAGACCTAAAGGTTGATATTTTAATTACTGAATTAAGATAGTATTTGGTGAATTACAGTGGCTAAAGAACTCTATAGTACCCAAGAGTGAATAGAAAATTCAGGAACCTGAGAGAGTTTTCATTCAGAGGGGAGAGAAGAACTTCCACTACTTAAACAGTTTAAAGGGACATTAGGAGATTAAAAAAAAGAAAGAAAGAAAAGAAAACCTTGTACTTTGATTATCCCAAAGGTTTGCCTGTTCAAAATACCAGGAACAGAACTTTTTAGAATAAAAGTCATGATAATGTTTTTAGCAGCACTCAGACCAAGATTAGGTTCTATTCTGATGTTGTTCCCTAAGAGGCATGTTGACAAAGTGACCAAGATGGTGAAGGGATACAAAAATCAAATCACAAGGGACAACTCAAGGAACTGAAGCTGTTTGGGCTGGAGAAAATTTAGGCAAGACACAATAGCTCATTTAACCTCTGTAAATAGACTTGTATATGGAGAACAGACTAGAAAAAATTCTGTGTTGTCCCTGAGGGCCAGATAAGGCCAGGAGGAAAAAATCTACTGCAAAATAAGGAAACATATATAATGCAAGTATTTAAAAACAAGTGTCTTTAGTTGTTTTAGATTGTCTTGTATAGCAGTATGTTACTTATTATTGGTTGTTCCAGCTGAGGCTGGATGACATTTGTCATGGTTCTTATACAGAGTGCCTATTAATCATTTGGTTCTAGGTCAAATTACCAAAGACCCATTTATGTTAAGCCAGTTTGCCCAGTGACCAATCCACCAACTGCCCACTTCACTGAAAACCAGTTCACCCAAGACGAGTTTGCTACATCTACTTGTTTCCTTTAACAATTTCATTTTAGTCGACTATTTCATTTTTTTCTCATAAGAGAACACTTCAAGTAATATTTAATTCATTACTGCCCTTGTTCTCTGGGGTCTGAGAGAAGAGAGACTGAGGATCAGAGAATACATTTAAGAATATACTCTTATATGGGGACATATGTATATGTATAACTGTTTCACTTTGTTATAAAGCAGAAACTAACACACCATTGTAAAGCAATTATACTCCAATAAAGTTATTTTTTTAAAAAAAAGAATAGGAACAAAACCCCACCCATTAGCAGAGAGGATGCCTAAAATCATAATAAGTCCACAGACACCCCAAAACACACCACCAGACGTGGACCTGCCCACCAGAAAGATAAGATCCAGCCTCATCCACCAGAACATAGGCACTAGTCCCCTCAACCAGGAAGCCTACACAACCCACTGAACCAACTTTAGCCACTGTGGAGAGACACCAAAAACAATGGGAACTACAAACCTGCAGCCTGCAAAAAGGACACCCCAAACACAGTAAGATAAGCAAAATGAGAAGACAGAAAAACACACAGCAGATGAAGGAGCAAGATTAAAAACCCGCCAGTCCTAACAAATGAAGAGGAAATAGGCAGTCTACCTGAAAAAGAATTCAGAATAATGATAGTAAAGATGATCCAAAATCTTGGAAATAGAATAGACAAAATGCAAGAAACATTTAACAAGGTCCTGGAAGAACTAAAGATGAAACAAGCAACGATGAACAACACAATAAATTAAATTAAAAATACTCTAGATGGGATCAATAGCAGAATAGCTGAGGCAGAAGAACGGATAAGTGACCTGGAAGATAAAATAGTGGAAATAACTACTGCAGAGCAGAATACAGAAAAAAGAATGAAAAGAACTGAGGACAGTCTCAGAGACCTCTGGGACAACATTAAACACACCAACATTCGAATTATAGGGGTTCCAGAAGAAGAAGAGAAAAAGAAAGGGACTGAGAAAATATTTGAAGATATTATAGTTGAAAACTTCCCTAATATGGGAAAGGAAATAGTCAATCAAGTCCAGGAAGCACAGAGAATCCCATACAGGATAAATCCAAGGAGAAATACGCCAAGATACATATTAATAAAACAGTCAAAAATTAAATACTAAGAAAACGTATTAAAAGCAGCAAGGGAAAAACAACAAATAACACACAAGGGAATCCCCATAAGGTTAACAGCTGATCTTTCAGCAGAAACTCTGCAAGCCAGAAGGGACTGGCAGGACACATTTAAAGTGATGATGGAGAAAAACCAACAACCAAGATTACTCTACCCAGCAAGGATCTCATTCAGATTTGATGGAGGAATTAAAACCTTTACAGACAAGCAAAAGCTATGAGAGTTCAGCACCACCAAACCAGCTTTACAACAAATGCTAAAGGAACTGCTCTAGGCAGGAAACACAAGGGAAGGAAAAGACCTACAATAACGATCCCAAAACAATTAAGAAAATGGGAATAGGAACATACATATCGATAATTACCTTAAATGTAAATGGACTAAATGCTCCCACCAAAAGACACAGATTGGCTGAATGGATACAAAAAAAGACCCATATATATGCTGTCTACAAGAGACCCACTTCAGACCTAGAGACACATACAGACTGAAAGTAAGGGGATGGAAAAAGATATTCCATGCAAATGGAAACCAAAAGAAAGCTGGAGTAGCAATTCTCATGTCAGACAAAACAGACTTTAAAATAAAGACTATTAGAAGAGACAAAGAAGGACACTACATAATGATCAAGGGAACGATCCAAGAAGAAGATATAACAATTGTAAATATTTATGCATCCAACATAGGAGCACCTCAATACGTAAGGCAAATACTAACAGCCATAAAAGGGGAAATCGACAGTAACACATTCATAGTAGGGCACTTTAACACCCCACTTTCACCAATAGACAGATCATCCAAAATGAAAATAAATAAGGAAACACAAGCTTTCAAAAATACATTAAGCAAGATGGACTTAATTGATATTTATAGGACATTCTATCCAAAAGAAGCAGATTACACTTTCTTCTCAAGTGCTCGTGGAACATTCTCCAGGATAGATCATATCTTGGGTCACAGATCAAGCCTCAGTAAATTCAAGAAAATTGAAATAGTATCAAGTATCTTTTCCGACCACAACGCTATGAGACTAGATATCAATTACAGAAAAAGATTTGTAAAAAATACAAACACATGGAGGCTAAACAATACAGTACTTAATAACGAAGTGATCACTGAAGAAATCAAAGAGGAAATCAAAAAATACCTAGAAACAACTGACAATGGAGACACGACGACCCAAAACCTATGGTGTGCCACAAAAGCAGTTCTAACAGGGAAGTTTATAGCAATACAATCCTACTTTAAGAAACAGGAAACATCTCGAATAAACAACCTAACCTTGCACCTAAAGCAATTAGAGAAAGAAGGAAAAAAAAACCCCAAAGTTAGCAGAAGGAAAGAAATCATAAAGATCAGATCAGAAATAAATAAAACAGAAATGAAGGAAATGATAGCAAAGATCAATAAAACTAAAAGCTGGTTCTTTGAGAAGATAAACAAAATTGATAAACCATTAGCCGGATTCATCAAGAAAAAAAGGGATAAGACTCAAATCAATAGAATTAGAAATGAAAAAGGAGAAGTAACAACTGACACTGCAGAAATACAAAAGATCGTGAGAGATTACTACAAGCAACTCTATGCCAATAAATGGGCAACCTGGAAGAAATGGACAAATTCTTAGAAATGCACAACCTGCCAAGACTGAATCAGGAAGAAATAGAAAATATGAACAGACCAATCACAAGCACTGAAATTGAAACTGTGATTAAAAATCTTCCAACAAACAAAAGCCCAGGACCAGATGGCTTCACAGGCGAATTCTATCAAACATTTAGAGAAGAGCTAACACCTATCCTTCTCAAACTCTTCCAAAATATAGCAGAGGGAGGAACACTCCCAAACTCATTCTACGAGGCCACCATCACCTTGATACCAAAACCAGACAAGGATGTCACAAAGAAAGAAAACTACAGGCCAATATCACTGATGAACATAGATGCAAAAATCCTCAACAAAATACTAGCAAACAGAATCCAAGAGCACATTAAAAGGATCATACACCATGATCAAGTGGGGTTTATTCCAGGAATGCAAGGATTCTTCAATATATGCAAATCAATCAACGTGATACACCATATTAACAAATTGAAGGAGAAAAGCCATATGATCATCTCAATAGATGCAGAGAAAGCTTTTGACAAAATTCAACACCGATTTATAAGAAAAACTCTGCAGAAAGTAGGCATAGAGGGAACTTTCCTCAACATAATAAAGGCCATATATGACAAGCCCACAGCCAACATCGTCCTCAATGGTGAAAAACTGAAAGCATTTCCACTAAGATCAGGAAGAAGACAAGGTTGCCCACTCTCACCACTCTTATTCAACATAGTTTTGGAAGTTTTAGCCACAGCAATGAGAGAAGAAAAGGAAATAATAGGAATCCATATCGGAAAAGAAGAAGTAAAGCTGTCACTGTTTGCAGATGACATGATACTATACATAGAGAATCCTAAAGATGCTACCAGAAAACTACTAGAGCTAATCAATGAATTTGGTAAAGTAGCAGGATACAAAATTATTGCACAGATATCTCTGGCATTCCTATACACTAATGATGAAAAATCTGAAAGTGAAATCAAGAAAACACTCCCATTTACCATTGCAACAAAAAGAATAAAATATCTAGGAACAAACCTACCTAAGGAGACAAAAGACCTGTATGCAGAAAATTATAAGACACTGATGAAAGAAATTAAAGAGGATACAAATAGATGGAGAGGTATACCATGTTCTTGGATTGGAAGAATCAACATTGTGAAAATGACTCTACTACCCAAAGCAATCTACAGATTCACTGCAATCCCTATCAAACTACCACTGGCATTTTTCACAGAACTAGAACAAAAAATTTTACAATTTGTATGGAAACACAAAAGACCCCGAATAGCCAAAGCAATCTTGAGAACGAAAAACGGAGCTGGAGGAATCAGGCTCCCTGACTTCAGACTATACTACAAAGCTACAGTAATCAAGACAGTATGGTACTGGCGCAAAAACAGAAAGGTAGATCAGTGGAACAGGATAGAAAGCCCAGAGATAAACCCACACACATATGGTCACCTTATCTTTGATAAAGGAGGCAGGAATGTAGAGTGGAGAAAGGACAGCCTCTTCAATAAGTGGTGCTGGGAAAACTGGACAGGTACATGTAAAAGTATGAGATTAGATCACTCCCTAACACCATACACAAAAATAAGCTCAAAATGGATTAAAGACCTAAATGTAAGGCCAGAAACTCTCAAACTCTTAGAGGAAAACATAGGCAGAACACTCTATGACATAAATCACAGCAAGATCCTTTTTGACCCACCTCCTAGAGAAATGGAAATAAAAACAAAAATAAACAAATGGGACCTAATGAAACTTAAAAGCTTTTGCAGAGCAAAGGAAACCATAAACAAGACCAAAAGTCAACCCTGATAATGGCAGAAAATATTTGCAAATGAAGCAACTGACAAAGGATTAATTTCCAAAATTTATAAGCAGCTCATGCAGCTCAATAACAAAAAGCAAACAACCCAATCCAAAAATGGGCAGAAGACCTAAATAGACATTTCTCCAAAGAAGATATACAGACTGCCAACAAACACATGAAAGAATGCTCAACATCATTAATCATTAGAGAAATGCAAATCAAAACTACAATGAGATATTATCTCACACCGGTCAGCATGGCCATCATCAAAAAGTCTAGAAACAATAAATGCTGGAGAGGGTGTGGAGAAAAGGGAACACTCTTGCACTGCTGATGGGAATGTGAATTGGTCCAGCCACTATGGAGAACAGTATGGAGGTTCCTTAAAAAACTACAAATAGAACTACCATATGACCCAGCAATCCCACTACTGGGCATATACCCTGAGAAAACCATAATTCAAAAAGAGTCTTGTACCAAAATGTTCATTGTAGCTCTATTTACAATAGCCCAGAGATGGAAGCAGCATAAGTGTCCATCATGGGATGAATGGATAAAGAAGATGTGGCACATATATTCAATGGAATATTACTCAGCCATAAAAAGAAACGAAATTGAGCTATTTGTAATGAGGTGGATGGACCTAGAGTCTGTTATACAGAGTGAAGTAAGTCAGAAATACAAAGACGAATACCGTATGCTAACACATATATATGGAATTTAAGGGAAAAAAATGTCATAAGGAACCTAGGGGTAAAACAGGAATAAAGACACAGACCTACTAGAGAATGGACTTGAGGATATGGGGAGGGGGAAGGGTAAGCTGTGATAAAGCCAGATAGTGGCATGGACATATATACACTACCAAACGTAAAATAGCTAGTTGGAAGCAGCCGCATAGCACAGGGAGACCAGCTCAGTGCTTTGTGACCACCTAGGGGTGGGATAAGGAGGGTGGGAGGGAGGGAGACGCAAGAGGGAAGAGATATGGGAACATATGTATATGTATAACTGATTCACTTTGTTATAAAGTAGAAACTAACACACCATTGTAAAGCAATTATACTCCAATAAAGATGTTAAAAAAAAAAAAGAATATACTCTTTGTGTATATGTGGGCATGTGTATATAATCTATAAATACAATATGTAGCATATACATGTTATAAATAGTACATTATATATAGTGTGTGTATGTATTTATTAGCATTTATCTCATTCAATTGACATTATTAAGTTACATACATTGTTAAATTATAAACTCTTGATGACCTAAATTTTTAGGCCATCAAGTGCCTTAGTGTCATGACTGGTACAAAGTTAGATAGATGAGTTATTGAATAAGTGAATGAATGAATGAATAGAATGTTTTTGTACTACTCCTTGCAGAAACCATCAGCAAAGTCCCTAGTGGAAGCTATAAGTCTCATCTGAAGAATACAAAATACAGTTGTCCAGAAACCCTGGGTCCTCACCTAAAAATCAAACTGGTCAAAGTCATTTATGGTTTTGAGTCAGTCTTAATCTGGATGCCTGGTCAACCATGTGACCCTTGGCTCACCATATTGCTGTCTGGAATTATCATTCTTCCAGTATCACTAGTCCATCTCAAGTTCTTTTAATCTTGCTATCGCGAAGCTTAAAATACAGCCATATCGTACAGTTTGTAAAATGTACTCTGTACATTTAAGGCATTCATTATATTCTTATTGCTGTGACTGGTAGTCACCAGATCCGGGGATCACCAGGTCTGATCGCTCTCTTCTTTTGCTCCAGAACAAATAGTAATGCATCACAAGCTCCTAAGGATCTCCAGTTCACACTTCTCTTCTGCTAAATAGGCCATACTCACCTGAGTCACTGAAATTCTGCCAGTAAGATTTGTTTCTTGCTGTGTAAGATGGCACACCTTCTCAGTAAGTCTAGGACATTGGAAAGCAAATGAGCATAATTAGTATGATCATACCTTAGCACCCAACCCTATGCCCTATCTCTGATGTCAACTGTCGGTTAGACTGAAGAAGCCAGTTATCGCCTACCATGGGCAATTCAACTTCAGGTGACAGGGAACAAAGGAGTTTTTGATTCCCTCTATTTTCCATGGTTACAGTATGTGTATACATGAAAGAGACTGTATTTATATATTTATGTATAGGTACATATATTATTAATGTATATTTACACATAGATTATACATATATACACATGTTGATACACACACACACACACACACACACACACACACAAAGTTGAAAATAGCGTCTTCCTAAATGATATTTTTAATCTTCTTACTACTTTCACCAAATATGTAAGCCCTACATCTTTCTTTATAATTTCTTTGTAGCACTTCAAAGTTTATCTTGATCACGTAAATGCTTTTCCCCAAGTCTAAATTTTGTTTTTAATGACGCTCATTCCTCTATTCAGAGTTATTTGCTCTTAACTCTCTACACTTTCTTGAAATAAATCACCCAAAACTCTGTCAGAGATTCTTTTTAATAATCAAATCAAATCAAAAGCAGAAGCCAATAGTTCTGATTTCTACCACTTCTCATAGATCTGTTTAACAGGAAAGTACAGTGTATGCTGGTAAATATCATCTACATTCATAAGTTGCCTATGTATTCAGGGAATCATAGAAAATCCTTCATTTTACATAGGAGCCAGTAAGGTCCAGAGAAGTTGTATGAGTTCCTCAAGATCACACAGCAGATATAGATAAAACCAAAACTGGAAGGCAGATAACTTAAAGATTCAATGTTCTTTCTAGTCCAAAATGTTGCCTTCCTTAGTAAAGACAAAAATATAATTTCTAAGGTTGGAATTCTACCAGGACAGCCACTTCTCAGAGTTACATTACGGGAAGAGCATATTATTGGGGTTCTTTTGTGGTATGGGTGGGGCTTTAGGACATATATGACAAAACAGTAATATTTGAGGAAAAATTTAAAGGTTTCAAGCTATTGTTGCTACATTAAACTTAAAATGAAAAAATGATTTGGTTGAGCTAAATACTATAAAATATAATTATAGTCCTTGGTAACAACTCAGCAGAACTGGAGCTATATTTTTCTGTCTTAGCTCACCAAAGGCCTGGAAGATATTCAAGAAGAGATTGTATAACAAGTGGCATACATCATTTCCTTTAGATTCTAGCTATCAGTAATCAGAAAATGTGGCCATTTTGGACTCATTAATAATCAGTGTTGAATGCCAAAGTTTAATTGATCATGTGTCAGTGTGTATTGAATAAACCTGGGCACTAGTTATTTCTCTATATATATATCAGTAAATACTTATGGTTCTTACTGTAGCCTATATATTTCTGTCTTAGGGAGATAAAACTACTGCTCTGAACCACCAGCTTTTCCAATTTAATCTGAATCTGACTTTTTGTCATCTTTATTTTTAGTTTATAAACTGCTCGAGAAGGGATTTTTTTCCTCTTGATTCCTGGCTGGAGTTGAAACTGAGATTACAGAAATACCTCAAGAGTGGTTATTTCTATCCACACTGAGATGAGAAATTTAGGGATGTTTAGCTGAACATTCAAATGTTTCAGATCTTACCCTTCACTATTAATAATACAATCATCTGTCTTTCACAGAGAAAAAAATATTTCTTTAACTGCAGCTTGAGAATTTTATTTCTTTTTCATTTTATTTCCTTATAGAGTCTTCCTGGAGTGAGTCATAACATATTGAGGTTACACAGAAGGATGTTTCATTCCAAAATGCACCCCCAGATATGTGTATCAGTATTGAAATGGGGTCACTAAAGATCCAAACTGAAGAATGACTGGGCTCAGAGTCTTCTCCAAAATGCTGTTCCCATTTAGGACAAAAGGAGATGGACATATTGCTTATAATCGTAGGCTCTGATCCTTATCTCTACTCTTTATAAGAATTCACTTAATTTGATAATGGTAAGTGGTAATCACAGAAAAGTGGTCTAAACCTCCAGAATTAGCTTTTAAAAGCCTTTCTCTCATCTTAACCAGTTTAAATTAGGATCTGAGCAGCTTAAAAAAAAAAAAAAGGAATTGTAAATTACATAGCCAATATGGTGTTACTAGCATTCTACCAAATTATTCACTATCCACTTGCAAAGTGAGGTGATGGGTTGGTATCATTTCCTGTGCGGATGTAGCTGAGTTAGGGAGGGGTTTCACAGTTTCAGTTTTATTCTTTATTTAATATCTTCCCCCATTATGGACATGTCCTTATCCCACTGTCTTCATAAATCTCACTTTAAACTCCTGAACATAAAGATTATTTTACTAAAGGGAACAAAGAGTTGCCAAGGTTTCTTTTATTTTCAAGTAAAATTCTGATTAAAATACTGAGTTTTTGCTGAAACTTAGCAAAAAAATGTATTTTGGCTTATGGACATCTGTTGGAATAAATGCATTCAGTTAAATCCTTTGTGTGAATTCACAGCCCACTTTGACCCTTCACCTCCCTTTCTGCCTTCACTCCTTCCTGTAGTGGTCACTGATTCACACAATTTTCAAGCTGAAATAAACCTTAGAAATTGGTCATGGAATCCAGTTCTTCACTTTACAGAAAAGGAAAGCTGAAGCCCACAAAGTTTAAGAGATATTCCCAATATGACCCAATTAGTTAATGGAAAACCTGCGACAGAACCTAAGATTTGAATCATCTATTCTTTTTACTCACTTCTCCATTCATTTCCCCATTACTCTGGCTTTTACTTCGCTCACTCCCTTGCCAGCATTCCCAGCTCTCTTGTCTGTTGCCTTGTCCTTTCGTTGTAACTACCTAGCAAACCACCAGAGTTGTGGTTAATCCAATGACTAATCTGCTGAGTATTGTTGGAAAAAATAATTCAGTTGGGAAAATTGCTGCCACTTTAATTTTAGTGCATCTCCTTTATCTGGCATATTGATGCTGCCCAGATGTCATTCCAGAGTTCCAGAGTTCCTTATTTCCATGAGTGCTGACCTTTCATAGTAAGCACTCATGTTCAGCACAGCAGCAATTCCAAACTTTCTTCACTCTTCTCAAACCTCCTACTTGCTGGGCAACCTAGCATCTTATTTCCCAGAGAAAAATACAAGCAATCCAACATCTAGCCATCAAACCTTCAAACTTACTCCTCTGCTGTTGATAGCACCTTCTGTTAAAATGGATGAGGTATTTCCTATTTAATCCTTATGTTCATGTTTGGATCACATCTTCTCCAGGACTCCCAAGGTATATGTTCTATTGTATTCCCTCGTTCTCAAACTTCCACCATTTCTGTTCCCACTGTCATCTTCCCATAAGCATTTAAATATATTCAGGCATCTTCATTGTCTAACAGCTCCTCATTAGTCCCTTTCTCGTCTCCTTTGCCTTTGCCAAGCCCTTAAATTTCAACATTCCTGGGAATCTGTCCTGGATAATTCATTTTTCCCATTTCCCTTAACCATCTCATTGAATCTCATGGTTTTTAATTCATATTTTCATACTGATGTCTCCCAAGTCTATATTCCCAACCCTGCTCATTCTCTCTCTCTCTCACATGCACATACATACACTCTTTCTCTCTCTTTCTCCATAACTCAAAATCAACATGTTAAAACCAAATGCATGATTTTCCCTCACAAACCTGTTCCTTCGTCTTTATTCCTTGTCTTATCAAATGACACCACCAGTTCAGCTACACACAAGCAATTTTTCTACCTGGAATACTTTGTGTACTCACTTGGCCTTATTAACTCTGAATCACATTTCAGATCTCATTTTATCTGTCTTTTTTTGAGGAAACTTTAGTTAAGTTTTACCCTACCTACTTTAGGTTAGCAACTTTCCTACCCATTCTTATAGAGTAACTTAACCTTCTATCATAGCATTTGTCATACAGCATTCTACATATTTATTTATTTGATATTATTAGTTTCTAAGACTGCTGCAACAAAGTACCACAAACCTAGTGACTTTAAAACACAGAAATTTATTCTGTCACAGTTCTGGATGCCAAAGACCATAATCAACGTTTCAGCAGGGCCACACTCCCTCCAAAATCTCTGGGGGAGTATCCTTTCCTGCCTCTTTCAGCTTCTGGTGGTTCTTGGTGTTCCTTGGTTTATAGCAGCATAACTCTAATCTCTGTCTCAGTCTTCACGTGGCCTTTTTTTCTGTGTTTTCTCTTCTTCCTATAAAGACATTCTAAACCCAGGAGGATTTAATCTCAAGATCCTTAAATAATTATATCTGCAAGGACACTATTCCCAAATAAGGTCACATTCTGAGGTTCCTGGTGGACATGAATTTTGGGTGGATACTATTCAACCCAAATCACTTTTCAGTTTTATTCACTGGATTATAAACTCTGTGAAGGCAGGAATTATATCCACATTGGCCATCAATGCAGAGTCAGCTTGGCACATAGTATACACTTAAGAAATACCTTTGGAATGAATACTTTCCTTCCTCTCAATTTTTACCAAGATTTTCTATCTCATTATCATTTCATCCAACACCTCTGTGCTCACTTCCACTTAGTCCTTGAAAGTTGATTCATGCTTCAGCCTGAAAACTAAGGAATATTGAATCACTCATCTGGAAGAAATCCCTTCTTATATTACTATTCACATAGCTCTTTACCTGATTTTTGGTAAGAAATATGTATCTTCCTAGCTTATGTTATACTTGACTATTTCTTTTATAATTTCTTTAAGAATAAGAATTATATCTTTTTACCTTTATATCCCCCTAGAAGGCAACCACAAAACTCAAAATAGATTTTCATTAAATATTCATTTAATGTGTAAATCTGGATTATTTACTGATTTATATGTTCCGCTCTATTAGAAAGAGTTAAGTTTATTCAAATTCAAAAGAGCTAGCTTTATTCTTTTTTACTTCAGAAAAGCAAAAAGAAAACTTTCTTACTCAAAGTACTAACAGGTATTTCTATGATTTAAAATTTTCTAAAACCTATAAATGCCGAAATCTTCAAGTTTAAATGTCCTATGAGTACTTTTTGTAGGTTCACTTGTTTCCTTTGTTCCATTGAATCTGTCTTCACATTCAGGTAAATTCAGCGACGTCATCCTCATAAATATATATATACTCAATGTTTGTTATCACTAATTTTTTCAAAACCTTTATTAATTTTTTTCATGTAGACGTAAGTCCTGCTAAGATAACTATATCTGTGTTGACATATTTACATCATAATGTATTATCAGAGTTTCATCAGGAAAACAAAGTATTCTAGGTATTTTAGGCAGGAAGAAACTTAACCAGAATTTGGTGCTTACAAAGCTGATGGAAGGGCAAAGGCCAGAGAAGGCTCCACTTGCACAGCTTTACCACTGGATTCAATCAGAAAATTGCTTCTGTGACCCAGGTTAGGATTTCCACTTAACTGCTCTCAGTGGTCACAGATGTCTGCAGCACTGAGACAGGTGATGATACAATGGAACATCCAGAAATCACTGCAAAACCTCACTCTATCATTGCCTAGTTATTTGCCTGCCAGTAATAGTAAAATAATAGTATGATGTCTACCCAGTGGTATGCTAAAAATATCTAACAACTGGCTCACTGGATAGGAATAAAGTGCTAATTTGTAGTACTAACCAACTTCCCTGGTGTAAATACTCCCACTATGGCTGATTTAAAGCTACCAAATGCAGAGTTGGGTAGAGATGCACACGACTGGCTTCTTTGAGGTTTACAAGCCAGGTCAGCACACCTCTGCCTTCTCTCTGCCTTACAAATATTACAAAATGTATCTCATTGATGGAACTTAATACAAATTCAGAACCTGCTGGCAAAGAAGAGAAAGAAATGTATGGTTCTTAGACTTCCAACCCTTGTAATACCGGGTAAAGCAAAGGAGGAGGTGTCAAGTGTGTCAAGGGCCAACACAGATTCTGTCTTGCTCACAATACGGACACACTAATGTTAGATGCCATTTTTCCTTTTCTTGCAAATAACAAAAACAAATTCTTGGTGATTTCATCAGCATCATGGCTCAGTTCCCAAATGATGTTCAAGCTTCGCGTGGCTCATTTGAAAACTAGTGTTTAAGCAAGCACACCAACACTAATTTTGGCTAATATTTATCAAGCCATTATAATGTGCTAGGTATTGTTTTAACCTTTACATGCATTACTTCATTTAGTCTTCCCAACAATTTCATGTGATAGGTTTACTATTATCCTAATTTCACAGATGAGGAAACAGTTTATATAGTTAAGTAAAATGCCCCAGATCACAGCTATTGAATAGCAGCATGTTTCAAACTCAAGTAGTCTGACTCCAAAGCTGCTGCACTTACCTCACTAAAATATTCTACCTTAAAAACATACAATATTTTATGCATTGTTTCTGCTTCTGTGTACCATGCTTGGTATCAGATGCCTGAAAGCATTAAGTATGTCTTAGAATCAACATTCTGAAGTATTTTTAGGACTATGTTGTATCTTAGCAATCATCTGATGCTATTTGAAAATACTGTTATAAGCAACTGTCTAAAAGGAAAAAAAAGTGCAAGGCATAGTTTATAATAATTTGACCATGAAGTATCTTCTTCTTCTGTTTCCGTCATTACTACCTAAAGGTTTGATTCTTTCCATTCTTCGGATTTAGATGAATATCTCCTCTTATTAATAGTGTCACTGAGCTTACAGTACATGAAAGAATAAAAAAAGAAGTCTGCATAATTTTCAGAAGGGAAAAAATATGGTGAGGAAACAGGATTCAATCTTCTTTTTAGTAAACACAAATTTGCTAGTTTAAAGATGTTTTATGTTTCCAGGTACAGGGACTGGTTTCAATGTATAAGGTGTATATTTACACATTACTTGGAATCACGTCTCTAATTTTTCAAGTGCTTTGTCTTGCTTAATCCAGCAAAATATCACTCTGTGCTTTCATGTCACGCTCACATACCTTGCATTCCCGTTTCCTGATTCTGTTTTGAAAGCAAGCAAGCATCTCTCTTCATTATAAGCCATTAAATGATAATTTAGTCAGTGTGCTTTTTACCTGTGTAATTTCAAGTTAAATTGCGTGGCTGCATGTTTGTTCAAACCAAAGTAATTGCACTTTCTCTTTTCTTTAGTCAGTCGTCAATTTAAAAACTAACAAATAAAAGGACATATTTGTGGGAGAGGAGCTGTCCTTTGAAGAGTGGTGGGCCTGATTTCAGGGGCAGGTGCTGTACATGTGGACACCATATCTAGTCTGGCCATGCTTTTGCCTAGGCATGCTGTATTTGTGCCAACTCACTGCCTCGGATGCTCTCGGTGCGTGTCAAATACAAGAATGTGTTTCTCAGCTATGTGATATCTGGTTGAGGCCAGTTCAGAGTATCAGATGTACCAAAACATAGACATTGAGAACTCTGAGGTTTATATTTCTTCCACCAACTTCAATGTGATGGCCAACTCAATTGTCCAGTGATAGGCTAAGAAAGAAATTTTGAGTTGTCATTACCTATTTTTAAAAAAGGAAAAAATAGGACTTCCCTGGTGGCGCATGGTTGAGAGTCTGCCTGCTGATGCAGGGGACACGGGTTCGTGCCCCGGTCTGGGAGGATCCCACATGCCGCGGAGCGGCTGGGCCCGTGAGCCATGGCTGCTGAGCCTGCGCGTCCGGAGCCTGTCCACAACAGGAGAGGCCACAGCGGTGAGAGGCCCGCGTACCACAAAAAAAAAAAAAAAAAAAAAAAAAAAGAAAGGAAAAAATAGCACTGTGCTATTTAATTGACCTGTTTGTCAAAAGACATTCAGAATTTTAAGAATCAGAGACACTTCTTCCCTGAGCATTAGAACAAACAAGGTTTTCTCCTTTTCCAAAGTTATTTTCTTTAGTATTCGCTAGGTTTCCCTGATATCTCAGCTGTGTAGTACCTGGCCATTTGGTGTTAAACCACATGAGTTAAACTTAATTTGACATTCATATTATAAATTATTGCTGAAGGTTGAAGAAAGCAAGTGTGAACTATTGAGCAGGAAAGCCACTAAGAATGACAAACCTGTTTCCAAAGATAGCAGAAGTTAACCATCCCTAATGCAGATGACACCAAGATTAACCCCAGCTGATATTAATAGACACACACACACACACACACACACACACACACACACACACACACACACACACAAAAAAAAAATACAATACAATAGGTTTAATGACTGTAAATCTCTCCTATCTCAGCAGAAACTGCTGAGTCTGGGAATAAGTATTTATCATTTCCTGAATTCTGCTCTGGCCAGTGGCCAGTGGGGAATGTACATCAAAATTAGAGAGATGGGAAGTGGGACTTGGTTCCAAATTGATCTGAAGAAGATAGCAAGCTTAAAAGCTGCTTCCCTGCTTTTAAGCTTCACTGTTGTCTATTTTCAAAGGTAAAAGAAAACATTCAAGCAAATAACAGGAAGCCAGTCAACAGCTCAGAGAGAATCTTGCTTGATTCGATTCCTTTATGACATTGCTTTATCATCCACATGAATACAGAGCCTCACCCCGCCAAACCCTGAAATGCATAAAACGGAAATGAGAAGGGCAGTGCCTTTGCCACACCTCTGTTTCTGTCTTAGGAAGTATCTACAGTGCTTCTGCTTGCTCTCTTACCCAAAGTCTTTATGTGAACACATTAAATAGGGCAGATGCCGTAGAGGGACAAACCTGGATGTGTGCTAGCTCGACCCATCTCTTAGCAAATTCCAGGTACATTTCACCTTAATGAAACACCCACACAAAGGGAATCTTGGGTTTTTCAAGTCCAGAACTTTCTTGCTCCCTAATCATGTTGTCTTCTTGGGAATTTTGAGGCAGTTTCCTGCAAAATGCCATCAAGTTTACTGTTAGCAGAGTCAGGAAAATGCATAGGTTAAGAAAATCTATTCTGGTTCATTTTCCTAGAAGCAATAAAACAACTTACATTTCTATCCAAAGAGGATATATTCTAATAACTACCTTGAACAAGGAGGTATAAACTTAGTAAATGAGATGAATATTTATTTATTCAGTAATTTCACTTTAAAAATTTAATTAGATATCAGGAATTTGAAGTATTTGAAGTAAATGGCAGTCTATGGCCATACCACCCTGAATGTGCCCGATCTCACCTGAAGTAAATGACTTCTCTCACATGTTTAACCACACATACATGCACGTTTTACACACAGACACACACTCAAATACATGGAAACTATTAATTTCATAGGGTTGCAGTAGCAACATACTACAGACCAGGTGGCTTAAAAAAAAACAACATTTATTCTCTCACAGATATGAGAAGTTGAAAGTTCAAAATCAAACTGTCTTAGAGTCATGATTCCTCTGAAGACGCTAGGAAATAATCCTTCCTTGATCCTTCCTACCTTCTGATAGTCGACTGCAGTCTTTGGCATTCTTTGGCATATAGATGCATCACTACAATCTCTGCCTCCATCTTCACACGGTGGTCTTTCCTCCATGTGTCTCTGTGTCTGTCTGTCCTTTCCTCTTATAAGAACACCAGTCATATTGAATTTAGGGCTTACTCTAATCCAGTATAAGCTTATCTTAACTTGATTATATCTGCAAAGAGCTGGTTTCTAAATAAGATCACAGGTTACAAGTTGACATGAAGTTTTGAGAGACGCTATTCACACCAGTACAGTCTGCCTCTTTCCCTCAAAATTCATGTCTTTTCCGTGTGCAAAATAGATTCAGTCCATCCCAACATCCCCCAAAGTCTTAGTCCATTCTCACATTAACTCTAAATCCCAAAATCTCATCTAAATGCCACCAAGTCAGAAGTTTCAAATCTCTTTATCTAAATCAGGTATGGGTGAGACTCTGGGTATGGTCCATCCTGGGGCAAAGTCTCTCTCTGCCCACAAACCCATGAAACTAGAAAAGAAGTTATCTGCTTCCAAAATACAATGATAGGGGACTTCCCTTGTTGTCCAGTGGTTCAGAACCCGCTTTCCAATGCAGGGGACGTGGGTTCTGAGATCCCACATGCCATGGGACAACTAAGCCCATGCGCTCTAGAGCCTGCGTGCCACAACTAGAGAGAAGCCTGCGGGCCACAACGAAGATCGTGCATGCTGCAACTAAGACCTGACGCAGCCAAATAAATACATAAATATTTGTTTAAAAAAATACAATGATAGGACAGGTATTGGATAGATATTCTCATTCTGAGAGGGGAAAAAATGGAAGGAATAAAGGGATTTCTGGTCTAAAACAAGTTCCAAACACAGCAGGGCAAATTCCATTAGGTTTTCAAGGCTTGGGAATGACCCTCTATGGCTCAGTGCTCTATCCTTTGGGCCCTCCAGAATGGCTGTCCCACTCTCCATGGGTTCCCTGTCTTGTAAACATAGCACTCCCATCTCTGGTTCCATCAACACGTGGCATTCTGTCTGCATTTATGTCTGTATGTCCAAATTTTCCTTTACTTATAAGGATACTAGTCATTGGATTAGGGCCCACCCGAATCCAACATGACTTCTTCTTAGCTTGATTATATCTGCAAAGACCCTATTTCTAAATAAGGTCATGTTCATAGGTATCAGGATTGGGACTTTAACATATCTTTTGAGGGGACTTAATTCAGTCTACAGCAGACAAACACAAACGAAAAATGAGGATAGTGATATAATATGAAGCCAAAGAAAATTATTGCAAAAAATATATCAAAATTTTCTTCTACTCTTATAGATAGGCAGTAAACTTAATTATCAACATAAAAAGGGAAATCTGATTATTTACACAATCCATGGTGTCCATGAGATTAAAAAAAAAATTAGTGCTATGGAAAAGCACAAGTATTGCTAATACCAAGACCAGAAAGAAAGAAATCTCTAATTAAAGAATATGTGTAAGATTACAAACATACCTGGTTTATTGTGCTTCACTTTATTGCTTTTTGCAGATATTGCACTTATTTTTTTTTTTTATAAATTGAAGGTTTGTGGCAACTCAGCATTAAGTCTATCGGCACTATTTTTCCAGAAGCATTTGCTCTCTGTGTCTGTGTGTCACATTTTGGTAATTCTTGCAATACTTCAAGCTTTTGCATTATTATTATATTTGTTATGGTGATCTGTGATCAGTGATCTTTGATGTTACTACTGCAGCTCACTGAAGGCTCAGATGAAGGTTAGCATTTTTTAGCAACAAAGTATTTTTTAATTAGGTAAGTACTTTGTTTTTATCCCCCCAAATTCATGTGACTCGTTTTATTATGGCATTCACTTATTTGCGATGATCTGGAACCAAACCTGCGATACCTCCAAAGTATGCCTGTATTTCTTTACAGGCAAAAATCTGACAACGCACAAAATAAAATATTAGTTTTATTTTGATACTAGTTTGATACTAGTTGCATCAATGTCCTTCACTTTAAATATAGCTTTAAATACAGAATGATAAACAGGGGGGATATATATTTTTAAGTCACTTAAGTTCCAAGGTCATATTTAAATATTAGATATAGATGATCATCAAAGAAGCTACAAATACACAGTTTAGCGATTCCCCAGTCAAGAAATACTGATAATTCAGGGGAAATTTTAGAGGCAGAGAGTAAGGAAAGCACTGCAACTTTAGAATGCCAGCATATAAACAGACACAATGCTATGAGAATGGGCATGGCTGTAAATTTCTTTGAAAAAAGTTTCAGTTCAGATGACAGAGATTTTTCCACAGATGCGTAGTTCCAATTATATAGCAGAAATCAGTAGCAAAATAGGATTTGATTTCTAGGGATTTACTTTAGAGCTAAATGTGTTGGAATAACTTAGAAAGTAAGTGATATTGCATTTTTTAAGATATTATCTTTATTCCAAATCTTCTCACTTTTCTAAATAGTGGTGTTTTATTTCAGGTACTCACTCATCTTTGGGGTTTTCTATCTAATTATGGCAACTAGGTCCCCTGTTCCCATTCATACTCTTCCTTCAGCCCACTTTAAAGCAAAAGTCAAAATTATTTCTGAAGTCACAGTTGTTAAGCTTTAGCTTTCATAAAAATTTCTTACAAGATGTATTAGTCCAAACCAGTTGCTATAGCAAAATACCATAGACTGGGTGGCTTAGAAACAAGAGAAATTTATTTCTCACATTTCTGGAGTCTGGAAGTTTTAGATCAGAGTGCTAGGATGGTCAGGTGAAGGCAGTCTTCCAGGTCACAGACTTCTCGTATCTGCACATTGCAGAAGATGAGAGGGATCTCAATGAGGTCTCTTTTATAAGAACACTAATGCCATCCATGACAGCTCCACCCTCATGACCTAAGCACCTCCCAAAGGCCCCACCTCCCAATGCCAACACTCTAGGCATTAGAATTTCAACAGAGATACAGACATTCAGACAATAGCACAAGATTTAGACAGGTAGGTGTGGTTGGCAGAAAAAAATAGCTCCATAAATATGTATTCACTTCCTAATCCTGGGAACCTGTTAACATTACCTTATATGGCAATAGATGTGATTAAATTAAGGATCTTCAGAGGAGGAGTTTATCCATGATTATCTGGGTTAGCCACAAATTCGATCACATGGACCCTTATAAAAGAGAAGCAGAGGGAGATTAGACACTGGAGAAGGTTATATGAAGATGGAGCAGAGAGAAATGCAGCCGAAAACCAAGAAATGCCAACAGCCACCAGAAACTGAAAAAGGTAAGAAATGGATTCTCCCCCTAGAGCCTCCAGGGAGCCTACATCTTGATTTTAGAATTGTGAGAGAATAAATTTGATTTTTTAAGCCACCAAATTTGTGGTAATTTGTTACAGCAGTCACAGGTACCTATACAATGAGTGAAAACACAGGAAACAAAAAGAGATGTGATAAAAAAAAAGTTCCCCCCAAAATGAATATAGTTCTCCATTGGTATCCACAGGGGTTTGGTTCCAGGACCACGCCACAGATACCAAAATCCATAGATACTCAAGTCCCTATACAAAATGGTGTAGTATTTGAATGTAACCTGCCTATATCCTCCCATATGCTTTAAATCATCTCTAGGTTACTTATAATACCTAATACAATATAAACACTATGTAAATAGTTGTAAGTGCAGTGTAACTGCTATTAAGATAGTTGCTGGTGCACGGAAATTTCAATTTCTGCTTTTTGGAACTTTCTGGAATTATTTTCCTAATATTTTTGATCCGTGGTTGGTTGAATCCATGGATGCAGAACCCACGAATACAGAGCGCCAACTATATCTCTTCCTATTGATATGTACCATTCCCTAAGCACCACCAGATAGGTGCCAGAAAAGGAGTTACATGCTTTATGTACATCATCCTTCCAACACTTCCAAAAACCTATGCAATGGAAATGTGATTGTCTCCATTTTGCAGATGAAGAAACTGACTCACCCAAGGTCATAACAGTGTAAGTAAACAGAATTCCCAGGATTTAAACCTAGATGCATTCATCTCCAAATTTTCCAGTTGCAAGACTCTACTGCCACCTGTACTTCGCCTCTAGCCTCCCCATCCAATTGCAGAGCATATTGTAGCCAATTTTTTTTTTTTTTTTTTGCTCTTAACCAGGTGCAAAATTTCCCTCCATATACCCAGGGACCAACCAATTGTGTTCCTGGCTTCTGTAGGAAGTAAACATAAAAATAATCCATAAGGCAATATGCCTCAAATACCATGGTGCATGATCTTTCTTTAATCTTCTGAATTCCTAGATCCTAGCCCAAAGCTATCAAAACAGGTTGGTTTCTCCTCCACACCAAACTAACCGTGATTTACTTCAGATTAGACAAATTTCCAGCAATTTCCTGGTTTCCAGAGCTACAACTTCATCCAGGTGAAAAATGAATCTGACATTACTGGCCATGTCTTATTCATCCTACAAAGCTCTCTCTCCAGCCTCTGCATCTTCTCCTGCTGCATCTTTACCACTGGTCTGTCCAGATTTGATCCACTGTAACTTAGGTCTCAGTGTGTTTCCTGAGGTCAGGGATCCCTAACAAAATCTTACTCTCTTTAAGATTTATATATGCACACACACACAAACTTTTACAAGTATTTATTGAATATTTCTTGAGGCACAAAAACACAGGTGTGCAGAAATAGAAACTTCTTTATTTCTTATAGTTAAAAGTAACCTAGACCTTAAGCCTTCATTTATGCTAATGGTGGAAAAGGCATTCTTCTATTTTCAGACTTAGTCTCTTAGCAATTTCTCCCTGCCCTCATCCCCAGTTCTCCTCTTCTAGGAGAGATGGAAGTTCTCAGGGCTTATGTATTGATATGATCCTGGCTTGTAGGGCAGGGTCTTCTGGTCTGAGAGCCCTTCTCTGTCCTAGTCTGTATACCTCATCTTACTGTCTTAGGTTTTAACCTCTTTCTGCCACATCCAGCATTGGTGTTTCCAGATGGTGATGGGGCTCTGTCTCCAGATCAAGCATCTGTTGAACTCTGTTCAGGGGGCTCTGCTGTCTTGCTGCCCCCTCAGCACTTGCTACAGCTGTTGATTCTCTGAAGCTCTCTCACCTGAGCCTCTACTATGGGGCCCACCCTATTAACACCGTGCTGACCCCATCAAACAGAACGTTCACAGTTCTCAACTACATTTTATATTCCCGCAAACACGGACAATGTTTTGGAATTCTTAAATGCACCCAAGGAGGAGGGGATTTGAAGGTGGGGCAGTGGAAGGGGGTGACTCAGACATTCTCTGTTTGAAGCATTATACTACCATCTCTATCTACTAAAGCAGCCCACACACAGATATGGAGCCTGAGAGGTGTCCCTTCCAGAATTCCAGATAGGAAGTGAAACACCAGCCCCTCCTCCTTTCAGAAACTTCAGCCATCTAGGGGTCTCAGTCTCTTACTCCAGGCTTTCACTGCAGGGAGACAAGAGCAAGACCCTCTTACCTCACAATATAATGAGATAACCAACATCCACACTCATGTTCTTTCTTGAAAATCCTCCCTAAGTTCCTCCCTTCATTAAGACTAAGAAAGGTCCAAAGGTCCTCCATGTCCAAGTGGGGAAGGAAAGCTGCCCCTAAGGCATTATGATTCCTCCACTGATTCAGGGTATAAACTCAACTTCTCCATCGCTAGGTTTTGCTCTTAGTTTACCAAGTCAAATTTTTGAATTTCAATGAAATCTTTTTTCTCCAAAGTGGCTCATAAAGGTATTGTGGCTTTTAGAGTATTCTGTCTGCTATGGACTTCAAAAAAGAGACAAAATCTGGAGCCAAGTGAGGACAACTTTGTCCCCAGTAGTTGTGTCAGCCTTCCTTCGGAAGAAACAAATGCCACTGTTTCAATGGACGGGGGGGCCTTGAACCATAACTAGGAATTACTAAAAATGAAAGAAGCATCAGTTAGCATTTTAAAGATACTGCATTTTGCAACATTATGTAAATATTGTAATCTAGGCTTACGATATGGTTTATAACTTTATATAATACCATTATTACAATGGTGCTATTTGGACATATCTTGAAAAAGATAGTGCTTAAATTTCTTTATTTTGTTTAGTTTTATAATCAAAATAATGCACTTATTTATTCATTTTGATTTCAGAGTCAAACATTTAAAGTCGGCTGTAATGTAGAATATCACAATTAATAATACTGTTCAAAAAAGGCATGTGTATTTTGCAGATTACTTTATTATTTTTACATTTTGTCACATTTCTTGTTGAAATAGTGTAATAGCAATATTTAATAAAAAAAATTTAGAGTCACTGTTAGCTTCACCATCTTATGTGGCTAAGGGGTATGCTATAAGTTACTAAACTAAACCAGTGGTTTTTCTAATGATGCCTGGCTATGGATTATGACATAATGAATAACTTTGCATACATATGTTTTCTTTATTAGATTACTTATTTGTGATCAAATACCAAGTTTTTGATTATTGAGTCAAAGGGTAGAATTGGCTCCAATTAATGTGTCTCCACAAGATACAGAGGTTATCCCTGTGCCTTCCCTTGCTAAACTCAGTGCCCTGTAATACTGCCTCTGAGCTTTTTTATGAAGTTAAGATAACTGCAATAAAAAAAAAGTTTTTATAAAAGAAGGCATTACTTTTTTTTTTTTTACAAGAAAGTGACCTTCTACTTTTTTTTCTGTTTACACAATATATTATAAAACAGCCTCAGAAGTTGAATGGGTTTAAACCCAGTAACCCATGCTATCTACAATCATTTTTTCTAACAGTTTCACAGTTCAAATTAACTTATTGCCACATAATATGAGTCAAACTGCAAAGTAAGACAAGTTTTACATGTGTCCTTTCATGTAGGTAAAACACTAAATGAGAATAAGTATACCTTAAAATAGATAGTAAAATTATAAAATGAGATTACTTCTATAATTTGTTCTATTTAACTTGTATCACTGTAGTACTTTATTTTGCATGTATATATATATTTTTTTAATTGGGGTATAGTTGTTTTACAATGTTGTGTTAGTTCCTACTGTACAGCAAAGTGAAGTAGAGTTCCCTGGGCTAGCAGGTTCTCATTAGTTATCTATTTTATACATATTAGTTAGTGTATATATGTCAATCCCACTCTCATAATTCATCCCATCCCCCCTTCCCCCGCCTTGGTGTCCATACATTTGTTCTGTACATCTGTGTCTCTATTTCTGCCTTGCAAACAGGTTAATCTGTATCGTTTTTCTAGATTCCACATATATGTGTTAATATACAATATTTGTTTTTCTCTTTCTGACTTACTTTACTCTGTATGACAGTCTCTAGGTCCATCCACGTCTCTACAAATGACTCGATTTCATTCCTCTTTATGGATGAGTAATATTCCATTGTATATATGTACCACATCTTCTTTATCCATTCGTCTGCTGATGGGCATCTAGGTTGCTTCCATGATCTGACTATTGTAAATAGTACTGCACTGAACATTGGGGTGCATGTATCTTTTTGAGTTATGGTTTTCTCTGGGTATATGCCCAGTAGTGGAATTGCTGGGTCATATGGTAATTCTATTTTTAGTTTTTTAAGGAACCTCCATACTGTTCTCCATAGTGGCTGTATCAATTTACATTCCCGCCAACAGTGCACCCTCTCCAGCATTTGTTGTTTGTAGATTTTGTGATGATGGCCATTATGACCAGTGTGAGGTGATACCTCATTGAAGTTTTGATTTGCATTTCTCTAATAATTAGTGATGTTGAGCATCTTTTCATGTGCTTCTTGGCCATCTGTATGTCTTCTTTGGAGAAATGTCTATTTAGGTTTTCTGCCCATTTTTTGATTCGGTTATTTGTTTTTTTGATATTGAGCTGCATGAGTTGTTTATATATTTTGGAGGTTAATCCTTTGTCTGTTGATTCATTTGCAATTATTTTTTCCTATTCTGAGGGTTGTCTTTTCATCTTCTGTATGGTTTCCTTTGCTATCCAGAAGCTTTTAGGTTTCATTAGGTCCCATTTGTTTATTTTTGTTTTTATTTCCATTACTCTAGAAGGTGGGTCAAAAAAGATCTTGCTGTGATTTATGTCAAAGTGTGTTCTTCCTATGTTTTCCTCTAGGAGTTTTATAGTGTCTGGTCTTATGTTTAGGTATTTAATCCATTTTGAGTTTATTTTTGTGTATGGTGTTAGGGAGTGTTCTAATTTCATTCTTTTACACATAGCTGTCCAGTTTTCCCAGCAGCACTTATTGAAGAGACTGTCTTCCTCCATTGTATATTCTTGCCTCTTTTGTCATAGATTAGTTGACCATAGGTGCGTGGGTTTATCTCTGAGCTTTCTATCCTGTTGCATTGATCTATATTTCTGTTTCTGTGCCAGTACCATACTGTCTTGATTACTGTAACTTTGTATTATAGTCTGAAGTCAGGGAGCCTGATTCCTCCAGCTCCGTTTTTTTTGTTTCTCAAGATTGCTTTGGCTATTTGGGGTGTATTACATATTAGACCTGAATAACCAGGGAAAGTACTGATACGTTCTGTGTCTGTATATGTGTGTGTGTCTTCAAATATATAGGCTTCTTAGAAATTTGAAATGTAGCCTTTTGTGTCAACACTAGGCTTTTCTAGAACTTTTCAGACTGTATTTAATCTTAACTGCACTATGCAAAACTATTTCCATATATGTCTAACCCATTAACAGGAAGACCAGTGTCAAAATGACACAGACATTTTTATTTTAGAAATGTATTTGTGGGTTTGTAGTGCTTTTATGAAGAACAAATTAGTCAAAATAGAAAGTTATTAAATTACTGCAGTTACTGCAGATACTATACATTTGTGTAGCTGAGAGATGCTCAATTAAGCTAAATCAAGTACAGGAAGTATCTTATTTTATGTCCAGTGAAATGAGTTCTAGGAAACGGAACTCTACAAAATTGAATTAGCATCTGAGTTCTGCTACTGAAGATGAGACCTTGCCTCTCTTTGGGCTTTAGTTTGAACATCTGCAATAAAAGAGAAGAGGGTGTACAAGATGACTTCTAAGACCTGTTCAAGACTTGCAGTGCTGTCATTCTGTGGAAAGGGCATCAACAGCAGCACAGCTCTCTCATGAAAAGATTCAGTGACAATAACCAATATAATAAGTTGTAACTATAATTATAAACCAAATGAGCAATATACACACACATCCCTTTATTTCTCTCTTAAGGTGTAGGCAGTGTCAGGGGTAGCCAGATATTCATAGTATTAAAATCTGTATCATGTTTTTGTGCTTAGTGATCTGCAAAATAGTGGATGCTATTACTACACAGCACAGTCATTAAGTTATGGGCCTCTAGGACTGGTTTTTCAAACCATTTCCAGGAATGGAGCTTTATAGAAAGAAGAAGGAGAGGGAGAGGGAGGAGAAGAAGAAGAGGAAGAAGAAGAATGAAAAGTTGAATGCAAAATCATAAGATCACATCATTTGCTTTGCTCACCCTTTCTGTTTTATTTCTGGTTCTGCCTCCATTGTGAAGCCTTTTCTGATGTTTCCAACTCAGAATGATCTCTTTCTCTCTCCTTCTTTTCAGTATCTCTCTTCTATAATTCTACCTCCTTCATGGACCTTATCATAACTTCAAAGCACTTAGCTTTCCTCTTTTTAATTAGCACTTGGTAAGTAATTGTCCTAATATCTCCTACCAAATTTTAAATTCTTTTTGAGGTTGGGATTTTCTTTTATCATCTGCATATTGCTCATAATACTTAATATCTTAGCAGTAAGCATTATGTTACTTGCTGAGTTGAATCAATGTTAATCTAATTAATTATTTCAACATTATGTTATTTCCTACAAGAGTATTTATATGAGTGAGTAGTGATACCAAGCTATCCCAACAGGTCTAAGTGATGCAATTACACAGGAGCCTAAAATAAAATACATGTTTTTTATTTGATTCTCATGGTACATCTGGATGACATAAGCTGTGGTTCTGAAGTCATGGGAACCATGAAAACACTCGTACCAATGCACAAAGATGATCCTGTGACAGGCCTCTCCAAGAGATTATATTGTGTGCTGCTCTCAGATTGTCCCCTTGCAAAATCACAAGTAGGCTTATATCATAGCTCTACCAGGTTAAAAAAGAGGATACGCCTGCATTTGCTGCTCTCACAGAAACAATTATGTCTACCCTGAACTGCGGGGTCTACTTTTCTTAGGCATTACTACTCTCTAACATCTGGATGAGCAGGGACTTTGGAGGCAACTTTTTGTTAAAAGCCTGAAAAAGACCGTTAAGACCACAGATAGCTTAAAGATAAAATCAGGGTCACAGTTTTCTAATCGAACCTCTCCAGGGAGTTTGTTATTCTTACACAAGTCAGCATATATCAGTTATAAAGCATTTTAAGTTGCTAAAATTAAGCCTGCCTTTAGCTATAATGTTAGGCAAGATTGGATTAAGATATTTTGCATAAATAACTCAGTGAAGTCATTGACTTAAAATGCCAAATCTGTGTTTTGCAGATAGAAGTATATAATCAGCCAAGAAGAACAAAATAATATTTAATATCAAATATAAAATGTAATTTTCACAGATCTTTGTAAAAATCTCTGTCTTTACATAGATTAAAACATAACCTACAGAACATTTTAAGTGAGTCAACTATGGCTTTATCAGGTCTTATTTAAACCACTCTTGTTATATGTTGTTTAAGTTTCACTTTCAACAAGTCAAATGAAAGCAAAACTCTGACAAACATACCTGCCAAACTGCCCCAGAATGAAAGTAGTGAACGTTCTTGGGTTGTCCAAAACTTGTTTGGCCTACTGTGCAGGACTTCCTGACTTATGAATAGAGAAAATGTTAGGAACATTAGAGCCATATGGTTCACATACCCATGGAGTTAAAACATAGATAAAACCAAAGACCTTTACTTTGTATTTGTTGTCTAGTAGCTTGATGAATCTGTATTTTGTTGCTCAGATCAGATTGGGGAGTCTCTTATTGCTTTGGAATCTGTCTCTCTCAAACTAAATGCAGTTATCTGTGTATGTTAGATAATGCTGGTTAAATGAAAGAATGTAATAGCGCTCAGATAATAGGAAGAGAATCTAATTAAGATTAAGTCAGGGGACTTCCCCAGTGGCGCAGTGGTTAAGAATCCACCTGCCACTGCAGGGAACACGGGTTCAAGCCCTGGTCCGGGAAGATCCCACATACCGTGGAGCAGAAGCCCATGCTCCACAACTACTGAGCCTGCACTCTAGATCCCGCGTGCCACAACTACTGAGCCCATGTGCTGCAACTCCTGAAGCCCATGCACCTAGAGCTGGTGCTCTGCAATGAGAAGCCCACACACTGCAACGAAGAGTAGCCCCCGCTTACTGCAACTAGAGAAAGCCCACATGCAGCAACGAAGACCCAACACAGCCAAAAATAAATAAATACATAAATAAATAAAATTTAAAAAAAAAAGACTAAGTCAGGAAACACCTGTGAATCGTGGACAACATCTCTGACACCTAACTTTGTCTACATCTATATAAATGTTCTTCACCATCAAAATTTAGCTCCAACTACATCCTCTGCACATCTCTCCTGATCTCTCTCAAAATTCCTACAACACTTATGCCCTCCAGACTATACAACTAAGAAAAAATCAATGGGTATGATATTATTTCTTCTTGCTTCATCTGTTCTGTCTTGCTCCACACTTGGGGGGTGGGGCGGATCATAAGTTTCTTGAAGTCAGTGTCTCTTTGTTCTGTGTATCCTTCAAAGTGACTAGCACAGAGTGGGTACCCTGTTAAGTGTATAAGTTCAAGCTTCCTGAAAAGAAATCTTGTTTTGGTAAAATGCACTCCAAATTATTAACCTTTTTTAATATTAAATATCCATGTACCCATGGGATATTTTATTTGCAGTAATCCCAGTAGAATATTCACGTGATTTTAATGACTACCTAAGGTCTATGCTACCTAAGATGCATCATGATGCAAACACATTAGGTGGGGAGAGAGGTAGTTATAAGCTTCAGGTGTTTTGTACGCCTTTTCTTGCATGTAGCTGCTATTATCCCTACTTATCGTTGATGTGTCATTTTACGTTCTGGCAGCAATTATTATTCCTAATTCTATATGGGAAAATAAATTGTAATATGCGTTTAATACAAACAGTCTATCATTTGAGTAGTCATGTCAAATGGTTAATCATGTTTAAAACTAACAGTAACAGGTTAGAGGCCAGAAATATATTGTGAAAAAACAACTTCCTCTTAATCTTGACTTAAAACGTAATCTGAAGGTCAGAAAAATGGCTCCAAGAAACATGTTAGCATTTTTACCGAAGAATAGGTTCTCTTCTAACATGAAGAATTCTTTGGGATTAGATGACACATCCCCCTACACTTGCTTGGGTATCCCTGCAGATAGCAGTCTCTTCCCTGTGCTTCTCATCTCCCATATTTGGCCACTTACCTCTGCCCCTTGGTAGGACAAGGCAAAAGAATCCAACATTTGTGCTGCAGCTCAGCCAATTTCTAGCTGACAAGAAATTAGGGAGATTCATTTCCAAGAGGAAGCTCAGCTTAGCATTTTGTTCCCAGTCTCTCCAGTAAAGGGTAATTATACTGGTTTTGCCCAGGCTTAACTCTGCTTTGCGAATAAGAACTATTCCTTCAAATAAGTCCAATGAAATTAAGTACTTTAAAAAATAAATGTGTATTCTGCAATCAACCTATTAGGAAGATTTATTTACCCTGAGTAAGTGGGCATGTAGCTATTTATAAAACAGGCTTGGATAGTATTGCTTTTTAGCTAAATGTCATCACTGTTAATAACTTTAGGAAAAAAAAAAGTCAAAGAGGGCACAAAACTAATGGTCACATTTATGGACCCTCAAAGTATTCCCAGACTTGTGTGAATCTACTTGTTTTTGTTGTTGTTGTTGTTGATTTTTTTAATATTTTATTTATTTATTTAGTCACCCCAGGTCTTAGTTGCGGCTGGCGGGCTCCTTAGTTTTGGCTCATCTGCTCCTTGGTTGCAGCACATGTGCTCCTTAGTTGTGGCTCATGGGTTCCTTAGTTGCAACATGCAAACTCTTAGTTGCAGCATGCATGTGGGATCTAGTTTCCTGACCAGGGATCGAACCCAGGGCCCCTGCATTGGGAGTGAAGAGTCTTAACCATTGTGCAACCAGGGAAGTCCCTGCAAATCTACTTGTGATGACATGACAACTATTGACTTACAAAAGCTTATCTATTTTCCGAGAAAATATTAGGGTTCCCATTAATGACTACAACATTGTCAGCTGGGGAAACTCCTGGAAGGTCTGCTGTTTTTCTGAATCTTTCAGTGGCTCCTGTGTCAATTGCAGACCTCATTCATACCTTGCCAACACGTTGAACATCATAAAGTCAAGCATTTAAAATTATAATACTCTGCAGTAAAAAAAAAATAACGGGAATCTCATCTTACTAGAAGCTATCGTGTATAGTAACCTATATCTGCAATGAATTGTTTCTTCTCCACACTAGACTTGGAGAATGTCAAAGAAATATACATGACTGAATAAATTATCTAGTATTTCAGGAGAATGGGTATACAGACAGAGGCTAATTGTGGAAGAACAGATGAAGGAAAATCTGGTGTGTGTTATAAGAAAACAGGGGAAAAACTAACCATAATTTGGGCTGAACAGAGGAGAATGATAATAGCTGTTAGCAGGGTCTGATCATAAGGCAGCATATTTCCAAGGAATAGAAGACATCGTACATCCCAAGAAGAACAGAGAAAAAGGCAAAACATAATATTCTAGTGACATGAAGTCAAGATCCTAATGTTTGAGGGTCCTGTTATGCCCCATGACCACTCATCTATTAATAAAATACCAAAAATAGAGAAACAGAGACTGCATTCTTCACCGGCTATAAGTTGACACAGCTGTTCATCTTTAGTGAAATGAAGGTCATAGAAAAACATAGTTTTATGAACAAGAGGAGTCAAGAAATAAATGCTCCCAGTTTGCCATTAGCCATTATGAATAAGGCAGCAAAATGAATTTATTTTAATGTTATACCCCAGAGGCACATGTTTTCCTTTCCATGTGATTACAAAAATGCTGAATATCCCCTGAGGACAGAAGTCCTTTTTTTGACTTCAAAAACAGACAACCCAATTTTCTCTTTTTTCTCCTTTGAGAGTGTACTTAATTTGTTAATGCAGGAGTGCATTTGTCACCAAAAAAATTCACCTTCACTCTATAAACAGACTGCCTGAAATTAGTCCTGATAGAGGGAAATCTAGGGGGAGTATATTTGGTTGCATGTTATGAAAATATGATTCAGTGGTTAAATTTGTTTTTGTTTCTTTTTCTACATCTTTATTGGAGTATAATTGCTTTACAATGGTGTGTTAGTTTCTGCTTTATAACAAAGTGAATCAGGTATACATATACATATATCGCCATATCTCCTCCCTCTTGCATCTCTCTCCCACCCTCCATATCCCACCCCTCTAGGTGGTCACAAAGCACCGAGCTGATCTCCCTGTGCTATGTGGCTGCTTCCCACTAGCTATCTGTTTTACATTGGTAGTATATATAACTCCATGCCACTCTCTCACTTCGTCCCAGCTTACCTTTCCCCCTCCCCATGTCCTCAAGTCCATTCTCTACATCTTTATTTCTGTCCTGCACCTAGGTTCTTCAGAACCTTTTTTTTTTTTTTTTAGATTCCATATATATGTGTTAGCATAGGGTATTTGTTTTTCTCTTTCTGACTTACTTCACTCTGTAGGACAGACTCTAGGTCCATCCACCTCACTATAACTCAATTTCGTTTCTTTTATGGCTGAGTAATATTCCATTGTATATATGTGCCACATCTTCTTTATCCACTGATCTGTCAGTAGACACTTAGGTTGCTTCCATGTCCTGGCAATTGTAAATAGAGCTGCAATGAACATTGTGGTTCATGACTCTTTGTGAATTATGGTTTTCTAAGGGTATATGCCCAGTAGTGGGATTGCTGGGTCGTATGGTAGTTCCCTTTTTAGTTTTTTAAGGAACCTCCCTACTGTTCTCCATAGGGGCTGTATCAATTTACATTCCCACCAGCAGTGCAAGAGGGTTCCCTTTTCTCCACACCCTCTCCAGCATTTATTATTTGTAGATTTTTTGATGATGACCATTCTGACTGGTGTGAGGTGATACCTCAATGTAGCTTTGATTTGCATTTTTCTAATGATTAGTGACGTTGAGCATTCTTTCATGTGTTTGTTGGTAATCTGTATATCTTCTTTGGAGAAATGTCTATTTAGGCCTTCTGCCCATTTTTGTATTGGGTTGTTTGTTTTTTTGATATTGAGCTACATGAGCTGTTTGTAAATTTTGGAGATTAATCCTTTTTCAGTTGCTTCATTTGCAAATATTTTCTCCCATTCTGAGGGTTCTTTTCATCTTGTTTATGGTTTCCTTTGCTTGGCAAAAGCTTTTAAGTTTCATTAGGTCCAATTGTTTATTTTTATTTTTATTTCCATTTCTCTAGGAGGTGGGTCAAAAAGGATCTTGCTGGGATTTATGTCATAGAGTGTTCTGCCTATGTTTTCCTCTAAGAGTTTGATGGTGTCTGGCCTTACATTTAGGTCTTTAATCCATTTTGAGTTTATTTTGTGTATGGTGTTAGGGAGTGTTGTAACTTCATTCTTTTCCATGTAGCTGTCCAGTTTTCCCAGCACCACTTATTGAAGACTCTGTCTTTTCTCCTTTGTATATTCTTGCCTCCTTTATCAAAAATAAGGTGACCATAAGTGCGTGGGTTTATCTCTGGGCTTTCTATCCTCTTCCACTGATCTATATTTCTGCTTTTTGCCTTTACCATACTGTCTTGATTACTGTAGCTTTGTAGTATAGTCTGAAGTCCAGAAGCCTGGTTCCTCCAACTCTGTCTTTCTTTCTCAAGATTGCCTTGACTATTTGGGGTCTTTTGTGTTTCCATACAAATTGTGAAATTTTTTGTTCTACTTCTGTGAAAAATGACATTGGTAGTTTGATAGGGATTGCATTGAATCCCTAGATTGCTTTGGGTAGAATAGTCATTTTCACAATGTTGATTCTTCCAACCCAAGAACATGGTATATCTCTCCATCTGTTTGTGTCATCTTTAATTTCTTTCACCAGTGTCTTATAGTTTTCTGCCTACAGGTCTTTTGTCTCCTTAGGTAGGTTTATTCCTAGGTATTTTATTCTTTTTGTTGCAATGGTAAATGGGTGTGTTTCCTTAATTTCTCGTTCAGATTTTTCATCATTAGTGTATAGGAATGCAAGAGATTTCTGTGCATTAATTTTGTATCCTGCTACTTTACCAAATTTATTGATTAGCTCTAGTAGTCTTCTGGTAGCATTTTTAGGATACTCTATGTACAGTATCATGTCATCTGCAAACAGTGACAGTTTTACTTCTTCTTTTCCGATTTGGATTCCTTTTATTTCTTTTTCTTCTCTGATTGCCATGGCTAAAATTTCCAAAACTATGTTGAATAATAGTGGTGAGAGTGGACAACCTTGTCTTGTTCCTGATCTTAGAGGAAATGGTTTCAATTTTTCACCATTAAGGATGATGCTGGCTGTGGGTTTGTCATATATAGCCTTTATTATGTTGAGGTAGGTTCCCTCTATGCCCACTTTCTGTAGAGTTTTTATCATAAATGGGTGTTGAATTTTGTCAGAAACTTTTTCTGCATCTATTGAGATTTTCATATGGTTTTTATCCTTCAGTTTGTTAATATGGTGTATCACATTGATTGATTTGCATATATTGAAGAATCCTTGCATTCCTGGGATAAACCCCACTTGATCATTGGTGAATGATCATTTTAATGTGCTGTTGGATTCTGTTTGCTAGTATTTTGTTGAGGATTATTGCATCTATGTTCATCAGTGATACTGGCCTGAAGTTTTCTTTTATTGTGACGTCTTTGTCTGGTTTTGGTATCAGGGTAATGGTGGCCACGTAGAATGAGTTTAGGAGTGTTCCTCCCTCTGCAATATTTTGGAAGAGTTTGAGAAGGATATGTGTTAGCTCTTCTCTAAATGTTTGAAAGAATTCACCTGTGAATCCATCTGGTCCTGGGCTTTTGTTTGTTGGAAGATTTTTAATCACAGTGTCAATTTCAGTGCTTGTAATCAGTCTGTTTATATTTTCTGTTTCTTCCTGGTTCAGTCTCAGAAGACTGCTTTTCTAAGAATTTGTCCATTTCTTCCAGGTTGTCCATTTCATTGGCATACAATTGACTGTATTAATTTCTCAGGATCCTTTGTATTCCGGCAGTGTCAGTTCTTACTTCTCCTTTTTCATTTCTAATTCTATTGATTTGAGTCTTCTCCCTTTTTTCCTTCATGAGTCTGGCTAATGGTTTATCAATTTTGCTTATCTTCTAAAAGAACAAGCTTTTAGTTTTATTGATCTTTGCTATCATTTCCTTCATTTCTTTTTCATTTACTTCTGATCTGATCTTTATGATTTCTTTCCTTCTGCTAACTTTGGGGGTTTTTTGTTCTTGTTTCTCTAATTGCATTAGGTATAAGGTTAGGTTGTTGATTGGAGATGTTTCTTGTTTCTTGAGGTAGGATTGTATTGCTATAAACTTCCATCTTAGAACTGCTTTTGCTGCATCTCATAGGTTTTGGGTTGTCATGTTTTCATTGTCATTTGTTTCTAGGTATTTTTTAATTTCCTCTTTGATTTCATCAGTGATCTCTTGGTTATTTAGTAGCGTATTGTTTAGTCTCCATGTGTTTGTATTTTTTACAGATTTTTTTCCTGTAACTGATATCTATTCTCATAGTGTTGTAGTCAGAAAAGATACTTGATACGATTTCAGTTTTCTTGAATTTACTGAGGCTTGACTTGTGACCCAGGATATGATCTATCCTGGAGAATGTTCCATGAGGACTTGAGAAGAAAGTGTATTCTGTTGTTTTAGAGTGGAATGTCTTATAAATATCAATTAAGTCAATCTTGTTTAATGTATCATTTAAACCTTTTTTTACTTATTTTTAATTTTGGATGATCTGTCCATTGGTGAAAGTGGGGTGTTAAAGTCCAGTACTATGATTGTGTTGCTGTCCTTTTCCCCTTTTATGGCTGTTAGCTTTTGCCTTATATATTGAGGTGCTCCTATGTTGGGTGCATAAATATTTACAATTTTTTTTTTTTGTGGTACGCGGGCCTCTCACTGTTGTGGCCTCTCCCGTTGTGGAGCACAGGCTCCGGACACACAGGCTCAGCAGCCATGGCTCACGGGCCCAGCCGCTCCGCGGCATGTGGGATCTTCCCGGACCGGGGCACGAACCCGTGTCCCCTGCATCGGCAGGCGGACTCTCAACCACTGCGCCACCAGGGAAGCCCTACAATTTTTATATCTTCTTTTTAGATTGATCCCTTGTTCATTATGTAGTGTCCTTATTTGTCTCTTTTAATAGTCTTTATTTTAAAGTCTATTTTGTCTGATATGAGAATTGCTACTCCAGCTTTCTTTTGATTTGTATTTGCATGGAATATGTTTTTCCATCCCCCACTTTCAGTCTGTATGTGTCCCTAGTTCTGAAATGGGTCTTTATAGTCAGCATATATTGGGTCTTGTTTGTGTATCCATTCAGCCAGTCTATGTCTTTTGGTTGGAGCATTTAATCCATTTTCATTTAAGATAATTATTGATATGTATGTTCCTATTACCATTTTCTTAATTGTTTTGGGATCGTTATTGTAGGTCTTTTCTCTCTTGTGTTTCCTGCCTAGAGAAGTTTCTTTAGCATTTGTTGTTAAGCTGGTTTGGTGGTGCTGAATTCTCTTAGCTTTTGCTTGTCTGTAAAAGTTTTAATTTCTCCATCGAATCTTAATGAGATTCTTCCTGGGGAGAGCAATGATGGTTGTAGGTCCTTCCCTTTCATCACTTTAAATACGTCATGCCACTCGCTTCTGGCTTGCAGAATTTCTGCTGAAAGATCAGCTGTTAACCTTATGGGGATTCCGTTGTATGTTATTTTTTGTTTTTCCCTTGCTGCTTTTAATATTTTTTCATTGTATTTAATTTTTGATAGTTTGATTAATATGTTTCTTGGCATGTTTCTCCTTGGACTTATCCTGTATGGGATCCTCTGCGATTCCTGGACTTGATTGACTGTCTCCTTTCCCATATTAGGGAAGTTTTCAGGTATAATTTCTTCAGATATTTTCTCACTTTCTTTTTCTCTTCTTCTCCTGCAACCCCTATAATTTGAATGTTGGTGCATTTAATGTTGTCCCAGAGGTCTCTGAGACTGTCCTCAATTCTTTTCATTCTTTTTTCTTTATTCTGCTCTGCAGTAGTTATTTCCACTATTTTATCTTCCAGGTCACTTATCTGTTCTTCTGCCTTAGTTATTCTGCTATTGATTCCTTCTAGAGAATTTTTTATTTCATTTATTGTGTTGTTCATCATTTTTTGTTTGCTCTTTAGTTCTTCTAGGTACTTGTTGAACATTTCTTGTATTTTCTCCATTCTATTTTCAAGATTTTGGATCATCGTTACTGTCATTACTCTGAATTCTTTTTCAGGTAGCTGCCCATTGCCTCTTCATTAGTTTGGTCTGGTGGTTTTTACCTTGCTCCTTCATCTGCTGTGTATTTCTCTGTCTTCTCCTTTTGCTTAACTTACTGTGTTTGGGGTCTCCTTTTGGCAGGCTGCAGGTTTATAGTTCCTGTTGTTTTAAGTGTCTGCCCCCAGTGGGTATGGTTGGTTCAGTGGGTTGTGTAGGCTTCCTGGTGGAGGGGACTGGTGCCTGTGTTCTCGTGGATGAGGCTAGATCTTGTCTTTCGGATGGGCAGGACCACGTCAGGTGGTGTGTTTTGGGGTGTCTGTGACCTTATGATTTTAGACAGCCTCTCTGCTAATGGGTGGCGTTGTGTTCCTGCCTTGCTAGTTGTTTGGCATAGGGTGTCCAGCACTGTAGCTTGCTGGTCATTGAGTGGAGCTGGGTTTTAGCATTGAGATGGAGATATCTGGGAGAGCATTCACTGTTTGATGTTACATGGAGCTGGGAGGTCTCTGGTTGGCCAATTTCCTGAACTCAGCTCGCCCACCTCAGAGGCACAGTCCTGACTCACGGCCGGAGTACCAAGACATCGTCAGCCACATGGCTCAGAAGAAGAAGGAGAAAAAAAGAAGGAAAGAAAGAAAAAAGTAATTTAAAAAAAGAAAGAAAGAGAGAGCAACCAAACCAAAAAATAAATCCACCAATGAGAGCAAGCACTAAAACCTATACCAAAAAAACCAGACAGACAGAACCCTAGGATAAATGGTAAAAGCAAAGCTATACAGACAAAATCACACAAAGAAGCATACACATACACACTAACAAAAAGAGATAAAGGAAAAAAATATATATATATATATATCCATATATTTAAAAACAAGGAGGAAGAGAGCAACCAAATCAATAAACAAATCCACCAGTGATAACAAGCACTAAAAACTAGACTAAGATAAACATAAAACCAGAAACAAATTAGATGCAGAAAGCAAACCCCAAGTCTACAGTTGCTTCCAAAGTCCACCACCTCAATTTTGGGGTGACTTGTTGTCCATTCATGTATTCTACCAATGCAGGGTACATCAAGTTGATTGTGGAGATTTAATCCGCTGCTCCTGAGGCTGCTGAGAGAAATTTCCCTTTCTCTTCTTTGTTAGCACAGCTCCTGGGGTTCAGCTTTGGATTTGGCCCCCCTCTGCATGTAGGTCGCCTGAGGGCATCTGTTCTTCGCCCAGACAGGATGTGGTTAAAGGAGCAGCTGATTAGGTGGCTCTGGCTCACTGAGGCCGGGGGAGGGAGGGGTACGGAATGCAGAGCAAGCCTGTGGTTTCAGAGGCCAGCATAATGTTGTAACAGCCTGAGGCGCACCATGTGTTCTCCTGGGGAAGTTGTCCCTGGATCACAGGAATGGCAGTGGCTGGCTGCACAGTCTCCCAGGAAGGGAGGTGTGAATAGTCACCTGTGCTTGCACACAGGCTTCTTGGTGGCTGCAGCAGCAGCCTTAGCATTTCATGCCCGTCTCTGGTGTCACCTCTGATAGCCACGGCTCGCGCCCATCTCTGGAGCTCGTTTCGGCAGTGTTCTGAATCCCCTCTCCTTGCGCACCCCTAAACAATGGTCTCTTGCCTCTTAGGCAGCTCCAGACTTTTTCCAGGGCTCCCTCCCGGCTAGCTGTGGCATACTAGCCCCCTTCAGGCTGTGTTCATGCAGCCAACCCCTGTCCTCTCCCTGGGGTCTGACCTCCGAAGCCTGAGCCTGAGCTCCCAGCCCCCGCCTGCCCCAGCGGGTGAGCAGACAAGCCTCTCAGGCTGATGACTGCTGGTCGGCACCAATCCTCTGTGCGGGAATCTCTCCGCTTTGCCCTCTGCACCCCTGCTCTCTCCTCCATGGCTCTGAAGCTTCTCTCCCGCCACCCCCCCTCCCTGTCTCCACCAGTGAAGGGGCTTCCTAGTGTGTGGAAACTTTTCCTCCTTCACAGCTCCCTCCCAGAGGTGCAGGTCCCATCCCTATTCTTCTGTCTCTGTTTTTTCTTTATTCTTTTGCCCTACTCAGGTACATGGGGAGTTTCTTGCCTTTTGGGAAGTCTAAGGTCTTCTGCCAGCGTTCAGTAGGTGTTCTGTAGGAGTTGTTCCACATGTAGATGTATTTCTGATGTATTTGTGGGGAGGAAGGTGATCTCCACGTCTTACTCCTCCGCCATCTTGAAGGTCTCCCAGTGGTTTAATTTGTAATAATATTTACATCCAACTATTGCACAAGAAACAGAAAAAAAAAACTGAACGACCATGTTTTTGTTCACTTTTACCAAGCATTGGCTTTTATGATTGTGAATCAAAAAAGCAAACTCTTTTCTTTAATAGGGGCTTTCACTGCTGTTAACTGGGACCAAAGTCTGTCAGTGTGTATTGCTTTCAACATTGTTATATATCAACAAGTAGTGAATTTGTGACTATTTGTAGGACACTATGTTAAAAGTTCTGAAAGAAGTAAAAAATGAGTGGGACATGGCAACTGCCCTCAAGTAATGTACAACCTAATCGGGACATCCACACTGACATGGATAACTGCCTTACAAGGCAGAGTGGAGGAAGAGTCGTGAGTGCATTTCGTTAGAACGGTTTTTGACTGCAAATAACAGAAAGCTAAATTAAACCAGCTTAACGAGAAGGAAATTTGGTGTAATGCAAAAGACAAAATACAGAGTTCCGGCAGGCTGCAGAGGTTCAACTGTGTCGTCCGGGATGCACTTCCTCCCATCTCTCTCAAGGTGCCAGTCACAGCATTGGTTCATCCTAAGGCTGGTGGCCTTGCTAGAAAATGACTGCCAGCAGCAGTCAGAGCAACACGCTTCTTTTTTCACATCCAGCAGGAGAGAAAGGCTGGGTTCTTTCTCCAAAATCCCTTTCCTAGTATTGTATTGGCTCATGTTCGAACTCAGGCCTGATAGGAGGAATAGGGTTACCTTGAATGACTTAGCCTAATCCTTAGGGTAGAAGAGAGGGTAGGGAGCCAGAGGCCATAGGCACCCAGGTGCAGCAAAGGAATTAGACCCGAGGAAGATCCTGTCATTCCCAAAACTTCTGTAGGTTCCTTGGGGTTTGGTGGGTTATCTTGAAGTTCAGAACTGCCAGCAGTATAGGCAATAGGCAACACTTAGTATGGGAAAAATATTTTTAAAGCCTCTGAGAAATGATTCATTATGCCTCTGTGACATTTCTAAATTTGGGTAAGAGGAATACCTCAGTATTCTCCCTTTCTCCCAAAGTCAGATAATCATTCTAAAGTGGTTGCCAAGCATTTTTTAAACTGATATTTCTAGCTCCTTCCAAAACAGTCTGTCACTAAACTCACCCACTCTACATAGGAGGGGAAGAAGAAGGACAAGTTGCAGTGATACTACTTTTTATAGAGACATTAATTCTTCAGTTTTGTCAGCTTTTGAAGGGTAATAAGATGCTTTCAATCTTATGCCTCTTAGCCGTGGGCACCCTGCCCCATTCTGAGTCCATACCTGGTCCGTTGCACTTAATTGTAAGGTTGTTTTTTTGATTTTTAAATTTTTAATGTTTACAATATGCCATGTGCTGCCATGTGCTGCTCATTATAGGTGTTATAAGCTCATTAAAGGCAAGAACTCATTTAATTTTCGTAACAACCCCTGAAATAGGAATTATATTATTCTAACTTTACAGGTGAGAAAACTGAGCCTCAGAGAGATTGAGTAACTAACCCAAGATCACACAGCAGTCAGTGACAGAGCTGGGATTTGAATCTAGACACTCACGTTCCAGAGTCTATATTCTTACTTATAACATCACAGAATTACACATAAACTGTCAACTTTCTTCACCAAACAAGAAGTAAAACTTCAGTGATTGATTCAGACATACCTTAGGCACTGTCAAAATTTCTCCATTTTTAACTCTTTATAAATCAAGGGATCCCTCATTCACATTTAGTCGTTCATTTATCTGTTCATTAAACACGTATTCATTGATCCCTCACATGTGCTAGTCACTGTGGTGGGTGCCCAAAGCTTACAGTCTAGTGGGAGATACAGAAAAAATCCAACACAGTGTAGTAAGAGCTATAACAGAGGAGGTGACAGGTGCCACTGGAGCACAGAAGTCCAACGTGGGGATCAGGAAAGGCACACGGATAAGTGACAGCTTAGGTACATTTTGAAGAATGAGTTAGGTAGGTAGAAAGAAGAAGATAGTACCAAAAGGAAATAACCGTGGCCAGTGAGTGAGGGATATAGCAGGGTACAAGAGACCAAAGAAGGGCCATACTAAAGAGTTTAAACTTTATCCTAAGAGTAGTGGGTATAACCTGAAGGGTAATCAGAAAACTTAGATAACAACATTCAAATAAGTCATTAATGAGGAAGAAAGTGTTGCTTCTGAGAAAACTTAGAGGAGAAAGGGAATTAACATTTGTTGAACACCTAATGTATGAAGGAGCCTGATGCTTTGGACATTGATTTGTCATTCAGTAAGAACTTTTCAAGGTTTAATTTCCCCCATTATAGAGTTCCGAAAAGTTAGATAACCTATGGAAAGACCTAGAATTTGAAATCTATCTGATTTCAAAACCAATACCTTTTTTTCTCACTATCCATTATGAAGCCCCCCAGAGATTCTACAAGCCGAAGACCCAAAAAGAGAAAGGGTTCCTTCCCACGAACCCATATTCATCCTGTGATATGATATCCTCTTTAAAGAAAAATAATAGTTGTACATAAAAGAACTAAATATCACTCTGAGAAATTTCAGATCTTTTAATTACAAGCATCAGAGAATAAAGACCTGAAAATATAAGCAAAAGAAGAAACAACAACAAAAACACCTGATATGCAGCCAGGATAGAAACTTGATCACCACTGAAAGTATCTTCTCTGCTTCCCCTGAAAAAGGAAGAATAATCCCCGTCCCCATGTCCCCAGGGAGAGCACAAAGGTCCCTGGAGCTTCCTTGAGTTGCTCAGGGCATCACTGTGTATATTTGCAAAGTATGCCAACCCTAAAAGGATGTGAGGTCCATTTCTCTTTCTGACAGGGTGATCCTGCACGCCTCGGCTTCTCGCTGGAGAGCAAGCTTCAGGAGAAGAATGCTCATTATTCACTAGGGCGAAGTCTTTGTTGTGTTCCCATGAATAACTTATAGCTGTGTGGGCTCAGGAGCAGAGGCCCTCACAGGGCAGACGTGACCGCATCATACACTGAATCCTGATCCCCCTCCCAGGAGAAAATGGAATACTTGCTCAGTTCATGTTTCGCCAAGACAGGCTCTTCAACTATTTATAAGTTGAATAGAAATTTCCACTACTTCAGCTGACACAACTGGCTCTACCTAGCAACTGATAAGAGAGATCCAATTGGAGCCTTTAGAAAGCCAGCTTTGGCAAAAGGCAGTAGTGGCAGGGAAGGGGACAAAGTCGTCACCAAGGGAATTTCTCCTCCAGCGGGCACTGCTCTTCTCCTCCTCGTTCTTTCTCCTGCGCCACCACAACTAAGACCCCATGTCTACAGCTTGTTGATGGATATTGCCACTAGCTTTTTGCAAACATGCCTATAGGTAGGTGCCTGTGCCTTATCAATGCTTATTAAGGACTCATTGAAATTGACACTGATCAATATCTCAGTGCCCTTCTTTTTCTGGAATGAGGGCTGTCACTTCTAATTCAGTCCTATTCAATTCAAAACAGATTCACTGAGGACCTTCAGTGTACTGGTTCTGGGAATTTAAAGATTAATAAAATTCAGTCCTTGCCCTCCAAAGGCTTAAAACCTAGTAGGGGAACAGGCAAACAGAAAATATTATCCGAGATAACTGCTCTGCCACAGAAAAAACACAAGGAGCCGAGGAGGTCACTTAACCCAAGCTGGAGGATTACTTTATTAATAACACATGCAAACCCAGTGCGGTGTACATTCCTCACTTTATTTAATCCTCATAACAACCCTCCCCATGAGGCTAGTCCTACTACTAAACTAATTTTTCAGGTCGGGAAACCCAGGCTCAGAGAGGTTAAGTGGCTTGCTCAATCTGACAAAGCAAGTGGCAGATATAAAATTCAAACAGCCCAGTTTAACCACAAAGACCATGCACTTACTTATAAAATTGTATTGCCTCTTAGCAGCAATTTGCAGAGTTTAATGTTCATGATTATATTCATTTATTATTCAAGAAACATTTGCTAAATTTCTACTATGTTCAAGGCACTAAAAGGAACAAAACAGTACTATGGGGTGGTTCTGGACCTCTGGTACTTGCCTTTGAAGATCATTATAGGCAAAGAGTTTTGAATGAGATCATTCAGCCAATCTGAATACTCTGGAAATATTTGCAGAATACTGTTTTGTACCAGGCACCATGCTTGATTCTGAGCATATGGAGTGATCTTTAAAAAAAGAAAGTGTCTCAGTTCTCCTGGAATTTATATTCTGGAAAATATGCAAGTAAACACATATTGTATTGAAGGTGGTAAGGGCTATGAAGAAAAATCAAGTTGAGCAAGGGGCCGAGGGCAAGGTGAGCGACTGAGGGGAAAACTTGACATTTTGAATTAACTGATCAATAAAGCCTCTCTGAGAATTGGAGAAGAAACCTGGATAAAGAGAAGAAATTAGTTATGTGATCATCTGTGTGAAGAGTATGTATGGCTAGGCAGAAGCAACAGTGAGTGCAAAGACTCCAAGGCAGGCACATATTTCGAGGGTACCAGGAATGGCAATGGGCCAGATCACAATGAGCGAGACTGAGAGCATTAGCAGATGGGTGGGAAGTCAAAGGACAGATTATCCAGGACTTTGGCAGCAGTGTATAAAGTTCCCATTTTCATAGCCAGGGAAAGGAAAACCACTGGAGAACTTTGAGTTGGGGTGGAGGTGTCATACTCTGATTAACTTTTTAACCTTATTCTGGCCTCTCTGTGGAGAACTGATTATGGAGACAAATGAGTAGAAACAGGAAGTCCAATGAGAAGATCATACAAGCCTAAATTTGAGATGATGGTAGGTTAAACTAAGGTGGAAACAGTAGAGGTTGTCATATTGGAGATATATTTTTCATGGTAGTGCTGACAGACTAGATTAGATGTGGACTGTGAGGAAAAGGGAAGAGTGAATGCACTTAAATCCCTGGAACGGTGCCTGGGACAGAGTTTTACTCAGCACACAGAAAATCTGCTCCTTACTTAGGGGAAACAAGTCACGCACATAACTAATCACACACAGAGTCCCTAAGAGGAGCCCCAACATTAGTCTAACCTCATGGCCACAACCCAACCATGAGCAAGTAGACGATATTCTACCTCAGTTGCTTTGATCAAACTAGTAAATAGCCTCCATCTGGGTTCAAATAAACCAAGTTGAAGAATTACTAAAGGAATTCTGGTTTTACCAAGTATGAGGGAACTCCTATTCTTGGTGAAATTGTCTGTTACTACTGTAAGTAGAACACAGTTCTATTTATTATAAAACTCAAATATTTCTTTGCAAGAGAAGTCTTCCATGGACCTCCCCCAAGCTAGGTCAGCTCACCTTGTTACAGCCTCTCAACACTCCTGTATCTTTCTAGCACAGCTCTTGTCGGTTTGAAATTTGGTATGTATACATTCGATTCATATATGTCCCCCCAACTGCCATCCCACCCTTCTTAACTTTGAAACATTTGCTGGGAAAAAATATAGTAAGCATTCAAAAATGTACGTTGGAAAAATGAATTAGCACTCCCATGTTTATTGCAGCAGTATTCACAATAGTCAAGAAGTAGAAACAAAAAACTAAATATCTAGAAACAGATGAATGGATGAAGAAAATGTGGTATATACATGCAATGGAATACTATTCAGCCTTTTTTTAAAAAAAGGAAAGTCTGTAATATGCAGCAACATGGATGAAACTTGAGGACATTATGCTAAGTGAAACAAACTAGTCAGAAAGACAAATACTACTTGATTCCATTCATATGAGTCATCTAAAATAGTCAAATTCATAGATCTAAGAGTGGAATGGTGGTTGCCAGGGGCTTGGAGAAAAGGAAATGGAGAGTTACTAATCAACAGGCATAAAGTTTCAGTTAGCAAGATTAGAATAAACTCTATAGAGATCTGCTGTACAACATTGTACCTGTATTCAATAATAATGTATTTTACACTTAAAATTTTGTTAAAAGTATAGGTCCCATATTAAGTGTTTTTACCACAATAAAATAAAAAAATTTAAAAACAACAATAAAAATGTGCTTAAAAATACATCTCATTCTTGAAACAGAGAGCAAATGACCTATGAAGAAAAATGGAATGATATTTAATAAGTGATGAGCACTTAATTCGATTTTTAAAATTCTATTTATAATCACTAATTACCCTACTAGTAATACACAGAATTTGTCTCAATAGTACCAGAACTGCCACAGAGAAATGCTTCTTACAAGCCATCTAGGACTTTAGGCTGTGGTAAAAGTTTATGGTTTTTTATCAGGGCTTGTGAGATGCATTTGAGATTGATTGGGTATTGACTCAAAATAACTGGTCTCTATAGCGGGATACAAATGAAATGTGTCTCACCTGGATTACAGCTGTAGCCTCCCAACTGTTCTCCTTTCTTCCACCTTGCCCTGTTAAAATTTTCAACACAGCAGCTGGGCAGATCTTTTAGAATATAAGTCACTCTTTTGCATCTCTCCCCATCTCTCTCAGAATAAATGCCAATATCCTTATAATAGTTTCTAACACCTTTGTCAGTCAGGGACCTGTAAGGAAAATAGGTAGCAAAATTAAACTGGTGATTGAAGGGAGTTTAATAAAGGGGCTACTTACAAAGGTGAGGGTGAGGTTTAAAAAGATCAGTTATAGATGGTGCACTACCCTGAGGCTAGGAGCAGTGGAGAGCTATAACCATCTGTAGCCCTAATGGGGCAAGAGGAGAAAGCAGTTACCAATTACATGAGCCCAGGAGAGTAGCTTCATGGAGAGGGCTGCCTGACAGGAGCTGTGGCCTTTGGTAAAAGGGTAGTCACTAAGCAGCAACCCAGCAGGGAAGAAGCCAGGGGAGTAATTTCCTCACCTCAGTATTCTCCAGCCTTCACATCTTCTATTTGTAACTCACATTGGCTAAACCCCACTGGGAGGTGATAGGCCAAGGAGTTTGTTGCTATAGTCCATACATGTCTGCCTTTCAGGGCACAGAACAGTGTGTAAAAGAGAAAAGAATGGATCTGGAGAAACAAGTGGCAAATGTTCAGCTAATGCTCTATGTGATCTGCCCCTTGCCTCTTCTTTGTCCCTCCTGCTGCAGTCATTCTAGCTGCCTTGATATATCTCGACACTCCAGGCACTGTGCAACTTTATAGAGTTTTTGTATTTGCTCTTCCCTCTCTTGGAACACTTTTTCTCTATTATCTACACAGCTCATCCCCTCACTTACTTCAGGCTCAAATGCCACCTTCTCCATATGCAATAAACCTAAAAGCCTATTTACAATTACAGACCACCTCCCCCAGCATCCTAATCCCCTTAACTCTCTTCTGCTTTTTTCTTTCTCCCATTGTATTTAACCCATACTATATCATATATGATACAGAGTTGCACACTTCATTATTTAATTATTATGTCTATTGTTAATTGTCAGCCTCCCCTACTTCCTTACCAGAATATAAGCTCCAAGGAAATGATCTTTGTTGTATATGGTTGTTTTGTTTTTGTTTTTGGTATATTTTAGTGCCTAGAAATAGCACAAAACAAAACACATAAACAAATAGAGGGAAATAATCATCTTAAGTGCAGTATTCAAATCCTCTCGTAAATAGCATGTTGAATTTTGTTTATAAAGACAGGTAGAAGTAAATAGCTGTATTAAGACCAAACAGTCCTGCTCCCTTTTCCACCCTCAAGAGATAGATTAAGGTTAAGTCTTGACGTTGATTGAGAGTAAGTCTGACCAAATGTTGAATGAATTTCTGTCCCTCTATAGGTAGCTTCACACAGAACTGTACCTGAGTGGAAGCTCATTCATTTACATTTCATTAAACTAATTCAGTAAATGATGGTGAGCCAAAGACTATGTTCTCTTGAGTCTGATCTCTTTCAGCAAAGGTGGATGGAACCATATGAAACTCTGGTTATACCCTTTGAAAATACTAAGAATCATCAGAAAAGAATACAGTGAAGTCACTGTCCAGGAGGTGCTTAATTGTGCTGAAGGACAAATAAAATCACACATACAGTATGTAATTGTATTCTTGGTAGTAGTAACTACCAAGACTGTAATTCTCGTAGTCTTGGTAACCTCTCAAAGAAACCCATAGACTTGTAGAGTTGGAAAAACTTTAAAGCGCATAGAGATAAGTGCAATACTATCGCTTTGCAGACAAGAAGACTAAGGTTCTGAGAGGTCCAGTGTCTTGGTCATAATCAAAGGGCATAGCCAGCAAGTGGCTGGAGTGAGGTGTAGGACCAAGGCCCCCACCTCCCTGGGCCAGGCTCTTCCAACTGCATGATTAAAAAACTTTAAAAATCAAGAGACCAAAGGCCCTTGCAACGATTCTATTTGAGCATGTCTTCAGTCTATACTAAACTAGCATGGAAAGATTTAGAACCAAAACAAAATGTTTATCCCCATAAGTATGTGAAGATAGGAACATTGCACCACATATATATGATTGAACAAGGACTAATTTTAAAATTCCTTTATAAGGACACTTATGTGTCTAATAAACATATGAGGGTAATAAAACTAAGTATAGCAGACCTACAGTGAGGGAAAGTACTTTTTATTCAGGCTTCTCACAAATTGAAAACAGGATAGGAGTGGGTAATGATCTCATCTTCCCCATCAGTTCTTCCCCCACAAAGCAGGGGACTCTAGAGCTATGCAGATGTACAAATCCTCTAGAGTTCTTAAAATGAAGGCATATTTTTATAGTGTCATCAGTAGCCATAAAAGCTTTGCCAGTAGTATTTATGTGCATCATGGTAACATTTTTTAAATGTTAGTTGAGGCTCTAATAAGAAATTATAAATAAGTAGTGTTTAAAAGCAGAGAATTGGTCTTCTTGAAATATCTAATTTATTTGCAAGCCAAAGGAAAAAGCGTCTCTTTAGAGACAATATCACAATATTCCACTTAAAGTCACCCAAAATGACAAAGGAAAAATCTAACTAGGGAGTCATCGACCTCATAATAGGAAGGAACTTCCTTTCACCTCCCCATTAAAGGAATATTTTTAAAGTAGGTTAGGTATATCCTTGAAACAAGAAAGTCTCTTCAGATGTCTAGTTTTTGTACCCTTCAGGCTGTTGTGCCAGTCAGCTCACTTTATCCAATTCACAGGGATCATGGCTTCGGAAAGGTGATGTGGTTAGATAAACGGCCGCTTCTGTAGATCTTTGCCTTCCTACATTTCCACCTCAGGCAGTTCTTTTACAAGCTCACTCCTTGGATAAAAATCTACAGAAGCAACTCAGAAAATATAAAATGCCTTGAAATTAGATGTTTTCTTCTTCTCTTTTCTTCTAACATCATAAACCGGAAAATGATTTTATATGTGTGCGAACATCAAGAACTATGACATGGCTCATCAAGGTCAGACAATGTAATCAGAGTTGCTAGGTAGGCAAGAAAGTCATAAGAAGAGGAACAAGTGGTACTGACATGCACGCAGAAAATCCAGGAAAGTCAAAATTTCACTTGATTTGTTGTCAACAGAAAGAGAAAGCATAAAATCAAGTATTGACCTATAAACCCCTAGAAATTTTTTCTGCTTTTAGAGAATTAGCCCAGTAGAGTGCTTCCAACACAGGGGGGAAAATACATAGATCGAAATATTTAACCTTGCCTAGAACAACTATGAAATAAAAGTGTTTATTTGAAGATTCATTTTCCTGTCACTTCGACTTGTGTTACGATGCCTAGGGCTTTAAAGTATTGGCCCACGGGAGGCCTTGAATTTGGATGCCTTAAGCCTCTATGGAAAACTTGAACCATTCTTTGAAAAAGGATTTTATTAGATATATACAATATTTTGATAAACAGTTATGGAAATAAACATTACAGAATGTAAATAGCAGCACTCCTGAGCTAAAGTAAAAAGAAATGTTGTTAATCAATGGGAAAAGTAAATGCAATTTACTAGCTAAGCTATGACAATTAAAATATAAGTTCCATGCAGACAGAGATAATGTCAGTATTGTACATTATTGTATTTCTAATGCCTAGCACAATGTTTGGCCCATTGTAGAAGCTTAATAAATAATGTTTATAAAATAATTCAATAGAATAGTAGATGAAGAAACAGTCTTCCAAGTCCAAATAAAATATCCCCAGAAAACAGAAGACCAATTTGTCAGAAGGCACTTCTAGCGAGGTGAAACTCTCCTTTAAGAACAAATATTTCCCTTTGCTCTTAATATGCTTTCACCAAGGAACCATGTAGACTGTAATTAGTTCTCCTGAATTACCATGCTCAAAGGGATAGTAATTTATAACTGATTACAAGTTAATAAATTGGCTTTCTGACATAGATTAGTTCCACATCCCATGAGTCATAGGTTGTGTGAACAGGTCTTCCTAAGGTTTCTTCAGAAAGCTGAGCATGTAGGTTTTTACACTCAAGGAAATTTCACAGTTTCAGGCAGCAACCTGTAAGCCCTAAGGTAAATAGCCAGCCCACCGTACAATATCATAATAAAATGTAATTTGTACCTTGTGGACACAACTTCCATCAGAAAAAGAATGTCTGTCATAATTCAGTGTCCTGATACATTTAGGGAACTTTAGTCAACTCTTATTTTCCTAAATTTCCACCGTACAAGGACTCAGTGAATATATATTTGATCATCAGTAAGACCTGTTAAAACATGGATTTTACTACAGTCTTCCCTTGAAGTTGACATTGTCCTAGGGGAAAAAAAATAGAATGTTTTTTTTTCATTATAAATTCCTGTTGAAATCTATCCTAATTGTATACAGGCATGCATGCATGCAAACATTTATTCTTTCATTCAGCCACTATATTTGATGGCCTATGGACACTTAGTTAGCTTCTGTTATATTATTAAGCATACTGAGGTGAGGCGAATGTTGGTTAATGACAGTTTATTTGATAAATTCTAGCTAACTGTATTAGTTTGCTAGGGCTATCATAACAAAATACCACAGACACGGTAGCTTAAACAAACAGAACATTTTTTGTCTCATAGCTCTGGAAGCTGGAAGTCCAAGATCAAGGTGCCAGCAGGGTTGGTTTCCTCTGAGGCCTCTCTTTTTGGCCTGCAAATGGCCACGCTCTTGCTGCCTCTTCAGTGGTCATCCCTGTGTACATGTGTATCCCTCGTGTCTCTTTTATGTGTCCAAATTTTCTCTTCTTATAAGTTTACCAGTCAAATTGGATTAGGGCCCACCTTAATAGCCTCATTTTAATGTAATCACCCCTTTTAAAGCCCTGTCTCCAAATACAGTCACATTCTGAGGTACTGGGTGTTAGGGCTTCAACATATGAATTGTGGAGCCGGGAGGGACACAATTCAGCTCATAACACTAACAGGATGCTGTATTAACACAAGATGATATAAAGTATTTATTGAAGATGTAAGCTTGGAGAAGCAGTGATAGAGGTACAAAGCAGAGTCATATCTGCATGATTTAGGTAGGAGAGAGAATAGAAATCAATGAAGGCAGACATGGTAGGATAAAAGATGAGTGTTGGAAGAAAGTGACCAATAAGGGCAAAGTTAGCTCTGACTTAAATACCACAGTGTTCCCTGAAGGAACACTGGATCACCAAATGTGGATAGGTTTCCACCTTTGTTATATATAATCTAGACCATTTCCCAAGTACAAATGGAATTACCACAGAATTAATGAAGTTCAACTTCAGTGCCCCTCAAGGCTCTTTCCAGGGCCATGAATCTAATTTCATATTCACAACTTTGTATTATTTTCTTTAAGAGGATCTTGGACTCCACATAATCTGGATCTGTTCCTGATTGCAAATACTTTCAGCATTTTCAGAGGGAGACATTTGGGGTGTTTCCTGGGTTAAACGCTTAGAAATGGGTATTTACTTAGAACAAATAATAACTCGTATTATATAGAATGTGACTCTTGAGTAATAGGATTTCATTGCAATAGCAGTTACTACAATCTGCATTCTTGGGAATTTGAACCTTCAACTGACTTTTAGATCACAGATACTCAGAAATGTCCTGGTCATGTACTAGTCTGTCTCTCTGTATCTCTGTCTCTGGCTGTCTCTGTCTCACTCTCACTCTCTCTCTCACATACACACACACCATACACACATTTGTTTTTGTGTCAGCAACCCAATTTGGGCAACTATACTGCATAATTAATTTTAAAAGTAAATTGTGTATGTCTAATAACTGCAGTTGAAAATATATGTTTGAAGTCTTTCCATTTTCCTTTCACGGGGAGCCATCCTTCTCTCATACAATTGGATTAACAATTCCCTGTAAGTTCCCCAGGTGGGCACATATCAAAGCCTAGCCCGTGTGACATTTCCTTATTTTGACATTAGCGATAAAACAATTTCTTTACTTTCTCTGAAAAAAAAAGTGTAAACATCTTAAATGATGCAAAATGCTACTGCCCAGTGGACCTTTCCAGAGCCGTTACATGTGGTGAGAACTGTTTTCATACTGTTCCCTTTAGAAGATTTTCTACATTTCATTTTGAGTTTTGCATGTAGCTCTTCCTGGCAACAACCTTGGAATTGAAGACAGAAAGGTAGTTCTTGGTTGGAAAGCAAAAGAAGAAAGTGAGATGAGATCCATGAAGCAAGACAGTTCAATTTGCCTAACAAAGCAAAATTCCCGAATTGAGTTACTCTTAAAGCACTGTGATCTGCCATGCTTCTTAAAACTCCTGGGTTATATCTAGCCCCACTCACACTATGGTAATTATCAGCTGCCACCACACAGAAGTGCTGCATTCCCTGCTACTCTTTTTTTTTTTTTTTTTCCAAAATGTCAGCTTGTAATCTGAAGGAAAATTACAAACTCTACTTTTTTAGGAATGTTTAAAATAAACCCTCAAAGCACCAAGCCTGTTACAATTACTGTCCTGCTTTAAGGGAGAAATATCCCAGGTGGTATTTTATCTCTGTAGCATCTATTTCTGAAGTTTAGCCACAATGAAAGGAGCAATAGTGCCTTATATAATAAACCAATGCCATTTTTTCAAATAAGCCAAAACTTCTTTAAGAAGTTTTGAAGCTTTATTCTGGATAAACATAAACGACCTTAAGAATCATCACACTCATGCTACTTTAATGAAATATCACAGCATAAAAAGTTGCAGTATCAATCATCATTTGTATAATGCTGATAATAATGTGTAGAGATTCACTTTTTCTTATTTAATAGGAATGTAAAACCCATACCAAGCGGAATGTTTTATGCTAATGGCAGCATTTCCAATTAAATTGTCAATATAAATCGCTTTGACATGCCATTATTCCTTATTTTAACAACAAATTTTACGCCATACACCTTAGAGCCGTTCTATCATTCAACTTGTAAAAGAAAAATTAAATATCAGTCAAAACATAATAGAACTCTACTGAGAAAAGTTTTTAACATAACAATATCCACATGAGTTCAAGGCACCCAAGGTTTACAAGGAGAGTCTGCCCAGAATACTGAAAAGCCTTTAAATGATAGAAGCAAGTCACTGAGAAATCCATACATTCACCTTTCTTCATATATTTTAAGACCTAGATGAGTAGACTGAGGACTTGGAGGCAGAAGGTCTGGTTGTGGTCCTGGCTCAGCCATGAAGAGTCTGGATGATGCTAAGAAAATCTCTAGCCTCAGTTTCCAAAAATGAGGTTGCCTAAGGTCTCTTGTGACTCCAAATTTCTACAACAACAAGTTCCATAAAAGATGAAGAAAAACTAGGTCACTTCATGAATTCAATGCAATTCAAGACACAAGTTCCAATAATAGTTTCCTCCTATCCCTTATAAAATATGCCTCATCCCTATGTTTCTCCCCTGTTTATACATCCAAAAAGGAGAAAGAGTTAGAAAGGAAAAGCTGGGTTCATATATTCTAACTGCAATTCTCTGCTAGCTGTGTGACCTTGGACAACTTCTACAATTCCAGTTTCTTCATTTTAAAAAGCAGGATAATATTCTCTATCTTGTAGGGTAGGAATGATTATAGTTAGTATTTCTAATCCATCATTCATCATTCCTTCAATCTAGTAGCATTCAATAACTTGTAGTTATTATATGTGTGTATATATGTATATATATAATATATATATATACATATACACACACACGTATACATGCACTCATATGTAATACACACTCTACCAGGCTTGTAGAATATTGCCTCCAGCTCTAACCAGAAATGGGACTCAGTAATTCTCATGTCATTAAATCAAAATTAGAAATGCATGTAGCTGTGGTTCCATTCATAGTGCTATGATCAGATTGACACTCTAGTAAACCAGTGTAACATTAAAATTGTTTATTATCCTGTTCATTACCACTACCAAGAGCCTAGCATGAACATTATCTGTCTGACCAAGGTGCACTACCTCTAGCAGGTAGAATGGAGGTCTAGTCTGCCATTCCATAGCCAGTTTCAATAATTTAGAAAGGGAGTTACATCATTTTTCTATAACAAATCAGAATAGTGCCAGGTTCAGTGCAGATTAGAATGCATCTGCTCCAGTTTCATCTCATTAGCTCACCCAGATTGTTTGATCTAGCCAACTATAGACCATAGGATGGAAAATACCTGCATATTTCAAATATAGATCCTGGCTCAGGTCTATGAAAAGTCTAAGAAAATTTTCTTCACCTTTGCTACTCCTACAGCCTAAATGATTTTATTACCTTGCTCTTTAATTTTGCCACCCAACTTCTCTTCAAAGCAGTCTGTGTTCACAGCTTTCAGTTCCTGAGTGTTCCTCAAAAAATCTGGCCGCCCCATACAGCTTTTCTGAATTGGTCCTTGGGTGATCATCAGTGATCTCCTGTGGCCAAACCCAGCAGCCCTTTTCAGCTGCCATTTACTTCAAGCTTTCCCAGGAATTGGAAGCTCCTGTCGTATAGAATCCCTGCCCTCCACAGCTGCATTAACCCTGCACAATCATGGTTCTTCTGTCTTCCTGGCCTCCCTTCTCTTTCTCAGAAATTTTTTCCTCTCAACCCCCCAAATTTAGGGGGTTCCTAAATTTTCCTTATTCTTCTGTGATCCTTCAAAATTAATTTTATATATCCCAGCAGTTTTAACAATAAGTCCATGTGAGTGACTCCCAAATCTAAATCTCTAGCCCTACCCACTCTCTGAAATCCTCCATCCTTGAATCTCATCATGAGTCCAATTGTAATTCATTATCCCCCTCATGAGTCTGTTCCTAATACTATGTCCCCCAAGTTCTTTCAATATCACCCCCACCTTTGTGGTCACCCATGATCCAAATCTCTGCATCTACCTGCTGTCATTCAAATTAGTTATTCTATGTCAATTCTCCATATCTTTCTAATATGTTTCCACCTCTCTCTTCCCACTACAGATGCCCTATTTCATGACACATGTAATATAAATTTGAAAGAGGACAAGAGTCCCCAATTCTAGTTGCTTTCCTCTTGAAGTTCTCTGACAAATAACCCTAAATTACACAGAAAACACATCTCTGATCATTTTCATTTCCTTGCTCAAACACCTTTTATAACACCATTTCTTTTAGATTAAGAACTAATCACTAGAATAGCTAGTATTTATTAAACATTTGCTTAATAGGTCCAAGGAAATATGTCAAACACTATACACCAATTATCTCATTAACTATTATCATAGATGTGATTTTACAGTTGTTTGTGTGATTGTATTGACAATATAGCTCTCCAACAAGACCATAAACTCCATAAGGACAAGGACTTGAAAAACAGGCACTCAAGTACTATCTACTAATTGAATGAATGAATGAACGAAGCCCTCTTTGACCATCACAGCCAAGAAAGTACTCTTTTGTTCTCTGAAATCACGTACCAATTCCTCATGTCCCTTAGCAAATTATATATTATCATTACTATCCCTGTGTTAAATGTGATGAATGGCAACAAATCAATTCTAGCTAGATGACTTCTGTTCCTACTAAGGATCTGTGCTGAAATATTTCAGGTTCAGCACAAACAAACCTGGCAAAATTGGACACTAGGAATATGGTACTATGCAGTGGCACAGGAACAGTAACAATACAAATACTGTGCCTCCATATATGAACCCAGTATTTTGTGGAAATCTTTCTCCTGATGCCCTTCCTTAAGAAACTTAAGCAACTCTGAAGTAATAACCTTAACATTCAATCCAAGCATATGACCAGGTTACAACAGCCAGCCCATTCATTGTCTGGGTTAATTTATCTGATCTTCCTGACTGGGCAAGCTTTCCCATCCTCTGTCCCCTCCCTGTTCATCTCTCAAATTCTAGTCACTCTTCCTTGACCAAAGCTGAATTAATAAGTGTGCTCCCTTCCCAGAACCTTGAAGGGAGCTTGTTCAACCAACATTTCTTTTTTAATTCAGCACTTACTCAATAGAGCAATATAGCTCCCAACGTGAATCAGACACAAATCTTGACTTCAAATGACTTAAAGATTAAAGATGATAAAGCTAATGCTTAGGTAACTGTAATTCCAAGGAGAAAGGTATAGGTGACATAAGACATGGACAGCTAAATAGTGATGGAAATTCAAGGTAGGAATATATTAATTTCAGTTGAGAGGATCCCAGAAGACTTTACAGAGGATTTGTATATGATATGGTTTCTGAAAGATGAGTAAGATTTTGGTGTTCAGGGATGAGAAAAAGGATGTATTCCAACAGGAAGACAAAGATGTGGAAGTCTGAAAAACCTTGGGATGTATGTAAGGAACATTAGGTAGCAGAATTTAATTGTAATAACTAATTGTATTATTCATGCTACATTTCTTTTGAAATATGCAATTATAATGATGGTTCTATTCTCACTTTTTAAAAATAAATAAATAAATTTATTTATTTATTTATTTATTTTTGGCTGTTAGGTCTTTGTTGCTGCGCGGACTTTCTCTAGTTGCGGCGTTTCTCTAGAGCGGGGGCTACTGTTCGTTGTGGTGTGCAGGCTTCTTATTGTGGTGGCTTCTCTTGGTGCAGAGCATGGGCTGTAGATGCGCAGGCTTCAGTAGTTGTGACACGTGGGCACAGTACTTGTGGCTTGCGGGCTCTAGAGCGCAGGCTCAGTAGTTGTGGTGCACAGACTTAGTTGCTCAGCAGCATGTGGGATCTTCCCGGACCAGGGCTCAAACCCGTGTCCCCTGCATTGGCAGGCGGATTCTTAACCACTGCGCCACCAGGGAATTCCCCTTACTTTTAAAAAGAAGAAAATAATTATTTATCTAGAGTCCACTGGGTTGTGAGTCACTCCATTGGTGAAGAGATATTTTTACTTTGATAATACCACTTTCTAAATATTAGTCACTGATCATTGTTTTTGTGTTCAGCAAGTCCACCCTCTTTGTCACACACTAAGGCCTAGGGATGTGGAAATGTCAAATTGTATTGAGCAAGAAGAGGATGAATTTTGCATAAATATTTAAATCTCAGACACAAATTCATAACTCTGGGCACTGTAGGCAACTGAGGTAATTGGAATCTCTCTAGGTCAATTTTTAGTCCAAATCTTGTTTTTAAAATAGTCTGAGAAAACTTGACTTTGGGGCTAAACATCTCTGAGTTGATATTTTGTTTTGTTTTCCCTATAGGGTGAGTTGTTATTTTAGTTGATTTTGGTTTAAGTTTTTCCCCCTTGGATATGTGCTATAAATCAGGCTTATGGCATTTTGCATTCCAGTGATGCCTTGTCTTAGCTGTACAACTGTTATCTCATCTAAATCCCACAGCTGTGTCACTTCCTAACGACCACCACCCCTGCAAGACAGCTGTTGCTCTTAATTGGCAGGAATAAAACAGATGAGCAATAATAAACTAGCCTGAGTGATATGCTACACAAAGAATCCATTTTTTTCCAACTATTTGAAACTAGAAAAGGCAGGGCAGGAGCCCCCATCAGAAATACAGGGAGTCCTTTGGTCTCCCATCCAGTATTTTACAACTGAAATTGCATAGAGCCAAGCTGCCTCTTGGCCAGTCCAAATGAGAGTCCCACCCACAAAAACACTGCAAAGTAATTTGAAATCTCTAGCAAATTTTCCTGATGAGTTGCCAAAGAAGAATTCTGTCATAAATCACAGTGAAGCTTCTTAAAATCTACTTTTTCAATCTAATCTTCCACAGCACACGTCACTGCAGCTACCCCAGTATCTAATAACTTGCTACTCAGAGTGCATTGGCACACCAGCAGCATTGGCATCACCTGGGAGCTTGTTTAAAAACACACACACTTGTTTAAAAACCCACTTCAGACCTATTGAATCAGAATCTGTATATTAACGAGACCCTAGGTGGTTTATGTGCACACAGTACTTCATAAAACATTGCTTTTGTCTATTGGTTCTCACACTTTAGTGTGTATATAAGAATTGCCTAAAGATGCTATTGTGGTGCAGATTCTTGGGCCTTACTTCAAGAGTCTGAATCAGTAAGTCAGATATTTGGGTACCACTATGGTTTGATAACCAAAAGCTCAGATAGTCTAAGGACCACACTTTGATCTTAGTATGTGAAAACTAAAGATCTCATTATCTCACCCTGCACTGTTTTTTCTCAGTCTCCTTCCTTCTGGATTATCTTTTCCTCTTCACTTTTTAATGTAAGGCAATCTAGCGTGTCAGAACTTGTGTGTGTGTTTGTTACTCTCTTATAATTGTCCCCTAATTAATCTCTCTATAACTGTTTTTCTCTTCCTCCATGTTGCCAGCCTTGTGGTCTTCTAAGTGTATCATCCCCTCACTCAAATTTTCTCAATCTTTATACAATGAAAAATACTACAAAGCTCAAGTCAGAATAAGATACTCATAGCCTTAGAACTCTTTTAGGTGACTCTGTTGCTTAAGACTTATCAAAGGTATGGGAGCCAAAGAAAAAGTGGTGACTAATCTTTTAAAGAATAATAGAACAGTTTATTTGTTCTAGCCTCCCTTCCCCTATGGCTACTGAATCAGGGTAAAAGTTAAATGTTCAGTTCAAGGTTAAGCAAGTAGAAGAGATGTAAACAAAACAAAACAAAACAGGAATACAGAGAGTGGTGATGAAGACATGCCCCTGACAATGAGATAGACAGATAAATGCAAGGAGGGGCTGAGGTTTCAGAGAAAGAGCACTGGACCTGGAGTCATAGGATGTAAATTCAAATTCTTTGTCCAGTCTTCATAAGCACTGTGGCTTTGAGCATAAAATAAATAACCTCCAGAGATTTCAGATTCTTCCCTATAAAATGTAAATAACACCTGTGCTACCTGCCTCACAAGGCATTTGCAAGGTCCAATGATCCTGGATCCAATCAAGTCTTAAATAAGGTACTGATTGCATAAACACTTGCTGAATGAATCAGGTTGATGCTATAGATATAAAGGAATGAATAGGGTATAGTCCTACTTTCAAGGAGACCACTATCTAATGATGATTGCAAATATACAGACAACAATTAAATGAATGAACATTTTGCTAAAATACAAGTAAGCTACTGAAGGAACCCTGAGGGATGAACACATTTTAAAAAGGGGGTCAGAGGTGCCCATCATGAATTTGCAAGTTCTTTCTGGTATTACATTACAGTTCTCTATACCATGCTAATATTCAGATTAATTCTGCTGGAATAATGATAAATATTGATGATAATAACAACAACATTTTGAATTAATCCAACAAAACTTTTGTATTATTAGTGTCATTATTTTTGTATTATTATTGTTGGGGGAAAAAATGCGCTAGTAAGTGGGAAGTGTTACAGTTTGATGAGGAAAGGGTAAGACAAATTCAGAGTGGTTGAGAAGTATTTTCCCATTTCCCTGCACTCAGAGATGTCAACATCAGTGAACATTTAGCATTCGCTTAGGCTTCATTCCAAAGTAAAAAAATACTGTCTCCCATTAGATTGTAAACTCTCATTATAAGCAAAGGGATTGTCTGTTTTGTTCATTACTGTGTCACCAGTGACTAGAATGTTACCTGGTACATCAGTGGAGCTCAATAAGTATTTGTCTCATGAATGAATGAAAGAATAGGTTCTGTATGAAGCTAATGACTGGCCGGTTACACATGCATACATGTTCTATTCTGTATGTGAACAGTATATTTGAAGACAATACATGGCATTCTGGGTTCCAAATATGGACTAACTTTTACAAATTATGAACATTTCCAAATTAGGATTTGTAATTAAAACAGTGAATCCTTATCTAGCTATAATTCAAAGGTAAAGAGAACTAGAATTTTAAGTCTCTCTTGCTAAAGGTATTTACTGAACGATGAGTATTTTAATTGCCTTCATATATATCTCTTCCCATTTTTTCCAGAGTTCTGGTTATATACAAAGTTAAATAACATTTCAAAGATGAATTTCTGTGACTTTTCATTCTTAACACATTTCTCTAAGTAATAGTTTTTCTTGACTTTTCATATATTGCATTATGTAACTTCCAGAGTCACTCTCATCTACAGAATGGAGGTGTTGGGCAAGATGATAATAGGGGCCTCTCTCTCCCAACTCCAATATTATATGTATCCTGTACTTCTTCTACTTTAAAAAAAAATCATATTTTTAAAAGGCTCTGGAGAGCAAACAGCTTAAGTAGGCACTTGAGTAAGTGTGCAATTGTTTTCTATCTTTCATCTTAATTTTATGTAGCTTTCATTTTGTTTAAAAAAAAGAAGAAGAAGAAGAGAAAACTACAAAACAGATTTTCTTTAAAAGAAAAGGTTATTGTAACTACTTTGGATGGAGGGGAGATAGTTGTACATAATGGCAAAAATGAAATATAGGTGAATATAATGCCATACCTATAATTAGTATTATAAGTACTCCCCGTTATCTATTATTAAAGAGAACCTTCTCTTTGGACCTCAATTTAAAGGATACTTTATTTCATATGACTTCTCTCAATTTGACTACTCCCCAAAGTCCAAAGATACACATGTAAGAGAATAGTCATAAAATTAAGGCAGTTATTATTTCCTCTTTTCAGAAACAAGCTTAACCCAGAAATCTTGTCATAGAAAATTTTCAGAGAAAAGTCAAGTAACCACAATTACACCCACCCACAATCACCCCCCACAAAAAAAATTTAAAACTCTAATGCAAAATAGTATTTCTAAAATCTTCCACAAAATCTCGGTATATAACAGGGAAATAATTTATGACAAGAGAGTAGTTTCCAGTCCTCAGCAGAGCTCTTAGGTCTGAGGTGTCAAGCATAGAACATGGTAGATTGTCTGCAAAGATGGCTAGCAACAATTCCTTCCATTCCTTCCATTGATTTCCCCCTCTCTTTGAATCTGAGGTGGGTTGCGACTTGTCTGAACAATAGAATGGGATAAAAGTGAGAGTTCTGGCGTTAAGAAGCCTGACAGCTTCCACTTTCCCCCTCCTGAATCCTGAGCCACCAAGTAAGAAGTCAACTGTCCCACAGAGAGAGGCCTCATGGAGAGAGGCCCTGGAGGATGTAAGGGAAAGAGGACCATCTAGACCTCAGCCTTTTCTTCTACTTCAGCTAAAGCCACCTGGGATCTTCCAGCCCCAGCAGAGCCATCCCAGCCAAATCACGTGAAACAGAAAGAGCTGCCCCACAAAGCCCTGCTCAAATAGCAGAATCATGAGCAAATAATTGAAATAACCAATAACTAAAACAAAGAAATAAAAAGCTAAAACAGTAGGTAAAAAAGTCGGTCAATATTACAGTTGTTCATTCAGTGAAGTGTAGTAAACAACTATATCCCAATCCTTGGGATACTGGCTGGGAACAAAGGACTGAATAGAATGCCTGCCTTCAAAGTACCCACATCCAGTGGCAGTGACACTCACCTAAACAAACCACTGGCAGGGAGTGAGAAGAGCTGCATTAGAGGCACACTCCTGGTGCTATGGACATACTAAGCAGTTACCCTCCAGGGAAGAGCCAAAGAGGAGGTGATATTTCAGTGCTGTTTTGAAAGCTGAGTATGAGTTTCCCAAGCCAGGATGTGTGGCTGAGAAGGGAGGTACATTCCAGGGAATCAGTTTCATTTGTGCAGGAAGTTTAAGCTTCTTAAAGCCTGAACTACACGTATTGGGTTTGTGAGTATCACCTGCTAAGAGATTCATCATTTTCCAGACTTAGATAAACAAAAGTATATTCTTCTTTGTGGTAGAAACTTGTTTGTTGGTTGCCTAAACTCTCACTCTTTCTCCAACTTCGTGACCTATAAGTGACTAAGAGAAAGGAATCCATGTGACAACTGGACAGACTGTTAAAAAACAAAAATGTGCATGCTCTCTTTCTCTCTCTTATATTGCTCTAAACAATTGTTAAATAAAGGAGATTGCTTGATTTATCTTTGTTCAAAAATAATTCCCAGTATTCTTAATTGGAGGTATAGAAGCATTTTGCTGTTTATTATGGAAGGGGAAAAATTTTTCTCTGACATATGTGATTTTAAAGGTCAAACATACAAAACATCTTTTACTAAAGTAGGTAAGCTAGTTTATAGCTCATATTCAGTAGTAGGTAACCTGGAAGATGAAGAAAACTAGAACTGGGAAAAACTAGTTGGCCTCATAGGTTGCTAGAATGTTTACGGACATTTGTTTCCACTTCGTATTAATTCTTTGTGTATTCGCAACTGCAACGTCCAAGTTTTTGAAGGCAGCTGCAATCCAGAAGCTACTGAAAAACTTAGGTGCCAAAACCCACCCTTTTGGAAATGAGTACTTTTTCTCCTCTTTTCACACCTTACCGTACCTATTTTCTTATTTCTCAGAGTTGAGACATGAGGATCATGTGGGTTCAGAGAATTCACAACCTAGTTGGGTACCTCTTGGAAAGAACCATTGGTCTTGAAGGGAGCATACTGTTTAAAGTCTGGTGCTAAGTGCTTTATAGGTATTACCTCACTTCATTTCAAAACCCCTCTGTGTTAGGTGTTAAAATCCCCATTTTACAGATGAAGAAACTAAGGCTCAGAAAGATGATTAATTATGTTTCCCAGGAATCATGTCTATCTGATTCCAAATTCTATGCTCTTACATTCTGTGCTTCAGTTTCTCTCTAAGGACTTGTGAGATTCATTTTACTTCTAGAATACTGGTTAAATCTTCACTCAAAAAAAAAAGAGAAACATTTTTAACAAAGTCATTGTTGGGCATAAAAGAATATGCAACATTTGACCTGTGCTTTAAGATGACTAGAGTATGTGATGAAAATGATCAAAAGCATATAATATAGAGGAGGCAGGGAATCAAATAGAAATAGCATGACTTTTAAATTCTATTTAAATCCCAGTTTTGGCTCTTGCTAGTCTGTGAACCATTTATTTAGGCTCTCTGAGCCACAGTTTCCTGGATTATAATAAAAATATTAACACTTGCTACATCTTTTAGGTTATTAGGTTACTAAATTATGTAATTTATGTAAAAGCACTTAGCACAATGCTGCTTCATTTTTGGTACTCAGAAATGTCAGCTTTTTTCCTTCGCTGCAGAAACTGGCAAAAGAATGTAGTTGTCCAATATTGTCACATGCAAGTAAAGATCTCTGGTTTGAAAAGTGAGAAAGAAATGAAAGATCAGGAAATCTTTTCTATAGTCATAAAAATATTTTCTAGCAATGGTTGAAGAAGGACACTTGTTTTCAGATATGCTGAGACCGTATTGAAACATCATGTTGAAAGCAGTAAGAGAGTGTGTTAATGGATAAGGGAGTTAGATGGGTGGGGTTGGCTTAGGCGAGAAGACTGAGGGGAACAGGCAGGCCTGGTCAGTGCTCTGGACAGTGAAAAGGAAAATGTGCAACAAGTTAAAACAACACATCCCCCCCGCTTGGCCAGAGTGGGACCAGCTCCCTCATCAGCACCACCCAGCAGGCCAGAGCAGCTACCTGCTTACCCAGGCTACAGCACTAATGTATATTCATTGCATGCCTGCTACTAGGTCAGGCACTGTGCTGGACAATGCAAAATCATGGTGAACCAAACCAGGCTGAATAGGCCTGGGATGATATGAGTTTCTGTTCATTGAGTGGGTGGAGGTGAGTCATGAAAAACTGGTTAACCTATGACATTGATCCCTGAAGTATGACATTCATGCAGTTTCTTACACAGAAGCCAGGAAGGAGAATATAGTCCCTCTCTAAGAGATGACAGGTTTTGAGCATTTATTATGTACAGGCATTATCCTCAGGGCTCTATGTCCATTCCCTCATTTAATACCCACAACAAGTCTATCAAGTAGGTACTGTTCACTCCCTATTTTATAGATGTTTAAACCATGGCTTAGAGACATTCAGTGACTTGCCAAAGCTGCAAGTCCTGGAACTGGGATCTGATCTCAGAATCCCTAATTCCAGAGTCTGAACTTCTGGTGAAAAACCCAAGACTGGTTTTAATACTCTGATGAGATTTGTCTGTTTTAATTGCATCTGTTTCCTCTGAAAGGATTCTTTATCTTTTTATTCAGAAATCAAGAATTAGCTACCAACTCTTGCTTAAAGTGTTGGTCAGTGACAGAATGGTATAACAGAATCTGTGTTCTCTTTCACACCTTAATTTATAAAGGTCTTTTGGCAAGGTCAGCATACTTTTTTCACATGCACACTCCTTTGCTACTCTGTATAAAGGCATTTGTAAATTATGCTAGTTATCTTTAGAAAACTTAAAATTGCTCTCTGGCATTTATATAATCAGCAAGAGATAATCAGATGATATTTTTTTTTAAACAATGAGCCACTTCTGTTCATTAACTTATTATGTTTATTTATGGCATAAAACCCATTTTCTCTGTTGAAGGTCACCTGTGGGTTAGTATGGAGGATTTCTTTCCTCCTATTTAAACCACTTTACCGGTTTTTGGCATTTGTATGACTGTTGATTAATTATGGCCCTGTCTCAATCATTCATGGAAGAAATAATAACCTATGCGTCCTTTTACCAGCCATTGCGTTATTCGTAGCTTAAGAAAATGATACAAAAGTTCTAAGTTCTTACATATTCTTGTAAATAGATAATCCATAACTATGCTGTGTACACCCGCTCATCTCAGAGAAAGGCACAGTGTTTAAAGTCACAAGCTACCTGACATCAGAGGCCCAGAAGAGTTAAAAGACTCAGAGTCACATATCCAACTTGTGGTTGTATTTGTTTGGGAACCAGAGCCTTCCTAAATACCATTCCAATGGCCTCACACTGCCTCCCCCTTTCTACACTGAACTTGTTGGCTTTTCCACAGGAGAAACAGCCATTTCCTTTATTAGCCTATAGCGAAAGGCCATACATTTCATTCCAGTTGCATCTAATATAATAAACTGAGGGAACTGTAGACACCTTCCCATCCCAATGTGAAAGAGCTTTTTGCCCATTTCAGAGAATTTTGCTGGAGTTTGATGCCCTACATCCATTTTCTTTCCATTTGACAATGGTATTCTGAGTTTTGTTCAAGTGTAAGATCCTCTCTCATTCAAGTTACTTCAAGAGGAAATTGATCCCTCCCTTGCTTCAGGGATAGGCCTAGAATGGCTTCAGCCAATCAAGAGGTCCTATTCCCATGTCCATACTGATTGATTAGACATGAGACTGTGACTCAGTGCAGATCAATAACATGTAAGGAGACGTTTGATGGAGGCCTCTAAAAAAAGATCCCTTGCTCATCCACTGACACACTTTTCTTGATGGATATAAATAAGGACACTTATGACCCCCAGAAACACTGACAGCCATCTGGCATTGTGAGAAGCCAGCTATGGTTGAACTGCTAGATCCAGCCTTATCTATTCAATATTTGTGCCTTTACAGTCCCAGAAGCCAGTAATTCTTTGTTACCTTAGCTGTTGAGTCATGTTCTCTGTCATTTACAATGAAAAGATACATCCATAACCTTGACCACAATTAAGCAATAACCATGCCACCATGCTGCATTATGAAATCGCACTATGGGGACTTCCCTGGTGGTGCAGTGGTTAAGAATCCGCCTGCCAATACAGGGGACACAGGTTCGAGCCCTGGTCCAGGAAGATTCCACATGCCATGGAGCAACTAAGCCAGTGCGCCACAACTACTGAGCCTGCACTCTATAGCCCGCAAGCCACAACTGCTGAGCCCGCATACCACACCTATTGAAGCCCACACACCTAGAGCCTATACTCGGCAAGAAAGAGAAGCCACCGCAATGAGAAGCCCATGCACTTCATCGAAGAGTAGGCGCTGCTCGCCACAGCTAGAGAAAGCCCACAAGCAGCAACAAAGACCCAACACAGCCAAAAATAAATAAATAAATTTACTTTTAAAAAAAAGAAAAAGAAAGAAATCTCACTATGTACTTTCCTCATCTGTTGAATTCTCCCTGCCTTTTATAGAGGATTCTTTGCCCAGCTCATCTGGCAGATGGCAAATACTGCCAATGTGAGATAATTGTGTACCTGTTGGAAGACCATACTCAGTATCAGGCCAGAAAATTGTGCTCTAGAAGGATAAAACAGAAAAACTCTATAGAGATTTTTTTTCCACTGATGTTTAGACTATTTGAAACTAAAATAAGAAAGGCCATAAAATATCTGGCTCATATCATCTGTTGGACACTTCCTTTTGGATTTGTGCTTTCTGGAAGGTTTAAATTCATTAACATTAATAGTTAATTATAACTTTTGGGTTTTTTAACTTAAGAGAATTCAGGAATTAAGCAGCAACTAAATTAAATCATGCTAAGTATAAAAAATCGTACATTTTATGATTCATATAAATCATATATTCGGTATGTGTCATATATAATCCCATAATTGTAAACTGTTGCTTGTCTTCCCTGGGTTCCAGAAACAAATAAAATGAACTATACTAAGAAGCTTATTAAGGAACTTCAGAATTTTCAGTATTCTAAAAACACCATCTTGCTTTCTATTGTCCTCATATGGTTATAGGCTAATTATATTCATATTTCAGTCCTCTCTATGAGCAATAACCTGCCAGCATTCAGAGGAGATCTTATCAGCTACTAGGCAGAAACGTGGGGAGGAGGTCTGCTTATACTGGCATCTATATCTATACTGATTCTACTTTCCCTCTCCTCTTGCACACCCTTTTTCTCTACTGTCAGAAACACTGCACACAAGTCTGCCAAGGAAACCATCCTAATCTGAAACTGTGGATCCCATCGTTTTTTTATTTGCTTAACCCAGAGATGACTGTAAGAACCAGCCCTAGTGTCTCCTCCACGCTTGCCTCCCAGATCACTTTGAGGAAGCATTGCAACTTTTATTATTATATCCAACTTTGAACACTCACAGCCTTGGTCTTCAGCAATGATTTCTACATTACCAACTAATTTCTGTCCTTTTCCCTCATTATAAAAAACATTCTTTGTCCCCCAGTTGAATAAACTCCCATCTTTTTCATTTTTTTATCACCTTCATCACAGTCATTTATCACCTATATCACTGGACACATCCATCTACATTACTCTAAGCCCTTTTATCATAACAATTCTAAGGATTATCAAATTTAAGTTAAATTTTGGTGTCCCTTTACACTGACCTTTTTGTGGAGTTCCAGGGCCTAGGAATGTTGGGAGAGCTGATAAGGATATTGCAGATTGAGTTTGACGAAAATAAACACATACAAGTTGCCATCCTCATATCATTCAACTGTGTGTTTTGATAGAAGTGGCCTTCATAATCACTATCAGTTGAACTTTGGGGATTTCTTTTTCCTTTAAAAAAAAAAAGCATAGAAATAATCAACAATCATGTCTGCTCTTGCGACACTCTCAAGCAACACTCTCAAGTTCCTAGCTATTTGTAATTTAACAAATAGTTATAGAAATTTCCTACTAAAATGCAGAGACACACTACCTGGAGGTGGTGAGGGCAGTGCAAGGGGACGAGCCCTCAAGCAATAAATTTAATTTAAAAAATAGGTCAGATGACACGCAAACAAGAATTATTTAACCAAGAAAAACTTTTGAGCATCGGCAGATGGCCGATACAGTCGATATCGGCTGATACAGTCGACCTCCATATCCATGGCTTCCGCATCCATGGATTCAACCAACAACAAATCAAAAATATTCAGAAAAAGAGAATTCCAGAAAGTTCCCTAAAGCAAAACTTTAACATAGCATTTACATTGTATTGACAAGTATTTACATTATATCATGTATTATAAGTAATCTAGAGATGATTTAAAGTATACAGGAGAATGTGCGTAGCTTATATGCAAATACTATGCCTTTTTATATAAGGAGCTTGAGCATCCGCAAATTTTGGTATCTGCGGGGGATCCTGGAACCAATTCCTTGTGGATACTGAGGGCCAACTGTGTTTCCATTCTCAAATGCCACATTATCACATTATGGAAATATAGGTGTGTCTGTGTGGCTGGATGCCTTCTGGGAAGAGAATTCTCTTCCAGTGAGCATACTCCATGGGAAATCAAATTAAAATCACCCCATTCATATTTCATGGCTTAAGAAGTCTTACTGATGACCAGTCTCTCCCAGAATAATTCAAGTCCCCCTGCCATGTTTCCAAAGTACTCTGCTTTTATTATCAAGTCACTCACTAGATCATTTGTTCAGGGTTTATCTCCTCAACACGAGATGAGCCCCGTGAATGCAGCCATCACATTTGTCATGTCCAATACTGCATTCAAAACACCTACCGTGGTGCCTGGCACATAGAAGTTGCTTAATCAACATTGGAAAAAGCAGAGGTAGGGTGGGGGGGAGAAAAGAAGAGAGAGGGGGAAAGGTTGGTTCTTTGCCTCATATATTAGTTTTTTGTAGCTATACACCAAATCACCCCAAAAATGGCAGCTTAAAACAACACACATTTATTATCTCACAGTTTCTGTGAGTTACACATCTGGATATGGCTAAGTCCTCCCGCTCAGAGTCTCTCACAAGACTACAGTCAAAGTATCAGTCATATCACGGTTCAACTGGGGCTGGATCTACCTCCAAGCTTACTCAGTAGTTGTTGGCAGGATTGGTTCCTTGCAGGTTGTTAGACTAAGGGCCTCTATGACTAGTTGGCTATTGGCCAGAGGCTGCCCACACTTACCTTCTTGCCACATGGGCCTCTCCATGGGGCAGCTCACAACATGGCAGCTGGCTTCATCAGAGTGAATGAGATAGCCAGAGAGCAGCAGTTAGACGGAAGTCACAGGTTTATAACCTAGTCTCAGAAGTGATATCCCATTACTGTTGCTATATTCTAGTTGTTAGAAGCCAGTCATTAAGCCCAGCCCATGCTAGAGAAGAGGGGGTTACATAAGGACATGCATACCAGGACTTGGGAATAATTGAGGACCATCTTAGAAAGCTACTTAGCACACTTAAGCAAGGAATCCAAATAAGACGAGTTGACCAAAAAAATCTCCTGTTTGATAGGATTGGGCTAATTCAGACTATTGTATCCCTCTCCACAATAGGGAAAATTACTCAATATGGCAATAATAAATGTATTTGGCAAATGTATATTAAAGCGATTATTATACACTCAAATGCCACCTGACTTAAAGGTATCCTTTGGAAGTGGTTATAACAAACCTGACTTGTATCTCAAGCAAACCTTTTCTACTACATCTGAGAAATTGAAATGGTCAGCCTTTGGTAACTGAAGGAAATCTGGACAGAAGACACACATTCCAGTAGGAAGCAAGTGTGTTTGTTACATCCTCCATATTTCTCCTGACCCACAAGACATGCTGTGTGGTCTGTAAGAGAAAAACATGTACATGTAGGCAGAAGTCCTGAATAAACCAAGAAAACTATTTGTGGGTGGCTTAAAAATGGGTGGGTCTCTTTCAAGGGATTGGGTGTGCCACAATCTTGACCAGCAAGTACATGCTAATGGATCCATCTACAGCTCTGTAGTCTAATTCCTGCATTCCAAACAAGCAACCAGGATATTATTATATACACCCTAGTCTTAAAATCGTTTTAGATCATTGCTCCTTTTCATTCTGTCTGGAACCCGTCAGGTATTTAGATGGGGCCAAAACAAGCAGTTATGTGCAAGTCCTTAAAAACTCTCTGATGGTTTAGCTCTTTAATTATTAAGTTTCTTCAGAGGCTTTAAGCCAGAGAAAAAAGAATTAGAGCCAGTTACTGTGTGTTGGTGTGGCCCTGAAAATCCTTTGGCCGCTGTAGAGGTGCTTGGAGTTATCCTGAAAGCTTTATCATAATCCAATCATCCTCCCAAATTTGGAGTTGCTTTTATTCAGGCACATTCAGAGGTCAGCCTATAATCCAATGTCACTGCAAAGAGAAAAGGCCTGATCTTTTTAAACCCCAAACTAAACCCCCAACCTAGTAATTCATGCAGAGCATAAGGACTGTGAGATGCTATAAAACAAAATCCAACATCCCAAATAATCTCTCAGGATTTCCACTAACACATTTGCTGTTTACAAAGGCTAAACTGTATTCAAACAGTTTATGCCACACTATCCATGAGACTGCATCATGGCATGTACAGAAGAGAAAGCGTTATTATTTTACTAAGAATCTTGGTTTCTGAAGTGTCCGTCTTATCCATGATCATTGCCGCTATGCAACAGCATCCTTTTATATGCTCTGCACTCAGAGGAGCAACATCACTGATAAATCACAATGTGACCGCCAAGCTGTTAACTCAATGACTCTGGGTGAAGTTCCTATTGGGTGGAAGCATCTGTAAAAAGCTGCTTGACAACAACAGTACAAACCAGCCTCTCAGATGAAAAGGTCCCTTTTTCAAGTACCGATTTGAGGAGGGTAGACTCCATTCTATGGAAAACAGTCTTTCAGGAACCAGCTTATTCTTTACTCAAACGTAGATGCTGACAATCTTTTTTCAAAGAAACATGCATTTATTGTCTCATTCTATTTTTTCCCTCATAGAGAAGACCTAAGGCATATTAAAAATAAGTAAGCAAAAAATAAAGGACTACTTGATTTATATTCAGTAATGCACATTCAAATTTTGAGCCCCCAAGGAATACTTTAGAAGGGGCCCTGCCAACTACCCTCCAATTACATATTTTCTCCTATTTCATAAACTCTTTATCCACCCTGGGAAGATCGCCTTTCTGTGGGATTCAAAGAATCAAAAACATCCACATGTATGCACACAAACCAAGTTGTGAAAACACAGGCAGGATGCTGTGGAAATCTACAGCTATTTAGAAACTATTACCAAGTAAAACCCTTAGTATAGAAAGTTAGGATACAACTTATTCATAATTTCTAAGCCTCAGTTTATTCATCTATAAATGGGTATAGTAACACTAACCTCTTAGAGCTGTTGAGAGAAGTCAAGAAGATCAAGTGTGTGTAGCACATGACTCAATTCATCTCCACCACTTCACATCCGTACTACAAAACAGAGTGAAACAGAGTGATGTGTTAGAGAACTCACAGGCGCTGTAGTCAGGAAGAGCTGATTAGAATCTGGTTCTGTCACTTACTATTTCTATAAACTTGAATAATTTACCTAACCTCCCTGGACCTTGGTATTCTTGTCTGTAGATTGGGGATAATCATTCCTACCCAGTTGGGTTTGTGGGAGAATCAGGGCTAAAGAAGTAAGAAGCTTACCTTCTGCCTGCCATGTAGAAGATGCTCAATGAAAGTAACCTCTTTATGGCCAGTAACATGATTCCATTTGCCGCTCAGTTGGGATAGAAATTCTGAAGTCATGAAGGCAGCACTTCAGCTGTCCCCAGGTTATTTCATTCTCTTTTGTTCATGTGACACTGAGCAGTTCAGGGAAACTGACAAAATGAGAATACCCAAACTTATCCCATGGTCTGGATCCAGGAAGTGTCAAACCTCTGAATCTGAGAACATTCTTGCTGGGGTAAGATGACAATGGCTTTCCAGACAGCAGTGATACCTGCTCATCACCATTAAATACATAGAGAAAATGTTCCCATGCTTCCCCAGATAATTATTGAGTGCATAGGATGGGCTCAGAATTACGCCATAGTTTTAAGAATAGTATCACTGCTTGTTTTCTTCTCAAGAAAAGGTGACAACAGCATCTGTATCCATTTCCATAGCATCTCTTTCTCCTTTTATGGCTCTAGCAAGATAATGATAAAAATAATAATACCACGTCCTGGTCGGGATTATATTGAAACAATTACTTTTGGCTATAAACATCAAATCATAAGAGCCATGCCACGGCCTCCAGGGACCTCAGTGTGCAATAGATATGATCTTCTTCAGATGTCTACATGAGGACATCCCTTAGAGGATATCCCGGAGTCTGTTTGCATTTCCATGGGAGTGAGACAAGCCCAAATAATCAGTTGAGAGTATCCTATCTACTCAACAAGAATGGACAAAGAATAGAGAAACTTGGCTTAGTATAATATAATTCACGTCTCTGGGTTACTATTCAAAATCCTTAAATGTTGCAAATGAATGTCAAAATGGTGCTCCTCAGAAATGTTCAGGCAAAGTGCTCTGTTTGTAAGCATCTGAAAGCTTAGTTTCCTCATGTGATCGATGAGAATAATGAACTTATTACCATCAAAGTGAATGATCTTTATAATAAATAGGGCCCAATAAAACCACATATTAGTATTGTTCTCATTGTCATCATTTATTGACACAGAGATTAAAAGCTGCTGGATCTATTCGTATAATTCACATTAGTACAGAGCCTTGAATGCCAGGTTTAGGGGGTTAGATTGTGTCCAATCACAATAGATAGTTTTTTGTCTTGTTTTGCTTGTTTTTAACAGAGGATTATATTCTTTTGACTGAGTTTTTAGCAAGATTAGCAATAGTAGGCAGAAAGGAATGGTGAGAATAGAGAAGGGGCATGAAGGCTGAGAGATCAGAAAAGAAGCTTTTAAAAGAATCTCTTGTTTTATTTCTCTAGAGAAGCCAGCCCTTAGTGCAGCTTGTGACTGTGGTGCCAGAATTTCATTCAGAATTCACATGCAACGTACTGAGCCACTTCATTAGCCTCCCTACGTGCCACACTTCTCATTAGTCAGGGAACTAACCCGCTCCAGTGTCAAAGGGTGGCCAAATGGCAAGCAGAAGGGGCCGAGGAACTGTGACAAGGGCGTGCAGCTACCCAAGGTATAGGACGTCACTGCTGAGAAGCGACAGCCGTACCGTCCAACCTGGTCTGCAGCAAGCAGAAAAAGAACAGCATCTTTGGAGCAAATGAAGCCTGAAGACCATGAGGTGAACAGGCAGTGTCACATGCAGGAGGTACAACCAGGAACAGCAGAGAGTCATTCGAGGGCTGGGCACTCAGCGGGGGTGACACAGAGCACAGGGTGTGCTTCAGTCTTCTCAGTGACACTTATCCACATGAATGGACACACCATCTGTGGTGGCATTTTTACTGTCACTGTATTGCTTTGGCTTTTTTTTTTTAATATGAGAAGCAAAGATCTATATATAGTCTAGATATAGATATATAAACACACATACATACACACACACCACAAATTGTGCTTTGCAAAATACAGATTTAATGCCTCCACTGAAGTCTGCAAAGCATTTTTTCTTGAATTTATAGCTGATTCCCTTGTCAAGGACTCATCTGCTTTCATAACTTGGTGGAATATTTTCAGATCACAGTTTATTCTTTTGTTTTCAGAACCACTTCATTACATACATCAGTGAGGTGGCATGTTTTTACTTTCTGTACTCAACAGAAGCTGAATTTTTAATAAAGAGAAATTGGAAAAGTAGAGCACTATTAAAAAATACAGAATTCTTCTCCTGATTGGGCTCTGGTGTTTCCTCACCCAATCATAGGAATCGTCTTTTGCAAAGGAAAAGATTTTGGTGTCTCTTGGGGCAAATTTAGCAACTACCAGAGTTGCAAAAGCCAAATAAATATGTGATCCTGTTGAAACACAAAAATCAAAATGGCAGTTGTTACCCTCTCTTAAAAAGCTCACTTCTGTACTGATAGCTAGATGATTCATCTTGAAAACAGATGATGTAAACTTGAGGTATCAATAAATACAGTACAGTACTGTGAAAAAACAAAAAACTCACTTCTGCTAAAATACTGCACCAGCCATTTGCCAACCTTGGGCAGATAAACGTGACATTTCCATTGCCACATAGACAGTAGCAACTCTACCAAATATTCTAAGGTTCTTGGTGGTATCATAACACTTCGTGACATGACACTCCATCTCCCCGGCCTTTATTATGCAGTAGCAACTCTGAACACTCATTAAATATATATGTCACTGCATATGTTTTCTAGTCCTATAGATTTGTTTTATGAATAGAAAAATACCAGAAAAAGTTCTCCAAAGCTTTGTTTCTTCAGAGAAGTGCCTCTCTTTAAAATAAAATCACAAAATAAAAGAGAAAAATCTTGCTAGAATAATCTGATCATACTAACCTAATTGCCTTTCTTGTGAGATCTGAGTAATCTTAGGAATATGGTTAATGCCTTTATGTTTGCTCAATCTTGATAATGCTGATTTATCTTGACTATTTTATCAAGGTTCCTAGTCTTGCCTCACAGGACATGCTCTCCAATTTAATGGGAAACTGTCTTAGACAGTGGAACTGATTTTCAGCCCTCTAATCGTTTGCCATAATGAGATGGAAGCCAAGAAACTAAAACCCAATCAAGGAGATTTTATTTCAAGAAAATTTTGCAGATGTCCCATTTCAGTCTCAAGGAAGACTCTGGTATCATCATTGCTGTTATCACTAACAATGATGATAATTGTGCACCAGCTACCACTTTGAAATAGTAAACATGTTTGCTGATAGCTGTGTTTCTCTTGGACCAGCCATTCATTAATTTATTCGATCAACAGATATTTCTTGAATGACTATTATGTGCCAGGTATTGTTCTAAATGCTAGGGGCACAGAGATTAATAAATTACCATCCCTTCCTTTGAGTTGCTAATAGTTTAGGACAAAAAATAATGCCATGGACATTTATAGCATAGATCAGTGCTATAAAATGTGTATCCAAAGTGCTCCATTTAAAAGGAGGGGACAAGCAGTTGGTCATGATTGCTGGGAAGGCTTCACAGAGCAGGTAACAGTTTCATATTCGAGGTGAGAATGGAATGATAAATGGGGAGGCAGAACATTCATTCTTTCATTCAACAAATATTTACTGAATGACTACTGCATGCCAGGTGCTAGGGATACAGCAGTGGTCAATCAAAAACTTCTGCCCTCATATATCTTTTATTATAGTGAGAGGAGAGTAATTTAAAAATAATAATAAATAGACAAAATATGTGGTTTTTCAGGTGATTGTAAGGCTTACACTTATGAAAAACAAAGGGAAGGTATCAAGAGTGTCACGAGTAGGAGAGGTTACTATTTTAAATAGTATGGCCAAAGAAACCTTCCCTGAGATAACGACATCTGAACAGAACCCTGAAGGAAGTAAAGGAATGAGCCATGCACATATCTGGGGAAAGAGCCTTTCAAGCAGAGAACTGTATGTGAAAAAAATCCCTGAGGCTGGACACGGCTGCCATTTTTTAGAAATATAAAGGAAGCCAGTGTGGCTGGAGAAGAGTAAAGTGAGATCTGAGAGTCAAGTAGCACCTTGGAGGTTACTCTAAGGACTCAGGCTTTTGCTCTGGATTCTTTAGGAAGCCAGTGGAGGATTGCAACAGAATGATATGCTTGCCTTCCATCCTGAAAGTATTGAAAACAGACTATAAGGGGACATGGATGAAAGTAGGGGGACCAGCTGGGAGGCTACTGCAATAATGCGAGCTGGAGATGGGTCTAGTTCCAGGAAGGCAGCATGAAGGTGGTGAGAACTGATCAGTTTCTGGATACATTTTCAAGATAGAACCAACAGGAGTTATTGATAGATTGGATAAGTGTTATGAGAGGAAGGGAGTCAGGTATGTCTCTGAGAATTTTAGCCAGAGCTAGAAGGATAGAGTTGGCACTATCCAGCTCACCTCAGCTAAAAGAGGACAAGAACATTTTGAGCACCTCTACGTGTTAGGGTCTGTGTGGAAGAGGGAGGGTAATTAAACACCACTGTTCAGCGTGACCCACTTGCACCACAAAGAGGCATTTCTCCACAATTTAATGAGAACAAAACTCCATCCTCAGCAAAGACAGAGTGAAAGATCTATGCTCAGTGATTCAGAGACAAACAAGAGAATATGCCCAATGATGTCAAGGATTGCACTAATCCTCCCTGCCCAAATTTCCAGATACTCCAAACTAAAAAGTAAGAATCAGAATAGGCATAGCTTAAAAAAAGTTAGCAGGGAACAGAATGTATACAAAGAAAAATAACAAATTGGGTAGTTAATTACAATAGGAATGCCTACGATGGCAAAGTGGGAGAAAAACTTCTCAAACTGGAATGTAATAGCGAGGTATAAATACAAAAGAACATTGTGCCTAGAAAGGAAATCACCTTGAACTAGTAGTTAGAAGGCTCTGAGTTCTCTTCCTAATGTTGACCTTTGGGCAAATTAGTTCACTCATAACTTTCAAACAGGGATATTTTTTTACCCACAGGATATGTGCTAATGTGCTAAGAGTAAAGACTAAATATTATATTTAAAATGTCATTTAAACCTCAGTTTGGCTAAGGATAAGTTTTCCTTTTAAAAAATCAAACAAATATGATTACATAATGGAGTATAAAAATAAACACGTGTTTTTCCCATTTATTCAGGCTTTATTTATTGAGCACCTACTATGCATCAGTCACTATTCTAGGCAATAGGTATAGCAGTTAACAAGACCGCTGCAGACCATGACTTCACAGGGCTTGTTATCTTATAGTGAAGACAGACACTGGACAAGTAATTACAGAATGAAGCATAAGCTTCCCATAAATCTCATACTTGTGGCAGGCCCCACAAACCACCAGGGATGAAAATCACATGTTGATTCTCTTCTAAATTAGGAGTGTATTGGGGAAATGTTTGATGAAAACTAACTTAAGCTATGGAGCAGAAGCAGGAAGAACTACAGTCCTGCAGCCTGTGGAACAAAAACCACATTCACAGAAAGATAGACAAAATGAAAAGGCAGAGGACTTTGTACCAGATGAAGGAGGAACAAGATAAAACCTCAGGAAAACAAACTAAATAGAGTGAAGATAGGCAACCTTCCAGAAAAAGAACTCAGAATAATGATAGTGAAGATGATCCAGGACCTTGGAAAAACAATGGAGGCAAAGATCAAGAAGATGCAAGAAATGTTTAACAAAGACCTAGAAGAATTAAAGAACAAACAAATAGATGATCAATACAGTAACTGAAATGACAAATACACTAGAAGGAATCAATAGGAATCTTCAGAATAACTGAGTTAGAAGAACGGATAAGTGATCTGGAAGTCAGAGTGGTGGAATTCACTGCCATGGAACAGAATAAAGAAAAAAGAATGAAAAGAAATGAAGACAGCCTAAGAGACCTCTGGGACAACATTAAACACATCAACATTCGCATTAGAGGAGTCCCAGAAGGAGAAGAGAGAGAGAAAGGATCCGAGAAAATATTTGAAGAAATTGGAGTCAAAAACTTCCCTAACATGGGAAAGAAAATAGCCACCCAAGTCCAGGAAGCGCAGAGAGTCCCAGGCAGGATAAACCCAAAGAGAAACATGCTGAGACACATAGTAATGAAATTGACAAAAATTAAAGACAAGGAAAAATTATTGAAAGCAGCAAGGGAAAAACGACAAATAACATACAAGGGAACTCCCATAAGGTTAACAGCTAATTTCTCAGCAGAAACTCTGCAAGCCAGAAGGGAGTGGCATGACATATTTAAAGTGATGAAAGGGAAGAACCTACAACCAAGATTACTCTAACCAGCAAGGATCTCATTCATATTTGACAGAGAAATTAAAACCTTTACAGACAAGCAAAAGCTAAGAAAATTCACCACCACCAAACCAGCTTTACAACAAATGCTAAAGGAACTTCTCTAAGTGGGAAACACACGAGAAGAAAAGGACCTACGGTAACAAACCCAAAACAGTTAAGAAAACGGTAATAGGAACATGCATATCAATAATTACAAAAAAATGTAAATGGATTAAATGCTCCAACCAAAAGATACAGGCTCACTGAATGGATACAAAAACAAGGCCCATATATATGCTATCTACAAGGGACACACTTCAGACCTAGGGACACATACAGACTGAAATTGAGGGGATGGAGAAAGATATTCCACACAAATGGAAATCAGAAGAAAGCTGGAGTAGCAATACTCATGTCAGATAAAATAGACTTTAAAATAAAGAATGTTACAAGAGACAAGGAAGGACACTACATAATGATCAAGGGATCAATCCAAGAAGATATAACAATTATAAATATATATGCATCCAACATAGGAGCACCTCAATATATAAGGCAACTACTAACAGCTATAAAAGAGGAAATCAGAGGTTTCTTTTTGGAGTGATGAAAATGTTTTAAAACTGATTGTGGTGATGATTGTGCAACCATATGAAGATAGTTAAAATCATTGAATTATATACTTTAAATTGTACTGTATGCAAATTATATCTCAATAAAGCTGTTATTTTAAAAAAGAAATACAAATTATCAAGAAGCACATGAAAAAGCTCCAAATTCATTGATTGCCAAATAAATAAAAAATTAGTAATTAAAAAAAAAAAGGAGGAAACCGACAGCAACACAGTAATAGTGGGGAACTTTAACACCTCAGTTACACCAATGGACAGATCATCCAGACAGAAAATTAATAAGGAAACAAAAGCTTTAAATGACACAGTAGACCAGATAGATTTAATTGATATTTATAAAACATTCCATCCAAAAACAGCAGATTACACTTTCTTCTCAAGTGTACATAGAACATTCTCCAGGATAGATCACACCTTGGGTCACAAATCAAGCCTCAGTAAATTTAAGAAAATTGAAATAATGTCAAGCATCTTTTCTGACCACAATGTTATGAGATTAGAAATCAATTACAGGGAAAAAAACTTAAAAAACACAAACACATGGAGGCTAAACAATACATTACTAAATAACCAAGAGATCACTGAAGAAATCAAACAGGAAATCAAAAAATACCTAGAGACAAATGACAAGGAAAACATGACAATCCAAAACCTATGGGATGCAGCAAAAGCAGTTCTAAGAGGGAAGTTTATAGCAATACAATCCTACCTCAAGAAACAAGAAAAATCTCAAATAAACAATCTAACCTTACACCTAAAGGAACTAGAGAAAGAAGAACAAACAAAATCCAAAGTTAGTAGAAGGAAAGAAATCATAAAACTCAGAGCAGAAATTAATGAAATAGAAACAAAGAAAACAATACTAAAGATCAATAAAAAATAAAAGCAAAAGAAATGAAAAAAGAAAACTAAAGCTATGAAACTCTGTAGCTTGGAATGGAGAAAGTATTTAGAACTGTGTTAATCAGGTCCTCTAAAAAGCAGTCATCAAGAATGTATTAAATGTGCAAGCACTTTATTAAGGCAAATGCCTATGAGGTGAAAACCGGAAGGTAGTGGGAGGAGGCTGGAAGAACCATCAGATCACAATGCAAGTGTGACCCCAGTGGAAGAAAGATGGACTGGGTGGTGGGTTGGGTGGAACCATGCAGTCTAAGGAATTTTTGTCCTTAAGCCAAATCGGCCTGCATTATCATCCCTGCTGCCCGCAGCTACTGGCTGGAGAGCAGCCGATGGGAAACATGGCCTCTGTGTTTAAGTGGAGATAGTTGTCAGAGTACAACTGACAACAGCAGCTGGGTCTTTGGTCACTGCTGCTGGGCTCTTTGGTCTATTACACTCCCTGTAGTGGAAGGTCTTTTAGGGGGCATTCTCATGGCTGCTGAAAGATTTCTTTTTTCTTAATGAGCATAGTCCTTGGAGTCTGAAATAACCTTAGTTGACTCCAGTCTCAGCAACTTAATAATTTTATGACATTGGGCAAATTACTTATTAGTTGTAAAGGTTAAATGAAATAACACCTGTAATGTGCATCGTACAGTGCCGAGAACATAACAGGTGATCAGTGTTACACCTGCCCTCTTTTCCCTTTAACCATAAATACATTCATTGGTTCAACATGCATTTTTGAAGATCTTCTATATGCAATGTAGGAAAACAGGGTGAGTATGTGAAGGGCCTAAGTTATAGCCTCTCCCCTTCAAATTGCTTTACTAAAAATTGTAAAAGCATAAAGTGCTACTAAATACTAAAATGGAATAAGAAGGAAGCAGGATCTTCAGGAGGGTAAAGGAGCACTCACATCTTACTACTTGAATTGTTGCTGAAGTTGATGGCTCGAAAATTCTTAGAGGAGATTCCACCTTCCCTAATGTTGTGAGTTTATGATAGTTCGAAGAATATGTTGCTGTACGATGCAAGGTTTATAAACTCAGCACTTGGAGTATGGATGGTGCATCTTCATTTACCCGGCTCCTTGCCACCTGAATGCCTAGCTTTTCCAAACCCTTACATTGTACCTACCAGCCCTCCTCTCAAATTGTCTGCACGTTACACTGGAGAGAGTGCCATGTGTCAGTCTGCCCCTCACAATGCTTCCCCAAAGCCCTTTCAAGACCCTCTTATTGGCAGAGCAAAGCACTTACATTATTGCTCCAGGCGTGTAAATGTGTGCTTCGTGCATCCAGATGGCGCCCCACTGAAATCAATATAGATATGGTTTGATTATACTTCAGTGGTACAAGAACTGTCTTTCCAAGAATATAGAGAACTCATTGAATGTTCTAGGAAAATAATTATAATAATAATTAATCAAATAAGGCTCAATTGGAGCTGAAAGAAGCAGCTTCAATTCTCAGCAGGATCACAGACTTGCTCTATGACATCAGGAAAGTTATTTGCCCTGTCTAGGTCTCATGTCTGTATCTGTGAAATCTGTGTGTGCAAGGCAGTCAGGGAGGAGGGGATGAAGAGAGGCAACTCGCAATGACTAGGCACCTAAAATGTGCCCAGTACTAAGTTAAGAGCTTTGCAGTCATCATCTCAATCAATTAATCATCAAACAACCTTTTGGGGGAGAATCATTCATCCCTTTAGCATTCATTCAATAAATTCTTATTAAGAGCTTATTTCATGCTAGTCACTGTTAGGTGAAGGGTATATGTTAGCGAAGTGAGCAGGTTGGTCCCTTCTTTGTACCTGATCACGATTTCACAGATGAAGATTTGAGGCTTAGGTACATGAGGAGCTATGCTGGTAGTTAGTGGGTGGAGACTCCAAAAAACTGCTTCTGATTCCAAAACACAGGGCTCCTTCCTCTCCAGCCGCCAGTGCTTCTCAACCTTTTTAAAATTATGATGAAAATCTCCCTTCCCCACAGAGCTTTTCTAGACAATTTTTCCCCCTAATTGCTTCCCCCACACCCATGAAATAAATACTAATTTGTCACATTGGTCTGAGCCTTGGAGAGTTTAGATTGTTAATATCTAAGATATTTTCACCGGTACCCACAAAAACTAATTTTCACCCAGTTGAGTGTGATATTCCTCCTGTTGAATGAATGTTCTACACCACATTCTTTATATCTTTATAGGCACCAAAGCTTTTCCAGGCCCTATGAGTATTGGTGTTGGAAAAAAAAAAAAAGCTCTGAGATTAGAAATCAATTACAGGGAAAAAACCATGGGACATGGTCCCTACTCTCAATGAAATTACAATCTTGCTCACACCATTAGGTTTACGAAACTCCCAGCCACAAGATCCCAGGATTCCGATTCTTAATATATTTAGGATTACTAGATGGAAATTATTAAGAGGAAATGAACTACCAATTTAGCAAACAACAAAAGATTTCATTGGCATTGGTAACTGAATAACTGTGTGGTGATCACTACACCCAAATTTTAAACAAACAGGATACATGCTTTCTTATCTTGGAAATCAAAGGGACTGGATCTGTTAGCAACCACTCCAGTGGGTTTCCACTGCCTCTTCCCTGTATCTTTTATATCCTCACTATCAGCTGGAAGGCCTTGTTGAAATCATTTGGCTCACAAATTGGCTTATCATAAATAATATAGACCCCTCTCGTATCACTCACCTCCTCCACATTAATGACAGTGAATGGGTACCATTAAGGACTCTTCTTTTATTCAGAAGAAAGGATTTTGATGAATCCATTGCTTACAGGCAGAAATAAAAAAAATTCAAAACCGCATTTTGAAATTAAACCTTCTGTGGTCTGAGCAAGCATCATTGTCAGTTCTTTTATGCATTTCCAACGTTGCCACAATTAATATTTTAAAAGGAGCTTCACCAGTGACATATTTAGAAACAGAAATCTTAATATTCTTTTCCCGGTAGCCACATTCCATTGCTCAGCAAAGCAGAGGGAGCCCCGTCAAAGCAGCAGCAGCCATGCCAGAGAGAACTGGGTGTAGGACTATAGGGGCTTATACTTGAGCCTCTGCAAAGCCCTTCTGCCATTTGCCTCTCAGTGTGATGCCCAGGGAGAGGAGGAAATCGCTCTCCTCTCAGCCCCTCCACCAGGCTTATGCCTAGTACCCCAGGGGGATAACCACAGTTATTTACAGATAATCCCCTCTTGGAAAGGTCAGATTTTATGATGTGTTTATGACCCTCTCTGGCCACATAAGTTCATTTGCATTGGACTGGGGAGGGGGAATAGTTTTAAGCAGATTCAATTCATTTCTGAAACTCTGTGCCTGATTACATCAGGAGAGGTTGGGCTCGGTTGCCAGCACCAAAGGCTAAGATGAAGTTGACACTTTAGGGCCCACCTTCGCCCCTCCCATCTCCTCTTCTCCTGGTTAGAGAGTTTATCTGTCTCCCAGCCATGGCTTCTCATTCCTGCAGGAAGAACCTGAAAAAGGACTCTTTGCACACTGGTCACTTGCTGTGTCTCTATCGGCCAATGAGGACACGCAGTATCACAAATCAGCTTCAGAACATGTACCAGGGATGGGTGTGGAATCCAGGCTGAATCAAGAACTAGCCTGTGGAGCTGACTTACTCTGTGAATATGCTCATAGATGCCATGCGTATGACTTAGCCCTCACCTCCAGGCAGATGACGTCCTCAAGTTTCTCTCCTGTTCCTGCCTCTCACTCAAGCTCTGGGGCCACGTTTTCAACTCATTGCTCAATGTTGTGTGAGCATCAAGCTCTTTATATCTAAACTAAACCCTCAAATTCATACCCCAAAAAACAAATCTGTGTATTTCTATCTCTACAAATGGCAACATCATTCCTCTAGTCACCTAAGCTCAAGAATGTGGAATAAAGAAGATGTGGCACATATATACAATGGAATATTACTCAGCCATAAAAAGAAACGAAATTGAGCTATTTGTAATGAGGTGGATAGACCTAGAGTCTGTCATACAGAGTGAAGTAAGTCAGAAATAGAAAGACGAATACCGTATGCTAACACATATATATGGAATTTAAGGAAAAAAAATGTCATTAAGAACCTAGGGGTAAGACAGGAATAAAGACACAGACCTACTGGAGAACGGACTTGAGGATATGGGGAGGGGGAAGGGTAAACCGTGACAAAGCGAGAGAGAGGCATGGACATATATACACTACCAAACGTAAGGTAGATAGCTAGTGGGAAGCAGCCGCATAGCACAGGGAGATCAGCTCCGTGCTTTGTGACCACCTGGAGGGGTGCGATAGGGAGGGTGGGAGGGAGGGAGACGCAAGAGGGAAGAGATATGGGAACATATGTATATGTATAACTGATTCACTTTGTTATAAAGCAGAAACTAACACACCATTGTAAAGCAATTATACCCCAATAAAGATGTTAAAGAAAAAAAAAAGAATGTGGAATACTCTTTGATTCCCCCTTTAGCAGACTTCCCAGCCCTGCCCACCTCTACTCTCAGCTAATGATTTTACTTCCCTCTCCTTACCATCCAGAGCATCTCCTCTGTGTTGTCTCAGGAAAGCTCTCGAGGACCTTTACCTGTGCTTTTGACCCAGCTCCTCTCCCACCTCCTCCAGGGCTTGAGTCCATCCATTACCCTCATCTCTTTAAATTCTCTCTTTCCTACCAGCTCCCTATTAAATTGGGCTTGGTATGTCTGTCTGCATCCTGGCTCTGTCATTTACCATCAGAGCTCTTTCATCTGGCCTAAAATTAGAAATAATATCTTCCTCATAGGGGTGTGGTGAGGATAAACCCAAACAACCAGTACAAAGCATCTGGCTTATTGTAGGCACTTACATTCGCTCATTGAACAAAATCCTTATTAGTTTCCAAACACTGAGCTGGGCACTAGGACTAATAATCAATAGCATTTATTAGCCCTCCCTACTAGCCAGCCACTGTTCTTAGTGCTTTTCACATATTAACTCATTTAATAATCACAAGAAATCATTATAAATATTATTAATTGTAGAAGCAGTTACAGTTATTATTATGTTCAGATGAGGATATCAGGGTATGGAGAGGGTAAGGTCAAGTCAAAGTCAAGCCCAGACAAGTCTTAACCACTACAGGTACTTTCTCTGAGAATGTTGCAGTGCCTGGCCTCTCACGTTCTATAGACAAGTAAACAATTACAACATAGCATATTAAATGCTCTAATTCTAGGAGTCCTGGGGTGTGATGGGAACATGAAGGAAGGACAAATATTTACTGAGAGGTCAGCAAAGCTGACCAGCTTCCAGCTTTGAAAGACAAATGTTAGTTTCCTTTCCTTTTCTGGGTCTTTCCCTATTCAATAACTAATCTCATTGCCAGAAAAAACAAAGTGCAGCTCTGATATTATTCTCCTGCTTAAAACCCTCAGATTTTCATTGCCTATCCAATAAAGTCCACACTCCTCAAATTGGCTTTGCTGTCTTTTCCTAACCTGGTGTCCAGATCCTTACCTGTGCTCCTGCATCCTCTTTCTCCAGGAGACCCTTGCTCCTATTCATCCATATGTCCAAATCCTCCCTCATTTTCAGAATTCAAACTGTTACTCTTCTTTTAAGCCTTCACTAAATTTTCATCTAAACATCATCTCTCTCTTCTGAAATTCCATGGCCTTATTTCTTTCACTTTTGTATTAAAGATTTTTATGTACACATCTTATCTCTTCTACTGGATTTGCAGCTCCTTGAGGAAAAAAACAGCTTCTTGTACATCTTTATGAAAGACACATTGCTAAAACTGTGCAAAATGGAGACCCAGAATCTTCCCAGACTCCTCTGTCTCTCATGTCTCTGCCCTTCCCTCCAGTACAGTCACTCATGGAATCCTATCCTCGCTTCCTCCTGAAGAGCTCTTGTACCACCCACTCCTTTCTATTCCCATTACTCCAGCTTTAGTTTAGCCCATTATCCTCTATTACCTTAACTCTGGCACTACTTAAATCAGCAAACTTTTACTGTCAATAGCCAGATGGTAGACAGTTTGGGCTCTGTGCTACAGTCTGTGTAGCAACTATTCAACTCTGCCCTTGTATGAAAGCAGCTATAGACAATACATAAACAAATGGGTGTGTCTGTGTTCCAGTAAAACTTTATTTACAAAAACAGACAGTTTCTAGGCCTGAATTGCCTGGCAGTAGTTTGGCAACCCCAAGTTTAAGTAGATACATAATTGTTCCCAGCACTTGCATTCAAATCCATCATCTAGGTAGAGTCAAAATGATGTTTCTAACTGCAAATCTGGTCGTGTTCCCCAAATACTTATAATGAACTGACCCTTATCTTTATTACTAATCTCATTTTTTTCCATGCCCTTCCCTACCACCCCACCTCCACTTTCCCTATTATCCATCTCACAATTCCTACTCATCTTTCAAAATCTAGCTCAGAGCTTAATTCTTCCAGAAAGTCTTCCCTATCCACCACTGCCAAAGCTAGTTACAGATTCTTCTCTTCTATCTCTATACATAGCATGAGCTTCTTTGGATTTGAGAATCTCACAAATTGAAATTAGCAAATTTGTTTACGTGGTGGTCTTGCCTACTAGACAGGGAGCTCATTGCAAAGAGCATGATTGTCTCATCTACCTGCATATCCTTCCATTCCTGGTACACAGTACACACTCAACAAGTGTTCTCTGCTTCTACAATAACTGTTGCCAACTGAAAAATGCATTCACTTCCCCAGACCCAAAGATATGTTTGTCTCAGTGTTGGTCAGACAACATCAAGCCAAGAAGTGAGGGAGTGGCTGAGGATAAAAGGCAGTAGCTGGGGATTCTGTTCAGGAAGTGGAGAGCAGTTCTTTGTGGAATACTCAGAATAGTGTGAGGCAATAATTGCCTTTTCATTAGTTTTCAAAAAGAATGGAAAATCTCATGTCTTGCCAAGTGGCCTTGTAGATATTTCCTCATTCAGATTAACTACTCAGAAAAACCAAATTGTTGGGTAGGCATTAAAAGAGGTTAACTTGAATGGGATCTTATGCAGATCACATTTGTTGATGCTGAGTTTACAAGAAGAGGGAAGAGGGGAGTCAAGGAAAGGACAGTGAGTTAATCCAAGAGAAAATAGAATGGGAGGAAAGCAGTTTGTTCCTATCTAAAGGCTGTGACTTTTGTCATGCATATCCATTAAAGGGCAAGGTAGAAGCAATGGGAGTTAGAAGAGGTCTTAGCAATTTCTTTCTTTTTATTAATAGTTTACATGGGAATCTCATTCAGTCTGTGTGTGTGTGTGTGTGTGTGTGTGTGTGTGCGCGCATACGCGTGTGTGAGGTAGATCAATTGGATAAGTGCATGATGGCATGACCTTGGGAGAGAGATCAAATGTCTTTAGGTATAAGATAGATACATCACAAACGCGTCACAGACGTATTCCTTTTTCCTCTGAACAGTGCCTCTAAAGAGAAAAAGCATAGACAGAGCAGCAGCAGAGGATCCACAGGGAAAACCACCAGAAACAACTTGTAAACCACAAGTACATCTGTTGAGATAGGTTCATTAGAAGACTCCTATCCATAGAAGTTACACTTCTGCACAGTTTTCTAAGTTATGAATTCTGTGTATCTCTAGGCCTCTAAATGTCAAAACTTGAAAACTAACTCCAACACTGCTCTTAGATTATAGAAAAAAAGAAAAATAAAAAGTCATGTCTGTCTTTGGGTATGAATTTTTTGATTTGTAGGGCATGAAAGGTCCATGCTCTGCAGCACCTTCTCTAAACGCAGTAAAGAGCCAGCTCAGCAGCTTTCCCAACAATTAACCAGGACAGAGAACTGTATGGAGAACTCAAGCAAAAGGAAAACCTATTCAACAGGTCTGAAATAACCAGACTGACTTTCTATAGTGGTTCAATTACCCAGATGACGCTCTAATCCCTCGTCTAAATGCTATGAAAATAGAACCATGGCACCATTTTATCCAGCTATAAAAGGGAGTTCACTCACTTAAATAAGCAGCACTTGTTTCTTAATCTTCACTGCAAGTCTGGGAATGTGGTCTAAATGCCAGGTAACTGACATGGGAAAAACCATTGCTCATGAGCCATCTCTACTAGAAGATTCAGCCCCATGGGCCATCTTTACTAGAAGATTCAGCCAGAAGAAATGTAAATCTGGAATGCATCCTTTGAGGATTACTGCAGAGTTGAAGAAACAAGATTTACAGGAAAAAGTGAAAAAGAGGGAGATACTAGAATCCAAGATTATATAATCATCCACTAATGGTACTGTGACTGAAGGAAGACTAGGAATCAGAGCTGATTTTTTTCCTCTGACCTCATGAATCTATCTCTAAGGAAACTTGGGTTAATTTCCATTAACCACAGTAAGCCTCTGTTTGCCCATCTATAATTCATCTACTTATTTCTCTGCCTAATTCACAGGCTTGTGGAGACAAAATCATAAATAGTGTGAAAGTGCTTTGAAACCTGTAAGATATCATAAAGATGATACAAACACGTGAATTATCATTGTTGTTGTTTTAAGTGATACATTATGAAGAGGAAATGATTGACGTAAACAAGAAAGTCAGGTGTCTTATAGACCTCTAACCTCAGTGATATCAGGAATAAGCCTCTTGTGTACTTGGATGGGCAAGTGTTGACATAAGGATACAACTAGTTCATCCATTATATAAGATAGAGCCTAGGTGAATTCTGACACCTTTTCCAACTCAGATTCCAGTATCAGTGTTTCCCAAAATATATTGTTCCCATTGTGGGACCACTCATGTAAGAATGTTTTTATGAATATGAGTGAGAAGCTGCTTTTTTTTTTTTCCCCTCAGCCGTGCTGTACAGCATGTGGGATCTTAGTTCCCTGGCCAGAGATGGACCCATGCCCCCTGCAGTGGAAGTACAGAATCCTAACCACTGGACCGCCAGGGAAGTCCCAAGAAGCTGCTTTTTAATTATACCCACCCATCATTTACTAGATTACAACAGGGATAAGGATAGGGTAACCTACATTATTGAAGCTTAATTAACTGTTACTTTCTTTTGAAATATTTGATACCCTTAACTACCACCTCTGAGTTGAAATTCTGAACTCTTTCGGCTTCCACCTCACTGCCCTTTCCTGGTTTCCTTCCTAACTCTTAGGACACTCCTTTTAGTCTCCTTCTCTGGCTCTTTTTTCATAAATACCCCTTAAATATTATATCCCAAAGCTCTGTTTTGGCCGTCTCCCTTCACACCCTAAAGTTATCACTGAATGATTCTGACTATGCATATGTGATGAAAACAACCAATAGGATGGTAACTGACAATTTTTTTTATCACCAGCTAAATCATCTCAGCCTTGTGCTTCCAACTCCCTATTGGACATCTCCATACTGTGTAAGATCCAAACTTCTCAGTAAGGAACACAGGTCTCCTCATATCTGACTTCCCTAAATTTGAAGCTTTATCTCCTGCTGTGGCCTCTATGTGCCCTAAGACTCAGATAGGCATCACATTTTAGTGACAAAAGCCTGAATATCAGCTCCAAACTAATCCAGATTCAAATCCTAGCTCCACTGTTTACTAGATGTGTGGAAACAACCAAGTCACCAAAGCTATTTGAGCCTCCTGTTCCTAATCTATGAAGTATTTGTTGTGAGAATTAAATAAGATCATATACATTAACCTAGCTTAGGCCCTAGCACAACTTAGTTGCTTAACAAATATTGATTCCTTTCTGTTCCTCTCCAGAAATGTTCCATTATTTAGATTTTCTTATACATGCCACGATTTATTTTCCACATAACTGTTTTTACAGATGCTATTCCTTTGGCCTAGAATGTACCCTCTTCACCACCCCAACCCTCATGCTTGCCAGGCAAACTATTACACAACTCTTAAGAATGTAGTTATCTGGAAATATTTTCTTGATAAGACCACACTGCAGTCAGATACAGGTGCTCCTTCCTACAGGCCTTGGGAGGATTTTATTCCCAAGTCTATTACTTTATACTATAAATGGTTATTTACAGTCTGTCTCCCCGACTACGCAGTGAGCTCACCGAGTGTTCCATGTACTCAAAATCAAGCAATCAAATGTCATAATTCTAAAGAGATTGCAAACCACTGAGCTAATACAGGCTATATAAATAAATAAAAATAAATAGTATATTAGTTAAACTACATGTGGTAGAGACACTATTTAGATGGGACTATTCATTTATTCAATTTCCATTTTAGGTACTGGGAACACAAAGATAACTTAGATATTGTCCCTATTCTCTGATGTTGAGAGTGAAATCTTAAATGGGCAAAGATTTAAATTTTAAATTAAAATAAAATTTTCATTTGTACTTATTTGTTTTTTCACAGAAAGTAGTGTAAATGTTGCATGAATTTTAAGTTTCTCTTTATATCCCCTATGTTCATCACCAAGAGGAAAGACTTGCACTATATATATAGATCAAAACGGTTTTAGAAACAAGTGCCTGAAAGCCAGTAAGGACACTTACTGGTTCAAGTATATGGATGTCCAGTGAAGAGCAGACATCACAGTAGGTTAATCAAACAAGTCAACAATGTCATCAAGGACCTAGATTCTTTTCTTCTCCCCAACCTCATAATTGCAAGGGAATTGCCAATGATAAACAAGGCTGCATACTCCCTTTTTCACATGCAGAGGGAAATAAAGTGTGCCTCTTTCCCAGTCATGGAACAAAAGTCCTTCCTCAATCTGATTGTTCAAAGGAGCTCACTCATGGCACCAGACAGAAGTTATGAAAAGATTGGCTTAGCTCTGGGCTTTCAAAGCAATCACTAGCAAAGGGCATGGAATTCAGCCAATCAGAGTCCACCTTGGAACTAAATTCAAATTGCACTAATGCCACATATTGGGAGAGAATGGAAAAGGTGTCAAAGGCAACATCCACCTACTACATTACAATCAAGGAGAGAAGAGAAAAGGCTGGTGAATCTTTAGCATACATAGAGGCCCAGGAAGACGACTGTGTTTTAACAGTTGATTACTGGTTATTTATTACAGAGGAGACTGAAGTGCATTTATAAGTTCTTTTACTTGATTAATTTGCTCAGGGTTCCTTCCTTCCCATAAAATACATTTTCAGAGTATGTGGAGTTTTTCTTTTTCCTTTTTTAAACTAAAATCCACTTTGAGTGCCCAACATCATTTTGGCTCCAGAGTTATCTCTTTATTAATTGTCAAATGTCTGCATTAGCTACCTTAATTTAAAAAATAAATAAATATCTCAGTGTCCCACCCAGCTGTTACAGCTTATTCACTAGAAGTGCTTTACCAAAAACTTTTTAAAGAAGTCTTCTATTTAGTGAGGAAAGTGCTCTCTTTCTTTTTCATCCTTCTCTTCTCTCATGTCAGTAAATTTGAACATTTCAAAAATGTGATTAATCTGTTGCATTGATTTCTCAGGAACACTGCTAGTGAGAAGGAAAACTGTACCCTTGGAGAAATTAAATATATTAAACGATAGAATCAAAAAATGAAAATTTACCCCTGATGTAGAGAACTAGCCTTTTCCCTACCCCAATTCAAACCCCGCCTTACCTTCCCCACCACCAAAAAAGCACATATGTGTGCATTCACACACACATGCACACACACATGCACACACAAAACCTCTAGGAATAAGAATAGAATATTCTATTAGAAACAAACAAAGTATTGATTCTCTAAACTCAAAACATGGCATTTTGCTGGGTGTATGAGTATACAATTCTCAGTGCTTCATTGGCAGAAAAAGATGAGTGAAACATCAGGCCAGTCTGAGCCACCTGATTTGAGGTGTGCAATTCCACGGCTGAAGTCCTAGGGTTACAAGGTTGGGGAGTTAGAGTGAGGAAGAGATCAAATATCGCCATAATTTCTCTTTCCTATTAAATGCCTTTGGAAAATCATTGCTATTATATACAGGCCGTGACCTTCACCCACATGAAGACCTCATATAAATGCCCTAGACTTTATTTTTTTAAGTTTTATTCTCCTTATGACTGTTGAATTGTTATCAATGATCAGTTCTCACTGTTCCCCTTGAACAGTCTTTCTGTTTCTAAAAAAGAACATTTAGTAATAACAAGGTCAAAGGGTGCCAGGTTTCTGGTTTCCAGCTGGGTGCTATCACTCACTCATTCCATTTTCTGCTATTTATGTTCTAGCCTTGACCCAGGCTAGTATATCAGGGGAGGGAGTCATCTCAACTTTCTCACATCTCAGTTGTGAAAGAGGCAGACTAAAGAGGCAGACTTAGTCATGAGATTCATTTTGTAGGACTCTAGACAGGTTACTACTGCCATGGAAGAAACACAGAACTATGGTTTTCAGAAGAAGATTCCAACAGCACTAATCTTTCTTCTCCCTTAACAGGAAGGAACATTTTCTCCCACTGTCACTTTCAGACCAGCTTGGAGAGAATTTCCTGCTCGAGGCTAGCTCCCGCATCTCAAGTGTGCAGACTCATTAATCATAGAATTGAATGCCCTCACAGAGGCACTGTCAGGCTAAGAGAAGTCTATCAATGTGTGTCAAAAGACATTACTTTACCTTAACAAACAGTCTGGTATTTCCCAGAAGCAATATAGGATATATCCTGCAAGGGGTTGTTGTCAGGGTTGAATGAGCTAATTTATGTGAAGTCCTTAGAACAATGCCTGGCATACAGTGAGTGCTCAAGTATTATTATTATGACATAAGACAGCCTGGTATTGCAGAAAGAATGGTGTTCTGGAAAGCAAGAGACCTAGGTTTGAGTCCTGAATCTTCTACATTCTCCCTGTGTGACATTGGAAAAGTCACTCAAGTTCTCTGAGCCTCAACTCCTGATCTAGAAAATGGGAATAGTTTCATCTCTCATGCAGGTTTTTCAAGGGATGATAGGATCAAATGCAGTAGAGGTTTTGAGAACCTTTCACAAGCCATGAAGTGTGGTGCACATCTTAATGATCACTGCAAGCACATGATGGCTGGGACCTTGTTTAGAATCTGGTCAAGTGCCCCGTTATCAGTAAGCACGCAACAATATTTGTCACATGGATCATAGTTTCGCCAGCAGTGTCACTATGGTGACCATTGTTATCCCCTCTCAATTTGCCCTTCCTTCTAGGATTTTTTTTTCATTCATTTAATCAAGGTCAATACTTAGTTGATAATATCAGTAAGTGTTGTGCCCATTGGTAAATAACGACTACCCAAGGTTTTATTTATTTGAATACTTGTTTTATGTTTACTACTAGAATATCAATAATGGTATATGGCACATTATAACTTTTCAAAACAATTTCTGATATATTATTTAATCCTCACTACAACCCTCTGAGGTAGGTATTTTTGTTATTTATCCTTACTTTACAGGTGAGGGGACTAACTGAATAAAACTAAGCCCAAGAACAAAATGGCTCCTGCAAAATAAAGTTGAAATCGACTCACAGGGTAGCATCATGGTTAAAAGCACGAACTATAAAACCAGGCTGCCTAAAATCCAGATTCTAGCTCTGCCATGTACCTCTGTGTGACTTTGAGCAAGTTATTTAAACTCTTTGTGCCTTAGTTTCCTTACCTTTAAAAAGAGAATAATAATAGCACTTACTTCATAAGATACTTGAAAGAATTAATTGTCAAAATATGTAAAACATTTAGAAGAGTCATGCACTAAATAAATATTAGCTATTACCATAATTTAATCTGACATTCAGTTTTCTCAACAGTGTAAACTCAATCTATCTTTCCAGACAGCTCTCCTTTCTAACTTTGCACACATCTTGTTTTCCAGCCATCTTCATTCACAGTGGACCTAACATGATGCATAAAATGTACAGATGCTTGATAAATGGTTGTTGAAAATAAATCACGAAAAGAAGGCAGGCTGGGAGAAAAGAAGGAAAGAAGAAAGATAGGAAAGGAGGGAGGGGGAGAGGGAGGAAGTAAGGGAAAAAAGAAGGAAGGAAGGAGGAAAAGGAGGAGGGAAAGAGGGAGGAAAAAAGAAAAGAAGACATGCTATTTCACCTTTCTCCACTTTCATTCCCCACTCCCTTCATCAAAGACATTACAGGGTTTTCATTTTCCTCAAGGAGTATAAAGTAGGATAAGCTTTTGTGGAGTCAGCAAAGCCAAGACCTTTTTTTTTGCACTTAAGTTTGACTTGCCTTTTCCAAATTACTTCTGCTTATCTATATATTGCCACTATAAAGACTTTTATTTTTCCATCATAAACTACCTTTGATTATTTTGCAAGATATTTTGTATATATTGCAACATAATGAGATGCCATTGAATGAATTTAATTTCTATTCTTGGTATATGTGCATAAACAGAAGTGGTGCCACTCGAAGCATTTTCAAAAGTTTTCAAGGCTTGGAAAGAATTGCATTCCGTCTCCCTGCAAAAGTTAGGGTCACTGTGCTGTCCAGTGCTGAAAAACAAGGAAGAAAGGATAAAAATCCTGAACACTATAATTTACCTACTTCTTATGTTTTTAGAATTTGTATCCCTTCAAAAACTGATTTTGATTACATTCTTTAAGAAAAAATTTCTAAACTTTTAATCATTATTTAGCTTTCTGTAGACTAATCCCTGCTCTTTAAATAGCATTTGATATATAGAATAAGTATGTCAATATGTTATCAGCAAAGAATGTTAGAGCTTTTTAAATAAGATGGGTGAATATTCAATATTTTTGTACAGTTTTTAACAGTATATTTGTATGTTTAATTTGTTCTGTGTTTCTAGATAGACTATCTGAAATAAAAATTTTAATGTCCATTTGAATTTTTAAATATTTGGACTGAGAATATCAGTGAAAAGTTTATGTTACTGTATTTTTCCCATAGGATTTCAGACCTAAGCCTTGATTTTGGTTTTAGACTCTTTTTTAGTTGGATATTTCATGTTCCCAGGAAGAAAATGCCTCAATGTGTGGGAAAAAAGGGAGGCATTTCAATGTTTTATTCATTTATTCCCCCACAAGTGAGATGACATTTGTTTCTAGTTTACTACCTGAAACAGACACAAAATAAGGGAATTTGGGTCTGTTCAAAATACTCAAGAACATCCTAGAAATTAGTTGAAGGAAATTAGTATCATGCCATCATGCCTTTTTTTTATCTTCTTTACCCAGTATTTCTTATACTATAACTCATAAAAATAAGCATTCTTGGACTAAGACATAGTTTAAGGCTTAAATTAAAGTCAGTGTGCTCCCATTATTCCTAATTTTAGTATATCTTTTTTTATTGTTGCAACTTTTTATACCTCTGATAAACCAAAACACAGGACTGAGGCCTTACTACCTACCACATTATGAACATTAAGTTTTTTTCCTCTGTTACGATTTCTTAGGGAAAATAGTTTTCTCTTTCTCTGTTGTCTCTCTACAATTTTCTTCTTTCCTAAACCAATACTCCAGTGACAGAGCTACCCAACATGCTGTGTCTGGCTATTTTCCAAAAGGTGAAATATACGACCTTATAAAGAGATGTTCTATTTATTCGAAATGTTTATTCTAAATGTTCTTTAGTTTGATTTACAAAGTTGGGTTAATTTCTGCTGTACAGCAAAGTGAGTCAGTTATACATATACATATATCCACTCTTTTTTAGGTTCTATTCCCATATAAGTCGTTACAGAGTATTGAATAGAGTTCCCTGTGCTATATACAGTAGTTTGAGATGGTATTTTTCTCAAGCATCCTACAGAGAAATTAAGTAAAATGTAATAATGTTCCTGTGACAGAGGAGAAACTTTTCCATTGTCGCTAGAGTTAAAATTCTGAGTGTACAATAATGACTGTGTTGGCTGGGCATTCCGTTACTCTCCCGGTAAAGGTACGGAGCAACTATTTTTCATAGCTCCTTGGTTTATTGGCTAGTAACACAGTCATAAAGTCCCTTGGCAAGGAACTGGTTTTCTGTTTTAAAATTTAGTCAAGAATCTATGGTTTAAAACAGAAAAAAAAGTAAAAAAGTCACTTCCTGGAGGCGTGCCTGGTTAAACAGGTTAGGCAGTATATTTTTTATGAAGTCAAATGAGTTGAGAAGATAGCGAAGTATCGTGGCTCACATGATATATCAAGTAGAGAAAAGTTCTTGCTCAGACTTGCTCTCCCAAGCTCAGTGCATTATCCAAGGGACACACTGAGTCATCTGAATTCAATCAGTTCAGATCCCAAGGACTGGTTAGAGATATACATGAAGTGGGAGGTTTTAATTTTTGTTTAAAAAGTCAAATAGGTTAAAATTCAATATAATTTTTATTTTAAAGAATCTTTCTCCTCACCGGAAGTGTACCAGCCTCCGAAATTAATGAAAGAATGACTATAAGAGACTCAAAGAGATCGTGTCACAAATGAAAAAAAGACTAGAGAGTTTTAGTTAATTGCCAACTTCACAGAGCAAGTAAATAGCCGCTGGAGGACAGTAGAGCTAAAATTAAAATGTCAGCTCTTCCTTTCCATTACTAGGTTCCACTGTCTCATATACTCCTAACATAGACAATCTGTATAAAGGCTCATCTGTCTTGATCTTGTGAGTGTTTGGTTTGTAAAAGAGGTGGACACATCCCTCTCTCCACAGCTATCTCAAGATGCAGGAAGGTGCACCATTTGTTTCCCTGGATTACAGGTAACCAAGCACCTTCTTTAGGCTTTTTGTTTTCCAGTTGCCACTGAATGCTCTCTCTGAGATATTGCTAGAGTTTTTCTTCACGAGGTGGCAGGATGATTCACAGGGGGCTTCTGGGAAGAGTCAGACAAGGCATCTGCTGCTATATGGGGTAGCCAAAGATGCTAGTTGGTCTCCAAGATGTGGTCCTGGCATGGATTTTCTAATCAGATTGCACTAGAGAATTCATAAGAGGACCCTCAGTGCTGTCCTATTCCTGGGTCAATGGCCCTAGCACTTCTGGAACCACCACCAATTTGAAAATTAACTTAAGAATGGGCCTCAAGTATTAGAATTGTCCCAGTTCCTGAGCTTTACTCTTCTTCTTTTCCTTGTCCCCCAACTCTCCCACTTCCTCAAAAAAACCAATAAACAAAACATTTCATTTCCCCTCAGCATCTACCTCCTTCTCTTTTTACTCTAACCCAAAAGAGTTTGCACTATTTCTTTTCACCAGTACTAGAACTTAAGGAACTTGCACAGAGCATTCAGGCATTAGAAAGTCAGCCCCATACATTCTGTGCTGTGAAATATTCAGGGAGACTTCTTGCTACAGCAATGAAAACAAAATTCTAGTTAAGTTCTCAGCAAGTCACCCTCCTAGTTGTTCTGTGATAAGAAGCACCTGAGAGGAAATGAGTCCTGCATCTGAAGAGAACCAAAATCCCCTGTTTCTTCAGAGGATGGGTGGAAAAGGAGATAAAGGAGGGAGGAGAGAAGGCATGGGGGGAGGGAGAAAGGGATGGCAAAAGAGAGAAGAGAGAGGGGTAGAAAAGAAGATGAGAGGAGAGAAAAAGAAGGAAAAAAGGAAAAGATGGAATGAGAAGGGGTCTCAAGGGAGGGGAGAAAGGAAAAAAGGAGAGAGAAAAACAAAATTTTAATTATGTGATATAATACCTTAAAACACAATTCTCCAAGGTTCTGGACATCTTTATAGTGGGAATATGACAAGACAAGCCTTGTTGTAAAACAGTAAAATAACACCATAAGTTCAAAACAATAAAAGAATGCCTTTGGTGAATCATATAACGAGCCCCATGCCCTGTGAGCTGTAAATGGGTATATTAAACTTGGTGATGATCCTGCTGACGTGGTATGTGATTGCACTCCCAGGGCGGTTCTAGGGATGATGTTGTTGTTGAAACCCTGCCAGTTGACTTTTGAACTCAGAGCCTCTCTAACCTAGTTCCTTATTCACTAAACAGTCGGCTCCCTCATAAGCAGTCTATGTGTACCTGTTACCTTGTCTGGGCCCACATAAGATTGCCTCTGTCTTCACAGTTAGGTTGTAAAGTCTTTGATGACAACATGGATTCCTACCAGATAAGAGCAAAGGAAACTCATTGAACTTACAATTTGAATAAGGCAGCAAATCAAGTTTGCTTTATTACAATCTTGCTCATAGAAAATTAGACCATGATTTTTAGGGTGATGATCATGAACGTTGATTTCCCTCATAGTACTGACTAGGGATTCACTAGTTCCCTGATGGGAAGTTGGTAATGTTCCAAATCAGCAGAAACCTATGTGACCAGCCATTTCAGTCTGCCCAACTGAGACAGTTCTTGGAATGTGGGACCTTCGGTATTAAAAGTGGGAAGGTCCTAGGCAAACCAAGAGGAGTTGGTTACCCTTAGGTAACCACCACTCATCACTCCCCTACTTGCCTCCCTCAGACTTGCAGCTTGAAGACTGCCTCGGCAATTCTCTAGAATTGAGCTTCTACTTTGTTTCATACATATATACCTTTTTATGAAAGCTGCCCCTCCAAAGGACCCAAGGGCCGAGACTGTGTCTCATCCATTTTCATGTTCCTGAAGACTGGTATACTGTGTAGCACTGAGAAGAACTGAGTCAGCTGAGCAACTGAATTGATCCTCTGCTGAATATGTACTGAAGGGGGACTATGATATCCTCTGTCAAGAACTGTATTTTCTGCACAGTGGATGCACCCCCAGGCTCTCTAAGTGAAACTTAGCTTGGGTAGTAATAGAAACCCTTTAAAAGATTCACCTTCCCACATTAAACTATGTGGCTTTTTAAACACACTCAAAACAGTGGGCTAAGAACACAGGTCAAGAGTCAGACTAATTTGAGATAAAACCCAGCCTCTACAATTTACTATCTCTGTGACCTTAAGCAAGTCACCTAACTTCTGTGTGTATCTCCTTCCTCACCTATGTCTCTCATAGGTGGGAGGACCAAATAAGTCCCATGTGTGTAACATCCCTAGCTCTTAGCTATATGGTAAGAACCTAACACCTAGTAGTTCACATTACTCTATTTGAAGTTTTCTTTCTAAGCACCAAGGGAGCAAAGATGAGGATCATTGGAAAACAACATTTATAATAATATCTTCTAAGTTCCATTTAAGCCCCAAGACCCTACCACCATGGATTATTTTTTTTTAACACCAAAAGTGCATCCTTATTATGATATTCTTCCTATGACTATAATGAGCACAACATTATAAGGCAACAATCACCAAAAACTCTATGTACTTGGAGTGGGTTGGGACTGGGGAAATCTTCATCTCTCCACCACCCCCATTTTATTACTTAAACTTCCTATTACATGAGCCATTTACCCAATTTTCACTGAACTTTTCACAACCAGAAAGTCACTAGACTTGGTCCAACTCCTATAAAATTTTACTGCTCTCTTTGTTATTGCATAATGATTCCTAAGAGTTAACGTTTTACTTTTCTTCTAAAGTAAGGGATTTACTTGAAGGAAGAAATCTCATTATAAGTACCAATGAACCTAAATCCAGTGCTTTATTGCTCCACTAAGAACTGATAAATTATCTGAGCAAAGTTTAAGTCATGAATAAAGCACAGGTTATTGGTATAATATTACATTTTTTCCTTTTCCTTCTCTTCCTCCTCTTTCTTCTTATATCTAATTACATATTTAACATTTATATACCCAAAGAATATATCATTTTCTGGAAATGCAAATTGGAAACAATACAGAAATAATATTTTATTTAGTGATAAATGCTCAAAGTACTTTATAATATTATTTCTTCCAAAATTCTGTGTTCAAATCTGAATATAAGATACTGTTATGATAGGCATTTCTGGTGTCATGTCATATATGCATTCCTAAAAAACAACACATTATGTAAAAGCATGAACTAAAAAGCATGAACTATTTTACATAGAGTATATGTAAAATAAACATTTAAGGGAAAACTACTAAATACTCAAGCGACATTGAGAATTCTGAGACGATGGTGGTAGTGGCATAGTTTTTGAATCTCTTCCCTAAAAATAGACATAGCAACTATGATACCAAAACATCTACAACAAAACTAAGTGACAAAGTATCCCCTGAATCCTGAAATCCAAGCAGAAGAGGACAAGCCACCCTATATATTTGTAGTCCTATGATAAAATAAAGGCTCTAAGAGAGAAAACATAGCACAGAATCGAGGTAATATAGACACAATACAACATCAAAAAACAAGGGGGGAATTCGGGAGATATCTGAAAATTAGGATAAGCTTGCTAAGTATCTTATAATTATTAATTGGGAGCAAAAGATTAAATCAAATCTAATGCTATTAATGGATGCACAATACTAGCTGATATTGATACATGTTACAGTAGGGACTAGACAGACAGGCTAAGGGGGGGGGGAGAAATGGATATATTTTTCAGTTTTATTGAGGTATAATTGACAAAACTATAAGAGATTTAAAGTGTACAACGTTGTGATGTGATATACGTTGTAGAAGGATTCCCCCCGCCCCCTGCACATTGAGTTAATTAACACATCCATCACCTCACCTCACGTACTTACCTTTTTTTGGATGGGGTGGGAGGAATAGAACATTTAAGTTCTACTCTCTCAGCAAATTTCAATTATACAATACACTGTCATCAACTGTAGTCACCGTGCTATACATTAGTCCCTTAGACCTTACTCATCTTATAACTGAAAGTTTGTACATTTTATCAATACCAGCCTCTCCCTATGTCCCCCAACCCCCAGCCCTTAGCAACCACATTTCTACTCTCTGTTTCTATGAGTTTGACTTTTTTTTAAATTCCACATATAAGTGATACCATGCAGTATTTGTCTTTTTCTGTCTGGCTTATTTTACTTGGCGTAATGCTGTCCAGGTTTATCCTTGTTGTCCTAAATGGCAGGATTTCCAACTTTCTAAAGGTTGAATAATATTCCATTATGTTAATTGGTAGATAGATAGATAGGTAGGTAGATAGATAGATAATCATATTTCTTCATTCATCCATCAACAAACATTTAGGATTTTTCCATACTTTGGCTATTGTGATTAATGCTGCAATAAATGTAGGAGTGCAGATATCTCTCTGAGATAATGATTTCATTTCCTTTGGATATATACTCCGAAGTCAGATTGCTGGATCATATGGTAGTTTTACTTTTCATTTCTTGAGTAACCTCCATGCTGTTTTCCATAGTAGCTGTACCAGATTACATTACCACTAACAGTGTACAGGAGTTCCTATTCTCCACACCCTCAACAGCATTTATTATGTCTTGTCTTTTTTTATAATGGCCATCCTAACAGATGTGAGGCAATATCTCATTGTGATTTTTGATTTGCATTTACCTGATGATTAGTGACATTGAGCATCTTTTCATGTACCTATTGGCCATTGTATGTCTTCTTTGGAAAAATAGCTGTTCAAATCCTTTGCCTACTTTTTAATTGGGCTGTCTTGGGTTTGCTTTGTTTGCTATTGAGTTGTATGAGTTTCTTGTATATTTTGGATAGTAACCCCTTATCAGCTGTGTGGTTTGCAAATATTTTCTCTCATTCCATAGGTTAATTTTTGCTTTGTTTGATGGTTTCCTTTGCTGTGTAGAAGTTTTTCAGTTTGATGTGGTACCATTTGGTTATTTGTGCCTTTCTTGTCTTTGTTTTTGGTGTCAAATTCAAAAAAATCAGTGTCAAAACCAATGTCAAGAAGCTTATACTTTACATTTTCTTGTAGGAATTTTATGGTTTCAGGTCTTACATTGAAGTCTTTAATCCATTTTGAGTTGATTATTGTGTATGTTGTAAGATAGAAGTCCAGCTTTATTCTTTAGCATGAGGATGTTTAGTTTTCCTAACACCTTTTTTTTTCTCATTTTAACATCTTTATTGGAGTATAATTGCTTTACAATGGTATGTTAGTTTCAGCTTCACAACAAAATGCATCAGTTATATATATACATATGTTCCCATATCTCTTCCCGCTTGCGTCTCCCTCCCTCCCACCCTCCCTATCGCACTCCTCCAGGCGGTCACAAAGCACCGAGCTGATCTCCCTGTGCTATGCGGCTGCTTCCCACTAGCTATCTACCTTACGTTTGGTAGTGTATATATGTCCATGCCTCTCTCTCGCTTTGTCACAGTTTACCCTTCCCCCTCCCCATATCCTCAAGTCCATTCTCTAGTAAGTCTGTGTCTTTATTCCTGTTTCACCCCTAGGTTTTTCATGATAACTTTTTTTCTTACATTCCATATATATGTGTTAGCATACGGTATTTGTCTCTCTCTTTCTGACTTACTTCACTCTGTATGACAGACTCTAGGTCTATCCACCTCATTACAAATAGCTCAATTTCGTTTCTTTTTATGGCTGAGTAATATTCCATTGTATATATGTGCCACATCTTCTTTATCCATTCCTCCGATGATGGACACTTAGGTTGTTTCCATCTCCGGGCTATTGTAAATAGAGCTGCAATGAACATTTTGGTACATGACTCTTTTTAAATTATGGTTTTCTCAGGGTATATGCCCAGTAGTGGGATTGCTGGGTCATATGGTAGTTCTATTTGTAGTTTTTTAAGGAACCTCCATACTGTTCTCCACAGTGGCTGTATCAATTTACATTCCCACCAACAATGTAAGAGGGTTCCCTTTTCTCCACACCCTCTCCAGCATTGTTTCTAGATTTTTTGATGATGGCCATTCTGATTGGTGTGAGATGATATCTCATTGTAGTTTTGATTTGCATTTCTCTAATGATTAGTGATGTTGAGCATTCTTTCATGTGTTTGTTGGCAGTCTGTATATCTTCTTTGGAGAAATGTCTATTTAGGTTTTCGGCCCATTTTTGGATTGGGTTGTTTGTTTCTTTGTTATTAAGCTGCATGAGCTGCTTATAAATTTTGGAGATTAATCCTTTGTCAGTTGCTTCATTTGCAAATATTTTCTCCGATTCTGAGGGTTGTCTTTTGGTCTTGTTTATGGTTTCCTTTGCTGTGCAAAAGCTTTGAAGTTTCATTAGGTCCCATTTGTTTATTTTTGTTTTTATTTCCATTTCTCTAGGAGGTAGGTCAAAAAGGACCTTGCTGTGATTTATGTCATAGAGTGTCCTGCCTATGTTTTCCTCTAAGAGTTTGAGAGTTTCTGGCCTTACATTTAGGTCTTTAATCCATTTTGAGCTTATTTTTGTGTATGGTGTTAGGGAGTGATCTAATCTCATACTTTTACATGTACCTGTCTAGTTTTCCCAGCACCACTTATTGAAGAGGCTGTCCTCTCTCCACTGTACATTCCTGCCTCCTTTATCAAAGATAAGGTGACCATATGTGCGTGGGTTTATCTCTGGGCTTTCTATCCTGTTCCATTGATCTATCTTTCTGTTTTTGTGCCAGTACCATACTGTCTTGATTACTGTAGCTTTGTAGTATAGTCTGAAGTCAGGGAGCCTGATTCCTCCAGCTCCGTTTTTCATTCTCACGACTGCTTTGGCTATTCGGGGTCTTTTGTGTTTCCATACAAATTGTGAAATTTTTTGTTCGAGTTCTGTGAAAAATGCCAGTGGTAGTTTGATAGGAATTGCAGTGAATCTGTAGATTGCTTTGGGTAGTAGAGTCATTTTCACAATGTTGATTCTCCCAATCCAAGAACATGGTATATCTCTCCATCTATTTGTATCCTCTTTAATTTCTTTCATCAGTGTCTTATAATTTTCTGCATACAGGTCTTTTGTCTCCTTAGGTAGGTTTATTCCTAGGTATTTTATTCTTTTTGTTGCAATGGTAAATGGGAGTGTTTTCTTGATTTCACTTTCAGATTTTTCATCCTTAGTGTATAAGAATGCCAGAGATATCTGTGCAATAATTTTGTATCCTGCTACTTTACCAAATTCATTGATTAGCTCTAGTAGTTTTCTGGTAGCATCTTTAGGATTCTCTATGTATAGTATCATGTCATCTGCAAACAGTGACAGCTTTACTTCTTCTTTTCCGATTTGGATTCCTTTTATTTGCTTTTCTTCTCTGATTGCTGTGGCTAAAACTTCCAAAACTATGTTGAATAAGAGTGGTGAGAGGGGCAACCTTGTCTCCTTCCTGATCTTAGTGGAAATGCTTTCAGTTTTTCACTATTGAGGATGATGTTGGCTGTGGGTTTGTCATATATGGCCTTTATTATGTTGAGGAAATTTCCCTCTATGCCTACTTTCTGCAGGGTTTTTATCATAAATCGGTGTTGAATTTTGTCAAAAGCTTTCTCTGCATCTATTGAGATGATCATATGGTTCTTCTCCTTCAATTTGTTAATATGGTGTATCACGTTGATTGATTTGTGTATATTGAAGAATGCTTGCATTCCTGGAATAAACCTCATTTGATCATGGTGTATGATCCTTTTAATGTGCTCTTGGATTCTGTTTGCTAGTAGTTTGTAGAGGATTTTTGCATCTATGTTCATCAGTGATATTGGCCTGTAGTTTTCTTTCTTTGTGACATCCTTGTCTGGTTTGGTATCAGGGTGATGGTGGCCTCGTAGAATGAGTTTGGGAGTGTTCCTCCCTCTGCTATATTTTGGAAGAGTTTGAGAAGGATAGGTGATAGCTCTTCTCTAAATGTTTGATAGAATTCGCCTGCAAAGCCATCTGGTCCTGGGCTTTTGCTTGTTGGAAGATTTTTAATCACAGTTTCAATTTCAGTGCTTGTGATTGGTCTGTTCATATTTTCTATTTCTTCCTGATTCAGTCTTGGCAGGTTGTGCCTTTCTAAGAATTTGTCCATTTCTTCCAGGTTGTCCATTTTATTGGCATAGAGTTGCTTGTAGTAATCTCTCATGATCTTTTGTATTTCTGCAGTGTCAGTTGTTACTTCTCCTTTTTCGTTTCTAATTCTATTGATTTCAGTCTTCTCCCTTTTCTTCTTGATGAGTCTGGCTAATGGTTTATCAATTTTGTTTATCTTCTCAAAGAACCAGCTTTTAGTTTTATTGATCTTTGCTATCGTTTCCTTCATTTCCTTTTCATTTATTTCTGATCTGATTTTTATGATTTCTTTCCTTCTGCTAACTTTGGGGTTTTTTTGTTCTTCTTTCTCTAATTGCTTTAGGTGCAAGGTTAGGTTGTTTATTCGAGATGTTTCCTGTTTCTTAAGGTAGGATTGTATTGCTATAAACTTCCCTCTTAGAACTGCTTTTGCTGCATCCCATAAATTTTGAGTCGTCGTGTCTCCATTGTCATTTGTTTCTAGGTATTTTTTGATTTCCTCTTTGATTTCTTCAGTGATCACTTCATTATTAAGTAGTGTATTGTTTAGCCTCCATGTGTTTGTATTTTTTACAGATCTTTTCCTGTAATTGATATCTAATCTCATAGCGTTGTGGTCAGAAAAGACACTTGATACTATTTCAATTTTCTTAAATTTACCAAGGCTTGATTTGTGACCCAAGATATGATCTATCCTGGAGAATGTTCCATGAGCACTTGAGAAAAATGTGTATTCTGTTGTTTTTGGATGGAATGTCCTATAAATATCAATTAAGTCCATCTTGTTTAATGTATCATTTAAAGCTTGTGTTTCCTTATTTATTTTCATTTTGGTTGATTGGTCCGTTGGCGAAAGTGGGGTGTTAAAGTCCCCTACTATGAATGTGTTACTGTTGATTTCCCCTTTTATGGCTGTTAGTATTTGCCTTCTGTATTGAGGTGCTCCTATGTTGGGTGCATAAATATTTCCAATTGTTATATCTTCTTCTTGGATCGATCCCTTGATCATTATGTAGTGTCCTTCTTTGTCTCTTCTAATTGTCTTTATTTTAAAGTCTATTTTGTCTGATATGAGAATTGCTACTCCAGCTTTCTTTTGGTTTCCATTTGCATGAAATACCTTTTTCCATCCCCTTACTTTCAGTCTGTATGTGTCTCTAGGTCTGAAGTGGGTCTCTTGTAGACAGCAAATATATGTGTCTTGTTTTTGTATCCATTCAGCCAATCTGTGTCTTTTGGTGGGAGCATTTAGTCCATCTACATTTAAGGTAATTATCGATATGTATGTTCCCATTCCCATTTTCTTAATTGTTTTGGGTTCGTTATTGTAGGTCTTTTCCTTCTCTTGTGTTTCTTGCCTAGAGAAGTTCCTTTAGCCATTGTTGTAGAGCTGGTTTGGTGGTGCTGAACTCCCTCAGCTTTTGCTTGTCTGTAAAGGTTTTAATTTCTCCATCAAATCTGAATGAGATCCTTGCTGGGTAGAGTAATCTTGGTTGCAGGTTTTTCTCCTTTATCACTTTCAATATGTCCTGCCAGTCCCTTCTGGCTTGCAGAGTTTCTGCTGAAAGATCAGCTGTTAACCTTATGGGGATTCCCTTGTGTGTTATTTGTTGTTTTTCCCTTGCTGCTTTTAATATGCTTTCTTTGTATTTAATTTTTGACAGTTTGATTAATATGTGTCTTGGCGTATTTCTCCTGTATGGGACTCTCTGTGCTTCCTGGACTTGATTAACTATTTCCTTTCCCATATTAGGGAAGTTTTCAACTATAATCTCTTCAAATATTTTCTCAGTCCCTTTCTTTTTCTCTTCTTCTTCTGGAACCCCTATAATTCGAATGTTGGTGCGTTTAATGTTGTCCCAGAGTTCACTGACTGTATCCTCAATTCTTTTTATTCTTTTTTCTTTATTCTGCTCTGCATTAGTTATTTCCACTATTTTATCTTCCAGGTCACTTATCCGTTCTTCTGCCTCAGTTATTTTGCTATTGATCCCATCTAGAGTATTTTTCATTTCATTTATTGTGTTGTTCATCATTGTTTGTTTCATCTTTAGTTCTTCTAGGTCCTTGTCAAATGTTTCTTGCATTTTGTCCATTCTATTTCCAAGATTTTGGATCATCTTTACTATCATTATTCTGAATTCTTTTTCAGGTAGACTGCCTATTTCCTCTTCATTTGTTAGGTCTGGTGGGTTTTTATCTTGCTCCTTCATCTGCTGTGTGTTTTTCTGTCTTCTCATTTTGCTTCTCTTACTGTGTTTGCGGTCTCCTTTTTGCAGGCTGAAGTTTTGTAGTTCCTGTTGTTTTTAGTGTCTGTCCCCAGTGGCTAAGGTTGGTTCAGTGGGTTGTGTAGGCTTCCTGGTGGAGGGAACTAGTGCCTGTGTTCTGGTGGATGAGGCTGGATCTTGTCTTTCTGGTGGGCAGGTCCACGTCTGGTGCTGTGTTTTGGGGTGTCTGTAGACTTATTATGATTTGGGGCAGCCTCTCTGCTAATGGGTGGGGTTGTGTTCCTGTCTTGCTAGTTGTTTGGCATAGGATGTCCAGCACTGTAGCTTGCTGGTCGTTGAGTGAAGCTGGGTGCTGGTGTTGAGATGGAGATCTCTGGGAGATTTTCACCGTTTGCTATTATGTGCAGCTGGGAGGCCTCTTGTGGACCAGTGTCCTGAAGTTGGCTCTCCCACCTCAGAGGCACAGCACTAACTCCTGGCTGCAGCAGCAAGAGCCTTTCATCCACACGGCTCCTTAATTTGGGATGATTCGTTGTCTATTCAGGTATTCCACAGATGCAGGGTACATCCAGTTGATTGTGGAGCTTTAATCCACTGCTTCTGAGGCTGCTGGGAGAGATTTCCCTTTCTCTTCTTTGTTCTCACAGCTCCCAGGGGCTCAGCTTTGGATTTGGCCCAGCCTGTGCGTGTAGGTCACCAGAGGGCGTCTGTTCTTTGCTCAGACAGGACGGGGTTAAAGGAGCCGCTGATTCGGAGGCTCTGGCTCAGTCAGGGCGGGGGCGGGGGGGAGGGAGGGGCACGGAGTGCAGGGTGAGCCTGCGGCGGCAGAGGCCAGAGTGACGTTGCGCCAGCCTGAGGCGCGCCGTGCGTTCTCCCGTGGGAGTTGTCCCTGGATCCCGGGACCCTGGCAGTGGCGGGCTGCACAGGCTCTCCGGAAGGGGGGTGTGGATAGTGACCTGTGTTCGCACACAGGCTTCTTGGTGGCGGCAGCAGCGGCCTTAGCGTCTCATGTCTGTCTCTGGGGTCCGCACTTTTAGCCGCGGCTCACGCCCGTCTCTGGAGCTCCTTTAAGCAGTGTTCTTAATCCCCTCTCCTCGCACACCAGGAAATAAAGAGGGAAGAAGAAGTCTCTTGCCTCTTCGGCAGGTCCAGACTTTTCCCCGGACTCCCTCCCGGCTAGCCGCGGTGCACTAACCCCTGCAGGCTGTGTTCACGCCGCCAACCCCAGTCCTCTCCCGGTGCTCTGACTGAAGCCCGAGCCTCAGCTCCCAGCCCCGCGCGCCCCGGCGGTTGAGCAGACAAGCCTCTCGGGCTTGTGAGTGCCGGTCGGTCCTGATCCTCTGTGCTGCAATCTCTCCGCTTTGCTCTTCGCTCCCCTGTTGCTGTGCTCTCCTCCGCGGCTCCGAAGCTCCCCCCCCCGCCACCCGCAGTCTCTGCCCGTGAAGGGGCTTCCTAGTGTGTGGACACTTTTCCTCCTTCACAGCTCCCTCCCGCTGGTGCAGGACCCGTCCCTATCCTTTTGTCTCTGTTTTTCCTTTTTTCTTTTGCCCTACCCAGGTACGTGGGGGGTTTCTTGCCTTTTGGGAGGTCTGAGGTCTTCTGCCAGCATTCAGTAGGTGTTCTGTAGTTGTTGCACGTGTAGATGTATTTCTGGTGTATCTGTGGGGAGGAAAGTAATCTCCTCATCTTACTCTTCCGCCATCTTCCCGGAAGTCTGTCCTAACACCTTTATTGAAAAAACTATCCTTTCCCAGTCATATATTCTTGGCTCTTTTGTCAAAAATTAATGCACCATATATGTGTGAGTTTATTTTGAGGCTGTCTATTTATTCCATTGATCTATGGGTCTGTTTTTATCCCAATCCCATGCTGTTTTGATTACTGTAGCTTTGTAATATAGTTTAAAATCCAAAAGTGTGCCACCTCCAGCTTTGTTTTTCTTTCTCAAGATTACTTTGGCCAACCAGGGTCTTTTGTGTTTCCATACAAATTTTAGGATTAAATATTCTATTGTACCTCTGTGAAAAAAGGCTATTGAAATTTTTATAGGGATTGCATTGAATCTGTAGACCACTTTGCATCGTAAGAACATTTTGGCAACATTAATTCTCTCAATCCATAAACATAGTATATCTTTCAATTCATCTGCATCTTCTTCAGTTTCTTTTATCAATGTCTTATAGTTTTTGGTATACAGATGTATCACCTCCTTGGTTCAATTTGTTTCTAAGTATTTTATTCTTTTTGATGCTTTGTAAATAGGATTGTTTTCTTAATTTCTCTTTTTAATTTTCATTGTTAGCATATATAAATGCAACTAATTTTTGTATATTGATTTTGGATCCTGCAACTTCACTGAATTCTGAATTCATTGATTAGTTCTAATAGTTTTTTGGTGGGGCCCTGGGGGTTTTCTTTATATATCATGCCATATGCAAATATAAACAGTTTTATGTCTTTCTTTCTGATTTGAATGTCTTTTCTTGCTTTTTCTTGCCTAATTGCTCTGGCTAGGACTTCCAGTACTGAGTTGAATGAAAGTGGTGAGAGTGGCCATCCTTGTCTTGTTACTGAGCTTAAAGGAAAAGCTTTTCGCTTTCACCATTGAGTATGATGTTAGCTGTGGGCTTGTCATAGGCTTAGCTTTGTCTCTTCTTTTTCTAGTTTCTTGAGATGTAAACTTAGGTTGTTTATTTGTGATCTTTCTTTTTTCTTAATGTAGGCAGTTATCACTATAAACTTTCCTCTTAGAACTGCTTTTGCTGTATCTCATAGATTTTAGTATATTTCCATTTTCATTTGTCTCAAGATTTTTTTAAATTGCTCTTTTGATTTCTTCTTTGACCCATTGATTGTTCAGTAGCATGTGTTTTAATCTCCACATGTTTGTGAATTTTCCAGTTTTCTTCTTGTAATTGAGTTTTAGTTTCATGCCATTGTGGTCAGAAAAAAATACTGACCACATTTTCAATTTTCTTAAATTTATTCATACTTGTTTTGTGGCATGATCTATCTTGGAGAATGGTCCACGTTCATATGAGAAGAATGTGTATTCTGGTGCTGTTGGGTAGAATTTCTGTATGTCTGTTAGGTCCATATGGTCTAACATGTAGTTTAAGTCCAGTGCTTCCTTACTGTGGGTAAGTGGGTGGTGTTCATGCCAGGCCAGATGGGTACTCTCAGTAAGCCTCATGGTATCTCTGCTGCTTGTTTGCCATGATCTGGAAGTCAGTTATGTGCCAAATGCCTCAATATAGAGCTGCAGACAGGAAGTCCAACAGTATCACCTGGCCTGCCCCTCTCAGACAGGTATGCTGAGAGCCCAGAAATTCCTTCCTGAGGTCCCCAAAACATGTATTCATCTTTATAAAATATTTATCAGAATGATCTCTTTAAAAAGGATACCTTTACTAAATTTTGGTTCTGTTTCCAAAGTTTCTTTTATAATACATACAATGATATTCTTAAGGGGACATAAATCTTTGTGTTTCTGTAATTAGAGTTTACAGAGCAGAAAAACACAAAATATTTGGGTTGTCCTATAATTAACTTTTATAACATTCAGTCTCAATAAAACACTGAATTGCATTCTCAGTAGCATTGTTTCGGGTCACTTCATCATCATCACCATCATCGTCATCTTCATCATCATAATCACTATTCCCTTAACACTAACTATATGCTAGGTCACCATATGGTGTTCCTGGGGAAATATATTTTTGCACAGTGTTTCTGCCTCTCCTTCTTTTGAGAAGAAAAAAAAGCATAGTGGACTGTAAATAAATCAAAGTAAAAGTAAAATAAGTATTACCTTCAGTACATCCCAATTTAGATAAAAATAAATTGTTCTCAAACTTCAGTACCATACTTCTTACAAGTTACTTGAAACCTAGTGCATCTCACTGTATTGTAATTACTGTTTACCTATATGTCATTGGCCTCCATAATTCTGCAACTAAGTAAGAACAGGGACAGTGTCTATCTAATGTACCCACGTAGACTGAACCTTGCACATAGCAGGGGCTCAGTTCATATTTGTCAAATGAGTTAATAAATAAGTGAATGAATAAATGAGGAAATATAACTCACAAGTGATCACATCATACCAAGATACAATGTCAAGTCATTCTACTAAAAACAGTCCATATTTTGTCTCATTCAATTCTCACAAAACTCCTACAAGAAGATATTATTTTACAGATAAGGAAATTGGAGCTCAGAGAGCCTAAGGGACAGACCCAAGATGACATGGTGAGGAAATGGTAGAGTTAGGAATTCAACATCGACCTATCAGATTCCAGAACTCTGTCTTTCTACCACCCCAGCCTCCTGCTCTGAGCATTACACTGTCTGCCTAAGAGTGAAGAAAAATGTAAGCTTGTGGGAAGATCCTCCCTATATAAACTGGAGATGGTGACCTCAGAGTCACATACCAGAGCAAGGGCACTACCCACCCCGAGCAGAGCAGCTGTCTCTCAGCCATCACTAGTCTAATTTTAAGGAAAAAGTTAAAATGTGCTCACGTTCACACACAATTTCCATTGTGTGGCTTTGGGCTGTGTTCTTTATTTCATTCTAAACAGATCTTTTTCTCTTTTTAGTCACATTTCTGAAATAAAAGAATGTGTTCTGTATTATATCTCATCACAGCTGCACATAAAAAAGTGTACCTCAAAGTTTCTTATTTAAAAAGATATGGAAATATAATATTCCAGTGAGTCTAAATATTTCTTTATCATGTCCTCAGATTAGGAGAAACAATTTATTCATCTCTTTCTTTTCCTAGGGCTGTTAAACATGGTAACTCTGTTAATTCTTACCTTCATGGCTTTTCTGGAGTTTCAAATTGTACATGGAGTCAGCCTCAGGATTGCCAGTTCTTCATAGGATACATACAGTTAGGTTCAAGTTGATTCTTTTTCAGGGGCAGAAAAAAAAGTATAGATATTTCCTGTGTACTTAGCAGAAGTGAGCTTTTATTTTCAAGGGGTTTAAAAAAAAGGAAAGAAATGATGATAGTTCTTTATTAGTGAGTATTTTTAAACCACTTGCTTTTTACTAATTATTAATGTTTCCCAGATATTTTTAACCAAGAAATATTTTTTGGACTATGAAGGCAGATACGGTATCATAATGATACCCAGAGTTTATCATTCTCATCAACCAGTAAATTAGTTGATACCTACACACACACAAGAAAAACCAAACAAGTGCCCTGAAGGAAGCAAAAATAATCCTCTATTCAAAGATTAGAAATTAGTTAAAAATCAAATACCCATTTGCTCTCAAGTAAGTGAGTTTCACTAAAATTTTAAATTGGAAAATGTCTATTCATAGATAGAGGTCAATGCCAACAAGATGTTATTTTGTATCAGGCAGAGGTATATTTTCAAAAGTTTATTTACAGTCGAGGTGGAGGTTTGTTCCTGATTGGGGAATGAGGAAACGGTTTCTGTGTATGACAAACATAGATACTATTCTTTTTCTAATTCTTTTAATCAAAGAGCTGCATAATGAACTATATATTGACTATCAAATACATTTTTGAGATCAATTCTAAAGCAATTAGACAGTTAAATGATCATACAGAAATACTAGTATGTTATCAAAAATGTTCCCCTCATCTTCTCCTCAACAAACTATCATCACCAACCTGTTAATCAGATTATTTACTCATTATTCAATTTGTACAGTTATCAAAGAACCCCTTTTGTCATTTGTACGCTCTATCATCATTCCTCTTTCTTTTATAATCTTCTTTAAAACTCTAGCCCTCCGTGAAGCATTTTATCAGAGAATATGAAAATCACTGCCCTGCACAAAATAACTATTTTTAATATAGCAAAAAATTAATGATCTTTATTTGCTCTGTCAGGTTCTTTAGACTAGTACTATATTTTTGTCTCTGTTTTGCACAGTACTTTGCCAGGCACACAGGGGAGTTGAAGAGATAATAGTTGATGGTAATTATGATGCATCCTGTGCTTGTTCACAAGGGACATTTGCTAAAGATTAAAAATAAATTCACAACTAATTGACTGCCAGCCATAAGCTGTCCTGCTGGGACTTCCAAACTACCAACTGGAAAAAAATGACTGAACAGGTCTTGCCAACGACCAACCCAAAGATTAAAAACAATTTTCCTACTTAACTTGCCTACGACACAACTAATCAGATGAATGGCAACTTCAGTATTTCTGTAATTTTTCAAAGAGCCCAGTTCAGCAAATTAACCTTTAGTTTAAATGTTGTCATTTGCCCCCCTGAGTTGTCCCTTTCAAACCATCAATGAACAAATATTTATTGAGCACTAACTATGTGCCTTGTGTTTGTAGACTCTGGGGATGCAACCATAAATAAGACACCCATAATTCTTTCCTTTGTGGTGTTTACCCCAGCAGGGAAGGAAAATAGTAAGAAACTTTAAATAGTGACAGAGAAAGATGAGGAAGAGAATAATAATTTATTTCAGTGTCAGAGACAGCTCTGTTTCTTATTTTCTATTTGTCACACCTCCCTTAAGTTGAAGGCAAACATCTTTATACTTCTATGCCTTGTGCATGAGAGATAATCCAGGAAACCTCAGTGATTATCTTTCCCAATGAAACATGATCCGTAATGGTATAAGAACAATCAACTTGGGCTTCCCTGGTGGCGCAGTGCTTAAGAATCCGCCTGCCAATGCAGGGAACATGGGTTCGAGTCCTGGTCAGGGAAAATCCCACATGCCGCAGAGCAACTAAGCCCGTGAGCCACAACTACTGAGCCCGCACGCCACAACTACTGAAGCCCACGCACCACAACTACTGAGGCCTGCGCTCCTTAGAGCCCATGCTCCACAACAAAAGAAGCCACCACAATGAGAAGCTCACGCACCGCAGTGAAGAGCAGCCCCCTATTGCCGCAACTAGAGAAAGCCCGCACAACAAAGACCCAACGCAGCCAAAAATAAAAATAAATAAAATAAATTTAAAATGTGCATTTAAAAAAAAAATTCAACTTGCTAATGAGTCATGTGGATGAGCAATAGAGAGGTATTGAGAAGATAAGCCTTTGGGTTTTTTTGAGGGCTTAAATTCTACTTCAGAACAGGAACTGACCTTGCCAGAATACCCCTACAGCTGAGATTTTTCTCTCTCTTCTTTACCATCCATCCGTCTTTTTTTTTTTCTGGACATTCTGTTCTCTTTCCTTTGACCTCTTATCTGCCATCTTCTTCCCTTCTGTCACAAAGCCTGAGGTCATAGCGTGTGGTTATGTGATGGGAGTTATTAATGTTCACCAATGTCAAATTCTTCTCTATTTTTGGTTAGTCATTTCCATGCCCCCCTGAAGATAAGTGTGGCCGTGTGATAGTTCCGGCCAAAGGAATGTGAATTACACTCTGAATTAGGCTTTGTATGGCTTGTGTTTGACTCACCAGCTCTTTCTCATCTCCTACTGTGGTAACCCCTGAAGCTTGGTGATTAAATGACAGTGTCATAGACGGTAGAGTTTCCTTTAGCTTTAGTCCCTATGTGACATGATAAGCAAAGCTCTCCCTGACACTGTGAATGAGAAATCACTTGAAATTTGAGGGTTGTTATTACAGCATAACTTGGATTATTCTGACAGATATAGATAGAAGAGAAAAACTATTATAACCAGCACACATAGTCATAAGAATGTTGGCAACATAATTCACTCATTTAACAAGTATTTATTGAGTTGCTACTATGTAAGCGCCAGAATCTATGCTGGGAATATAGAGAAAAGAAAAGAAAGTCGCTGCCCTCAAAATGCTTGTTGTCTAATGAAAAAAAAATAGTTGACAGATATCCAATTATGATAGAAGTTGACTGGAAAACCTCTTTATTTTTATTTTTTAATCAGTCAAATATGATGAGGAAAAGTTTGGAGAAATCTTTGTCTGAAGAGTATGCAACTGGAAGTTAGGAGTGAAGCCCTCTCGTGTTTGTAATTCATTACTGTTATTATTATTATCACCAACCTATTTATTACTATGGAACATGTGGCAAGATACTGTCTTAAAATGGAGAAAAGGTAGTATTCCCTCCTTTTAGATTACTGAAATGTGATTAATACTTAATAGTAGAGAACATCTGTGTACTCTTCTGGCAAGTTCTAAGTTCTTAGGGCAAGAAGAACATCCCAGGCAGAGTACTTAGTGGAAAGGCCTCTGGCTGTGGTTTCAGTAGTTGTGTACAATTGAGCCACTTCCCTAAGCCTTGGTCTTCTCATGTCAGTCATTCCATGGGTGTCCAGTGAGCATTCACTGTGTGCCAGGTATCACACTAGGCCCTAGAGAACCTAGAGCCAGGGAAAAAGGCATGGTCCCTGTCCCCCTCTACAAGCCAGTGGGGCATGAACTTTAAACTTTAAGTATCATGATCATTAATTGCATAATTACAAATGTATTAAGAGCTATAAAAAGGGGATTTTATTGGATCGTGTGGTTGAGGGACCTAAGTGGAGAGAGAGTCATCTGGGATAGCTGATAATTACTGAGTTTGAAAGAATCTGTAAAACCAGCATGACAGTATTTACCTTGAAGGTGGTCATAAGAATTTTTTTAATGTAAAATTCCTGGAAAATAGTTGGTTCTCAATAGATGGTAGTTATTGGACAGTGTCATAGAAACCAGTGTTTGCATGTTCAAAAGCAAGGTACTAACGGGGAAAAAAAGGTTGCAGCCTCTACCGCATACTAATACATATTTTATTACTATCATTGTCACTATCAATATTAAAACATTGCACTGAGCTGTTTCATAATCTTATTTTTGTGTTTCCCCTGACATCTTTCAGTTCAACCACTGGGGAAGCCCCTGTCTTCCTGTCTGCCTTGTTTTGGTTTTGTTTCATGTACCTTTCCTGGCAACGGGGTCCATTTAGTTGACTGGTTACCATAGGAGCCTGCTTACTCTGAAGGGCAGTAAGTGTTCTAGGGAAATCAGCAAACTACAGGAAAGGAAAGACTGAAAGTCTCTTGCCCAGATTATGAGTCAACAGGTAAATTTGATTCACTTTATTCCAAATTACTTCTAGGTGGGGTCTGGGGTGCAGATGGCAGCTTAAAGGTTTTATTGCTTCAGTATAGGTGTTCTATCAAATTACTTTAATCTTTATTTGCATGGCTGTAAACGGTTTAAATAAATGTCTCTTGATTTTACCACTTTATTTTATTTGAAGACTGACATTCTTTTATTGCTTCATAAATGAACTTCTTGAAGTTTTTAGCTTAGTTCCCATTGCATGGGGAGTGAAAAGAAATTTTGAAAGTGTGTTTGATGATGATAATTGTAAATGACATACAGAACAGGACTAAAAACATAGACCTGCTTGATAGTGGGCATGTACAGGGAGAAAGATATTGAACATTTGCATCCATGAGACTTTCATAAATGCACAATCAAGGGCTAAACTTAAGCAAACGTGGATTTCAACTGAAATCCATTGTTTTTCATTTATAGAGATGGGAAACTAATATATACTATGTCAAGCACATATTATTTTATTTAAAACTCTCAATAACCCTTTGAAGTCATATTATTGTTATTTCCATTTTTTGAATGAAGAAATTGTAGGTCCCAGAGACAGTAACTGCTTATTACAAGAATCCTAAATCCCTCAAGAACAGAAAAACAGTAATTTTATTATTTCAGTTGAGTTTATGAAGTAAATTAAAATTTAGATAGTTTTTAGCAAACAAGAAAAAGTGTGACTTTTAAAGACACAAAGAAGAGGACAATAGTTTCATCCATTGTTCCATAAAAGCAAATTACATAGGGACAAGAGTATAAAAAACTAGGGCTTTTGTTCTCTCATTTGTTGCAAAGGAAGCACAGTTACATTGTTAAAAACAGCCCTGCACTTTCATTCAATGGAAAGAAATCAGAAAGTTCTCTGGAACAGGTTTGCGCTTAGTGGAAAATCATGTCCTGGTACAAAAGTAATAGCCATTGTAGATAAATAACCATTTATAGCTTTTTATCTTAGTTAAACTGTTATCTCCCAGTCTGTAAAAGATAATTTGGGTTTGCTGTAGAGCTTTTTTTAAGAAAACACTCTGCCTCTTATGAAATCCATCTCCCCAAGCTTTGCTTGGGAGTTTGCAGGCATTCTGCCAAATTCTTGGGAAGAACATCTCTGAAAAGCAGACTGTTAGCCCTGAGTAACATCTCCCTCTGTTGAAATGTATTTTCCTCGCCTAAACAGCAGGTAGGGTTTGAAAGCAAGAGGATGTCCCTGCAGAGAATTTCTGGGCTTTCCATCACTGGAATCTAAAGATATGCTTTAGGAAAAGGCAGAACTGAGGCATCCAAATCAATTTAACACTTAATGGGAAAATTGCAGAACCACTGTAACAAAACAGCCGATAAAGCACTAGATTGCAAACTTTCTGCACAGTGAAATGGCCTCAGGACGGGTGAGCTGAAAGCCACATATTAAAATCCTTCCCTGAGATTCCTAAAATTAAAGTTTACTCCATTACTATTTTATCCTCAAGGGGAGAGTTTTAAGGGTTTACCAGCTCTTGGGTTTTGCTATTACAAAGTTGAAATAAAAAATTAAATATAGTGGAACGGCATATGATAATATCTTTTTTATTGTGTTAAAATACACATAACATAAAACTATCAGTCATTTTTAAGTATACAGTTCAGTTGTATTATGTGTATTCATATTGTTGTACAACCATTTCTACCATCCATCTCCAGAATACTTTTCATTTAGCAGAACTGAAACTCAGAACCCATTAAACTATAATTCCCCATGACCCCCTCTCCCCAGCCTCTAGCAACCGCCATTCTACTTTCTTTCTTTCTTTTTTGTTTCTCTTTCCTTTTCCCTCATGTCCCAGCCCTTGGTACCCACAATTCTAGTCTCTGTTACCATGAGTTTGTTTTGTTTTGTTTTGTTTTGTTTTAACATATACCACATTTAAGTGGGAACATGGAATATTTGTCTGTGTCTGGTTTATTTCACTTAGCATAATGCCCTCTAGATTCATCCGTGTTGTCACATTTGGCAAGATTTCCTTCTTTTTTAAGGTTGAATGACATTCTATTGTTTAAATACATACATAATTCTATAATATGTATATATACCTAATTATCTTTATCCATTAATCATCAATAATATTTCATACTACAAAATGCTTTTCATTTTTAGAATTTGCATTATGGTATCAGCTATCACTATTCATATTAGCAATGGGTATAAGTGACTGCAGATTCCCCTGGCAAAATATTTACCAGCCCTTCTCTATATACAGTAGGATTCCACCCACACTAATAAATGGAGATTTCACAAATCATAAGGTGCACAACCTAGCAGAATATGGCTGGGGAGATCTTAAGATCAAGTACAATTATTAAACAGGCAGAACCGAAAGGCTCCATGCATATACATACGTGGTAAACAGCCACGATATAAACAGTCGGCCCCAGAATTCTGTTGTTTCCCTGTACCTTGAATACTCTTTGCAGTTTGCTCTGAATCACTGATCCAAAAAAAAAAAAAAAAAATCCCAGTGATTCATAGAATCACTACATTCTACGAATGATTCTAGAGGAATCATTAGATTCCTCTAATCTTAGTAGAAAACATTTCCATACCGAAGTGGACTTTATTTTTCCTTCCACTCTCAGGCAGCACGGAGTAAGAGACAAAGTGGGGAGCCTCCTTGCTAATCCCTCCTCTGCCTCAGATTACCTCCAAGACCTTGAGTAAGTCATTTCTCATCTAAGCCTTCCTTCCTTCATCTGTAGAGTATGGGGGCTGAGCAGGAAGATGTCTAACGTCCCTTCGAACTTGAAGATTCTGTGACAATACAGAGCTGTTCCCAGGTGCCTGGCAAAACTCCTAGCGTCTGTCTCTGTTGTTTCCCAATGTACATTTAAATTATGGGTCCCTCAAGTAAATTTCAATAAAAAGACTCCTTAACCAGGGTCAATTGCAAGTTTTAAAAGGGGGAAGGGGAGAACCCACACAAAGAATTGTTGACAGCCCAGAAACTGCTACCAGGATTAGAATCACCACTTTTGTCTTGCCAAAATTCCTCTTGAAGTCACACAGGCCAATCTTTTAATAAAAGAGGCAGGTTCAGCTGGAATTGTCATACGCAGACTAACAGTCGTGGAAATTTGAAGGCACTGTTAAGTTGCTATCACATGAAATTGAAGTTTTCTATCTTTTATCTAGCGTTAGCAGCATCTCTTGCTAGGAGGCAAAACCAGAAACAATAAACTTTTAAGCAGGGAAAAAAAAGTGTTTATTTAAACCCAAGAAACATCTATTGCCTACCCTCAATATTCTCCAGGCTCAGGGTCACACTAAGAGGTCCATAGACCCCAAATCCCCTTACTCTGGACATCATGTCCTACATCATATCAAACACATTAATATGCATTGACATCTCATCCTGAATACATCATCTTTCTTTAACGTGCAAGAGGATGTTTATCATCTTCTTTTTGAAATTGTCTTATTTTGAGGTTTCTTTCTCTTATTTTGTCACCTATAATTTCTATTTTCAGATCTTAACATTTCACCAGCTTTTTAAATATTTCACACCTCTGGTGTCCAGTGAATTAATATCTCCATGATTCATCCCATGTTCAACATTCTTCTGAAAATACACCAGGTCATCAGAACTGGGCCACAAAGTAATGGCACAGTCGTGATGCCTCCTCCAGATACCTCACAGGCCAGCTACATCTCCTGTACCTGACTTACTCTGGAGTTACCAAAGCCATGAGGCTGGGTTTCAATTTGAGGCCAGGGCCCCTAACCTCCTGGATAATCAAATTCAGGAGAAGAAACAGAAGTAAATGAAAGTTTCCCTTCAGAATATCAGTTTGAGAACCATTCAAATAGGACCTTAGGACTTTATACCTTCCTAGAAGTTGGTTCTTCCTGTGTCACTATAGTCTGACCTTTGCAATGGAGCTTTGCCCATATGCTGTGGCTGTATTGAAATGGTGTTTGCTTCAGGTTCTAAGGATGGGAGCTTTCAGGGAAAGTAGCTTGGCACCTGGGAAGGCAGGGATTGTAAACCCGAAACTTTGGACTGTGCTTGGCATTGGAAAAAAAATCAGTCTGCCAGAACAGAGATCTTCTGTACTCCGACACCTGGTTTCTAATCTAGAAAACATTCTAATTGTTCTCATTTTTTTCCATGACAAAATACAAGCTGTTGCCTCAAGAGAGGGAAAAAAATCCCAGATAATCTTGATTACAGGGTAAAGGATTCATTTAGGACAGCAGCTCTTATTCAGTGTTGTTTTAGACATCAAGAATGTATTTCACTAAAGCTCTCCTTGAGCACTTCAAAACAAAATCACCTTGAGCCTTCATGAAATGAACCAAGTCAAGAGTCCATTGATAACTGAAAAGAAAATCTTTTCAGGAATATGCAGTTTAGAATCACATACATAAGAAATTTCTCCTTAAAGTGTCCTAGACCTCTGGTAAATGCTACACTCTTCCCAAATCTTCCCTGGCCAAGGCTCGTTAGCACCCAGAGATGCCCTAGGTGCTTAGAGATGTTCCGAGGTAAATGGATCTTTCCCTAACCAACAACCAGAAAGCATGCCTGACAGTGGAATAAAATATGTAAAATCCATACTTTCCCGAAATATCTAAAACATATGATCTCCATCCCAGAGAGGGTGGCTCTAGGAAATGATTTTGAGGGGATAGAGGATAAAATGACCTCCACAGTTATGTTCATTTTCCACTGATAAATCTTCCTTTTTCCTTTATCCAGGATAGAGGGAAATGGCAGAGAAGGGATGAGGGTATTGGGAAGGGACTTTGCCAGCCCACAAAGCTCTTCTTGTCTTTTAGGAGTACTCACTGCAAAGAAAGATTATTTGTGAAAGAAACTAAACAAATTTCAGTTATTTCTATTTCTTCTGCCTACTCTTGGATGAAGGTCCTAGTACACATATCCATTTCTATGTTTCAGAAGTGTGCTGCCTGGCCTTTCCAGAGTTATGTATTAGACCGTAGGAAAAACTAATAGAAATTTCTTCTATATTTTTCTTTTACTGTCTTACTGACCTTATTGTCAGTATGGTCAGTATGGTCTTGCTGATCTTATTGGACTTGGGGCTTGTCTGACTAATGTGGTTCCTAGGTGTCTCCATCCCATGTATCCCTGGTGGGCCAAGGAACAGTATCTGAGATCCTGGGAGATACGGCTTTAGGGAAACTAGCAACTCTGTTCAGGAGAGGAATGCCCAGAGGTGTCCTCCAGAAGTCCCCACCTGTGGCCCAACCTATCCCTGCAGGACCCAGACCCCGGTTACTGACCCAGGGAGCCTGGGGGCCAAAGCAGTATGATAAACACATGCGCAGTTTGCGCCCCCCACCCCAACCCCGCACCTGCACTCAGACATCCAGGAACTCCAGGCCTGTGCGGACCGGTGTCAGCTCAGTGCATCAGGCTATCTTTCTAGGGCCAGCAGTTACCCCCACTGCACTCCTGATGCACAGTGGGGAAGGTCATCTGAGCCAGTCCCTCTTATGGCCCTCTGCCAGGAAGATACACAGGGCCTTTGTGGGAGTCAGGTCTCCCAAGTGTCTCTCATCAGCAGACTTCCTGGCATTGCTAAGAAATTTCTAGAATTTAGAGGTGACTTGTCCAACTTCCCTTTCTCATGGGGGTGGGGTTTTTTTTTCTTTTTCACTTGGAAACAAGTATCAGATAAAATAGTACTTCTCATCCCTGATTTAACAGCAAACAGATAGTCTACATATCCAGTGAGTTGTTTTTTAAATCTTTCTAGTTTACAGTCTTGTGTGGGTGTTGCTGATTGTGTGATATATTAACTGCGCCACCTCTTTTCTACTGATTGTAAGTTGAATTGGGCAAAATTCCTGGTAAAAACAAAACGTTGTAGCCCAGGGTATTGCAGTTTTCAAGTGGGATATGACAAAAAAACAGGTAAGAATATTCCCTAAGGAGAGGCCTATATTGGAAGAAAATTGAATTAGTAGGCTTATTAGGATTTTTATTGAATTTTAAGAACTTTCTGATTTGTTTTGCTCTTTGGAAGGGCCCATCCACTGTCCTTTGAAAGCATATTTTAGAGTCTGTAACCATATCCTCCATGATTAACATTTTTGAGAGAGTTTAATTTTCAAATGGACTGGGGAGCTTACCACTGGGCCTCTTTTTTAAAGAGTTAGGTGTTTCATGACCTATTACAAAAATTTTAGCTATTGTTCTGGCTTCTGATTAGAACTGTGTATAGAACCCCCTCATTTTGATAAATATTTTCTCTCACTCATTAAGAAATTGAGGCTCAAAGTTATGAAATGACTAGCTACACTGCTACTTAGCAACAAGAGACAACTTCAAGAGTTCTGTCCATCACATGGTGATATTTAGATATATTTTAGTAATTTGTATTAATTTGATTAGCTCTTTGGAGGAAAGCTAAAGGTCTTTTAGTGAAGCTATTACTTTTATCCTCTAATGAGATATTTGACAACCTTGAAATTAATTGCCCATTTATTCATTCAACTGATACTATTCCACCAAGAGATTCTAAGTAGCTAAGGAGGAGGGGAGTACATTACATAAGCTGTGGTCTCACCTTCAAGAAGGTTGTAGTGTGGCAGGGAGATAATATACCTCAGGGCTGACTTACACACTGGACACAGTAGGCGCTGTCTAGAGCCCGTGATAATTTTAGGGGTCATGAAATGTTTTAATTTCAACATGTTTTCAAATCAGAAGAAAAAATGAATACATCCAGTCTGGATTATGTTTGTCTTTATACCACATAGTCATAAAATATCATTTTTACCATTTTTTAATGGAGAAAGAGTCCAGCAAAGACAAAAGTGTCCAACACCCCTGAGAGTCATAGTATGGTTCTGGAAATACTACCCCAAACACAGAAAGCTTAATGCTTCATTTGCCCCAGTTACCACCTCAGAAGCCTTATATATCTACCTTTTGTCTCCATTTCTGTATAGCACTTTTGGGAATTTTGCTTCAGGCTAAAATGCCCTTTGCAGAGATTCAGCCCCAAAGATAGCTCTGGTGATTGACTAGTAGATGGTGGTTTTCTGACCTCTGGAACCAAGTAGGCTTTCTGTACATGTATTCTAGAATTAAAACACCATGACCTTAAATTTATGCCATTTTATGACCTTGACAAAGCCTCTAAAACAGACTAATTTAAGATTTTCCAAACTGTATGATGATCATAGATGTTCCTGGAAAATAAAGGGGTCTTTACCAAATAATTTGGGGGACTGCTATATATAATATACCCTGATCTTGTTGAGCATCAATGAGCATATTAAATGTTACCAGATTCCCAACTGTAAAGAACCTGGTTAACTTTGTTTAATCCAGCATTTTGCAAATTTATTTGAACACAGAGCCCTTTTTCAAGAATGTTTATTAACATTTCATGGGAAACTAATGTGCCTTGGAACATAATTTGAGAAATACTGGTCTATACCAGTCATTGGCAACCCTTTTATGTAAAGGGTCATATCATAAATATTTTAGGTTTTATGGGCCAGATAGTCTCTGTCAAAAGTACTTAACTGTTCAGGAAAGTAGCTATAGACATTACATAAACAAATGGGTGGCTGTGTATTACAACACAACTTACAAAATAAGCAGAGGAATGGATTTGGCCCAAGAGCCCTAGTTTGCCAACCCGTGGTCTACACCTCCCACTGAAACCTTTCAGAATAGCTATAACTCCACCTAGAAAGGTTCCAAAGCCATCTCAACACATGCAATAGTCAAAAACAACCAATCCACCCTAAACTTTCATTTAGAAAGTATCTTTTTTGGCCTAAAACTAAAATCAACCTAAATAAATATCTACTCTTTTCATCAAAGGTCTTAAAAGTGTTTGCCAAAAGACATGGAGGATAGTCATTAAAAAATAAACAGTGGATATCACAGGATGCAGGACTACAAGGGATTTTTGTTTTCTTAGTTGTACTTTTCTGTAACATTTTTGTAATCAGAACAAAAACAACAAAAAGATATTTTTAAATAGTTCAGTATTTTTCAAAGTCCTTCTTTTGTCTTAACAAACGTGTCACCTCATGTTTGATGGCACTTGATGGTTCCCAACGCCTTATAAGGTCTTTATCTCATATCCCCCTCCCAGTTACCCTCTTAACTAAAACAAGTTCTGCTGTCGGCTTTCCTCAGTCTGTTCTCCATGTTCTCACTCTCTCTTACGATTTAAATTTTCACCTCTTTATGGCTATTTTCTAAATGTATATTCCTATATCTGATCCAGGTCCCCTTATCAGAATCACCTTGGAATTTATTAAGTATGTAGATCTCTAGCTTCACCTGAAACCGGATTAATCAAAATGCTCAAGGATAGAGCCTGAGTGTATTCTGAGAAGTCCACAGGAATTTAGATGGAACTCCTGTTTAAAAGGAAACAAAACAAAACAAAAACAAAAAATGCTTCTTTTGAAAGACTCAATTGTATGGTATAACATTTTTTTCTTGGCTTGTTTTTTGCACCAGATTCTTAAAGGCTTATTTAAGAATGTGGCTTATTTATCTTTTCATACTCTTTATAAGTAGTTACCAACTCTAATGCCCATTGACACACAAGGTGGATCCCATTTTAATCAGCAAGACAAATAAATATCCAGTAAACTTAAAAATGTATTTGCATTTGCTCATTCTGTTTTCTTACCTTCCTTATATTTTGCAATTCATTACATTTAGGTTTCTTTCTTCTGCCACACCACTGACGTTTTTTCAAAGGTCATCAACAGCCCTTTGGTTGTTAAATCCAAGAGACACATAAATACTCATTTTTTGTGTTCTCTCTCTAACTTTTCACATTGATAACCATTTCCTCTTCTTGAAATGCTGCTAATTGCTATCCTCCTAAATACCCACAGATACTGCTTGTTCATACCCCAAACTGAGCCCAACCTCATGGCCACAAATGTATACTTCCTGCTTTTGTCCCCTCTCTATCTGAATGATACCACCATCCACCTTGTTCCCAAGTATTTACCTTAATTCACCCTTTTGCTTATTCCATCCACTTTATACAATTAATCACCAATTAACCACATTTCAAAACAAAAGACTCTAAAAACGCAGATTTTTCCATAACTTACCTGGCAGCAAAACCTGCTCTGACTTGATGGATAGTTATTAACAGTCGTAATTCATCTCATTTATTGTGAATATTTGTATGCTCTACTGTGGAGATATTGATGTCTTGATTAGTGCCCAGACCTCCCTGAGTGTACTATGTAGTATATTTTGTATACATCATATTACCTTTCAAGAAATATCCAAAAACTTCTTAAATCCAAAAAAAATTTTTGGTCTCAGCAAATCCCGGGGATTATGAACTTGTACTTCCCAAATAACTCTAATCTCCTCTCATTCTCTCCATCTCCATCCCCCTTGGATAAAGCAAGTATTATCTGTTGCTGGATTGCAGTAACAGCTCCCCAACTATTACCCCTGTCCTCATTCTTGCCTCCTCAAATCCATTTTCCACCTGCAGCCAAAATAATCATTATTTTTTTTAAAAAAATGCAGATCTTCTCCCTTACTAAAGCCCTTTCATGTCATGTTTTGCTTCTAGCATAAAGTCTAAATTTAGAACATGACCTGGAATTCCCCAAATGATCCGGCCCCTGTCTAAATCCTCAGCCTTATTTCTCATCATCTTCTGCCCCCAACTCAGCCATAACAAAAGCCTTCTAGTTCCTCCATGTCCTGCTGTCTTTCATGTTTAGTCTTGAAGTTGGACTCAGTAAATATTTGTTGACTGAATAAACAAAATCTAACTTACTAACTTTCTGGACTATTAAGAGAGACCTGATAGGTGTCTTCTCTGAGCAGATTCCCGTTATTTCTTATCATTCTCCTTTTGAGAATAATTATGATGGATGGGAGGGAGAGGTAGCAATGAGTATAACTAATAGTATTAGTTAATGAAAATAATGGTATGGACAGGAGCAAACCAAATGTTATGACCAAACACAAATGTTCCACTACCCTAATGACATTTCAAAAATATTTCCTGGCGTTTGAGCCATTTTCTATGAGTTGCTCCTTTAGCTAGCATTTAACATTCACAGTAGTTGTACCTCTAGTTAACATCGTTAAACATCCGCCATGCACATAACACTTTCTATACACTGTGTAAATTATTTATAATCCTTGAAATAAACATAAGGTGGGTACTGTTATCTCAGTCTTAAAGATGAGGAAACTGAGGCTTATAGAGTTTGATTGATTTTCCCCAAGGTCACAGATTCAACAAGTGGCAGAAATAGGATTTGAACCCAGTCCTCTTCATCTTCAAAACCTTCTTCTCTACTTGAGACTTCCTTGGCAGTCCAGTGGTTAAGACTCTGCACTTCAAATGCAGGGGGCTCAGGTTTGATCTGGTCAAGATCCCACATGCTGTGGGGCGTGGCCAAAAAAAAAAAAATCTTCTCTACTACTCCACACTGTCTTTCAGCTCAGTGAAAACTGGCCATACTGCTGGGCAAGCCTGAAGTGATGAGTCATGGGGAACAGGGAGGGAAACTAGTGAGAGAAACACATGGGAAAGACAGAGTAAACAGGAAAGGAGAAGGAAAAAGCATAGAACTCATAAACTCCTTAATTATAAAGATATCTGGCTCCATCGTAAATTCTGTCAAGGAAGGGTCCAGTTATTTTACTTCTTTATCTCTCACACTGTGTAGGACAGGGCAAGGAACGAATGGAAACTTAATGAAGACTTATGAATTGATATGAATTGACTACTTATTAATAAGATGTTGACTAAGTATCAAAGCATTAATCACTCCCTACTTTTCCCCACCCTTCAGATAGAGTGTAGTTGAGGTCAGAGGGAAGGTGTGGTAGGTACAGTGAGGCTTATCAGTAGAAGGCATTTTAATGCCTGTAAAGATCTCCTCATTAAACTCTCTGACCTAAGATAATGTTTGAAAAAGTGCTGATTGCCAATAAGCCAAAGTCCTATGTTTGACTTTCAAGGAACAAGTTGGATTTCTCTCAATGAACTGTTTAGATACTGGATCTTATATTCACAAATATTTATTAAGCACTTACTATAAGCAAGGCAATGAGTAGGCACTATGCGTGGAAACATCCAAACATCCAGATGTATACAACTGAAGTGACTAAGCCTTAAAATGTCATTTCGTTTGCCTAAAAATTCCAAAGACCTTCTACGGAGAGAAAAAAAGCCATCTTGGTTACTGCAACTATCATGTCATTCTTGACTAAACACTTCCAAAGAAGCATTGTAAAAAACTCATTTTCCTGCATAGATAATAGTGTGTCTGAATTCTGGTTCTTGGTGGGAAAGCTGCTCTGTACAGTCCATCTCTGGAAGGAAAAGCCTCCTGCTCCTTCAAAAAGTCTCAATGAGGACAAAAAGCTTCTGTCTGGAGTGTGTATGTGTGCATTTGTGTGTATTGATTTTTAAATATTGTAGAACAAGATGAGTCCCAGGAAAATTCAAAACTAAAGAAGTCATATGAAAAAAGAAGAAAATTGTGATATTTGGGGAAGTTAGAAGGGAGCCAAGGCTATGTTAATCTGGTGCCTATGATGTGCTTAAACCAGGATTTTTACAGGGCTGTGGAGCCAGAAGGAGCTCGCCATTTTCCTGGTGGTCACTGGAAATTAGAATACTTTATACCTTAGCCAGGGAACAGAAGCAGGATCCAAAGAGAGGACATTATAAATGCTTAGAGATGGAGGATATGGTATAGGCAACTGGTCCAGTGGTTCCTAAATCCTGTTGCCATCAAAAACACCTGACCGAATGTATAGCACAGGGAATTCTACTCAATGCTCTGTGGTGACCTAAATAGGAAGAAAATCCAAGGAAGAGGGGATATATGTACATGTATGGCTGATTCATTTTGCTTTACAGCAGAAACTAACACAACATTGTAAAGCAACTATACTCCAATGGAAAAAAATATATATATATATAAATTATATTTAAAAAACACCTGAAACAATTATTTTGGCTTTTTTTGTTCATTTGTTTTTAATTTTTTTCTATTCTTTTTCAAATTCTTTTCCCATTTAGGTTATTACAGAATATTGAGCAGATTTCCCTGTGCTATACAGTTGGTCCTTGTTGGTTATCTATTTTAAATATAGCAGTGTATACATGCGGGCTTCAGTAGTTGTGGCATGCGGGCTCTAGAGTGCAGGCTCAGCAGTTGCGGTTCACGGGCTTAGTTGCTCTGCGGCATGTGGGATCTTCCCGGACCAGGGCTTGAACCCAAGTCCCCTGCATTGGCAGGTGGATTCTTAACCACTGTGCCACTAGGGAAGTCCCTATCTATTTTTTTTTTTTTTTAGATTCCACATTATAAGTGACATTATATGACATTTGTCTCTGTCTGCCTGATTTACTTATCACGATAATCCCCAGGTCCATCCATGTTGCTGCAAATGGCATTGTTTCATTCTTTTTTGTGGCTGAGTAATATTCCATTGTATATATGGGAAAAAATAAAATAATTATTTGAAAAAAATAAAAAATTCAAACTCATTAAATTCTTGACCATGTTAAAAAAAATAAAATACTTTCTCCTGTGGTAAAAACAAACACACACAGAAAAACAGCTGGGAAGCTTCCTAAAAATCAAAGACTTGGGTCCCAACCACATGCCTAGATTTTCCAATGGCTAGGAAGGAGCTGGGAATCTGCTCCATCAAGCCCCCTAGGTGATTATGAAGATAAAAGATGACAAACAATGACAGAGGTCAAATTGTGAGTGTTTATTTTACCATAAAGTAGGGCTTTTCAGAAAGAAAGAACTCCATGACAGTTTGAAGAAGTCAACTCAGAGGAGAAGGGTATAACAGAGATTTTAGCCTCAGAAATATATTCCTATTACAGGGTCAGAAGTAACAATGTGTAGGCCCAAACCACCAGATGAGAAGTCCAGAGACCTGCATTCTTCTCTCTCCTAGGTATATGAACTCAGGGAAGTCACATGGCTACTAGCTAACTCCTTAGATAAACTAAATAGAAACACCATGTCTAAACATGGGCATAACCAACATATTTAAATAAAGTTGTCTGAGTCTTAGTTTTTTCATCTATAAAATGGGAGCACTCATATGAATCCCCTAAAGACTAATTTTCTCATAGCAAAAGTAGAATTGAAAGTAGTTCTTTTTCCTCTTAATTAAAAAGGGAAAAATAAAAACAAGCAACTTTACCTTGCTCCTGTCTTCCAGAGATGCTATGGGGAAGAAACTGGAGGCTCTCTACTTAGAGAGAGAGTTTGTGTTACATTTTCTCAACATTCTGGCTCAACTCATTTTACATTAAAGTGGGAAAAGAGTGAATGTTTTGTGTTGAATTGTGTTCCCCCAAAAGATATGTTGAAGTCCTAACTTCCAGTACCTGTGAATGTGACCTAATTTGAAAATGGGGCATTTGATTTAATGGTTAGGATGAGGTCAGTCAGGTGGGCCATAACCCAATATGACTGGTGTCCTTATAAGAAGAGAGAAATTTGGACACAGACATGCACAGAGAGGAGAATGTCCTATCAAGACATTGACATGGAAGGAGAAAACCATGTGGTGACAGAATCAGAGATTGGAATGTTGCAGCTGCAAGCCTGGGAGCACCAAGGATTGACAGCCACGACCAGACACTAGGAAGAAGCAAGGACTGAATTCTACCCAGACTCTCAAGAGAGCATGGCCCTGATGACACCTTGATATCAGTCTTTTAGCTATTTCTGTTGTTTTGAGCCTCCCAGCACTTTGTATTGTCAGCCCTAGGAAACTAATGCAGCGAGTGAAGTGCCCTATATCCTCAACACAGCTATGTCTCTTCTCAACCTATCAGAGAAGAAAGAGAACTTCCATCCATCTTGGCAGACACAATAGCAGTGATACAGTTTGGGGGCATGTCCTGATGCTGAGAGAGATGCCCATCAACCATCAACCCTTCCCTCAGTATAGTCCCAGCACATGGAGTGGCATCACAATGAGGGTAACCAGGCAAGCCAAAGATGGGCTGGCAGTGACAGCATAGCTCTCCAATCTATTAAAAGCAAAACTAATGAAACACAGTGTTAAAACCTGTAGCACCCATTCATTTCAAATTTGGTATTAGTACCTAAAAGGCACTCAGCTTTGTATTTAAGGCCCATAAGCTTCACATACTTTATGGGACAGTTTGGTGACTAAAAGTTCATTACCAAGTAGCATTTGCTTGGGAAAACCAGGGCCTCATGAAGGAATTTGTGCCAGAACACCTTCCTGAAATATTGCCCTGCAGTGTTGTCGTGAAGATGAACTATTAAAATAGTGGGTTTGTAAACCAAAATCATTACCTCAACATAGGTGTTGCTGGTGGTTTCTTATCAACATAGTCTTGCATAAAAAAAAAAGGTTTTTTATTCCCATTAGTTCACTGGTGGAAATTAAATCATAGGGCCAAGAAAAGCAATATATATTGTCACTGTCAGATATGCAAATAGAGCATATGAAGAACTATCTCCATTAACTTGCTGTCTGCCCAGAGAACTAGGCCTTTCGTCTGACATCCATCCCCTACAGGTTAATTGGGGAGGCTGCTTGTTTAAAGAACCTAGCAATTATTCTGAGGAACTGACTAGCCAAATCTATTCAAGTTGATTATGAGTGAAAATACAGAGCTTAAACTCTTCTCTGAAAACAAAAAAAGCATGTTTTGAAGGTGGGAGGAAGGAAATCTGAATTCTGCCCAACGCTTGATGCTGACATTTAATACTGTCAAGAATATTAAATTGTCTGATTCAAACTGCTTTTTTAAGCCATATATTACAAATAGGTGAGCTAGGCACTCAATACAATGCAGTTTCTGTACTAGCCAGGGAATTCAACGATTCTGAAACATTCTAGGCTCGTGGTCTATTTCACTGTCCCTGTAGAATCTCCTGATTAAGTGAGGAAGCCCAGGAATACAGGCATGAAAAGAAGATTTCATTTTTAGTTGTTGCCTTTGGCAAAAGTTCTCTGCCTAGATGGAGGGAATTTATTCTAAAAAATCGGAATTTTCTTTTCTGCCACATAAAGAAATAAAAATAGCAATGGCCTCGTAAATTATCATTCCTCAGTGTCGGGATGTCTAGTTCTGGAGCCGATTGTTAGGTGAGGGCTGTTACAAAGTCACTCTGAAGGCAAGAGTCCCCTGCCTATTTCCTAACACTAAAATGACAACTGGGAACAGATGAAGAGGCCTTTGGGCAAAAACATTTTTCCACGAACAGGTACAAGTTTCAGAGGTCAGAGATGACATAGACTTTCTCATCATTATCATACACCTCCCTTCCACCAGCAAAATTCTCAGTGTCAAGAGTACTCACACGCCTCTTGTACCATTCCTAAAGGATGTCAGACTCTTATGAGCTCCACATGTGTAAATGCTGGGGCCGCTTTCTCCCTACTCCCCGAAGCCACCTTGCTGGTGAGTCTGCTGAAAGAGGCTCAGAATGAGTCAGGATTGGTGATTTGGTGTCGTCACAGCCACCCTATCTCCACATTTTGCTCTAATTGACCTAAATTCAGAGAAATTCAAGAGTTCAACACACTGGATCTTGGCATCCCCACTGTTGCCTTTATTCTGATCTTAATGGTTCCCTTGCATGCTGGGCTGAATTCTAATATGGCCCCCCAGGACTTCCTTCTCTGTTCCCCAGGACTGTGAATATGATGGGATATCATGTCCATGCTTATGCTGCTTTACATGGAAAAAAAAAGTGGGGGGACTTCACAGTGCAATTAAGTTTAGGGAAGTTACCTTGAAATAGGGAGATTGTTCCAATGGTCCTATTCCAATCACGTGGGCCCTTTCAAAGCAGAGAGTTGTATCCAGTTGGTAGCAGAAGAAGCAAGAGAGATTCAAAGGGTGAGAGGGATTTAATATAAAGGAAGTTCTCCATTGCTGAGTGGAGAGGATCCCAGGCCAGGCACCTGTAAAAGACACAGGGATATAGTGGTGAGCCCAACAGGTAAGATCTCACAGTTTACGTACTAGTGTGATCCTTCCTTACATGCTAGAGTCATTCCATAAGATATGTTGATTTATTGCAGTTTTGAAGTTATCTCAAGACTTTGAGTCATAATAACATTACCCCCAAAATGTATGGAAATGTGATCAACATTATTCTTGCATCAAAGAACAGCAATCACTGCCTTTTACATCTGATAGCTAAGATTTAATATTTCTTTTGCAAGAGGAAAGAACAAAAGTAGTAACTTTTATGTGGCAATGAAGTGCTTATATTATACCTCAGTGAGTTAATGAAAACAATCACTTCGTTTCAGAGATTTGGGTAATTAATCCACAAAGAGAAAGCAAGGCTGTGGCCGAGGCTGGGAGTACTCTGGAAGTACATGAACAATTTGCTGTTTAGATCTCAGACTGGCTATGCCTCCTGATTAAACAGGAAAAAAAAATCCCTTAACCTTCCATTGGAAGCAAGCCCTGACTCTCCCTGGAGACCATTTTGTAACTCAAATGAACTCATTCAAGAGAACCACTGAATTTACCTCAATGGCAGTTTATCATAGAGGGTGTCAAGGCTGAATAGCGTAATTGCATGAAATGCCTGTCTGTATTGGACCAATCCAAATCCATGAATTTTGTAAGGGAGAGCCCTTCACTGAGGCCTTGGCCTGACATCATCAATATCACTGTTTACAGCTTGTGCTGCAAAGAGGTAAATAAAAAGTGAAGCTAAAAAGAAAACAGAGTCTTCATTGAGTTTCCTCCTATTTACCAGTAATCCCACTGAGTGTTTTTTGGGATTGGCAAAACTGAGCTCTACATATTTATATTGGTAACATTTTCCAGTAGGTTCTACCAAAAGGTATCTGAGCACCTTGTGTTGTGAAATTCAGGGAAATGGAAAACATTAAAACAAATAAGCCTTGTCTCCCAGTACAGCCTCTGGAAAAGAAATTCTACCTTTCCAAGGGCATCAGCCTAAATGAGGCCTCAGTTCTTAAATTCTTTAATCAGTTGCCATAGAAACCAGGAGACTGTGGTAAGTGCCTCCAGTTAGCAAGGTAATACAGTGATAGCTTTAATCACCTGTTACTGTCCAAATACACACTTGAGTGAAGGTGGAATTGGTATTATTCATTGTGACTGATGTCCTGCATTTTCACATCTTTGGCACTTAAATAAAATAAAAAGCCTTATCTCCTACAAGAGAAGGAAAAAGGAAGGAATGCTGGGTACACTGGGGTTAGGAGTTACTGTTTATTAGCCACTGGTGATTTATCTCAGCTGTAAAGCACTCAGAAAAAGTGGAATATAATCCTGTTCAACAAATTATGTATTGAATTCCTACTATGTGCAAGGCATTCGTGAAAACCAGTAACAGATTATATTTACTCTTATTTCTGGAGAGCACCAGGAAGCTTCCAAAATAAAATGATACACACCATGATCTAAATATGAAAATGGTGAGAGAAAAATGTTCTTTCATTTATTTAATTTTACCAGAGGAAGACAGATATTGAGTGTATAGGTAAACAAAGGAATCATCACATTGTAAAATTAAATCTTTGAGACCTCCAAAACATTTTATCATGCACTCAAAGTTACACATATAACTAAAAGTAAAGGTCATAGTTGTGGGTTCTGAAATCAGTCCCTAATTCCATCTGCAAGGAGATTTCACTCTTAACTAGCATGTCTAAATGAAGGCTCTGTTAGTTTTCAAAATTCTCTCCTGTGTGTCCCTCTCTAGACTTATTCCAACCCTATTTGTGCCAAGATAATGATCCACTCTTCTATCAGGGCATTTAATTCTGAGCTATTAGAGTTGTTCACTTGTTGTTTGGGGTTTTTTTTTCCTCTCTCTCTTTTCTCATGTTCTTGCTCAAAGTCAATTCTTTCTATACTATATTTTTTTTTCCCTCTTTCCTCCTCCACTTTTCTTCTCCCTCTCTCCACCTCCCACCTAGATAGGAGTGTTAAACATCTCCTTTCACCTTTCTCCATGTTCATATCTTGGACACATACAGGGGAGAGGTGAATCACTGTTTGTTTTACCAAAATGGTATTATATTGTATGCAAGAATTACATCTTCCTTTCCTTGCTTAACAGTGCATAATATCCATTTGAATTAGGTGATATAGGTCTACCTTACTCTTATAGTAGATTTATAATACTCTATGTTTTGAATATACCACAGTTTATTTACTCATTCCTCTATTAATAGTTATTCACTTTGCTTTTCAGTATTGTGCCTCTCCAAACAGAGCTTCAATAAACATCCTTAGAGACTAGGAATTTTGCTTCTATGGCACAGAATCACAGGAATGAAATTGCTGAGTCTAACGGTATGTGTATTTTTTACTTAAAAAGTATTGCCAGAGTGCTTTCCGAAAAGTGCATTCTACCAATCATACGTGAGAATATCCTCTTCCCCAGATTCCCACCTATCGTAGGTGTAATCTTCCTTTAAAACTTTTCAAACTGATGTGTAAAATGTTGTTTCTTTTAAGTTTTTACTAGCATTTTCCTGACTGGTAAAAAAAAAATTAAATTTTGTTTATTGCCCATCTGGACTTGTTCCTCTATGAACCATCCATTCAAATCCTTTGTCCATTTTCCTTGGGTGTGTTTTGTCTTATGGTTATCAATGTACAAACTCTTGTTTTATATTTCAGATAATAGCACTTTAACTGTCATCTGTGTTGCAAATATTTTTTCAACTACTGATTTTTACATATCACCACATACATTTTCTTGTTCTATTTCTTACATGTTGTGATTTAATTTATCTAAAATTTATATGATAAAAAATGAGGGTCAAATTTTATTTTCTCTCAGGTGGAGAGTCAGTTTTACCAACACCATTTATGAACTAAACTATTTCTTTTCCCATTGAATTAAAATACAATGTCTTTTTTTCCTGCCCCGATCAGTTTGTAATTTCTATGCTAGTAACTGCTCATTTAAATTATGGTAGCTTTATGGAATGCTTTATCATCTCTTATGCTTAATCCCCCCTTACTATTCTTGTTTTCTTAATTTTATTAGCTATTCTAAATACTTATTATTTAATATGAATTTTAAATCATCTTGTCAAATTCTCCTCCAAAAATACCCTTATTGGCTTTGTACTGAATTTACATATTAATTTTGGGAGCATGGGTGTTTTTACCATTTTAACTCTTCTCATCCAAAAATGTGGCATATTGATCCATTTGTTCAGAGAATTTTATCTCTTTACATAACAATTTATGGTTTTTTCTACCATATACGTCCTATATCTTTTTTGATGAATTCATTCCTAAGTATTTCATAGATTGTCACTATAGTAAAGGTAATATTTTTAAATTTTTCATTGCTAGGTAAGTGAAACTCTGAAACTATTGCTTTTTTCATATCTGTCTTATCTCATCAATTCTGAAACACACATTTCAACATCTCTGAAAATGAGATGTACCCTATAATAATATCTTAATTATAATTGGCAACTTTTTTCCTTCTTGGGAGTATATAAAGTAATGGGATATCTTAAAATCCATGGCATTTTAGATTTTTTGAAATATGATATACCAATCAATTTACCACATTTTCTTCTTCTATTTGATATTACTGGAATTTCTTAAATTTTCTAAATACATAATATCTCCAAGAAGATATAATTTTATCTCTTTTTTTACAAATTTATACCAATTATTTCATTTTTTGTTGAGGGTAAATATTGGTGTGTTGTTTTTATGTTTTGGAGTGGTTAGCATGAACAATTTTACTTTCTTGCTGTTGGCTTTTTAGAGGTTTTAATTACAGGTAAGTAATTTCTTTTCCTATTTCACATAGAGTTTTTATTGGGTATGTCTGACAAATATTAACAACTGCCTTCTAATAAAGTTTACCTTTATTAGTAAAAATCACATGATTTTTCTCCTTCAGCATATAAAATTACACTACTAATTTTCATGATTTTGAACCATTCTTGCATTTTGGGGATTAATTCTACTCAGTAATAATGTATTATCTTTTGTATTTTTTTGTTACAATGCTATGTTCAGTTTGATTATATTTTCATTTGAGTTTTTTTGCTATTGTATTTACAAGATGGTTGGATTGCATTGTTTTATCTGTACTGTCTTTAGCAGGTGTTAAGATTAAGCTGGTTTTGTGAACTGTGGGAAGATTTACATCTTTTCCTATGATCTAGAATAGTTTAAATACTTGGATGGATGATTTCTAAGGATTTGATTAAAATACTTAACCACAAAGGCATCTAGTCCTATTAACTTCTTTAATGGCTTCTTTATATTCATCTTTGCAGTATTTTCTAAAGCATTTAGTATACTAAAGTCTGTATACTTTCAGATCAATTTTAGTGATTTATATTTGTTATAACATCTATTTCCTCTGAGTTATCAAATGTGTTACCACACATTTTCTTAGGTCTTTTAGTCTCTTCCACAGCTGTAGTTATGACTCCTTTCTCCTTTCTAATCTTTCATTTCTTGCTCCTTCTCTGTTTTTCTTTTTTTTTTTTTTTTTGCGGTACACGGGCCTCTCACTGTTGTGGCCTCTCCCACTGCGGAGCACAGGCTCCGGACGCGCAGGCTCAGTGGCCATGGCTCATGGGCCCAGCCGCTCCGCGGTATGTCGGATCTTCCCGGACTGGGGCACGAACCCGTGTCCCCTGCATCGGCAGGCGGACTCTCAACCACTGCGCCACCAGGGAAGCCCCTCTGTTTTTCTTTAATCAGGCTTATGAGAGATTTATCTGTTTTATTAATCTGTTTAAATAGCCACATTCCATGTTTATTTATTTAACCTTTCTAGCTTTTTTGTTTATTTTCTATTTCATAAATTTTAGATTTTATATTTATTAATATATTCTGGTTTATTTTGTGTAAATTTTAATTTCTTAGGATAACTACAAGGTACCTTCATTTTTAATCATCGGTTAATAATGATGCCACTTAAAGCTATAAATTTCATCTGACTATAGCTTCTTCTATGTTCCATAAATTTTGAGTTCTGTGTCCCATTTTTACTGCCTTGGGGATAGTTTGTAATTTCTGTTCTTATTTTTTTTTTTGATCCAAGAGTTATTAAGAAATGTTTCTTAATGTCCAAATTTATTGTATAGCTATCAGGGAACATGAATTGTAAAGTCTGCACCTTGGGTTTTTTTTTTTTTTTTAGGTGAAAGTTTTTGTTTTTCTTTTTTTTTTAACATCTTTATTGGGGTATAATTGCTTTACAATGGTGTGTTAGTTTCTGCTTTATAACAAAGTGAATCAGTTATACATATACATATGTTCCAATATCTCTTCCCTCTTGTGTCTCCCTCTCCTCCCACCCTCCCTATCCCACCCCTCCAGGCAGTCACAAAGCACCAAGCCGATATCCCTGTGCCATGCGGCTGCTTCCCACTAGCTATCTACCTTACGTTTGTTGGTGTATATATGTCTATGCCTCTCTCTCGCCCTGTCACAGCTCACCATTCCCCCTCCCCATAACCTCAAGTCTGTTCTCCCGTAGGTCTGTGTCTTTATTCCTGTCTTACCCCTAGGTTCTTCATGACATTTTTTTTTCTTAAATTCCATATATTTGTGTTAGCATACGGTATTTGTCTTTCTCTTTCTGACTTCACTCTGTATGACAGACTCTAGGTCTATCCACTTCATTACAAATAGTTCAATTTTGTTTCTTTTTATGGCTGAGTAATATTCCATTGTATATATGTGCCACATCTTCTTTATCCATTCATCCGATGATGGGCACTTAGGTTGTTTCCATCTCCAGGCTATTGTAAATAGAGCTGCAATGAACATTTTGGTACATGACTCTTTTTAAATTATGGTTTTCTCAGGGTATATGCCCAGTAGTGGGATTGCTGGGTCATATGGTAGTTCTATTTTTAGTTTTTTAAGGAACCTCCATACTGTTCTCCATAGTGGCTGAACCAATTCACATTCCCACCAGCAGTGCAAGAGTGTTCCCTTTTCTCCACACCCTCTCCAGAATTTATTGTTTCTAGATTTTTTGATGATGGCCATTCTGACTGGTGTGAGATGATATCTCATTGTAGTTTTGATTTGCATTTCTCTAATGATTAGTGATGTTGAGCATTCTTTCATGTGTTTGTTGGCACTCTGTATATCTTCTTTGGAGAAATGTCTATTTAGGTCTTCTGCCCATTTTTGGATTGGGTTGTTTGTTTTTTTGTTATTGAGCTGCATGAGCTGCTTGTAAATTTTGGAAATTAATCCTTTGTCAGTTGCTTCATTTGCAAATATTTTCTCCGATTCTGAGGGTTGTCTTTTGGTCTTGTTTATGGTTTCCTTTGCTGTACAAAAGCTTTGAAGTTTCATTAGGTCCCATTTGTTTATTTTTGTTTTTATTTCCATTTCTCTAGGAGGTGGGTCAAAAAGGATCTTGCTGTGATTTATGTCATAGAGTGTTCTGCCTATGTTTTCCTCTAAGAGTTTGAGAGTTTCTGGCCTTACATTTAGGTCTTTAATCCATTTTGAGCTTATTTTTGTGTATGGTGTTAGGGAGTGATCTAATCTCATACTTTTACATGTACCTGTCCAGTTTTCCCAGCACCACTTATTGAAGAGGCTGTCCTTTCTCCACTGTACATTCCTGCCTCCTTTATCAAAGATAAGGTGACCATATGTGCGTGGGTTTATCTCTGGGCTTTCTATCCTGTTCCATTGATCTATCTTTCTGTTTTTGTGCCAGTACCGTACTGTCTTGATTACTGTAGCTTTATAGTATAGCTGAAGTCAGGGAGCCTGATTCCTCCAGCTCCGTTTTTCGTTCTCAAGATTGTTTTGGCTATTCAGGGTCTTTTGTGTTTCCATACAAATTGTGAAATTTTTTGCTCTAGCTCTGTGAAAAATGCCGGTGGTAGTTTGATAGGGATTGCATTGAATCTATAGATTGCTGCTTTGGGTAGTAGACTCATTTTCACAATGTTGATTCTTCCAATCCAAGAACATGGTATACCTCTCCATCTATTTGTATCCTCTTTAATTTCTTTCATCAGTGTCTTATAATTTTCTGCATACAGGTCTTTTGTCTCCTTAGGTAGGTTTATTCCTAGATATTTTATTCTTTTTGTTGCAATGGTAAATGGGAGTGTTTTCTTGATTTCACTTTCAGATTTTTCATCATTAGTGTATAGGAATGCCAGATGCCCCTTGGGTTTTAAGCTTTCTTTTTGGCCAGCCACATGATCAATTTCTGTAAATATTCCAGGGACATTTAAAACAAATTATACAATGTTTAAAGGATATAAGATTCTGTCTTGGACTATTAATAGATCTTGTTACTTATATTATTCATTTCTTCTACATTATTGCTTTTGTTTACTTGATTTAATTTTGAATATGTATGTTAAAACCTCCCACGCTTTTACTTGATAGTTTTTGCTTTATTTAGTAGCTATGCTGTTCGGTGCCTAAAGTAAAAAAAAACAAAAATGCAACTGAATAAAAATATATTCTTTGGTTTTGGAGATTTCAAAAGAGGTTCTGGTCACTCTTTGACCAATATCCAGGGCTTATATTCACCCACAGAAAATATTCTACTAAGCATTGCAAGCAAATTCAGCTGTATACTCCCTTCTATCAGAGCAATATAAGAAGTTTGACAAGAATGTCCTTATCTGTCAGATTATTTTACAGTTACCTATGCTCTGGTGAATCAGCGTGTTTAATGGTTAAGACTGTGGGCTCTTAAGTCAGACTGCCTGGTTTCTAAAGTCTGGTCCTGTCACATAAATTACTTAACTTTGTTCAGCTCCATTTTCATGCCTGATAAATGGGAGATAATGCAGTGTATCTCATAGCATTCTTGTAACAATCCAGTGAAGGAATCCATAGGAAACTTGGAGTCAGGCATGTAGTATACACTCAATAAATGTATACACGCAATAAAAATTACCTGTTGTATTATACTAAATTCTTAAAGCTCTCCTAAGACCATGTGTGTAAATATTCTTTGAAAAGACCATGAAATTACATACAAATGTAAATCAGCAATGGTATTATTAAAACAAACAAGAGCAATGCAAGTGCTTGCAAAATATAATTGTTATGTTAATATAATATAATTATGTTATATATAATTATAGAGAATAAAATTATATGAAATTATATACAATAAAACAATGCCAAAAATTAAGTGCAAGTCCTTCGAGGACAGGGCTGTGCTCCATCCTACAACAATAGATCCATAGTTCAAAGAAAAGAGCTGGGAACACTCTAGAATAAAGCAAAATATTTTTTTTAATTTTCTGTGATTAAGTACTGTTCTCAATGAAGTCTTGCTGAACTAAACAGAATCAAGATTCTAATTTATTATCTCATATCTCTCTCTGCTACAAAAGGATGCCTCTAAAATGTCTATAAAAACACTTTTAAAAATATCACTGGAGTAGTATAAGTCAAGATTTATCATCCACAAGCTAAAACACACACACACACACACACACACACACACACACAACAGTAAATCAAAAACCATGAAACCTGACACACTTCGGAAGACATTTAAAACCCTCTGCCTCCATTTCCTAATATAAAGAAGAGGTTTGTTTTTTTAAAAAAATATGAGAATGTCTCCATTTCCTTGGCACTTTGAATCCCTATGAGTCAATAACTTTTGCAGCATTATGCAAATTGGTCTAAAAAGAGAAAAAAGTGGGGGGGGAGTTACATCTCCTGCCTTGTATGAGTTTAAATCCTAGCTTCAGATTCCTGGCACACACTTAAAAACTTTTGTAAACCAACATGTAACGAGTACAATCTAACATAATGCAAATTGAATACCTGAACACTGAGGGGAAGAAAATTGAAGAAGCTATTAGCATGAGAAAAAATTAGCCACTGATCATCTGAGCTCCCTAACACGAGTAGTTTTAAGACTTTGGAATGCTTACAGATCACCAGCAGAACTTGTTAAAATGAGAATTTCAAGCTCTAGCTCCAGAGATTCTGATTCAATAGGTCTGTGAGGGGACCTAAGTATCAGAAGTTTTATTAGACTCATAATCAGAGGAAGGACATAATGTCTCTTTTTTTTTCCTCTGGAAAATGAAACAACATAATGTTTAACATGTAAAGATATGGCATGGTCTTACTTCACCTTGATCTCCTCACCAGACAAATGGGGAGGAGGAGGAGAGATGGTTCCTGAAGACTCTTCTAGCTCTGTGATGCATGTTTGTAAAATTCCAGGCCACATGCATCACACAGACATTTCTTAATTGTACCAAAGATCTGTACTACCTAGATTTTCCACCTAGATTTTTACCATGGATAAGTTCTCATTTTATGGTATGGTAACCCATCATTACTAACACCATTAAAAATTGTGTCATCATCACAAATAGATTAAAAATCTACCAGCCAACCAGGAACTATTTGCAAACAATAAGACATTGAAAGTCAATATAATTAATATAGAGAAATTATTTCGGAAAAGCATTAACACTAATAAAAAAAGAAGGGAAAAGAACTAAGACAATTTGTAGTACAAGAAAAACAACTGGCTCAAAACGCCTATGTAAAAATTCAAATTCTCTAATATTTAAAGAAAAGCAAGTTAAAACAACAAGGATTTCAATTAGCAAATTTTTTTAATGATAATAACTCTACTTAAGGATATTATGAAAAATGGACACTCTTATATAGTCTTGGTGTTGATTTTTGAATTTTTCTGAGAAGTAGTTTGTAATACATATCTAGAACCTTTAAAAATTTAGACTGTTTTAGTAATTCTTGTCTAGGAGCAAATGCTAAGGAAATAGTAAGCAATTCAAATAAGTATGGCTAAAAAATGCTCGTTGTAGAATGATTATAAGAACAGTAAGTTAGAAACAATCTACACATAAAAATGAGGTTATTGCATAAATTATGGTTTTCATATTGTTGAAATAGTATATAGCCATTAAATTATGTTTGTTTTTGAAGAACATTAAATAGGAGAAAATGTTCAATATAAAATATTAAGCAGGAAGAGAAGGATTAAAATTACGTATTTGGCAAAAATCCTAAATATTTATTTTTGCATAGTCTGTGTGCAAACACAACTGGAAAAATTGCATCAAAGTCTTGAGTGTTGTTTCTGTATAGTAGGATTATGGATAATTTCAGTCTTTCTCCTTATAATTTTCTATACTTTCTGAATATCCTATGATGCATCTGTGTTCCTTTCAAATTGAGAACTGAAAAAATTAATACTATAGCGTATCAGAGGTTCACAGGGCAGAATCTATTCCCCAAATAAACACTTTGATTTCCAACCAATTGCAGTTGAAAAGCAATTTTTCACATGTATATATAGCTGGAACAAGGACTAAATCAAGTAAAGTTCCTATATCATTAGTAGAAATGATGCAGTCAGTGTGAAAACTTCCATGTACTGTTAATACTTACATATTCAGGAAAATCTCAAGCCATAATTCTTTAAAGCTAATTCGTCTGTCTTAAGAACTGAGGAAAAATTGATATATGAAAATGTTGGAGGGCACCCAGAGAGAATGCAATGCCAGCTTGATTCACAAAGTTTTCTCCTGTGGCCCAGATTGTCCTGAACAACCCCTAGAAGAGGTCCACCAGGCCTCTCAGCCTCTCTCGGAGGTGAGGAGAATAAACACACCCATGATACTTAAAGCCTAGTTGGAAAATCGAGAATTGGATGAACTTGGAGTCTGCAAGGGGGAAAGACTATATTGGTTCCTAAACCCAGCTACACATAGAATGACCTGTGGAACTTGTTAACTCTTGACCCCACCCCCAGAAATTCAGAAATCTGAGGCTACGTTCAGGAATGTGTATTTTGAACATATATCTCAGGTGATTCTAACGAAGTCTAAGTTCCAGGACCAGAACTTGAGAGTCACTGACCTAATAACAATGAGGCAATTTAGGCCCAAAGAGGTAAAGTTCAGTTACTTAACTAGTAACAGAGCATCTGGATGTCTTGCTGTATATGACCTAAGTAATAACAGAAAGGAAGGGTTGCAAACAGGAATGTTCTTTCCTGAACATAAACTGTAATTAATTTGAGAGGATGCAAAGGAGGGGCAAGGGGCTATGGAGGAAGAAAACTTTCTGTTGAGTATGCTCAGTGTGGGCAGGTATCTACCTATAAATTGACCAGGGATTTGTGTGGCTCTTACAAAAATCCTGAATGTCAGAATGTTTCTTATGATAACTTAGATAACTCAGAACCCAGCTTGGAAACTAAATAGCCATATATGGTGAGACTTTTTGGCAGTTCATATTTTTCCATTATCTTCTTTTAAAGATCAGCTCACCAAAAATCACTAAAAGTGTATTTGCTGTGTGATGTTACAGCTATTCAAATAAAACAAACACTGACTTTCTACCTAGCTCTTTTATCCTTGGTTGGTTTTACTAGTTGACCTTCTAAAATGGTGAGTTATTAAGAGAAGAAATCACACAACAATGTTGTATGAACTTTCATATATCCAAGCAAAGGAAGACTTTCTTTTTTATACTAAGCACCTACTATGTGCCAAGCACATTTAGTTAGTTGGAATAAGTCTTGTTAAGTAGTCATTATTATTCCTTATTTTATAGATTAAGAAATAACAAGAATGAAAATAAGATTAAATATTTCATTTAAGGCCACAAAACCAGAAAGTGGCCAAGTGGGAATTTGAATCCAGGACTAACTTGTAAGCTCAGGTTCTTTCTACTTTGCCATAGTGCCTCCTTCATAATGAAAAATATTTTTGTCAATAGAGAATATTTGAATAAAAAAGCCAAAACACAAATGTTACTGTATATGGTAAGTTTTTATCTGTACCTATTAACAACTGTAATTCTTGATTCACTATATTCTTGCTCTAGAGGAGTAAAAAATATATCCTGCATCAGAATTTTTAAATTATTATTACATAATTTATGGGGAAACATTACAGATCTAAAATCACCTTCTTGGTATTTTAGTCCTTGAGTGACAATCTAAATTGTGCACTTGTTCTTTGTAAATAGCCACTGATTACAGGATTGAAAAAGCTTGTTATATCAGAGTGGTCTAATTTTTTGAAATTTCCCTTTGGGTCACTGTATCCTCACATATGGTAAAACCTTTCTCAGAGGGTTGTGTTGAAATTACAATGGAAGTTGCAACAGGAGTCTGATCGGTTGTCAGTTTCTCTTTGGGTCCAAGAGCTAAGTGGGAATTTTCTCTCTTGAAAATCAATCTGGTTTGGAACAAGAACAGAAGAAAGTCAATGACATAGTGGTTGTAACCAAAAAAGTGTGAAATGAAGACAGTTTAGATACATGTTGTCTTATCACACTATTGCCTCTATCCAATTTAAAGAAGTGGCATGTTCTAATTAAAATTCAGGGGAATAACATGGGAACAATTGCATCTTCAAGGAGATACTTTTTTTTAAATTTATTTATTTATTTTTGGCTGTGTTGGGTCTTCATTGCTGCACGTGGGCTTTCTCTAGTTGCAGCAAGCGGGGCCTACTCTTCGTTGCGGTGTGTGAGCTGCTCACTGCGGTGGCTTCTCTTGCTGTGGAGCACAGGCTCTAGGTGTGCGGGCTTCAGTAATTGTGACTTGCGGGCTCTAGAGCTCAGGCTCAGTAGTTGTGGTGCACGGGCTTAGTTGCTCCGCAGCATGTGGGATCTTCCTGCACCAGGGATCGAACCAGTGTTCCCTGAATTGGCAGGCGGATTCTTAACCACTACGCCACCAGGGAAGTCCCGGAGATACAATTTTTTTTTTTTTTTTAGAACAGGCTCTTAAGGGAACTTCTCACTTATATTCTTTTTCATTTTTTTTTCTTTTTACATCTTTATTGGAGTATAATTACTTTACAATGATGTGTTAGTTTCTGCTTTATAACAAAGTGAATCAGTTATACATATACGTATGTTCCCATATCCCGGAGATACATTTTTAACACAGAATTATTATTTATAATTATTAGCTTTATTATCATTACCATATTCATAAAACATCTGAGTTCTAGAGAGGTTTTCAAAAGCATATTCCTTTGAAACATTGATTCACGTTGTATTAACACCAGATTCCATAGACTTTGAACTTATCCCCAATAGGCTATTTTTACTGGAACTAAAGACAATAAACTGAGTATACTGTGAAATATCCATAGATATGCATCCCCTGGGTGCTCCCGAGTTTTTCTACTTAATCTTTACTAGGTCCCTGTGAAGCAGAAGCAGGGGCACTATCTTCAGTCATCAGATTAAAAAAACAAAAAGCAAAAAACAAAAGTTGGTGAGCATGTGCACTGAAGTCACGTATTAACCCAATATAGAGGGACCTCAGTTCTTAATATACGACTACAATGGGAATTCATTCCAGATCCAATAGTGTAGAGAACAGAGTATGACGATGACGTGGGAGAAGGAGTAAATACAGATGTCCCCTACCCTTCTCCCCTCTGCCTTCCCTAGTCCATATTCCCCAAAGGAGGAATGAGGGAATTCTAAAGAGCCAAAACAGAACGAGGGAACTGTGGAGAAGGAGGTTATATTTCCTGGCTTCATGGAGTGTTAAACTAACAAAATAGGCTATGTCTTTTGCTAAGTTAGCATATAACCTCCAATGACCATTCAGATGTAATGATATCTCTAAGCAGAACTTAAGTGGGCGGTTAATAGGCCTCAGTTTTCCATCTTCAGCTATTTTCTCTATGTATTCCCATTGTTAGGAATGTATCCAATTCTATCCAAAGCTTAAATTCTCATCTTTACCCTACTGAACACAGATTTTATATCTCCAACACTAATTTTTCAGTCAAGCTTTAGTTTCATATTTATTTCCAGGAAATAAAATGCCAACAGGACACTTCTGCCAGAACACTCTGCTTTAACCCCAAGTGTCTAAAAATCAAATTAGGGCACACTCCCACCTGAATAAGCTTTCTTTATGTGCAGCTCCATTCTCCGCCCCGCCCCCCCCCCCCCCCACACACACATTTTCCCAAAGTACTCAAAAGCTTGAACCTTAGACTCATCTTCTAATCTTTTCTATACCCCACCCCTAATAGTCAGTTACCAAGTTCTGGCATCTTTTTCTTTTATGGTCTCTAGCGTTTATCCCTACCTTGTCATTTCTTCAAATCTAGGCCTTTATCTTCATACAAAATTGCAGTCTCCAACAAATTTTTAGTAATAAACATTCTGATATACTAAACCCTACAATAAACTCTCTGATATACCAAAGCTAAGTTAATCTTTATAAAACCTCTAATATCATGCCATTTACTTGCTTAAAAATCTATACTCCGTCATTGTGGCCTTTCTAATCAAGTCGAAACTCCTCAGCCCAGCATTTGAGATTTTCCATTATCTGACCTCACCTTGCCTATCCAACTATATAAAACCCCATTTGAACATGATTTCTGAGTCTATACCTTCTGCTGTGGTCAGAGTTTCCCTTAATGCTCTCTTCTCTCCTCAAAGCACACCAAGTATGCTCATTCTAAGCTTAGCACTTATCCATGAACTTCTACTTGGAATGCGTGACCTTTCATTACCTAAGTGCTACAACTTTCAAGGCTCAATTCCAATGTCAACTTTTTAGTAAAGCTTTTCCTGATAACTTCTCTACAGAATAGTTATGGGCTTCTCTAAATGTCTTCAACGTGGACCATGTGAATCTGATTATAGGCTACCATGTGTTGTTTTTTTAGCTGCCTTATTTTATAAACTTGCCTCCTCCTGGATTGCAAGCAGTTGAAGGACCTTGACAAGAAGTGGTTTTGTTTGTTTAGTGGTTTCTCTAGTAAAAGTCAGAGAACGAAACAGTTACAAGACTATACATTAGGTTTGATGTTGTCTTAATTATCATAAGTTAAAATCTCTTTTTTAAATGTTAAGGGTCTTAAGAAGTCTTTAACCTTATTTCTGAGCATGAAATTTCATTGCCCCACATAAGGCTTAAGATCATTTGCTTAGAGAAGCACATGGAGACAGAGTCACAAATTCTCCCTCACATAGGTCAGTTTTGTTCAGTTCTCTGTTTACTTTACCCCTGTTCCTGGCTCAGTATTTAATTAATGTGTGAGAGGGAATGCTGATGCACATTTGCAGTTTTCTCACCGCTTTTCTAAAAACAAAGGAAAACAATGCTAGGTCAGTAGCATTTTTTTCCCATTTGAAAGTGAGTACATAAACTACATGAAGACATTTAACAGAGAACCTAGGAAAGATTACTGAAAGAAAAAGTGCTTAAAACTCATGATTGACAAAGGAGAAAGATTGGTTTGATGTATCTGATTGTCTTAGGCTGGGTTCTCAACAGCAGTGCCTGAGACAAGGATTTACACACAAATGACATATTAAGGAAGGGCTCCAGCAGAAACTTACAGAGAGTAGAGCAAGCAAGTCCTGGAATGGGTAAATAGGGTGTTATTTTAGGCAAAGGCTCAACCTCAGTCTGATACCAGAAGGAGCTCTGGAGGTAAATTATTCACTCACCAGTCAGTCCTTGGCTACACCCTGATCTAGTGGGTCATCAAATCCCAAGCACTTCCATCCCTGTGTGCCACAAAGCCCCTCCAGTAGCCCAAGGGCAGCCTCCAGCAAACACACAGGGCAAGAGGATGGCCAGAACTGGTAAACAGGCTCCAAAGAGATGTGGGTGGAGCACAGGCAGTATGTTTACTAGGGTGTTCCTAGTTCTGTAACAGAAATAATATAAATGCTTATTTCAAATGCTTGTATGTACATAGAAAAAAAATGTTAACAGATATAAGTCCAATTATTAACTGTGGGCTGTGAGGTTGAAGAAAGGAAACTTTCACATTTTACTTTCTACACTTCTGTATTATTAGAACTTTTACAATAAGCATTACTTCTGTAAGAGAAAAAAAAAAGCTATTAGCAAAACAAGTTTTTTTACCAAAAACTCAGTGATGTATTTTGTTTGATTTAATCACGTTACTGTTGTTTTTGTTGCTAGTAACTCTAGCAAAGTAACACCATCTGAATAAAAATTGATTATCTAGACTGTTAAAATGCTTAAGTCCATTCAGTAATTAACAACTTGCATTCTTACCCAGTATAAATGATATCCATGGTATGCCCAGAAAGAAAGAAGCCTTGTTAAGATTTAATTCTAGAAGGAGAGTTAACTGGTTTTGCAATCTGTGGGCACTAGGAGTTTGGCTCTAATTGTAAGATATGGTCCACTCATCTATTTATCATCATTTATATCAAAAAAAATTGAAGGAAAAATTTTTAAATTGCCTTTAAAAATGTATTTTAAAAGTACTTTGGAATTTTAGCCGAAAGGTAGGATCACATTTGGTTAAAGCCTTGCCTGCTTTGGTATAATTGGGTAATAGCAATTGGTCAGACCTGTGCATTAAGAAGAGTAATCTGGGGAATTCCCTGGTGCTCCAGTGGTTCGAACTCTGCGCTCTCACTGCCAAGGGCCTGGGTTCAGTACCTGGCCAGGGAACTAAGATGCCACAAGCTGTGCAGCAAGGCCAAAAGCAAAAACAAAACAAAAAGAAGAAGAGTAATCTGGCAGCTATATATAGTGTAAATTAGAGGAGCAAAAGAATGGTAGCAGGAAGGTCAGTTAAAATTCTACTAGAATAATCCAGGTAATAGGCAATGAAGGTGATAAAAAATGGTAAAGGAGCAAGCATTTATCATGTGTGCCCTATATGCACTGGACTACTAGTGACCAAATAGTAAATGAGGACAACGATGATTTTAAAAATTAGAAGACATTGGGCTTCCCTGGTGGCACGGTGGTTGAGAGTCCGCCTGCCGATGCAGGGGACACAGGTTCGTGCCCCGGTCCAGGAGGATCCCACATGCCGCAGAGCGGCTGGGCCCGTGAGCCATGGCCGCTTAGCCTGTGCGTCCAGAGCCTGTGCTCCGCAACGGGAGAGGCCACAACAGTGAGAGGCCCGCGAACAACAACAACAAAAAAAATTAGAAGACATATATGAATCACTATGGAGATGAAAATTAGTGGAAACTACTTAGATAGAAGGGCTAAAGGAGAGAGTGTGGTCAAAGATGACTGGAAAAGGTAGTGACTATTTTAGCGAGACAATGTTGAGTTTGTAAAGAAATGCTGAATTTTAAATACAGATGGATATAGACATAAGGATATTCAACAGGCAGTGGAAATAAGTGCCTGGAATTATGGAGGAGTTGGAAATATAAATTTGAGCCATCACTAGTGGGGTGATGGTAGAAGCTAAAGGAGGATAAGGAGAGCAAGGGTAACAAACCAAAGAGAAAGAACAGGGAATGGAACCATGGGTAATGACCAGATTTGGAGGGCAGTAGGATCCTAAAAGAGACAGGGAAGAGTGGGATAGGGAGATTAAGAACATGAAGTATCATGGAAAGCAAGAAAGGAGGCCAATCCTGGGAAGTGTCAGGAATATGAAGGCAGAATATTCCATTGTTTTTCACTGTTAGGAAACTGAAAGTTATAAAACAACCTTATTTTCATCAATTTTCACAGCTCAATAATCAGAGCCCTAGAAGAAATCAAATTCCATATAACTGAAAATTTAAGTAACTCGAAAAGAAGTATTGCATTTTATCTGGCTAAAATTTCCCCAGAGAATATAACTCTGTCCTTATTCCATGTTTATTCAAATTACCCCTTTTATCCTCAATGACAAAATAAAAAATTCTGCAATCTTTGGACCACCCAGGGAAGGAATTAACCTGTCCTCTTGAGTCATCACTAAAGATTTCATGGGCTTAAAGTATAATCCAAAGTAAACCCACCAAATAAAGCAAGCAATCATGATTTGGGTCAGGTAACTAAGCAGACATCGAAAACACAACTGAGGAGAGCATATACAAGAAGTTAGGGGAGAATCCAGGCACTGTGCACCATTTAACAAGCCATGGTTAAGTACAGGACGGAACACAGCCTCGAGAAAGTAGGAAAAGTTTCACAGGTGAGAGCACACATGCTTAGTCTAGCACCTGAATGACCTTCGTGGCCTTGAGACCATGGCACTCTGGTGCTTTCACTTGCTCTACTCCTAGCCCAGGGGCTTACTTACTTCCCCACAGAGTCTTGACCTGGATTGTCCTATATCTTTAGTAATTACAACTTTCAGGAGCCTTTAAATTTAAGTATTCAATTTATGAATTATCCTCAGACTACTAATATTTGTTCCTATTTAATGCTTTTTCAGAGCAGCTTATACCCTGATCCAAAATTTATATTTATATTTATACACACCCACATGCACACACATACTCACACTTTAAAGATAGTGCTATAAACTATTTTCAGAAATCGGATTAAACCTTAGACCTTATATTTAAAATTTAATTTTTTTACTGTCACCATTAAATTGTTCCTTGGTATAAAATGACCCAGATTTTCAACATGAAATATATTTGTTACCCTGGCTATTTGCAGCTGGGAAACCATTTTCACTGCTCAGTGACTTGTATCATATAGGTAGCATTTGTATTATTTTAAGCATCTACACACATTCCTGTTATGATTACAGTGATTAAAATAAATACACTTTCTAAATGTTTGAAGAAACTTAATAACATTGTTCCAGAAACAACTGTCCATGCACTAGACTCTGTGTTTATGCCACATGGAGTGGGCTACACTATACTTGAACGTTGAATCATGCCACCCACTTGGCTGAGTTTTTGGACTCATGGACTGATCATTGCAGATGATCATCTCTTCACTCTGGAGTCAGTACATTTTCCTTGGCATTCAGCATTTTCAAGGAATCAGCACGAATATCTTCACACATGTCTTCCTTTCTTTTAAGAAGAAAGTGGGAAGAAGAGTGGGATTTTCCCCTGGTATTGTCCTAAAATAAATAAAATTAATTCTGTGTAAATCTTAGAATATGTAATAGGATAATAATCATAAAATTATTCAAATTATTGACTGCTTTGGTGGGGACCATCTATTAATTTTTATAGGGCATATTGATATATCAGTGACTTATGTGTCAAACCTTTGTAATTTGGAGCCATCAAGAAGGTTCTTTGTGGAAGATAAGGTAAGGAATAGAGTGGAATATATAGTATAAGAGTCTGCTCTGTAAGTTAAAACTTTAGTTGATCAATTTCCCATAGAAAAGTGATTCAGAGTAAACAGAAAATCTCTGCTAATTTTCTTCCCTTCTTCACTGATAGCCTCACACTCTCATCAGCACATATACCACCTTTGCATGTGTGACACATTCAAGGCAGTTCAGTGGAATGCTGCAAACATGAATTAAGCTCATTGCATCTGTTCATTGTTCTTTGTGCTATGAGAAGGCAGAGACCATTGGTATGACCTCTGCCCTCAAGTAGCTTATAATCTTATAAAAGCAGATGACTAGCCAACTGTAACACCAAGCAGAATAAAGTAAATTTTAACACAGACATAGAAACAGTATGCTGCCAAAAAATAGAAATGGAGACTTTAATTCTTAATGTAAGGAATCAAAAAAGGCTGTTTAGGGCTTCCCTGGTGGCGCCGTGATTGGGAGTCCGCCTGCCGATGCAGGGGACATGGGTTCGTGCCCAGGTCCGGGAAGATCCCACATGCCGCGGAGCGGCTGGGCCCGTGAGCCATGGCCGCTGGGCCTGCACGTCCGGAGCCTGTGCTCTGCAATGGGAGAGGCCACAGCAGTGAGAGGCCTGCGTACTGCAAAAAAAAAAAAAAAAAAAAAAAGGCTGTTTAATCTTTGAGGATTACTTGCTTTCCTAATAAGAACCATAAATATTGATTTTTCTGTAAGTCTTTGCAGATGACCAGAATAACTGAGCTAATTTTATATATTTCATCTGATGTTTCATTAATCTCCATATTCATTCATTTAACAACTAAATACTGAACATCTTTATGTGCCAAGAATGTCTCTGGGAACAACATTGAATGTGAATTAGTCCTGCCCTCAAGGAGATTACACTCTGGTGGACAGAGAAAATACATGAAAAGTAATAAATCTGACAAATATTAGAAGTTTTGGAAGAGAACATACCAAGACAGAAAGGGAACAAAAAAATAATGCAGCCAATTCTTTTTCCTAGGTATTGGAGGTTAAATTAGGTCAGAGACGAAAAGCTAATAATGAAGATAATGGAGACTTAGTTTAAGGCTGCCTTCCCTTTGGTCAGCTACCAGAACTTCCAACTAACAGTGCAATGATATGAACAAAATCAAGGGGACAGACTAGTAGAGGCTGCTTCAAATGCATCACTTATTTCTTAAGTTCTAAAGTTCACTGTGCTTGGTAGGAAGAAATTGCAGGGCCAGAGGAGCCAAAACCCCAGGTTCTTAGACTTTTAGGATGCAGAAGGGACTGTATCATCACCCATGAGTCTACCCATTTATCATACAAGAAATTCTTGATGGACCACAATTATGTACATTCTAACTGCATCATCAGGCCTACATCAGACTTGACCATGGCCTACAATAGAAACCAGTAAACAGTTGATGGAACATTGCAAGTTGAATACATGTACTTATCACCATCACCACCCAAACCCATATAGAATGACAGTAAAGAAATTTTTTTTTAAGTTAAAAACATAAAAACACAAGGACAAAGAGAAGGAAGTGAAGACAGTAGTTAAGGCTTATCAGCAAAATTTTGGAAAATGGAGTGAGAATAGATATGAGTTAGCTGACACTGCAGATCAAAGGAAAGTGTAAGTAGAAGTGCTTTTGCAGGAAAGTAGTAATGAGTAGGTCAAACCCCAGAAAAGCTCAGGAAAGGAGGTATCAATTACCACTCAGGAATCAGTAAGCTGAGAGTGAGGATGACGCATCGTACAGAACCCAAGGGAATCCAGGGAAATTTCATATTAAGAAAGATGAGATTCTCTAACCCCCTTCCTTTTATCACCTACCAGTTTGCTGGCAGCCAGGATTGTACTGCCAGGGTATCATATTTTGTCTCCAGAATATAAGACTGGAGTATTCCTCTCTGCAAAGAGAAAAAAAAATACCTAAGGACACTGATATTGGACAGGTCCAATCATCCTGCAGCAAAGCTCCCCACTTAACAAACACAACCCTCTCCCAAAACACACACACCAACAAACACATAGTCACAGAGCCTCTAATCAGCTCTTTATACTACTTCACTCTAAGATAGGACTATACATTCAAGGCTCAAAACATCTAACCTAGAACACAGAAACCAAAGTAGACAAATAGAAAAAAAAAAAAAAAAAGGACCTGGAGGAAACAGAGATAATGCAGTGAACGTGAGGAAAAACTAAAATAAATAATAACAAATAAAACTAGTCTTAATATTCTCAGAGAGATATTCCACTCATAAATTGAAAGCAGATGGATTTTTTTAATGAAGCATGAAGAGAATTATAAACCACTCTTGGAAATTAAAAATATAATGTAAAAATATTTTAAAGTCAATAGAGGTTTGGAAGATACTTTGAGGAAATCTAGAAAATAAATACCAAAGAGCAGGGAAATAGGAAAATAAGGACAAGATTAGGATAGCAATCCAGGGAATCTGACATCCAAAGAGTAGGAGTTCGAGAAAAAAATGACTGCAGAAAACAGAGGGAGGGGCACAGGGGGGCACCTTCAAGATGGCAGAGGAGTAAGAAGGGGAGATCACCTTCCTCCCCACACATACATCAAAACTACATCTACATGTGGAACAACTCCTACAGAACACCTGCTGAACGCTGGCAGAAGACCTCAGACTTCCCCAAAGATGCCCTCAGGCGACCTACACACAGAGGCAGGGCCAAATCCAAAGCTGAATCCCAGGAGCTGTGCGAGCAAAGAAGAGAAAGGGAAATCTCTCCCAGCAGCCTCCGAAGCAGTGGCTTAAATCTCCAAAATCAACTTGTTGTACCATGCATCTGTGGAATACCTGAATAGACAACGAATCATCCCAAAATTGAGGTCTTGGAGTTTGGGAGCAACTGTAGACTGGGGTTTCCTTTCTGCATCTAATTTGTTTCTGGTTTTATGTGTGGCAGACAGGAGTGGCAGAACATATTTAAAGTGATAAAAGGGAAAAACCTACAGCCAAGATTACTCTACCCAGCAAGGATCTCATTCAGATTCAATGGAGATATTAAAAGTTTTATAGACAAACAAAAGCTAAGAGAATTCAGCACCACCAAACCAGCTCCACAACAAATGCTAAAGGAACTTTTGTAGGCAGGAAACATAAGAGAAGGAACAGATTTACAATAACAAACCAAAAACAATTAAGAAAGTGGTAATAAGAACATACTATGGATAACTACCTTAAATATAAATGGATTAAATGCTCCAACCAAAAGACATAGACTAGCTGAATGGATACAAAAACAAGACCCATACATATGCTGTCTACAAGAGACCCATATCAGACCTAGGGACACACACAGACTGAAAGTGAGGGGATGGAAAAAGATATTCCATACAAATAGAAATCAAAAGAAAGCTGGAGTAGCAATTCTCATATCAGACAAAGTAGACTTTAAAATAAACACTATTACAAGAGAAAAAGAAGGACACTATGTAATGATCAAGGGATAAATCCAAGAAGATATAACAATTGTAAATATTTATGCACCCAACATAGGAGCACCTCAATATGTAAGGCAAATGCTAACAGCCATAAAAGGAGAAATCGACAGTAACACAATCATAGTAGGGAACTTTAACCACCCCACTTTCACCAATGGACATATCATCCAAAATGAAAATAAATAAACAAGCACAAGCTTTAAAAAATACATTAAGCAAGATGGACTTAATTGATATTTATAGGACATTCCATCCAAAACAAGCAGGTTACACTTTCTTCTCAAGTGCTCATGGAGCATTCTCCAGGATAGATCGTATCTTTAGTCACAATTCAAGCCTTGGTAAATTTAAGAAAATTGAAATCATATCAAGTATCTTTTCTGACCACAACGCTATGAGACTAGATATCAATTACAGGAAAAAATGTGTAAAACATACAAACACATGGAGACTAAACAATACACTACTAAATAACCAAGAGATCACTGAAGAAATCAAAGAGGAAATAAAAAATACCTAGAAACAAATGACAATGAAAACACGACGACCCAAAACCTATGGGATGCAGCAAAAGCAGTTCTAAGAGGGAAGTTTATAGCAATACAATCCTACGTCAAAAAACAAGAAATACCTCAAATAAACAACCTAAACTATACCTAAAGCAATTAGAGAAAGAAGAACAACAACAAAAAGAAACCCAAAGTTAGCAGAAGGAAAGAAATCATAAAGATCAGATCAGAAATAAATGAAAAAGAAATGAAGTAAACAGTAGCAATGATCAATAAAGCTAAAAGCTGGTTCTTTAAGAAGATAAACAAAATTGATAAACCATTATCCTGACTCATCAAGAAAAAAAGGGAGAAGACTCATATCAACAGAATTAGAAATGAAAAAGGAGAGGTAACAACTGACACGGCAGAAATACAAAGGATCATGAGAGATTACTACAAGCAACTATATGCCAATAAAATGGACAACCTGGAAGAAATGGAAAAATTCTTAGAAAAGCACAACCTTCTGAGACTGAACCAGGAAGAAATAGAAAATATAAACAGACCAATCACAAGCACTGAAATTGACACTGTTATTAAAAATCTTCCAACAAACAAAAGCCCAGGACCAGATGGATTCACAGGTGAATTCTTTCAAACATTTAGAGAAGAGCTAACACCTATTCTTCTCAAACTCTTGCAAAATATAGGAGAGGGAGGAACACTGCCAAACTCATTCTATGAGGCCACCATCACCCTGATACCAAAACCAGACAAAGATGCCACACAAAAAGAAAACTACAGACCAATATCACTGATGAACATACATGCAAAAATCGTCAACAAAATACTAGCAAACAGAATCCAGCAGCACATTGAAAGGATCATACACCATGATCAAGTGGGGTTTATCCCAGGAATGCAAGCATTCTTCAATATACACAAATCAATCAATGTGATAAACCATATTAATAAATTGAAGGAGAAAAAGCATATGATTGTCTCAGTAGATGCTGAAAAAGCTTTTGACAAAATTCAACACCGATTTATGATAAAAACCCTCCAGAAAGCAGGCATAGAGGGAACTTACCTCAACAATAATGGCCATATATGACAAACCCACAGCCAACATTGTTCTCAATGATGAAAAACTGAAACCATTTCCACTAAGATCAGGAAAAAGACAAGGTTGTCCACTCTCACCACTATTATTCAACGTAGTTTTGGAAGTTTTAGCCACAGAAATCAGAGAATAAAAAGAAATAAAAGGAATACAAATTGGAAAAGATGAAGTATAACTGTCACTGTTTGCCGATGACATGATACTATACATAGAGAATCCTAAAGATGCTACCAGAAAACTACTAGAGCTAATCAATGAATTTGGTAAAGTAGTAGGTACAAAATTAGTGCACAGAAATCTCTTGCATTCCTATTCACTAATGATGAAAAATCTGAAAGAGAAAGTAAGGATACACTCCCATTTACCATTTCAACAAAAAGAATAAATACCAAGGAATAAACCTACCTAAGGATACAAAAGACCCCTATGCAGAAAACTGTAAGACACTGATGAAAGAAACTAAAGATGATACAAACAGATGGAGAGATATACCATGTTCTTGGATTGGAAGAATCAACATTGTGAAAATGACTTTACTACCCAAAGCAATCTACAGTTTCAGTGCAATCCCTATCAAACTACTTATGGCATTTTTCACAGAAGTAGAACAAAAAATTTCACAATTTGTATGGAAACACAAAAGACTCCAAATAGCCAAAGCAATCTTGAGAAAGAAAAATGGAGCTGGAGAAATCCGGCTCCCTGACTTCAGACTATACTACAAAGCTACAATAATCGAGGCAGTGTGGTACTGGCACAAAAATAAAAATATAGATAAGTGGAACAGGATAGAAAGCCCATTGATAAACGCACACACATATGGCCACCTTGTCTTTGATAAAGGAGGCAAGAATATACAGTGGAGAAAAGACATCCTCTTCAATAAGTGGTGCTGGGAAAACTGGACAGCTACATGTAAAAGAATGAAATTAGAACACTCCCTAACACCATGCACAAAAATAAACTCAAAATGGATTAAAGACCTAAATGTAAGGCCAGACACTATAAAACTCTCAGAGGAAAACATAGGCAGAACACTCTATGACATAAATCACAGCAAGATCCTTTTTGACCCACCTCCTAGAGAAATGGAAATAAAAACAAAAATAAACAAATGAAACCTAATGAAACATAAAAGCTTTTGCACAGCAAAGCAAACCATAAATAAGACAAAAAGACAACCCTCAGAATGGGAGAAAATATTTGCTAACAAAGCAACTGACAAAGGGTTAATCTCCAAAATTTACAAGCAGCTCATGCAGCTCAATATCAAAAAAACAGACAACCCAATCCAAAAATGGGCAGAAGACCTAAATAGGCATTTCTCCAAAGAAGATATACAGATGGCCAACAAACACATGAAAGGATGCTCAACATCACTAATCATTAGAGAAATGCAAATCAAAACTGCAATGAGGTATCACCTCACACCGGTCAGATGGCCATCATCAAAAAATCTACAAACAATAACTGCTGGAGAGGGTGTGGAGAAAAGGGGGAACCCTCTTGCACTGTTGGTGGGAATGTAAATTGATACAGCCACTATATGCATACTATATGGAGGTTCCTTAAAAAACTAAAAATAGGGCTTCCCTGGTGGCGCAGTGGTTGAGAGTCCTCCTGCCGATGCAGGAGACATGGGTTCGTGCCCCAGTCCGGGAAGATCCCACGTGCCGCGGAGCAGCTGGGCCCGTGAGCCATGGCTGCTGGGCCTGCGCTTCCGGAGCCTGTGCTCCGCAATGGGAGAGGCCACAACAGTGAGAGACCCGCGTACTGCAAAAAAAAAAAAACTAAAAATAGAACTACCATACGACCCAGCAATCCCACTACTGGGCATATACCCTGAGAAAACCATAATTCAAAAAGAGTCATGTACCACAATGTTCACTGCAGCTCTATTTACAATACCCAGGACATGGAAGCAACCTAAGTGTCCATCGACAAATGAATGGATAAAGAAGCTGTGGCACCTATATACTATGGAATATTACTCAGCCATAAAAAGAAACGAAAATGAGTTATTTGTAGTAAGGTGAATGGACCTAGAGACTGTCATACAGAGTGAAGTAAGCCAGAAAGAGAAAAACAAATACCATATGCTAACATATATATATGGAATCTGAAAAAAAAAAAAAAAAGGTTCTTCTGTAGAACCTAGGGGCAGGACAGAAGAAAAGACACAGACATAGAGAATGGACTTGAGGACATGGGGAGGCAGAAGGGTAAGCTGGGACTAAGTGAGGCAGTGGCATGGACTTACATATACTACCAAATGTAAAATAGATAGCTAGTGTAAACAGCCCCATAGCACAGGGAGATCAGCTCAGTGCTTTATGTCCACCTAGAGGGGTGGGATAAGGGAGGGTGGGAGGGAGACGCAAGAGGGAGGAGGTATGAGGATGTATGTATATGTATAGCTGATTCACTTTGTTATACAGCAGATACTAACACACCACTGTAAAGCAATTATACTCCAAAATAGATGCTAAAAAAAAAAGAAAGAAAGAAAATGGAGGGGAAGAAATTAGCAGAGAAATCATAAAAGAAAATTCCTCATATCTAAAGGAAATGAGTGTCTTGATTGAAAACATCCACCATTTATCTCCAGCAAAATGAATGAAAAAGACCCACACAAGGATATATCACTGTAACACTTTGGATCACTAGGGATAAAGACCTTAAAAGCTTTCAGAAAGAGAGGAGGGAAAAAAATCAGGTCATATACAAAGAATCAGAAATCAAAATGGCATTAGACTTCTCAACTGTATCTCTAAAAGGGAGAAGACTCTGGAGCAGTGCCTTCAAAGTTTTAAGGGGGAAATGTCCAACGTGGAATCCTATAGTCAGACAAACTGTTGATCAAGAGAGAGTGGTGCATGAAGCCGTGGAAAGGATGGGGACTACATTCTAGTCAGAGGGAGTGGTGACGCATGACTCATCATCATGGCTTATTATAGATTTAATAACTGGAGGGGGAAGGAAGAGGCATACCAGGTGAGGCCTTTAGCTGAAGAGTTGTTCATTTTCCTACTAGCCCAGGGAGTCACTAAGGACCTCAAGAAAGTGACATAATCCAATTTCTATTTGGAAAGTCTCAGCTGCCAACATTTGGGAGACTGGGTAAGAGTTGAGGAGTGTTGGTGGCAGAGAAAAAAAATATATGTAGACAAGAGTTGATGTGGGCCTGACCTAGGTCAATAGCTGTGAGCAAAGAGACAAAAGGACTGACTTCCAGGCAGTTTCAGAGTAGAATCATCGTTAGGTGTCTGATTGGATGTAGATATTCAATGAAAGTGTCTAGGATAATTCCCAGGTTTGCACCTTAGGTGAGTAGATGAAAGATGATGTCTTTCCCTAGCAAGAAGGAAGGATTTAGGGAAAAGTAGAGTTCAGTTTGTAACATGCTAAGTTTACATTACCCTACACTCCACTTACACTTTCATTCTTGTGCTCCTACCTTGTTCTACATTCTACTTGGAATTCTACCTAATCCCTCCCTGTTTTACACAGGCATACCTCAGAGATATTGCAGGTTCAGTTCCAGACCATTGCAATAAAGCAAACATCACAGTAAAGCAAGTTACATGAATTTTTTGGTTTCCCAGTGCCTATAAAAGTTACTTTTAAACTCTACTATAATCTCTTAAGTGTGCAATGGCATTATGTCTAAAAAACAATGTACATACTTTAATTTAAAAATACTTTAGTGCTGAAAAATGCTAACAATCACCTGAGCCTTCAGTGAGTCATAATCTTTTTGCTGGTGGAGGGTCTTGCCTCAGTGTTGATGGCTGCTGATCATCAGGGTGGAGGTTGTTGAAGGTTAGGGTAGCTGTGACGACGTCTTAAAATACGATAACAAATGATGTTTGCAGAATTGAATGAGACTTCCTTACATGCACAATTTCTCTATAGTATGCAATGCTGTTTGATAACATTTTACCCATAGTAGATCATCTTTCAAAATTGGAGTCTATCCTCTCAAACGCTGCTGCTGCTTTATCAACTAAGTTTAAGCAATATTCTTAATTCTGTGTTGTCATTTCAACAATCTTCACACATATTCACCAGGAGCAGATTCCATCTCAAGAAACCATTTTCTTTGCTCATTGATAAGAAACAACTCCTCATCTGTTAAAGTTTTATCACGAGATTGCAGCAATTCAGTCACATCTTCAGGCTTCACTTCTAATTCTAGTTCTCTTGCTATGTCCACATCTGCAGTTCCTTCCTCCACTGAAGTCTTGAATCCCTCAAAGTCACCCATGAGGATTGGAACCAACTTCTTCCAAACTCCTGTTAATGTTGATATTTGGCCTTTCCTGTGAATCACAAATGTTCTTAATGGCATCTGTAATAGGTTGGTAATAGGTGAACAGAATAGGATAGGTGAAAAGATAGTGAATCCTTTTAAGAAGGTTTCCAACTTACTTTGCCCAGATCCATTGGAGGAATCACTATCTATGGAAGCCACAGCCTTATGAAATGTATTTCTTAAATAATAAGACTTGAAAGTCGAAATTACTGCTTGATCTATGAGCTGCAGAATGAATGTTGTGTTAGCAGCCATGAAAACAATGTTAATCCCATTATGCATCTCCATGAGAGCTCTTGGGTGATGAACTGCATGGTCAATGAGCAGTAACATTTTGAAAGGAATCTTTATTTTCTGAGTACTAGGTCTCAACAGTGAGCTTAAAATATTCAGTCAACCATGTTGTAAACAGCTATGCTATCATCCAAGCTTTGTTGTTCCATTTATAGAATACAGGTAAAGTAGATTTAGCATAATTCTTAAGGACCTTAGGATTTTTGGAATGGTAAATAAGCATTCGCTTCAACTTAAAGTCACCAGCTATATTAGCCCCTAACAAGAGAGTCAGTCTGTACTTTAAAGCTTTGAAGGCAGTCATTGACTTCTCCTCTCTAGCTGTGAAAGTCCTAGATGGTAACTTCTATCAATAGAATGTTATTTTGTCTACATTGAAAATCTGCTGTTTAGTGAAGCCACCTTCATTAGTGATCTTAGCTAGATTTTCTGGATAACTTGCTGCAGCTTCTACATCAGCACTTGCTGCTTCACCTTGCATTTTGATGTTATGGAGTTGGCTTCTTTCCTGAAACCTCGTGAAGCAACCTCTGCTAGCTTCAAACTTTTCCTCTTCAGCTTGTTACCTCTCTCCGCCTCCATAGAACTGAAGAGAGTTAGGGTGTTGCTGTGGATTAGGCTTTGGCTTAAGGGAATGTTGTGGCTGGTTCGCTCTTCCATCCAGACGACTAAAACTTTCTGCATATCAGCAATAAGGCTGTTTTGCTTTTTTATCATTCATGTATTCACTGGAGTAGCACTTTTAATTTCCTTCAAGAACTTTTTCTTTGCATTCACAACTTGGCTAACTCTTTGGTACGAGAGGCCTAGCTTTCAGCCTGTCTGAGCTTGCTTTTGACATACCATCCTCACTAAGTTTAATCATTTCTAACTTTTGATTTAAAGTGAGAGATGTGCAACTCTTCTTTTCACTTGAACCCTTCAGAGACATTGTAGGGTTATTAATTGGCCTAATTTCACTATTGTTGTGTCTCAGGGGTTAGGAAGGCCTGAAGAGAGGGAGAGAGATGAGAAATGGCCTGGTTGGTGGAGCACTTGAAACACACATTTATTGATTAAGTTTGCCGCTGTATATGGGCGCAGTTCATGACGCCCCAAAACAACTACAATAATAACATCAAAGATCACTGATCACAGATTATCATAACAAATATCATAATAATGGAAAAGTTTGAAATATTGCAAGAATCACCAAAATGCGATACACAGACACGAAGTGGGCAAATGCTGTTGGAAAAATGGCACTGATAGACTTGCTCAAGACAGGTTGCCACAAACCAATTTGTAAAAAACGCAATATCTGCAAAGTGCAATAAAGCGGAGTGCAATAGAACGAGGTATGCATGTACTAACAAAAGCTGAGATCAGCATAAGAAAAAATCATTCATAAAACCCAATTTAATTCACATTTTGCAGGACTTCCCTGGTGGCACAGTGATTAAGAATCCACCTGCCAGTACAGGGGACATGGGTTCGAGCCCTGGCCCAGGAAGATCCCACATGCCACGGAGCAACTAAGCCCGTGCGCCACAACTACTGAGCCTGCGTGCCACAACTACTAAAGCCCGCGCGCCTTGAGCCCGTGCTCAAGATCTGCCTGAGATCTTACACTGAGGTGAAGATAACAGGAATTCAAATTTATCAATATAGTTCCAAGGATGCACTCCTAACTGCTAGACATATGGCCTTTATGAATAAAGCAGCAGAAATGTAGTGGTTCATGAAGAAGGAGAGAGTGGCTAACAAATTAACTAATTTTTAGCAATGTGATTCCTCTGTTGCTGCTCCAAGGGAAAAAGTTGAGTTCCAGGGCACTAAAAGCTATTTACAGCCTTTACCGCCCACTTTACTTGGTGCTTTGAACCACGTCCAAATTGAATTCAACACTTACGGTTTTCTAATGCCATTGTGAGTTAATGGTTCTTTTAATCTACATCTTATCTCCCAGCTGTAGTCTTTGTGGCTGTTCCTAACTCTTAAAGTGTCAGATCAAGGGATATGAGACTTCAGTAAATCCTTCAGAGTTTAAGATTAATGAGAAGAGAAAAATGTCTGATGTCAGTTAAATGATAATGTTCTGTAGTTCCGTTTCAAATTTTGGGATGCAGAAATTTGTTTCTAAAGAAAGAAAAGAAAATGCTATGTCCTGTGCTCATTGTGCAGATCAGAAACAGTAAGGAAACATCTGTATAGTTAGAAGATGAGTGCCCAGGGAGGACCTCTTTGAATGAGGGAATTGGTAATAATATTCTCTCTACTATGAGCGTATTGCTGCTAGATCACCACTGGCAAGGACTATGTTGTGTTTGATTTTTCATACTGATAATGTGAAAAAGGAGGAAATGCTGTTGTAGGTAGAGACAAAACAATGGAGACAAGTTTTGGAGGCCATGGCTGCCTTTGAAGAGAGCACCTCAAAAGTTCAAGAATACATGTTAAATGGGGAAGGAAAGAAGAGAGAGCATGCAGCTGGAAAGGTGAGGAGAGGCCAGCTTACAAGAGGTTCATAGAGTAATCCAATGTGCTAAAGAATGTGAATATTTTCCTCTACAGAATGGGAAGCCACTAAGTGATTTTATGCTGGAGTAACCAGCATAACATCAAATTAGATTTCTGGTTTAAAATGATCTTTCTGGGACTTCCCTTGTGGCGCAGTAGTTAAGAATCTGCCTGCCAATGCAGGGGTTGTGGGTTCGAGCCCTGGTCAGGGAAGATCCCACATGCTGCGGAGCAACTAAGCCCGTGCACCACAACTACTGAGCCTGCACTCTAGAGCCCATGAGCAACAGCTACCGAAGCCCGCGCACCTAGAGCCCGTGCTCTGCAACAAGAGAAGCTCCCGCTCGCCTCAACTAGAGAAAGCCCAGGCGCAACAACGAAGACCCAACACAGCCAAAAATAAATAATTAATTAATTGAATTTTAAAAATGATCTTTCTGAATTCCTGTGTAGCGTGGAGAGAGGGGAAGGAAAAGAGTGAGATTGGATGCCAGAAAAAGGGTAGAGTGCTATTTGCAAATAGCACAGCAGACCAGGGAAATAATGCTGCAGAGGGACCCAGGACTCAAGCAGCAGCAATGAACAAGAAAGATCTGGAATGTAGGAAGGACAAGTTTTAGATTACACGTGAGCTTTAAGGGGTAGAGGGATATTCTAAGGGAGCGTTTCTCCATTTTTAATCCATGATCCCTTTTTAATAAATAGAAAAACCTCACATTGTCTCCCCTGCAACAAAATTCTTATGTACCCTTTAGTGGAATACGCACCCCGCAGCACTTAAAAATCACTTCTCTTTGGTTTATTCCTACTGACCAGGAAATATTTTGTCAAACATTATTTATATGGTTTGTATTACAAAACAATAGGATTGTTTCAGATATAAATTTACATTTTATTGTAAAATAGAAATATTCAACCTACAGAATAACCTAGAGAGACTAATCTCCCACTGTCGCCACTAGAGTCAGTGTGCTTAAGTGGCTCCTGGGTTTCCAGATTTGAGCAGAAAGGTCAATTGTGGTCCTTAATACAGAGAATACAAGAAAAGAGGTTTAAGGAAGTGAATATTGAGTTTAAAGTGAATCAATATGATTTGCTAAACTAAAAACCACTGGACAGCAGGGACCATTTCTTAGCCCTGAATAATCTAAAATAGTAAGTGACTGTCCCATACCTTTAAAACATTTTTTAATAAAAAATGTGTGTTGATGTGAACTAAGATGCCTGCTGGACATCAGGAAGGAGATACAGAGTAGGAAAGGTAGAGTTAGAGCTGTGGAGAGAGGTCTGAACTGAGACAGTACTTTAGGGTGATAATGGCAAAAGTAAAAGTGGTTTTTAAACTTCTGCTCATGAACCATTTTTGAAAAACTAATGAAAGCTATCAGTTTTTCCCAGTATATATGCATACACAATATGTGCATACAATTAACCTCCTAAAGTCTTACTTGAATCCTTTAGGAGTTTCCAGAACCCAGATCAAGAATCTCCCTACCAGTCATGGTTGAGTCTTGGGTCAGGTCTCGCCACTCAGGGAGAGGGTAGGATAGCAAGACTAAGAAAAGAGCCTGAGGGAATATCAATATTTAAGAGGCAAACAGAAGATAATCTTCTAAAGAATGAGCACAACAGTCATAGAGGTAGCAAGGAATGAGCATGATGGGTGTGATTAAATCAAGGAAAGAGATTCTTTCAAAGAAGAGGAGACGGGCTCACATATTGTAGAGAGGCAAAGTAAGATGGTGATAAAAAGACATCATTTGGATTAGTGGACACTTGCTGTTTGTTGCCCGGTTTTTATTCTTCTACCTTCTGGGAAGAGAATTCCAAATTTCCTCTGAGAAATCAATCCCTTGTTTCACCGATTCTCAGCCATATGAATCGTGTGGGGTTGACCTCAGATCTAGTTCCAGAGGACTGCATCTTCCTGCTACCATGATAGGTTCAGAGATGGGCACATAAAGAAGGTGCATTGAACTTTTAGGATTTTATTGGAAATTCTGGGACATGGAGGCTCCAGATGTGAACAAGAAAGCAAATGGCCTTGGGAGCTGCTGGTGGTCATCTCAAGACAGAAAGCCGGAAAGAAGCTGGGTCATTGGTCACCTTGATAGTCCACTAGATCAAGCCTTTCCTAAAACTAATCTACCTCTGAACATTTCAATTTCATGAGCCCATTTAAATCGGATCTGCTGACACATTCAATAAGAAGCATCCAAACTGATACACCTCTTTGCAGAAACTCAGTGCAATGACGGTGACAGAAATAAGACTGCTGTAGGCTAACAAATGACTGGGAGATATAACGCTTCAGTAACCCAAACTACATACTTTATTTCTGCAGCAGATTTATTGTGGCCATTTAAAATACAATCCAAGTGTTTTTGGTTTATTTAGTGTATGCTTTTTTGTGGTTTCTTTCTTTTTTTTAATTTTTATTTTATATTGGAGTATTGTTGATTTACAATGTTGTGTTAGTTTCAGGTGTACAGCAAAGTGATTCAGTTATACGTATACACATATCTATCCTTTTTCAAATTCCTTTCCCATTTAGGTAATTACAGAATATTGAATAGAGTTCCCTGTGCTGTACAGTAGGTCCTTGTGTGTATATGTTTTTGTTTTTCTTTTTAATTCTTTTCCTCATATGGGCTTTAGGGAACATCAAAGAACAGTGTATTCTCTTTTGACTCCTTTTCTAGGACACAGGTGATAGCTCAAAATCTTAGAAGAATTTACATGATTCTTCCCCTAATTTATTAAAGTACCTTGGTCAGCAAATATTGAAATTTACCCACCACTTTTCCTTCCCCCTTACATTAAGCTATGCAGTGTAGCTCTGTTGACTTCAGATTTTCCTGCTCAAAAAAGCAAATCTAGACATTCTTCCGGAAACTCCTTATCCAAAACTCATCATCTCTTGCCTTGACCATTGAAACTCACACTAACGTGCCTCCTTGTTTTCATTCTTGCCCACTTTCAGTCTAGTCCCTACACAGCAACCAGACCGATTTTTTTTTTTTTGTAAAGGAGATCATACTGAGAATTGCCCAGTTGTTTCCTACTGCACCTAGAATTAAATGTTTTATAGGACTGCTTTGAGAATAAAATTAGATTATATTTGTAAAGAGCTTAGAACAATGCCTGGAACACATAAGCACTGAATAAGTGTTAGCTTCATTATTACTAGCTGTTCTCTCTGCCTGAAAAAACCTTCTCCCCGCCATGTTCACTTAGTAATTCAATTCAAATACCTACTCCTTTTTTCTAAGCAAAGGACTTTCTCCTCTGTGCTTCCATGGAATCTAGTTCATACCTGTGTGATGAAATGTACTGAGTTTATGTACAACTATTTATTTACTGATCAGCATCAGTAAGCTCTGGATAATTTGTGTATCCAACACAATATCTGCCATTTTGTGGCTGACATGTTCTACAAATAAGTGAAATTATGTTCATTTCAGTTTCTTTCTGCACAGGCTTATATATCCCAAACACTGGCAGATTATTCCTTCCTCTTACAGAACCCACATTCCACTTTTTCTAACTGGGAATGTATGTTATCATGGACTACTGACAATTAATACCTACCCTTTGTTACAGTTTCCAACAACTGACAGATGTAATGGTGGTCTTTACCTGTCAGTAGTATCAGTGTCACTTATTCTCTAGAGCCCCTGTCGTGCCAAAGAGGCCCTAAGGTGATGTGTCAGTTCTCTTGGACATGGGTAACTAGAAGGCAGTATGACTGAAGAAAAAGTCCCCACCAGGATTTGGGGAAATTCACTTACTGTCTCTAAACTTGGTTTCTTCACTTATAAAACCATTCTCAGAGTTGCTGTGCAATTCAAGTGGAATAAAAGAGATCATAACTCCGTACTGATGTCAAAGAACTATATATTTTACATCAGCCATACTGAGCCTTGACTATCTAGCCCTGCACTGTCCAATATGGTAGCCATGGACCACAAGTGCTATTGAGCACTTAAAATGTGACTGGTCCAAAATGAGATGTTGCTGTATGTGTAAGATGCACACCAGATCTCTAAGACTTAGTATGAAAAAAGGAATGCAAAACGGTATCTCATTAATAATTTTTATGATGAGAATATATTGAGAATATTTTGGATATCATAGATTAAATAAAATACATTATTAAAAGAATTTCCTGTGTTTCTTTTTACTTTTTTATGTTGCTATTAGAAAATTTTAAATTATGTATTGGGCTCACATTATATTTCTATTTCTACTGATCTAGAAAAGGACTCCCAACTTCTCATGCATCTAAAAACATGTTTCCATGCGCCTTGGTGCCAGGAACACTCTGCAAAAGGGCACTTCAGATGGCTTTTCTGACTCTCCTACAAAAGAGAGTGGAGGATTTATGCTGTAACATACTTGTGGGTACCAATGCTACATTTTCAAGAAGGCTGGTAAAGAGGCAGAGGTGCTACTGTGAAAGTCAACTAAGCTTGCCAGCCCACCCCAGGACTACACCCCATCGCTGAGCTCATTTGCTCACTAATCAGAAGTGTTTATACCCTTTCTTAGCTTCTGGCAATTCCTATAATGTCTATGTCCTTGTAGGTTTAAAGTTATTTCTAATTCACAGTAGAAAAGTACCTTTGTGTTGCTCTATATTTGCACAATTAATAACCCAAATGCTGATGTGATAGTAATGAAAGTAAAGTTTCTTTCTTATTTTACTAGAACTTTGTTAAATGTCAGCTGAAGCAAACATATTCTCTGGTGGCTACTTTCAAAATTGCTCCAGGTGGTATCTGCACTTCATACTCACATCATACGTCCCCAGAGCATTAACTCATTTCTTAATCAAAACTAAAATGGAAAGCCAATCACTTCTCCATTTTTCTCTTGGACATAGAAGTGAACATAAGCTTCCTAGGAAAACCATGGAACAATGATCCACAGGAAAGGACATCAGTGGAGGATCAAATGTAAGACCTTATGGATGAAAGGCAGGGCTTTGCTTCATTCGGCGTCACTGCAATTCCACTGTAGAGGAATTATAATTTTTTTTAATTAAAATGTAAGCAGAGAAGCATGACTGCAGAAGAACTGAAGGCATCTCAGCGACCAAAGAATGCATGCTCTTAATCATCGCTGTCATCATATTATTGCCTGAGTAGTTGAGGGAAAGAGGAAAATGAGTGCAGTGGGGGAGAAGTGCATGTTCTGGGTGTGTTTGGGGTTTGTTTAGGGATGTATATATGAGTATCCTTACCCCTAGGCCATTTCTTTAATTCATTCACTCAACAAATATTTATTAACTGTGTACCAGGGGCTTATTCTAAGCCCAGGGGATATAGCAGCAAACAAAGTCCCTATTCCCAAGGACCTTACATTCTAGCAGAAATTCCCTGGAGAGAGCTGTGTACCCTATGTGTGTGATCTAAATTTCTCTTAGTACCTTTGTTTCAGTGGCCTGAAATTCCCACCTTTATATCAACTCCACAGCCATATTGGAGCCATGTGAATTAACATATCATACACATAGAACCCAGTTTTAGAATTCAGGGGAGGGGGAGGAGGGGGAAGGAGACTCAATTCTGAAATCCCCTTCTAACTGGCAAAGCCTTCCGAGTGCCATAAATAACTTCCACTGAAAGAAACCTTTGTTCTTTCTTTAAGGCTGATAAGAAAAGGTAGCCCTTGTTACTGCTGGGTAAACAGCAATCGCCTTGTTCCTCATCTTCCTCCCTCCTTTCACGTTTGCTCTGTGTGCTCTTCCTGGTGTCTGCCTCCCTGGCAGCAGGGCATGAGTGAGCACAGAGCTGGAGGATGCAGAGCTGGATTGTGGCAGCGTCTCAGTGTGCGGAGGGCTTTTCTATACGAGACAAAGGTCCATTTCAGGGAGAAGTCCTGCTCCTTCCACAAACTAACTCTGTGACATTGGGCAAGTCACTGAACATTCTTAGCCCTGGTTTTCTCTTCTGTTAAAGTACAAGTATTAAAGTAGAGATTCTCTAAGCCTCCTCTCAGTCTTAAGGATTTATGCCTTTAAATAATTGATGTAACACAAATAAATAAAGACAGAGAAATTAGAAAGGGGCGTAAAAGGTCAAGAAGGAATTTATGGACCTTAATTGATATTTATCAATAGCAATGGAAGATCAGTAACCAGAGAGAAAACCACTGTGTCCTCTAAAAAGTGACTTGAACAAGGTCATCCAGCGAACAGAGAATGTTTCCTGCAGTGTCTTGTTGCCTTATTTTTCAACAAACCTCAATCTATTACATTTGGCAGTTTCTCAGCTGGACCTGTCATATCTATATAAATTATTCTACAGCTGTAGCCAGCTGTTTTGTCAGAAGTAACAGAATCTCCAAGCATATTTCCTATCAACCAATATAAAGGCTGAATCTGGTATTTTCTAAAAAGAGCTTTTGCCCTGAACTGCATACCTAAGCTAACATTGCCGTCCTTAAACAAAAAAGCAAATACACTGAGGACATTTACCCTGGAAATTTTGGGGGGTGTTGCTGCTACATGATCCACATTATGATTAGTGTCCCAAAGACTGGGTAAAAATATGGCAGGAAAATTTCTTTCTACATTTTTCCTTTTCCTCCACCCCCAAATTGGAAACTATTCACATGGGGAATCCTTAGAAATGAAAAAACAGTTTTAAAAAATAGCCTAATTTTTCCAGTCCTTCACGTTTCTAATAATGGTGGGCCGGGCAGGTTCCACTAATGTTTTCCAAACACTACACAGACCACATAACTGATATAAATAGAACTAGGTCTAAACAACTTATGAAAATAGCACTCAGGGCTCCTGCAGAGGCCATCTGTGAGATGATCCTTTCCTAATGAGCCTGTGACTTCAGGGAATCACAGATTCACCCATTTTGATCCAAACCCTTTTGGAGGGATTGGATAACGCACTTTTTCAGGGGAGGAGGGGCAGCAGAGTTAGAAGCGGGGAAGGGATGAAGACTAGAGAATGCCCAAGAGGAAGCCTCTGTCTTAGTTCCAAAGACTAAATCATGGTCAGGAACAAGACAGTTTTTGTAGGTGAATCCTTCTACCACTGAAAACACTCAATTCAATGGTCCCTTCTCCCTGGATCCTCCGTAAATACTTGACATTAAACACATAGCATTTATTAAAACATCCAGTATTTACTTAGCTGTCAGCTCTGTTTATTAGGCACATCTCCTGATGGAATTGGCACAGCATTTTCTTGCCAACACTGTTTATCATTTCTAGCCACTCACCCGATCAGAGAATAAACCTAGGCGCCAAAGGAAGGTGAGGGAAAAGGGAGGAGATGTTGGCAGTCTGGGGGTGAAGAGTAAGGGGAAGGAGAAGCCAGGGAAGGGCTGCTTAAACCGGAGGTACTCTCCTACAGTAGATTTAAATGGCTAGATCAATGGAGTCATTCAAAGCTAAAAGTGAAAATTTGAAACATCTTCACAACTGAATCACTGATTTAACCATTTGATATTTTTTCACCCATTTTGTTACTCTGCAAACTCTGAAAATTCATTATAAACAATCCCATATCAAGTAAATGTAACTATTAATTCCTCTGAGAATGCTGAGTACTTAAAATATCCTTAAACAAATGTGTTTAGTTTCAATCTTGTTAAATGTTTCTGAAAATTAGATATTTGATTCTAAATATACCAAGATGGAAACTGTCTGTGGGCATTTCCATAAGGTTTTGGAACTATACACGCTCAGAGGCACACGGCACTCTGATTATTGGACCTAATTTATAGTAACATATGTTTAAAAACCTAAAAAAATTTAAACTATAATAAAACCTGGAAAGTGGATAAAGAATCAATGTGATGTGCACATACACAGAAATAAGTTTTAATTCTCACTACCTTGAAAGGGAGTAAAGAGAGCCACAGAGTTCTATCTTAAACCCACATCCATAAATGTTAATCATTTAAAAGCTGAAAAAAAATAAGGATTCTCAGGAAAAAGGCACTACACAGAACACCTCAGCATTTTAAACTGTTTTATTTTAAATCTTTTTCAAAATTTAAAAATCATATATACTTTTAAAAACTGCTTGATTATGTTGTAGATTCAACATTATTCAAAACTCTTCCCATTAGGACCCAGGCTGTGCAAAAATATCAGAATAGAAAAATCTGTGTAGGACTTTCTCTTAATTCTTGTTTTGTCTTCCCTTTGTGGCTCTTAATGCCTTCCAACCACTGAAACACTTTCCCCATCCAAGGCTTGCAAGCTTGCCTTCCCTGTCAATGCTGTAGTCTTCCTTTCTTTCTTATCAAATCTTCCGTAACCCAGGTCTTAGCACCCCAGGAACCTCTGTTCCACTTTATACTGTGATGGAAAATCATCTGGTAAAATTAGCCATGATATCTAATAACTTTTATCCAAAATGTGCCTAATGATGAGAATCAGCTCACTGGCTAATTAAAAACATGAATTCTTGGACCTAACCTTGACCTTCTAAATCAGACTCTCTAGGAGCCAGCCCTATCAGTCTGTAATTTAGTCAGGCCTGCCCAGGTGAACCTTATATCATCCTGTCAGTTTGAGCACCCCTCGATCGTGGTTCTCAGCCTGACTAAATAGTCCATTCACCTGGTGATACTCTGGCATTACACTGGACCAATCACATCAGAATCTGTGTGGATGATGCTGGAGTATCAGTAGATTGTACAAGCTCCCTGGATGAATCTATTGGGCAACCAGAGATGAGAACTACAGATTCATATTTCTCAGTATTTGGTCCAAAAACTTCTGCATCAGAATCATCTGGAGTGCCCTGTAAAAATGCAGATTCCTGGACCCCTACCTCAGATCTATTTAATCAGAATCTTTGAGGCTGGAATCTAGGCATCTGAGTATTTAACAAGCTCCCAGGTAATACTTTCTTACCCAAAGTTCTGAAAACAAGCCTCTGCTTGCAGCAGATGTATAATTAAGGCACGTACCAGAAACAAAGAGAAGAGGCTTGCCTGCTGCACTAGCCGTATTGCCTTAATTGATGTGAAAAGGGTCCAGACAAGCCCTGCCATGCCCTTTCAGGTGATCTTGTTATGTGGTCTCATTGAACACAATTATACTGAATTTTTTATTTGATTTTATTTATTTTTAGCTGCGTTGGGTCTTCGTTGCTGCACAGGGTTTCTCTAGTTGCAGCAAGCAGGGGCTACTCTTCGTTGTGGTTTGCGGGCTTCTCATCGCAGTGGCTTCTCTTGTTCTGGAGCATAGGCTCCAGGCGCGGGCTTCAGTAGTTGCAGCACACGGGCTCTAGGGCGTGCGGGCTTCAGTAGTTGTGGCACGTGGGCACAGTAGTTGTGGCTTGCGGGCTCTAGAGCACAGGCTTAGTAGTTGTGGTGCACAGGCTTGGTTTCTCTGCGGCATGTGGGATGTTCCCAGACCAAGGATCAAACCCGTGTCCCCTGCATTGGCAGGTGGAATCTTAACCACTGTGCCACCAGGGAAGTCCCATGAACACAATTATACTGAATTTTAATAGATGAAAAAGTTCCCTAGAAAAATAAGTTTGAGAAATGCTCAATCCTATTTCTCTTTGATTTTCATAATACACATTACCAGCATAGGACACATTCTAGGGAATCCTGCTTCAATAAAATTCTTTAACTTTGATGGTTTTGTACATTGCTTTATAAAATTTATATACATTTTCTCAGTGAACCTTTGAAGCACAGTTAAGAACACTGAGATATAGAGAAATTAGGTGATTACCTAAAATCTCCAGTAGTAAATGGCAGAGTGACCCAGAACACAATTCTTTTGCCTCCCGCCTTGTCAGACATCCCCTTGGTCTCATTGCCCCACAGCTGTCATTCAGCTAGTACAAGAAGAACCGCATAACAATGCAATGGTGAGTTCCATTGTTTCTGAATTTCTTTTGCAGTTGTTGTTTGTTATTTTTTTCTTTTGAAGTATTTCCTTTGAACTGATTTCTCTACTACTATGAAGAGGAGGGGGAGGATAACACCCCAGAACAGGTGTTTGTCATAATGGCAGCGTCCTACCACCAGATGACCCATATTATCTCCCATCTGTCACAGACTTCATTCATAGAGAAGGAGAAATAACACATTTTAGGAAAAAAAAATCCTTATATGTGATATTATGTTCTGTTGCATTATTTCACAGATACTTGAATCTGTATGTTTAATATCTTCATAATCAGGTAATGTCATACAATAATATTAACTCCAAAACAATTTTAATGGATGCCAAATAGACAAGGACACAACTGTACATGCCATACTCCAACTAAATGCTAAAGCCCAATGAAATGGGCACCATAATGCCCTTCACCTTCTGGCCACCTCTGTGACAGTCATGCAGGCTGGGTATAATTTCTAAATCCATTTTAAGGTGGTAGGAGGGTAATTTAAATAGTTAGTTTTAAAGGAACCAGTTAGTAGCAGGTCTGGTTACCAGCTAGCTAATCAAATGACTTTAACTAATTATTTTCAAAACATTTATAATAAATATAGTCTTTTCCAATAAGAGTAAATCTTCCACGTATGAATTATCTCACAACAACCCTGTGACAATTAAAGGGACTCAGGGAAACTCAGTGTCTAGAAATAAGTGGTAAAGCAATATTTAATCCAAGTTCGCTGAACTTCTGTCTCTACATTCTTTTATCTCTAGACACAAAATACCTGATTATTTCAATGCAGATTATTTTAGCAATTTAGTGGAGAAGAAAACATTTTTCATTTAAAAACATTTTTTATTATGTCTATCCTAATATTTTGTTTCCTGGTAAAATATTTTTGATATGTGTCTCACTGTTAATACATTTAAAAGACAGTAAGCCTATTTTATCTCTTACTTTGGGGTTTCAGTGACTTAGTGTCAAAGAAATCTCCTGTGTTATTACGTTTTGTTTTCATAAACTGTAATGTTCTAAGTACGTTAATGCAAAGGTATGCTCTTGAAAGTTTCCATTTTTGGTGTGAAAAGGAGACTGATGATCACTCATTTTATAAAGCAATGTGTCCCTTCTCTGTGAGGGGGTCTGCGAGACTGACAGATAAAGACTGACAGCAGTGTGGGGATTACCAAGGGTACAGTCAGAAACATAAAATACAGGGCACAGCATTAAGTTAGCAGGAAGAGAAAGTCAGATAAGCCAATGCTTATTCCTTGTAAAGCCCAGAGAATGGAACTCATACAGGAGCACAGATGAGGAAAAGAAAGAATCCATCAATCAGATGAAATATCTAGCATCCTGTTTATTCACCAAGTATTTATTAAGAACATACTATGTTTTTAGCAGTGGGAAGACTCTAGATGGAGAAATAAAGCTGTGCACAAGAGAAACACAGGTCCTGACTTCGTTCTCTATGTGAACACCTATACGTCTTTGTTTAGGTGGCATACCTGAAACTATTTGATCATTACTTGGCACAAATATTGGAATTTGCAAGTTGGGATCACTTCTGTTCTACTATCATTAACCCATGACAATTCAATAGCCACTATTTGGTGCCAACATAATTGAAAAAAATATATATATATATGTGTGTATGTATGGTTATAATCATAACAAAAATACAAATTTAATCTCGATGATAACTGAGAGACCCCTTCCCCCAAGAATACATCTGTTTATCCCTTTTACAAGGAGAGATAGGATGAGAGATGAGAAGAACACTGCTCTGGTGATGATGAGAGACTCTAAGCTATTAGGGATATGATGGGCTTCACTCATGGGGACAGTGTTATGAGGACATAGCAGAGAGAACACTAGCCAGGCCCTTAGTGGGCAGGCACCTTTTGAAGAAGTAATACTTAAACTGACACTCAAAGAAAGAATTTTTATCTTAACCAGGAAGAGAGTAGCGGGGAAGATGAGGGCTAATTTTCAACCTGTTAACACTAGGATATCTGTGCACCACTTCAGATCCGTCACTTACCTGGTGGGACTGGTTGTTAAATATTTTGCATTTTCCTGTCTGCTGAAAGAATCATCATATATGGGAATAGGGACTGTAACACCAACTGCATCGCATTCTTGGGAGTATTCAATGAGTTACACTAGCTGGTACTTGGTACAGTGCCTGGTATGGAGTAAGCACCTTTAATGGGAATTGCAATCATGGTGGTGATGATTAGGATGATCCTTAGTGATTTAGTTAGAAGTATAATATTGATAAAACTGACGGTATAGTTGTTAACTATAAAAGCAAAGTTTAGTCTGTGTCCAGGGCCTATTTTTCCATCCTCTCCATAAATGATAAGAGGAAACTGGGGGGCTTCCCTCGTGGCGCAGTGGTTAAGAATCCATCTGCCAACGCAGGGGACACGGGTTCGATCCCTGGTCGGGGAAGATCCCACATGCCACGGAGCAGCTAAGCCCGAGCGCCACAACTACTGAGCCTGCGCTCTAGAGCCCACAAGCCACAGCTACTGAAGCCTGCATGCCTAGAGCCCATGCTCCACAAGAGAAGCCAACACAGTGAGAAGCCCACGCACCTCAACGAAGAGTAGGCCCCGCTCGCCACAACTAGAGAAAGCCCACGCGCAGCAACGAAGCCCCAACACGGCCAAAAATAAATTAATTAATTAAATAAAAATTTTTTAATTAAAAAAAAAGAAGAAGAATCTGGGACTCCACTATTTCATTATGATACACATTCCAGAACACCCTCAAGCAGAATTAGGGAGAGAAAAGTAGAATACTTTTTGCCTCTCAGAAGACAAATGATGGCCAACACACAGACAATATATTTCTTAGTCTATATAAAACAGTTGCCCCCTGTGTTACCTGTCTGTCTCAGGGAACTACTAAAGAACTCTGAGTATCAGGGCCTCTGTCCTACAGATGTTTTTGCCTTTTAGCAAAAGATCCACAATCCTTCACACTCAAGCAAGTCCCTTCACTGAGTGTCAAGAGACAGAGTTGAGGTACACTCTGATCCCCCCGTCTCAGTAGACCCCACACCTCTGGCCCACACTCATGGCAGCCCTCCCTCATTTTGGTTCTTAAAGGATGGTTCACGGACTCAATGCCCAGGTTCTTCCCCAGACTTAAGAATCTTAGTCCAGAGGGAGAACAAGAGTTGTTCCCACATTTCTAATGTCAGTAACCACAGATTGCTGGTTTCCTAACAGTTTCCTATAGACTGAAGGTTGACAGCCAATTCAACCATGAAAATAAACGCAGACTTCTAACTTCAAGACTAGAAATAATAAGCGTACAGTGTCACAGCTAAATGGGATTTTAGATATAGGAAAATTCCAATGACAACAAAGATGGGACTCTTTAGAATTTTAATACATAATCTATAGCCTGCTCATGTCAGAAGCTCGTCCCTGTGGAGCACAGCACGAATTCTAGTAGTAAGTGGATAATCAAAGTCAGTTGTTTTACAACTACTTGATGGTACCAGTCCTCTCATTTTGCCATAGATTTCTTGGTACAAAATGACTTACTAAAGGTCACTCAGCTAGTTAGCTTCTAAACTAGGTTTACATTACAGGCCTTTTGATTCTTAATGCAGTGATCTTTCCGATGCTTATTGTTGTTCCCTGCATTCCCACATGGTTTGACTACAGACAACATTTTAAAATCTCCCACCATTTGTATCAGTTTGCATCCAGGAATCTTTCTAAGCTCTGCTTCCCAAACCTGAACTCTCTGTCTCTCTATTGATATCCCTTCATGACTGTTTGCATTCTTGCTCTCTACCTGCTTTCTTTGGCCTGACACCTCACACCTCCCTTTATTACCTTTTTTATTCACCTAGTACTTTAGCATCAGTACTCTTGGCTTAATGCCCTGCACCAAAGGCCAGCACCCTTAATTGAGATCCGGCCTTTTACTCTTACTTCTAAGTAGGCACAAAAATAGCCTCATAAAATTTCTAGCCTGTTTCTTCTCCCAGAATTTAACTGCTTCATCATAGGATAAATAGAAAACTCAGGGCCCTAAAATTCAATACCAGACTGAATGGTTCTGGTCAAATTCTTGGCCCTGTTCCTAATGCCTACATCCCATGGTGAACTCTGCTCATTTCCACTAGGGCTGATGCCATGTCTGTTGTCTCCTGACCTTGACTCAATTCTGACTCCTGCTACTTCCTTGGCAACCTGTCCTCTCCAGAAGGGACATGGCAATCAAAGGAGCCCAAAAGCAGCTGGCACCTAACCCAGGCTCTTGGCAACTGCATTTTCTACTGGCCCATCAAACTGGTAAGCAACAGAATCATCTCGGGAGGAGAGTGAGGTGGCATTCACAAATGTGAATGTGAGTAATGTGAGTTTGTCAGGCCTTATGCTTCTAAAACACAGATTTCTGTGATAGAATTAGATAAAGTTTTATTTCAAACTTGCATAACTCAGCATTATGCCATGCAAATCTTCATGCTTTTAATTTCCTGCTAAATTTTATGGTCCAAAAAAATCAGCAGATGCTGAAGAAAATTATATTTATGTAACAGAGCTTCTAATTCAATATGAAAATAATAAAACAATGAAGACAACTCAAAAACTCTGGGCAGAATTTTGAAGTCCAAGAACATCGCCTAGGGTGTACCATCCATTACGGTGACCAGATGTTACTGGTGCAGCTCTCCCCCACACAGACACCTCTCTCCCAGCACCACTCATTGTCTTCATAACATTTGGCTTCACCCCTTTTCCAGTGACTTAAGTATGCATGGAGCTTTTTCCACCATGGGCCCAACTTTGATTTTTATCCACTCTAAACAATTGCATTTAAGAAAAAATTATTTTAAAAATGTAGATATCCCCCAACTAGCCATCTTACAAATAAGTGCCGTTGGACTCAGAGCAAACTTGGAGAGAGTATTCGTGTCTGTATGGATTTCGATACATAGCACAACACTCCAAAATTTAGTATTTAGAATAACCGCAGTCATCATTCTATCCCTAAAGACACTGTGAGTTAACTGGCTCAGCTAGGCAGTTCCTCTGCTCCACATGCTGTCAGCTGGGGCTGCACTCCTCCAGAGGCCAGACTGGGCTAGAATCCAAGGTGGCTCACTCACATGCTTCTGGAAGCTCAGGTGGGGGCTGTTGACTGAGCACCTGGGTTCTCCTCCACATGGTCTCTCTCCAGGTTGCTTGGGCTTCTTACAGGATTCCAAGAGGTATCATTACACAACATCACTTCTACCACATTCTAATACCAAAATACATCAGGACCAACTCAATTCAAGGAGAAGGGAAAAAGACTGTCTCCTTATGACCCATCACAGTATCCAAATTCACCATATCCATGGAGCAAAAACAAACAAAAGTTTTATTGTTGGAGCTCTAATTCCATTGTTGTTTAGAAAGCACCTTTCCTCAGTAGACTCAATCCCAACAGAGACCAGAGGAACTGACTCACTGCTTTTGGATCTTCTTCAAGACAGGAACAGAGTGAGAACTTCTCAAATTACTCAGGTTGGATTCTGACTTCAAGGGGGCCTAAGGCCCCTTGGGGCTATTTAGAAGATTAGGGGGCTATGTAGGTTTGAAAATCCCTGCGGTTTATAACCCTGTTTGGGATTTACCTTGAACTGTATAAATGTCAAAACAACCCAAATAATTTTCCAACAGATTCTGCCAAATGAAAGAATAGTGGGCCACTTAGGTATAATTGTTGACGGGGAGAGGACTATACTAATTTCTCTATCAAAGGTTTAAATTTGAATATGATTTCTAAAACCACCACTCATTTGTATTGTACTTATATTCTAGTAGAATATAAGACTAGAGAGAACAAGATTGTGGATTCAGTTCCCATGAAACAGGTCAAGCTTTGCTTTCACTATACCTCTAAACCAAACTGGCTGTGTTATAAACTTGTACCTTGATTCACCAATGGTGTAGATCAATGTTACCCCTTTCTTGACCCTGAGAACACCTCAAACCACAGGGCCTTCTCTTGAATGTCACTTAACTTCTTCCTACTTCTTTTTACCCAAAACTCCTTCCCCATTAAAAATCAGGAAAAAAGTTAATCATTATTGAGCTCTTATTATTTGTCACCACTGTACTAGGATTGTTTTCTTTTTTGTTAAGCCAATATTGTGTCATTCAATCATTATCATACAGGGTTTTGCACACTACTGTCATTTAATAAATAGTTCTCATTTGACTTGCTGAGATAAGTTATGAGGCTGGTGACTAACCATGGCATTAGCAATGTTTTACCGGGTGAAAAATCACACATTTTTAAGGAGAGCCTCCCTTGGTTCTTAAGTACAGAAGCTGGATATCCTTGCCAGACCTAGAAATATATTATTTTCAGCTTATATCAGCTCAGTATATGATATTAAATTTGCAAAACATGGTAATAAAACCCTGAAGAAATAGAAGACATTTTCATAATTGTACTTTAACCTATGTAGGCTATTTTATCATGAAATGTCTGTACAAAATGCCATTTGACCATGATTTGGAGATGTTGCTTATTGCAAGCATTTTACAAGCTAATTTTGGATGAATCTACTACTTTAGCAAATTTGCAGTTCTCAAAAATAGGAATTCCATCCAGAATGGAATGGCAATTTTCCCTCAGGGCGTGAATGATCATTCTCATTTTGTTGAAATGTTTCAATACGCTAAATTTAATCAGAGTGTTTTGAATTATCCCCTTCCTCTGCCCCATTTCCAGTTCTGCCTTCACCCCTAACTCCCAGATTTTCTTTAGCAGAATTTAATATCCACACATTTTTCTTTCTTCAATTACTGCCAATTTAGTCTACCCTTGAATTTCTGAGAAGTTGAGAAAGATTTTCAAATTAGAATAAGTCATCTGTAGAAATCAAAAGGCATTTTAATGACAGGACAACTTACAAGGCCTTTGGAAAACGAGATCACAATAAAGAAATCTACTGATCGAGAAGACAGAGTGAAAATGTTCAAAGGGTCTTTATTTATCACCAACATCAAGGATATTAGTCAAGATAACATGTGAAGAGAGAAAAGGGTAAAGTATCAAACTATAGAAAAAAATGATGAAGAAACTATCAAACTATAGACAGTCTTGTTAGAGGCTACCACGAAAACAAGAAATTTGAATCTAATCCTATCTTGGAAAAAACATTAACATTATTTGCTTAATATTTTCTTCATAAAGAGTTCTGTTGTCTCAATTACTTTTTTTAAATTTATTTACTTTTATTTATTTATTTTTGGCTGTGTTGGGTCTTCCTTGCTGCACGTGGGCTTTCTCTAGTTGCGGCGAGCGGGGGCTACTCTTCATTGCGGTGTGCGGGCTTCTCATTGCAGTGGCTTCTCTTGTTGCAGAGCACGGGTTCTAGGTGTGCAGGGTCAGTAGTTGTGGCGCACAGGCTTAGTTGTTCTGTGGCATGTGGGATCTTCCCGGACCAGGGCTCGAACCCATATCCCCTGCATTGGCAGGTGGATTCTTAACCACTGTGCCACCAGGGAAGCCCTCAATTACTTAAGTGTTTAACACTATCCTTCTGTTTAACAGTATCCTGTCCTCTGAATTAAACCATATATTTCTAGTTAATATGGATTTTATTTGGTAGGTTAATTTATGTATTATTCCTAGATGATTTCCATGAGCATGAAGATATTTAATGTATTTCAAATACACAGATATTTTCTAAACAAAAATATTGTACACTGTGTGTGTATGTATATATACACACAAAGACATACATGTATATATAAATATATATGTGTATATGTATATATATGTATATATATATATCTCTCCTGTTGAAGAGTTTGATTGAGGTCTCTGTCTCCTTTAAGGGGCTGCCAGTTTTTAATTCAGTATTCTAAATATCCCAGAAAAAGTTATCCAGCTACCTACTGTCTCTAGTCTATGTCTACACAAGGTACTCAGTGTCATACCCTGTAACAATTTGGAGCCATCAAATATTGTGACTGAATCCCTGTTCAGAGTTGTCCTGCCTCCCAGAATCTGACCTCTCCTATCGTATGCTGACACTGGTACATGCACAGCCACCTGACTGTTAAGTGTTCAAAGTCAGTAACTTTCCTAGTCCCTTTGAAGAATGGTGCACTTTGAACCCAGTCTATACAAACCATACATGTGAGTCTAGTAAGTTTGCAATGGTGTGTTATATTACAGTATCTTGGAATGGTGAAACAAGGTTCAAGGTAGTGCTTTCAGAATAAATGTTTTCAGTCCTTTAAGTTGAATCTTGTTTGTGAGAGTTCATGTTCAGAATGGAAATCCATCATCTAAGAATTACTGAGAGCCTCACAGATATCTCCACAGCGACTACAACTCACTCCTTGAGGCCTCCTAAAAATAGGTGTTCAGGTGTCAGGAGTAGCTCACGCAGGCTACTAGAGTCTGTGATGACTCTACCATGACAAAGAATGTCTGCATTTGTCCTAAATCTATTTTTAGAAACCAATTGTCAAAACAGCCCACAATGTGTGGATCTGCCAGTGAACTCTATAAACAGATGTCACTTTATTTTTCTATCTTGAAAAATATGTCAAGTACCGTGTGCTAGCTAACAAAGAGAAGATTAGAAATAGGTTAGCTTACCCTTAGCTTGACGTTTAAGATGGATCAGCTTTTCAGGGCGTTCCATTTACTACATTTTTCATATCACGATGCCTCTACTTCTTTGTGGTAAATTTCTTGTCAAGATTTAAAGGCAGCTCTAGAGAAGATTTATGAGCTCAGTCTATGAAAATGAGCCCATTACCATGTTTATTACCAATTTTTCTCCCTATTACATACAATGGAACCATGCAGACAGACTCTTCTAACCTCTTCCCTTCTGCCTTCGTGAATTTGCCATGTACGAACAATGTTTCATTTGTATAACAGGTTGCTTGGGAAAGGATGTGCGGTGTCATGAATGGCTGCCTCATTTCTTCTCAGCTGAGTTCCACTCTGTGTTAGCAGGCAGAGCAGTCCTCTTTTATTGGAGTCAAAATAGGCACATCACCAAAGAGTTAAAATATCTGTGGTACATGCCTTTAGGGTTAATCTCATTTTCAGTCAGCTGCCATATTCCAAGGGGAAGATGGTCTCTGAAGGCAGCTCACGGCTCCAGTAGGATATCCACCTGCCCCATAAAAGGCTCCCAGATGAAGGTCTGAAGAGGCCTTATAAACAGATCCCCAAGTCCCTAGAAAAACAAAATGAGATCATCTATACAAGATACTAGGTTATGACAACAAAAGAGAAGATAATGTAAGAAAAGTATTCTCCCAGTGTTTTCTAGCATCTGATTAGAAATCTTAAATAGAGAAAATATTTAAATGACCCCTATTTTCAATAGTTAATAGACTTGGGTTTCCATATCCTAGAAGAAACAGATTTCTTAGTTATGTTTATGTACTGGAAGAGTTAATCCAAAAGACAGTGTTTTCCTGAAATTTTATATATCACCAGTAAGGCTAAGACCAAATACCCTCTCATTCCCTCTCTTCAGTTGTATTCAGGATTGCAAAAAAAGTTTAAGCTCCAGGGCTTCCCTGGTGGCGCGGTGGTTGAGAGTCCGCCTGCCGATGCAGGGGACATGGGTTCGTGCCCCGGTCTGGGAAGATCCCACATGCCACGGAGTGGCTGGGCCCGTGAGCCATAGCCGCTAAGCCTGCGCGTCCGGAGCCTGTGCTCCGCAACGGGAGAGGCCACGACAACAGTGAAAGGCCCACGTACCGCAAAAAAAAAAAAAAAAAAAAAGCTCCAGATGAAAGAGAATAGATAAGTATTTTGCAGTATAAAAATAAAGTGCCTGTTAAGTATGATGTCGTAAGCAGTATAAAATTTCTATAAGCTGGCATATGTGTTACATGTAGTTCAAAGATGATCCTTCATTTTCTACCAATCTGGTTTTTAACCTGCTGTTCTGAGGCCATAAACTCTCAGAGGGAAGTCCTCTGTAATTTTATATGGAATTTGATGACTTAGAGGCCCATGGCAGGAATTATGGAGAGGGAGTTTTCTCAACTCCACAGCTCCTGTAGAGAGACCAAAGCTCATTATCTGAATCTTGGACCAGTTCATTTTACAAAACCACAAAAGAGCATAAACTATGTTAACTCCTTCAGTTTCATTCTTTAGGTGATGTATTCTATTCATCTCCTAGAAATGTGTATTAGATGTCCGTGGATAGAGGGGAAGGAGGGCTAAGTATGCCCAGAACATTGGAAGGACATATAGTGGGAAATTAGAAGTTAGATTAGGCTAATTTTTCATGGAGACAATCCTTCAAGCTTTCCCAGGAAATAAAAGGCTTCTAGTGAGAAGAAACAATAGACCTGAACAGCAGGAGTGTTTGGGACGGGAGCCAGGGAGCAAGAGTCACTAACAGAGAGTGCTAATTTGGAATGATTTGCTGTTTTATGTTGTGAAGCACCAAGACACAGCTGGTGTGTACTGGCCAACCTGAGGATTTGTAGTAACTGCATTGAAATGGTAATGAAGTTTTTACTTTATGATTGCAGATGTTTGTGGATTATTGTTATTAAGCTTATTAGTGTAACAGTACAAATATGAAATTTTTATTTACTTGGTCTCTTATTTATGGGAGCTTTGTTAAAGTCTTTTAAACTGAAGTCAAGAAACAAAAGCCATGCAATAAACAAAATGTGCTGAACCATCGGGCTGGCCTTACCACGTGTGTGGGTGTGCTCAACATAGGATTCTCCTACACTGGAGATAAATCTCAGTGTTCCCATTGTTGTGCCTTGGGTCATGTTGTGAAGTAATCTGCTCATAGGTAAAACAATTAACAGTTGTATTAACCATGGTCACTCTCACTGATTCTGGAGTTGAATCGCCTAGTCCTACTCTGCCATTGACAAGTGTGTAACATTAGGCACTTAACCAACCTCCTCCACGTGCCTCAGTTTCCTCCTCTGTAAAGTTAGGTTTAAAAAAATGCTACCTCTTTCATAAAGTCATTGTGAGGATTAAGTGACATTATATGAATAGAGCACTTATCAATTACTGTTAGCTGTTACCTAGAAGATCTTTCGATGTGGGAGAACACCTAAGCATTTTATTCAAAAGGTTTGAGACAAAAACTTCTGTTGGAAACTGTTATCCTGCAGAGTTATCTGTTTGATCAAACAATTCAAAGAAGATACACATATGTATACTATGTGGATAACTAGCTTTCAAGCAATAATATAAATAATATTCAGTTGTTAGTTTATTGTTAGGCATAATATGATCTCTTTTGATGATTCTGAAACTGCTGAAGAATCTTGAAATTTCTCAAGATATTGTCATCAATGAACATTGAACAGTATCATGGAATAGACTGACCAGCGTTTGTGATTACAGTTATAAAAATTCCAGATGATTTGCTTTCATTATAGTTGTCTTCCTAGCTAGCCGTAAAGACACTGTAAATATATAGGAAGAGAAATGAGCATCTCCAAGGAATTTAATTTCTAACTTGCTGGAATAATTTCCTTAGGTTAGAAATATCAAAATCCCTCAAAATATCCCATATGTAAAAATAGAGTCATTACCGTTATGCATTTCAAATTTAAAATGATTACTAGTTGACCAATTAAAGAGAAGCCTTTTTCATATTTACGATTCAGCAATTCCTGCCAGTGTCGAGATGTGATCTTGATGATTTAGAGCCAATTTGGGACACTAATGAAGACTCCTGTGATTCACAGGCGAATATATCTGGAGTCTATTCAGAAATTTACAATAAAGTTGACAACTAATAAAAGTTGTCAAATGGGTATATCTTCTGTAGTATTTTTGGTTTTTGTTTGTTTGTTTGTTTGCGGTACGCAGCCCTCTCACTGTTGTGGCCTCTCCTGTTGCGGAGCACAGGCTCCGGACACGCAGGCTCAGCGGCCGTGGCTCACTGGCCTAGCCGCTCCGCGGTATGTGGGATCTTCCCGGACCGGAGCACGAACCCGTGTCCCCTGCATCGGCAGGCAGACTCTCAACCACTGCGCCACCAGGGAAACCCTGTAGTTTTAATTGTAGCACAATTAAAATAGGTTCCTGGTCCAGAGGTGGTAGGGTAATACTGTAAGAGTAATAGCTTAAGATTTTTTTTTAAAGGTTCCACTATAAATACTATAGTATGTAGTTTATAAAATTGTATGATCACCTTAATGTGTTGATAACCTACTTCCTTAAACCAAGGTGGGTCCTAATGATGTTGGAAGCAATAAGAAAGCACTGTGTAAATTATTAAGCACTATTTGGGGGATGCGGGAATGTCAGGGAATTGGGAAGCAAACTGAGTTCTAATGTTTGTTCTAATGTTCTTATGTTCTCAAGCACATTAATTCTTCTGAGGGACAGCTTCCATTAGGCACTTTCATAGTATCTTAAACCAGCACACACCAATACCATAGGCTGTCATCAAGAAGATTTTTATACAAAAACAAGGTCTTCAGAAATTACATTTTATATATCATTATTATAACTTAATTGCTTACAATGTATATACTTTTAATTCAAAAACAATTCACTTAAATAAGTTCTGTTCTCTATGGAGATTTTTCCAAAGTGAAACTTGTAACTATAAGTATAATGTAAGCCTGGAGCTGCATAGAGAAAGATTTCATGAGAACAAAGCCAACTCAGGGGAGAACTGAGCCAAGAGATGGAAAGAGACAGACCCTGGTGACATTTGAGGCCTCCAGATTCAACCATGCCTGTGATTCAACCTTGGTTCTGTGAGCCAGCAAGTTCCCTGTATGGCTTATGCCTATTGAAGCTGTATTTCTTAACTTAAAAACCAAGAGAATCCTGACTAATACAGTGGTCAAAAGTTTTGGGGAAATGCTTCAAACTATATCTCTTTCTTGCACATTCCCAATGTACACTAATTTATTAAAAGATCTGAGAAAACCTGCTGTACAGAAACTTGTTTATCTTTGTTAACCCACTGTTTCCCAAACTTTATTGATGGTAGAACCTCTTTTTACCCAACACCTATGAACATCTATTCCACTGAGCACATTTTGGGAGATGATGTTCTTTAAGGGCAAGGAAGAAAGAGTTGTCAAAATTGTATAGGGACCACTACGTTTGACCTCAGCGGTACTCCAGAGATGCACTGAAAAGGAAGCCATTAAGTGAAGTAGCCTCTTATTAGATGAGCAAGTCTAAGTGGGTAGCACCAGGGTATGGACCATCAAGACCTCCATCATCTCTTTAAATGGCAGATTATGAGGTGCTCACTCTAACTGCTGGTTCTTCCTCTGCCATGCACCAATATTTTCACTGTTTTTCCTGACTTCATTCCCCTCCACAAGGATCTCCACTACCTGTAAAATGAAGTCATGCCAGGCCATTTGGAGCTTCTTTATTTAAAGTGGCAATGAACCTCATTTTCCAGGCTCCCGTCACATTTCCCAACCCTGCACTTGCAAACTTCAGCTTCTGAAATGAGTCTCAGCTGTCTTAACTTCTGCCAGGTAATGACCATCTTTTCCACAACCCCATTCAAGTCTGAAGACCTGAGAACCAGAAGAGCTGATGGTGTAAGATCCAGTCTAAGTAAAGGAGAAAACCAATGTCTCAGCTTGAAAGCAGAAAGAAAATTCTGCCATACCCTGCCTCTTGTTCTACTCAGGCCTCCGAGGGATTGGATGAGGCCCACCCACATTGAGGGAGCACAATCTGCTTTGCTCAGTCTATGGATTCAAATGTTAATCTCATCCAGAAACAGCCTAGAATAATGTTTAACCAAATATCTGAGCACCCCGTGTCCCAGTCAAGTTGACACATACAATTAACCACACAATAACAAAATCACATATCCTTCTGCTTCACTGAGTCCCAAGGATTTGTCCCAGAAGCATGGGCTCTTTGAAATTTCATAGTCCCCCCTTGTCATCATGGCCTATGATATCACCTATCTTAGTTCAGCAGTTCCTAGCCTTGCTTGACATCAAAAATCTATAGTATTATAAAAACATGGATTTGGGGGCTTCCCTGGTGGCGCAGTGGTTGAGAGTCCGCCTGCCAATGCAGGGGACACAGGTTCGTGCCCCGGTCCGGGAAGATCCCACATGCTGCAGAGCGGCTGGGCCCATGAGCCATGGCCACTGAGCCTGCGCGTCCGGAGCCTGTGCTCCACAACGGGAGAGGCCACAACAGTGAGAGGACCGTGTACCGCAAAAAAACAAACAAACATGGATTTGGGGGCTCCCATTACAACATTCAGAATCTGAATTTTAGACCCATCTTACATCAGAATATGAGCCCAGGCCCATTTCCAAGGAATTTTAATAATCAACCTCACTAGGAAACAATGCTTTAACTATGTTATAAAGTACATAGAGTCCCTGGATGCAGTGACCCCAAAAGCCAGAGCAGGGATGTAATCGGTTTCCAATGATTTAAGTCCCTCGCTCTCATTCCACCTGACTTTTGCCCTCCTCCAGAACTTCCCCTTTGCCAGTTTAGGGGGAAACCAGGAAGATAGAGCCATTTGTTGAGTTACTAGTACATGGCAGGAATTGGACTATATACTTTACATATATTATTTCATTTTAATCCTCTAGCCAACCTTGTGACCAAAAAAAAGAGGTCTATTCTATAGATGAAAAACCTTTGAGGAGTTAAGTAATTTTCCCAAGAGATTAGTTAAAAGAGCTGGGATTTAAACTGCAATCCATTTGATTCCAAACACCATGGTTTTCCCACCACATCACACTTCATGGTTAGTTTAGGAATTTAAGATTAAATTGGATTGGAATGGATTGGAATGTTGGAATGGATTAAAGATTCAGGAAAGACATGCATCTTGTTCTTGGTGATCAGTCAATAATAGGTCAGTATGTTCAACTAGCTGACTAAACATGGAGAGAAGCAGGAGATAAGGCAGTTTTCCACTCCATTAGGAAGACCCATAGCCCTCGTTCGACAGAAATATTCAAAAACATGATCATACTCACAGGGGCATCAGACATTTTTATGAAATTTGCAATGTCCCTGTCCCACATCCCTATTCAACATAATAGGCATTAAATAAATGACTCTTGAATTTAAAAATGATATATAATTTACTTAGTACTTGTATTTTTTCAAGGAAGAGAGCCTTCAATAATTTCTTGTTTGTTTGTGTGCATCCTGAGAGTAAGAATAAGAATACTAGACATTTGCATAATCTAAATTTGAGAACTCTTGAGTAATTCCCCATTCAGTTTATTTTATCTTTAGATAAAAGGTGAATCAATGTTAAGTGTTTTAATCCGCTGTTCAGAAAGGTATCATATGGCTCCCTTTCTGAGTGACATAGAAAATAAGTATTTGGCTGGCACTAATAGTCCTGGAGATTATTCTTATTTAAGGGCCTACACAGTTCATTCTTTGGGTTTTCAATAAATGCTTACTGCCTGATTGATTTTGAGGAGTAGAAAGATTCTCTTACTAGTGAGAAATTTTAGAATGTTGTCACAGAACCTGTGTTCTGCTTGTATTCCCTTTCCTTTTCTTCTGAAAAACCTCCTTATATTTGCTAGTACCAGCAATGTAAGCAACACAGAAGTTCAGATTTGGAAAGATAAGAGTACTTAAGATGCACATGAAAAAAGGTATTACCAAACTGCATGCAGTATGAATGTATGATACAGAGTCAAAATTATTGTAACAGTACTAGTCAAAAATTCACTCCATCCCCTAGAACTTGGAGAATCTAGAGGATATAGCTACTAATTAATAAATGTATTCTGTGGCAACAGTCATCTGAATGATTTTACTAATCTTGCAATTTATGGGTTGTAGTGAAATGTCAGACAATGATTAGCACTTCCTTAGGCTCAATAACAAATCTGATATGAAGTATCTGTAAGGACACAAGTCTTAGTCAAAAGTGGCAGTTATTAATGGACTTTGTTAGTCTCTAGGTGGTTAACATGCAAACATCTTGGCAGATGTTGCAGTAGATCTCTATTTCTTTTTTTTTTTTTTATTGAAGTATAGTTGCTTTACAATGTTGTGCTAGTTTCTGCTGTACAACAAAGAGAATCAGCTACATGTATACATATATCCCCTCCCTCTTGGACCTCCCTCCCACTACTCGCCCCCCACCATCCCACCCCTAAGCAAGGATTCAGCATTGTTGATTCTTGGCTTCATCTCTTCTAATCCAAGAACGAATTTAATTTCCTTCTTCCTCCTCTCTCTCCTCTTTTCCCCCTTCCTTCCCTCAGTCCTTCCCTTTCTCTCTCCTCTCCGTTCCCTTCTCCTCCCCCCTCCATCTCTCACACCCTTCCTTCTCTCCTTTCCACAGGAATTTCTTGAGTCTCTACAATAGGCCAGATCCATGTTAAATCTTAAAGATACAATGATGAACACTATAGTGTCCCTAAATTTAAGATGCTTACAGAACGTCTTAAACACAACATAAAAAGAGATGGAATTCAGAGTGTAAGTCACTGATTACCTAGGCAGATTAAAGCAGGTTATAAAAATATTATCAGAGTAGAAAAAATTCAGCAAGTTTCAGTGGTAGCAAAAAAAGTAAAGAAATTCTGAAGTTGAAATTATATATGTTCAAATAAATTTGAGGCTGTTGAAAATTTACTGAAATTGCACAATTTCTAAGGCTTGACTACTTTATGATGAGAGAAAATCATAAAGCAGGTATTCATAATATCCAAATTCCTGATATACATTATATTTGATTATCAGAAATACTTTATTATTTAAAGTATAGCAAAGAATTTTACTACTGCTTTGAATATGTAACCATATTTGAGTAACATTCCTTTTATTTATTTCTTAAACCTAAAATGCACACTAAATTTTTTTTCTGAATCCATAACTATGTTTTTATTACATATAAGAAACTTTTTTCCCATGGTTAATTCATTTAACAAATATTTATTGAATACCTCCTATCTGCCAGGCACTGTGTCTGCAATAAGAAAAAAAAAAAAAAAAAAAAAAAACAACAAAAAAACAGGCAGACATGGTCTCAGCCCTCATAAAACTTGTATACTGGTAAACAGTCTCAAATTGTGTAATATAAATTATTGGCAAAGTAGAGTTTCCTTCAGAAAAATGCACTTTATAACAAACTTGGCTAAAATGCAAATATCCCAGTAAATAGGGCATGACTGCCTCTGATGTTTTAGAACCACAGTTCTGAAACCACAAAGCACAAGCTTAAAGTGAAATGGACTCAATTCAAATTCAGCTTTGTATCTTCTTGAATCTCTGACTCCATCTTTAGAATCAGAATAATAACCCCAACTTCACAGACCTATTGTGAAAATTACATGGGATGTCATGCAGGGAGGACCTGACACCCGAAAAGCTGTAGCTCTTGATGCTGCTACTACGTCTGTTTGTGTCTTATTTTGTAACTAAACTAGAAGATTGAATTGAAGTCAAATAAAACCTCAGTGCTTGCAAAATGGTATGTCTTGGTACATTTGTGTATTTATGATTGACTGAGGGATATCTGGATTTTTTAAAATTTAAATACCCTTGTTTGTAAAGTCTTTCTAAGTTATAAGACCCACTATTCTTTAATACATTTAGTATAGTCTGAGAATAATGCAGTATTTTCAAATGTAAGAAATTCCGGACCCTAAATGGAAGGGTGCTGGATTAAGAAATACTTGAACCTATGACTTTTGGCATGTGTGTGTGTGCGTGTGTGTGTAAGGGTGTGTGTGTTTGAGAACATTTCAGTGTCTCTGTGCCAGGATCATTATCATGAATTAATGGATTAGTAACAAAAATGTTGATATAGCAAGAGTCACGCTGAAAATGAATTTCCGGAAACATATTCTGATATCCGTAATTGCTTTTAGAACAAATAGGAAGTGTTCCACGCGTCTATTGATGATGGTAAAATCCCTAATTCGACTTTTCCCATTCATTAAAAAAATCATAATCAATTACAAATTGTGAGTTACCATATTCCAGTTGAGATTCTGTATCTCTAAATGACACAACTTAACAACTTGCTTCTCCCCTTCCCAAATCATTTGAATTACATCACCAAATGTTTGAAGAGGATGTTTAGAAGATGTTTTATACTTCTGATAGAGGTAAAAGAGTCACTTAAAATTAGAATAAAGAGTGTCTCATTTACTCGGAAAGAATTATAGTCTTAAAGAATTTAAAATGAAAATTATTTGGAAATCATCTAAAAAAGATAACTAGGTGGTAATATTTTCATTATTGTTTGCATTACAAAGTTTACTGCTTTATGTGTATATGCTCACATCTTCTTTTCTTTTTATTCCAATAAAATATGTGTGTTAAACATAACAAAATTAACCAATTATAAAATTGATCAAAAGAAAATTTCTAAAATGAATCCTAACATATTCTTCCTATGAAAAAAAACACTTAGTAACAAATTTTTTAAATCACATATAAGAAGCTACTTCAAACAATAGGATTTCTTTTTCCATTTCATTTCCTAGTCAGAGCAGCCATGTCATTATTTATTCATTTTTGCAAGACACACATGTCACAGATGTCCGTAGACTTTTTTATCCTTAAACAGCTTTATCAAAAGATGTATTACTTGTAAATCTGTATCATAAAAGAAATCTTTTTCTTTCTTGACCTGGTCTCTTCCCACCTTCACTTCCTTCATAAAGAAAGTGTCAAGGAGAAAGGATCACAGGAAATAGCTGTGGGGAGGATCTTAAGAAAATAAAAAAGCAGTTCATCTGGCTGCTGATGGTTGCTTATTTGGCATATAAGTGACTAGACTCTATCCAGATTATCTATCTCTTTACCACTATCTAACACTTAAAATAATTTTAAGGAAGCACCTTATAGGTCAGAGGTGTGCTTTGTCTCTGAGGAGCTCATCATGTTTGACAGGGGTTTTATTGTTTTAATCATTTTTTTAAATATTCCTGGAAAGAAAGCATAAGTGAGTTATCTGTTTATAAAGGCTGGGGGTATGGGGTGGTGGAAAGAACATGAAGAGGCCAGGTCAAGGAACAGGCTTACAGATTCAGCCCTGGAACTAGAATGCTAGGGTGCGTATGTGCATGTATTTGAATGTCCATTTCTGTCTTTACATCTCTCAGTTTCAGGATTTCACTGTTCTGTGCCTCTCTGCCTGGCTTCCCACTCTCAATCACTTCATCAAGCAATCCTTGACAAAGTTAATGTTCCCTTCTCTTGCCCTATATTTCTGAATTGGTCATTACCAATTTACCTTGTACGAGCCATAGGTTTCCCCCTTGTCCTGAATCTTGGATTCTGCCTCACTAAAATATGGCAGATTTGGGTGAATACATTTGGTCTGATGGTTCAAAATGCCCTGACACGCATGGCAGCTTGACAGTAACTTCAAGAGGGTAGTGAGAGGAGAGACATCTGATGAATACAGAGATGTCATAGATGTGTGTAGTGGCTTTTATTTAGAGACTCTGACAAGGAACATCTACTTCTACCATGACCAAGGCAAAGGGCAAAGGGATGGTACTGCCCCCTCATCCCCTACATAGCCAGCAAACCCCTACTGAGCACCATTGACCAGATACTGTGCTGAACCATACACTGAATGCAAAAGCAAAGGAGTCCACGTTCTACCTTTCTGAATTTTGAAATGCTGTCCAACAGAAGAGTTAGGCATGCAGACATACCCAATTATAAAGGGAAATGAGTTATAGTAGGCTATAAGCTTTTTAAAAGGTTGTGAGAGTATGGAGAATAGAGTAATCCCATGCATTCATATATGTGATTTATTCCCCCTCCCCCCTTTCAGGCTGCCTTAAGGTATAGTCTAATCTGATGTCATCTGTATAAAATTTTAGTTAATGCAGGGCAGCAAGGAAAGTCATAAAATATAACGTTCTCTGGATCATTCTTACACCCTCAATACTGCCCTCCCATTTGAAGGGCCCCTTGCCCAGTTGCCTGATGGCTAATGTTTTCCAAACCTGGAAATTCTGACTAGAACTCTAGTACTTGTGGGTAGACTGGGCCAGAAATGTCATAGGTACACCCTTCTCAACAAACACCCTGACAAGTTTCTTTTCTGGGGGGGGAGGGGGGCTCTGAATATCAGTGACAGAGATAAAACACTAGCTCTGGGGGGGTCTGTGGGTTGGTACTTCCCATCTACAAGTAATCATTTAATTGAAAAAGTAGTTTTGATTTATTAGAGATAAAAGTGACTGGCAAAGTTTACCAGGAATATATTAGCATAAAATGACAATTCTCAATTTGTAAGTGAACATGTGAAAAGTGACAGATGATTAATCCTGACTTGGTCAGTAATACTTGAGTAATCAAAAGTTGGGAGACATTCTGAAATACCCACTGGTGGATGGTAGGCAATTTAAACATGTTCCAGTGTTCTTGGAGTATTTTCACTCATACTTGTGCATGTGTCAAACTCTGCGGCAACATGCCAAAGTCAGAATGGATTGATACCAATAAAGCACTGGGAACTAAGATAGGGTTTCGTATAGAGCATAGATACCAATCTGGTATTGTACACCTAGTAAGAGATGAATTTCAACCAAAGGAAAGAGAATTTTATCAGCTCTTCAAAATTGTGGTACCAAGGTTGATGCTGGATAACTTTAATTTCATTCGTTTTCCAAAGAAGCTTTCCTTTCTTCAGATGCAAGTTTTTGAATCTTTTGCCTGAGTTTCTAATTCTGAACGTACACGAAAGATTCAAAAACATATTATCTACACAAGGAGCAAAAAAAAGACTAGGAGAATTTTTTCTAGTATAAAGTTTAATAAGTAGTTAATTTGAGGGAAGGTAGATTGGTGCAGCCACTATGGAAAACAGTATGAAGTTTTCTCAAAAACCTAACAGTAGAACTACCATATGGACTAGCAGTTCCGCTCCTGGGTATATATATCTGAAAAAATAAAACACTAATTCAGAAATATAAACGGACCCCAATGTTCATAGCAGTATTATTTACAATTGCCAAGTTACAAAAGCAACCTCAGTGTCCATCAACAGATGAATGGATATTCAGTGGAATACTACTCAGCTATAAAATAAAGAATGAAATGTTGCCATTTGCAACAACATGGATGGACTTGGAGGGTATTATGCTGAGTGAAATAAGTCAGACAAAGAAAGACAAATACTGTATGATATCGTCTAACGTGGAATCTAAAAAAATACAACCAACTAGTGAATATAGCAAAAAGGAAGCAGACTCACAGATATAGAGAACTAGTGATTACCAGTGGGGAGAGGGAAGGAGGGAGGGGCAAGATAAGGCTAGAAGATTAAGAGCTACAAACCACTATGTATAAAATAATAAGTTAGGGCTTCCCTGGTGGCGCAGAGGTTGAGAGTCCACCTGCCAATGCAGGGGACACGGGTTCGTGCCCCGGGCCGGGAAGATCCCACATGCCGCGGAGCGGCTAGGCCCGTGAGCCATGGCCGCTGGGCCCGCACGTCCGGAGCCCGTGCTCTGCAACGGGAGAGGCCACAACAGTGAGAGGACTGCGTACCACAAAAAAAAAGTAATAAAATAAAATAATAAGTTACAAGGATACATTATACAACACACGGAATATAGACAATAGTCTATAATAACTATAAATACATTATAACCTTTAAAAATTGTGAATCACTATGCTCTACACCCAAAACTTATGTAATATTGTACATCAACAGTACCTCAATTTAAAAAATAGTTGATTTGATGTCACAAGATGCAATAAATTACCATGACCTTAAGTTTTCAAGCACTAAGTAGATTTTCCCCTGATCAATATAGAAATTAATTATTATTCCATAAATCCCTCTTGAATTCCAAACTGTTTATTTTGGCAATACTGAGAGAGCACTCCTTGTTGTTGACATTAAAATCATCCTAAAAATCGCAATAATGTGATATCCTTACCCTATTTTACCCATGGCTGAAAACTACATCCTTACTTGCAGCATATCTCTTCTTTAGAGTCATTCATTCAAATCAGCTTCAAGAAACATATTCACAATATGAGTAAAGCAAATACACACACCCACACACACACACACACTTAGTTTATTGAACTTAAGTTGATCCTGACAAAAGAAAGTAATTTTCATACCTTTGAGTATTTCACTAATAAATAGCTGCACACTAATCAAAACCTTGGTAAAATCCATTTGCTGCATTATAAATGTATCTATGAAGGACTTTATATATTCATTGATCTAGTTGTGTTTTTTTTTAATTTGTCTAATGACCAGAATCTCGTATTCCCAATCATTGAATAGTCTATGCTCTCTCAATGGTTATCAATCTACATAAGAAGGGAAAAACTCAGCGTAGTGGTGGTGTATTAGGGTTCTCCAGAGGAACAGAACCAACAGGAGAGATAGACAGTTAGATAGATAGATAGATAGATAGATAGATAGATAGATAGATAGATAGACAGACAGATGTGTACATACACATATAAGTTGGCTCATGCAGTTGTGGAGCCTTAGAAGCCGCACAGTCTGCCATCTGCAAGCTAGAGACCCAGAAAAACCTGTGGTGTAATTTGGTCTAAGTTCAAAGGTCCAAGAACCAGGAGTGCAGATGTCTGAGGGCAGGAGAAAATTGATGTCCCAGCTCAAGCAGAGAACAGATAGATTGGCTGATACCAACCCACATTGGTGAGAGCAATCTTCTTTACTCAGCCTACCAATTCAACTGCTAATCTCTTCCGAAAACACCCTCACAGATACACCAGTAGTAATGTTTTACCAGCTATCTGGGCATTCCTTAGCCTAGTCAAGTGGACACATAAAATTACCCATTACAGGTGGTGCTATCAGCTTCATTAGCAACATCACTGCTGACACTCAGCCTTTTATGTGGCTGGCACTATGCTAAGCATTTTATTTGTATGATCTCAGTCCTCTCAACAATCCAATGTGACAAGTGCTACATAATAATTATCTCCGTTCTTTAGATTAGGAAATTGAGGCCTAGAGAAATAGGGTAACTTGTCCAAGATCACAGGGTAAGAGGCAGAACAGGTGTTAAACACACAGGTCTGTCTGACATCTAAAGACCACATCCAAACCCCTCATCCTCTAACTGCCCATGTCCAACTTGATAACAGGTGCTTGGTTATTTTACAACATCCTATACCTGTAAAACATATGTGAAAGTCAAGTGATATTGATGTTATTGGTTAAGTAAACAACATAATTTGTGGACTTTCTCCAGTTGGGAGCTTTCTTTTATTTACTTATTGTTTATACCCTATTTTGTCATAGAGATAAAACTAAGATTTAATACCAAAAAAATATCTTCATAAAAAGCAGTTGTGGGGCTTCCCTGGTGGCACAGTGGTTAAGAATCCACCTGCCAATGCAGGGGACACGGGTTCGAGCCCTGGTCCGGGAAGATCCCACATGCCGCGGAGTGACTAAACCTGTGCGCCACAGCTACTGAGCCTGCACTCTAGAGCCCACGAGCCACAACTACTGAGCCCGCGTGCCTAGAGCCCATGCTCCGCAGCAAGAGAAGCCTCCGCAGTGAGAAGCCCGCGTACCGCAACGAAGAGTGGCCCCCGCTCCCCACAACTAGAGAAAGCCCACACACAGCAACAAAGACCCAGTGCAGCCAAAAATAAATAAATAAAATTAATAAATTTATTTTAAAAAAAAGAAAAAGTTAAAAACAAAAAAAAAGCAGTTGGTCAGGAAACCGATCTGGCAAAAACAGTATGTTTGAGGCAGAGTTACACTGGTTTTCATGCATTCATGTCACTCTACACCTTCTTTCTTCCCAGCGCCTAATGGGAAAGCATTAAGTTGACCTAAACTCCAAGTTTCCCGGGGTTTGGCAGGCTGTCTGGTCTTGAGGGCTGCTATGACCACACAAGCAGTCCAAAGAGCTGCTTCGGGACTAGGCCCCTCAGAGTGTGGCCGTTAAGACTGGTGTGGGTGGCAGCAGTTAGCAGACCGCAGGGCCAGGTTCCTGTAACGGTTCTCTCAGAATCCGGGGGGACAAAAGGATTCTCTTCCACCCCTTCCACATACCCCAGTTAATCCAGAAAAGTTGATTGGATGGAGGGAGGTTTCCACTCCAACTAGAAGAGCAAGTTGGGGAGGCAACATTCCACCACAGTGTGGGGATGTGCCAGGCTTCCAAGCAGCCGTGTGCTGAGTCCCAGCAGCGCTTGGGTACGAAGTAGGCCTGTCAATGTACGTGTCAGCGTTCGTCCCGCAGGTGTGACTCAGCCGGGAATTCACTCTACTGCGGGGGCGGGCCTGTCCCTTTCATTTCTCTCAGGATTTCCTGGGAGTTGAAGGGTCATGAGAAGCTGCCAGAATGAGCATGGGCAGATGGCAGTGAAGGTTTCACGTCAGCAAAGAAGGAGCACTTTTGTTTTTTTCAGGAGTGGCAAGTCAAAATGCAGCCCTTAACACCAGAGGCTCACTAGGGAAGTCAAAAAGAAAAGCACGTGGGCATTCACATTAGGCAGAAAAGGATCCACGGAGCTGTTAGAAAACCGAGGGAGATAGAAGCTAAAGAAGTTTTCCTACTTATACATTGATGATGTTTATCTGCAGAGACTACTTCTGGTACTTTATATACTATTTAGGGGCCCTTAAAATTTAATTCATTATAAATATATTTTAAATTCAAAGTTTCAGAATAGTAACTCAAACATTTCAGAAATTTCTCTTTTTACTTACATTGTGTTTTGCCTCTACTGCAAGGTGAGCAGCTCAGATACAGTAACCCGCCCACAATTATTGACTCCTACCTCCAGCCTTGCTTCTGAATATTCAAGCACACAGCTGTGGGAGTGAAGTGAGAGGCAGGAAACCTGAAAGTGAAAAAACTCACTCTGTTTTACATAAACTCAGGCACTTTGGGGGTTGGGAGATGTGTTTTCCAGAGTGTTAGACACACTTCTTCAGTCCTAATTGAGAGGGTTGTTATCAGCATCTTGTAATTGCAAATGCCAAATTTAAACATCAATTTAAATTAAACAGGAATGAACAAAGAAAAATACAAACACACTCTATAGAAAAGCTTCAATTTCCTAGATTATCTGCATTTATTTTTTTGTTTGTTTGTTTGTTTGTTTTGTGGCCATGCCACACTGTTTGCGGGATCTTAGTTCCCGACCAGGGATCGACCCCGGGCTCCGGCAGTAAAAGCGCCAAGTCCTAACCACTGGACGGCCAGGGAATTCCCTGCATTGATTTACATGGATAGTTATCTAGGTCCGTATCTGGATACTGCATTTTCAACATGCGGTAAAGGAATATATATGGACATTAGAATCATAAAGATCAAAGTCAGGTTTCCCTGGTGGCGCAGTGGTTAAGAATCCTCCTGCCAGTGCAGGGGACACGGGTTCAAGCCCTGGTCCAGGAAGATCCCACATGCCACGGAGCAACTAAGCCTGCACTCTAGAGCCTGTGAGCCACAACTACTGAAGCCAGCGTGCCTAGAGCCGGTGCTCCGCAACAAGAGAAGTCACCGCAATGAGAAGCCCGTGCACCGCAACAAAGAGTAGCCCCCGCTCACCCCAACTAGAGAAAGCCCGCATGCAGCAACAAAGACCCAACGCAGCCAAAAATAAATAAATAAATATTTTTTTAAGTAAAAAAAAATAAAGATCAAAGTCAAATCTAGACCCTACGACATTAAAGCACTTCAAATGTCATTGGATGAATCACTTATGTGCTCAAAGCCATGGGTCCTCATCTAAAAAATGAGGAAGAATAATATCTACATAATACACGTAATAGAGAATGAAGTTCCCCCCAGTTTGTACACTTTGGGAGAGCAAATAATCTGAGGTTTATGGGGTCCCCCCACATTGCTATAACCTTCAATACCTAAGACATTGCCCAGCACTCAAATATTTGTTGAATAAATGAATATCATACACAAAAAAGAGATTCCATATATGAAATGTCTATCCCCTATTTAATTAATAAATGTTTGTTCCTTCATTAACCTCCACCTAACTCCATCTTCATTCCTACCATACTATTTCAAATGTTTAAGGCTGAATTATTTTGACTCAATTCATACAGTAGATTTATGTTCAGATATTCTTAGACATTTACACTAAGAATTATCTTTTCTATTATTTCCTTTATTAAATTAATTAGCAGGACTATTAATTCAACCTCCAGAATATATCTCAGATCCATCCACTTCTGTCCACTTCCACTGTCACTATCTAATCTAGGCCACGATCCCCAAATGGATTCTTGCAATAACCTCTTAACTGGTGTTTCCCATTTTGCTATGCCCTTACAATCCATAGCTGGATCTCCAGTCTCATCATGTACCATTTTCTTCTCTCTTACCCATGCTGCAACCATCCAGACTTCATTTCTGTTCCTCACATATCAAGCTCTTTCTGGTCTCAAACCTTCATACTTGTTATTCACTCTGCCTAGGAATGCTCTTATTCTGGCTCTTGTGTGTGAGCTTCCTGCACATTCACCTGCTCAAACACACCTCTTCAGAGAGGCTTTCCATGTTTACCAGGTTTTCCCTACCATGTTTCTTCATATTTCTTATTTATTTGCTCACTGATTTAACCTAGGCTAAAATTGGCACCACCATTTACTGGCTGTGAGAACTTAGGCAACATACTTAACCACTCTTAACCTTAGTAACTTCACCTATAAGATAAGGGTAATAATAATACCAATCTCACAGAGTTGTGAAGAATAAATGAGATGTGAGAAAAGCTCTGAACGTTACCTAGAACATGCACTTGCTCGCTTAATATTAGTTATTTCTATAATTTTTATTATTATGTTCACCTGCAAAACTACAGGTTCCTTGAGGTCAGGGACTGCATCTGGTTTTCTTCATCACAGCCTTGCTAGTTCCTAAAACTGTGCTGGCACTAAGTCATCAGTAAATGTTTGTTTGCTAAATGAATAAATGCTACCTAAACAGGCCACATACATTTCAGCTAAAGAGCTTCTTGTAAATATACATGCATGTTTAAATATGCATAAGTTAATTTACTGCAATAACTACATAATGTAAAAAAGAAGAGAGAAATTGCTATTTGACAAATTCTCACCAGGTCTACCAACACTACCCTAGCCAAGCCACTGGGATTATTCTAGTAGCCTCATAATTAGTCTCCTTTCTTCTACTCTCACCTCCTTACAATCTATTCTCCTCACAGAAATCAAAGTGATCCTATTAATACACACATCAGATTATGTCACTCTTGTGCTTAAAATCCTCCAATAGTTTCCCATCGAACTTGCAATAAAGTCTAAACTCCTTGCCATAGCTGAAGGCTTACGTGATCTGGCTGCTGCCTGATTCTTCAAATTTATCTTCTACCACTCTGTTCCCTGGTACCACTAAATGTCTGACTTTTTCCCTACCAGCCTCACTCATGCCGTTCCAGTCAGGAAAATAGAATTTTTAAATTTAGAAATTAATATAAAATTAGAATAATCAAAAAGAACAGACATAGCAAAAAACATAGTAAGGGACACAGAGGTAAGAAAGCAAACAAAATTAATGAAACTAAAGAACTGAAAAGTAGTAGAGAGAAAATAGTAGAAAAAGAACTTCCAAAGAAGATCCAACATTTGCATAGAGGGCATACCCAAGAAGAAAAATTAAAATTTTTAACAAAACAAATATTTAAAGTTACAATTTAAGAAAATTTTCTTTAAATGTGGATTTGGATCTCTATATTACAAAAGCACACCGTGCCATGACAGAAAAAATTGACCCACAATGGTCAATAACTAGTCTTATAGTAATAAAATTATTGAATGCTTGAAATGAGAGAATCAGACATCCAGGCAAAAATATCAAGTTATTTATAAAGAAAGGAAATTATATTGGAATCAAATTTCTTCATATGAATTACCAATGTTAGAAACAATGGAGCAATGCCTGCAAAATACTCCACAGAGAAAGGGTGAATCAAAAATTTTATATCCAGCCAAACTGACCCTCAAGAATAAAAATTACAGATGTTTTAAATATGCACAAATTCATGGAATATTGTTCTCATGGACACTTCTCAGGGAAACTACTAGAGGAAAAGCTTCAGTCAACCAAGACATAACTGGAGAACTACAGCAAAAGGACTTGTAACGACCATTGAATGTATTTAACTCTGCAATTAAGACTAACACAAACCACAGTTTATGGTGAAGGAACATAGTGCAAACTGTATATGCCTGACAATAGAATAAGAACTCAATTTTTTTTAAATGGGAGGGAAAAGGGAAAGAATGGAGTAGAATAGTAAGTAATTCCATCTGCAGTAGCCAAGAGTCAAGTGCTATAATTTAAAACTGACTTATAAGCATATATAACTCTATAAAATAGAACATTAAGAAAGATAATTGACTACAATTGGAGAGTGAAAGAGAGACAGAAATGAGGAAATAAGAGTAAACAAACTACTTTTATCATCATAAAAGGAAACTAATAGATTCTGTTTGAAGATTACGACCAGTGACATTACATAAAGATATAATTATGATAATATTAAAATAAAATAAAATAAAAACCTCCTTAAATCTCAGCAAAATTTCACACTGAAAACAATCAGCAGACAAAGAAAACACACCATGTAGTAATAGACTTTTTAAAAAGTTATAAAATAAAAACATGATATAAAATAATAACAAAACTAAGACCCAACACCTCTGTCAAATCAATAAATGTAAATTGTCTTGATTCATGTATATAAAAGAAAATTTTTACAGATTAAATCACAAAGTAAAACCCTACTCCATGCCAAATACAAGGCAAAAACCTAAGATCATCTTAAAATAGAAGAGAAATCAAAGGTCTACCAAACAAAAATGAATAATATAAAGAAGTCATAATCTTCATCTCAAGCAAGGTGGAAGTCAGAACAAGCAGATTTAAATAAAGCAAAGAAGACAACTTAATAATGTCAAAGGGTTCAATTCCCAGTAAAGATATTACAGTTAAGTCTATCTATGCAACAAATAGCAGCATTCATTGGGCAGAAACTACAGGAGACATAAAGAGAAATAAACACAAACATGCTAATCTTGGGAGACTCCAATTCATCTCTCCAGTGCATGATTAATCAGGTAGGAAAAAATAAGTAAGGATACAATGACCTAAATATCATAATTGATATAATGCAAATGATTCATATAGTATAAACACCATAACCTGAAATTAGAGAATACACTTCTTTTCCCAAAAATGACCAATAGAAAACTTTACAAAATCTAAAAAAATAGAACCATAAAAGTAACATTCTTTGATCACACTACCTAGAGACTATTAATCACACTATTAATAATGGTGCAGATATTCTAAATAATATATTAGCAAAAAGAATCCAGGAGCTCATTTAAAAAAACAAACAAACAAAAAAACATTGTTACCAACTGAGATCATAATGGTCCACTACTAGAAACTCTATTAATGCAGTTCATATTGACAAATCTAAAGAAAAAAAGTGTAGGATCTCTCCATAGATGCTGAAAAAGTGTTGGACAAAATTCATCCACCTTTCCTGATACAACAAACAAATAAAACAACCAAGAAAACATTGAAATAAAAATAGGAGGCTATCTTGTTGCAATAAAATGTATCTAATTCGAAACAAAGCCATCATAATGCTTCTGACTTTTATGGAAGTGTTTTCATTGTGTTGGCTAGTATCCACTAACACTACTACTATGCAACATTGTGTTGGAGTTATTAGTACCATTACCCAATAGAAAAAGATTATATATATAAAAATTGGAAGAGATGAGTAAAAATACCACTAATTATAGATAACATGGTAGTATAATTAGAAGATTCAAGAGGTTTTATTAAAAACTACTACAAACAATAAGAGAATTCACTAATAATGAAGTACAAAATCAATGTGCAAAACTGAGTTGTTTTTATATATCCAAACAACCAGTTAGAAGATTTAATAGGAGAAAAGAGTTCATATATAACAGCAACAGAAAAGATAAAGTACATAAACTTAATGTCAAGAAAAATGTGAGACCTGTTAAAAATAAAATTTAAAATAATACTGATGGCCACAAAATAGCCTTTCTACAAATGGAAAGTCCATGTTATTGGGTAGGAAGGCTAAACATCATATATGTGTCAGTTCTCTCTAAATTAACTTGTAAATTTAACATGATCTCAGTGAAAGCCCAATAGTTCTAAGCTATATCACCAGATGCTAAATTTAGTAAGAAAAATAAACATAGAAGGGGACCAGCCCTAAAAGACATTAAAACAATTTTAAAACTTAAATAATTAAGAGTAGCATAGTGGTCCATTAGCAAAATAGAAATTCCAGAAGTAAGTGTATCAGATACATACAGGAATTGAGTGTATAAAAAAGATGCCATCTCAAGTCATTAGGAAGAAAAGGGACTGGTCGATAAATACTTTAGGGATAAGTAAAGTAATATCCATATCTTACTTCATATGCCAAAATAAATTCCAAAGGTACCAAAGATTTAAATTTTTTTAAATACAACCATAAAACAGTAAGAAGGAAAGCTGGAACGATTACTTTATAAATTTGGAGTTAGGAAGGTCTGTCTAAACTTTTATGACTCAGAATCCCCAAGTCATAAATTATTTTTTTGGTAAATTTGGACACAGGCGAATTTTTTTTTTAATTGCAGAAAGAAAGTCATGAACAAAGTTTTAAAAAAGACAAACTGTGAGAAATATTTAGAACTCACCACACAGGGCTAGATTCTCTAATATACTGATATAAATTGGTAAGACCATTACCATTTTCAAATACAGAAAAAGGAAATGAAATTTGCTCTTAAATAAATGACAAGATAATCAACCTCCCTTATAAAAAAAGAAATATAAACAGAAACCACACAGGATATCACTTTCTACCTCTCAGTTGGCAAAAATCCAAAGTTAGCAAACACATTCGGTTGATAGGACTCTGAGGGAAAAATAGCATTTTCTCATGCATTGCTGATGGGAGTATAAGTTGGCCGTATGCTAATATCTATACATCTTACAAATGTATATACCCTTCACCCTAGCAATTCCACTGCTAGGAAAACCCAGATATCCACTAGTGGTGTGTGGAATGCTGCCTGTACATTAGTACAAGATTAGTCATTGCAACAAAAAAATTTGAAAATATACTAATGTCCATCAATATGTAACTAGCTAAATAGTTAGTAGTATGTCCATATAATGGAATTACAGGTAGTTGTTAAAAATTGAAAGCAGAAACTCTCCCTGCACTGATATCAAGTGGTATCCAAGGTATATTAAGTGAAAATAGTGTGATTAAGCAAAAGTAGAATAGTGTTTGTTAAGTGAAAAGAGAATAGAGTGTGTAGTATGTCATCTTTTGGGTAAAAAGGAGAAAAATAATGTAGCTATATTTTCTTGTATATGCATAAAGGAATTCTAAATGAATACTCCAAGATTGATAATAGCTGTTATGGGCTTCCCTGGTGGCGCAGTGGTTAAGAATCTGCCTGCCAATGCAGGGGACATAGGTTTGAGCCCTGGTCCAGGAAGATCCCACATGACGCGGAGCAACTAAGCCCACGAGCCACAACTACTGAGCCCACGTGCCACAACTACTGAAGCCCCCGCGCCTAGAGCCCATGCTCCGCAACAAGAGAAGCCACTCCAGTGAGAAGCCCGCACACCACAACAAAGAGTAGCCCCCGCTCACTGCAACTAGAGAAAGCCCTTGCACAGCAATGAAGACCCAACGCAGCCAAAAATAAATAAATTAAATTAAATTATTTTTTAAAAAGATTCCTCTTTAAAAGTCATGAGGGACACAAAATAATAAAAAATAAAAAAGAATAATAGCTGTTATCCAGAGGGTTGGACCTAGGGGCAAACTAAAAAATGAACGACATGGATATAAAAGACGCTTTTCACTGTATAACTTCTTATGTTTTTTTGAACAACAAGAATGCTTTATTCAAAATTAAATTTAAAAGATTTAAATAAAAAAGAACAATTTGTTATGAAGGTAATACTGTCTTATGTTTTTCTTAATTTTTAAAAATGTAATTCTAATTTTATTTCTTAATTTTTAAATTTAATTCATTTTTTAATTTTTTGCATTATTTATCATATCTAATAAAATTTTGAAGGCATTAGTTGAGTTTTCATCTCACTGTACACTATTTACTTTTTAATAAAAGTTTAGCATTTCCATAATCCTAAATATTTCCAGCAGGAAAGGACATAGAAGAGCCAGGCTATAAAATTGATAACTTTTCAACTGCAAATGGTTTCATCCCCAGTAGTTTGCCGAGTGTGTAGTTTCCTTGTCATTTTTTCTGGTTGGCAGAATCCTTATGATCAAAGTATCTTTACTAATACATAAAGCTCACTTAGAACACATCTACTGATAATAAACTTCAAAGGCAGTGAAATCCATAGCTGTACAAAGATTCCTGTGTTGTGACATGCTACCAATTTTTAATTAATCAGTGTATATATCTAGTGTATTAAATGTAAGAAATGACATTTGACACTCACCCCAAATTTGTTCAGGGAATTTCATTGGAAATAGTAAGAGGTGGTCAATTCCTACTGCCCCATCCAAGCATGCACAGCCATCCTGGCTCCAGACGAGCCACTGGTGCCACCTTCTCCTCTCATGAGGTCTGCAAGCCAACGGAGAAACTTCAGTTCCCACATCCTATAGCTCAACCAAAGATTGGCACCAGCCCTATCCCCTTCTGATTAAAATAAGAAAATATGGTCAAATCACAACATAGTGATTTGATATTTCTGTGTGTTTCAAAATGATCACCAGGATAAATCTAGTTTCCATCTGTATCATACAAAGATAGTGTTGTAGGTCAATTATGCTTCAAAAACAAATAAATTCATAGAAAAAGAGATCAGATTTGTAGTTACCAGAGGCAGGGGGTGGAACGAGAAGGAAGTGGATGAAGGCAGTCAAAAGGTACAAACTTCCAGTTATAAGATAAATAAGTACTAGGATGTAATGCATAACATGATAAATGTAATTAGCACTGCTGTACTTCATATGTGAAAGTTGTTAAGAGAGTAAATCCTAAGCGTTCTCATCGCAAGGAAAAAGATTTTCTATTTCTTTAATTTTGATGATGGATGTGATATATGTGATAATGGATGTTCACTAAACTTATTGTGATTATATTTCATGCTGTATGTCAGTCAAATCATTATTCTGTACACCTTAAACTTATACAGTGCTCTATGTCAGTTATATCTCAAAACTGGAAGAAAAAAATAAAAAATAAAAAAATAAAATAACCCAAAGAAGACATTCCTATTTTTGTCATTATTATATCTGTATCTTAAATTAACTTCAAAAACAATATTCAAATAGTAAAAAAAATAATAATTCTATGGCAAAGATGAGGAGGGCTGTGAGTAGCCATAAACATTCAAGTTTTTATAACTATTGCAATATAAATATTTTGTTTAGTCAAATAATGCCTGTCATTGTTTCAAAAACCACCTGCAAAACCTAGCTTTGAGAATAGCATCCAGGGACTAAGTAATCCGTGGCCATGGTGGGCACCATTTGCAAAGGGATTAGTAACATACACAGTCACTTTCAATTCAGCTTAAATTTCAGTCTGAATTTGAGCAGCATCATGCTGACACAACACATTCATAACAAGAGAGGAGTTTCCTGTTCTTTTTATGAAGCTTTGTAACCTTGGTTTCTGGGACTCCTTGTTTTGGAAAAAAAAAAAAAAAATCACTTCCTGATAATTTCTCTGTTGAAGAGAAAACTAATTAAAAGAATAATTGGGAAATGAACATGTTTTACATAAAGATATGCAAGTGATCTTTTTTTTATTTTTAATTCAACTTAAATTCTGACTACACATTATTTTTCTCTATAAGTATGCACAAGGGAAAAAATAAATAAAATACTTCTGCTTGCTGGGTGCTTCTAATAGGTGTTCAGTAGCACAAAGACCACAGAAACCACATGATTGTGACAATTACTATGGCAACTAACAAAATTTTCAAATTGAAATACCCACAGTCCAGGCTGCCCACACAGAGCTCTTAGATTTGACACCCATTTCCACTTCAATGTATGTGTGCAAATTTGGAAGCCTCTGTCATCTTGTAACCACAGTGAAAACAACTGCCTACGTTAACCCTGCTACTTGATTTTCAGTTGACTGTTCCGTACGTCAGGGAGTATCTCTTGCAGCACTCCATTAAAAAATGAAGACCAAAAAGTTGGCTGCCCATCTAGAAAACTGCACATAAAGCCTGAAGCACACACGGTACTAAATTAGCAATATCATCCATATGTTTTCTCCTCTGTGTACTCAAGTTCATTAAAAATAGCTTCCATCACATAGTGTATCTTTTTCTTCTCCTGACTCAGATCATCATTTTAATCTGTCTGATTTAATTATCTAAAACCAAGCCCCTCACGTCAGAGAGGGCCTTTCCTCAAATAAATATCACACAGGAAAGCTGATGTGTAATAAAATTGTAAATGGTTTGGTCAGAATGTTCTGTTTTGTTTTTAGAGACAACAGAATTTCAGGAATCTTTTGGCTCGTTATCATGTGCTGATGAGGAAAGTCTCAATATGGACATCAAAGCCATTTGGAAAAGGCTGAAAAGACAAGGAAAGTGTAAATAATCCTCTGTCCTGGCAACACACCCTTCTAATTGGGAAAAAAAAAGTCATTGGACAGAATTCTGCTATGCTCAGCAAATGTCACTATGTGATTTTCTCTTCCTGCTTCTACTTCAGTAGAAACAAGAAACAGGAAATTTTAGGACAAGAAAGACAGAGGAAATGATGTGCATCTTAGCAGGACAAGCACACAAGAAAGGCAAATGGAGATCTCTTCTGCTAGGACATATGAAATTGGGATATACGAATTCACTATTGAGATAGAAATTTTCCTATCAGCAGCAAAAACATCGTCGTCATCATCATCATCATCATCATCATAATTAGCAACCCAACACTCCCTGAGTGCTTATACATACCAGGCATTGTTAAAAGTGTTTTACATGAATAGGCTCATTTCAGCCTCGCTTTCAGTGTACCACTGCTGTCTCCAACTGCTAAGCAAGTCGTAAGGTGTAGAGTGGAGCCAGTATTTAAACCCAGGCAATCTGTTTTCAGGTTTTAAACCCTGAAGAGAGAATAGGTAGGTGTCTGGAAAAGTCTATAATATTTCCCCTTGGAGTCTGTTGCCTTTCAAAGTCTGCACACAAAAACAAAAACCATAATTTACAATAGTGATGTTTGATGAGACCAGTGTTTAATGAGAAGATATACCTATAGTTGGAAAATGTCATCTGGGTATGGTTCTGACTAGGGGATCAGAAGAGCTAGGCTCCCACAACCAGCCTATGGCAGCAAACCTTAGTGTCCAGAGCAGCATTTTAAAAGGTGAATAAGTCTAAAGTTAGTAAGATGGAAGCAAATGGAAGCAAAAATACAATCAACTCTTGATTATTTGTGATTTATGGCTAGGAAATACAGGTCATTCAAACAGCTACTTTAGCCGATAAGTTCAACCTTCTGCCCGTGAAAACCTTGTGCATTCAGTTTTTATTACTGCTGTAACAAATTACCACAAATATAGTAGCATAAAACAACACAAATTAAGTGTCTTATAGTTTAGTAGTTCAGCAATCTAGTATGGGTCTTACCGGACTACAAACCAGGTATCTGCAGGCTGCATTTCTTTCTGGAGATTTTAAGGGAGAATCTGTTTCTTACTCATTTGGGTTATTTGCAGAATTTAGTTCTTTGTGATGGGAGAAGGACTGAAGTCTTGTCTTCTTGCTTCCTGTAAACTGAGGCCCATTCCCAGCTTCTAGAAGCTGCCACATTCCTTGGCTCATGGCCCCCTCGCTCACCTTCAAAGCCAGCAATGGCAAGTTGAGTTCTTCAAATCTCTCCTCCTTCCTCTTCTGTCTCATCTCTCTGACCCAATCAGAAAAGTTTCTTCCCTTTTTAGGACTCACGTGATTATATTGTGCCCATGCCATTAACCCAGGATAATCTCCTGACTTCACGGTCCATACCTTTGATTATACCTGCAAAGCTCCTTTTCCATGTAAGGTAGAATATATACAGTCCTACCCAGTTCCACAGCTCACATCTCTAGGTCCATAGATAAAGCCAGGAACATCCTTGGAGGACATTATTCTGCAACCTCATTTATGAATAGGAAGCACAGCTAGAAGGTTTTGTTTGTTCCTCTTTTTCTCTTTAACAGCTTTATTGAGGTGCAATTGATGTACGTTGAACTGCACATGTTTAAAATGTACAACTTTATGAGTTTTGACATTTGTATACAGTATACACCCATAAATCTGTCACCACAATCAATATAATGAATATACCCATTATTCCTAAAGGTTTCCTTGTGACCCTTTTTAACCCATCCCTCCCTCCTTCATCTCATTCCCAGGCAACCATTGATCTGCTTTCTGTTATTATAGATGAGTGTGTATTTTCTAGAATTTTATATAAATGGAATTACACAGTATGTACTTTGGGGGGGGGTCTGCCTTTTTTCAATCAATAATACTACGTGACCTAGCCATTCCACGCCTATGTACTACTATTTTATTTATTTGTTTTTGGCTGCGTTGGGTCTTTGTTGCTGTGTGTGGGCTTTCTCTAGTTGCGGCGAGCGGGGGCTGCTCTTCATTGCGGTGCGCGTGCTTCTCTTGCGGTGGCTTCTCTTGTTTCAGTGGCTTCTCTTGTTGCAGAGCCCAGGCTCTAGGCATGCTGGCTTCAGTAGTTGTGGCTCACGGGCTCTAGAGCGCAGGCTCAGTAGTTTTGGTGCACGAGCTTAGTTGCTTCGCAGCATGTAGAATCTTCCCGGACTAGGGATCAAACCCGTGTCCCCTGCATTGGCAGGCGGATTCTTAACCACTGTGCCACCAGGGAAGTCCCTCCTATATACTACTTTTATTGTTTCTGGCTGAGACAATGTGTTAAGAAGAGAAAAGAGACTAAGAACAACCTGAGCTTTTCCGACCTCCAGTCCAGCTCAGATACAAACCCTGGGCTAACTTAGACATATGAAATCTTCGACACTCAGACAATATTCTGTTCTATCCATTAGTTTTTGCTGTGTAAGAAACTATCCCTGAAACTAAATGGCTTAAACAGTATCACTTCTCTGTGAATCAGTGATTTAAGCTGGTATTTGCTGGGTCATTCTGCTAGGATTGGCTATGCTCACTCTGGGGCTAAAGTCAGTGCGTAGATTGGCTAAGGGCTGATTCAATGTCTCGCTCAATGTCTGGTGGCCGGTGCTGGCTGTCAGTTGATGCTGGCTGCCAGTGGGGTGATGAAGATGACTGGCCACAGGTCTCCAGCAAATTACTCCAGGTTTATATTTACCTGGTGGCAGCCACAGGATTCCCAAGAGCAGCAAGAGAGGCAAGCCCCAATGCTCAAGGACTTTTCAAGCTTCTGTTTACGTCACATTTGCTAATGTTTTATTGGTCATAGCAAGTCACATGACTAAGCTCAGATTAAAGGGTGAAGAAACAGACTCCACCTCTTGATGAGAGTAACTACAAAGAAACACTGCAAAAGGACATGCACTCAGGTAGGGGAAGATTTTGAAACCTTGTTTCTGCAGTCTAGCTCATCTACTTCTCTTCTTCCTTCATTAACTACACTCCCTCACTGCCCATTCACGCCTCAAGCCATGCCTCAAGTTCAATTTCCTTACCCATCACTCAGCAGAATCTATTCTCTCATAAATTACCAGTGAACTTCTTGTTTCTTGCTAGATCCAGGGAACCCATTTCCCTTATCATCTCATTCAGCATCTTGGCATCATTTAACACAATCTTCTCCCTTGGCTTTGATAACACTATTCTTTTCCGTATAGGCCTCTTAGCTATTTCTTCACAGTCTCCTTTATGGAAAAAGTGTGTAGCATGGTGCTAGCACAAAATAAGCATTTTAAGTGGTTTGTTGAATGAATTATTGAATGAGTGAATGAATGCAAGAACAAATAAAAAAGGATTATGTTCCCCTACCCACCAATTAAATGTTAGAGTTTGCCAATCTTTGGTTACTACCTGTACACTGATGATTTCTAATTTTATGTCTCCAGAGCCTAAATCTCTTTCCTTACTTCAGGAATGTATATGCAACCTCTGACTGGACTTTCTCCCCACTGACACTCCAAACTCAACCTGTCCGAGTCTGATCTCATTAATCTCACTGCCAGACCTACTTTTCTTCCAGATTCTTCCACAATCTGCCTAGTCACCCAAGTCAAAAATCTGAATGTTATCCTTGGCTCCATCCTATCAGTCGCTTAAGTCCTGTTACATCTTCCTTTTGAAATCAGCCCCCTTGTTTCCAACCACGTTTCTACCACTTTTGTTTGGGTCCTCATTAGTCCTTATCTAGATGCCTACAGCTACCCCCCAACTCAGTGTTTGCAAAATCGCTCTGAAGACAAAAATCATCTGAAGACAGGAAGCATATGTTTTTATGCTTGTTAAAACTGCAGATTACCAGACATGCCCCAAACCTTCTGCGTCATAATCTCCCAGAAAGGAGCCTGGAAATATGTATGTTTAAAAAGCAACCCAGATGATTCTTGCTATCAGGAAACATGGGAAAATATTTTTTTGCCTCCCAAATGCCAGAGTTGCCACCCACCCTATAATCTACTCTCCACAGCATTGCCAGTGACCTGTTTAAAACACGAATCTAATCTTACTCCTTTGCTTAAAATATTTTCATGGTTCTTCATGATGTCTAGGATAATAGCCACATTCTTTAACAGACCCTTCATATTTCTCTGGCCTTATCTTTCAATCCTTTTCAGTATGGACTGTACGCTCTATTCTTAACTCTTTCCTAAATGCAGCATGCATACCCTTTCAGGCCACTGCACCAGCTCTACCTGCTACTTAGAACACTCAACCCCTTTATTCATCACACACATATAATACTTCAGTGAGACAGGCACTGTTCTGAGTGCTTTGGAAGTATTAACTTACATATTCATCCTTACAACCCTGGGATGGGTAAGTAGATGGTGGATACTATTGTTATCCCCACTCATGGAGAAAAGGGAGAGACATTTGCCTGGAGTCACGCATAGTTTCTGGCAAAACCACGACTTGATCCCAGACAGCCTGGGATCTGTAGAATCTATGCATTTAGCACCCATGCTCTAGTGCCTTGCCTTCATCTGGTTAAACTCGTTTTTATTCAGAGCACATCTCATGCATTAATACTTCCTGGAAGGCTTCTTCAATCCCCCGGTCTGAATTAGCATTCTGGGCTTATTTTTTGTCACAGCACTTATAACACTGTACCATTAAAGTCTCTTTTCTTGTCTTACAAACCAGACTGTAAGTTCCTTAACAGAAGGAAACACATTTTTTGTATCCCCAAAACCTAGCACAATGCCCAGCATGAAGTACTAAGTATCCGTTGAATTTTTTAAAAAGGAATAAATGAATGAGTGAGTAAACTTATAAGGGAGGTGCAGGGAACATCAACAACAGACAATCTGAACATTCTGCCCCTGAATCGTCAAGTCATCTGTACACAATTTCATAAGGCTTTTCAATTTTGGGCATATGAGATGGCCTACCTTGTATGAAAAATAAACTTTGGAGTCTTCTTACAAATTCTACAAATGTTCATGGGAATTCAAATTAAACGCATGATTGGACATTTATTTGTTTAATCTATTCAGTAGATTTCTTTTATTTCTCTGTGTCAAGCATGAAAGTTAAAACTATTTCTAGACCTTTCATCTTAGCTCAGCTTTCCCCTTAATTTCTTCACTCCAAAATGTTGAACAAAACAGGTCCCTTTTTGTGGTTGGAAAGTTTGGCTTTACATAGAACCTTTCAACACACAACTGTCAGCACCTGATTATGGGTCATTTTTTAGCCTCTGACTTTCACTTCCTTCCTTAAATAGGTCTTTCAGATGAATCATCTTCAGCCACTCTGTGATTATGCAGGGAACAGTTACTCAGTATATAAATGAACAGGATGCACTCAGCTCCTTCCTACCTTGTATGCTTCTGTGCTCTGATTTGGGGGGTTCATTTTCCATTCAGTAAAAATTTGAGTGACAACCGTGTGCTGGATTTTGTGTAAGCCCTCAGTTCATTAACACTTCCTGCAAGTATGAGAGGAAGTAAATAACTGGGGAAAGCTCACATCTACCAGTTTTCAGCCTTTTAGCATTTTTGGTTTGGAGAGGAATTTAGTGGGAAAGGACTTGGATGAGACTTTTTATAATACTTGTGCAATTATTTTTCTATATGTCATGTCATTATTAAAATAATTGTGTGTGTGTACAATACATATACATATAGATGCAAGTAATCTTTCCACCACCACAGTAGTAGAGCCTTCTAACTACTCAAAAATTTATCCCTCAGCCCATAACCCATGAAAACTTTATCAAATTCATTCCTATAATATGCATTCTGATAGTCATAACTATTGGATCGATTTTGGAAAATAATATATTTTGGTAAATAATCTATTTAATGATAGTTTATGGGTTGTATCACATGTCCATGAATATTAATATGAAAGATTCCACTTTTTTCCATGTGAAACCAGGAAAAATCAAAGTACCAAGACCTACAATACTGGAAAATACTAGAATGAATTAAGGAAAGAGGAAGTTTACAATAGAAATTCTTGTCTTTTATCTTCCATATGAATGACATCCTACATATGTATGATCCTGACCTACATTTCTACAGTTGAAGGCTGTTTCCTGAGTCAATCACAGCTGCAATGAAAGTTGCAGCAACAGAGGTATGAAAATACACAGGCAACAGCACTCTGACAGAGCAATTCTATAGGCAAGAGATTAAAGGACTAATGTGCAGGACCTCAGGTATGGTAGGTTTTAGGAAAGATTTTGAACCTCTATAAGAGCGCAAAAACTACTTATTTAAGAGTCTTTCCAGGCTGCTAAAGAAGATTCTGGCTTTGTGCTGCTTCCCTCTCTCGTTTATCTTCTGAGAAGAGAAGAGATGTCAAGAGAAAGTAAGCTTTGGGCATTAGTAATGGAGAATCGTCAGAGAATGAACAGAGAGCAGTGCCTGCGAGGTGGTAGGAAAGGAGGAAGATGTAACAGAGTCAATTAGGATGAAGAGCCAGAGACGGCGGGAAGAGAAAAATAAAAACAGCCCAAACTGGGGGCAGAGGAAATGGCTCAGAAAAGAAGCTAGGAGTGCGAATAGCTATGGGGTGTGACGGCAACTTGTGGGAAAGAGAAAAGAGGAAATTTTCCGAGAGCTATTTGTACCCTTCCTAGTATTTGAGAAACAGAAGTGCAGTATTTGAGATGTTCTGAAATTACTTTTGGTAGCTGAGTTCCTTTGCATACAGTACTGCCCTGAACAGAACTACATGGTTCATGGCTTTATAAACATTACACGTCTTGCAGTGAAATGTTATGAAAACCACCTTCACTGTCATCTGGCCAGCAGTATTTGTTGCCTCTGGGTGAACTGATAAAACCCCTTTAGATTGACTCATTCTCTACTTGGACCACATTGCCTCTTCTCCTCTCCCCATCTTCATTTACTGTTCTTTGTGTCCTTGTTGAAATACAAATAACAAACTAGACTTTAACATCCTTGATGCCAGGAACTGTGTCTTTTCTTATTTTTGTACTTCGAGTTATATCTGGCAGAACACCCAGGATGTGATTAGATATTCAGTTAGTTAACTAATCAATTAATTAATCCTAGGATACATATAAAGTTTTGCAAAATAAAATGAGTAAAAATACATGAAGAGAAAGCCAAGTAGCTTTGGTTTTGTTGGTGGTATTTTAATTATTATCACTTTCTTATTGATCTTTTCAATATTCTGATTCAGCCATGTATTGGAATCTAAGAACTATCAGATACATTAGTCACTGGTGATTTAATTACTACAACTTTGCTTACCGACCTTACCAAAATGTTCTAATTTCAGCAACATATTTGGAACTCAATTGTTATTACTACCTTTTAACACTTCAGAAAATATCACTAATTTAAGAGACTATTATTCTTCTAGAAAGTAGTTATATAAGTAGCATTAATAACATTTGCATTTTCTACCATTCTTGTCTAAAAATTAGCTACAAAATTGGCCAGTTTTAATTCTCTAAAGTTTATGAAGGTATGCACGAGATCATAGCTATAGCTCCCACACAAATTGTTTTGATTGTCTGGAAGTCTTTGTTGTTTCATTAGCTATTATCCTTCTGCACAAAGTCCTTACATAATGAAATGCACCAAACCATCTCTGGATCCAGAATAGCAGTGTGCCATGAGTAGTATATAAGATGAAGATTTAATGGCTAGGTGAGAGCACCCATCGAGAATCTGGACTGAACCGTAGGAAGTTAAAAAGGAATGAAAACATTTGTTCTCTGACAACAAGGAACTTATATACAACATACACAAAATAAGTTGCTGTGATGTGAAATGAGAAGCATTAAAACATATACATACACACATTTTGCCGTCATGCATTCATAAACTTACATTTTCAGTTATGTTGTTGCTCTCTCAGTGTACACACCTTGCCAGATAGATGTGTTTTTGACCGGGTAAAGTAGAAGAGTCCAGTTGAAAAAACAGGCCTGGAAGAGGCAGCACTTACCAGCTGTGTGCCCTGTGTAAGTCTTAGAGCTTCACTGAGCCTCCGGTTCTTCATATGTGAGGAGGAGTGGACACCTACTTCTTGAGTGGGGTCTAAAGAGGAAATGAGGTCACCGTGGAAGTGCCTAGCATAGAACACCCCACAACCAACCGTTCTCTCTCCACATTGCATTTTACTTTGATTTCTGACTGCTAACTCACAGTAAAGCCTGCACCTTCTTGGCAGTTCTGCTTCTTAGACACCAAGATTAAACAAACAAACAAAAAGCGCCCTTCTGATGACTACAAAAAAATAAAACTATTTACACAAGTCACAAAGAGGTAGCATTAAATATGTTACTGATGAGAGTTGTTCAGATGTACGTATAAATGCTTGGCTACTTAAAAGATACAAAAGGCAATTAATATAAAGGAGAGGAGGTTTCTGGGAAGATTGTAGAACAAGAAGCTGTCCCTTGAAAGGGTATTATAAGTAAGGTATTATTAAGGAAATTTTTATCGTGTTTATTCTTTTATGATATAATGCACACTTTAAAAAAAAACATAGGGGCTTTCCTGGTGGCGCAGTGGTTGAGAATCTGCCTGCCAGTGCAGGGGACACGAGTTCGAGCCCTGGTCTGGGAAGATCCCACATGCCGCGGAGCAACTAGGCCCGTGAGCCACAGCTACTGAGCCTGTGCTCCGCAACAAGAGAGGCCGCGATAGTGAGAGGCCCACGCACCGCGATGAAGAGTGCCCCCCGCTTGCCGCAACTAGAGAAAGCCCTCGCACGGAAATGAAGACCCAACACAGCCAAAAATTAATTAATTAATTAATTTTTTAAAAAACTTGGAAAGCATATAAATTTTTTTAATCATAAAATCAGCCATAAACTCATACCAGATATAAACTCTGGTAACATTTGGTATTTTCCTTCCATTGTTTTTCTTCATATGTGATCTATGTTTTTTACCTATTTTAAATTATATAATTTATGTGTTTTTGCATCTCATTTTTTTCTTAGATTGTGTAATAAGCATTTTCCATGCTATTAAACATTTTCTGAAATCATGCTTTTTAACGATTTTTCACAGCTGCCTGTTATACATAAGATACATGCACAATAACTCTGAATTTCACCACTTACAAATTACTCCTTTATACTGCTCCCAGTTTTTCACTTTTAGCAGAACTTTAGATGATGAGAATGATGCGTTTTAGTTAAAAGTAACATTTTGACCAACATGACATAAACTTTACAGACTGGATAATGAAGAGAAAGAGATGAAGGGGAACAGCTCAGAATAGAAAGCCAACATGGAATTATGTTATCTCTATATACTATCAGATAATATCACAATGCAATTGTACTTCTAAGTAAGTTAAAAACATCTTAAGGAAGTCAGAGAGCATTTACTTACACCAAGGAATGGACAGGAATTAAACAGTGAAAAAAGGTTATGTTCTTTCCAAAACACTGATGAATGTGAGACCTGAACTAGCTTTTGTGGTCACAATTGGTCTCTGGAAAGTGTTCTGTATCATAAGAAGATGACATATTTAATAAACATCAAATGGCAGAATGATATCTGGCTAATAAGACAGATAAGGAGCTCATCTCATACACAGGTTGAGCTCAAGTGAACTCTGGCATAACCATCAAAGAGTGCAAGGAGGGTGGGCAGAGAGGGCAAGGACAGAAGGGAAGATTTCTTCCATTCAAAACCACGCCAATTCCATCTCATCAAGTCTTCCCTGATGATCTCCTTCTCCAGTGCCTCCCCTCATCACAAGCTCTCACACTACAGGCACATGCCATCAGTTCATGGACTCAACTAAGTTCTAACAGTGTAAGGACACATGGAACAAATTCAATGTTCATGAGGGTCATCCTTTGTTCCTCTTTTGTACAGCACTGAATAGTCTCTTCTGACGTTCCATAGACCCTCCTCCTTTGTTACACTGAAACTTGAGCAACCGTAGATTGTGAAATGAAGGATTATAAACCAGGGCCAGGAGAACTACAGCAGAAAATGAACTAAGGTAGAAGTTGGAACCAGATTATAAGAACACGTTGAACAGGTAGACTGGAGACAGAGATACATAAAAAACCAAAAGATAGGGCTTCCCTGGTGGCTCAGTGGTTGAGAGTCCGCCTGCCGATGCAGGGGACACGGGTTCGTGCCCCGGTCCGGGAAGATCCCACATGGCACGGAGCGGCTGGGCCCGTGAGCCATGGCCGCTGAGCCTGTGCGTCCGGAGCCCGTGCTCCGCAACAGGAGAGGCCACAACAGTGAGGCCTGCGTACTGCAAAAAAAAAAAAAAACCAAAAGATAGAAGGAACTGGAGAGGTGAAGTCAGACAAAGAATCAGAACCCAGAGAGATCAGGTCAGGAGAAGGCACCAGTGCAGAAATAAGTCAACACTTGGGAGGACCAGAGGTCACTGCCTCAGAGACAGAGTGTCTTAAACCGAAATGAGACCAGCCTCAAATGGAAGGACATTGTTTACTCCTCCTGAAAAATCAAGATCCACAGATTGACATCCTGGACACAGAACCAAGAGATTAAGATGAATGCATTGGGTTTGGTAAACTAGCACCTCATTCAACTCCCTGAGGCCCAGTAACTTATCTGGCTTTGGGACTGAGTCTTTCTCTTTTATCTGCCTTACCTCCTATTCTCCAGTTTCACAGCAGACCAGACCCCCTTTTGATTAATAGCTTTGGCTTAAGCTATATTCTTCATAGGATCCTTTGGTTTCTGGTTGAAACTACCCTATGCAAGGCCACCTCCTCACTCGTGCAAGAGACATTCTTTCTGTCCTATATGTCCCCAACTCATTTCAGACAAAGACAGATGCCCCTTTCCATTCCTTCCCAGGGTTGAGAGTGGCAGGATGTGTTTGAGCTGCTCAAAACCCTATTTTCTTTGGAGTTGAGAAAGAAGGGGATACAGGAAACAATATGAAGAGAACAGAACACCCAGGGACATCCAAAAGCACTAAAACCTCCTGTAATGGAGCAGTGCCCCCTGGGCCCTTCCCAGGACAGACCCCATGTCCTCTGCCTGCCTCTTGTCTGTAGAAAAACTTTAGCCAAGGAATAAATTTAATCAGAGAAGTGAGAAAATGCAGAAATGAAGGAAAATAGTCAAGCAAGAAAAAAATAATAGTAGTTTAGCCATTAAACAAAGTCAAGGACTTTTAGTTCCTCCTCAAGGGCTAGAGATAATATTCTGAGTCATATCTTTTGAGCTGTTTTACAGATACTGAAACCTCCAGCACGTAGAAGAAGTGATGACCAGACTATAGCCATGACATAAGCTGCTCCATCTTGCACAATTCCAAGAACTGGCCTCAAAGAAAGGGGAACAAACCAACCCTAGAACTAAAGGTTAACTGTACTTAAAACAATCAAGATGATACTTATCAGACCACCACATGACCAATTTCAAGATGATTGTAGGAGCTGACTGTGCTGTTCTGCACGTAGCCCCCTCGTTCCACCTGTACACCCCTGAAACTCTCCTTTAAAATCTTTTGCCTCCTGATCGGCAGTTGGAAGTTGGCTGTTGGACACGAGTCCACCTTCTCCCCAGATTGCTGGCCTCCTGAATAAAGCAACCTTTCCTTTCCTACCAACACTTGTCTCTAGAGTATTGGCTTTCAAGCAATGAGCAGCTGAACCTGAATTCAGGAACACTCCCTCTAAGAGATGCCTCTTGCCCTGGGCAGGACTGCACAGACCTGCGTGCACCCATGGGGCCACACGCAGTGCGTCAGCTTTGCCTCAGCCTCTCCTCTCTCCATAATCCTTCTCAGGAACTCTGAACCTGATCTGCTCATTCTTTCACCAACCTTTTAGTTAAAACGAAAAGTCCTCTTGAGCACTTTCTATTTTCCAGATGTAGTTGAAGCCTTCCTTCCTCATACCATTTATCTTACTTAAAAATTTCTCATTTTGTGGATTCACAAAACATATTTACATGCGAAAGGCAGCCTCAAGGGGATTCTGGTACATTTGTAAAACTCTTGAAGAGAAGTATTTACATTTTAAAATGAATAATTAGCTTATTGTATATAATGTATATTATTGATTCCTAACTAACCACCAGAGATTCTGCTAAGCGCTTTATATTATAAAGTATGTATTATATAATTATTTATCCCAATATTTTCAACATACCATGATTGCTTTCAATACACCTCTTATTTCCATTTAACAGAAGAGAAAATTGAAGATCACAAATAGTACGTGATGGATTCAGGACTGAAGACCAAACCCATATGACCGCAACATTCATCCTCTGGTCAGTATCCTGCATGGTTTCTTGCTCTGGCATTGCTGTCTTTGGCATTTATTTGGGAAGGAGGATGGCACTTTCCAATATCCTACAATGAAGATATAGCTACTGCACAATCTTGGTCACAGAATCATTTAGCTGCCCTGAAAATGGTTGTATGTGAGGCTTGCTAGACTCTAGATTTCCATACTGATCACCTTTTGAAGTGGGAGTGGAAAGAAAAAACTGCAAAATCATCCTTGGACTGCCATCCTGGGAAGTAAAATGGCATTTTTGAATAGTCTTTCAATTTCTTTCAAAGCCCCTGTAGTAGGAATGAAAGGTGTTGCTTCCATCAGAAAGCTCCTTTCACTTCACTGCCCTTCTCAAGGTCAGCTTTCTTGTCACTTACAGCTGAAATTGAAGCCAAGCCCTTGGGCTGGACCTCAGGACTCCACAAACTCCTCCCACAGCCTTCATTGCCTTTCTTTCTAATTCAGAGTTCTCACTGCTCCTGGGGCGCCTGGCCTGCCGTTCCTCACGCTTGGCTTGTCTCCTGCCTCTGCCCCGCAGTACTCCCTGTAAGGGCCATTTCACTCCTCTCTGACACCCCTCTTCCTGTCCACTCTTATCAGACCTTCACTCAGCAACCTCTTCAGTCATACTCACTTCATCAGTGCCCTACTTTTTAAACGGTCTGAAGCCCATTTTATATTCATGGGCTGTGTGTCTCTCTAGCCATAAAGCAAGGTCTTTGGGGATAAAGATTCTATTTTGCATAGAATAGAAGAGTTAACTGAATGGATACTGGCTTAAGGAAATAAGATTATTTGGTGCCTGGCACAAGTAAGCATCCATGTATTATAACTCGCATACTAATAATAATTCTTGTTTTTGGTGCTTTGGTTCATAGAAATATATATATATATATATTTAAAAGGTGTTAAGATATCCTGACAACGCTGGTACCTTGGGCACAGCTCAAGACAGGAAGCCAGAGAAGGCTGGTTCACTTTATAGCAGTGATTCTCAGCTAGGGACAAATATCTGGAGACCTTTTTGGTTATCACGATTTGGGGGTCAGGGATGTTACTGGCATCTAGTGGATAGAGGCTAGGAAGGCTACCAAACATCCTACATTGCGCAGGAGGCCCCCCGCTGCAAGGAAATACCCATCTCAAAATGTCAGTAGCTCTGAGGTTGAGAAACCCTGGTTCAGAAAGTAAGTTATTCTGCGGTCGGGTTGTCAGCATTGCCTGGGTTTCTTCGTTTGTTTGTTGTTTTGGCAGCTTATTGTCCAGTGCAGAGAATATAGATTTTATTTCTTAGATTGAGAATACCACCATTTGCATATCAGTCATTTTAGCTAAATACACTGTGACACAGCTTGTTTCACATTTACGTTCAAAGTTACCATCTCAACTTTTTAAAATTACTTTTATTAACTTTTCTACTTTTGTATGCAATATAAATCAGTTTCCAAATTCTTAAATAAAATATTTGGATTGGAAGAGACCTTAGGCATTATCTGACCCAAACTTTTCATTTTACACGTGAAGAAACTGAGACCCAAAGTGGTCTGGGGACTTTTTAATGACAGAAGCAGGACTGGATCCTAAATCTCCTAACCCGTATTCCAGCGCTCTTTGCAGTGTCACACAATGCAACCACTATGTACATGAGAAGGAGTAAATTCTTCTTTGGGAGATTCTTTCTTTCTAAGGACAGACCTAGTGACTGTGCTAACTAGTTTCACTAAACCCTAAGGTAGAAAATAATTGCTACAGTAATACATGATGAAATACTTGTCCTCTGAAGAAGCAAGATCAAACACTAAAATTCCGTTTTGGAAATGGAAATTCTAAAGCCATCTGGCATTTTTCACTTTTAAGCTCATTTAGGTAATATTTTTCAGGATATTATCATGGTTCTTCAAATAATTTTGTGTTAAGACTTTATCTTTGTTAGATATTGGTTAACATTTTCTTGGTAAATAAATTATTATAGTAAACACTTAGATGAGAAAATCTTAATAAAAACCTTTCAAGAACAATCTTAAGTATTTTTGTTCTATGCGGTAACTTTGGGTTTCACTTCATTGCCAAAGAAATGACTGGAATGGAGAGGTTAATTAACTTATTTATAATCATGCAGTATATTAATGGTAGAGAAAGGATTCCAGTACTCAGCTTTTTGTTTTGTTTGGATTTGGTTTTTTGGTTTTGTTGGTTTTGTTTTGCAAAACAAATGCTTTTAAATTATGCATTAGATGGAATTTCCAGTTTGTTGTTCAGCCTATATCCATCCTAGGGGTGTGAGCTTCTGAGCTCTCAAGCAATATGAAAGAAATGAGTAATAAAAACTGATATCACCATTTCTTAATGTTTACTATTGAGCTAGGTTTATTTAAATATTTATGATATGAAGATTAGAGATCAATTTGCACCTTTACCCTCCACCATTCAAATTTGAATTTGTGTCATTTGTCCCAAAGAAGGCTCAGTGGAAATGCATGGAGAGATCAGTTTGAATCAAACACTTCAACTCAAGGAACAATTTAAAACAAGGCCCCGCTAATCAACAAAAGTGTCACTAGTTCCTATTCTGATTGAAAATGAGGAACAGAAAGGAGGGTGAGCAGACTGGAACTTCTTGCAGTGACTCGTTTGAGATTTATAACAAAAGGAGGAAGTTACTTCCCAGAAGTTGTGTTTGAAATAAAAAGAAATGTGTTACTGGCATATGAATACCAGACAGGCTGACACCACTATTAGAGGTAGGAATGATGTGCAGAATAAATAGCCACTAAATGTAGCGACAACTTTGAGTGACAGATGAAGAATAAAAATGAACAATTTTTCTGATAATGTCGGGAAACAAATGCCTCTTTCTTTCAGAAGGAAAAGATATATATGGTTGTGAATTCAAGCAACCTCCCATCTAGTGAACTTTTTCTCCCTAACAAAACTATAATTTTGGCCCCAAACGGAGCAATCCCTTGGTAGAAATTGTTACTTCTTCACTTCATTGAAGGTTTACAACTGTTTATTCTGACTGTTTCTGTCCAGTTTTAACAACGTGTTTTATACTAACATTGTCCTGTCTACTGCATAATAAGAGATCCAAGAATAGGTTAGGCATTTTGTCTTCTGTAGGCCAAAGGCCATCATAAGTTCAGATGTACTACTCAGAGCAAATTTGCATGGTTTTTGTACCAAAAATATGTAATGTTTTAGGAGTCATCTCTTTATAAAATAATAAGAGAATAGGGCTTCTCTGGTGGCGCAGTGGCTGAGAGTCCACTTGCCGAGGCAGGGGACACGGGTTCGTGCCCCAGTCCAGGAAGATCCCATATGCCGCGGGGCGGCTGGGCCCGTGAGCCATGGCCACTGAGCCTGCGCGTCCAGAGCCTGTGCTCTGCAACGGGAGAGGCCACAACAGTGAGAGGCCCGCGTACAGCAAAAAAAATAAATAAAAAAATAAAAAAATAAGAGAATAAATTTTTGTATTAATTTAACTTTGTCAAAAATAACTCAAGAAGATATGGAAAAATTTTTTAGAAATTATACAGTACATGTCTGTGTCAGACAATCAATAACATCTTGCCTTTGCCAACAAAATGAACTTGAATATTATTTAAACTTCCCCAAGAAACTTCTGGTGTGCATCAAAAAGCAGAAAAGAAAATAAAGGGCCTCTGCCTCAGGCTACTATGTATGCAGTTTCCCTGGATGATGGAAATCCCATGGTGACAGCCTTTCATGACGGCGATAGATATTTCCAAAAGTACGGTTCTATAAAAGTCCCTCTGAACTTAAGAAAGAAAATATTAATTAGGTAGTATGATGTAATGTGTCACCTCTAATTATCCTATCCTATGAGAAAACTTGAATCTAATATCAGACCAATATTTGGTTTCAACTAAGGAGAATGGTATCTGCTTGTTTATTACAAGGATCTCTGAATCCAAAATAATGAAAGAGAGCTAAGGCGTATTATGGAGTTATCAGTCCATTATAGGAATTCTTTAGCTATACAGAGGACAGTTTTGATAAATGGCTCTCAAAGGACCCTTTTAATTTCCATAAATAATTCATTATGGCCATGTTAACATGTGCAGTTGTTTGAGGGTATTCTCACTTCTGCCCAGAAATTTCAAGACATGAATTGAAATGTTACTTTCATATGCTATTAAAGTCCATTATTTCTGCATTGAGGTTTCATATTATGCATCATGGCAATTGTTTCACTTAGTGAAATGATCAGAAATTCACTTTGCCCAAATCTCAGTTTTGATCTTTGCATAATGTCAAAATTTCTCTTCGGAAAAAAAAAACAAAACAAACAGCAATTGATGGTTTTTCTTTTATGTTTAGTATTCAAGTTAAGAGTATACAATTTGCAAGGAAGACTCTGGCCAAGAACTCACCTCCCCATCATCAGAACTTCCCCTTAACTTCTCACCTCCTCAGTTACAGTGATTTTTCTTTGATATCTCAGTGATTTCCCAGCTCCCACCAATTCTGTATGCTTAGCATTTGGAAGGACAAATTAACTGACATGACTCCATAGTTTTGTCTTTTTCAGAATGTCATATAGCTGGAATTATACAGTATGTAGCCATTACAGACTGGCTTCTTTCACTAAGCAATATACTTTTAAGATTCCTCCGAGTCTTCTGTATATTGATAGCTTGTTTCTTTTTAGTACCTATCAATATTCCATGCTATGGATGTGCCACAATTTATTTATGTATTCACCCTTTGAAGGACATCTTAGTTTCTTCTAACTTTTGGCAATTCTGAGTAAAGGTGCTATGAACATTTGTGTGAGGTTTTTTGTGTGGACATGTTTTCAGCTCATTTGAGTAAATACTTCAGAGCACGGTTGCTGAATTATATGGTAAGAGTATGTTTAGTTTTTTAAGAAGCCATGAAAATGTCTTTTAAAGTAGCTGAATAGTTTTGCATTCCCACCAGCAATAAATGGGAGTTCCCGTTGCTTCACTTCCTCACCAGCATTTGGTGGTGTCAATGTTCGCAGATGTTCTTTATCAAATTGACAAAGTTACCCTCTGTTCCTAGTTTGATAACATTTTGTGTAATAAATGGATGTTGCATTTTGTCAAATGCCTTTTCTACATCAATTGATATGATCATACGATTTTTCTTCTTTATCCTGTTGACATGATGGATTACATTATTTGATGTTTGAATGTTGAACCATCCTTGCATACTTGAAGTAAATCCCACTTTGCTACAATGTAAAATAAAAAAAAAATTGACATGACAGTTCATCATGTGACTGACCTTTGGGGTTCACTCACAGAACCTAGACTATGATGTCATCAATTCTAAGAATAACCATGGATGGAATTTACTGAGCCTTTACCTCATGCTGGTCACCATGATAAGCACTCCATATCCATCATTTAATTTAATTCTCATCACAATTACTATGAGTTATTGCTATTCCCTTTGACATATGAAGAAACTGAAGTTTAGAAGTTTCAGGGAACATGCAGGTAGAAGGCGCAGAGCCCAGATACAAATCCAGGTCTGCTCACTTTTAAACGAGAAAGAATGAACCACTCCTTCTTTTCCCCAAGGTAGAATCTAAGAAGAACAAGAGACAGTGGTTCAGCATTGAGTTGAATCTTTGCTAAACTCGGGGTCTCTAAGGTTCTATTTGTGTGACTGATGAAGAGACGCCTTAAGGGAAAATGAGCCAGCAAGAGGTCCCTTCTTCTATTCTCAGAAAACCCAAAGGGAGAAGAGGATGAGAAATGAATTAAAGAGACCAGACTTTACAAAATGTTGAGAATTACTGATTCTGTGGAGGGAGAAACAATTTGAAATTTTAAAAATGTATTTAATTAACACTAATATAGCACAAACTGTCAAGCACTGTTCTATGTACTTCATAAATATTAGCTCATTCAGGCCCTATAGTTACCTATGAAATGGGTACAATTATTTTTCTCATTTCAAAGGTGAGGAAACTGAAATATAAAAATGTTAACTTACTTGCCCAGAAACCTGCTGTCAGTAAGGGGCAAAATTAATATTTAAACCTAGGCAGTTTGGCCTTAGACTGAGTACTTAAGCACCATAATATACTGCCCCTGGTAGGAAAATATTTTGTTCCTCGAGTTCAAGATCCCCTGGGTCCCTCAAATGTTTTTAAAGAGGCTTTCGGGTTCTCTTCAAGAGCTTTTTAATTTTATGTTTAGTTCTCAGTTCAAGTGAAGCTTAAGCTATAACTGACATAGTTTTCCTGTTCTTTGGAAAAGCTGCTTGTTAAGAGGGGCTTCATGTTAGCAGGGACCTCAAATTCAGGGTCTGCCAGCCAGAAATGAGGGAGCACAAGGAATTGAGGTAGGCAACAGGGTCTGATCTACTACCCACACACCGGGTTGTCTTCAGATGTGGTTCCTGTCATGAAAACATCTCAGGACTCCCAACTACTTTTGCTCTCTGATAGCCCATTGGCCTTTGTGCGTACCTCTCTTATCATCCTTCACTCCTGATGACCACTATTACCATTCTCTTTATATTAACCAACCAACTTCTGTGTTGGAACTGCCTTGAAAGTTCTATGTAGACTTGCTGGTTGCCCTCATTATCTACTTTCTCCTTCTTTTATGATAGAACCTTCCATTTTAACTAGTTGCATTACCAGGAAGCTAAAAGACTACATCTCCCAGTCTCCCATGCATAGATGAATGTCCCCATATGACTAAGTTCTGGCCAAATGAGAGTTAAGCAGAAATGTTGACTGAGACTTATAGAAAATGTCCTTAAAAATGAGGACACTGTGGAGCATGTTGGTAATGCGTTGGGGGGGGGGGGATATATACTAAATCTCTGTACCTTCCACTCAATTTTGCTGTGAACCTAAACCTGCCCAAAAAAAAGTCTAATCATTTTTTTCTAATGAGGGCTGTGCCTGTCCCTTCCTCCTTCCTCCTTCCTACTGCTGTAGACATAGATGGGATGGCTAAATTCCTAAACCCATCATGGACCATGAGGTGGCCTTGGGAACAGAAACCACATGCAGCAGAAAAGCAAGGGGAAAGAAGTGAAGTTCTTCACCAGCCCCGACTACCTCACTCCAGACTCCTTTATTAATGGGAAGGAAATATACTGCTCTCCCATTTAACCTGAGGTTGTTTTGGATTTTCCTGTGATAAGCAGCTGGACTTGATCTTCAGTGGTGTAGAAGTACAGAGACGACGTTTTATTCACCCTTCATTGAAATATGCAGCACAGTCTCAATAGCGCAGGTTCAACTGAAAAATATACCTATTGAATTGAATCTCAAAAACCACTGAAAGGGCCCAGGATTCTCCATTAAGATATACACCAAAGTTCCTCCTGGCCTTCTTGTCTACATCTAGTTAAACTCATTCCAAACAAATTTCATAATTGTTTCTTTTCAGTCTTTCTTGATTATAGGTTGCATAATTGAAAAATATTTAATTAAAATGCTTTATGAATATTCCATATGCTTAAATATATTTTATTAGCTTTAGAATAGAAGGTGTGACCAAAGTATAGTTTTCTGCCTTTTATTGAAAACACAAAATTTTAACTTTATTATTAGGGATTAAAACAGCTTTGGAAAGAAAAACTAAACCGGAAACAAGTCAGCATTTACAATACATGTTCTGTTAAGACAATCCATTCTGAGTTTCAAACTAGCAAGTTACAAGGAAGCTTTTAGAAGATAACGTATTTGTAAATTGGTGAGTAGGGCTACATATAGACATGTAAACTCCAAAAGTCAGTACTATAGTTTCTGGATTTGGGAACTATGAAACCTTAGGATATTCTTTAATCATAACTTATTTGACTTTTATCAGTTTTAGTTAGTGAGATTTCATCCTGTTAAAACAATGACCACAATTTTAGCATTTGGTTTTTTTGCTCTTTTTTTATACTGAGGTATAGTTGATTTACAATATTATATAAGTTTCAGGTGTCCAACATAGTGATTCACAGTTTTTAAAGGTTATACTCCATTTATTGTTATTATAAAATACTGGCTATATTCCCTGTGCTGTACAATATCTCCTTGTAGCTTATTTTTATATGTTTGTACCTCTTAATCCCCTGCCCCTGGCTTTCCCCTCCCCACTGGTAACCACTAGTTTTGTTCTCTATATCTGTGAATCTGTGTACTATATTGTACAGGTAAAAGAAAAACTATTACTGAGTCTTTTTATATAATGTTTAAATATATGTAATGGAATATAGCTGACCCTTGAACACAGGGGTTAGGGACACCAACCAGAGCAGTGGAAAATTCGCATACTGCTACCTCTGCCTCAAAAACAGAGGAACTGATAAATGACTCCCCCAAGGGCAGGAAGCTGAAACAGTTCGGATAGAGTCAGAACTCAAACCCCAGTTCTTTTGATTCCACATATTATGATCTCTAATCGAACACAAACTTTTCCTCACACTTAGTTAATTTAAAGATCTATAAAATAAAAATCCAAGTACTGCATTTATTGAAAAACATCTGCATATAAGTGGACCTGCACAGTTCAAACTTGTGTTGTTCAAGGGTCAGCTGTACTGATGAAACTTCAACATTCAAACAGAAAATGTTCATTAGTTCATTGATACATCTTTTGCATCTCTTACAGAATCATCTAGAAACATCTCTTTTCAAGTTTTCATCAGTATTATCTAATCTAAGCTTTAATCAATAATTATCATTAAAAATAACAGTAGTCAATATTTGTTGAATATTTACTATGTGCTAGGCACCGTTTTAAGGGCTTCACATGTTCCACAAATAGAATACTGAAACTCAAAAATGATAGCAATATGCCTCAATCCTACCAATAAAAGGTAGAACTATGACTCAAATCCAACTCGGTCTGACTCCGACTTCAGGGTCTTTCCACCAGTGAACACACTTTGCTTCCTTCTATTAATAACAAGGGGACTATAATTTCATTATTTTTGTCATTACATTTTTCTTCAAGTAGGGGTTAACCAAATTAATGCCAAAAGATTTGCCAGCCAGTTTGCTAGAATCAAGAGAAATTGTAGGTCTTTCTAGTCTGCCTGACTTGACTCTTTTTATATAAATGAGAAAACAAATTACTTCATTATGTAAAGACTGTATCAGCACTATTATTATTTATCTTTGAGCTTCCTCAGAGCCAAGGCAACAAAGCAAATAAGATGGGCTGCATAATTCTTATATCAGGACTTTGAGAAAAACGTTTTTTTTGGCATCAAACTCTAAAATCAATATATTATATTGGATTTATGAAGAAACATAATCAATAATGTCTTAAATAGCGCTTTCACAACAAAAAATAGAAGTGATATTATGTGCCTGACTTCTGGGTCATGCCTCTGTGAAAGCCAATAATGCAACAGTAAAGCGTAATTCAACAATAGTAATTTTTGCAAATTACCACAGTCAATATCTACAGATGTTCTATAGGAATCAAACTTTCATTTAGCCACCAGTTACACTATATGTATAAGAGGTAAAAATATCACGTCAACGCTGTCAAGCCATAAAATAACGTAGTCATCCGGAAGTATTCCATGATGCCTACTGTCCAAATTGGCTCAGCATTTCTTTGACTTGTATGATACTGCACAGAATTACACAGATCCTCCCTTTGAGGTCACAAACCTTTTCAGCTATTTACTCATCTAAACAAAGCATTCCTTTGTTGCCCTACGACATCGTCCCTTCATATAGCTGGCATCCCTGAGCATACGGGTACAGAATCATTATGGCTACATGTCCACTGGTTCTTGCCAGCTCCCAGCTCCTCCCTAGGCAGTAACCTCAGACAGGCAGCTGTAAAGAAAGTGCAAGGGCAAAACCACCTGAGTTGACCTATTGTGTTCAAAGTGCTTCACCTCCCCCACATTCAGCAGAGAGCACACGGAAACCATCCTCATGGATGTTTGTGCTAAAAGCTGTCTTTGCCTGAGCATTTGCTTCGTAAATGAGGCCATTTTAACAAACACAGTGAAAGTGATACAATGAAGAGATGTGGTTCTTTTCCTGATTAAGACATCATGTAAAACGTAGAATTAGCCATGGTCCCTCCTGAGGAAACTTAAGTAGACATTTTAAATTCGTAGTTAACATTACACATTCAAAGATAATCAGCAGCTGCAGCCTTACCTTGGATATATTGAGGCACAAAGGGAAAGGAGAGCATAGAAAATTGCTTACCTAGTTCACAAAGGTACTGAGAAGCTTAATGCTTCTAAAGCACTTGAACTGAAGACACAAAGCATTATCTTCTTACCACGACATTGTAACAGACGTCCATATGGTCCCATCTTCCACTAATTGGACTTAGATGTTGCATGCATTTGATGATTGTGATAATGGGTGATGTGATTATAAGATCCCCTCCACAGGGCATTTTGTCCACAAATAAAATTGTCTTTATCCTATAGGAGAAAATGTTTCTCAGCCTGAAATAATTTGATTTTGTCACCGTGGGTCACAAACTGTGCCTTAGGTTTGTGGTGTGCAAAAATGTCTTTTAGTCAAGTGCCTGTCCTAAGAGGTTTCTTTAAAAAAAGAGAATGGAAGCCTCCATTTGTACCACGTGACATGATCTTATCTGCTGTCTAGACTGTGTTACCAGTTCAGATCCTTTACTGTTGGGTGAATTGAGTTTAAAGGTAGATAAAACAAAGCTATAGTTACCCTATGTAAACGGATCTGGAAAAAAAAAAAAAAATTAACAGGCAGTTTACCTACCACGACATCGTACACAGTACTTGTGTTCATTTACTTAGTTCTTGAAATCTTATATAATTCATACTCAGCATGAATGTGTGAATATTGTAATTACACTTGTAATTAAATTGGAGTTTATTTGAGAACAGAGAATCAAAAGTTCATGAAGCTTGTTATCTAATTCTCAGATTGTAAAGTAAATAGGTCAGGTTTTCGGTGTTGCATTTTTTTAACCTGTCAATAAGAGAAAAAAAATTGCAATGCCTTGTGACTTTGAAATTTTCCTATTAAATTTTTTTATTAAAATCTGAAAATTTAAGTTAAAAATTTGCATTGCTTACAAACTAGTTTCCCTTTAAGAACTATACACCGTTCAAGTTTTTCATTTCTGCTTGATGTTATTGTGAAAGTATTTCTGTTTAAACATTGAGTATTTGGCAATAATCGTCTTCTCCAGTGCCACAGCCATTCTGATAAGAGTTTAAGAGATGAATTAAGGTCTCCCTTTCAGTAAAGCAGGTATTGATGCAGCCATATGTATCTTAATGAATAACTGATGTAAAACTTCCTTGACTCCTTTTTGCAGCCACTTTCGAAAAGTGGAAGTCAGGCCCTCAGAAAAGGTGATCCATTATCTTTGTACTGTAAGCCAAAGACATATACAGAAACTCACATAGCTCTCCCTTCACCCATCAAAAAAGAGACAAGAAAACACCAAGAAGATTGATATCTATAGCCTGTTCCATTTTCCTCAGAAGGAAAAATACACAGTAGCTCAAAATGAGAAAAAGGTAAATTCCTATTACTTCCAACAACACACTACACTACAAAAGGACAGTGGACTATCTTTTTTGGGGAAAATATCTGCATAAATCCAATAAGATTTTTTCTAAGGATTTGGCAAATTTGGAAAACTCTAACACAATAATTTAAAGAGATAAAACCTTGACATATATGTAACTATTTGAGGACAGGTTCTTAGATTTTTCCAGTAACAGAATTGTACCTTTGCCTAAAAGTTTTTGACCTCAATTAGCTAAGCATTTGGAAAGGAATCCCAATACTGAATGGGAAAGGAAAGATTTAAAATGTAGAGAGAAAAAGGCTCATTTCATTCAAAAACCCTTGACCTGTGTACGGTTTCATGTGGGATCTGGGTACTGGTATTGGTCATCATTTATCTCTCACTGCTTTTCAAAACATAAACTGTAATGTCATTCTTATAAAATTTCCATATAGCTATGGAGGTCTGCATCCTATTTTGCCTCTCAGCTAACTCAGCTTTATTATTTACCGTAGGTGGGTCCATAACTCATGAAACATATCATTCTTTATAATTTTTTCTTATTTTTATCTTTATCTCCTACACTTAACTTTATTAAAAATTCATTCATCTAACATTGTATTTACAAAGATACCCATAGGCCTGGCTAACCAACTGATGCTATTGTGTTGCTGCAGGAGGGAGGTTTTAGAATTTATTTAGATTTCAAACATGGAGATGAAGGTTGTTTCCCTTCTGGAAGGATCAATCAGTGCAGTCTTTATGTGCCATGTTTAATGAAAGTGAAAGCGCCAGTCATTTAAAAATGAATAAACTGAGCGTGGAATCTTAGACCACTTACTTACCAATGAAAACAGACCACTGTGATCTGGAAATTTAGGAAACTGATTCAAAACTGACAATTTGATGTTAATTTTAATTTTCTACAGTAACCCGCCATTCAAAATTTATTTTTAAATTTTTAATTATATATTGTGTCCTATAGGAATGTTACACCACTTGGATAGAAAGTAAGCAAAGCTATAGTTTTGTCAAATTAATTAATATTAGCACTACCAATAAAGAACCATGGTGAAAAAGGAGATAAACTTCAGTATCTACTGGTATGCTTCTGTTACATTCACCATCAATTATTTCAGTCTTCATTAATTAGTTATATGAGACACAAACATGTGTTCTTCAAGGAGTTGGTCTCATTATAATTAGATAAATATGGCTTTGTAGGGATCTACTCAGCATATTATGTAACTCACATACAGGACAGCTTATAATAACTCAACTCTTTATTATAATTTGACTATATTGTTAAATTGTAATTTCATTAATAGAGAAATAACAATGGAATAAAGATCTCTCAGTGTAAGATAGAACATTTTTGAAACAAAGAGAAATAAAAGAATCCTGGGACAAAGTTTGGAATAAAAGAGCATCAAACATGTTATCATTTTTCATATGACTTAATAGCCTGGTTATAAATTTAACTGGACACTAACACAGCTTTATATCCGATGGCAGGTAATTTTTACTCAGCTCTTAGATGATAAGCTGGAATCATTAGTCTTTTTTTCTTCACTCTATATCAAATACATGCCAGACATAGGTTAATGAGTTTTTAATTTGTCTAAGTGGCCTTTTAGCTTTCAAACAACCTTAGGATTTGCTCCAGTTACTATTTAATATTAGAATCATTACATTGTATGTGTTATCCAGTTAATAGAAAAGGCAACACATAATTTTTAATGTGTCTGTGGGGAGGGGTGACATTTAAGGAAATAAGACTTGTACAGATATTTCTCAAGTCCCTTTGAAATCTACAGTCTACCCACGACTTGTATTCAGAACCCTGCCATGGTCAAAATCACAATGGTCCAGGCAGCATCATTAGACATAACATCTTCCTGCACCAAAGGGAATGAAACCTTATCTAAGAGGCTGGGTTGTAAATTATATCAGCCGCCCTGACTTAGGAATCAGCTCCACTGAATTGTCTTCTCTGTCAAGTATGACATACACTAGAGAGTGAAATTGATTGGTAGTTTACAGGAGAAAGATGTAACATTCAGATCTTTCTGATCTGAAGGTTACATTTCTGTAACATGTATACATTTCTTTCTGAGAAATTCTCTCAGAAATTCTCTTCTGGAAGGCAAAATCCCCTTTTATAGTCTCAGCAACAAATGATTAGCTGGAAGATTAAGATGTTAATAGGTTTTTCCTAGAAGACCAATTAAAATGGTGGTTATTTATCCTTTTTTATCCAATGAGCCAAAAGATAAAATAGATCATTTAAAAATTATAAACATTTTAGACTCTTTTTCCCAGAAAAAATAATTACAATCATTCTCAGTCTATTTTAAACGTTTTTAAGATTTAGTACTCATGGAAATATAAATATATATATATATGATAATTCATGTAAAATTGCCTATGTAACCATGTTTAAAAGACACTGCATCCTGTCCCAAAGGAGAAAATGAGAACAATATGCAAACTTTTAGCAGAGTTTGCAACTCCCTGCATGTTTTGGCTTTTGTCTTTGCAATTTCATTTCATGCTTTACTCCTCCTCACCCTATAGAATCCAGCCACACTGATCTCTCAGCTCTGCAACCATATCTAACCCTCCCTTAGCTGTTTCCTCTTCCTGGAATGCTCATCTTTCCTCTCCTTGAATGGTTGCTTGCTTATCTCTCAGGACTCGGCTTAAATGTCATCTCCCCAGTCAGGACTTTCCCAGTAATTTATCACAAGTGGAAACCCTCCTTGTTAGTTCCTATTTGAGCATCTTGTTTGTGTCTTTCTTAACACATACCATAATTTGTCATTTGCCTAATTATTTGACCTCCATGGGAAAGGAATAGAAATGTCTAGTTCTATACCGTGTTATGACCTTTGGTAAATTCTCAATAAACATTGGTTCAGTAAATTAATTGATACCCAAAAAGAGGTCATAAAGGAAGATGTCTTTATGTTGACATGTCATTTTTTTTTTAAACTCTAATGCTACATCCTTGCAAAGCAATTCACTCTATAAAATTACTTTAAAATGTTTTAGGGACTGCCTATCACCAATAAAATTAAGTTCAAGATCCTTAGCCTGACACGCAAGGCCTCTAGAACTGGCCTCTGGAGCCGTGCCCACTGCTGTTGCCTCCGTCCTCTGCTTCCTTCTTCATGTTCTAACGATGGCAAGCTATGCCAAACCCCATGCCTGGGACCGAGTAGGCACTTCACAAATATTTGATAAAGCAACTACTAGCAGTTTCCTGCACACACCTGCCTGTTTTGGTGGTGTCAACTGAGACTGGAGAGCTACTCAGAGACTAGATCTAGAAATATCTCTGTATGACATGTTAGGGCTTAAAGGCTTTAAAGCGATGGGAAGCTATGGAAGGGCTCTGAGCAGGGGGATGACATAAGGAAGTACTGCTCAGAGAAAAGTATCATGTGCATTCTTCCAGCATTGGCATAACTTAGCATGTCTTTATGTAATCAGCTCTAAGAGTGACTTAACAGCCCAGCACGAGGGTCAGGGGCGGAGTCTGGAAAATATTTCTAGTCAGTAGTTTCCACTTGAGTTGCATCTTGTACACTTTCAGTTCTGTCTTTTATGGAACACATAAGTTTTGAGTAACCTCCAAAGCCACCCAAGTAAAAATAAATCAAGAAGGATTGTGTTTACACTTTACTTCCCTGCATGTCCTTAGGCGGGAAGAAAGCCAGCTTGGGGGTCTATATCTTTCCAAGTCACTTATCTTGGATATGTCTGAAGCACCATTGAACTTTCGATGATTTTCATTAAGGTATATTTTCCAAAGTAAAATAAGCATAGGAACAAACAAACAAAAACCTCCCTGTTTCAGTACAGGTAGTTCTGAACTTTATATTATCTGTTGAAGTGTCATATACTGATATAATATTTGCTAATGTTCGGTTGATAATGGCTACACATATTTGAATAAGAAATGCAAGGACAAATTTTATTATCATCATCAAATAACTTCTCATAAAAAGTTTTCTCAGCATCTTTTGATAACTTTTGGTAATAAATATGCACTAAGTTAATCATGAATTGTTTATTCACTCTGCGGTAAGGATTATTACCTGGTGTTTGAGCTCCTTTTTTTAATAGCTTAGGTATTAAAACTTCTCTGTGGCTGAGTGTCGGCTAGAACCAATTTTACTCATTTGTCAAAGTAATCTGAAGCTAATTAGACAGCATAAATCCAACGTGTGCAAAGAAGAAGGTACATTGTTCTTTAGAGATATCAGGCAGCTATGCAGGGACTAGGCATTACCTATCTCATTTTTCAAAAATAAATCCCTATAACTTTCATAAAATCTGAATTAAAAATCAGTGCTTTCCAAAACTTCATGAAATAATCTGCAGGTGCTGACATGCTGATAGCCACTGAGCTGAGAAGAACAAAGTTAACATGTCAAAACTGGTTGCATTTTGGAATATTCTAACATCTGGGCATCAAGTTGGATGCATATGGGTAAACCTCAGCTTCTCACACTCAGAAAAGGATGAGCATGAAAAAGAAACAGAGGCAATCAGAAGTTTGCAGGAGCAGGCCAGGCACCATCTGGGCTATGTAGGAGGACTGCTGGGGAAAAAGGAACATGATGGCATATGCTATAAAAGTACAGATTGTAAAGAAGGGTAGCACCCTGATTTTGCAGACAAATAACTACATTTATGTTGCAAAAGAGCCCTCTAAGATTCGGGAGGAAGAAAACACTCTGCTTTCAGGTTAGCTGCTTTGCAGTGTTCTCTAACACTGAAGGGGTGGGGATAGGGGTGGGAACGTGCATTTATTATAGCCCAATAGGTATAAATAAATAAGTGTTCACGGGTATCAATCTCTTAAGGATTGAGTAAGAATCTTAGGGGAGGACCCATGTCTAAAATGTCTCCTGCCTTCCCCACAGAAATGCAATGCTGGGCATGTGAGAGTGGCAGAAGCACTGTATTTGAAACTCTGGGTTTAATTACCATCTGTGTTTTGGCGAGAAAATCAACCTCTCAGCCTAACTCCTCCTCTGCAAGAGAAAAATAAATAAATAAATAAGGGCGGGAGTGGTTAATGCCAGTCCTGCTTGGGGTTTTTTTAGGATTTTTGTCAGAATTAGTAGATTAATATATGTGAAGATGTTACATAAACTGTAAAAAGCTCCTCTGCTGGAAGGCGATGATATTATACCTGGAGCAGAAGAGCAACAAACACTTGTTGATAGACTGGTTTCAAGATTAGGATTTATTCATGACTCACCTATGGAAGGATTCCTTTCCGTTTACTTCAGGGCTTCTCAACCTCAGCACTGTTGACATTTTGAACCAGATGATTCCTTGCTGAAAGGTGGAGGGTGAGGGGCGGGGTCTGCCTGTGCACTGTAGAATGTTTAGAAACCAAACATCCCTCTAGTCTACCCACGGTTTCCAGTAGCAGCCTCCCTGCGACACTCCGAGGAGGTGAGACGACCAAAACCGTCCGCAGACATTGCCAAATGTCCCCGGGTGGGGATAGGGTTTGGGGGGGCAAAATTATCCCCCAGTTGAGAACCACTGATTTAACTTTGAGACAAAATCCCACTAAATTCCGAAAAAGCCATAACGTTTTGTATCCCTGAAGCACAAATGATAACCAGCAGTAGTTATCTGTGATCACTCTGTAGAAGGCACTCTGCTAAACTATTTGCCTATATTAATTTCTTTAATCCTACAACAGTGAAGAGGTTCAAGTGTTTTACAGATGAAGAAATTGAGGCTAAAAGGGTTGAAGCGACTTGCCCAGGTTCAAAGTCAGAATAAAGCAGAGCTGGTGTCTGGATCCTGCTCTGTAGGATTCCAGAGTCTTCACTCTTAACCACCCCTGCCGTACGTGCTCACAGAGATAAGATGATCAAAACAGCCCCACTCTCTGTTGAACATAAGACAATACATGCCGAGGTGAACCTGACTTTGACAGAAGGATAAAAGCACACAGCCATCTAAGAGCTGTAGCTGCTTGGTAAATATTTATATGAACCATGAAACTAGGCAAGGCATTAAAAAACAGGCATGTCTGAAGAAAGACAGGCAGCAAGTCCTAACGTATTGATGCATAATCATCGTCTAATTCCACAGGAACCGTTTTTTGAGGGGAAATTATATTTTCTTTGTAAATATTTATATTTTCTTATTTAAGTGATATGGAAAGAGATGAAGCTTCCAAAGTAGGAAGCAACATAGGTAAGGGTAGGCCAATTAAAGTACATATTACTTGGTGTATATGAACACAAAAGCCTTCCTGTGGGATCAAGAAGCTCAGGGCAAATGCTGTTGTTCATTAAGCATCTATGTGGGTATGTTTTGCCAGGTGCATAACAAAAGTTAATGCCCGATGACTTAATATCTAGGATCTAGGCTCTTTCAAAATACAGAAGCTGTTGATATTATTCCCAATTCCTGGACCCAAAAATGCAGGCAAGGTAAGGTTGAGCAATATGTATCAAGTCACAGAAGCCAAGAGAGGGCAAAAGAAAACTTTAATTACAGAAGGATGTATAACTCAGATCATCCTACATGTACTGTCAATCATTAATGCCCGCTGAAAGAGTGGCTTGAGTAGCAAAGGTATTCAGTTTCTTAAGAGAGCCATCCCTCGTGGATGGTTCCTTCTCAACTGACCATGGACAAGATTGTAACTGCTAATTTACTACAACGAAACCTGATTGCATTTCTGTCTGACTTCTGCTCCACCAAACCAACCAAAATTCCTGACTTTACAAGTTAATACACATATTTATTTCCTCAACTAATAATCTTGAACCTTATAAATGTGAGGAGCATTTCTTTCTACCCATAACAAGAACACATCCGTGTTACTGCAGGGGGCAGAAGATCTGGTCCTTCCCCGATCAGAGATTCAGTTTGAGCATATGCATGCAGGGTATGGTTACAATTTTTTTCTCAGCTTCCACAGCCAGTATCACGTGTGGTACACACTGCCACCCTTGCACTTGGAGAGACAGTCCTGGGGGAAGCACCTGGCTCTGTGCTTGCTCCCAGAAGGTGTTCTCTTTGTGTTGGTTTCATTGTGGCCCTTGCACAGTGGTTCAGATGAACTGTCCGATGATGCAGGTGTCTGAATTCTGAAGGAAACAACTGCTTGATTCAGGATTCTTTCTGTTACAAAGGATAGAAACCCAACTCAAATTTGTTTAGGCAAAACTGGGAAGTTATTATCTTTCCTAAATGAAAAACTTTAGGCATGAACCCTCCCAAACTATCTGCACAGCCCTTTTAAGTTACAATGAATCTTCACATTTATTGGATTGTTACATGGATAAGAGATAGATAGATAGATAGATAGATAGATAGATAGATAGATAGATAGATAGATAGATAAAGAGGTAGGCAGGACAGGTCTTATCTTCATTTTCTAGATGCCATTAAATGATGTACTCAAGGTCTCTCAGCTAGTAAATTGCACAGCTGATTACTAGTTGACCCCAGGCACCATGAATCCTAAACACTGCATTTCCCAGTGTAGCACATCTTGAAAGGAAAGTCTTAGACAACATCCTTACCCTCAAGATATCCAATTATAGTGAAAAAAAACAAAAGAAACTGATGCCCTTGAAAGCATTTTTGTGTAAAGATTTGATTTGTGCTTTATTAGAACTATTTCATTTTCTTTTCCTAAGAGGAATTCGATAGGACTATTTTGTGGAACTTCTACTAACAGCATGTGCAAAGTAGAAGTGGACACTTTATTTTGTCACAATCATACTAAATGGACAAATGGACCAAGGACCATATCATTATCATCAGTATATCACCATCATGTTACTATTGCCAGCAGCAATCACAAGCACCTTGAGAGTAACTCCTAGCTGGGGCCTGTGTGCATCTGGAGGGTCTCAAAAGCCAGCACTGCATTAATTCATCATCATATCCCTGACACCAAGCGTAATTTTGGTTGAATTAATGGAGAACAAGTCCTAATGAGACATAAAATCTGAAGAATGAGTAGAGGAAAAACAGAACTCTGGAGAGTTTATGAGGGCTGTGACTGTAGATATTATTCTTTTTGAGAGTGTGATGAAAATTAATCATTTCTTGAAGTTCCCATTTGTTATAAATGAAGATTACTAATTGATGAAGGACACATATAAGTTACTCTATTGTTGTGGAGCTGTATAAAGTTTCAATGGAATTAAAGTGGAAAAGTACCGTTCCTCCACCTGCACTCTGAATCCCATCCCTCCTCCCACATCGGGGGCTTTTTGCCATCAAATACCCCCTCTTCACTTGTGTGTTTACTCAACATAAAATTACAGTCATCAGTCCCAATATTAAAACAATCCTGGCTCCTCCCTGTATCCCCCTGTAACTACTGCTCTCTTTCCTCCTTTCAGAACCTAAAGTCTATACTCGTTGTCTCCAATTCTTCATTCCTCATTCATTTTTCATACTGTGACTCGGTTTTCATGCCCTCTATTCTGCTAAACTTGTTCCTGCCAGTTTCCAATACCATATACTAATTTCAAAAGTATTCTTTTTATTCCTTATCTTACTTGACCTCTCTCTGGCATTTGACATTATAAACTCCTTCCTTAAAACTCTCTCCTTAGAAGGCCACATTCCTGGATTTCCCCATTTACTCATTCTCACTTAGAACAACTCCCTCTTAAATGCTGTTATTCCCCACGGTTCCACTGTCAACAAGCTTTTCTATCTACACACTCTTTTAAGAAATCTTATCTACTCCTGTGCCTTCATTGACTATCAATGATTTAATGTCTCCCAAATCTTTGTCTCCATCAATAAACCCACAAATGCTTCAGCAGTCCTGCAATTTCAACATGTCCCAAATCAATTGCATTGTATTAAATCCCACCAAGGTTCACATCATTGACGCCCTGTCGCCATGAATACCAGTATTATCTGTTCTGTTGCCGAAGTTGGAAACTTTAGTCATTCCAGACAATTCTGCCAAATCCTTTCAATTCTGCTTTCTAAATGTTTCTTCTGTTTGGCCCATTTTTTTCCCATGCTCACTGCCACTCTCAAAATATTTCTCCTGGTTGTTATGAAAAATCTCCTTATTTGGTCCACCTGTGTATGATCCACCTAATCACCTGCCCCCATTTCCCCATCAGCACTTAATTCATCTCTAAAACAGCTGTCAAAGGCCATTCTAAAAACCAAATCTGATTCATGTCATTTTTGTGCCTAAAATGCTTCAATGGCTCCCCATTGCCTCCAGGATGAAATTTTAACTCTATAACATGTCTGCCATACAAGGCCCTTCATTATCTGGCATCTCACAGACACATTAATCTCTGTATTTACAACCCTAGTACAAAATAGCCCTTTGACAGGCACCTATTGAATGAATGAATGAATGAATGAATTCTGGGGAAGATGTCCTTAGATTTTAAAAACTGTTATGTGGCTTTTGTTTATCTTCAACAAATAATATTTTTTATACAAAGATAAATTCACATAGCTTCTTTGTTTTGAAGCTTACCATGTATCATCCAAAAAACAGGATCTTAAATTCTGCTTCTTTTTTTAGGAACTACATCTTCTAGAGAAAACATCTAATAAGATATTTTAGAATACCCCCCAAATATATGAGGAACTCCTGAACTTGTAAATGGGCTATGTTCCAAACATTCTTTTATAACTTGGTTCTGTGAAACTTGGAATGCATTTTCTCATAGAAACAATGTTTTATATATTTTATTAAATTTAGACTTAAATTATTTTAGAATAATTTAAAGTAGTATATAATAAAATGCACATGTCATAAGCTATTAGAGTAATGAAAGAAGGTCTATAGCAATATATTTGGCCTATGGAAAGTAATTATATCATAAATCTCATAAACCTACACTAACCTAAAACCAAATAGAAATAAATATGAGAATCTTGTCAGCCAATACAATATGAAAGGGAGAAAATAATGAGGATTTTTTTTCTTTTTTACTTTCTTAACCTCTTTTTTACTTCTTAATGTCTAATAAAATGATATATACTAATTCATCAGGAGACACATTTTCTTTGTACTAAATTCTCAGAAGAAATTTTTTACATGGACTCTTATACAAGGAATGTTTAATAGACTATTAGGCAAAGATGGTTTAATAGAAAACGCAGAAATATTATACATAGAGCTACCATCGATGAAACTGAGAGCATATTTCATTATATTCCTATGAAGGCATTTCTATAAGTAATTCAAATAATATATACCCGTCTCTCTGATGCTCTAACTTGATATGGAATCAAATCTGGTCACAGCCAGCATGTATCACTTAGAATGTGTGTACATGCACTGTCTCATTTATTCTTCACAAAAACTTTATGTGGTTAGTACAATTATTACCATTCCCATTTTACAGATGAGAAAACTGAGGCAAAGAAGTGAATAACTTGCCCAGTTCACACAACTACATTGGTAACACTCCCCTTACATTTCTTCTCTCTCAAATATTCATGATCTCATTCAGAATTTTAAAAGCAGTTGAATAACAAAATGTTGGGGTTTGAGCTTTCTATTGACTTTATAATGAGTTGGGCCACTCCTACCTTTCAATGTTATCCTACTCTACTATTCTTCTTGCTCACTGAATTTTCATAAAGAAATAAAATGCCTCTAACCAGCCAAACTTGTTCCCCACATTAGGGTTCTACACTTGAAAAAAAACCCTCTACCTAGAAAATATATTTTTTATTACCTCTACCTAGAGAATGTTTCCCAAAAACCTTTATGTGACTGGTGTTTTCATATAATTCAGGTCTCAGCAGAAGAGTCAAACAAGTTCCTCCTTGGCCACCCAATCTAGAGAAGCCTACTTAGATACTCTCTCATGCATCACTAGATTTCATTTTCAATCTGTTTACTGTTATTTCATTTATTCTCGTCTCCCAGCCTCTAGAATTGTGCTAATAGAAATATAATGTGAATCATAAATGCAAGCCACACTTGTAATTTTTTTTTGAATTTTTGAATTTTATTTTATTTATATTTTTATACAGCAGTTTCTTATTAGTTCACACTTGTAATTTTAAACTGTCTAGTTGCCTCACTAAAAAAATGTAAAAAGAAATTTTAATTTTAAAAATTAATTTTAGTAGTATGTTTTATTTAACTCAATATACCTCAAATATTACCCTTTCAATAGAAACCAATTAAAAAATTTAATGAGATATTTAACATTCCTTTTTTCATGCTAAGTATTCAAAATCCAGGGTTTATTTTACACTGGCAACACAATGAAATTCAAATGAGCCACATTTCAGGTACCCAATAGCCACATTCAAATGTTCAATAGCTTCATGTGGCTGTTGGCTACCATCTTGGACAGTACAACTTAAAATGTAAACTCTAGGGCTTCCCTTGTGGCCCAGAGGTTAAGAATCCACCTGCCATTGCAGGGGACACGGGTTCAAGCCCTGGTCCGGGAAGATCCCACATGCCGTGGAACAACTAAGGCCATGCACCACAACTACTGAGCCTGCACTCTAGAGCCCACGAACCACAACTACTGAGCCTACGTGCCACAACTACTGAAGCCCATGTGCCTAGAGTCAGTGCTCCGCAACAAGAGAAGCCACCCCAGTGAGAAGCCTGTGCACCACAATAAAGAGTAGCCTCCACTCGCCGCAACTAGAGAAAGCCTGCGTGCAGCAACGAAGACCCAAGCAGCCAAAAATAAATAAATAAATTTTAGAAAAAGAAAAGAAAAGATGGCCTCTCCCGTTGTGGAGCACAGGCTCCAGATGCGCATGCTCAGCGGCCACGGCTCACGGGCCCAGCCGCTCCGCGGCATGTGGGATCTTTCCGGACTGGGACACGAGCCCATGTCCCCTGCATCGGCAGGCGGACTCTCAAGCACTGCGCCACCAGGGAAGCCCCAAGAAAAGATTTTAAAAGAAAAAAATGTAAACTCTAGTTCACTGCTGTATCTCTAGAATCTAGATTAGCATAATAATGCCTGGCTCTTTGGGTGCTCATAAATGAATGGAATGAATGAGTGAATGTTGAATGTGTGGACTATAAGTGTTCCATGTCTTAAATTGAAAGAAGACCCATATTCTGTTAGTGCCAAATTTGCACATGACAAAGCTGACATTGTCTTATATAATTTTAGGTGAATGCTGACACATTGATTCAGCCAGTGAAACTGATTTCAGATATCTGGCTTCCAGAACTGTATAAGAGTAAATGTGTGTCGTTTTGAAGTAACTGAGTTGTGGTAATATAGCAGCCTTAGGAAACTAATACACTTACTGATTTATCAAGCCACCTCCATATTAGATATAATTCTCTGATAGCTTGCAAAAATAGTCACAATATCCACTCCTCTCTGTATCCCTATCCCTTTGCCATGTGAATTAGCAGATGCTCTCTTTAAGAGGTACAGTTGGTTTCTCTACACTGTCTGTTGCTTTGGCCAGTAGAATGCTGCAGAAGCAACATTCCGTCAGGTCCTAGTCTAGGTCTCAGGAGAGCTCGCATGCTTTCTTCCTCTCACCTGGAACTCTCTGTATTTCCATGTGAATAAGCCTGGTCTAGCCTACTGGATGCAAGAGACAATGGACCCAGGTGTCCTCCATTGCCCAACCTGACAGTGAACCATCAGCTGGACCTGTGAGTTAAGTCATCTTAGGCCAGCCAACTCTCAATTGACCTGCCAGCAGCTGACTGCAGACAAATGAGCAATTGCCACAGGATCAAAATAACTGCCTAGCTGAGCCTAGCCCAGACTGCTAGCCTATAGAATTATGAGCTCAATAAATCATTGTTGTTTAAAGCTACTGACTGTTGGGGTAGTTTGTTATGCAGCAATAAATAACTGATACTCTCCCATAAAGCAAATTCCTTCTACATGTGCTCAACTGTCCCATACAAATTCAGAGAAGGAGTCTGCCAAAAGAAGAACAGTTTGTAGTCTCACTTGGGGACAGTGCCAATTATTGCATTTCCTACTGGAACTCTATAGAGCTAAAATTTTCTACAGAAGCAGCATTTCGTCATGGTAAATATCTCCATGAATACTTGACTAAGGCCAACCGCTCATCATATATCACAGTATAGATAATACAGAACTAGAATTTCAAGGTAGGTATAAGTACATAGCTGATCTAAACATTAAGTACCTTGTTTCCAGCCAAATACAATTTTGAGTGACATTAAATCCTTTTTGCCCAGTAAAGATGAATTAGTTACAAATATACTATAAGAACTGATAACTGTAATGTGATAACTATAAGAACTGACCTGTTGAATAGTTAATTAGTCTGGTCAATCTAAATCCTGAAGAATAGCTGTTGAAAAAACTTGATTCAATTTTGTCACAGTTGATATTAAATTGCACAGTAATTAGCCACTAATTTCAGTTATTTCTTATTCTTAGTCCTAAATAAGAATAAAACTATGCCACCAGAATACAGGAGGATACTGGTCTTCCTGTCTGCTAAGACAGGAATTCAGTTTATCAGGGTGATATTCAGATAAATGACTAAGATGCCAGGATGTGACCTATATACCAATGTTTAAAATTGTAATTCAAGAATATATTTCAAAAATTGGCACTTGATTAGCAGTCCAGGCTGCAGATGATCCCAACAGCTTGCAAAAATACCTATGAAGGCAAAAGAAAGACAAAAATTGATGACAACAAAAACTAAAACTGACAATCATCCTACCACCAGAAACAGAAAATTCCATTAACTGCAGGAACTAGGGAGGTGAATTGTAAATTATAATAACAGTCACTTTAAATAGAGAAAATTGACAACATGAAAGAATATAGAAAGAGCTTTCATTTATCTTTCACTGTATATCATGCCGAATCAAAGATGCAAGATCAGTACTAGCCAGAACACCAAGCAAGGGAACCCTTCCAGGACAAAAGTAACCTTTGGAGGGAGAGAGCATACTATACCCCAATTTGGCCCTCATTACTACCTTCCTTTCTTTGGAAAATGAGACTCCCAAAACACAAAAAGCAAGTGTGGAGTGTGTGTGTGAGTGAGTGTGTGTGTGTGTGTGTGTGTGTGTGTGTAGGAAGAGGATGAAGAGGTGGTGGTGACAATAGATATACTGCACTCTTGGAATCATAGATTCAACAAGTAAGGTACTATGAGCAAAAATGAAAATAAGGACAATCTGTTAGTTAACCATGGGGACTCTAGTTTTACTTTTACTCCCTTGGTTCAAAGTATCAGCAGATACTTTGAGTGGCATAGAATCCATATCAATCCAGCCAACCTGCAGCATTTGAATAGCCTAGGACTTGTGAACATTAATCTGCTCCCCAACTGGAAGTGGCTTATTACAGATTCTTTGGCACAAGGGAAATTCTTTTTTTTTTAATTAATTAATTTATTTGTTTGTTTTTATTTTTGACTGTGTTGGGTCTTCCTTACTGTGCTCGGGCCTTCTCTAGTTGTGAGTGGGGGCTACTCTTCGTTGTGGTGCGCAGGCTCCTTATTGTCGTGACTTCTCTTGTTGCGGAGCACAGGCTCTAGGCACGCAGGCTTCAGTAGCTGTGGTGCGTGGGCTCAGTAGTTGTGGCTCGTGGGCTCTAGAGCGCAGGCTCAGTAGTTGTGGCACATGGGCTTAGTTGCTCTGCGGCATGTGGGATCTTCCCGGGCCAGTGCTTGAACCTGTGTCCCCTGCATTGGCAGGCAGATTCTTAACCACTGCGCCACCAGGGAAGCCCACAAGGGAAATTCTTACCACAATAAAAGAAAGAGAAAACTTCTCAATGTTTTCAGTAAGATAACAGAAGATAAGAAACATTTGAATTAGGAATAGAATTCAAAAAGGGTGACATAATAAAAAATGTAAAAACACAATTGGAATCAGGTAATATTTAAATGATATTAGAAATGAAAAAGCTGAATTAAAATAGAAGGCTGTAGTAAAACTTAATCATTAGCAAAACTGAGACAAAAAAATATTGAATTAGTGACTAAGGTCAAAATTTAGAAGTCTTCTCCAAACATGAAAAGAAAAATTTACAAAAGTGAAGATAATAAAGTCCAGAGAATAGAGATTTAATAAATAGATAAATTAGTATTATTGAAGAACCCTGAACCAAAATAGCAAAATTAAAATTGAAAACATAATAGAAGAAAACTTTACTGACTGAAATGAAGACGTATGTCTTCAAATTAAAGGATTTGCTTTGTTCTATAAAAATAATGAAAAGAGAGCCATAAAAAAACACATTGTAGCAAATTTTTATTAAAAGATGAATAAATCCCTATAAGTATTCATGTAGAAAAAAATCAGTTTTATGTGGAATAAAAGAATTCTGGCTTCAGAGTTCTCTGCAATATTAAGTATCTTAAGACAACAGTGTGGTATTTCTAAAGTTTTAAGAACCAAAGCTTGTATCAGCCAAGGACTGAGGTAATACTGAGGAAAATAAGAAAATAGAGAAACCACATTAAAGAAACAGAGGGTGAGGGATAGCAATGAGCATCAAAACCAATTAAAAATGGAATTATTGAGATAATTATTATAATCACCACTGCATAAAAGTAAAAGCAAATATCAAAAATAATTATTAATAGAAACTGTACTGGCATCCAATTATCCATGTGTTTATCCTAAAAATATTGTACAAGTTACAAATATATATCCAAAGATCTAGTATTATTGTTTATAAAACCAAAATACCTAAGTCAACCTAAATATTCATCAAGAAAGATGTAGTTAAATAAATTATAATATATTCATGTATTAAATACTTTAAAAGAATATATAGATCTATATTTATTCAAGTATAAATATGTACATAAAATATTATACATATATGATTTCATACCTTTATTTATAAATGTGTATGTGAGTACATAGGAAAATTTCTTAACATATGTACCCCTAAGTGTTAACAGTATTTATGCAGAATGTTCTTTGTTTGCTTAGTCATTCTCTGCTTTATCAGAACTTTTTATAATACATAACAAAGCTACATAGACAAAATTTGTGAGAGAATCCAGAAAATCTGGCTCAGGATTTCTTTGACTTTATTTACTACGTCATGTATTTTATAAAATCTACTTTTTCTAAACTATCACCATTTAGATTAAGTTTTAAAGCTCTCTTATTTAAAAATAAAAAAAGATTAGACCAAGAAATAACCCATGATTTAAAAAATAGACAGTAAATAATGAAAAGATCATATCCAGACTTATAAAATGCTTCTCAAAATGACACATAGAGGCAAATATATTACTGTAATTTATTATTTAGTAAAAGAATAAAAAATATCATTAAATTCAAGATATTAGAACATAGAAATAAGAAAAAATAAATCAATGATAAATTCAACATTCTTTGAAAAATAATATAGACTAATTTCTTATGACTATAATAAAAGAGGTACACAAATGGACAAAATTAGAATGCAAAGGAGATATTATAATCATAGAGAATTTTCAATGGTTACCATTTTCAGTGGTATACAGTGTACAACTCTGTACTAGCTGTTTGTAAAATCTTGACAAAGTGAATTATTTTCTTGAAAAATATCAATTCCAAGATCAACCCAAGTTCATGCAGAAATCTCAGCTAGAAGGAAAAGAAGGAAAATGCTTGAGGAACAATTGATTTTTCCATTGAGTTTTGCTTTTTTTTTTTTTTTAAGAAAAAGCTACCCCCATGCCATATAAGCTGTTTCAAATCATAGAAAACTCTAGACCCACTTCATTTTATGATGCTAGCATAACTTTCATAGTACAATTGTCAGTTTGTGAGCAATTATTGTGAGTCATCAATAAATATGTGTGCCCCCATAATTACTGTTACCTCATACTCTGGTTTCTTAAGACCCAAAATTTATATTCATTAATATTCATTAACAGCTGTATCAAACCTGAGGTCATCATTGATATTTACTATATTCCTTTTTAAAAAATAGATAAATGATGTATTTGTTCTAAAACTGGATTTTGGTGATGGTTTCAAAGCTGTAAACACTTACTAAAACTCATTGAATGCAACACTTAAAATGATTGAGTTTTAAGGTATGTAAATTACATCTCAATACATAGTCTGCCTAAGAGAATCAAACTAAATAAACAAACTGCTTTTTTTTTTTAATAAAAATATTCAAGTGTCTATGTGTGTTAGTCTGCTTGGACTGCCATAACCAAATACCACAGACTGGTGGCTTACACCACAGAACTTTATTTTCTCACATCATATCTTTTGAGAGTTATGATGGATGATCCCAGTAAACCATGAGGCAGCCAGGACTCCTGACTATTATTTCATAGTACTTGCTTAGCAGAGAATACTCTACCCCAAATTACTATAAGTAGGGTATTACTTCTTTCTACAAAAAATTACTCATCACAAGACCCTCTTGCCATCTCTGCTTTCTCAATCCCCCAGATCTTATCATGCAAATTATGAGTAGATATATATTTAGCAATAGTTCTATTACAGAAAGAAAAATAAAGGGAAATGGCCACTAACTTTAGATAAGTTTTCTCTCTCAAAACTGAAGATAATTAAAGAATTATTTATTAAATAATAGTATTGACCCTGTCAATATGTACCAAAGGTCTTAAAACTCATTGACTTTATAATTCTACTTTTCAGAATTTCTTCTAAGTACATCATCAGAAATTTGGCCATAAATGTATGTAAAGTTGTCCATTTTAGCATTATATGTAACAAAAAATATATCAGCAATCTAAATAAGGAAATGGTTAAGTAAATTGTGATATATTCCTACCAGTAAGTATTATATACCCATTAAATTTAATAATTGCCTGGAAATTTTACGTGAAATGAGAACGTTTTCACAAAACAGTGTAAAAAAAGTTATGTATGGAGGTTGTTGGTTAACCAGTTCATGATTCTGAGAATTAGTAAAGGAAAATGCATTTTTCCCATTTTCCTGCATTTGCTATACAAGATGTATTTTTCAATAGCTAAATATTGATGAAGTAAAGTTCTTCATAGAAGAATTCTAGCTAGCAAATGCAAAAGGAACATTAGAAACAGAATATCCCCATTTTTCAACAGAAAGAAAGAAAAAAGAAAGAAACAAACAAACAAAGAAAGAAAGAAAGAGAAGGGAGGAAATGAGGGAGGGAAGGAAGGAAGAAAAGAAAAGAAAAAGGAAAAGAAAGAAAAAAGCAAAGAAAAGAAAAGAGAAAAAGAGGTCATAAAAAAAAAAAAAAAGAGGTCATAATGAATGGATGTTGAAACCCTTCAGGGAACTTTAAAAATGGGTGTGTCAGGCTAACACCACAACAAAACAACAGATCAAGCCCAGCATCATTAACAGTGGGACAGTCAGACATGTGCCTCATGAAATATACAATAATATTCCTGCCAAAAAATAACTAATAACAATGAACAAAATTGGACCTAAATCCAGTCAAGAATCTAGATCCAATTACCAATTATAAGAAAATATGGGGAAAAAGGAACATGTTAAATGACATCACAAGGAACCAATCAGTCAAATTCAGATGGTGAAATAGTCTACAAAACAAATAACAGGTTTTCCCTCAAACAAATGGCATTTTTTAAGAGAGGAGGGGGAAATTATTATGGAATAAAAAGACAAATGACATATCAACTAATTGCAATGTATGGACTTTGCTTGGATCCTGATTAACAAACTTCATCATAAAAGTAATCTTTGAAATAATTAGGACTATTTCAATATGGATTAATACTAGACGGTAATAAAGAATTGCTGTTTTAATTTTAATAAGGCTTATAATAGCATTGTGATGTGTTGAAAACAAAAGGAAACCTTTTATATTTTAAAAGTGTATACCAGCATATTTATGGTAAAACTATATGTTGTTTGAGATTTGTTTTAAAATACTGTAGCAAAAACAAATGTGGAATAGTCTCAGAGTGAGGAATAAGTGAAACGTGACTGTCAAAATGCTAAAAATTATGGAAGATAAACAATAGGTACATAGAGATTCATTATACTCTTCTCTCTACTTTTATGTATGTTTGAAATTTTCTATAATAAAAAGTTTTTTAATGCACATTAATACATGAAACAAGACTGAGTAAAATAAACCTAAAACTATTAATAGTGATTAACAATAGATGATATCTCTGAATTGTGGAATTAGTGATAAATTTTGATTTGTTCTTTATACTTGTCTTCAATTTAATTTTCTACAAATATCACAAGTTACTTCAATAAGCACAAGAAGTAGGCACTTAAAAAAATAAATGCTGGCCTCTTGATTAAAAATGTTGGTTAAGTCCCTCCTCCTGGCATTTGATGATATTACATTATGAGGAGTTACATTTTTCTTCTTAGATTCATTCAGCATCTTTGAAGTAATGCCCCAGAGGAAAACCATCTTCCAAGTTCAGATGTTTCATAGATGAGAGTTTAACAAAAGTATTACTAATTCTAGCATAGAAATGTCCTGTGATGCCTATGTGAACTAACAAGTACCTAAAAGTACAAATATCAAGAGAGACTGAGAAAATCGGAACAGTCATCTAAAGACTATGAATGCCCTGGCTTCCCTGGTGGCGCAGTGGTTGAGAGTCCGCCTGCCGATGCAGGGGACACGGGTTCGCGCCCTGGTCCAGGAAGATCCCACATGCCACAGAGCGGCTGGGCCCGTGAGCCATGGCCGCTGAGCCTGCGCGTCCGGAGCCTGTGCTCCGCAACGGGAGAGGCCACAGCAGTGAGAGGCCCGCGTACCAAAAAAAAAACCCAAAAAACTATGAATGCCCATATTAAATAGAGAAGAGGGCGAATAAGCACATTATGGCATAGGCTAGTCTTTACTAGTTAGCCAAATTAAAATTAAGAGGAACAATTTATTATAGGATGATCAGGCAACTCTTTTTTTAAAAAATCCTCCTGAGATTAACTAAAATCTGTGGAACTGGTCTGTATTTACATCTGTGTTATTATGTTTCTCCATTTTGGCCCTTAAAAGGGCCTTAAAAGGGCCAAAATCCTTAAGTGTGAAGGAGTCAATTATTTACAGTCCAGGTCTACTGTAAATAGAGGATGTTAAAACCAATGGTCAAAGAACTTCCAGTTAAATATGGCAAGTTATATGCATGAATTTACCTCTTTCCCACTCCCCAAACATTTCTAAAAATAAGAGTGAAGGGATTAAAAGGGCATAAACCCATAAAAACAAAGAGGGCAGGATCGCAACAATAAAATTTTAATAGCTGAAGCAATGGACAAGTAGTTATTGATTAGGAGGCCAGAAAAATCTAGCAATACATATTGTAGGACCCCAGAAGGACTCAGAAACTGCGTCCTGGTCTCTCTGAGAGGATATAGGTGGGGCTGAAAAAAGAATTGATTGAAAATCTACATAAAAACCTTATTTTCCCCCCAACTCCAAGCATCCACAAAATGACCCCTCTCTGAGTCCAAAAGAGGACTAGAGTTTTACTCTCTTGAGAGCATAATCAGAAGACCTCTAGTTTTGGGGGGGGACACTACGTACCTCTGAGGACTAGGATATCACACTGAATACAAGGAATTAAGTAAAAATCTATTAACCAAATGTGAAATTAGAGTTTGACACCCAGCTAAATTATCACTCAAATGAAAGTATAGAGCAAAGAAATGTGAGGTCACCCCCAAATATGTTTATCTCAGAAAGCTATTAGAGAAAGTGTTCCACCAAAATGGGGAAATAAACCAAGAAAACTGAAAATGTGAGATCCAGGAAACTAAGGATCCAACATAGACGAGAGCTATAGATTCCACAGCTGTGCAGCAGGCCTGTTCCAGACTGGAGCACAAGGTATGAGGGCTCAAGAAAGGATGCCTCAGGGGAGAGGGATGGGAAATAAAAGAGACAAAGAAATTTAAAAGTAATCTGCTATGTTTTAATATCTTGAGGAAAATTTATATTCCCAGTGCTTCTGGCAGAGAACTTTTAGGTAAATTAGTGAAGAGGTGCATAGAAAACTAAGCAAAAAGAAAAGTAAGATAATTATTACCTCAGGGAGGAATTTTTTTTAATGTATGAGAAAGGAAATGTGAGCCTTATATACTACATTGTTCAGCTGTAAATAATGTTGACATAGTCATAATAATATAGACACAAAAGCCTTTATTAAACCTTCAATATCTGTATCAGAAAATGATGAGAAAGGAAACGTGTGTAGGTATTTATTAGTGAGGGAAGAATGGAGAAGAGATAAATTTTCATCTTTCATAGAAGGAAGTCAAAAATAATAAGTAAAAGTGCAAAATCTCAAGAAATAACAACATAGGCATGCTATTTAGAAATAAGTAAATAGAAGAAATTGCTAAAATATCTATGAGGAATAAGAATCTGGGGTGCAGAAAGGTAGACACAGGTAACAACTGTTTTTGTGTTATAAGCCTAGTTTAAAAAAATGGCTTTTTAAACCGTATATATGTGTATAGCACTGATAAAAAGTAAACAATTAAAATTTTAAAATAACATAAAACCCATGAGCAAATTTAGCAGGTCAGTCTTGTAACCTAGTTCATTTTCTTGCCACCTTCTAGCATAGGGTTTTTAATTAGTATGAAGTATGTTTCTGGAAATCAGGGGAAATATTGCCATGCATTTTTAATGTCTAGTAGTTAATTAGATTTTAGTGAAGATGCAGAACCACTCCAGCTTATCTAGTCAGAAACAGAATACAGAGAAGTGGGTACACACGAAGTTCAAGGAGCAAGACCTAGTCTTAGCTTCCAGAAATGATTCCCAGGTACAACAATGAACTATGTGGGAACTGCTGTTTCTCCATCAGAAATTTAGAAAATAGGAAAAATGCAATTGCTCATTCCTGGAACACACCATCCTAGCCACAATCCACACCAGCAAAATGGATGTTCTGTGTGCTACTTCTCAAGGTCCAAGAAGTTAGGAACAGCCGTACTTACTGCAGAAAAAAAAGTGCTTCATAACCAAACATTTCACAACCAGACTTGCCCAAGGCAACAACCGAAGCACAGCCACCTCATTTCTGACTTCCAAAATGTCACACATAGACATCTGGGGAAATCCCAAATATAAGGGAAACTTGGAAATGTAGGCTTTGACTTTCCAGCCTCTTTTTTTCAATAATGCATGACCCAAAGGTTGGAATGGAGTTGGGTGAGCCAAAGAACAGTAATTTTACAAGGAATATGTAATGCTATAGCTGCTAATTCACTAACAGGCCCCAGATGGGATCAGCCCCCCACTCAGGTCCGAACTAAAGCTAGGACAGTTGTTAATTCCATTAGGAGAACTCCTAAAACTGATCCTCTCAGAAGGCCTAGCATTTAGTGAGAGTCAGTGATTAGTAATAGCTAATAAAACTATACATTTAGGGCTTCCCTGGTGGTGCAGTGGTTGAGAGTCCGCCTGCCGATGCAGGGGACACGGGTTCGTGCCCCAGTCCGGGAGGATCCCACATGCCGTGGAGCGGCTGGGCCCGTGAGCCATGGCCGCTGAGTCTGCGCATCCGGAGCCTGTGCTCTGCAACAGGAGAGGCCACAACAGTGAGAGGCCCGTGTACCGAAAAAAAAAAAACCTATACATTTATATATGACTATGTATCATATTATGACTTTTTCTGGAGATTGAATGGCATGATAATTAAGTATTCATGGACAAAACAGTATCAGACAATCTGGACAGGAAAAATCCACTGATGAGATTATGGAGACAGGGCAGAAAGGCAAATTAAGTGGAAATTTTAACCCTGTGTACCATTCAAATGATAGATTCAGGCCAACTCAATGGCTTTTAAGGACACATGCAATGGAATTCAAGAGATCTTCTTTAACCGCACCTTAGTATGCTTGAGGCTCTTTCTTATACAAAATGAGAGCTTAGTTTGTAAAAAAGTGAAAGAAGGGTCCTGGTTAGGAGAAGTTTAAGAGTTTAATTCCTGGCCATCAGGGAAGCATATGGGGTCACTCCATGTTCAAAAAAAAAGATTCAAAACAAATTTTTTTTTTTTTTTTTTGCGGTATGCGGGCCTCTCACTGCTGCGGCCTCTCCCGTTGCGGAGCACAGGCTCCGGACGCGCAGGACCTGCGGCCATGGCTCACGGGCCCAGCCACTCCAAGGCACGGCACACAGGATCTTCCCGGACCGGGGCACGAACCCGCGTCCCCTGCATCGGCAGGCAGACTCTCAACCACCGCGCCACCAGGGAAGCCCCCCCAAATTTTTTATATCCTAAAGCCCATGGTAGTGATCATTCCAATCCTAGACAACTCCTTACTTTCCATGATAAAGGGAGGGGTTAGGAAGGCTGATATACCAGACACTAGGAGAATCCTTCTGAGATTTTTACTTTAAAAGGTGACTATAGTGTTTGGAGTAGGTTGCCAGTTGGCCAAAGGAGACTACACAGATACACAAATATATATATCACATACATAAAAACACATTTTTAAGGCTAGGTTAAAATTCCAGTATAATTAGCCAAAGATTCCAAATGTTATTAGAAGTGAAACGATATGCACATTCTATCGATTCCATCAATAAGAGATTGAATTATCCCGGAAGTAAGAACAGCGTGTTGGTCCTTAGCGTGTTTGCCCTCGGATTCATCCATCACCCTTCCCCTCTTCAGCCCTTCTGCTCTGCTCCGTGTGCAGAGGGGCTAACCCACGGCTGTTTTTCCCAGACTCCTTTGTCAACGGCTCTTCTGCTGGATGTAGTCAATGAGATGTCCAATGAGAAGTGCTGATCAGAGGATGGTAAAGGAAGAGAAAAGAGAGGTTATTTCTCCCTCTCTGCCTTGGGGATCATTTCTGGCAGCAGATATATCTCCTCTTTGACCCCAGCTACCACTAAAAAAGCCCATCTGGTTCCAGCTTCCTTTAGGTAACCCCGACCACTAGGCTCTATAAGATCACCTCCTCCCTCAGTTTCTCCAGCAATTGCTAATCTCGTGCATGATGATTTCTGTTTTCCTGATTAGACTCTGACTGATAAAATTATTGCAGTAATTCTTTTGAGTTGATCTACAGTTTTTTTCTTGGGGCAGGAGATAGTTTGTACTTGGTCTGTGATTCTTCTAAGTAATCAACTTTAGTGATTGTCTTTTTTTTAAAATCTAAGTTTATTAACTTTTCTAGTGAGATACGTGTGTGTGAATCAAGGATTTCATTTGACATATGAAAGAGAATTTTTTATTGAGATAATAAAAGTACTCTGTAAGTGCTTAACCAGGAGACAAAAGCCAGCCAGCCTCCTCTGTTTGGGACAATGGTTGTCAACCTGGTTATCCATCAGAATTGTATGGGGAGTCTTAAAAATCACCCCCACCAAGGAGATTCTGATTTAAATAGCCTAAGATGAATAATTTTTAGAGTAGTGGTCCCCAGACCAGTGGCATCAGTATTACCTAAGAACTAGTTAAAAATGCAAAATGTGGTTCCCCCCAACCCTAGAACTACTGAATCAGAAACTTCTTGAGGTTGGCACAAGAAATCTGTGTTTTAACAAGCCTACCAGGTAATTTGATGTACACTGAACTTTAAGAACCACTATTTTAAAACTACCCAGGTGACTCTGATGCGCAGCCAAGTTTAAGAACCACTGGTTTAGGAATAAACTATCTATAAAATCATAACTTTAATTAAACATGCAATTATTTAATACCTACCATGCTTTGGAATTTCCTGTGTCCAACAACAGACTGAAAATGAGATTATTAATAAAATTTGAAACTGCAGAAAGATGATGCATTAAAAGAAAAAGTTGTAAGAGCCATAATTATTCAATCACCCAGAACACAAAAAGAAAAATGTATTATGAAATTTCTTCTTTCTGAATTAAAAATAGCTAACTAGATAGTAAACGTGCTTCAACTAGATAGTAAACGTGCTGAGATCCATTGCAGAATGCATGTCCAATTAACTAACATACATTTCTCCAACTTGTCTTTAATTACACTAATGGCAAAAATCTTTGCTAGAGATGACTTTAGATATGTAATCCAGCATTTTGCAACCAGTAATTCATGGACCTGAGGGCTTACAAAAGTTTTCTGGCAATGTAGCAGTTTAAATTGTTTCACGTGAAAATAACAGTAACTCCAACTCCAACTAGCATAAATGATCAAATACATTTTAGGCTCCCTCATTTTCGGTCCACAACTAATGACAATTTCTGTTGGAGTTTGCCCCAACTCCATTTTTCTACAATTCTCTTGGTTTTACTCTCTTCCTTATATCAACTTTGACTTCAAACTTGATATTCCTCGTTGTAGCAAAATGGCTGCAGCAGTATCAGGCCTCACATCTGCATTCCATATCATCCAGAGAAAGAGAAAATGTCTCTCCAGATAAATACTGAAGAAAAACAAGGATTCTCTTTTTCCAGAAATCTCTGGAAAATATATTCTGGTTTTTCTTTAGCCCAGGTTGGTTTATGGGACCTAATCCTTGTGGTCAAGAGAATGAACTGGGCTTCAGTCAATCAGGGCCCATTACTAGAGCTAAGGATGAAGTTGTTTACTCATGAGACAAATGGAAAACTAAGATACTATTGCTACAGGAAAGTGCAATGAATACCAAGAAGCCTAAAACAGCAAATTTCTGCTACGCATAGGGGAGGGGAAATGTTTTAAAATTGATAAGTAAAATAATTGTTCAGATGTTTTCCTTTAAATTAGATGCATCTTAGAGCCTCCAAGAATTTATCAAATGACCATTCATGGCATCCAGTGGAGATGAGAGGGATATTCTCAAGACAATCATTTAGTCAGTTTACTATCCAGGCTAATACTACTAGTGTTTTATTTAGTGTTTTATTTGCTCTTCAGCTTAAAATAATTTTTATTCTTAGTTGTGTATTGTATAATTTAACACCTATAAGGGACCACTGTTTGGAGACAGAAAGACATACATATTGACATGTGTTTTTCATGTTCACCCAGCACCTTCTGATGACACCGCCACAATTTTCTTACGGGAAAGCATCAGCACCTTTTCCTGGTGGGTACCATATAAGTGGAACTGTCAGTCAAGATGTCTCTCTTTCCCATAGCCACACAGTGAGCATGTGACCCAGAGCAGGCCAACCCAATTCCTTTTTCTGGGACAGGAAAGAATGACAGAGCTGATTCATCTCTGTGATGACACTTTAAGAGGACTATTCAAATTACCTACTGCTCACAAAACCCAAGAGCTTTCCACGTTCTTGCTGTTCCTAACGTGGCCCTTCAGCTTCCTTTGATGTGTGAGTCACCCATGGCCTTCCAGTCAATTCACTTTTTGCGTGAGTTTTCAAGAATAGGTTCTATGGTTTGCAACATACAATCCTGATAAGAAGCATAAAAATGACAATTCTGAACATTTCTTTCAAGATGATCAACACTGAATTCATAAATTCAAAAAATTTTTATACAGTATATCAATGTATGTCTAGTACTTTAAAAATCACTGTTGAATAGGGAAAATATAATAAGATTTTATCCAATTTTACTTATAATTCGTTAGGAATAAAAACCTTCTAAACTCTCAATGTGTTATTTGTGGATAAGTGCTTGGGAATAGCAGCTTGAAGCCTTCTCTTTTATCTTACCATTTAGAAACAAAAGACAAAAATATGAAAATAAGATAGCTCCTTTTTAAAGCAAAATTGTTTTAAATGTTAAAATTCTAAGTATAGCTACAAAAGTGGCTTTTCAAGGTTTGATGCATAATAGGCAGTTAGATTTTAGTATATATTTTAATACATATTTAACCCCCAAAGAAACATGATGTAATATTATTTTTAAATGATTCATCAACAAATTATGCTTTTTCTCGTAAAATGAAATTCAGGAAAATTAAAGGAAATTAAGCTTTTTCTTAATAACTCATAGGGATGTAATGTATAGCATGGCAACTATAGTTAATAATACTGTATTGCTCATTTGAAAGTTGCTGAGAGAATTGATCTTAAAAGTTCACATCACAAGAAAAAACATTCTGTTAACTATGTGTGGTTACGGATGTTAACTACTCTTGTTGTGGTGATCACTTTGCAATATATACAAATATCAAATCATGATGTTGTACATCTGAAACTAATATAATGTATGTCAGTTATACCTCAATTTATAAAAGAAAAAGAAAATTAAATATTTTCTAAAGCTGAATGATATATTTAAATATATTGTGACTAATGCTCAATATATATCAAACAATATTAAGAAAAAGAATAAAAATGTGTATAGTAATCTTTGAAGACATACTGATTTGAACATTTTACTTGCCTTTCAAACCACTTATATTTCACACAGGTAATAATAATTATTTTTAACTCCTAGGGACCTTGGATAGATTATTTATTTCATTGAAAGGTGATCGAGTCAAAAAAAAAAGCTGGGAAACAGTGATACACCTCCTACTTGACAGGAACCAGAGAGGTCACACAGATAACCCTGAGAGGTGAGATACAAGCAGGGTTCCTTAGACTCGCAGGGCCCATCAGACAATTCTTGCTTTCTGCCACCACAAATGCACTTCAGTAATTGTAGAAAAGTGAATTCTCATCAGCTTCTAGGCAATGTCTGTAACTTTATCAATTCTAAAACTATACATTTCTATACAATTACATATATGATTGCCTACAAACCTCCAGATGAGTCTTGAGTTGAACCCACACATTTTGAGGCTAAAATCCAGAGCAGTTGCCCAGGACCCACTGCCCATAGATTGATTTAAGACCTTCTCAGTATTGAGTGATATTGCTAAATTAAGGTTTCATACATCTGAGTTTACAGAGATTGAACTTCTAATATTCAAAAGAGGTATAGAGGGCTTCCCTGGTGGCGCAGTGGTTGAGAGTCCACCTGCCGATGCAGGGAACACGGGTTCGTGCCCCGGTCCGGGAGGATCCCACGTGCCGTGGAGCGGCTGAGCCCGTGAGCCGTGGTCGCTGAGCCTGCGCGTCCGGAGCCTGTGCTCCGCCGCGGGAGAGGCCACAGCAGTGAGAGGCCCGCGTACGGGGAAAAAAAAAAAAAAAAAAGAGGTATAGAACCTACTGCGCTCCTCCAATTCTCCGCTAGGAGTTTTCTGTGACACCAAGGCAGGGAACCAAGAATGGACAGATAGTAACTTTTATTGTGTTCCTTTGATTGTTCCTGTTGCCCCAACTAGTCACTTTTGAACATTTCTGCTATCTCCAGCTGTCTCTGATGAAACCAATACATAAACTTCCAATAATTCAGGATACCATGACATTGAGAGTCTGTAAATAACAAAGAATAATTCAAAGCTCCTGGACAAAATTGTTCCCCTTGTTAAATGGGCGACCCTGATAAGCAGGGGAGGGGTAGACTTAGAAGGTTGGAGAAGAGTACAATATCAGACCTTTAAAATACTTGTAAAAGTTTTATGTTAGCTTGAACTAGGACTTTATCTGACTCCCGTGACATGATGAATGTCATGTGGCTAACAAAATCTCATTGTCGACAGTTTCCACGTTCCTGTAAGTAAGCCAAGAATCCTATGATCTACAGCTACAAAAATTAAATAAACAAACAAGCAAATAAATAGAGGAAGAGTTTTAATCAACCATAGTATCCTCCAATGTGCTCCGCCCAATTGATTGGAATTCCTGTCGTGTTATTTCTGAAAGTATGGCCAAAAGATACAATTTTTTATCAATTACTTTATTTTTTGGTGAGAACATTTAAGTTCTACTCTCTTGGCAAATTTTAATTGTATAATTCAATGTATATTCACCATGTTACACATTAGATCCTCAGATCTTATTCATATTATAACTGCAAATTTGTATCCCTTTACTAGCTTCTCTATTTCCCCTAAGTCAGATCTATCCTTGACTTTATTTTGTTTTATTTTATTTTAATTGAAGTATAGTTGATTTACAATGTTGTGTTAGTTTCTGGTGTACAGCAAAGTGATTCAGTTTTTTTTTTTCAGATTCTTTTCCATTATAGGTTATTACAAGATACTGAATATAGTTCCCTGTGCTATATAATAAATCCTTGTGGTTTATCTACTTTTTATACAGTAGTGTGTATCTGTTAATCCTATACTCCTAATTTATCCCCCCCTTTCCCCTTTGGTAACCATAAGTTTGTTCTCTATATCTGAGCCTGTTTCTGTTTTGTAAATACATTGATTTGTTATTATTTTTTAGATTCCACATATAAGTGATATCATATAATATTTGTCCTTCTCTGTCTGACTTACTTCACTTAGTATGATAATCTCTGGGTCCATCCATGTTGCTGCAAATGGCATTATTTCATTCCTTTTTATGGCTGAGTAATATTCCATTGTGTGTGTGTGTGTGTGTGTGTGTGTGTGTGTGTGTGTGTGTACAGATACATACATCTTCTTTATCCATTCCCTCTGTTGGTGGACACTTAGGTGGCTTGCATGAAAAGACACATTTTTCTTGAACACTCCGCAACTGGGCCTGGAATCCAAGTGAGTTTGCCCCAGCCCCTGTCTCGTTCTGAAATTTAGGATTCAGGCATAATGTTCATCTCTACTTCCTCCTCCTCTGATTTGCCTTTGACTTAAATTCCAGACCACTACCTCAACAGTGTTTCACCCCTTCGACAGTTTAGTCTCTGTGCTTCTGTCAGCATGCGGTCCATGAGAAGCTGCTAATGTTGCCTTTTTGTGATGTATCAGTGTTTTACCTGATGGCCAGGTCCTTGTAGCATCCCACAAAAATCTACTTAATTGATAATATCCCTGAACTGTGGTAGTAACACCAGCAGATCTCCACATGCAGAGTTTTAGTTGGAGGTGCCAATCACATATCTTCTTTGGCTACAGTGGAAGCATAAATTCAAAATCTATATAAAAATTTGCCTTAGAATCAGGCTTAATCTAGGTTAGTGTCTGACTCCATTGTGTAGTAAACACCATGTGCTAAGTAAAATCTCCTAAGATTTTTCCTGCTAAATGATCTCTGTATTTCTTTAAGTTTCCTAAGAACACCAAAAAGGTATGACCACAAAAAAGAAGTGGGGATGGGTATGATCACCAGAAGATTTGCCATTTTTAGGGTGTTCATTCTCCAGTATTCATATCTTGGTGACATAGGCATGAAAGTTATATATTAATTGGACCCACCTGAATCAGGGGATGTCTGTGCTTACTTTTTCAACTCTGAAACTCTGCTCTCTGATCTTTGAAGTTAGAGTTTTTGTCGGAGGAAGCAAGAGGACAGAGTAAGACTAAGATTATTCATAAATATTGTGGAATGTCTGGTAGGATGAGTGAAGCACGGGTAAAGCAAATGCCATACTAGATGTGAAACTATGTTTATGGAAAAGAAAAGGGAAGCTTTCAGGGAGCAAAAATGCACCAGAATATAGAAACCACAGAAGACGGAGCTAGAATATGCTTCAGATGTCTAGGAATAGCAGAGTTAAAATGTCCATATGTTAGCAGACATGTAAAATTACAGAATAATATTTGACAAAACCTTTTGTTTCAGACTTTTACTATTTGTCCAGTTTCTTTCCCTTCCTTCCTTCCTTCCTTCCTTCCTTCCTTTCTCTTCCTTCTTTTCTATGATATAGGATTAGATAATAATTTGTTGATTTTAATCTTTCTAGGTTTGTTCATGTTTCCCTTTCCTTGACTCTATGGGCCCCAAAAATGGATTGCCTTTCTGAACACTAAATGGAAACTTTTTTTTGTATAAATGCAGAAACCTGGACCACACGATATTGAGTATAGACTTTCAGGGAAACCAGAGTGAAAATCTCAACAAAGATACTTTTAAATTATTGCTTCTGTACTTATGGAATGTGATTTCTTATCCAAATTTTTTGAGATAATTTATGAATTTGCTATATTGCATACTCTTTAATCAACATGAATACCGAATAAGTGAAATTATTTACCTAGTCATTTTAGATTTACAAAGAAAAAAACTATATATACCTTGGATACAATTACTAGTACGTGGTCAGTCCATTTTAGCTGATCAGCTGGCTGGCTGAATGCAGGTCTGTCTCTCTCAGACAGCCCATGTGGCACAATGGAAAGGCACTGGGCTAGGAGCCAGAAGATCAGATATCAGTTCTGTAGTGTCCCTGGGAACATCTCTCAGCCTTTATAACTCTCCGTTTTTTTTATCTGTAAAATAGAATAAAACTATCTTCTGGCCTGCCCCGCTGGATTGTTAGGAGAATCGGAGAAGACAGCGCATGTGAAAGCATTTTGTAAATGCAAGGCATTTGTGAGATAATTTTACTTAACTAGTAATTGATATTCCCCTGCTTTAAAGCCACATTTTCAGAAACGAAGACAATTAGTTATGGCAGTTTGTATATATCCCAAAGCTAATTTTGACATAAAAACATCAAGTTCAAAAGCCCAAACCATGTGGCCTGTCCTTAGGCCTGAAAATTATTCAGTGTTTTGTAAAGCTGAGGTCAGTCAGTTGGTGCCTCAGGATGGTATCAGCAGCCGGCCAGTGATACTCAGCTTTAGCTGGGGACCAGTTTTCCTCTGACCTCAATATTACAGTGTTTCAACTGTCATGTGTTTAAAGCCTGTAGGCTGGTTGATAAGAAAAATGAGGCAGGGTGCAAACACCTGGGGCTCAGCTAACTTAGTAAGTTTAAGTCACTGTTAGGAGTGGGGAGGCATTTCAGCAACTTTTCTCATGTTTACTTAAACTGATTTTAACCTTAAGGTAAACTATTAACCTACTTAAGGAGCAACCAAATTAGAGTAATAATGTAGTTTCTCAATTCAGTTATCAAAAGGGCCTGCTAGGTTACCTTGTCCATGAATGAATATATCATCACTTTGTCACCTAAGTATTCAATCTGGGAGAAGTTATTTTCCAGAAAGTGATAGCATCATCTTATGTTTGTCTGGTCTTCAGGGGATGAAGGGGTATAGCTCTATGAGAACATGACTGATAGAATGGAACCTGCTTGAACATTAGCATCATGACAGCAGTCTCATTGCCAGTGGTTAAAATTTCAGCTTTCAGTTTTCAGATATCAAAATAGCAAGAAAGGTTTCCATAAATGAACTGATACTTTTCCCTACCTCTGCCACTTCACAGCCACAGTATATCTGGAAGCTAAGATATGGGCACGGGACTTTGGGTGTTTCCATTAGCAGGTTGGTTTGCACTGCTAGATAAAGATGTCTGGGGGAGTCCAAATCTCATTTACCACGAGGCTCCTTTTTATTTTTCCACTCACCTTCTATATTGTATAACACAACAAAGTTAAATAGCATAGATTCCCAGGTCGAGGGCTAGCAATAGACTAGACCAAGTCTATAAGAGGTCAAGCAGTGGACAAGCAGAAATTTTAATAAAATCCAGGAAGCAGGGGTAGGAAATCCTATGTGTTAATTAGCTCTACCTCTTTCAGGCTTCTGATAGTTGTACAATTATCCTCTGCTTCATTACCATGAGCTTGTTCAAGTAAAACAACAATTAATAAAATTTTAGACTACCCTTCCCAACAATTTTTTAAAAATCTGCAAGCAAAATTATTATATCATTTTATCACAGCCATTTAAAAAAAATAGGATAATATTATTACCAAATTGAGACCTAGCTGTGACATGTCCAGGCACTTTCCTAATTGATAAATCAAGAGTTGAACCAATCATTTCTAGAGTCCCTCCAAACACTAGTATTCTATGCTTCTATTTCAAATGGCAAAGGGATGCAGACAGCTCTTGAATTAACTGGGGTGAAATTAGTATATCTAATATAATGTAACTGATAATACTAAAACATAATTTTATCAATCTATTTTGGGCTCTCCTTTTCCTAAGTTCTTTTTTCTTCTTCCTGCTTATTTTTTGGTAACTGCACAAATAGAAAAGAAGGGTCAAATAGGCGGCATAGACAAAAAAAGATGTAGGTCAGAGGATACAAACTTCCAGTTATAGGTAGAATAAGTTCTAAAAATCTAATGTACAACATAGTGACTACAGTTAATAATGTGATATTGTATACTTGGAAGTTGCTGAGAGTAGATCTTCACCTTTCTCACCACAAAAAAAAAAAAAAGATTAACTACGTGAGGTGATGGACATGTTCATTATATTGATGTTGGTAATCATTCTGCAATGTATATATGTATCAAATCATCATGTTGTACACTAAATATATACAATTATATTTGACAATTACTCAATAAATTTGGGGGTGGGGGACAAAACAGCTAATCTCTCAATATTAAAGCACTGGCTATTATCAGGATTTCACACAACTGCTTATGAAATTTACTGAAAATTCCTCCTATATCTATCTTTACTGTAAGTGGATTAGGCCTTAAAACATTTCAAGCGAGATCCTATCTAGGATTGCTTGCCTTCCAACTAGTGAATTTATTTAACATCATTGACTAGTTTTGATGCCCCTCCTCCCATTCATGGAATAGAAGAAACACAGCAGTGACAATTCTGCTACAGTGTATGGTGCTACTAGTTGGCCTCAATCCTGACCTAGAAGGAACATCTTCAAAACTGAGAATTAATTTAGAGTCTGTTCCAGGTCAGTCCTTGGCATCTTTGCTGAGAAGACCTATTAATGCCAACCTCAACAGAAATAAACACAAGCCCATTAGGAACTGGACTGAGACCATTAATCATGTAGCATAAGACAAATAGCAAAGCCTGTCAAATGATGAACCTACCAACTCAAAACTGAGTCCAAAATAGCAATTCCAAAATGTTATAGTAGGTAATATCCCATTAAAAGGTATAAAGTTTACACAAGACCAGCAAACAAGTTAATATACTATTAAAATAACTTACTAGAAAACTCTAAATATAATGATTTCATGATGCAATCTGAACCAGAAATGCTTCAAAGTAACATATTGTAGTTTAGGACATTTTGCTACAAATTATCCTTCATACATGGCAGGATTTAAGATAAAAAGATGCATTTCTGAGTTACGGTGAAATTTTTATTATCCTAAAAACAGTATGCTAAAAAATACTAAAACATGACTAGTAATCTACTGGCTCAATTTTTAAAACACTTTCAAATATCTCCATAAATGGAGAGATTTATAGGGTTATCAAGTAGGTACAGAATTTTCTTGACAGTAAATTCTTGTAGAATGAAGCCAATTTATACTCATTTTTCAATATCTAAAATAACTACAAATTTAAATTAGCAAACTACATTGTGCAATCATATTGATAAGCATGTCCTTGGTGGTTCATATATAAATATTTTAGCTACTTCTTTGCATCCACAGGACAACTGGATTAGAAGGCTACTTTTCTGGGGTCCATCCATCATCATAAGGGGCAGGTCCAGACTAAAAGTCTGTCTCATATAGCTTACAGACAAGGAGACTCCTATTTTCACCTGGACAGGTGTTGCTTCTGCTACAAGGCATGCTAATACTTCAACAGCCTAAGTAATGAGGGAAATGAGGCCAGGACTGGGCAGGGACAAAGCTGGGAGAAACTGACCCAGCTATAGGGCTGGTGCCCAAGGTGGTAGTCTACCGTTAAATGACCAGTCCAAAAGGGCACAGTGATCCTCTAGCTTGGTTGCAGCAGTCTTCAGTATCTGAGATCCACTGAGCAAGTACAGTTTGGCAAAATGAGGTTTCAGGCAGCAAGTGATCTGCCAAGACAGATGCGGTTGTCACCACAGAAATCTGTATCAGTCAGGGTCCTAGAAGGAAGCATCCATCACACTCAGGTTAGGAAAATTCAAGAAAGTTCAATTAAGGGACTCTTTCTAAAGTTGTAGGATGAAATCACAAGGGAAAATACAATGCCCCGATACCTAGCTAGGCCGTAACCATCCCTAGCTAGAAGGGGTGAGGAGTGAAGGCAATTCCTAGAATCTGGAAGCAGAGGACCACCTGGAGCAGAGCTCTGACCTTTGGAAGGAAGTGAGCAGCTCACGGTAACCCCAGAGGGAAGAAGCTAGAAATATAAATACTCTGATCTCACTCAAGTCACTCCCTGGAATCTCCTGCCAGGGCTCCCCCGTTGGCCAGACCCAGCTGGAGCCAGAAGGCAAGTGTTGGTAGGTTCGTATGGATCAGTATGGAGAAGGGAGGGAGAAAACAAGGTGGAAAAGGGTGGAAAGGAGTCTGGCAGGGCAAACAGAAAAATGCTGACATAAACAGGATCCCCCAAAATGTGTGGGAGTCTGGGGATGAGGGCCCAGCATCTGGAGAAAGGGGCCAACAGAGTGAAGCAGAATATTAGAGCCCTCATCAAAAAAGAAACTGGGCCAGAGGAGGACTCCACCCACGTAGGAAGTCAGATGCTAAGCAGCAAACCAAGGCAGAAGTCTGCTGGCACATGTTATGCCAGAGATGTGGGAGTGAGGGAAAGGCCACAAGCATGCTGGAGGACTGGCTCCAGAGCAGAAAAGCTCATCCTAGATCTACCTCACTGATGCCTTTGGCATCGAATGTACCTTCTGCCTGCGTCAGGGCTGTCATAAGAACAAGTCAGAAGTGAGACTGGTGAAGACCAGAGTATCTGCAACTGAGAATATGGGAAAGAAAGGAAGTACCAATGCCGTCAGAGACTGTTAACGGTCCTTGCAAGAAATGGATGACATGTTCAAATTGGGAAATGTAAGGGGAGTCTACAAAGGTGTGGGTAGAATGTAAGAAATGTAGAGAAACTGCAAGGGATGTGCTCCACCCCTAGACTTGGGACTACAAGGGGAGAGGGCAGTTATAAAACCCAGAACTGCAGGCTGAGAAATGCCCCAACCTTCAAATGAGGAACATCATCTGTCTTGGGAGAAAAGGAGGGGGGAACCTATGGAGAAGAAACCCAGGGGACGTATCTCTGGACTCACTCTCTACCCTCTTTAGATCTCCTGCAGGACTCCTCATTGACCAAACCCACCCAGAAGCCAGTAGACCAGGTTAACTCAGTCCACACAGGTCAATGTTGTAGGCCACAGAGAAGGATGCAGAAAGTTGGGACAGGGACACGACAAAGCTAATAAAAGTTATCCAGCACAGGCTATAGTGTAATCCTGGTGAAAAATGATGAGGTTCTTCCAATGAGATACTTACCCATAACAAAGGAAAATTATTAACTTTACATAAAAAAACTAGCAGACTCCACCTTGACTAGATGATCAAGTTGGCATCACCACGAATGGGTCAAACTGATATCTTGTGTTTCCCTATATGATTCCCTGAGAAGAAATCCATACTTGAGTCTGATCATGAAGAATCATCAGACAAACCCAGACTGAGGGACAGTGTACAAAATAATTAGCCCATCCACTTCAAAAATGTCAATGTCATGAAAGGCAAAGAAAGACTGAACAATTGTTCCTGGTGAAAGAAGACTAAAGAGACATGAGATCTGAATGCCGCACACGACACAGTGTTTTCTCCTAATGCAAGGGCATTACAGGACAAACTGTGAAATCTGAATTAGGTCTGTAAATTAGATTATAGTGTTATATAGATGTTAATTTCCTGATTTTGATTCTTGTACTGCAGTTATGTAATAAAAAGCCCTTGGGTTTTTTTTTTTGTTTTTTTTACGGTACGCAGGCCTCTCACTGCTGTGGCCTCTCCCGTTGCGGAGCACAGGCTCAGCGGCCATGGCTCACGGGCCCAACCGCTCCGCGGCATGTGGGATCCTCCCAGACCGGGGCACGAACCCGTGTCCCCTGCATCGGCAGGCGGTCTCTCAACCACTGCGCCACCAGGGAAGCCCCAAAGCCCTTGTTTTTAAAAAATACATAATGAGGTATTGGGGGGTAAAGATGCCTCATGTCTACTTTCAAACAGTTCAGGGAAAAAATGCATAGAGAGAAAGAAAATATTATAAAACATTGACATTTGGGGAAGTTGGGTGAAGTGTATATAAAAGTTCTTTTACTATTTTTTGCAATTTATCTTTAAGTAGAAAATTATGTCAAAATAAAGGTAAAGATAAAAGTGAGGAGAACTTGAACTGGTGCAATAGCAGTGGGGCTAAAGAGAAAGGGACACATACAAGAACTATGTAGGAGGTAAAATGGATCAGATTGAAGTGATGAATTATGTGGGAGGGGTTTACAGTGAACATAAGGCATATGGTTTTGACCACCGCATAGTGCAGATGTCATCATTTTGGTACTCTTAGCGTGAATTGCTAAGTTGTCTGAATGATATATGAAATGTGCCCTGGATAAAATTCGAATATCTATTTCTATAATTTGTTATTTTTCTATCTAATTGACACAGTCAAATATTAGTAGATTCAAAACAAGATCCTAAATATCCACATCATCAATAGTACCAGGAGTTTAATTCTTTCCCCAGGAAAAGCGAGCAATTGTGGATTTCCCCAGCGTGGGGTGAACGAATGCCCCTGGCAAGTCAGTTCCTCTTCTCCAGTCTTCCCTGGGATACAGAGCTGATTAGGGCTCTTTCAAAGCGTCAGAAGAACACTTAGAATGCAAAAGTAACTCAGACCTGTGACAGAGTGGTTCCCTGCAACTGACTGGGGAAGCAAGTTGTAAGAGAGCATTCCAAACCCTTCTACTCTCATGTAAAACACTTTGTTTGGCACAAAGTTGAGATAGAAAATCATATGTCTTATAGGCTTCCATCAATCTCAAATAGTCACCAATATGAGAAATTAGCGCCATTTCTCTGACCGTCCTATGTGCCCTATTTCAGGGCACAAAGCCCAGTTGTTTAAGGCATGGCCTATTCAACAAGCGTGTACTGAACACTTGCCATTAGCATCAGCCTTTAATCTGGGTCAGATTTATGGGTAGGTATAACCCACACTTTGCAGGAAATAGAGACTTAAGGATATAGCTTTTCTGCCATATTTCTCATAGTAGTGTAAGTTTTCTGGGACTAAGTGTTAATATGGATTTAATGCTTGATGACTATGAGTGATATCTGTTTTTATTACTCAGAGTCCTAGTGAGATGTTGGTTAAAACTAAAATACCTAAATAATGGTGGATTCTATTGAACAGCCAGCAACTAGTGACAAGAAGATTAGCTGCACCCACACTCAGCTACTGGGCTGAGAAGGGAATGATATTGAGCTGAAATAGGCAACTGGTTACTAATTAATGTTGTTTTGAGATGCTTCAAGAACCCATAGATCCTGCAGTGTTACCACGAAACATCCTTTCCTTTGAAATAACCACACCTACCAAGGTCTCCATTAAAATGCAGATACCCTTAAGGTATGTCAATAATGTAGAAGGGTAAATCAGTTTATTAAATATTGTGAAGGATGAGGATAACATAAGAGTATTTTTGGATCTGGAAGTGGAAGATTTTGAAATGGAAGAAAGCACAGAAAATAGGGAAGTGCAAAGTTTTAGGAAAGAGAAAATCTCCCTACTTCACAGCTTTCCATAGGACTGGCCCTCAAACTAAATGTCATGAGTGTATGGGTGTGTTTTCTTTAACTTTATCTAGTCAAGATATTTTTTTCCAAGGCTACAGTCTACATCCCCAAACTTCGACAAACACCTTTTATCAGAATGTGAGTTGAAGAACAAGGGTGCAGAAACTCAAGTAACAACTAGAATCGCCAGAACACATGCCTTTAAATGTGGGAAAAAGCATCAAAATCATTAAGTAATCCAGGATATTTGCTTATCTTCCCTATTTGCTTACCTTCCTATGACCTGCCATTTCCAGCATTCTCTCTTTGCCAAAAACAAAGTTTTGTTCTGACCATAGGAAAGAGCATCACTGAAGTCTGCAGCTGTTTGGAAGAATATCTCCAAGTGTGGGGTTGAACATCTTCAATTAATTTTTCAAAGAATATTTCCTTCCATAGAGATATGTTTGGGATTTCAGGATTCAAAGCATTGTACCTTAAGCCTCATTTTCAAACTGAGCATCTTCTTTAATTTTTCTCATCACACAGAGTATGCACACAGTAGACACCTCCCTGGGACCTGTCTGATCAGAGCCCACAGTTCAGCAGGAGGGATCTTCCAACCAAGATCTAAAGGTAAACACACTCTGGATAATGGCTTATATTTAATCACTTCAAGTGCTGCATCTCTTTCTGATAAGTTCTGTTTTAATTTTCTTCTTTAGTGATCAAAAAGGAGCAAAGAAAAACTTACAACAATTTTCTCCTAGTACTTTGGAACTACATTTCTAAACTTCTCCCACCCTGTTGCCTAAAGGCAGATAAACCCTTAACAATATAAATCTTACCTGAAACTAACATAATGTTATATGCCAATTATAATTCAATTTTTTTAATAATTTAAATATATTTTAAATTTTAAAAAGTGTTTAAAAGATAGTATAAATCTGATAAAATCCAATAGAGTTAAATCTCTTGTCAGGTCCCACATATGTAAAATGGCATAATGCTTTCTAGCTCACATAATCATGGTACAGATTAAGTTATGTTGCGTATGTTCAATATCTTGCACAGAATAGATGCTCAGAAAAATGGTACCTATTATTTCTAAGACTGGCATTTTAAGAGCTGGCAATTCAAGAGTAAGATAGAGCCTGATAACGCTGAGAGCATCAATGATACCAATTAGCTTGTGTACGCTGCTTTACAATTTCCGATGCATTTTTATACACATTATCACACAACAACCCTGTGAGGTAGATTGATAGTGTTAATTGTATTAGTTTTTTATTGCTGCATAACACATTGCCACAAATTTACTGAATTAAACAACACAAATTTATTATTTTACGGTTCTGCAGGTCAGAATTCCAACAAGGGTCTCATCAGGCTAAAATTACAGTGTGGGCAGAGCTGTATTTCCTTCTGGGGGCTTTAGGGGACAATTGTTTTTCTTGCTTATTCAGGTTGTGGATAAAATTTAGTTCCTTGCAGTTGCAGGACTAAGGTGCCCGTTTCCTTGCTGGCTGTCAAGTGAGAGCCATTCCAGCTCCTAGTGTCTGCCCCATTCCTCAGCTCATGGCCTCTTCCCTCCATCAAAGCCAGCAACATTAGGGTGAATCCCTTTCATTTTTCACATCTCTCCTGCCTCATTTTTCATGACATGTTTCTGATTTCAGCCGGGAAATGCTTCCCCAGTTTTAAGTGTCTGTGTGACCAGATTGGGCCCACTCTAACACTCCAGGATAACTCCCCATCTCAGGGTGCATATCTTTAATCACATCTGCAAAGCCTCTTTTATCATGTAACATAATATATTCACAAGTTCCAGGGATTAAGACATGGACATCTTCGGGGCGGGGGGTGGTTCATTAATTTTCCTCCCACTGTTATCATTATCCACATTTTACAGATAAGAATAATGAAGATCAAAGAGGGTAAGAGACTTGCAAAGGGCGCACAGTAAGCAACAAAGAATGGACTCAAATCCCCAAATTGTTTTACTCCAAACTGAACTCAGTGTTCTTTCAACGGACAATTTTTTTTCTGAAAGGCAGCTCAGTATTTTTTTTCTCTTGCATCGTTCCTCCCTCCCCACCCACGTGTAAACCCACACTTCCATTAACTATATTTAAGGCTGACATTCTTGAGGAATTAATGCATTTTCCAGAACTTCCACAAAGAAGCCAAAGTTTAGTTGTATTTCGACTGATTTTGATGTAATTTCTTCTAAGACATATACCATTGAAAGTATTATTTGCCAACAATTGGTTACTTTCAGCTAGAGCTATAAAGATGGGTTGAGCACTAAAAGCAGTTCATGTCATGGTACATGTAGGTTATCTCACAATTCTTCTCAAAAGATGTACTCCAAAATTTACAAGCAGCTCATGCAGCTCAATGTCAAAAAAACAAACAACCCAATACAAAAATGGGCAGAAGACCTAAACAGACATTTCTCCAAAGAAGATATACAGATGGGCAACAAACACATGAAAAGATGCTCAACATCACTAGTCATTAGAGAAATGCAAATCAAAACTACAATGACGTATCACCTCACACCACTCAGAATGGCCATCGTCAAAAAATCTATAAACAATAAATGCTGGAGAGGGTGTGGAGAAAAGGGAACCCTCTTGCACTGCTGGTGGGAATGTAAATTGATACAGCCACTATGGAGAACAGTATGGAGGTTCCTTAAAAGACTAAAAATAGAACTACCATATGACCCAGCAATCCCACTACTGGGCATATACCCTGAGAAAACCATAATTCAAAAAGTCATGTACCACAATATTCACTGCAGCACTATTTACAATAGCCAGGACATGGAAGCAACCTAAATGTCCATCGACAGATGAATGGATAAAGAAGCTGTGGCACCTATACACAATGGAATATTACTCAGTCATAAAAAGAAATGAAAATAAGTTATTTGTAGCAAGGTGGATGGACCTAGACTGTCATACAGAGTGAAGTAAGTCAGAAAGAGAAAAATAAATACCGCATGCTAACACATATATATGGAATCTAAAAAAAAAAATGGTTCTGAAGAGGGAAGCAGCCGCATAGCACAGGGAGATCAGCTTGGTGCTTTGTGACCACCAAGAGGGTTGGGATAGGGAGGGTGGGAGGGAGACGCAAGAGGGAGGAGATATGGGGATATATGTATATGTATAGCTGATTCACTTTGTTATAAAGGAGAAACTAACACACCATTGTAAAGCAATTATACCCCAATAGAGATGTTAAAAAAAAAAAGATGTACTTAGCATTTTGATACTGAAATGTTCAACATTCATTTGAGACAGGACTGGTCACGTCATATTTCCTAGATAATAATATCTCTGGCCTCCTTTCTTGTTACTAGGATTTAGAAACATAATTTTAAATTTATTTTCATATGATTTCAGTCAACCAGTAGGTGTTTATTAAACCCATTAATAAATACAAAATGTCAGTAGGCAATTCAAGGGAGTATGTGATTAAATGGAAAAATGTGGAGCCCAGACTGTACTCTGAAAGCAATCATGTTCCAGAAATCTAAGGAAACTGTTCTGATTAGAAGTAGAAAACACTCTTTAAAGAAAATGGGCAGTCAGTTCAAGTTGGTTGTATGCAGAAATATATAGAGGATGGAAAAAGCCTGGCCGCAATCAGTCATATACAAGAGTAACAATAAAATGAATGTTTTTATCAAAAAAATCCTGAACAGGGCTTCCCTGGTGGCGCAGTGGTTGAGAGTCCGCCTACCGACGCAGGGGACACGGGTTCGTGCCCCGGTCTAGGAAGATCCCACATGCTGCGGAGCGGCTAGGCCCGTGAGCCATGGCCGCTGAGCCTGTGCGCCTGGAGCCTGTGCTCCGCAACGGGAGAGGCCACAACAGTGAGAGGCCCAGTTACCTAAAAAAAAAAAAAAGAAAGAAAAATTAGTCTGACAGCAGTACCCAATCTTAACTGTAAGTGGAAGAAAATAAGGACCAGTAAAGAGCCAGATGCCTTCCAGCCATCTAAGTCTGTGATGATAAAGGCAATGTAATCTAACAGTGACTGGCTCTGGGGTCAGACAAATATTGGCTGAAATTCTGGCTTTTTCACTTACCAGCTATTTGCCTTTGGGCAAGACACTTGATTACTCTGACTCAATTTTCTCATCTGTAAAATGGAGATAATAATATTATCCGCCTCACAAAATTGTCATGAGAATTAAATGAGATGCTATCTAAGAAGCACAGAGCATCTGGCACATAGAAAGCACTCAGTAACTTTTAACTGTCATCATTATCATGATTATTGAGAATGGTGGCAATGAAATGGAAAGAGAAGGGACAAAGGTTATTTTGAAGTTAATATGATTAGGACGCAGAAAATGTCTCCAGACTTTCTGACACTGATCACTGAAGCTTAATTGTTTAGGAAGTTGGTACAGCCTAAAATGTGGCTCAATCCAGAACTTCACTCCAAATGTGTCACCCTAAATCAGTTCTGTCCACTTAGGGCAAAATATAGTAAGGACCATACTCCGAAGACGTCTAATTTAACAGAGTTGTCCAACAGAACTTCCTACAGTGAAGGAAATGTTCTGTATTGGAGCTGTCCAATATGATAGATACTAGCCACATGTGGCTATTGAGCCCTTGAAGTGTGGCTAGTGCAACTAAGGAACTGTTTTTTTTAATTTTAATTCATTTCATCTTATTAATTAATTAACAACTTGAATTTTTTTTTTTTTTACAACTTGAATTTTAATTAAAAGCAGATGGCCACATGTGGCTGGCAGATACCTCTCTAGACTAGCACAGCTGCTATCATATCCAAGATGGTCAGTGATCAGGATGTCAGCCCTGAAGTACAGATGCACTGGGTATTGCTGGGGCAGTGAGTACAGAGGATGTGTTCATAGGATCTCTCCAAAAGTAGGAGTAGATTAGGACAAAAGCTGAGGTCGTGATCATCTTAGAACTAGAAAGTCTAACTCTTCATTTTAAGATTCAAAGCTAACTATTGAATATGCTTACATTATCCATTAGTTTACATAAATCTGGAGGATGAGTAGAGAAAAGGAAATGAGTTAGGAGGTAAGAAAATAAAACGGGGGACACCAAAGACAAAAGTTCAACTTCTAATCAGGAAGAAGTTTGGGTCCATCTGCTCCCCTCAGTCTCTGTGTACAAGTGGAACGTGAGATGGAGGAAGAAGGAAGTATTTTGATTTCACTTCCTCTTTTTGCCTTCTCCATTTATTCTTCCATTTCACTTCCAATTTTAACCCTTCAACTAACTGCTTCCCTCCTCTATCTTCTTCCATAGTAGTGACAGCACAGAAAGAAACTAAGCATTCTGGAAAACTCCTATTGTCTTTCCTAAGTGAAGTAGAGGAAACAGGACAGGACAGGTGGAGAAACTAACTGTGATGCAATTGAACCAGAGGCCTCAGCTGATCCTTGGGGGGCAGGGGTGGAGCTTGAATGGCCCCTTCAAAGGGTCCTGAATTGTCCTGTATTGAGGCAGAGAGATGGTCCTTTGCGTTTCCCCTAGGCCCAACACCAGTCACTTATGGCATGCAGGCTGTCCCTGGAGAGAGGTATAGGCATGGGCAAGGCAGCTTCCCTTTGGCAGAGGACAATGCCCAGAGAAGGAGGGAATGAATTCCTGGAGAGGAAACCGACTCTTTGTCTCAACAACCAACACTCCCAGCTGTCGACAGGCAGAACGAGCCCATAAAAGTGGGGCAGGTGGGGGAGGCGTCTGGGCAGTGTGCCACAGTCACCAAGGTTCTGTCCCTGTCTTTGCCACAAGCAAGTGACCCCGAACCATCCATTCAGCTTTCCTAAGCTTTCGTTTCCTTATCTGGATGCAAGGGAAGTAGGAGAACTAAACTCTAACTGATATACTTTGCGCTCTGACTTTTTATTTTAAGAACTATTCTAATTTTCTGTTTTATTTACAAAGTTGCTGCGGTTTTTTGTTTTTGTTTTTTTTTATAAAGTTGCTGTTTTTAAAATATTCTCAAGGCAGGGCAAAGATGGTAGTTTTCTCCAATTTTCATAAAAACTGACGGTTCTATCAATGCACTGCTTTATTTAAAATAACCTCAAAGTCAATACTTAGTTTTCATAAACTGAGGATTTCTGACCCTCTTTTATCAACAGCATCTTCACAAGGTATCTGACTTTTATTATGCCACTAAACTCTGTCACTGTGCTGTGGAATCCATTGCTTTATTTTGTGACCATGAGTTACATCTCTTCACCTTTAAACACACACACACACACACACACACACACACACACACACACACACACACACACACACACACACACACACAGACCAGCTTTCACTAATGGATCTAAAAAGACTTCAAAATACAATCTTAATGTCACTGTGATTGGGTGGGACTGCTTTTAAACCACCCCTGGGGAAACAGTTTATATCTCATTCTTAAATGTCTCCAAGGAACTCTTTCAGAATGTGATATATCCTTTATTCAGTGATCAGCAGCCTTCATAGTTAGGAGGTTCTTTCTGATATCTACCCTAAATCTCTCCTACTGCAATTTCAAACCACTCCCTTTTCCCTCCTTAATGAATTAGGAAAGGACCTGGTAATCACTGTCACCTGCCTCTTACAATTTTCATATGTTTAACTTTATTAGGATTTATTAATACCTAAACATTCTCTCCTATGTGTCATTTTATCCCACTTAGCTATTGTCTGCTTTTTAACTCTGGAGAAATATTATTTCATCTTTTTAGTACATTTTCTAGCTTCTCTATGTATTCCATAAAGCATGGAGGCCAAACTTAATGAATCTTTAGAACACCATGACTGATGAAGTCTTTTTTATTTTAGAGGTTTGGCATATTACAACCTAACATGGGTTAGCTTTCAAATTGCCTTAAACTATCCCTACATTAAAAATGTATATCAGATTGTTTAACCTCAAGGAAGAAGCAATTTTCCCACAAGACCTATTTATAAAGTAGGGTAGTATCTTCCCTTATAGGGGAAGCTAATGTAAACTATTAATGACATGTATGGGGTGCAAAATGTTCTTAATGCTAACTCCCTCCAAATAATCTTTAAAATAACAAGACTCATTTTGTCTATTAGAGTTTGGTTTTGAAAGACAAATATTTAAATTATTAGCTCAGTAATCAATACTTGGGAAGTTACTGTTTTCTCTGAATGCAGCCTTTATAACCTCATTGGCTTATGTGAATTTCTTGACATGTAATGCCTTCCTGCTATTTACAAAATTAGAAGAAACAAAATGAAAAGAGCTGCTTGACAGATTTTTCTGTTAGCATGTAGAATTAAAAAGAATTACACAAAGGTAAAACAGAACTCAAATTTTGTGTTAAGTAACGTATGGAGAAAGTACAAAAAATTAAAATTCACTTTCTACCTGATGTCAAATATAAAGACAATTTAAAACATTTACAGTAGTTTATATATTCTATTTAAGAGTAAATTTCATACTTATACATGGGAAGTAAGTATATCACATATACTTGTATTTTAGGACATCGCCTCCTTTAGTGAACCTCAGCTTGATACACTTATCATCTCCTTCTGAAAGTTGGCTACCCACAAATGCATGTCAATTGGAGAGTCACATGACACTGTAATTTGGGTCTCCTCTGGTCTGTAGGTACAGTGACCATCACCTCTGCCTCTTGGATTCATATTGCCCTTGACCTTCTCCCAATTCTGACTATGAGTTCTGGGCTGACCCCTCTGATGCTGCTGTCCACAGGCTGGAAAGAGCAGCTGAGTGCTTCCACAAAATCCCTTTGCACAAAAAACCTTCCCTATTTCTATTCAGTCATACATTCAAATGTGAAGAATGCTTTATACTGTGGTGGTAGGTACTTTCTGTGCATTAATTTATTTAATTCCACAATAAACTTCTGATATAAGTACTATTGTTACTATTCTACATTTTAGAAAATTCAATTCAGAGAAATTAAATATCTTACACAAGCCACACACCAGTAAGGGGCAGAGTCAGGATTTGAATAGGGATTTCTGACTCCAATGCACAAATGTTTCCCATTATCCACTATATATCCCCCAGTGCCATGTGTAGGCAGGATAGCATAGGGATGCAGAGTAGGGATGGTGGAGTAAACTGTTACAGTTGTTTCAAAACCACTTCTCAGTTTATGACCTACTTGGCATCTCTACTCTCCAGGTCCATGATGTGTAAAACAGATACAAAAATAGTGTATAACTCATAAAGTTGGTATAAGCATTCAATGCAAATGTGTGTAAAGTGCTTAGACTAGTGCTTGCCATGTAGTAAGTGCCATTAAATTAGCTATTATTATTATTATTGTTATTTTATTTTTATCATGCAATAAGAAGATCCTACTGAAAAGCAAATGATATAAAGGGTGGAAGAGTAGTACTGACACATTAATTCAATAGCCCATGTAGAGTCTGAAAACTGGTAACTAGTCACCTAGTAGACCTGCAGGGAAATGGAGACACTGAGCAGGTGTATTTGACTACTGGACAAGGTAGATCTCCATCAAGGTAGTGCTACAGTGGACAATCACTGGGGAGCAAGGGACACGAGAAGCCCACATTTAAAATGAAATATGGGGGGAGAATAATTATAAAACTACTTGAAGTTATATATGAGACCTCTATTAAATCTAGGCCTTAAGTTTTCACTATTTCCTAATTTGGGTCAAGGTCTTGTGTCTAATAAAGTCCATAATATGTTTGACAGCATTCCAGATATCCTTTATTCTTCTTGATTTAACTTTCAACTTCTTTATTTAACATTCTACTTCTTTGTCAGCGCCTCATAGGTGAGTATTCTGCCTAAGTTGCCAACTTCAAGGCAGCTGTCAACTCTGTATTGTGCCTGGTACCAAGATCTTAAAACTCTCTAATCAGCCTGTCACACTTTTAAAACTAAAGCATTGGTGGCATGATCAAAGGCTGGGACTCCATTGAGAACTTCACCTAGGATTTTAATCTGACTCTCTGTACATGCTAGTTGCAAACATATAAAAAACTTATGAGTCTATAGGGAGTCCTTATGTAAAAAATTATATCATGCAGAGGAAAGGGTCATGGAAGTGACTAAATCATCAGAGGAAAGATGAATGCATTTATACTTTCACTTCTCCAATTGTTGGACAGTCAAAGGAATTTAGATTCCCATTACCAGTTCAAATAAGGACCTATGCTATTAGAATAGTAGGAACTTGAATGTCTACTTCATAATGCAAGACTAATGGAAGTACACCATGTTATTATGAATGCTTCAGTGAATTTTTAATAGTGTCTAATATTCATTCCTTTGTGTCCCTCCAGTAAAATAAACCCAAATACTAAGAATGAGTATGCTATAATTGCATGTGTTTTTGTTAGTGTATCAAAAATACCAACTAATATTACTTTAATCTAAATTCTATGAGTTTATTGTGGTTACCATTGTTCTAAAACATCGGCAGATACAAGGCAGAAAAAACAAAGATATTTTAAGTGAGTATAGGTATTTACAAAGCATTTTCAATGAAAACATTTTATTTGTCATACATAATAATCCTGTGTGCTAGTTTGAATAGAGCCAATATTATCATCCTTGTTTTAGGGTATAAAAATCAGAATGAACCAACCAAGCAAAAAATTAAATAAATAAATAATTTGCCCAGAGTCTTTGGCTAGTAAGTTGCAGAGCTGAGACCCAACCCTTGGTCTTCTATCTCAAAAAAACCCACATATTTTCCGCTTTTAAATGGCCTACAGACTCACTGCTGTGGCAAAGTTTCATAGAAATGTTGCCTTAAAACCGCTTGAAACGAGGCAGACAGTAAATAAGACATAGTTGTCCAAATGAAAAGACAATGGACATTCATCAAGTTAGAGAGTAAGAAAATCCTTATGGCCATGTTTGGTGGGAAAGGAAAAGCTTCCTAGAAGAGTTAGAACTTTATATGTTCCAATGTTGGACCTTCATGTATGTTTTCCTAAAATGTGTAGAGGCAGATGAGGAAAAGCCTGATTGTACCTTTGATCAACAGGTAAAATACTAGAATTAGGTAACTGCATGGGAGCAGTGAGATACTGACCAGTCCAGCATGCCATGGGGGTGGGAGGTTCACACTGGAGAGTAGCAGGTAATGGTAATAGGCAAAGCAGACTAAAAGGTAGAGAGCTTTATGTCAGGCAAAAAATTTGGCCTGGATTCAGCAAACCACACGGAGCTGCAGTAAAGGAAAAGATAACCCAGCAGCATGGTGTGAGATGAATTAGAAGGGCCATCAAAATAATGTAGGCCTGGTAAAGCCTTATATCAGGAATAGCACTGAGTCATTAAGAAAGAAACCAAAGACGGTTTTGTGGTGGCCAATATGTGTTAAACGCAAAGAGCAAAGGACAGAGGCAATCCCAAGAATTAGAGTTAGCTGCATGATGATGATGCCAGTGAATAAATAGGAAAGCTAGTTTGTGGTTTGAGTATATTTGAAGGTAGCAGGGAGTGCAGTGGATAATGTTTGTAAAATGGCTTCCACTTGACTGAAAACAGTCTATGTCCTAATTCAAGGTAGTTTCTTTAAATTGGAGACAAAGGAATGACTGAGGTGATCAGTTTGAATCTTTTACAAAACATCTTACTCCCCACTATATCCTTAAGATACAACCCTGGGGCATATTTTGAAAGTTTTAAAATTCCCAAATGGCAATGGTTTGGAGGTTATTGGAAAAAGACCAAGAATCCAGTTGCCATGGATGGAACTCTATTTCTAAAGATCCTTTACAAAGGAAAGAAGGAAAGAAACTCAGATATCAGGGACCTAATATGCACAGGCATTATGTGTGGGGAGCGTCTGCATTTATCTTCCTTGCACAGCTCTGAGAAGCCCCTGTTATAATCACCATCAATAGAGATGTTAATGGTAGTGTGGAAATGGAGCCTCAAAGAGGCTGGGTAAGGTCATAGTGTGATGGCAGAGTGTGGATTCACTGCTGGGTCTTCTGCTTTAAATTTGGTGTGCAGCAAAAGGGTATGGTTCTTCTCTAAATACATCATGGAAAAAAAAAGGATCTGCTATAGAGTGTCCTGATAAAAGAGAAAAGGAGAGGAAAAGGTACAAGATAGGATAGGAAAGGACACCACTATCTTTAAAGAGTAAAAACATAATAGAAAATAGGAATAACATTAAGACAAAATAATACAATATAAGCTGGATAAATATATGCTAAAAAGATATAAAGGAAAGATACAGCCAAGAGGGCATAACATTGTTTTTTTTAATATATCATGTGTTAACACAGAGTCCAAAACGTCTCTCATATTCTGTGATAACATTAGGAGTACTCTCTGAGATTAAAAAAAAAAAAAGATTGTGATAAGATATTTTAAATCTGAAAATTTAATATTTTCCATATTATTTAGAAATTAGGTGTGATGTTTTTCCATCCAAGAGTGTCAGGTGCTGTGTTTTCCCTTTCTACCTCAGTAGACATGCTGTTCTTCAGCATCTGTCTCAGTACAGAACGATCATCAACTCACAGCTTAGTCATGAAGTTCAGGAAGTGAAACCCAGGGAATTGTCCATATAAATGAACATGTTTAACCTGTGCAGTATAACAGAAAACAAAATGTTTCTTTCTAATGGATGAATCATAACATAACAGGGACCTTCCCACAAAAGAGCTTGACTCTTTTTAAACATGCAATTTTAAAACCATTTAATAAGCACAAAAGATTTCCATTAATGTTGGATTTAGAAGTAACTCATAGTCAAGTCCTTCACTGGAATTTGACTCTGCATTTCAGTGGTCCTCAACCTTGGCCATGCATCAGAATCACCTGTAAAGCTTTATAAAAACACGTGCTGAGTCAGGACCTCTGAAGGTGCAGCCTGGGCTTCTTTGTCTGAAAGAAATCTCCACAAATGACTCAAATGCGCCAGCAAGATTGAGATTTTTGATATAAGCAATACATAAATAGTTCTTCAGTCACCTTTCTCTGAGAGGAATTAGTTAGGATATTGCCATGCAAACTTAAAAACAAATGTGTTCCCTGATAAGGAGACTTTGACCACTTCTCAAAAGAGTTACCTCAATTCCACGGAACAGCCGTAGTTCCACAATCTGTACCCCTGCAGGCTATCCCACTTTCAGCAGCTGCGATAAATTCCAAGCATACTTCCAATGCAAACCAACCCAACGTTTGAATCTAAATCCCCCAAGTCTCTCCTAAAGTTTAACTGTAACTGTTCACTTTGGTTCAACTTTCCATTTGCCTGTATTAGTCAGCTAGAATGGTTTAAAGATTTATAGATAGAAAAGCTCACGTATGATCCATATTTTATTGTAATCAAATGTTAACTGGGTTGCTCATGCTACCAAGTATTTGCCTACTATGGACATTTGAAAATAATTATTGTCAATGAATCTTTGCTTTCTTTTTTTTCTGTGAAAAGTGATACTTGAACTTAATAAATATTTATTGGGCCTCTACTGTAGATGGACACTGTGATATGCACTGGGGATACAATAATGCCCTTAATTTGATCATATTTTAATTGGAAAGCATTCACTTGACAAATATTTATTGAATGGAAGCAAAGATGCATAAGGTGTAATCTTTGCATTCTGGGATATCACAGCATACGTGAAGAGGCAGATTTATAAAAAGAACTTCCTCTTCAATTTGGTAAGTGTCATGACAAAAGTATTAGAGGTACCATGTGATCACAAAGGAAAAGCAGTCTACAATGGGGAATGTCAGTACAAGCTTTTCAGAGAAAGTGGCATCTAAAGTGGAAGAATGAATGGAATTTTCCAGACAGAGAAAAAGAGAAAGAGTATTCCAAACAGAAATAGTGTGTCCAAGTCTCAGAAATAAGAAAAGCATGGCGCTCTCATAGAAGAATGAGAACTTCATGCAATATTTACCACAGACTCACCAACTCTTTCTCTGTTGCCATCATTGTCATCATTCTTGATAAATTCACCAGACCTGTAGATAACCATCCAATTGCCTGGCCTCTAGACTCTTTACTTCCAGTCATCATACAGAAAGGTGAAATGATGGAGAATTTGCTTTCTCTGCCACAGTGTCTTTGAGCTAGGACATCAGTCTTCTCCTGCCTTTGGACTTGAACTGGAACTATACCACAGTGTCTCCTGGGTCTCCAGCTTACTGACTGCAGGTCTTGGGAACCTCTTAGCCTCCATAACAATGTAAGCCAATTTCTTATAATATGCATGTATACATGTGTGTGTTCATGCATGAGTGTGTGTGTTGTGTGTGTTGTGTGTCTTATGAATTCTGTTTTTCTATAGGACCCAGACTAATACAGTAAGCATCAATAAACAAAATGGATAAATGAATGATGGTATGTGTAGCTAAAATATGTCAGGGGAATAAGGGTATGAAGCTAAGAGACATCAATAATAATAACAACACAAATGTGTTATGCCTTATTAATATGCAAGATACTCTGTCAAACACTTTATTTATTCATTCATTCATTCATTCATTCATTCATTTAGTTTTGGCTGTGTTGGGTCTTCGTTGCTGCACACGGGCTTTCTCTACCTGCGGCAAGTGGGAGCTACTCTTCCTTGCAGTGCGTGGGCTTCTCATCGCGGTAACTTCTCTTGTTGCAGAGCATGGACTCTAGGTGCGCGGGCTTCAGTAGTTGCAGCATGCAGGCTCAGTAGTTGTGGCTCATGGGCTCAGTAGTTGTGGCGCACAGTCTTAGTTGCTCTGCGGCATGTGGGATCCCCCTGGAGCAGGGATCCGACCCATGTCCCCTACACTGGCAGGTGGATTCTTAACCACTGCGCCAGCAGGGAAGTCCCTGTCAAATGCTTTAAATGGTCCATGTTGTTTAATCTTCATAACACTATCAGATGTGTACTTTTATCATCTCCATTTTATAGAGAAAGTCACTGAAGCTCAGAGAGATGAGGTAAATTTCTAAGGTCATATCATTAAAAATGTTTTGTTTTAATTCATTTCCAAAATAGAAATACTTTTCTTCATTATTTTAGTTCTTTCAATCAACTAGTCAAGCAACAAGGATATACTGAGCCTGCTATTATAAGCTGTAGGTGATTTTTTCTCAGGAAATGAAGCCACTGACGGTGAGCACAGGCATCTTCCTGTCTTCAAGAAACATCAGGTCAAAAATACTCCAAACTCATGATGCCTCTGGACAACCTTCCATTTTTCAGTTCTGTAACTAGCTATTTGCAATAGAAAAAAGTAATTATAAGAGCAAAATAACTACTAATTACAAGCAGCTGTAAATAAGAAAAACTGAGTTCAACGAAGCATTCTAAACCATGTGTTCCATTTCAGAAATGTGCTATTCAGGTCATTAGTAACGTGGGAATTATTTTTTACTCTAAAGACTAAAAAGTCTGTCCCTGGTAGACTTAATTAAAAAAATAAAAACTAAAAAGAAAAAAGGAAAAAAGAAACACCTTTTTCCCCCCTCACACAGCCATCTAGATCAGGAATTGGCAAACTTTCCCTGTAAAAGGCCACATAGTAAATATTTTAGGGTTTGTGGGCCGTATAGTCTCTGTCACAACCGTTCAACTCTGCGGTTGCAACGTGAAAAGAGCCATAAACAGTAAGTAAATGAATGGATGTACTGTGTTCCAATCAAACTGTATTTCAAAAAATAGTTAGATGGATTTGGCCTGAGGGTAGTAGTTTGCCCAATCTCTGGTCTAGAACCTTGGGTACCATACTCCCAGATTAGAAAACATAAGCAGTCTACTCACTCTGATGAAAATTACTTATTGATGAGGTCTAACCCAGTGAATACAAGTACATGTCCTGAAGAGTAGGTTGAGAATGGGTAGAAACTAGCAGTAGTTACAAGATTGTGTCTCTACTTGAGTCTGTCCTAAATAAACAACTAATAAAGAACCTGTGTCCTTAAAGAATCAGAGCCATTACCACTTTAAGATACGACTCTACCATGTTACTCAATATCATCTTTCATCAGCAGGTTCTTAAACATTATTGGTTCCTTCACATAAATTCCATTTTACTACAGATATTTACCTATCGTAGACAAAGCAGATTTGTTATTTTCCCTGTGATTTGGTAACTTGTAAACTTGTGAACTGAGGCATAGAAATGAATTAGGTAAAACCACCTGCAAGTTAATTTTTAGGTTATTTCTAAATGGTACCACAGATTTCAAAGGTAAAGACCTAGACATCAGAAAATCTGCATTGGCAGGTTTTGACCTTTTCTTGGTTTTGAATTTTAAAAGATTACAAGAGAATGTTTTTTAAAGTTATAATCAAAACATCTGAGTCACAAGCCCGTTAATATTTAGATCATAATAAAATATTAAATCTTTCCATTTAAAACAATCCGTTTTTCACCATCAAAAAAAGTCATGTGGGCTTCCCTGGTGGCGCAGTGGTTCAGAGTCCGCCTGCCGATGCAGGATGCAGGGTACACGGGTTCGTGCCCAGGTCCGGGAAGATCGCACATGCCGCGGAAAGGCTGGGCCCGTGAGCCGTGGCCGCTGAGCCTGCGCGTCCGGAGCCTGTGCTCCGCAACTGGAGAGGCCACAACAGTGAGAGGCCCGCGTACCGCAAAAAAAAGAAAGAAAAAGTCATGTAACTAAAACTCATTGTTTTAATTCCCCTTAAAATTGCATTTACATTAGTAAACAACACATTTTTTTTACTTTACACATTTTTTTATAGATTTATAAAATCTATAGTATTTTGTTAACACGTTAGGTTGAAAATGAGATCTTGTTAACACATTATACTGGAATTTTATTGTTATAGGGATTGAAAGAACCTTCAAAAGCTATCTAGTTTAGGCCTTAACTTTCAGTATAGAGTCATTAAACTTTAATTTCCAAAGTGAATTCCACAGAATGCAAGTGCCACCATTTCTTTAAACACACATTTTGTGTTGTTTTGTTTTATTCAATAAGAAGGATAATTTCTAAATTCAACAAAGTTTAGGAAACTCTTGCTTAATCTTAAACAGGATTCAAAGCTGATCTTCAGGCAATCTTTCTTCTGAAATATAATTTACTGTATTTGTCCGAATTTCTAGCCTCAGAAGTTTTATGTAAGGCTTGGATTAACATCTGGAAGAAAATAGCATTCCTTGTTTGGCAGGGGTAGGGCCAAGGATGTCCTGGGGGCAGAACAAAAGTATCCTTCAGCTCTTTCTTTCCAACCTACTGAAAGAGACTGACAAGCAGGTTCGTGCACTGCCCGCACAGCAGGCCTTCTCCAGTCCATGTGCCTGAGCTTCATCCATCCCTAGCTCTGGTTCAGAGTTGAATTCTAAATCATATCAGTCAACAAAATTATGTTTACCAGTTTAAAACTATGCCATATGCTATAGTATTGTTATTATTATTTTGAGTTGTAAATTAGGAGAGAATTGCTAGAGCCTGTGGAATTTTTTAAGTAAAGTACATTGAGGCAAAAAAAAAAGTTTTTAATCTTTATTTTAAATTGCAGAGTAGATCGTGACAATTATCTTTGAACAACCCAAGGGCTGTTTGTGGAACAGGTGAGCACATTAGAGAAAATTCATTTGTTTTTCTTGTCATAGTAACTTAATGTTTTGAGAGTTAAATATATATTTTTCTCAAATGTTGTTTCACTCTTTTTCATACTTCATAAGCATGACTTCTGAACATAACAACACTTGTCAGTTGATTATCAGCAAGTGCTTACATGAAACCACAGTAAAAATGTGGTTGGAAACTACCAAGAAAAAAATGAAAGAAAAAAGAAAGTTTATTATTTTTCAGCTTTATAGGAGAAAGGGTGTGGTTAACAAAATAGTTTATTTTAAAATAACAAAAGTACTGTTGAGACAACTAAGTCCATCAGTGGTTGTTTGAGAATATATTGTAATATATTTTTTAAATCTTCTAAAATCAGGTATTTTATTATAAGAAGAGTTGAACATCATATGCCATAATTTAAAATTGCCTTATAATTTCTAAAGCCCTCTTTTTATGTAGAAGGGCAGGAGGGACAGATCAACTAGAAGAAAAATGTAGAGACTGGTCAATTGGAAGAGGTAAATTGAAAAAATAGAAAAATCAGAAAGAAATTTTAAGAGTTTAAAAAGAAAAAGTCATCTAGAGAGAGAAGAAAAGAATAAAAAATAAGAAGGAAGAAAAAGAAGGTGAAGAGGACAGAACACAATAGTAAAGGGGTTAAAAATAGATTTATATCTAATATAATATGCCTTAATCCTTTTTCCTTCCCCCCCAAAAAAACTATTTTGAAGGAAAAGATGGCTAAATTATATAAAACACAAACTGTAACCACCCAAGAATTATAGAACTGAAACTTTTCTGTCACCAAATAGCCCTTTTGCTTCACAATAATATGCCCTGCCTGGCATTTCTGAAACAGAGATCACCCTATCTGCTATCTGATCTGCTCTCCCATGGCTCACTTCCTGCTCCTTCCCTCAGTGCATGGCCCAGGTCCACAGAGGAATATACTAACACAGTGGTCTCAGTACTGGAAGTAAAGCTTTAGGAGAAGAGTGCTGGTCTATAGGTAGCATAGAAAGATCATGGGAATTTTGTAACTACCAGTGTAGTAAGTGATTTAGGCAAGTATCATCAATGGATGCTAAAACCTTTGTCTCAAAGCATTAGTCCACAGCTGACTTATTAATTAAAAAGAGGAAAGTTTATCTTTACAAAGGAGAAATCTGGCAGTCACCATCTTAATCGAGTAACCAAACTAAACACCACCAACAGGGGAGCAACCTGACATTCACCTCTGTACTATTCCTGCCCAAAGCATTTTAACCTAAAGCGAACTGCAAGGAAACAATCAAACAAATACAGAACTTAGGACACTCTGCATGACAAGTGACCTGACTTTTCACAAAAGGTAATAGCATGAAAGACAAAAACTGGGGAAACTGTTCTGTGAAAAAATATAAAAGATAGACTACTCAAATGTTATGCATGATCCTAGATTGGTTCCTAGATAGAAAAAAAAAAAATAGAGCTATGAAAAATGGGGGACAGTTATAGAAATGTAAATACAGATGATATATTAGGTGATGTCGTTGAATCATTATTATTAGATCATTATTATTAGTTTTTTTAGGTGTGAAAAGATTTATTATGTAGGAGAATGTCCTTATTCTTAAGAGATACAGGCTAAATATACTTGGATGTGACAGGTTGTCTGCAACTTACTTTCAAATAGGTCACCAAAAAACAGTGTGTGTGTAAAGACATAAATGTGGCAAAATATCAATTGGTGAACAGGTGTTTGTTGTACTATTATAAAATGTTCACAGGTTTAAAGCATTCTAAAGAAAAAGTTGGACAGCAGGTGGTATTGGGAAATTGTTGACCTTGAAATCAGAGGACCTAGAACCTCAAACTGGTGTTTCTATCTCGGGCAAGCCACTCTAGCCCTCTGAGCATGAAAAGGATTTCCTCACTGATCCTCCCATAAGATTGCTCTAAAGATGTATCATGTATGTGAAGGGGTGTTTGTAAACTATAAATCACTCAAGGGTTGTTAACCTGGAGTCCAAAGATAGAAGACAGGGTGCCATGAATTTGGATGGGGGAAAAGTTACACCTTTGCATTCAGTAGCCTCTAAGTGAAATTTAACATTTCCTCCAATTATACACCTAGGCATGAGTTACATGTCATGTGTCAAGTACATAGTAAGAGCTCCATAAATGTTAGCTCTCTTATCACTACAGTTAACCGTTTCAAACTGCACGAATGAGGTTCATGAAAAGCGTGAGTCAGTCATGGAGTTCTTACAATCCTGCATCCTCTTTTTTCTTCCACATCTAAAAGGACTCTCCTACTCTGAGCTAATACCGTGTGACAGATGCTATATCACTGACTCATGCTTTCCATGGCCCTCACTCGTGCAACTTTTAAAAAATGAATTGCACTGATAACAGAGCTAACTCAATGCATTCAAAACTAACTCCTGGTCTCCCCCTCAAACTCCCCCCTCCCCTCCAAAAACAAAAAACAAACAAACAAAAACTGCTCACTTAGAGCATCTCCCATATTGGCATGCCATCTATCCAGGTACTCAGGTCAAAAATATTGGAGTCATCCTTGACTCTTCTCCACTCACTTCTACTTTTTCGGAGAATTCTTTTGGCTCTAACTTTAAAATAAATTTTAAAATCTAACCACTTCCTTCCACCTCCAGTGCTACTCCTCTGGTTCAAACCATCAGCATCTCTCACCCAGAGATGAATTCAACACTCTGCTGATGGGTCTCATACTTCTTCTCATGCCTCCTATGTTATCTATGTAGAGTTCTCCTTTACACTGTGTCATATCATGGCATTCCTCTCCTGACAAACTTGCAATGGTTCCCATTTCTCTCTGAGTAAAAAACCAAACTCCTTCAAGTGATCTCAAGAATCTGTATGATCTGACCTCCCCTTATGTCCATGACCACAACTCCTACTACTCTTCCCCTACTCCTGCCCACTCACTTTGACCCAGCCACACTGGCCCCCTTGTGGTCCCTTCAACATGCCAGGCATGCTCCCACCTTCAAACTGTTGCACTGGCTGTTCCCAAGATATTCATGTGGTTAATTCCATCATCTCCCTGTCTCTGCTCAAGTCACCTCCTTAGAAAAGCCTAGGCTGACAATCCAGTGTAAAATAGCAACCCACCTCAGGATGCCTAATCTCTCCTTACTCTGTTCTTTTTGTGCCTATAGTACTTATCACCTTCCAACATAGGAGTAATTTAACTATACATGGTCTATCTCTCCCTGCTAGATTATAAGCTCCATAGAGGCAAAGATCTTTTTTTGTTCACTCATATATTTTTCAAAGTCATGTGGTCATTACACAAATAACAGTTGTTGGTGAAGATGTGGAGGAAAGGGAAACTTGGGGCTTCCCTGGGGGTGCAGTGGTTAAGAATCCACCTGCCAATGCAGGGGACACGGGTTCGATCCCTGGTCCAGGAAGATCCCACATGCCACGGAGCAACTAAGCCCGCATGCCACAACTACTGAGCCCACGTGCCACAGCTACTGAAGTGCGTGTTCCTATAGCCTGTGCTCTGCAGCAAGAGGAGACACCAAAATGAGAAGCCCGTGCGCCACAACGAAGAGTAGCCCCTGCTCGCCACAACTAGAGAAAGCCTGTGCACAGCAACGAAGACCCAACACAGCCGAAAATAAATAAATAAAATAAATAAATATTTTTAAAAATTAATAAAAGGGCTTCCCTGGTGGCGCAGTGGTTGAGAATCTGCTTGCCAGTGCAGGGGACACGGGTTTGAGCCCTGGTCTGAGAAGATCCCACATGCCATGGAGCAGCTGGGCCCGTGAGCCACAGCTACTGAGCCTGCGCGTCTGGAGCCTGTGCTCCGCAACAAGAGAGGCCATGACAGTGAGAGGTCCGCGCACCGCGATGAGGAGTGGCCCCCACTCGCTGCAACTAGAGAAAGCCCTCGCACAGAAACAAAGACCCAACACACCCAAAAATAAATTACAAAAAAAAATAATAATAATTAAAAAAAAAAAAAGAAAAGGGGAACTTCGTACACGGTTGGTGAGAACGTAAATTGGTGCAGCCACTATGGAAAACAGAATGGAGGTTCCTCAAAAAACTGAAAATAGAACTACCATATGACCCAGAAATTCCACTCCTGGGTATATATCCGAAAAAAACAAAAACACTAATTCAAAAAGGTACATGCACCCCAGTGTTCATAACAGCATTATTTATAATTGCCAAGACATGGAAGCAACCTAAGTGTCCATCAACAGATGAACGGATAAAGAAGATGTGGTGTATATATGCAATAGAATATTACTCTGCCAATAAAAATGAAATTTTGTCATTTGCAGCAACATGGATGGGCTTGAAGGGTATTATGCTAAGTGAATTAAGTGAGACAGAGAAAGACAAATACTGTATGATATCACTTATATGTGGAACCTAAAAAGTAAAAGAAAGTAGTGCATATAACAAAAAAGAAACAGACTCACCGACATAGAGAACAAACTAGAGGTTACCAATGAGGAAAGCAAAGGGGGGAGGGACAAGGTAGAAGTAGGGGATTAAGAGGTACAAACCACTATGTATAAAATAAATAAGCCACAAGGATATATTGTACAACATACGGAATATAGCCAATATTTTATAATAACTATAAATGGAATATAACCTTTAAAAATTGTGATCACTATGTTGTACACCTGAAACTTAAATAATATTGTACATCATTTATACCTCAATAAGAAAATTATGTGTTCATTTATTTATTTTTTGTTGGGTTGTTTGTTCAGTTTCTTACTGTGGTAAATTCCACATAATATTTACCACCTTAACCATTTTTTAATGTACAGTTCCATTATATTAAGTACCTTCATATCGTTGTGCAGCCATTGCCACTGCCACCATCTCCAGAACTCTTTTCATCTTGCAAAACTGAAGCTTTGTACCCATTAAACAATAACTCCCCATTTCTGTTTGCTCATGCTTTATAAGCACCTGCCACAGAGGTACTTAATAAATTTTTGTTGACTTAATGAATGAATGCCTGTCACAAAACTTCAGATGTCATCTCCATGGGGAATATTTGTAAATTTATAACTCAAATAGGTTCTATTTCAGATTCCCACAGTTGTGTCTAAATTATGCTCTTCTCTGTACACTAACTGTTTGGGCTATGCCTCTTGCATCTTTGTAGTCTCCGGTATCATTATCATATTATCTTAAACATAGCAAATTTTTATTAAAAGTCTAATAAGTGAATAAACGACTGAATACCAGAGTCATAAGTGTTGGGCCTCCCCCTACCTCAAAGTCCAACCGCACGCGTTTTAGCACCTCCTACACGGTCCCAAGTGTGCCAGCGTGTGTTAAAGCTGAGATGTTCTCAATAAGAAGCAAATAGTCCACAAGTTAGAAAACACACAGCTCTATTTTTTAATATCATAAAAACCAAGGTTTACTGTGACGTATTGATGGCCTTACTTTAAGATGCCAGTGCTTTAAGGGCCAGCAGATGAGAAAAGATGGAAAGCAAGGAAGACTTAAGTCAGTGTATTTACATTGAGAATTGAGAATAATAAAAAAACAAAAAACAAAATAACAGGCTTCCAGGAGTTCTAACTGCTCAAGAATCTACCAGACCTCTTGAGAGAAAAATTGAGATGGAAAGCCTAGGAAGCCATAATTGATGCTCTCTCACCCAAAAAGAAAAGGGAAGATGAACCACCCCACCTAAAGTAGGAAAGAGGTCAAGATGTTTAGAATTCATCCCATGATACCTGTGAGGAAGAGAACGTTTTAGGAAGACATAAGATTACATCACTCAGATTTACTCCCTCCCAGGCCCTAGGAAATGCTCCAGATTCTTTGGCGGAAGTGCCTGTAAATAAGAGTCAGGCTAACACTGGGATCGTAGAACAGAACTGTGAGCAGAGCAGTGGTGAGGAGGGATCCGCTACACACCTCTGAGAGAAAAGAAGGGGTGACAGCTGCAGTGAGCGGACAGGTGGATGGACCAGAGCCAGTAGCAGGTGGAGAATGAGAGTTGGCAACAGGATCGAATTCTTTTTTATTTTTTTATTTTTATTTGCGGTACGCGGGCCTCTCACTGTTGTGGCCTCTCCCTTTGCGGAGCACAGGCTCCGGACGCGCAGGCTCAGCGGCCATGGCTCACGGGCCCAGCCGCTCTGCGGCATGTGGGATCTTCCCGGACCGGGGCACGAACCCGTGTTCCCTGCATCGGCAGGCGGACTCTCAACCACCGCGCCACCAGGGAAGCCCAGGATCGAATTCTTAATGGCCACTGTGGAGAGGGCCTGAACAAGGAGATGTGGGGAGGCTGAGAGGTCCGGGGGCTCAAATAGGTGGAACCCTGGAAGCCCTTTTTTATCCCTCCTGCCCTACAGGGCTATTGTTCCAAGGAAAGCGGAAGCACAAGTAGATCAACTCAATTGAATTGTCTCTTCTTTGAATTGAAGTTTCAGCCATAAAATGGGTCATAGAAGGTCTGTGCGTCCTAACTTATAGATATTCTGTATTCTGAAATTTCACACTGTTGATTTTTTTCATCAAACTGTGGGTTAAACCTCTCCATACGATTAGAGCTAAAAAGTTGAAACTGACTTCTGATGGCTGTTGAACAAAGTGATACGGTCTCCTTCATGTCCCAGACCCTTGTTCCTCATCCAGTGCCTCTATTTTTAAAAGCTTCTTTGTGACTCCTAGATGAAAAGCTGTAGGATTTGGGGGGTAAAAGAGTAGGAGACTACGTGGTGATAGAAAAATGTATGGACTCTCATAATCTCCTTCAATTAGCCTCAGCCCAAGCTCACAAGCAGCACACGGAGACTTGGAACCTGCACACCATGAAAACACACATCAGAAAATTCATCCAGCGTCTCTTTCTTTCATCTACTTCAAATTGACACATCTTCTTACTTAGCATTTGGTGGTGCATCTTCTAATTGCTTACCAATATCTCTAAGACACTTTCTTCTAATGTTTCTCCCTTAGTTCTGAGAAGAGTAGCTTACACTTGGGGGAAAACACGAACTAGGCCCATGGTGTCCTTCCAGGGAAGGAAATCAGATACCAGAGTAACATGAAGCAGAGAGGTACCTTATCATGTGTTGCAGGATGAAAAAAAATTGAAATTTGGTTTTACTCAGTAATTGAATTCCACATCACACTCCTTCCAGGGCCTTTAATGCTGAAGAATTCATCTTAATTTCTAAAGGCTGAAAGAAAGTTTTGAAAGAGGAGATTAGGGATGTTATTAAGAATTGGGTGGGATGGCAAAAGAACAAAAGGTAAAGGGTCCAAACCAACAATTTGGTAAAAATGTTTTCAAGAAGTGTATCTTCTTAGCCATTTGTTGAAATCTGCATTACTTACCATGTAAATGATGTTATGAATGATGGTGGGGGACAGTCACGATTAGTTGCCTTTCCAAGAGCCATTCTTTCTTCTTTTTGTTTAGAGAATCCTGGTTTTATGGCCAGCTTTAGGGAATTAATCATAGTCTACACCAGAGGAAGTCAAACGTTTTTCATAAAAAGCCAGGTAATAAATATTTTAGGCTTTGCAGATCATATGATCTATGTCACAACCCATCAGCTTTACCATTATAGCACAAAACCTGCATAGACAATATGTGTATGAATGGGTGTGGCTGTGTTCCAATAAAACTTTATTCACAAAAACAAGCATCGAGCTGGGTTTGGCCCAGGACCATACTTTATCAACCCCTGGTCTAAGGCAATCATAGCAACTCCAATCCTTTTTGCCAGTTATTGATCTAGTCATAGGTAAGTCACATACTTCTGCTGAGTATGAAGTAAGAGGAAGTCAGTTAAGAGGTTTCTGATAAAGCATTTCTTTCATGATAAAAGAGAGGGGGTATAAGAATAAAGTCTTTTGAACCCTTCCCTCTCTTTTTCCTTTGAACACTTGTTTGAGGACATGATGCTTGAAGCTGTGGCAGCCATCTTGTCCTCATGAGATTCTAAGTTGGAAAACAAAAGCCAACAGCTGAGAGTGGTGGAATGGCAGAATGGAAAGAGCTAAGAACCTCACTGAATCACTGCACTGCCATTTATCTCCAGATTTTTTGTCAAGAAAACAATAAATACTCTGATGATTAAGTCACTGTGGTTTTCTGTTACTTGCAGCTGAAAACCTTCCGATTTCATATATACACAGAAGCTCAAAATGTGAATGAAATACTTTTAATGGTACCTTTAAATTCTTCTGAATATCTTGGGATATTTTCTGCCATAACATTGGAGCATGGGCTCATATAAAATGAAAATAAGTATTGATATTACCAAAAAAAGTACAAGATTGCCACTGTAGGAGGTGTGGAGTTTACACCAGTGCTACCCAATACTGCTATGGGAGGAGCCACTGTGCCTATAAAAGAGGTTATTTATGAAGTCATTTTAGGTCAGGTTTTCTTAACAAGGGAAAAGAGACGTTGGAGTGGATATGAATAAAGGCAGCTAACAATGACTGTCATATCAATACAATTACTGAAATTATTATTGACCATCTTGAATTGTCAAATAAAACTGAAATTACATGGTTTCTGTTTAAGAATGCAGGGAAGTCGACAAACTATTGTTAAAGTTTGTTGTGTAATTAAACCAAAGAGTTTTATGTTCTTCAGAAAGCTCAGCATAAATGGACCCATGTCCCCAGACCTTATATTCATTCAATAGATATTTACTGAGAGGCTTATAGTATTTTTTTCCACGCTTTCTCTCTCTTTGTGACCTCTGAGTGTTTCCATATGCTATTTGCTCTGAATGGAATACTCTCCTTCCTTGTTCCACCTTCCCATTTCTCAATCTGGCTGACCCTAACTCATCTTTCAGGTCTCAGATTAAATGTAATTGCCTCAGGAAAACCTTTTTCTAACCCCATATAATTACATTATATTTTTTCATGGCTGTCATCCACCTATCATTATGTTTATTGTTCTCTACTGTAATTATTTCTTTTATTTTCCATCTTCCTCACTATATTATATGTTCCACAAGGTCTAAGATTATGTCTGTTTTGTACAACAGCATCTAGCAGACTGCCTGCCCCATGTTAATATATACTTGTTGACTAAATGAATTAGTGGAATGCCATGTACGCTGTGAAAAAAGAAAATTGAAGACAGACCTAACATAAATGATTAATACTATAAGGTGGCTAAGGCTACAAGGATGCTACAGGATATAGAACAGGTGAGTTTAACCCATGTCTTGAAAAATGTGTTCACTAGGTAGTGAAGATGGGTAAGAGCATTTCATGCAAAAGAGACAATAGTAGCAAAAGACTAATAAAATCCTGTATCAAGGTAATTGTAGTGGGAGAGGGTGATTGGAAATTCAGATATATTTTGAAAGTAGAATCAGCAAGATGTGTTGAGATTGGTTGCGAATGTTGAGGAAGCAGGTGTCCAAAATGACCTCCACATTTTTACCTGAGGCAACTACGGTGGTGATAACATCATTTATTAAGAAGAGATTAAAAGAGAAGTAAATGTTTGGGCAGCCAAGAAAGTTACGAGAAACAGAATTTTAGGGTTTGGGGAAACTTTGGGGTATAGATGATAAGAAATCAGAAGTTTGAAGTGGAAGACATATTTGATATCCATGGAGCATAGAAGATAGTTGAAAACACGAGTCCAAATGAGAATAAGCTAAACTCATCTGCAAAAACATGGCATGATTATAAAGTAACAACTGCTTCTTCAAAACAAAACCAGCATCACTTAAACATCCCAAAGAATGATGCTTCTTTCAACCGAGTCACTGCAGGAGGGCCTGCATTCATGCTGTCTCTGCTGCTACTACTACTAAAAATATTTTCAACACTTTTTTTTGGAGGCATCCTTTAAAAAGTGAAAACGGTATTCTTTTGAATATCCTCAGTGATGGCAAATCTTCATTGTTTAGGATAAATTTGGTGGGGGGAGGAAAAAAACTTCAGGGCTAAGTCTGATGAATAAGAGGAATGAATGATTATATTATATAAGATCATTTTGGTTCAAAAAAGAGGAATAGCAATAGCAAGAAATGTTCTTATATGATTTATAACTGAATCTTAAAGCAATTTTAAGTCAGTAAATATTTCTGCAGTGTGTATGGGCTAGGCACTGTGCTCTATGTGCACAGCAGCGAAAAGGAAGCTGCTGATGTGTTTTGAGCCATAGCATTTGAATAAGCATCATTTGAATAAATATTCAGTTGCCCCAGTTGACTCCTTTGAAAGGCATATTACTTTTTTTTTTTAACATCTTTATTGGGGTAAAATTGCTTTACAATGGTGTGTTAGTTTCTGCTTTATAACAAAGTGAATCAGTTACACATATACATATGTTCCCATATCTCTTCCCTCTTGCGTCTCCCTCCCTCTCACCCTCCCTATCCCACCCCTCCAGGCGGACACAAAGCACCGAGCTGATCTCCCTGTGCTATGCGGCTGCTTCCCACTAGCTTATCTACCTTACGTTTGGTAGTGTATATATGTCCATGGAAACGCATATTACTTAAAGAAGTATTATATCTTCCTAACTTCCTCATGGTTGGGCCTAATGCCTCTTTATTGTGCTTCCAAAGCTCTACGTGCATATCTCTTTGATAGCATATTCATATAATGTTGTTATTATCTCTACATGTCTGTTTATCTCACAAGACATTATCATTATCTTATTCTGCACTTAGCACAGTGCCTGACACAGAGCAGAGGTTAATAATTGATTGTTCATTGAATAGGTAGGTGGATTAATGAGTGAGTGAGTAAATGAATGTGTAATTGAATTTCTGCTCAAATGCCTCAAAGAAGTCTTTCCCCATCAGCTGACCTAAATATCCACTCACCTACCCCTGTCATTCTCTGTGTTTTTATTTGCTTTATTTTTTTCTCTACAGTATTTATGTATATCCAAAATTATGAACGTATTAAATACTGTCTATTTTTTATTGTCTGTCTCCCTCAGTGGAGTGTAGCCTTCATGAGAACAGTGGCCTTGCTTGGGTTATTCACAGATGCATCCCCCAGTGTCTACAAGAGCTGCTGGCAGAATAGTTTCTTTTTAAATAAATAAATGCATGTTTCAGTTATATCTTGCTATGTAATAACTTATCCCAAAATGTAGTGGCTTAAAACAACCACCATTTTATTATATCTCATACTTTTGTGGGTCAGGAATTAGGGCAAGTGTCAGCTGAGAGAGTCTTCCGGCAACTGAGGACCTTCAGTGATATTCATCTGGTGGATGGGCCAGTCTGGAGGATCCAAGACAACTTTACTCACATTTCTGATTCCTTGGCAGGGATGACTAGAAGGCTAGGCTTAGCTGGGCCTGATGGTCAGAGGGCCTACACATGACTGTCCAAGATGGAGTTCTCAAGGCAATCAGGTTTCTTCCCTGGTGGTTGAGACCTCCCAAAGTGAGCATTCAAAAGGTATAGGCAGAAGATTCAATACTTCCTATTAATTAGCTTCACAAGTCCCACTCTATCATATTCTATTCATCAAGCAAGTCACCAAGTCTAGCCTGTATTCAACAGAAGGAAAATTAGACTCCATCTCTCAAAGGGAGGATTAGCAAAGAATTAAACTGATGGTCATGTTTTCATCTTCCATATGGAAAGATGAAGGAAAAACAATGAATATGCAAAATTGGGTAGAGATCAAAAACAAAACACTGATTGCTAGAGCCAGACATAAGAAGCCAAGAAAAAATAAATTACAACCCATATTTCTTTTCTCTACCCACAGAAAGACAAATTTTTATAAAGAAACAAACTCCTAGAAAATAAGATCTATTAAACACTCTCTGTGTGTCGGCCACTCTAGTGAGTACTTTATATGTGTTCTCTCATTTAGTCCTCACAAATCACACTATTGAGTGGATATTATTGTAATTGCTCCCTTTTTACAGATGAAGAAACTGAGGCAAAGAGACATCAAGTAATTGCTTAAGATTACAAAATTAGTGAGTGGTAGGAACCCAACTAGTTCAACTCCAGAGACCACGTTCATATCCATCAAACTATAGGGCTCTCGAGGTAGGCATCATAATACATTGCAAGGCTGATATTTCCCCTTAAGAATGAGCAGGAAGGGCCTATTTAAAGAAAGTGAAAAGAACGTGAGCTTTAGAATCAGCTTTTTGTCATAAACCTGGCTCTTCTTAGTCATAACTGTGCAACTGTGGGCAAGTTATGTCTTAATTACTCATCTGTAAAATAGGGATGATAGTACCTGGTTTGTAGGAAACAGTGACGATGAAAGCGAATATTTTAAAGTGTCTAGAATAGAGCCATCACTTAGAAAGACTTAAAAAGTGTTAGTTCCTTTCTCAGATACACAATGAGTGCCCTACTTATAGGGAAAATCAATCCCACTGTCACAATTTTTTCAGAATTTCTCCTGGCATGATTAAATATTTATACTGAAAGAGAAAAAAAAGATGCTCCAGAAATTCATTTTAAAGATTTAGTATTTATTTATTTTATTTATTTTTGGCTGCATCGGGTCTTAGTTGCAGCAAGAGGGATCTTCCGTTGTGGCACACAGGCTCTTCGTTGCGCAGACTCCTCTCTAATTGTGATGTGCGGTTTTCCCTTCTCTAGTTGTGGTGGGCAGGCTCAAGAGCACATGGGCTCTGTAGTTTGCAGCACCTGGGCTCTAGTTGAGGTGCACAAGCTCAATAGTTGTGCTGCATGGGCTTAGTTGCTCCACGGCACGTGGGATCTTAGTTCCCTGGCCAGGGATCGAACCCGTGTCCCCTGCATTGTAAGATGGATTCTTTACCACTGGACCACCAGGGAAGATCCCAGAAATTTAGATTTATCTATCTCCCTTCACCAGTTCAGTTTCTGCCCTGTCTACTATAGACAATAGAATCAGTTCTAGCAAAAGCAAGGTTACCACTGACAAAGTAGTAGGGCGCTGTCAACACAATTTTTCATTGGTAATAGTAGTTTTAGAAAAGACTTACTTTTTAGTTAGAATTAGAATGAGCTGTAAAATAATATCGTAAAGAAAAATGCTCTAGATTTAGTATATAGTTCCACGTTCTACTAAGTATCACGGGGAGAAATGGTGATATTAGAATATCAACATTTCTAACTTTCAAAATCTTACCACTATGATTAGCATGAAATTTTATTACCGATAGTATTTAGTCATGGTTTTGTAAGAAAATTTCCTTTTCTACAGCTGAAAGCACAAGATTGGTACTTGGTCACTTATAATTGTTATTTATAATAATGTACACTACTATTTTAGGTCTTAAATTAGCTACTTGACTGACAAATAACAGAGAATATCAATTGTATTCATCATGCTCAAATTCTGTACTCTCTGAAAAAGGAAGAGAAATAAACTCAAGAGCAAACACGCAGCCCAAGTATACTGAACATAAGTGCACCATTAGACTAGGGAGGAAATAGGACAGTTTGCGATGACCTAAGGAAGAATCTTGTGACTATTACAAGAGGGAGGAGGAGAAAGTAGCTGCAAGTCAAGTGCAGAATATTTCAGCTTTGAGGCGTATACAAATACACGACAAATACAAAAGATGGAAACACTCTTGAGTTCTAATAATGCTATATTTACAAGCACCTCATTTGAAGACCAGAATTGTTCCCTGGAATATATTTTATAATGACCTAAATTACAAAATCAGAGTATGAATCTTAGAGTAGGAGGATTACTCTAAAGCAATAGGATATGTTAATTACAGAAGAGAAATGGGCAGGGAAACAAAGTCTGATTATTCCAATCTTCGTGAAAATTACGAAGCTGTTTTTTTTTACAAATGAGGAGACCAGCAGAAGCACTGGGATTTGGAAGAGAACAGATGTCAGAGAGAACCTGAAGAGAAATATGGAAGATCAGGGAGACTGCCTAGACTTTTGAGAAAGCAGTCTCTGAGCAGGAGACTGTGCTGTTGACATGGCAATCGAATAAGTGATGGACAATTATTAAACAAAGCCTTTTATGACCAACAACTTAACAAAGGAGGCACAAATCTCTGTCAATTGTATAATAAGTGTATTCTAAAAGCCTCCTATGAATTAACCAGTGGAGATCAGCTAAAGGGATAATGGTCTACTCTTTGCCTATTAAGTTACTATCACCAAGTTTGGAAGCCAAGCAAAATAAAAATCAAAAGAAAGTGGACATTTTATCATGGATGGTATTCAAACTCTATAAAACTCTATGTTTCTTTACAGTCATGGCAAATTTTACAAATTATTGCACTTAGGATTTTTGTGATTAGCACACACGTAAAACGAGATACAGTGGAAAAGTGAAGGGAAGGTATGAAAAAGGGGGAAAGTATGAAAGACACATGCTTATCAATGTCCTGAGTCATCATTGTGGCAAGAATACGAACCGTAAAAAATAAAAATATTTTTATTTTTATTTTTTTACTTTTTCTTTCTTTAGAATGAAAGTATCATACATATAAAAGTGGGCAGCTCCTTGGGTATTCTTCAGTTTGAGACTGACCCAAAGGGATAACTATTCTCTAACCAAAAATATATGTCCCATTTATTGAGGTGTCTAAAATTCACACCATCCTTTATCACTTTAGGTTTATAGATGGAAAGGAAGACCCTAGGTCTCTTGGTGTGAGGCCAGGGTGGAGCACCAGGAAGAAGTCTGGGCAGCAGGGAAATGCTTTGTATTCAAAAGAAGACACAGAAAGGGCAGCACAGGGGAATGGAAAGGCAGCTCTAACAGCTCTTCCTACTATTGTCCAAGAATTTGGGTCAAAGGGAGTAAGAGTGATATTTTCTATCCTTTTATCCTACTCACTGAATTGGCCATTTTGGCCTCAATTATTTTTGCCATGTACTGAGTTGTGTTTTTTGTATTTATTATGAAGGCTTTGTTTCTTTTTGGAAAGTAATTTTGCCATTTGACTCCTTTCCTGATCAGTTCCTTTCTAATCACCATTAATGACTATTGATTGTGACAACTTGCAGCTTCAGATGGAATAAGTGACTTAATATGGAGAGATTTGTATCAAATCCAAAATATATTTTTACCTAAATCTTTGGAGTTTAGTTCAGATAGAATGATTATAGGAACCACATGTATATGCTATAGAAACTTCTGTATATACAGAACTTTCAAATATATATGATATCTCTATCTATCTATCATCTACCTATCTACCTAGAGATATGTTAGATATATAGAGACAGGAAGAGACAAAGACATGTATATGCACATTTTGAGCTTTAACTTAACATCTTAAGACACCCTGTCTAGGCGATTACTCTGGTCTAGATGAGGAATTATCTACATAATTGCTGGGAAATCACTATAGACCTGTGTAAGTTACTGAAGAAATATAGGAAAACCTATAGATTTCAACTCTAGAGAAGTTGTTCATTTAACATGATTCTCTGATAGTTTATCTTTCTAGTAATACGAATGTAAATAGGACTTTTAGAGTTATAAAGGTTAGAGATCACGGGATTCCAAGCCTGTATTCAATGCAAAAATGTCTAACAGTTAAAAATGCAGATTTTGCTGGAAGGCTTCTTTGTAAGCATAACATTCCAAGCCTAACTCCGGATGAGTTTGAATCCTTCCTCTCTATTATCCTTCTACCCCTCCGATTCAATTGATCTCAGAGTCCTACAGAATCCAACTCCTTAATATTTTCCCTCATCTCTATCCCCATCACCACTTGCCCATTTTACATCTTCATCACTTCCAATTGCATTACTAAAATAGCCCAGCCTTCCCAAAGAGTTGTCTTCACCCCTTGCAACCATTAATTCATGATGCTATCAGAGTAACTTTTTCAAACACACATCTGATCCTGTCACCTGCTGCTTAAAACCAGACTTCTCGACATCCTATTAAAGGCTTTGGTCCCAGCCAACCTCATTCTTTCTCTCCAACCTCATTCCTATATCTAACCTCAGTTACATCCTATACTCCAGGCATTGTGAATTACCTATAATTTGTAAAGAACTAGCATTTCCGCACACCTCCCTATCTTTGTATGTGTGGTTCCTTCTACCTGAAAAATCTCCTCCTCTACCATCTTATGGCCAAGCTAATTTTTCAAAATTCAGCTTAGGTATTGTTTCTCCCTGTGAAGCTCCCATAGCACACATGCATACCTGGCACTTATCACACTGAATTAGAATTGTTTTCTTCTTTGTTTTTCCCATTAGATTGTGAGTCTTGTATCTCCAGTAAATATAGTACTATTACAGGACCTGAAATATAGCTAGGTACTAAGTTTTGAATGAGCATGAGAGATTGTTTCTGTTAAGCAAAAAATTACCTCTGCATGGGTCTATTCCCTTTTCCAGATAATAGCCCTAATATTGTGTCTAAATTTATCTTCTTCTTCTCAACATCTCCTTTAATCCACAGTCTGATCATCTTTGCCTTGGTGACCACAAACACTTTTTGAACAGATTTCCTATGTAACCTCATCTTGCTTTCTGAACCTCTCCTTCCAGAAATTCTTAACATACCATCTAAAATCTATCCAATTCATTTCCTAAGGGTAAAACTAGATATCTTCTGAATAATTCACTTCCTCTGTAATCTCTTATTCCTAAAGCTATTCCCTCCAAGAAAAAAATTGCTAATATCTCATTTTATCAAGTCATCTAATCTTTGCCTCAGAGCTTTTTTTCAAGCTATACCCTAAATGTGACAGGATACTTAAGTCAAACAGTTCCAGTAATGGTTGGGCAGGAGCTTACCATGGTCTTATCAAGGGAGTGTCTGACTTTGATGGGCTAGAGAGGGTATTTGTAAAATTCTGTGTCTTAGCTCAAAAAAGTTAAGACTGCTGGGAAATCTACCAAGCTAATAAACTTTCTTTTTGCTGTTGTTTAATTAGCTTTGAAAGACCAGTCCTTGCAAAAGTATTTCATTCCTACTTAGAATTATTTAGGAAGGTGTTTGGAGGATTTAGAGAGGAAATCAACTACTTAACCAAAATATGGCACTCCTAGGATTTTCTAGATGGAGGAGTAAGTCCGTATGGAACAATAAGAACAGATATGTGTACCTGCCTTAAAAAAAGTCAACCCTGTTAACAAAATTACCATCAGATTTTCTGTGCCTTCCCAGTTTGAAAGTAGGTATGGCACATAGATATCTATGATATTATTTTCTATATGTTTAAAATTTTCAAAATGAAAACTCAAAATAACTTTTAAAAGCTATGTAGAAAATTTCCCTCGCATTGCCGCATTGCTTTACTTAAATCTTTACACATCTATTAAAGTTATAAATAGGAGTATATACTGTATGTGAGGTTTATCTGTTTGTCAGTATGAAGTGTCTACCTAGGCTCATGTTGTTTTTTTTCAGAATGATTTTTACCTGTTACAACATAAGTACCAAAACTACTCAACTCTTCAAAAGCTATTGTTTTATTTTTGTACAGCACTGGAAGAAATGTAGGATAAGTGCTGCTCTCTCCATTTTAGAAGATGGGTGGATAGGGTTGGAAAGGGTTCACTCTCTTGCTCTGTGTCTTTCTGGGTCACTACATCAAGGTGCCTGAAATGGTAACACTTTATGGCCTCCAAAAAGTTTCATCATTAACTATCTCAGTATCTTACTTCTACCCTTATTGCCCATGTATAATAACTTAAATAAGGACAGTTTTCAGAATTTACTGATAAAGTATAATTTTTATTTACTATTTATATTTCTAGATATAAATTTTAAAGCCTTTAAAATTTAAAACACTTACTAGTAACCTTGTTATTACTAGTTATTAAGATTAATTAAGAGGGAAGGTATTATACTACACATTAATTTAAATTATCCTTGCCTTACACATTCCAATTATTACTGATTTATGCTAAGTTGAGAATTGCTACATATTTTGGATATATATCTAGTTGTTAGATTGTAATGTATTAGTGGTCATCAATATGTCTTAGAATCTTAAAAATAATAATAGAATAAATAATAATTAATAAATAAATAATAATAGAATAAAAATTTATTTTTGAACATGCTCTCTGGGTATCTAAAGCACTATTTTTGGATTTTACTGTCAGAGTGCAATAGCCTCATTATTTTGGTTAGAAATTCATTGCTTGGTTTTTGCATCTATATGGAGGATCTCATAGGCTCCATCTACAATAAGCTGCTTATCCAGTATGTTAATTTTTTAAATGCTGCTCGAAAAAAGAGGCTGCCTTCTTCTGATAAACCCAAGACTTTAATAACATGTCCTCTGAATTAATTCTGTAAATGCAGTACAGCCATCTAGGCTGTTTAATTAGCTCACAGCTGCACTGCTGGGATAACATTTCTTGTTGAGGAGGTAGCTTGGTTTTCATTATTTGGGCTCTGGTTCATAGTTCAGTGGTCATTTCAAGCTTTCTCAAAGAATTGCTTGTCTTTGTTTTCAGGGAAGACCATACACTCTCCTGCTTAATCGTTACTCAGAAACACTTACTAGTAATCTTGTCGTGACTGTATAGCCATTGATTTGACCTTAACATAACAAATGCTGGCAATCTTCTAGACATAGAGGAAGCCTGTGGGATCAAAAAATTATCTGAGTTACTTACTAGTTTAACTAGTATATAAGCCACACAGAACCTAAATCTCAAGTACTTTACTATTTCAAAATTCATTAAACTTTTTTTTTTGCCGTACGCGGGCTTCTCACTGTTGTGGCCTCTCCCGTTGCGGAGCACAGGCTCCGGACGCGCAGGCTCAGCGGCCATGGCTCACGGGCCCAGCCGCTCCGCGGCATGTGGGATCTTCCCGGACCGGGGCACGAACCCGTGTTCCCTGCATCGGTAGGCAGACTCTCAACCACTGCACCACCAGGGAAGCCCTCATTAAACTTTTAAAATCTCCTTTTTAATGATAAATATAGATCATAAAAAATCCTTTTGAAGCTGTATACAGTTTAACTATACTTTCTACATTTTCCAGTAAATTGTATTATTTTCATATACAGTAGAAAATATGAAGACAATATAAAATGCGGCAGATTAGGTGGGAGTTGAAGAATATAAATACTGGGACTTCCCTGGTGGTCCAGTGGGTAAGACTTTGCGCTCCCAGTACAGGGGGCCTGGGTTCAATCCTTAGTCGGAGCTAGATCCCCCGTGCATGCCGCAACTAAGAGTCAGCGTGCCGCAATGAAGGTCCCGCGCGCCACAGCTAAGACCCAGCACGGCCTAAATAAATAAATAAATAAATATTCTTAAAAGAAGAATATAAATACCTATCCATCTAGTGTCCGCTAGGAAAAACTACATGATCTAATTTTATCCTCATAGCCACACTAGAAGACTGTCTCCATTTACATAGGGGAGAACTAAAGAATCAGAGCAGTTAAGGCACTTGTTCAAAGTCACACAGCTGGCAAACTTCAAAACTGGGATTCAAATCCAGGCCTGCCTTCCATCAAAGCTAAGGCTCTTTCTAAATGTCATATTGCCTCCGCCTCTGAACCAAGTTTAAGAGTCATCTTTCGCATAATAATCTTTCCAATGAATCTTAGTTCTCTTGGCATGAATTTATGCAATGTGTACTATACTGTCACATATTTATGTATTTCTTTGGAATTATTTTTCTTGATATTTCATGACTTTATATAGATGTATATATTCCCTAGGTCCAGACACTGTATGCTTTACTTCCTTTTATGGCCCACAGCAAGAACTACTTTGGACAAATTATACAACCTTTTACTCTGGTTATGTCAGGGTATGATTAAAGAGATCTTTAGTTAGAATAGGACTACCTCAGAAATCGTCCCCAGGAATATAGAAGACCATATATGCATGCTATGATATCAGTAGAATAATGATAGCTCAAAGAGAATTTAACACAACCAAACCAAAACGATAAAATTTTCATCCTTTTTGGTAGATTATTTAGTGTAGGAGTGTTCTTGTAGTCCTATAAACAAGGCACTATTACTTGGAAAAGTAATTTTGCTGTGATATATTCTTTGTTCAATGGTGAAGTGGCTTCAATAGCTTACACTGAAACAAGGAATTTAAGAAATATTTTAAAAATTAAATTTAAAAATTTAGGTGAATAAAATAAGAAATGAAATGACAGTGGCCAGACACACTTAACTCAATGCAGTGATTGTGTGTGACAGTAGCAGAGCATTAAAAAGGGGCTAGAATTTGGAACGGGGAAAACCAGAAATGCAGAGGAGGTGAGAATCTTAACAAGGCAAGGGAATCAGCTATCAGGACATTTTTTTAAGAAACAGGCATAATTAAAGTTCACGATGAACCAGTGAGGTCAGAAACTAAGCAACAAGTAAGCAGAAGTGAGTATAAGTAGATGTGAGAATTAAGTAATCATTGGCTCAGAAACAGGGGAGGCAAGCAGAAGATTATGAGGACATGGTTACTGGAGTTCAAAGAGCTACTGAAAAGAGTAGTTACCCGCACAGTTACTGGCAAAGAGTGAGAACCTGGAGGCCGTAGATTCCAAAAGAGAAAGGCAAAGCAAATAGTCAGATCTTGGACTTCTAGCCTGTAGAAGTGTAAGAAAATAAACTTCAGTTCCTTAAGCCACCCAGCCTGTGGTGTGTTATTATGGCAGCCCTAGCAAACTAATACAGTCCAATTATCAGGGTCCATGACAAACCCCACTGAGAAGAACTGCACCAGACTCTCTTGAACTCTTAACAACTGTAACCACAATGAGAAACCCCAACTCTTGAATCACCAGAGAATATTGTGCAAACCTATATTGCTATAAAATTGTACTCTAACTTTGCCTGGGCCTTGGATAACATTTTATCCTTTGCTCATCCTTTAGTTTCTTTAATCAACCCAATCCGCTCCTTACTTAGCCTTACTCAATTCTGGCTGATGACCAAAAGCACCTATTATTATATAAGGAATATTAAGATGACATTTGTGTGCCTATGTCATCTTTACTCTAAACTTCAGTATTTACTTTTTTGACACTTTTTTTTTTTTGCCTTTTTCTTCTGCATCAGAGAAAAAGATGTTCCTTTTTCTTTTCAAGGTGAATCTCCTCTGTTTTAGATCCTACCTTATTCTGATCTGCACACTCCCCAGCATTTCAGCTTTCCTCCCTTGACCCCTTCTTCTCTGCCATCAAAAACATATAAGTCAAAAAATTGACTTTCAGTGACCTGGCTTTTGATGACTGGTAAATTGGCTTTTTTCTTCCAGCACAGCTGACCCTTGAAAAACACAGGTTTGGGTCCACTTACATGTGGATTTTTTTCAGTAAATACATACTATAGTACTATACCATTCGCAGTTGGTTGAATCCGAGGATTCAGAACCTCTGGTGCAGAAGGAGGGCTGACTGTAAAGTTTTTTTTTCTTTTTTTTAACATCTTTATTGGAGTATAATTGCTTTACAATGGTGTGTTAGTTTCTGCTGAATAAAAAAGTGAATCAGCTATACATATACATATATCCCCATATCCCCTCCCTCTTGTGTCTCCCTCCCACCCTCCCTATCCCACCCCTCCAGGCGGTCACAAAGCACAGAGCTGATCTCCCTGTGCTATGCAGCTGCTTCCCACTAGCTATCTGTTTTACATTTGGTAGTGTATACATGTCCATGCCTCTCTCTCACTTCGTCCCAGCTTACCCTTCCCCCTCCTCGTGTCCTCAAGTCCATTCTCTACATCTGTGTTTTTATTCCTGTCTTGCCCCTAGGTTCTTCAGAACCTTTTTTTTTTTTTGGATTCCATATATATGTGTTAGCATATGGTATTTGTTTTTCTCTTTCTGATTTACTTCACTCTGTATGACAGTCTTTAGGTCTATCCACCTCACTGCAAATAACTCAATTTTGTTTCTTTTTATGGCTGAGTAATATTCCATTATATATATGTGCCACATCTTCTTTATCCATTCATCTGTCGATGGACACTTAGGTTGCTTCCATGTCCTGGCTATTGTAAATAGAGCTGCAATGAACATTGTGGTACACGACTCTTTGAATTATGGTTTTCTCAGGGTATATGCCCAGTAGTGGGATTGCTGGGTCGTATGGTAGTTCTATTTTTAGTTTTTTAAGGAAACTCCACACCGTTCTCCACAGTAGCTGTATCAGTTTACATTCCTACCAACAGTGCAAGAGGGTCCCCTTTTCTCCACACCCTCTCCAGCATTTATTGTTTGTAGATTTCTTGTTGATGGCCATTCTGACTGGTGTGAGGTGATACATCATTGTAGTTTTGATTTGCATTTCTCTAATGATTAGTGATGTTGAGCATCCTTTCATGTGTTTGTTGGCCATCTGTATAACTTCTTTGGAGAAATGTCTGTTTAGGTCTTCTGCCCACTTTTGGATTGGGCTGTTTGTTTTTCGATATTGAGCTGCATGAGCTGCTTGTATATTTTGGAGATTAATCCTTTGTCAGTTGCTTCGTTTGCAAATATTTTGTCCCATTCTGAGGGTTCTGACTGTAAAGTTATAGGCAGATTTTCAACTGCTGGGAGCTGGGTGCCTCAACCCCTGTGTCATTCAAGGCTCAACTTTATTTCTACCTGGAAGAAAAAAAATGACCCTGAAGGAGTTCCCTGGGGTCACCAGAATAAAAGAACAAGGCAGTGGATAAAAATTTAGAATTTATCATTGGAGAGGTGATAGTTCATTTGTTTATTCATTTCAAACTAATTTTATTTTAATCACCTATTATGTGCCAGATCTTATTAGGCCTGGCATGTAATAAATGTTTAATGAAAGTTTCTTTGTATAAAAGAATAGATGAATTACTACCTTGATGCTAATGCCTCCTAAACAGTAGGCATCTTCCATGTTTTCCTTCCTTAGTAAACTGAGAGGATAATTGTCAAGATCAACAAATGACTAATGAATAAATTAGTAACATTATCCTTATCCTCAGTGGGCTGAAGTCATGAAAATGGGTGAACTTTATGAAAGTCAGGATAGAAGGAAATGCTCAAGTATAAGAACTTAATATTGGAAATAGCCAGGGAAAGAGAATGAAGAACTAAAGAAGAACACAACAAGAGAATGTCAGGACAAAGGAGGGAAACAGAGACTGTGAAGTGCATCAAAGTCACCTAAAGGAACCATCAAAAATGCCTATCCTCTGGCTCCACTCTAAACAGTCAGGGTCAGAAGCTCTGCCACTACGGCCCCAAGAATTTGCATTGCTAAGCTCACACAGGTGATTCTTCGGCACATTCTAATATCTTGAGAACAAAGGAGGGGGTTCAAAGGAAAGGAGGGCAATAACGAAAAATTATATAAAACTATAAGCACTAAATAATCTGAAAAACATAAGATGCACCACAGATGTGAGAAAAATCCTTCTGACTTTCCTGTTTGGGGCATAAAAAATATTGAAGCACACACCAGGGTGGGTGGAGCAGAAAGCTGTTAGCCTGGATCCTTGATTCTGTGTTCAGCAACTGAATCAATCATACTATCACCTACCTCTGAACTTCTAACGTGAGAATAAGCCCCTATTCATTAAAGTAAGTCAAGTAAAAATGTATATTCTTGTTTGCAGCACACTTACTTTGTAATAAGGGATAAAGAATGCATGCTTATGAAAAATAATAACAGCTCCCGAGCGTTTTTTTAACGCCAATTTTTCTGTTAAGAGCTTAATATAAACATTTCACCAAAACTTCACAACAACCCTATGATACACCATAACTCACCATTATTAATGGGAAAATAAATGAGTTACATATGGAGGTGAAAGGTAACAAAGGTAGTAAATCTATGTTTCATAGATAAAGAAAGGATAGGAAAATGGATGTGGTAAACTTGCTAATTCTCAGGTACATTTCCTGGCATTTCTATTCCCCATCTTCTTTTGCATTAATTTAAATCTCCTATATATTTCGTGGCACCAGTCAAGTCCAAATCCTCATTTAGGAAATCTTCCTCAAGAACATTTAAGTAAGAGCTTTCCATTTTTTTTGAGTCTCTGGAATTTAGATTTAGGGCCACACTCTATGACCTAGATACTACATATGGGGTAGAAAAAAAATGCCTTATACTGAAGGGTACAGGATGTTAAATAATTCCCATCAAATTATGACATCTAACCGTTTCACATTTTTCACCTATAAAAATTTTCCATTATGTGACTTGAAAATTCTTATTCTAGGCTTACCTGTAATCATACTTCATTTAATTCAGCAAATGTAATTAGTTTGTTACTTATAGATAACAGTTCTCTGCGGCTTTCAGCTAAGTAATGTTTCACTTCATATCTCTCTCTCTGATGATCCAGGTTAATGGAAATTTGAGAACGTACACAACTACTTTTTATGAAGCGTTGAATATTTTTCCTCTTTTGCCTCCCTACACCTGTCAGTTCTCTTTAGTATTCTGCAATGATTAGCACTGACACATTCACATACGTATAAAAGTGTACTTTGGGAAATGATATAGTTTTAAAAATATGCTGCTGTTGGTATGCCTTTATTTTGTCCCCTCGATAGATGAATGTGACAGAATTCTTGAGGGAATAAAGATCCTAATGTTTCCCTTTACACTTAATTACATTGAGGATTTTAGAAATCTGTCTCCATAAGTTATATAAGATTAGTTCATATTGAATTGATCAACTTATTAGAACAGATGTCAATAGTTGAGATTTATGCCACTAAATGAAACATACTTTAACAGTTTGCAAAATACATTATTTTGAATACACAGCCTGTCTTCAAGCAACGTTAACATCCCAAATAGTAACTTGCCATAAGATTTAAATACCTTTATAAAATTTTCATTGTAACTAAAAATAAATATTTAAAGCATATTAAAAGTGGTTTAGAAGATTAAGTATTTCAACAATAAATTGCATTATATTGTTCTTATTATGCACCAATATATCTATGGATCAATTGAATCCATAGAGTAAGTGAGGTCTAAGATTAAAAGAATACGGTTGTATCATATACAGTGGCATTCTTGAATTTAAGTAGTTCCATTTTTTAAGTAATCAAATATTTTCTTGATTTTTACAATGAAAAATATGCCATTAAGAAGGTTTCAGTGCTAAACCTTCGGGAGAAAAAGATGAATTTTCTATATATAATGTGTACAGTTATATATTGCTTTCTGTTTGAAGAATGAAAATATAAAAACCAAACTACACAGTACAATCATCTTGACTATGACAGTAAAAATATACTATTGTATGTGACTCACATTTCATTAAAATGCACATAAATATGTTCTGGGATATATATGTATATAATCTCCATAAATGAAAACTCTACTGAAATCATGTTCTAAAATGAAGATGCTGAGTAATTTTTCATGACCACAACACTGTACGAGCATACCGTTTGTTATTTGGAACTGCAACAAACCCACAAAGTGAACAGATTCTAGTTTAATCTATTATCCATTTTGCTAGTGCACTATAGCAATGAATCATATATTACTTTAATGTCAAATTCTTGATTAAAGTAGAATACATAATTCAATTTTCTATTGCGACTTCCTTGGAGGAAAAGTTGGACAAAGGCCAATGAGTCTTAAATGTCTCTAAGCCGTTTTGAAAAGTTAATCTGTTCTTCTGTTAAGAAGTTTTGAAATAGTGTCAGGAAGGGCTGTTGTACCCACCAACCAATTTCTTATCAGTGATTAATGAGAGGAAAAAACGGGGTCATCCTGCCCAGTGCTTGTTTTGCATGTCAAGGGCACAGCTCAAAATGTTGGTACTGTTTGACCTGGTAAGATACGTAAATTGATAAAAAAAATTTTCAACAGGGTTAACTGGGTTTTTTTTGCTTTTTAAACTTCTCACATATTTAGTTTTTAAATCCTTCAAAACTATTTTAATGTAAACACTACCAGAGTGAACATACATAATAAAGTCCTTCGCATCGACTGTTTGCTTTTAGGAAGACGTTACAGACATTAATTTTTCCAGTCCTGGAGTTAAGAGAAAGGAGGAGCCTCTGCAGAATTTATCTTTTTGTTCCGATTAAGTGGTATTGAAAATAACACGGACAAGTTCTCTAAAGCAGCGGCGACAGTTCAAACAGAGGCGATTAGACGAAGATGGAGCACGATGTCTTAGGTAAGACACAAATCTTTGAACACGTGTGTATGTGTGTGTAGGAAAGAAAACCCGTTTTATTTCTGAAAATGTCACTACGGTGGTTTCTTTTTTATTAACTTGCAAAATCTCTTGAAGGTTGTGGCAAAGCATGTTACCTTTCAGCATCTCAATCCCTCCCCCCTCCGAGATGCTACAAGTGAACTGAAGAGCCAAAGGCTTGGCATAGGTAGAAAACGCAAACCCCAAAAGAAGACACGGGGATTCTGAGCGCAGATCCTGATGGGCCTGTTCACACCGGCCGAACGCCTGCGTTAACTCTTTGGGCGCTGCAGCGGGTATCCCCGGAGTCTACGGGCCCGACCGGCAGAAACAGAGATGGAGCGCCCCTCGCCCGTGGGGGGTGTGGGCTGTCCTCCTCCAAGGAGGGAGCGAGCTAGGCGGCACTTTTGTCGTCCGGCGCGTGCGTCACGGCCCGGGACAGGAACCGAGTCCGGTACAGAGTGGAGCAGAGACATGGCGAGGAGCCGCTCAAATGTCCGCGGACGCGGGGGTCTGCGTTAACCGGTCCTCGCCTGGAGGGCTTGCCCTAGCCCGCCCGCCAGCCCGGCTCCCGGGCTCGGAGGAGCGCAGACCCGGGGTTGCCTCGGGCGGGACCCCAAGTAAAGGGCGCCCAAGTCAGCCTGCGGCAGACATCGCTCTCCTGCCTCCACAGTTGCGGGGGCCGCCCGGACCCGCTCGGAAACAGCAGCTGTGACTGACGGCGTCACCGCCCCGCTTGTCCGACCCACCCCCTCCTCCCCCTCCGCCCCCCCGCCCCGATACGTCATGGAAACAAGGACGTCAGAGCCTTTCAGCCAATCGCTGGCAGCGACAGGAGGAAAGGGGCGAACGGGAGGGGGCGGGGGCAGCGGCCGGCCGAGGCGCTCAGCGGAGGAAGAGAGGGAGGGGCGCGTGGAGGCACGAGTCCCCCGCCCCTCACTCCGGCCACCCTTTCCCCACCGCGCGGCAAGTGCTAATCATCGGGCGCGCGCTCGCCAGCCGGGGGCGCGCTCTCCGGGTCCTCCCCTTAAACGCCCTCTCGGCTCCGCTCAGCTCCCAGTCTCCGTCCGAGTCGCGCTTCCTCCCGCGCGCGCGCCTGCCCGCCCCCAGGCTCCCCGCGGGCCGCGTCACGTGACCGCGCCTAGCCAAGGCGGCAGCGGCGGCAACGCGAGCTTCGGCGGCGGCGGCGGCGGCGGCGGCGGCGGCGGCGGCAGTGGCAGTGGCAGCAGCTGCGCCGCCAGCGTGGAGCGGGAGGCGAGAGGGTGTGGAGAGAAGGGAGCGCCAGACCGGAACGGGTGAGTGTTCACCTCCCCTTGTCTCCCCCTGCAATCTTGCGGGCCACCCGGTGCAAGCGGCGCCCCTGCCCGAAGCTTCGCGTAGCCCCCTCGTGCTCCGCTGTCCGCTCTCCGGGGGCCGCAGGCCCCGCCCCGAGCGGGTCGGGCTGCGGTGCTCCCGGAGGGGGCTGCACCCCGCCCGCCGCTGCCTTTGCGGACGGCGGCGTGAGGCCGGCAGAGCTGCCCGTGCTGAGCGCGGCGCGCCCTGTGTGCGGCTCTGCGGAGCTCAGGAGGCGGGTCCTGCGGGGACGCGGGCGGCCACTCGGCGGCTGCCGGGCTCTGGGCGGGGGCCGGCCGGGCGCCGCCTCCTCCTCCGCCGCCGGCGCCGCCGCCTCCTCGCAGTGCAGCGTGAGTAGGGAGCCCCGGCTGGTGGAAGCCGAACCTCTCGGCTCTGTGGCCACCTCATCCTCGAGGTGCAGCCGAACCTCCGCCTGGCGCTCTGAGTCCTGCGAGCCGCCTGCGGACGGGCTGAGGACCGAGCCCCCGTTCTCTGCGTTTCCCGCTGTCCTCACCGCCCCCTCCCCCCGACCCTCCTGCAGCCTCCCCTTCCTTTCCCCTTCGGAAAATGGTTCCTGCTGCTTGGCGAGGTGAGTGGCGGCCGTCGCCCGTCCGCGGCGGGGGCGGCGGGACAGGTCACCTGCGGGGGAAGCCTGGCGGAACACGGAGGTGGGGGCGTCGCGGCGGGGCTCCTGACAGCTGGGTGCTCCGTGGACTGCGCGGATTCGGGAGAAGTTGGCGGGGGCGTTCCGGCGCCCCCTCGCAGGTTGTCTCCCGCCGCGCCCGCCCTGGCAGATCGTAAAGGTGAGCGGCTTCCTCGGCGTGCGCCTCAGCGCCGGGTCCGGCCGGGAGTCCCCGCCCAGGGCTCCAGGGACGGGGCTCGGTGGGATTTCGCGTCTAACCCCGCGGCTCTTCACTTCTCCGAGCCGCCTCCGCCGCGCCATAGCCCATCTTGCGGCCGGCCGCCCCCGCTCCAGCGCCTGGTGACCTTGAGGGCAACGGTGCCCGGCACTCTTTCCCCGCGCCCCGGGAGGGTCACCCCTCTAATCCCCGGCTTCAGCCCCACTGGCGCTCCGCGGGCGGAGAGCGGGGCCGGGGTCGGCCCCCGGCTGGGGCTAGTTGATTGATGCGTGTCACACCGGATGGCGATTCCCCGGGAGTTGGAGAACAGTCTCGCCTTTATCCCGGTGTCTGTTGTCTGGCCCCCCAGGATGTTCTCGGTTGCTTCGGATTCGCGTTCTTAGACTTAGTTTAAAAGAAAGAAAAAAAAATCCTGCGTCCTCCACCCCCTTTTTGGAAGGGTCAGTAAGAGCCGCATTCCAGTTGCGGAGGTGGGGGGGGTGTACTCCCTTTATTCCATCCTGCTGGAGAATCCTGTGGCTTAGCTAGTTAGCGACCCCTGGTTCTGCGCCGCGGTCACTGGCCAGGTTGGTGTCTGTGCGTATTTCATTCACCAGTTTTCTGCCGGACTCGCAGCGCTGGGAGTGCTCGAATCCTGTGCGGTGCATTGGTGCTTGGCGCGGAGGGTAGGGCAAGAGGTGCTCCTGGGGTCTTTAAACCTGCGGAGGGCTCAACCCTCCTCTGCACGCGTAATTTTGCCTTTCCTGGGGTTAGAGCGCAGCAGGCAGCCACCTTTGGCCGCTATGCATGCCACTTTTCTGGGTTTATTAATAATCTAATGGCTCCTGTTGGTATCGATTGCTGTTCATGATCAATTAGTTATATGGATTTTTTTTCATACGCGTGTAGGTATATGCTTATATCTGGACTGTTTGCCTTTCAACATGGAAGCCTTTGTTGTGTTTCACCTCCCCCCACCTGAGGACAGTCTTATTTTAAAATAAAGCTCTTGTTCAGCGTGGGTGTATTTTATAATAAAAGTACTTGTAAGGATCTGCTTTGTATGAGGCTCTCCTCGGGCAGAGGGTGTGTAACCCTTTGGATAGTGGCCCACGTGAGTGAATGAAGGGCCTTCACCGCTTGTCCTGCTGCCAGCCTTCCCCAGACTCCCTGTCCTTGTGTGTGGCAGAGGCGGATTGGGGGAATTAGAGGGATTGGAGGAGAATCTGCTTTTTGTACTTGAGCGTTTCATCTGGGTCCCCCTCCCCCTGTTTTTTTCTTTTTTGTCCTGGTGAGTTCAAATTTGAAGTAAATAGGAACATACTCCTTAAAGGGAGACTTTGAGAACTAGTATATGAAATGGGCTTCTTTAGCCATGATTTCAGGGGGCCGTTTTAGTTTCTGTGCTTTGCATGAATTTCTGTAATTAAGGGTGGATCTCTGTCCTGATTTTGGCTTGGGTGTAACTGCAAAGATCTTAGAAAAGTTAGTTATTTCCTACCATATAGTCTGCAAAAGTGAGTCACAATCGGGTGAGTTGAGGACAGAGCGCCACCTTTAATTTAAAATTTCAGCATTTTCTTTTATTAAAATGGTGAAAATTCAGAGAACACCCTCTTGATTTTTGTTGCAGTTGTCATTACTGGCATCCCCATTTAGATGTGTAAGGTGAAATTGTCTTCATTTTCCCGTATTCTGCAATTCCTCACTCTTTTAGGGGTGTTTCTGCAACTGTATGGGAAATCATGGTTTTTTAATTGAAGCTTGGGATTTAGTGTAGAACTCTGAGATGAAGTGAGAAACTAGATTTGATTTGTGCTTATGATAAAATAATAGGGTCAGTAATAGTCTGGATCTACTTAGGAAAAGAAATAAGGAAAGTAATAGCTTCATTGTAAATAGATATTTAAAACTAGCCGTTGCCACCAAATAAGGGTACCCACCAGCATGATAGTGGTTTTATAAATTTTTTTAGCTTCTGTGCTATAAAGAGATTCTAAAGTAAACATGCAAAATTATTAACCTTGTTTGAATAAGGTATAGTAATTTTTTTTTTGTTTTTCATCTTCCAACAGCTTGCCTTTTATGGTTTGACTGCAGATTTTACAATTAATTGTTTTTAAATAATACAAATGAGGACTTCCAGCAGGAGTACTTACCCTCAAAGTTATTGAAGACTATATTGGAAAAAGTGGTTTCTGTGCATGGCTCTTCTCAAATGTATCAATATCTTATATAAAAATGAATGGAGTTTTTAATGCTTAGAAAACATGTGCTGTAGTGACGGCTAAATGGGTGAGATTTCCTTCCCTGACCACTTGATCCCTTCTGTCCCCCTCCCTCACAAATCAAAAACATGAGGTACACTATCTCTTTAGACACAGGATATCTTCTGATGATTGTGACTGCAGATGTAACATAAAAAAAGATTCAGCTTTCAAGTAATGAATAAATAAATGTGTGGATATTACTAAATATAGTTTTAATTGCAAACCACAAGATCGTTACCATTTCTATCTGCATTTAATTTTTAATTCACCACTTGTAGTTTCTTCATAGACTACTGTAAAGCATAAGCTATTGAGCTACAAATAGTTTTATTAAGTTAAAAAATCTGCTTGTGATGAAAGGTAGTTTATGCTTTTCAGTCTGGAATATGGCCCCAGGTTAAAGGACATCATTTGAGCAATTACGTTGATGTATGCAGAGTAATTATACATTGTTATGCATATCTTGGTAGAATCCTTGATTTGGGGGTTAAATTTACCAATTTCCTTTGTCTGACAGATATGTTAACTTAATTTTGGGTGCAGCATTCTCTTACCATGTGAATTGAGTTGTATGGGTCAACAGGTTTCAAGAGGAATGGCCAATTACAACTATTGGTGGTCTTTTGCAGTACTAACAAAAAAGTGTATTTACCCCCTTTTTTTTCTTATGTTTTTACACATACCTGCAGTTGAAACTGGTCATTTCACTTTTTACTTCTGGAATTTTGTAATGAATGAGAAAATTAAAGGAGTAAGGATCAGGGAGCAGAAAATTAAGTTTTTGCAGCTTGGGTAAGAGTATTTACTCACTCCGTTGGAGAGGAATAGTTATTTTCTAATAGGTGTCATGATATATATATAGAAGGGTACGTGAGAGCAGCTTATTTTGGAATGTATAGAATCTAAGGTAACATTGAAGGAAAATGATACAATAGGTATGGGGATAATTTTCAAAAAAAAAAACTTTAAAATATTTGGTTTTTAGCTTTTACAGATATTTTATACACACACACATATACATTGTTGTCTTGTTAAAATTTTTTTTATGGAAATTGTCCAGCATGTGAAAGTAGAATATTATACTTAGTGACCAGTTTTGACAGTTATCAATTCATGGTGCATGTAATTTCATTTCTGTTTTTACACAAGAAATATATCTATTATAAATGGGGGCATAAGACAGATGACTATTAAATTCTTATGTTTTATATTTATAATTTATAGGATATATACAATAATGTACAACATCTAGTTGAATCTGAAAGGTCAATTTTTATGTTTATTGTTTCTGTAATAGTCTGTTTTACAGCAGGCACCTAAAGATAGTGTCTCTCAAATTTTACTCTTAATGATAATGCCTTTGATTTATGAAATGCTTTACAGTATTTCAGAGTGTATTACATAGTATCCCTTTTGATTCTCACAGTAAATCTGTGAAATTAGTAGATAGCTGTACCTTCCTTGTTTGTTAGGTAGGTAAAATGATTTCTCTAGGCCCTAAGGTCATATAATATAGCCAGCAGCTAGATTGGCCAGAACTGGATTCTAGATGCCTTCTAGTTTTTGCTTCATTGCTCTTTCCATTATACATGTCTACGTAAGTTTGTGAAAGTTATATAAGTTTATGAAAATCAGGTTCTGACCACAGTAAATTTAATAGTGGAATATAAACAGATTTGTTTGGGTTTAACTTATAAATTTAATCGTTGCTTGTATTTGGTATAATATAAGCAGTTCATATCCTGATTTGCTTAACAGCTGAGTAAATGAATTTGAACATATTTGAAATACTATATTTTTAATATTGTGGATAGGATTATCTTTAAGTTAGGAATTATGTTTACAAAGACTGGTTAGTCCTTGAAATGATTAGGGGTGTCTTAAATCTTGACTTAAAAATAAAATGGCCTGTACTAAAAGTTTCTTTTTTAAATTTCTGCTGTCATTTTTTCATGTATTTGGTTTTTTTCTGCCACAGCTTGTTACTTAAGTCTTTTTGAAATATTAATTCAGTATGTAATGAAATTTAGTTTTAAAAGGTCCCAAATGAGATTTTAGTTCTTGATATCCAAAACCTTGCTATAAAGCTCACAGGGAAGGTGGTGGTTCTGCAGAAAGTGTGCAGGAGGGTCACCTGGGGGAGTTACTGAAAGTGCAGACTCCGTGGCATTGCCCCCGCAAATCTGATTCAGCAGATGTGAGTGGGGCCCAGTAGTCAGCATTTTGAGAAACACCCACGTTAAGTTTGCATTTCGCTTAAAATTATATTACGTAGTTGAGATGCCTTTATAAATTAGAAAGACATCATTGATTTATTTGACTGTGAGCATAGTGCTTTCAAGTAGTTTTGACTATTGTAGCCAAGTTTGATTTGTGGACTTGGTGGTTTTTGTGACAATTGTAAGACTGGTAAATTGAAAATATTTTTTTATCTGTGTGCACTGTCTTCTTGCAGAAGATCCATCTACGGTTATTGAGTTACTTATTTATTAAGCACTGTGAAAGTCCTAGATGGAAAATGTTCTGTTTGTTTTCGTGCCCCAGCGTCTGCCATTCCAAATGACCTGAACATGGGGGCTTATGTAAAAATAATGCATGCTGTGTCAGTACAGTACTGTATATTTACATACATGTGATATGCTTTAGTCTAGCTCTTATTTTATGTTAGAAGGAAAGACTTTGGATGTTCCTTCAAACTAAAAGGACATAAATTGGTGGATAAGTAGTGGTCCTTATTAATTTCAGTTAACAAGTAGCTGTTCCTTCAGAAACAGCAGGTTAGTCCTTAATGATCTTTCAAGAATATTAATAGGACTAATTGATAATTTACCATTCTGTGCATGAAAGCAAAAGTTACTGCTGTTTTGCTTAATGTTAAAGAACAGATTATATAGTTCATCAGTCTACTGTAAGAGCCATTTGATGTAAACTGATCTGACTTTAACCATTTTATCTACCCTATATGGATTACTTTCTGTTTAAGACCAGATTTAAAATGCAATTGTTTTTGCTTCATGTATGACACTATAGTAAGTAGCCTGCATCTGTTTTTAAAATAGATTTTATAATGAAATTAATTTCAAAACAGGTCCATCTCAAGACTGTGCTGAACACTTTTTTGATCATTTGTTACAAAACCTTAGGCTTGTTCGCTGCGCTTTAGAATATATTTAGGAATCATGGGTTATAATTTACTAATGGTTGTGGAAATCTAAGCTCATAAAGATTTCTGGTAGAGAGATACAGATAAACTATGGTAAACCTTTCACCATATTCTTTTTTTTTTTTAACATCTTTATTGGGGTATAATTGCTTTACAATGGTGTGTTAGTTTCTGCTTTATAACAAAGTGAATCAGTTATACATATACATATGTTCCCATATCTCTTCCCTCTTGCCACCATATTCTTTTAAAGCTATTTTTCATTAAAAATTTCCTAAATAACTTTGTTAATTATTCTAAACAGTATGCAGTGTTTTTAGTTACCTCTTTGGTAGGAATATTATTTGGTATTTCTAAGTACAATAACTTTCAACAATGTGGTGTTGCAAAATCCAGGATACCTGGATTTGTATTAATATTTTTGTCACTTCGGCCTCTGGAGGAAAAAACAAGGATAGTTTTGAATGGACCAGTGCTTGCTTACATTGTGAAATCTGAGATGATACTCCCTAACTGTAAACTGGTATGACTATTATAAAGACTTGACAAATTTAGGACTAAAAGTTGTGTGTTCTGAAAAGTAGATCATAAAAAAGGATTTGTCTGTTTAAAAGATGCTTTTTAAATAACTTGATTATTAACAATGTGGATTTATTGTTCATTGTATTAACTCAGTGAGTTGGTTTGCTCCCAGAAGGATTCTAAGCAATCTTTTACTCTCAAAATTCTCAGATCTGCTGCTCTAATCTACCTTTGATATTTGTGCCAGAATTTTCTTGTTTTTAAGTAGTTTTGCTGCTGTCGTTTCTTGACTAAAACGCTCAGTGGTTCCTCATTTTTCTCTTTATCAAGATGCAGCTTGACTCTGAAGACCTTTTATAAAATAGCTCAGTATTCTAAAGTGCATTTTAGAACACCGATTCTAAGAAATATTAATAGGAGTTTTATGGAGGGAGAGGGGCAAAACCCAAATCCGAGATAGGCTAGTTTATGCAGTTTCCCATTTGGGACTTCTCCCATATTTTGCTATGGTAATATGGACTGAATCTATCTAAATGTGTTTAATGTTTTAAAAGCTCCCTTGTTTCACAGAATCCCTTTTAATGGAGCACCCACTTGTTGCTTTTCTGTATTACTTAACCAGGATCACCACTTTGCACACCTCTGGGGGGTGCTGTTTGCAATGTGAATCAAGTTTCTGGAGTTGAGAGCAGAGCTGCAGTACTATACTGCTGACTCCTCACTGCGGGACAGTCATGTCTGGCAGTCTCCTGCGTACACTCTTCTCATTCCTTTTGCTGTGACATCATTATGATTTTCCTCTCACTTGATGGGACCCTTGATCTTGTCTGTCTAAATGTTCCCATTCTTCAAAACTCAGCATTCATCTACCTTTTGCAGTCATCACTCATTAACTTTCTTGTCTGAATTGCTGTACATTTGTAGTCTGGGTCATACAGTTCCCATCTATTATATATCCTTTTTGTCTTAGTAATTTCATTCAGGTAAGAACATGAGTTCTTGAGGATATATAGAGTTTTATCCCATAAACGTCCAATCAGTATTTTTCTGGCGGATTGATTTAGGACTTAGACATTGTGTAGCTTGCGTGAAGGTAAAGTGGATAAAGTGGAGGAATTTTTCTTGGAGAATTTCTAAAGACTTTTTACCTTTGAAATTTTAGCTTTGCTCAGATGGATTCATAGGACAACCTGTTTTACTTTTGGAGGGCAGCCGCATTTCATAGACTGTTGCTAGGACAATAGAATTTAGCTTCTCCATAGGAAGTCATTTCCATTTCTTAACTGTGGTGTAGTAATTTGTCCATTCTAGACAAATTACAGTAGCTAAAATTTGTCTTAAAATGACCAGTTTCACTTTTCTTTTAGCTCATGACATTTTTCCTTTCATCAACATTGATGTTCTTAAGATGTGCCTGTTGCATCTGTAATCCATTAGCATATTGCGTGATGTAAAATGCCATAATTTTTTTTTTTTTTTTTTTTTTTTGCGGTACGCGGGCCTCTCACTGCTGTGGCCTCTCCCGTTGTGGAGCACAGGCTCCGGACGCGCAGGCCCAGCAGCCATGGCTCACGGGCCCAGCCTCTCCGCGGCATGTGGGATCCTCCCGGACCGGGGCACGAACCCGCGTCCCCTGCATCGGCAGGCGGACTCTCAACCACTGCGCCACCAGGGAAGCCCAATGCCATAATTTGAAGCATATATTATGGTCCAAAATTTACAGTGTGATACCCTTGTACTTACTGCTTACCGATAGGAGTACTCTTGGAGTCAAGCTTTTAAATGTCTGTTTGCTGCAGGTTCTGATTTTCTGAGAGAGTTCTTCATGCATCGAGCGTGAACTCTTGGCCCATGACTTGGCGCATGATCACTGTAGGCGTCAGGAAGATGTGTCGATATATGGTCTTTGTTAACGTTTAAAGCATAGCAGTGTGGTTATTCTTCTGCCTTCCTTAGGTCAAGGCAGGAAAGCCTGTACCTGACTTTATCATTTCTTTTGAATGCTCATGTAGTACATGGAGTCATAATTTCAAACATTTAAGCAATTAATGATTTATATAGATTTGGCACGTAAGCTGTTGTAGTTTTAAATGCTTGAAAAAAGTTGCTCTCCATAGATTATGCACTTTCCAGTGTTTAGCACCGCTGAAACTGTACAGGTGTACTGATCTTGAGTGTTCTCCCAACCCTTTTACATTTTATAGACCTAACTCTTGGTAAGGTATTATGGAAGGAATTAATCGTTGATCAAAAGAGGAGTGTAGAACAGTTTTAGTAGTGAAAAAAATAAAAAGAAAGCTGTGAAGGCAGACATCAGTGGAATCAGCAAAAGTGAAATGGGTTAGAGTATGATCTTTTCCTACTAGATTTTGATCTTTCCTCTTGGGACAGACGTGGATGGCATTGGCATATACTCCATGCTGCCTTGCTTATACTTAGAGTTACATGAAATTTTCAGTTCCTTTACTGTAATTCTGTCCTTTTTTTCTCTACTTATGCCCCAAATCAAGTGAGTGATGCTTTAACTACCCTTTTCTGTTTGTTTAAAAAGTGAATCACAAACTTCAGGTACTTTACTTTGCACACTCCTGACAACTAGTACTATGGTGGAGAACTGTTGAGTTAAAGGGCAAGTATAGGGAGCTGAAAACAAGGAAGGTCAGTCAGTGAAATGGGAAAGAGATGATGGCAAAGTCCAGGAAAAGGATATCCTCCAGCATCAGACCCTCTGAATGTCGGGTATCAGAAAAACAAACACCAATCAGCCCTTTTTTGCATGAAGAGTGGATTTAGGATAAAATTTAAATTCACCTGCCTTTAAGCTTAAACTCCACTTTTTGAATATATATATTGAGCACTGGAACTTACCTGATTCTCTTTTGCCTCTGGACGCTCTTGCTACATCGTTCCTTTTGCCAGGAATGCCCACCTTTCTCAGAGACTGTATATCTGTATTTTATTGAAGTATAGTTGATTTACAATGTCGTGTTAGTTTCAGGTGTAAAGCTCAGTGATTCAGGTGTATATATGATTGGATTTCAGATTCTTTCCCCTTATAGGTTATTACAAAATACTGAGTATAGTTCCCTGTGCTGTACAGTAGGTCCTTGAGCCTGTGTATCTTCATGGTATTCCTATGTGTGACTAGACCTAAAACTTCTGATTTGGGTTTTCAACTCTGTGATGTTGTCTTAAGATCTCTCCAGATTTAAATTTGAGTTTTATTGTTGCCACTAAAAAGCCAAGTGACCATGGGTAAATCACTTGGTTTCTTTATTACCTCCCACAAAAGTACAAAATATAAAATCAGAGAATTTTATTAACTTGTCTTTCTTGGAAGTTTTGACTTTTAAAACAATATGTCCACAGTAGGTCTTCTTCTCTCTCCACCTTGTCCCAAATTTTTAACTGTTGAATTTATTTTTTAGGTTTACCATCTAATTTTGCCTTTAATTTATCATTTGGTGTTTCATCGATGATCTGTTTCATTCATGAAGACAGTTTAGCTTTTCAGTAAATCTATTTATCTAAGACTTGCATTAAAGAAGTGGCATATCAGTGGCATTTGACACCTACTTCCTGTCAAAGTTTGCTAAAATGAGAGTGAGTGTGAGTTTACAGTATTTGTTAAGATCCGCAGCCACCTTCCCTCACTTTGCTTTCAGGATGCTGGCCAGAGTTGAAGTGTCTTCTCTGAGAACTCTGACTAGCTCAAGGGAAAGGAACCACTAATCTGCTTTCTGTCATTATAGATTAATTTGAACTTTCTAAGGTCTATATACATGGAATCATAAGGTATGTGTTCCTTTTTGGTCTGGCTTTCATTCAACATAATTTTAAGTTCATCCATGCTGCATATATTAATAGTTCAGTTCTTATTATTGCTGGTAAAGATTTCATTGCATGGATGTACCGCAGTTTGTTTATCCATTTACCCATTGATAGCCTTTTGGGTTCCAGTAACTTATGGTGTCTGTTCAGATCTTTTGTCCACTTTTTCATTAGGTTGTTTGTCTTATTATTGAGTTGTAGTTTCTTGATATCCTCTAAATAAAAGTACTTTGGGAAGCATTTGTGCTTGTGCTGGGGGTGGGAGGAGGAATAGTGTTTAAAGAGATTTATGTATCTAACACCTAAAACTGAAAAAGCAAGCAGGAGCACCGCAAGTATTATTTGTAGAAATGGAGTTAGGTACTAAAACGAAAGGTACCTGTTCCTTGTTGCCTGTGAATGTAAACTGGGATAAGGGGACTAAAAAAACTGCTGATATTTTTAAAAAGTCTTATAGACCTGTTTCTGTAAACAAACTTCATGCATATATAAGTTTGTCAAAACTAAAAATGAATACATGAGTGGAATAAGTTTATATCTGTGGATAAGCCAGGTGTGTCCCCTGTTCCGTTCTTGTGTCTGCGTGCAGTCTTGTGCAACTGAGATGCAGAATTCAGTATTACTTTGAATAAAAGAATCCATTTTTACTAAAGCATAAGTGAGCAATGTGGACTTGACTGAAAACTTACTTAGGGGAGGCAGTCCACTTAAGTTCCTTGATTTCTCCCTCAAGTCTTCCTCCAGTTTGCAAGTTCAAATTTCTCCCTCCTTTATTATGTAGAACAGTTGCTTGCCTTCTTTGGTTTCTTAGTTTCCCTTGGACTGTCCCTCACCATCACCACTACTCCACACGCACTCCAAGCAACTCATAAATACGTATGAAGAGATTTTTCTAAATAGTTACATATAGTCCTGTCCGTAGCTAAGAGTTTGATATGTGATTTCTTTATTTCTTCATCTGGGTAAGTATAGCATTTAATCCCATGAAATGTTGATTTGTGAGAGACTCTTTAATATGTTAAGGAGTACCCTTCTGTAGCTGCGTCTTAACAATTAACCATATTTTAAAATTCCACCCCCTTCACTAATTTCCTGTCTTCCCTTTGAAGAATTTGGTATTTGACAGAATTTCTTCCTCCTGCTCTTTCTTTGAAGGAAGAATCTCAGAGGGAAACAGTAGTCATCCCTTAAGAGATGCTGGAATTCAGAAAAGAAAAACAAAAACCTATGGTTTTTTTTGTCAAACTGGCATGAAAAATAGACCAGCTATAAAACACACTAATTACTTTGACTAGATAAAGGGAATTTAAAAATATTTAATAAAATGAACACTGGTGTAGCTACTTTCTACCTGCCAGATACTGTTTCAAGGAATTTACAGATATTAACCTGTTTAAATGAGTGGGTTCTGTGGAATTTGGGGGAGAGAAATTCTCTATCGAAAAAGATGAAAGGGGTATTAATGGTTTTAAAAGGGAATGCTGGAATACAGTGACTTACATAACTTTTCTACCAATTTAAAATATAACAATACTGATTGTATAATTTTTGGAAAATATAGAACAATGTAAAAATGAAACAAAATCACTATCTCTGAGAAATAGCCAGCTTTAACATTTTGATTTATTTCTGAACTTCAAAAAAATTTGTACATCTATTAACATGCTTGACATAATGTAGGTATAATTGTGTGGTTTTAAAAAGCTTTGTATTATTTTTCTCCTGTCATCAGATTTTTTTCATCAACATCATTTTAATAAGTGTGATATTCTATCCCATGGCTAGTCCCTTGTTAGTGGATGTTTGGGTTTTAAGTTTTTTCTCTTATGTTAAATAATCCTCTAGTGAACATCTTTTTTTTGTAGATTTTATCTTCATTTATGATTGTTTCCTTTGTAATTTCTGGGTTTAAAGGATTTTGGTAGTTTGTTATCTTTTGATTAACATTTTTTTGCCAGCCTCGTTGCTGAGAGGCTAGTTAGGTATTTAGGATTCTTTGTCTTTTCCTGCTATGTGTACAGTTGGTGCCACTCAACTTCTAGGTCTTTGCTTTACTTTCTCAAATTCTCATAGCCCTCTTAAAAATTCATAATTTGTTGTTGTTTACATGTTTGACACCTCCACGAGATACTCAGTTTGAGAGCAGGGACTGTTTATCTTTCTGTTACTCGCCTCTGGCACATAACTTTTACCTGTGATGTTCTTAATGACTCTTGAATGAGCCTCTTGTGTCTGGTCTTGAGCTTGAGTCCACTGACTTCAGACTCCAGTAAAATGCTTGTTTTGTCTCTATTTTATTTTTTTAAAGTCTTTATGGAATTTGTTACAATATTGCTTCTGCTTTATGTTTTGGTTTCTTGGCCCCAAGGCATGTGGGATCCTAGCTCCCTGACCAGGGACCGAACCCGCACCCCCCGCATTGGAAGGCGAAGTCCCAACCACTGGATCGCCAGGAAAGTCCCTGTCTCCCTTTTTTTGTTTGTTTGCGGTACACAGGCCTCTCACTGTTGTGGCCTCTCCCGTTGTGGAGCACAGGCTCCGGACGCGGACGCGCAGGCTCAGCGGCCATAGCTCACGGGCCCAGCCACTCCGCGGCATGTGGGATCTTCCCGGACCGGGGCATGAATCCGTGTCCCCTGCATTGGCAGGCAGACTCTCAACCACTGCACCACCAGGGAAGCCCCCTGTCTCTCTTTAGAAACTGTAATAGGCTTGTGGTGAGACTTTATCACAAGGCACTTTTTCTTTTAACTTAAACTGAAAATATGTCAGCTGAATCATACTATTGAAGATGAGAAATATTTTGTTATAACTGTGTTATATAAGTTTAATTCTTTCAGAAACAGTTCCACCATCCCTGCTTTTAAAGGGTAAGATAAACTTTACTCAGTGAAGTAGAATACTAAGAATAGACCCTTAGAAATGGATGTTACTTTTATTATTAGTTATTTCAAAATGTTGATAAAGTTTTCTAAAATGCTTCTTACAGATTAATACATCTTTTTTTTTTTTTTTTTTTTTTGCGGTACGCGGGCCTCTCACTGTTGTGGCCTCCTGTTGCGGAGCACAGGCTCCGGACGCGCAGGCTCAGCGGCCATGGCTCACGGGACCAGCCGCTCCGCGGCATGTGGGATCTTCCCAGACCGGGGCACGAACCCGTGTCCCCTGCATCAGCAGGCAGACTCTCAACCACTGCACCACTAGGGAAGCCCGACATCTTTTTTTTAACAGAGGAGAAAATTCTACAAAAGTTTGACATTAAGCTTTTAAGTGCAAGTGTATGTTGAATTAATCCAAAAAAAGTGGAGTTTCTGTATTTGTATATGAAATAAAACTTTAGGTTTAGGAAGGTGTCCTAGCAGGCTCTTCCTATGACATTGTATCTGACTTATTTTTAGTGCTCAGACTTTGAGTGGAAAACTTAAGATTTTGGATAAATAAATTCCTTCAAAAAATAGTTACGTGATCACTGTGCTAGACAGTAATAACTGTGACCTGCCAAGAAAGAGAGTCTGTTATGCAGAGCTTTCAGTCCGTCTCACTTCGTATGTCCAGCATTCCTTCTTGGTTTCCTTTTTTGTGCGGTGATTCATCAGGTGCTGTGTGCTTCCAAGGAACCTGTGTTAAGTGTGTGCACGTCTCCTTCCTAGTCTTTGATCTCTTCCTATAATGAATAGGGATATATTGTTTCCAGCTATTCTTTTTTTTTTTTAAGAGAATGACATATTTTTAAAAAAATTTTATTTATTTTTAATTAATTTATATATTTATTTTTGGCTGCATTGGGTCTTCGTTGCGGTGCGTGAGCTTCTCATTGCTGTGGCTTCTCTTGTTGTGGAGCACCGGCTCTAGGCACATGAGCTTCAGTAGTTGTGGCTCACGGACTCTAGAACGCAGGCTCAGTAGTTGTGGCGTATGGGCTTAGGTGCTCTGTGGCATGTGGCGTTTTCCCAGACCAGGGATCAAACTGTGTCCCCGGCATTGGCAGGCGGATTCTTAACCACTGCGCCACCAGGGAAGTTCCTCCAGCTATTCTTATACAAAGAAGAAAGACATTTTGGAGTCAGCTGTCAAACCTTCATATGGCAGTAGTTTTGCTACCATCGTTTCCTATTCTTAGAACTCTTGATGGTGATCTCTCTCCTGTCACTATTACTTTTGAAGTTTTTTGTTTGTTTTGTGTTTTTTTATTTGTTTGTTTTTTTAAGTTGCACTGAACTCTGCTTATATTCCACATACAACCAAGGTAGAGAGCCAGACTGTCAGTTCTGAGTTGCGTCATAATCTTGGACTTGCCCCTACTGTCTCCTTTCTTCTTTTTCTTTTTTTAATAAATTTATTAATTTTTTTTGGCTGCGTTGGGTCACTCAGTAGTTGTGGCACATGGGCGTAGGTCCTCTGTGGCATGTGGGATCTTCCCAGACCAGGGCTTGAACCTGTGTCCCCTGCACTGGCAGGTGGATTCTTAACCATTGAGCCACCAGGGAAGTCCCCTGTCTCCTTTCTTGTAGATTCAAGTTGAATGTTTCCCCAGGCTGAGGCTGCATTGGTGAAGGTCTTTGTGCTGAAAGGAAGGAAAACTCCTCCTTTGAGGGGTTTCTTTGGCTATGCTCCTCCAATATATTCAATACTAGGTAGCCCCGTAAGGCAGGTGCTGCAAGGAATTGAAAGGAAGAATTTTTGACTGGGTTTTGGGATCTAGAGAGATTATAGTTTAACTTAAAGCTACAAACGTACGCTAAGAGATTAGAGTCATCAAAAGTTACTAGATTATAGCAGTGTTGAGGACTTTAAAGATGACAGCTGCAGAAGTGGGATGTCCCAAGAGGAGGGAGAATAGGACAGATTATGTAGTTGGTTGAATGTAACTTTTTACATTTAGTTAGTAGTTAGACATCAACGTATATGTTTGAGTATTCAAAGCAGGTTTTTTTCTCCTAAGTACTGCCTCTTAATTACTTAGAAAAGTTAAAGGTGTAAAAGGATAAAATTATCATGACATTTCTCTAATGTTGAAGTCAGTGAATAATGGTGGTCTTGTCGTGGAATGCAATTTAGTGGATTAATTGCCATCCGAGATGCCTCTGAAAGGGAAAGGAATGAAAGAGGAAGGAGACCAGAAGAATGGGGAGAGGTGTGGGATTGTTTCTCTCCTAGCCTGAAGGCTATTATTTATCTAGCTTCCTGAACCATATAAAACATGTAGAAAACCAGGAAGTTGGCAGACAGACCCTCTTAGAAGCCAGGAGTCCATGCATCAGATCTCTCAGTGCCTCGCTCCACTTTAGGTGTTTAGTTTGTTTACTAGTATTTTAAATAAATTTCTATAGCATTTTGATAACTGGTTTCGCAGCAGCACACTGCAGATGAGAGCAGATTTGGAGGAACTGGAAAGGTTGTTCAGATGCAGGCACAAGTATTACAAAAAAAAAAAATTGAAAATTGACGTCATGAAAAAGGTTTTTACAATTTAAAATTGGAATTCACAAAACTAATAGCCATGGAAAATTTGGTTCAAAAACAGTAGCTCTGTGCTGCTCTGCTCATCTGGACTAGTCATCTTGTAGGACTCATCATGAAACTGCTTCGTGAAGCCCTCCCAACCTCTCCAGGAAATTGGATGCTCTCTCTTGGCACTTACTGAACTCTCAGGTCCAGTTAGACTCTGAGTCCCCCGTAGGACCCCATCTCTGCTGTCACAGTGATCACCTCAAGTCATACCACGAGTTCTTACTGTGGTACAGACGTGCCCAGCCTGCTCTTTATTCTCTGACATATCAATACTTTGTACATCATACTTTGTCTAAGTTCCTCGTATTACAAAATACTGCTGTCTCTTCAGGACACACTTTAAAAGCCAGTTCTTTGATGAGGCATTCCCCCACCTTCCCTAGGCAGGGTCATTTCCATGTCTGTGTTGCCATTGCTTTGTATTGTCAGTGTTTCCTTGGTTCTGAAACATTCATTAGAAAATAAATTACTGATTTAATAATAGTTGTGGGAGGTAAAAGTAGAAATTAAATATACGTACAGAAATACTTCAGCTAACTGGCAGAGGCATGTTACAGGCATATTCTACTTTCTTCGGTATAGGAAAATCTGAGTCCAAGCCTTTCCTGAGCTTTAAGTCATCTAAATCATTTTGGCCATTTGATTAAGAATCACAGCATGGTAACATGTTGCTTTTTATAACCTATGTTCTGTGATCTTAACAACTTTACAATTGACCTGTAACTTTGAAACTTATATATAGGTTTTGTCTGCATTTCTTATTGGTTTAAACACAAGGGTTTTTTTTTTATTGTCTTTGTGTGTTTTAATTTTTTTGTCTTTAATAGTAACTGAGTGCTAATGCATAAAAAGGAAACACTGCCCTTTCTTAGTTTGATAATTCTGTGGTTTTTCTGAGAGGTAGCAAATTCTGTTCCCTTTAATTGTTTTGCCTGGCATGTGACAATCTCTGTATAAACTAGCTTTTGGTTTCAGTGTTACTTCTTAATTATAAATTTCTGAAAGATATTTTAAGCAAAAATTGGGGACTCAGATTCCCATCAACTCAACAAGTGTGGAATTTCCTATTTTATGGGCTAAAAATGCTGGGAAGTGGAAAGAATGATTTCTGAAATATATTTAAGCCAGAGAAATACAGTATTTCTAAAATATCTTTTATTATCTTATATTTATCTGTGAAGTTCACACTCCTAGATAAACAGAGTTCTTCAAGGGTGAGGTCTAAGTTGGTGCTTGTCTATATCCCCAGGACCTAGCATAACACCTGGCACGTTGTAGGTCTTTTTCAAAAAAAAAAAAAAAAAAAAAGAGTGGTAATCCTCAGTGGTTACTTGCTGGTTTAATCATGTTTGACTTTTTCAAATTGTCCAAGAAAGTTTTGTGGTATGTTGTTGAAAGATTTTTGTGTAAAAATATTAAAATAAACTTTTTTTCTTTATAAGGATAAGCTTCAGCTTACGGCAAATATCTCACAACCCGATTTTGCTCCATAAATAAGTGCTTTTGACATGAAGAGTTTGAGTATTATACTGGTAACAGTCACAGACTTCAGACCACTGCTGTAGTTAAAGAAAATAGATTTGGCGGACCGGCTATAATATTTGAGGTCATGAGGATAAAGAATCTGATTTTCTTTGATAGTTAGAAGAAGATTGATTGTGTCAGAAGCATGTTGCATGTAACAGTTACTATCATATTTATTCTGCAAAGCCCTCCAGATAAGATGATGGCTTCTTTCTCTGAAGATAGAGAAATGAGTCAATTCACCTGCCCAGATGCTCAGTGGCAGAGAAGGCCTGTGGCCCCAGTTCTCTTAACTCCCCACTCTGCTGCTCTTTCTGCTATATACTGTTGAGCCTCTCACATGTTACCGGAAGTTTGAAAGTAATGTCAAGGGCTAGATTTTTTTTCTTTTTCTTTCTTGGAATTAAAGTGTTCTTGGATGATTTTTGACATGCTTACTTGTTTACCTAAGGCTTGATGGAAAATGTACAGGAGGCTAGAGATTTGGCTTATTCTGATTGACTCTAAATATTGACTACAAAAAGCCAAATTTAAATCTAGTTCTGCTTAGGCTGTAGGAAGTTTGTGCCACACATTTAAAGTGACAATGAAGACTTGATATTATCTTAATCTTAAAAGGAGAATTTATGTTACCAAAGATATTAGGAAATAGTAATTGTTAATGAAGTGTGGTATGTCTGATGATATCTGGGGAAAAAAGTTAAGGTCTGTAATAGAAAAACATAACATTGGAGATTCAAGGAAGCGTTCATGTCAAAATTAATAAGTGATAAATAATAATTGACAAAACACATGTTTATTAATTTTTAAAAAGCATAATTCTGTTGAATTCATTCCACAAGACTGAACAATTCATTTGGGTTTAGGATGTTGACATTCTGAATTGATTGAGATTCTGTGTTATGAAATATTGCCTTTTATAGACACTTGCCTCTGATAAACAACAGGTTCTATGATATAATTATGTTTTAAACCAATGTCCCTATAACATATAGTGTGTGAACTATTCACTTGTTAATGAAACTTATCTACAAAATTACTCTTGTTTTTTTTAGCATCTTTATTGGAGTATAATTGCTTTGCAATGGTGTGTTAGTTTCTGCTGTATAACAAAGTGAATCAGTTATACATATATCCCCATATCTCTTCAAAATTACTCTTGTTGATGTATCTTCTAGAAAATGAAGATTTGCTGTCATTGAGGATATTTCCTTTTAAAAGTGCCCCAGACTCTAAAGGAAATTTCAAAATAGGAGTGCTTGAAATGTTTTTAGCAATGACAGCCTTACTGGGATGAGCTAACATAATTAATTCTTAGTGTAAACATAGATATTGTTAGGTTATGTATTTTGATACGTCAGTTATTTCTTTATAGTCATACTACATAGTCATGGTAAGCATCTAGGATACAGTCTAGATTTATTAGATGCTTAGTAAATGCTTACTGGAAAGAACCCAACTATCCAGAAAGTTCACAACTGGCATTTCTATATTTTAAGAGTCAATATGTCAATATGAAATTAATTCAAAAAGTGAGTTCCAGGTTTGTCATGGGATCAGTATGAATTCAGTGCAGACCATTACAACGTCTGTATTTATACTCTTCTACAATGACATTTAATATTTAGAAAACACTTGCTAAACTTCTGTATACATAACAGAGTGTGTACCATGTTTATGGTGTAGGATAGGAGATGAAGGTGAGGATACAAAAGAAGTATCTCCCTGATTGGTTTATGATATATTGGGTACGATAGATGAATATACGTGTTTATATAGCAAATTAAAGAATAGATGAGGATTAAGAAGCCATATTGATGGTTTATATAAAATGTATGTATATATATGCAATGGAATATTATTCAACCATAAAAAAAGAAAGACATCTTGCTCTTTATGACAGCATGGATGAACTTTGAGGGCATTATGCTAAATGTCAGACAGAGGAAGACAAATACTGTATGATCTCACTTATATGTGGAATCTAAAAGACAAACCAGAACAAACAGATTGGTGATTTGCGGGAGTTTTGGCGGGAGGCAAATGGGTGAAGGTGGTCAAAAGGTACACACCCTGGGGATGTAGTATATATAGTGTGGGGACTGTAGTTAATAATACTGTATTGTATAGTTGAAAGTTGCTAAGAGTAGATTTTTAAAAGTTCTCATCACAGGAAGAAAGGTTGTAACTGTGTGTGGTGATGGATATTAACTAGACTCATCGTGGTGGTCATTGTGCAATATATACAAATATTGAATCATGTTTACACTTGAAACTAATATAATGTTACCTGTCAATTATATCTCAATTAAAAAAATATTGAGTATAGGCCATTTGGAATAAGGCAGCCTCCGAGCTGCAGATACGAATTTGTGTTCTTAAGTTTCATCTTAGAATCATGAAGGTTATTAGTTCTATTATTAGTCTGGGGCCAGGAAGGCAGGTCATATGGTAGAGGCTATTTTACAGTTCATTTCCAGTGTTTTGTAAGTGTTGTAAGTTGGGAGACCAGAGTGAGGTGAAGCTTAGCTATTGGAAGACCCAACTTCCTTCTGAGTCAGAAAAATTAAGTATATTCAGTGTTTAGACTACTTTTAAACATTTATTTGTAAACTGGTAATAATATTAAGTCAGTACTAGAGTTTTTGCAAGTAGAAATACAGGGCACTCAATTAAATTGAATTTCAGATGAATAATTCTTTAGTATAAGTGTATTCCAAGTAATGGATGGGATGTACTTATACTAAAAGTTATTTATTGGTTGTCTGAAATTTAGATTTAAGTGGGTGTTCTATATTTTACTCAGCAGCCCTGTTAGAACCTGACAAGACAGGCAGTAACAGAATGTGAATCTTTTCTCTAAGTTGGAAAACAGGAAGTTGAAATATAGATCATACATAGGTTTTTAAAAGGATGCCAATATTGAAAAAGTTTGAAGAGCATCTGTTCATTGCCAATCACAATAGAGAGGAGGTTTTTAGATTCTGGATGGAAACAACTGAAGTCAGTATAGTGAACCAAGGTTTTGAACCATTAACATGAACTTAAAACTGACTCTACATTGTGGCTCAGCTTCAGGCTTCTCATGTTTTTTCTGGTAGAAGAGACTATAAGCAAAAGATACAAGTAGTCTTAGATCCATGGAAGGGAACCACTGATGTTTTTGCACTTGGACTGGGAGAGGTAATGAGGGGCAGCATTTTGAGGGCAAAGAATTTAAGAGCTAGAAAAGATCTTAGAGAACTTGGTCCAACCCTCTCTTTTTTAGATGAGAAAACTGAGATCTGGGGACCCCACAACTTGCCCAAGATTGCGGTGAGGATGGAAAACCAGATCAGAATCCCATCTTAGTGCTCATTCCACTGTTAGGTGTTTAGTTCTCTTGAACTTTGACAGATATAATATCCCTTCAGTGAAATATTTGAGTGCCAGCTTTATGTTGTCTCTGGTATAGCTTCAGGTACTATTCTAGGTGCCGGATAATTTTGGTTAAAGCAGGTAGTCTCTGTCCTGTATAAATGGAAATTTATTGTCTTTCCATTTATTTATTGTAAGCAGTTGCTGCTCAGTGAGCAAGGTTTAGGATAAAATGGCTTCATTAACATGTGTAATCTAAAGCTAGAACTCTGATGCCTGATCCCTGAAGTTTACTCCCCTGTTCTGCAGTTTGTAATAGTTGTGCAAAAACTAGTGTCTCCAGATATTTTATAACCAAAACATCTATGCAACTGATAAGTGTTAACTGTTCCTTTATAGTTCACTCAGTTACCCTCAATAATGAAGAGTAATACCGATGAGACCTCAGTGTTTGTATGAAAGGAAGTGTTATAAATTCATCCCCTGGTAGACTGAACAGACAAAAATCTTGGCTGAAGGCCCCAACATCATCTTGGGTTAGATGCCTACCAAGGACCTTATTCTGGAATGATGTCTCATTTGTGAGGTAGATGCCTTTGGGTGCTTATAAGGAGTTCTCAGTTGGTCAGCACTGTGGTCCTGGTTTTCCTCTTTTCACTTGGAGGAGAGTGTTCTTATATATTCTTGGGCTTTTTTCTTTTTTTAAACATCTGAGTTAGTATTCTGCATGTGACTGAATTGATGGAAAAGATGATCTTGCATGTACTGTATGAGTTTTGCCTTCTTATTTTGACATCTTTCACTGGTTTTCAGATATGTGAAGCATATTTGGTTTGATTTAAACATTGAAAACGCAGATGTTATTCTAACTTGTAAAATCTAGCAACTAAAATCACCGGGTGAGTAACTTTTATTTGAATCCCTTGTTGAACTTATCCCCCCAAATTAGTGTTTTTCTTTCTCAGCAAATATGGTTAAAACTTAATGTTTCTTTTATTCAGATGCCCCAGTTTTACAATTTTTACCAACAGTTCTTCATCAGATGATGTACAGTAAGAGGAAGAATGATCCAAATTTATACTTTCCTAAGGATATTTTTAGAATGTTTTAAAGATGGATCTCACTTATAAACTTGACTGCCTCTTTAAATTGGAACAAAATGTTTCTAATCAATAACTCTTCAGGGTAAATTCTAAGTAGTTACATTTTTTAAAGGTATTGTGTGTGGTAGCGTCTTTATGGGAGAATGATACTGTCATTGTTATTTAAATGGGGAAGGGACTAGGTGGTTAGATTGGCCACTTTCTTGACCTTACTGCCTAATAAGTTGGGAGAGGCTAATCATTTGTATTTTTAGAAAACATAAGTAACTCCATAAGGGTAATATGTTAATTATGGATATATGGTAGAGACAGGATCCTATTTTTATTTGGATTAATACCCAGTTGTTTTCTCTTAGTGTGTATGTGGCCACTGTGGCCACTTAACTGTCAGTTTAGCTAAGCATATTTGCTGTGTGTGTCTGTGCATGCACACACACACCACTTGAAATATGACACTCTTCCCAATCATGTAGTTTTGTGTTGAGATTGAACATAAATACGCTGTGCACTGATGTAGGCATAGTGAAGCATGTGGAAATAACCTGTGTCTAGAGGGTGCTCTCAGGCTGGTTAGGCTGTTGATGAATGTGATTGCTTGGGTAATAGTTATTACATGTTAATATTTCTTAATGAAGAGTGTACTCAGTGTAGCACTATTTTTGCTAAAATTTCCTTTTAGAGTTTTTGGAAGGTTTAGTGGTGTGCTGCATTATCACATTTTATTCAATGTAGACTGGATAAAGGGGGAAATACAGTTGCGATTTTAAAATCCTTAACTACGAACTGAACTGAAAGTGAGTGTGCTCAAAAGCATATTATCTGGCTTTCTTGTAGTAGGGGAAAATAGGGGACAATAATTTGAGAAAGGGATCTAGTCTTTGCTTAGACAAGAGTGGACCAAAGTCAAATTAGGATAGATTGTAGATATTGGAAGCAGCACCATTTTGTACTTGGAAATAGACTTCTAACAGGTTAAGCTGCATATGCTTCTGGTTTATCTTCCCAGGGACCTGGGGTATAAGATAACCCTTCTTTTATCATCTAAAAAGCGTGAAATATTGACTCGAAGAACGAGTTTTACAGTTGCCTAAGGGAACTTCAGACAGTTTTCTTTTAACAGTGGCCAGTATTTTCATTGATACCTAAAGAAAAATATCAAAATTAAATATTGCTTGAGGTAAAAGGGAATGTATTAGTCTTCTAGGACCACCGTGACAAAGTAACCACAGGCTGCTTGGCTTAAACAGCAGAAGTTAATTTTTCTCACAGTTCTGGATGCTGGAAGTCTCACAGATCGAGGTGTTGGCAAGTTTAGTTTTCTCCTGAGGCCTCTTTTCTAGGCTTGTAGAAGGCTGCCTTGCTGTGTCCTTACCTGGCTTTTTCTCTTTTGTGCACCTCTGGCTTCTCTTCCTCTTATAAGGACACCAATTCTACTGGATTGGGCCCCATCTTTATGATCTCATTTAACCCTAATTACCTCTTTAAAAAGCCCTGTCTCCAAAGACAGTCACCTTTTGGGTTAGGGCTTCCACATAAGAACTCTGAGGAGATACAGTTCAGTCCATAATAGGGAAAGCAAAGAAATTCACTCTCTGAAGTGTAATTTTAGTCAACTAGAACATGGTTCTCAAATTTTAGCATGCATCAGAATCACCTGGAGGCTTGTTAAAAACACATTGCTGGGTCCCACCCACAGAGTTTCTGATTTAATAGGTCTGGAGTGGGTTTGAGAATTTGCATTTCTAACAAGCTCCAAGGTATGCTGAAGCTGCTGGTCTGCAGACCATGCTTTGAGAATCACTGATGTTGTATTTCCCATTTGAATTGAGAGAAGTTGCTGAAGAATGCCCCTGAGAGCCCCCCAAGGAACTCTCTCCTTGGGGAAGGGAGTGATGAGATAGACTGCAGTGGGAAATAGAAGATGTACTGGGAGTGTCGAGGAAATATTGGTCTGCTCACTGGCTATCATGTTTGTTCTCAGTAAGTTAAAGAGACATTTGATTGAATGTTGAAAGCAAGCACTTCTGTTGTCTGTTATGGGAGGAAAATTGACTCTAGACTTGGTTATTAAGGAATTTAATTCCCAGAATATTTATCACATCCTTCAAATCTTTGCTGAACTGTCCCCCTCTTGGTGAGGCATTCCCTGATCATCCTATTAAATTGCATCTGTGAATTTAAAGACTATCCCAAGAAAAGAGGGCAAAGGCAGGTGCTATAGTGAAAAATACAAATTAGGTAGAGTGGTGCCTGATGGTTAGAATTTAATGTTTATTTAGTTTAAACAGACTTTTGGGTTGAAGTGTAGGCAGTGAATAAAATTGGGTTGTACTTCAGAGGTTCATTTTTGTTGATTTAGAACTTGAAACAAATTTTCTCATAGAAATAGAACTATAAACAGTTGGTCGGGGCTTCCCTAGTGGCGCAGCGGCTGGGAGTCGGCCTGCCGATGCAGGGGGCGCGGGTTTGTGCCCCGGTCCGGGAGGATCCCGCGTGCCGCGGGGCGCCTGGGCCCGTGAGCCATGGCCGCTGAGCCTGCGCGTCCGGAGCCTCTGCTCCGCGGCGGGGGAGGCCACGGCAGTGAGAGGCCCGCGTACTGCAAAAACAAAAAACAAAAAAACAGTTGGTCAACAGAATCCAAAAATGAAGTTAAATCACTAGTACTGTACTAGCCTGAGTTCTGGGAGTCCCCACTATATTAATATGGAGTAGCAGGCAAGAGGGAGAGAGGCCAAATTCTCTTTCCTCACCCAGTCTCAGACGGACCAAGAGAGAAGATTAAATTTTACAATGTGAACGTAAAGCTCTGTGTTAAATGCTCCAAAATAAACCAATTTTTCTTATAAAATACTGCTCTTGGTGGGGCTGATTTTAGCTGGGTATTGAAATAACCCTAAGTCATTTTTTCCCCTCATCCTTAGCAATTCTTGTATTTAAGATGTGTATAGACATGTGTATGTGTGTATATATGTTTCATATACATAAAAAATATATGAAATTGTGAATTCATACTGATAGCTCCCATACTAGTCCAGCCCACAGGGCTCTTCTTTGTCCCCCATTCCATTTTTTTGGTCTCTCTCTACTTCCACAGTGAAAACTGTAGCTCCCCACATTAACACTTCCTTTGAGAATGTCTACATCCATGCCACACTGACAGACAGAGGTACTAAGAGAAATTTAAGACTTGTTTACAGTCCATTTTCCTCTAGGCGAAGGCAATGTAGTAAAAATAATACTGTGTCTGAAAGTTAACTTGCATTGCCCCCCCCCCACCCCATACACTTTCAGAGTTGTCATTTTATTCATTTGAAATACAGTTGGGTTCATTTACTTATGTTGTATTCTCTTTTAACTTCTCGCCCCAACCCGTTTTGTTTCAATTTTATATTTTGAATATGTAGAACACTAATGTGCTTCCAAAAGTCAAAACTACACATAAAAAATGTATAATCAAAATACTTGGTCCTTTTCCTTTTCCCTTCTACCCTCTCATCCCTGTTCTTTTTGCAAGTCACTAATTTTTTTGTTTTCTGGTTTATTCTTTCTATGTTTCTTTTCTCAAAAATACACAGACTTGTGTATCATTTATTTCTCTTTTCTTACACAAAATGGGGTGTATGCACTCTGCTTTTTCCCCTATTCCGTATACCCTGCACATCTCTCCATATTGGCTTATACATGGCTTCCTCTTTTTTCTTGTATTTTTTTTGTTTTGTTTTAATAGCTTTGTGGTTTTCTGCTGTGTGTGCTCTGCAACCACTCTCCTATGTTTGGACATTTTAGGTAGTTTTCAGCATTTTGAAGTTATAAATAATGCTGCAACAAACGTGCATGTGTATTTTCATATTGTTAAGATATACCCTCACAGTAAATTCCTGTGAGATTGCTGATGTGAAGGGTCAATTAATAGTAGTTTTATTAGCTATTGTCAGGTTAGGGATATGCCATGCTCTGGTTATCTGTTGCTGCTTAATCGTGTAACAATTCTTTTATTATGCTTCTAGATTCTAGGTCAGAAATACAGGTAGGGGACATGAGAGTGGCTTGTCTCGAGCTTCTGTCGGGAAGTCTCAGATAGCTGGGAGGTGACTAGAAAGGTTAGGGGACTAGAATTCTATGGCAGCTTCTTTACTTATATCTGATGCCTGGACTGAGATGGCTGAAATTGGGCTCAGTTCAGACTGTCAACCAGAATATGTAAACATGGTCTCTCAGTGAGCTTGGGCTTCTTGACAGAATTGGCAGCCTGGGTTCTGAGAAGGCATACGTATCAGGAGAGTGAGCATTCCAAGACAACCAGACAGAAGCTACAGGACCTTTTATGACCTACCTTCCAGTCCCATAGTATTGCTTCTGTGCTACTCTGTTGGGGGAGGTAGTCACAAGTCTGTCCAGATTCAAGGGTAGGGACATGAACTTCACCTCTTCATGGGAGTAATGTCAAAAAATTTACAACTATGTGTTACAACTGCTGCATGACATTTTGCATACATTGCTGGTGCATTGTTTCCTCAAAGCCTCACTAAACAGTACATTTTACAGCTTTTGAATTTTTGTTACTGTGTATGGTGAGAGGTGGTATTTCACCATAGATTTAATTTGCATTTTTCTTATAAGTGACATTGAACATCTTTCCCTGTTTTTAAGGACTGTTTTTATATTTTAGTGAATTTATTCTTATGTGGTGTGAGGAATGCTTAGATATGATTTTATCTATGTCTAAATAGTTGTCCCAATACAATTTATGAAAAAGCCCATCTTTGCTTCTCATTACTCTCAAGTAGTTTGAGTTACCACCATTATCATATACTACTTTTAATATATATTTGGGTCTATTTCTGAACTTTGTATTCTAGTCCATTGGTCTATTCATGTACCAGTACCACACTCTTTTATTCATAGGGACTTTCCAGTACATTTTAATATCTAGTAAGGCTGATCTCCCCATCATAGCTCTTCCTTTGCTGTGGCTTCCTGTCTATTCTTGTGTGTTTATTTTTCCATATAAACTTTAGGATCAACTTGTCTAGTTCCAGAAAAAAAGCTCATTGTTTTTATTTGGATTGCATTACATTTACAAATTGACTTAGGGAAAATGGACAGCTTGATGATGTTGAGATGTCCTAATCATGAACAAAGAATGTCTGCATTTGGTCAAGTCTGCATTTGTGTCTTTCAGGAGTGTCAGGATTTTTTTTAATATAGATTTTGAGCATTTGTTAAGTTTATTCCTAAGTTATTTTTAATCTTGTTGGTTGCTATTGTGATGAAGTTTTCCATTACATCTCTAATTGGTTATTAGCTGTATATGAAAAGGCCATTGATTTTTGCATGTTAATTTTAACCCTTGTGCCTTACTCAGTTGTTTTATTATTGAGTTAGTTTTCATTGATTCTCTTAGTTCTGAAGTTTAGGGTCTTCCAGGTATATTATCACGGCATCTAAAGAGATTGTTTTTCTTTTCCGATTCTTACAGCTCCAGTTGTTTTCTTTTTTCTCATCCATTGGCTAATACTTTCAGAATGATGTTAAATAGTAGTGGACATGACAACATTTTTTCCTTGTTTTTGACCTTATATTGAATGCCTCTAGTATTTCCCCATTAATTGACTGACTTTAAGATTGAGATATAGATAGACAAAGTTTATTAAGTATTTGTTTATTTCTTCTAACTAATAGATTTTCTGATATTGGAGTATTGCATTCCTGGTATAAATATCACTTTATTGTGGTGTATTTTTTCCTTAGTGTGGTGTTGGAGTCTGCAGAAATCCTAAATAAAATATTAGCATCAATTTTCATAAGTGATATTAGTCTACAGTTTTATTCTATATTAGGTTTAGATATCAATGTTATATTTGCTTCATAAAGAACTTGAAAGTTTTATTTACTATTCCCTGAAGCAATTTATGTAGCATTGGGACTCTGGTCTTCAAACTTTTGGTAGAATTGCTCAGTGAAACCCTCTGAACCTGGTGCTCTTTTGTGGAGGTTTTTCTTTGGTAATGTTTTCTGTTTATCTTTGCTGGGGTCAGTTTTGGTAAGCCGTATTTTCTTAAGAAATTATCCATTTCATTTGGTTTTAAGATCTATTTACCTAGAGGTTTTCAATCTATTTTTTGAAGTTTCCTCTGCATAGTTATTTCCTCTTGTGTCATTTTATTTTAGTGCATTCTGTCTACTTTGTCAGTATGTATAACATGTACATTCTGTTCTTTTAACCATGTTCCCAACTTTGTCTTAGTTCTGTAGTTAAATGTATTAAATGCTCACCCTTAAACTTTTCGCTGAGGACTCTCCAAGGATCCCTTAGTTGAATGAAGTTCATCTTCTAGTAAATTTTTCAGGAAGGGCATGTGTACATTGTATTTCTGGGTTTTTGTGTCTTCACAACTGTTTTCTTTGGTAGACTTAATATTTGAAGGAAAGCTTGGTTCCCACATTCTTAAATTTCTTGAAAATGCTGCTCTGCTCCACTATCGTCTTTCATGGGTTTTGTTTGTTTGTTTGTTTTGGTGTTTTTACTAAGATGTGTCTTGAAGTAGATTGTTCCAGGTCAACTTTCCCAGGTATTCAGTGGACCCTTTCAAGGTGCTGGTTTAGATTTTCTCTTATTTCTGGAAAGATTTCTTGAACAATAGTTTTAAATATTCTGTTCCATTTTTCTTTTCTTAAAGGCCTCTAATTATACAGTGTTGGATCTCTTGCATGTCTTATATTTCATACACTCTTCTGTCTCTTTTTACTCCTTTCTTATTTTCATTCTCTTATTTTCCTGCCTTCAGTGTCTCTTACTAGATTTTCACTCAAATCCAATCTCTCCTGAGCATTTTGTAATTTATTCTTAATTTCAGAAATGGTTTTATCCTTTTCTCTTTGATTTCTTCTTTGAGATTGATCAATTCCTATTGCATTTCTTCCTAGAATTTTGTTCATTTCTGATTTCAACTTTTGAATGTTTTGTCCTAGGTGATTTTTGGTTTTGTTTTTAATGTCTTCAGATACTTGGCTTGAGGGTATTTAATTCAATTTGAAATATTGCTTCACAGTTTTCTGATGTTTCATGGTTTTTGGTGTGTGTTGTTGTTTTGTGGGGAGAGTGTTCATTAGCTGGAATGTGATTTACATTTTCTGTTTTCTTCCTCCAGTAGCTCTTTATGGAATTAGTTTGGTTTTTCCCACCTATTCCTAGGCATTTTGTGGACAAGCTTCTTAGTTCATAAATGCCTTCCGTCAAAATAGCAAAGGACATTTTTTTAATGAATGATGGCAGTAGTGAAGGGAATTAGGCAGGAATTTGTCTTTTTCTCTTTGGTTTCTTCAGGATCCTTATATTTTCTTTCTTCACTTCTGTCCCTCTAAGGGACACCTCTCTTTTCTATTAATCTGCTTCTTCTCCAGAAGTGCTGCTTGTTTGAGCTTGCATTTTTGTTGCTCTTGTCTTTCAGTCTCTTTCTGTGTCACTGATGATGTCAGCTACCAAATTCCAGTGTTGGGTATTTTGACATTTGATGTTGGACTTCCCTCTTCTGTGGGTGATTTTGTCTGTGCGTCATCTGTGTTCTCTGGTCCCTTCTCTTTAAGTGTCCCTTCTCCTGTGTCAGGCTACCACAGGTTTGCAAGGGCAGTGGGAGCTCTCTTGGATTTTGGTGTTGATTTCTCCACTTGCAGGTACTTTGAAATTTGTGGTGTTCTGTCTCCTAGTAATATTGGAGGTCATGTGTGGTTTTATTTGCGCTCTTTGTGATTTTATGTATTTTGAGGAGAGAGAGATTGGGATTCAGGCTGTTACCATTATACTCCTGACTCAGAAGTTCCAGAGGAGCTTTTTGAAATTAAGATTCTTAAATGCTAGTCCTGGAGACTCTGATTCTGTTGGTGTGGAGTGAAGCCTAGGACTTTATATGTTTTTTTTAAAGCTCTGTAGATTATTTGGATACAGAGCTAGCTGGGGAACTGCTTGCCTTAGACCAGGGACTAGCAAACTTTTTCTGTAAAGGGCCAGATATTAATAATTATTTTAGGCTTTCAAGAGCCCGTACAGTCTTTGCTGCATATTCGTTTTCTTTTTTTTTTTTTTAAACCCTTTAAAACTATTTTTAAAATCATTCTTAGCTTTAGGCCTTGCAAAAACAGGGTATAGGCAATTTTGGCTAATGCCTGCCATTCAAATGCCTTTTTGTGAACTTGGCTTGAAAGTTAGTGTTTACTAACTGGTGTTCAGTAATGTTTACTTTTTTCTGAGAGCCTGGAACAAGGAATGTTTTCAGTGCCTTAAGCAGCTTTGGATCTTCTCAGGTGTATAAACCAAGAGATGGGTTGAGGTATAAGCCAGAAAGCATGGAAGTAACAGTATGAAATGGAAAATGGAAATGTAGGTGTTACTGGTTAGCTGCTTCAAGAACAAAAGTACTTTACATGATTCCTTGTAAACTACCTGATTTCACAAAATATTGCACTTCGATGGATGCCTAGCGCATTGACCAGCACAGTGTGTAAAGATATGCAAATGAGGAGCCCTTGGGGTTGCAAATATCCCTCTATAGAGTTGTTTAAATTTTAAGAATTTATACCAAATTTATTTTGACTTTTTTTTTTTTTTTTTTTTTTTTTTTTTTTGTACGCGGGCCTCTCACTGTTGTGGACTCTCCCGTTGCGGAGCACAGGCTCCGGACGCGCAGGCTCAGCGGCCATGGCTCACGGGCCCAGCCGCTCCGCGGCATGTGGGATCTTCCTGGACTGGGGCACAAACCCATGTCCCCTGCATCGGCAGGCAGACTCTCAACCACTGCGCCACCAGGGAAGCCCCTATTTTGACTTTTTGCACAGCTGATACTGAGCTCTGACCGTATACAGGTTCAGTTCCTTCTTAAGGCAACTGTTGATTTGTGTTAGTAAGACAGATGTGAAATAGCTTCCTATTTCCCATGGCCACAGGGCATGTTCTTAAAGCTGTTATTCTATTGTTTAAATGTATTGGAGAAGGTGCATGAAATCTTACTATGTGGATCACCATCCTTGCCACTTCTGATTCCCCAGCAGTAGTTTTAAACAGGTTTTACCACATAAGTCTCATGTGAGGAGCAAAGAAACCATTTTGGAAGGTGAAGTAACATGAATAACAGTACTATAGAGGTGAGAAGGAGTAAAGCTTATTAATTAGCAGGCTCGTTGTTATTAATCTTTAGCCATCTCAGAATGCCATCCGCTGACAAGTTCTTCTCTCTCCACCTACTATAAGAAAACATGAAATGGAGGTCAAATGGCCACTTAAAAAAAAACCCAAAAAAGTCCTTTTAAACTTCGAGAGTCACATAGTTTAATCTTCTGTTGTCCATGAAGAGATTGATTCCTATTATGGAATCACTGTGGTTTGACAGCATGGGGTTTAAAAAAAAAAAGGCACTTTGTTAGTCACCTTTATTTTTTGGTGACAAGTCATCCTGTTTATCTTCATTATTCACTGCTGCAGTCAGTGTTTAAAAGTCTTTCATACAGACTCTTTGGGAGGGGGAGGGGCAGTTAGTAGGTTAGTGATTTTGCTTGATGCAGTGTCCTTGACTCCTCCACTTTTTTGGAGATGTTATGATTTTCATTTCCTTGCCTAATAAGAAAAATGGACAAATGTAGTTACAGTTCCATACCCTTTCCTGGCGCCATGGTTCATTTTTCATAGAAGCCAGAATAATCTTAAAGTACAAATCAGACCATATCACCTTGTAATTAATGTTCAGACTCCTTGCCATGGCCTGAAGTCCCTCGATATCTGGCTTCTCCCAGCTCATCACCTTGCCTCATCATGCACTGTGCAGTAGCTACATTGGCCTTCTTTCTATCCCTTTGGATAGAACATTTCAGCCTTGTTTCTACTTTAGGCCCTTCCTGTTTTCTCCACCAGGAATGCTGCTTCCTTCACATCTTCTTGAGGCTGCTTCCTTGTCATTGTTGAGGACACTCAAATACTCCTCTTCATCCTGTCTGAAGTAGTGCCCCTTCTTTGCATGCTGTCCTTCTTTCATGTATTTATCATTCTTAGAAAATAGTTGGAGGAGGCACATAGTCAGTAGAATTCAAGGTTCATTAGGGCAGGAACATGGTCATGTTCACCACTGAGTCCTGGGTCCCTGAAGTATTGCCTAGCACACAATAGACATATTTTGAGGAATGAATGGAAGTTTTTGCCAGTGTGTATGGTTTTTATTTCAATTACTATTCTCTTTCATTGTTGATAAAATATGAACAATGTTGTAATTCCCCCACCCCACTCCACTCCTCTTGGTGGAAGTTAAGGACTAATTCAGCTGAGCTTGGACATGCGGGGGTTGCCTCTTACCTGCTCTATTTGATCCATGGGTTTTAAGAGTAAAGTTTTTTTAAAAGGAGAAACATTTCAGCATTAAGGATAAGCACATAATAATATATCTTGGAAAGCTGTCTATAATCAGTTACCTCTTTAAAATAAATTTTCACTGTTCAGTTCCATGAATTAGGTAACGAAGAGTTGCACTACTTGCACTTTTATTTGATTACCAGAATACCAGGAGGATGGTTTCATCTTTTTTTTTTTTTTTTTAAATAAGAGGGTGGTTTTTGTGCTTTCCCATAAAGGCATCTGAATTTAGATTTCTGTGGAAGTGACTTCACCCTGGAGTTGCCTTAACTGTTGACCCACACAGAAAGGGAGCTCAGATTCTCTTTGTGCTTTCAAGTCTTACACTCACCCCCCCACCCCAACCCCCATGAATATATAATCAAGTGCTTTTAAAACTAACTGGCCAAGTTTCCGTACTATCAAAGACCTATTCAGGGAAATTTTCAGAAGACTTTGAAGATCACTGGTGCCTTCTCTTCTGATTTAGTATAGTGTTAATGCAGTCAGGCTTTGGTTGTAGCAAACTAAAACTCCTACTAATCTTTTTGAAAACTTCCATATTCTGTACTTATGGCTTCCCCCGCCCCCATTAGAAAATCTCAATGCAGGGGTTAGTATTGATAATATTTCATCTTACTCCTTTTTTGTCCCACTTATTGAACATGTAGCCTGCCATCTGGTATATGAGATCTCCCCTAGTTGTGGCATTTGAAAATTTTATGTCTTTTATGTCTACCTTTAGGTTTTTGATGAAAAACATTGGACAGGATGAACCTATAATTTAATTGATAGGCTACTACTCGTGAGTTTAGGAATAGCCACACCTGATCTTCTGGGACTATAGAGAAGAAGAAATGAACACTGGTGCGGTTTGGTACCAGCAGAAATAAGTAAAAGCAAAAAGAGGTGAAGGAACCTGGTGATGTGTTTTCAAGGAAGTGTAACTGGTTTTATTTCCAGTACAGTTTTCCTTTGAAGATGGTAGGGGAGGACACACAAGAGAGTACACTTGCTCTGTGTCATTTGCGGTGTTCAAATGAATAAAGCACAAGTGTCATTATAAGCTTGGTCCTGTGTTCTTGCATTTAAAAGATGGTGAATCAGATATTGCCATTAGTGAGTTAGGAGGAGAATATTTGAAGGACAAATTAATCTCCGTTGGAAACTATTTCTTAAAATGTTCATTAGTGTACTAGAAAGATTTGGAGAGGGTATAATCACTGCTTCCCACTTACCAGCGCACAATTGAAATTAAACTCCTGTGGATAAATCACTCAAAACAGCTGGGCTTTGCATAGGAGTACCTCAAAAGCTGGACCCTGGATCCATGAAAAATACAAGGTGTTTAATATCCTGCAGGGTCTGTATTCAGTATCATTTGGCAGTGATAAAGAAAGCGTCCGTCTGCTGTTCCTTGTGTTGCTTTCCTGGCACTCTTGGTTATAAGAGGTATTGTTAATAGTCAAAATTGTGAAGGACTTTTCAGACTAGCACTGTGATTGGCTTTTTGGAGGGGTGGTTGTTGTTTTTTGTTTTTGAGAAAGACTTAAAAAATTTTTGATCCATAGTGGATACTGTTTCCTACAGACTTTTTCTTCTAAGGAGAGAACAGTGATTTGAAACCGTAAAAAAGGATACTTTTTCTTTTGTTTGTGTTCTGTAATAACAATAGTAATAATAATTAATGGCTGCTTTGTAAATCTGGGAATTATAATTGTTTTAAAAATGTGTATTTAGAAGGGTAATTATCTTGTAAAACTGTGGGAGCTGGAAAATTTTGTTTTATGTGAAGTGGCAACAGCTATCAAATGAATAAGCTGCATCTACTTGCAGTTTTTGTACCCTCAGATAAGTAAAAGTGGTGTCTTCACTAGTGGAGACTTGATATTCCCCAGACTTTGCATACCACTTTGTTATCCTTTTAATGTAAATAATATCTACAAAAACAGCAATAGTAGAAACACTCTTCTCATTTAAAAATTGAAATATAGGAAATGCTTATTTTTCAGATCTTTTCTAGGAGAACATTTTAATTTTTATTTTATATTTTTTTGAATTTTATTTTATTTTTTTATACAGCAGGTTCTTATTAGTTATCTATTTTATACACATCAGTGTATACATGTCAATCCCAATCTCCCAATTCACCCCACCACCACCCCCTGCCACTTTCCCCCCTTGGTGTCCATACATTTGTTCAAGGAGAACATTGTAATTTTTAACTGCACTTAAATCTGATGCTGCTGCATAAGGTCTTACAAGATCTGTCATCAGTAATTCTGCCAACCATCAGCTGTATAAACCGTGTCTGTAATTCTTCTGCAGTGCCTTATATGGTTCTGTACATCCAAGGTGAAATCAGGAAATATTTATTGGTGAGAGTAAATCGAAAACCTTGGGTTTTAGCCCTTTAATTTGTCTTTGCAGAACCTGCAGTGGAAGAGGAAATTGGAAGTTTCTCCCTACATGTACTTCTTTCCCTATCACAATGCCCACCCCCAGCTTCCAGTTTGTGTTTCACATACTGGTATACTGGTCACCTGCATACAACAGGTTCAGCTGCCTTCAAAGCTAACACCTTTCTACTAATTACCCTCTCCCTCCACGGAGGAAATATTTTGATGACAATAGGTCTCTGAGGTTGTAAAAACAATTTTCTGGCCTAAATAGATTTAAGTATTCTTTAAGTAGCAGTGTTTTCCAAGAACCTTTTATCATTTTTTTTTTCTGAAATAATTATACCTAAAAATAAGTTCTGGTTAGTTAGGGCTTTAAGTTAAAAAAGCAGCAGCACACCTACCACTAGAAGAAATGGATTCTGGGGCAGCCTGGAGAGGACCCTTTTCTTACCTGTTTTATTATAGTGGTAACTAATGGTTGAATCATGTGAAATATTTTCATAATTATGATCTTGAGTTGTGAGGGCCACTTTTCTGGCATGTAGTAAAAACTTCATTGCTTCAGTTTTAAATTACATAACAGCAATATTGGGGAGGGTACAAATTTTATATTTGCATGGTTTTTCTAGCATTATAGTTAAATAGTACCATTTGTTCATTTAGCAAACGTTCAAGTGCCTACCTTGTGCCAGACCACATACTCCACTCTATGGGTAAAAGATGTGCTCCTTTGTCTTGTTAATAAAGGAAGAACACAGATATTCTCAGAGTTCAGAATAATATCTTTAAAAGAATGAATAGTAATGCTGCTTTCAGGTACAAGTATGTCATCCTTCATAATAGACGAGTATTTTAGCTCTGAAAGAGATATGTTGACGTTTATATAATACGATTCCCTATGTACTGTTACAGGTATGTCTTAATTGTGAAAATCGTGAACATAAGCTTAATTGGTAGAACAAATTGAGGTTTTGCCTTTTTTTTTTTTCTGTTTTCTTGTTTTTTGTTGTTTTTTTTTTTTCGGTACGCGGGCCTCTCCCCACTGCGGCCCCTCCCGTTGCGGCCGGACGCGCGGACGCGCAGGCCCAGCGGCCATGGCCCACGGGCCCAGCCGCTCCGCGGCACGCGGGATCCTCCCAGACCAGGGCACGAACCCGCGTCCCCTGCATCGGCAGGCGGACCCCCAACCACTGCGCCACCAGGGAAGCCCCTTGCCTGTTTTTAATGAAGAATTCTCTTCTTGGTCTATAAACCTTTTCCTTTTTTTAAGCCTCTTTGTATTTTTTGGCTGCGCTGCAGGGCATGCGGGATCTTAGTTCCCCGGCCAGGGATGGACCTCCTGCATTGGAAGCATGGAGTCTCAGCCACTGGACCGCCAGGGAAATCCCTGTATTTTCATATGTAGTGTGACGCTTTTCACATAATGAGCTTCAGTAAATATTGATGGTAATGAAAGTTCCTGATCTCTTCAACATATGATCATTCAGAATTAAAATTCCCATAGAATTTTAGTGACATGCTGAATTTCCAAATAGATGAACATCTCAGACAGGTCTAATATCATGCTTCAATATATATGTGAGCATATATGCAAAGGCAGAGCAGAGTGGAGAGGAGCAAACCACACTGCTTGGGTGTGAATCCTAGCTCTGTCCTTAACAGCTTTGTGACCTTGGACAAATTACTTAACCTGCATCACTTCAGTTTCCTCAGAGGGAAAGGAAAGTAATAGTACCAATCTCACAGGGCCATAGTGTTCCATAAAACACTATGGAAATGTTATTTATTATTGTTAACATCATCATCATAATTCAACTTCGTGTAAAACTCATAGCACAATGCTATCTATATAGTAAACACTTAAAATTGGTTGGTTTTTCCTACACATTTGGCAACAAGCCAAAGAGGTAGTACTCAGAGGTCTCAGAGGTGTTTTCGCTGTCATGGGCACAATTTCAAAGAATCTGCTTTTAATGCTACCTTGTGGCCAAAGCTTTCCCCCCTTAGCCATCCCTGTGTTCCCCCGAATATCCCATGTGCATTTTGTATTTTCTGGCTAATTCGGAAAGGTTCTAATGAGACATACTGTTTTAAACCCTGTATGAGCTTAATGCCCACTTTTTTCTTTCTTCCAGATCTGTGAGTAAAGGTTAAAAAAGAATCAACCAGTGTATACTTACCACAGTTGTAGTTAAATAATTAGAAGTTTCATATATATATACACATATATATAAATATCTTCTCCAGAAGAATATAAATTCTGTGGAGACAGAGATGATTCTGTTTTGTTTCCCTCCGTGTCCCCAATACCTAGCACTCAAATGCACCTTGAATGAGGAAAATGTTTGCATGCTTGTTCTTTTCATGCTAATGTCAGTAAGGGATTACAAGTAAGTATACATGAATGAAGATCTTCACCTCTTCTGAAACATGGTAGGCTAGTTGAGGAGGTACACAGTTTACAGAGTTAGAAAAACCCAACTTTCAACGCTTGAATAAATGAGAAAACTAGCTGTATGCTGTTACCTATTCTATACCTCCTGATTGTAAATATTTTGAAGGGGATGGCGACCCAGTGCTAGGTATGACATTCACTCTGCCACTGTTGTTACTCATGCCATATTCATATTATCCACATTTCTCATTTGCCTCATTTAAAAATCTCCAATAATGGCTGATACGTATAAGGCCAGTACTGCCCTTATTAAGAAGATGGATATCCTTAAGCTTCAAGTTAAAATTTGCCATAATAAAGAACAAATTCCATTCAATCCTCAGGGAGAAGTGTTGGATGCTTCGGAAAGACACATTATACAAGATGTCATATTCATTCTCTCTTAATCCTCATGACAGCCTTGAGGGGTTGATAGCAACATATCTAATATTTATTTTGTAGACATGATCTATCACTCTTATGACAGGGTCTGAAATTCAGTGTTTCGGAGGGAATAGAAAGGATGGAAATGATTAGATAGAGAAGGAAAAGGAATTTAGCTACTGATTGGCTATTGGGGAGAGAGTGAGAAATCAGAGGCGCTTTTGAGCTTAAGTGGTCGATACTTTGACTGAAATAGGAAAGGATAGAACCGTGTTTCCTAAAATATTCTGTGAAACACTGGTTCCTAGAGATATTAATAGGTGCTCCATTGGCGGGGGTGGTGGGGGAGAAACAGTAGTTAAAAATAAGTTCAGGAAATGCTACATGTAATATTTCCCTCTTGTAGAGTCACAAAATTGCATGGCTGTGCAAAGTCTGACTAAAGAAACCTATTTGCTATGCTGACCTTTTCACATCATAGCTGTTAATATATTGTGAATTAGCCTTCTCTAGGACACCAGTTTGGAAAAGTCTGGTCTAGAGGAATTTGGGGATTGGTAATAGGAATGGATTTTGAGGTTTTAGCTTGAGGTTAAAACTAAAAATTAAGTGATCATCAGGATTTTTGAGGTGAGTGAGAAATGAGGTCTGAAAGTATAGTTTTGTAGGTGAATTACATGCAAGCAAGAGACAAAACTGGAAAAGAAAATACTAATAACCAGTTGAAATCCTGAACCCAAGACTATTGAAGTGCACCTGGGTCCTTCAGATAAAGGCACAGCTTTTCAGTACCTCACATATATGCAGAGATCATGCTGACTCTGTAGAATCCACAGTAGGCAGACAAGGGGGAGTACAGATAGTGTTTTTAAGTACAAGTCTAGAGTTATAACTGTTGAGTGCTGGTGAGATAAGAGTAGAGGACCCCAGACTTTACTGGGATGGGTGTAGAGGCAGAAAGTGGATAGGGGAGCCAGTCAGAGAAACAGGAAGGGATGCTAAGAGAGATAGATATAAAACTAGAAAGTGCACGTGGAACGCGAGGGAGGAGTGTTTCACCGGATAGGCAGCCATTGGTGTAGATAAGAAAGGGATATCAGATCCTTGGGCCCAACTCCTCCATTTTACCCATGAAAAACTGAGAGCAAGGAAGGAGAGAGATTTGCTTAGGATTAAATGTTAGCACAGCAGAGTCAGGATTAAAATCTGGTCGCTTCTGTTACCTCTTTGTACTCTAGAGATGTCAAAAGGAAGAGACTGCTAATGATAATGTTGAGGTTATCTCCTCTCTTGGGAAGATGAGGATTGGCTGTCCCCCAAAGGGCCCTCACAGGATAGGGATTACATCCCTTAGTAGGTTTTTTTTTTTTTTTTGAAAGAGCTTTTTTATTTTTTGTGGTACGCGGGCCTCTCCCGTTGTGGAGTACAGGCTCCGGACTGTACGGGCCCAGCCACTCCGTGGCATGTGGGATCTTCCCGGACCGGGGCACGAACCTGTGTCCCCTGCATTGGCAGGCGGGCCCTCAACCACTGTGCCACCAGGGAAGCCCTCCCTTAGTAGGTTTACCATGATAAAGATTCTGAGACTTGCAGGCTCTGAAACTCAGTTCATCTACACTCTAATAATCGATTTTTTGGATCAGACTGTAATTATCAAAGCCTCATGAGATTGATATAAAAATCAGAATGTCAGTTTATTAATTTACAGTGGAAAAAAAAAAGTAACTGCCTTGGGAAACAGATTCTCAAGTCCTGGCTAACACATTCTCTTCCCCGTAGATTTTGCCACATGAGATGCCATATTATAATTAGAAGGTTGCTTGGTATGTCAGCAGAACAAGTGGTATAAGGTTTGGAATGTGTAATGGAGTCAGGCTTTTCTTACCCTCTCAAACACCAGTTACCTCATCTGGCAGTTGGGGTAATAATAGTACAATACCTTGTTCACAGGGTGTTGGAAGGATTAGGTAGAGTATACTGGGTATTGTTTAGCACAGTACCTGGAACAGGTATCCCATCAGTGTTATAGTTCTTCCCAGTTAGGATACAAATACTACTGGAACCTCATCGTGGCTTAGAATGCTCTGCTAAACACTGCTTGAATGAGAAAGGCCACGTTTTCTTTTGCTGTTCCAACAGCTGTCTTCTGCCTGTTCTTTCATGGTTGACCAGCCATTTCTTATTGTTGAATGCCCCCCCCCGCCCCAGTTAAGTTGAATGAACTCATTCAGTCTAGCTAATGTCTGATCTTGAGGACTGGGATCCATTTTAATCTTTTTAGTATGCTTGATGTGGATACTCTGCTCAATCGATTATATTAGGTTGAACCATATGAAATTGCTGATATTCTACTGGTTTTCACATAGAAAAATGGCAGTGTCATATGGCTTAATCTAATATACTGATTTTAAAATTTAATTCCTTCCAGGTGGTCCCAGAGAAGCTAAGTCTCTTGATGAGTTCAGAAGACTTTCCTTTAAGTGCAAAGAGCTGTACCCGTATACTTCTCTTCCTGTGATCAGGTTCTGAGAAGGTTCGTCTGTTGTATGTCTGCTTGTGTCCTTTGTGTAGTATACTATTTTTCTTTTTCCTTTTTTTAAAAAAATTAATTATTTTTGGCTGCATTGGGTCTTCGTTGCTGCGCGCGGGCTTTCTCTGGTTGTGTTGAGCGGGGTCTGCTCTTTCTTGTGGTGCCCAGGCTTCTCATTGCGGTGGCTTCTCTTTGTTGTGGAGCATGGGTTCTAGGCGCTTGGGCTTCAGTAGTTGTGGCACACGGGCTCAGTAGTTGTGGCTTGCGGGCTCTAGAGCGCAGGCTCAGTAGTTGTGGCGCACGTGCTTAGTTGCCCCGTGGCGTGTGGGATCTTCCCAGACCAGGGCTCGAACCCCTGTCCCTGCATTGGCAGGCGGATTCTTAACTGCTGCGCCACCAGGGAAGCCCTAGTATACTATTTTTCCTCTTCTCTTTACATTTACTCTCTTACTTGCTCAGGCTAGCATTGAACATATGAATGATTATTTGTAATTCCTTGACTGGTAGTTTACATGGTGTATTTTCTATTTAAGCTATTAAATCAGTGTTTGCTGCTCATTGTACATTCTGTGTATGATATCCTAGATCATGGCCATTAACTTTAAAATGTTCACAGTTTCGGGGCTTCCCTAGTGGCGCAGTGGTTGAGAGTCCGCCTGCCGATGCAGGGGACGCAGGTTTGTGCCCCGGTCCGGGAGGATCCCACATGCCGCAGAGCGGCTGGGCCCGTGAGCCATGGCCGCTGAGCCTGCGCATCCGGAGCCTGTGCTCCGCAATGGGAGAGGCCACATAAGGATACTGTGGGTCAGTACCAAATTTGGCAAATTCTTCCATTGCACTAGAATTTCAATGTAATGCTGATAGATCAAAGTCAGAATGTCTGATAATTGAAGGCAAATACGTCACCTTTATAATGCTCAACTAACATCCACAGGATTTAGGAAAGAAAATAATCTGTAGGCTACTCTGACAAATTAGCTAATTCCCCCTAGTGTTTTCTGGTTCTTGTCCATTTACAGTATGTGAATTCTAAATGGTTATAATCGTTGGATAGATATAGCTCTGTATTTCCGCCCTGAATATTGTGCCACAAAGAGTTTTCCAGGTTGCTGTTTAGTTTTCTTTCTTTTTTTTTTTTTTTTTTTTTTTGCGGTACGCGGGCCTCTCACTGCTGTGGCCTCTCCCATTGCAGAGCACAGGCTCCGGACGCGCAGGCCCAGCAGCCATGGCTCACAGGCCCAGCCGCCTCGCGGCATGTGGGATCTTCGCGGACCGGGGCATGAACGCCTGTCCCCTGCATCAGCAGGCAGACTCCCAACCACTGCACCACCAGGGAAGCCCGCTGTTTAGTTTTCTTAATCATTATTTTTAAGTTTTGAAGAACCTTCAACAATTAATCATCTAATTTTAATTGTGGGAAGAAAACCTTTTTTCTGTCTCTGGGGTGTCACTCGACTATCCTTTTCTAAAGTAGATCAATCTAGTTTGTAGATCAACTGTTAGAAAATTCTGGATGTGATCCAGGCCTCTTGCTTTTTAATTCTTAAATGCTGTTAGGTGTCATTATACATAAGGACATCACATTCAAATATTGAATTTGTTGTCTTCACTTACTTAACGAGTATGTATTATGTGCCTTCTATATCAGTAGACTGACTTAAGTATTATACAGTGTTCACTGCACATGACAGTTTATTGGAAACTAAAAATGTGTTACCGCTAATATAACAAATAGCTATGGTTTATTAAGTACTTACTATTAAGTGCCAGGCTCTAAGACATTGGGATGATTTCTAAGATATTTCATGTATTAATTCATTAAAACCTCTTCAGAATTATGAAGTAAATGGTGTTATCCCCATTTCACAAATGAGGAAGCTAAAACACCAGGTAAATTGCCGAAGGTCACCCAGCAAGTACAGAAAAGTGCTGAAATGAAATCTAAGAAGTTGTGGACCTACCATCACTGTAGTCATGATTCCCTGGTGGGCCAGGCATCCTCTTGAGTGCTGAAATAATCTCTGCTTCTCTGGAACTGACTGTTTCATGTGCCAGCACCTGAGACAGGCCTTACTTAAAGGACCAGTATCTTCAATGCATTGCCACATGTTTTCCAGTTCAGTTCAATTACCCTGTATTGAGCCATTTTTGTGGGAAGGTGTTGTAGCTGTAGGTGGTCACTAGGAGATTCAGAAATGAGCAAGACCAACCTGTCCTCAGAGCTTACATTTTAATCAGGAAGAAAGTCATGTACACAAGTAATTGTAGTACATATTGAATGTTATAGTGGCTCAAAAACTACAGAAGCAGAGAGAAGTAGACTAGTAATTCCACGTCATGGTGTTGAAGAAGGGAGGGCATGTTAACTGTTCCTTGAAGGAGAAGTTAGTAGAAAGGCAAAGGGAATAAGCCAGCTTTCATTAGGAAAAATGACGCTAGGAGATTATTTGAAACTTGTCCAAAGAAAAAGAAGGTGGGGAACCTGAGAGTGATACTGAAACAAATGATGAGAGGAGTGGTGCTGATTTGGTACATGACACCATGCTGAAGCCATCAATATCCACATTTCTTCTACTGAAGACCTCTACAGAGGGGAGATGCTTATAGGCTAGATGCTGCCCAGTGTCTTATCACCATCTTAAAAGTACTCCTTCCTTTTGATCTCCTTCCTGGTTCCTTCATTTTACTTTTTGCAAGTGCTGTGAAAGTGTTCTGACCTTTTCAAAGGGTGATGCAAGTCTCTCATTAGTTTCGGAAGATGATTTATAAGAGTTTATAAGAAGATTTATAAATCATTTGTATTAAGAAATTATCATAAAGAAATAGGAAGTCAGGAGCTTTTGAAATCTGCATGTTTTCTCCCAAGTACTATATTAATATTAACCTGAAGTTTTGGGGTGTGGGGTCGTTTGTTTGTTTTGAATGTGTGTGCCTGATTTTTAAATAGTCTGTGAGAGGAGCTTGAGGATTCTAATTGCTTTGATCTTCCACAATTTAGATGGACTCTTACCCGTTTTTATTCTAGTGAACAGTTAAGCAATTTATTAGCCTCTGTAAGAGCTATGAAAGGAACACAAGTTGTGGCTACTCCCTCAGAAAGCTTAAGTTGTATTTAAGAAGAGAAGATAAACTTTTAAGAAACCTTCCAAGGGTATAAGTAGATAGTGTTTTTATCATGGGATCATCTCTTTCCTGTGCTGCCTCCTTATTCTCTTGTGCTTAGGTATGTCAAACTATCACTCACACGTCTGTTTTCAGCCCTTTCATCACCTCTCCCTACCCTGCCTCAATCTAGGTGTGTCCTAGACAGTGAAGCCTTTCTCAAAGCCACATCCGCATTAACACTCGTTGCTTTGTGTGCTCACCCAACCTTTCCTGATGCTCTCTACAACACTTAATTGTGTTTGCTTGTATACTTGTCTTTCTTCCTCATTTAGGCCGCAGACTCCTTGAAGAAAGAGACTTGGATGTAGGGCTTACTCAGATATGTTTGGAACTGATAGGAACTTCAGAGAAAACAACAGATATGGGGAGATAAGTGTAATAATATTGGTGATTGAGTTAGATTTGCTGCAAGATACTCAAATGTTCATGTCTGTTAACAGTTGAAAACATTGGCCTGGAGCTTGATCAGGTCCTTAGATATAGGTCATGATGTGATATCAGCTGCTCAGAGGCCTGTGGATAGATCCCTGGGTGATAACCTCATTTAGGGTATGGTAAAGATTTAAAAAGCCAGGAAATATGTGGGCTGAGGCGTATTGCTTAGAGACTTGGGAGAACTAAGTAAGAAATACAATGGATAGGAGGGAGGAGTACTGTCAAATGACACAAAATATATAGGAGGCTGAGGACTGAGAAGAAGCCTGAGATTATTAATCACCACAAGCAGCCAACCCGGGAGTGGGAGGATGGATCAAGGTGAGAGCAGATGATCAGGAAGAAGCATTGAGGATAGACCGTATAAGAGGTGGTAAAAGGAAGGGAAAAAAGGGTATCTTGTTTGCCTAACAAAATCCAGGAGACGACTGTTTTGGGTGGGAGGAGGAGAGAATGGTCTTTTATGGGGTCGAATGTATCTGAATATTGAAGTTGAAGGAACCAGTACAAAGTAGTGGCCATGGCTTGCAGTGGCTGTCAAGGAAATAAGGAAGTATGGTCTTGGAGTAGACTTGAGTAGCCTGGAGAGGCAAGAGTTGGAGTAATTTAGGAGACTCCAAATAGAAAAAGGAACATGCTAGGAAGTTAGAGATGTGTCAGTGGATCATATGTTACTGAGAAAAACAAGTTTCTAATGGAACTTAAAATTTTAACTGGCATCGCTCAGCCAGATGGTATGTCTCTTCAAGGGTAGCTAATTAACCAGATGAGTGTAGTATGAGAATAAAAGAGCAAGGGAAGACGGAAGAGCAAAACTGGAGTCTCTGACCATTGGGAAGTAGCTTTCTTAGGGAGGCAAGTATGATCAGAAAGGGTCTTGACTGCCTTTGAGCCTGGAGGTCAGGATATATATACAAGATTCCTTATAGGTGAAGAGAAATAGAAGTTGCATCAGAGAGGAAGTCTTGAAAATAGAACAATGCCAGGTGATAATGACTGTTAATGTGTAGCTCTACCCTTGAATAGCAGTCACAGAGTACAAATCAAAGTCTTGGAATGAAGGTCAGGAACTGTGTGAAACCAGAGAGTTTGAAGGATCATCAACATGATGTGATCGAGTGGTTATGGCTCAACACATCCTCTAATGTCCATATTCTTTGCCCTTTGGTGAGTTAACTGTAAATCAGGTTCTTGCCTAACATCCTCTTAAAATATAGCTTACCTTGTTTTTCAGCCAGATTTTTTGAATGTGTTGCAAAAGTGAGTATTGATTTACTGGGCTGTTCTTTAGTAACCATGGCTGGAAATTGCAAAAGACCATCAACTAATCAAACGGTATAAAGAAAAAGGAGATAAAGGAATGGAAAAGGGTCTTCTGCCCTTAGTTCTGTGTTCCTTCAGTTGTTTAAATATTGGAATAAATAATCCTTGAAATCTAGAGTTTTTAATTAAGAAGACAGAAAGCTCATGTTAAATTTATAGATAAGAGTTATGCTTCTCTAAATATTGCCAACTTTATTTTTGTGAGCTTGTTCAGTGACATAATGAGCATCCTGTTTCCTTAAGCATTTAAGTGTAGGTTCTTGTGAACTGACAGGATAGAAGCTCTTAAGAATTGAGTAGGCTGATAGAGCAGCTGGTGTGACATTCAAGTGTTCATATTGCCTTCTAGCTCCTGAACAGAAGGAAAAAAACACTGTTTTAATTTAGAAATCTTTCTTGACTATAGCTGAAATTCTCAAAACCAGTGAGACTAGAAAATGAGAGAACATTTCGTTCTCATATTTAACTGTAGATAGAATATGTTCTTATATTTGTTGGTAAGCAGCACTGGATTATATAAAATTACTTCTGAGCTTTTCAAAGGCCTTTCTTGCGCATGGAAACGATTATTGTTAGGATGAAAGTTCTTAAAACGCCTAAATAGAACAATAGGACAGGAGAAAACAAAGGACAGTTTATTTCTGGGAGAGAGCAGGAGAAAGGTAGATATCTGAATTGTAGTTCTCTGTTAAATTTGTTAAAATTTAAGATTTTTAGGTGTTTAACTTTACATATGTTCAAAATAAAGCAATGTGTCTTCACGTTTCTTTGAATGAAGGAAATTATTTGCAGTATTTGTATAATACATCAATATACTTGGTATTAAAAATAAAAGCAAAGTAACAGCGTGTTTTTAGAATATGGTGTGCTTTCAGTTATTCATGCAAATTAAGAATAGCATAACAAAGAACCATGAGTAATTTGCTTATATTGTTGTTGGGAAATTTTGGATTAAGGTGATAATCCAACAGTTTGTTCCTTAGTCAGATTTCAGGGCATACTTATTATCTATAATAGTGGTTCTCCAGACCAGCAGCATCAGTTATCACCGTCACCTGAGAAGTTTTTCGAAATGTAAATTCTTGCGTCCTGCCCTGCATCTACTGAATTGCTGGGGATCAGAGATCACCAGCAGTCTGTGTATTAAAGAGCCCTTCAAGTGATTCTCATGCAGACTGAGGTTTGAGAACCAGTCATTCCTAGTTAGGACAACCTTTCCAGAGACACGGGCATCATCAGTGTTGGGAACAAGATGAGTCCAACTGATTTGACCATAAAGCAAAAATGTCTATAGTGAACTTCAAGTAATCTGTGTTTGAGATCATTCACATTAAAATTTTATCATATTTTATGCTTATTAAGTACTCTGGCATAAACAAATAATCTGTGCTGGAAATGACAGTTATCAGAAGAGTAATTGTCTTACAGCCCCAGGGAGGGGGATGAATCACCAGTTTAAAGAAACTGTTCTGCTTTGGGCTGGCATATTTCTTTATAAACTAAAGACTGTGGGGGAAAAGGAGCTGTCCTGGGGGCTAGGATAAGGAAACTGGGTGTTTTTTTTCCACACTTTTACTAAGCCAGACTGCTATTGTGTGGTTTCATCATTTTAATTGAATAGTGAAATTATGAGATAGGAGAGAAACAAAAAAAAATGAACCTTGTAAATGCACATGCAAATAAACTGATCTCATGCTCACTAACTAAAAACAGATGGAAACAGTTATGGTCAGGATTACAGTGCCACCCAATCCCTCTCCACTGACTCCCTTGACAATTTCAAGATGAAGAAGCAGTGAAAAATGAGAACAAGCAACCAGAGGTGGCACTGTGGTGGGAACAAGAGTCAACATCAGAGAAATTGAGGCAACAGTACATTTCAAGAGTGAGGTAGTGATTAACAGTAGCAAAGGTTGCCAGTAGGTCAGATAAGAGGGACTAGCTGTGTCTTTAGATTTAGGAACAAGAGAGGTCAGTGGTCACCTTGAAGAGTAGTTTTGGTGCAGCCCAGAAGCCGCTGGTTTGAAATGGGGTGATCTGTGAGTAGGAGATAAAATAGAAATGGCAAATTTAAGAGAGGGTGATAGCTAGATGTGGGATGGAGGATTTTCTTACCAATCTGCCTTTACAGGTAAGATTTTTATATCTTAATTCTTTAGATCTTATTGCTAACTTTATTACCATATTGATTTGGCATAATTTTAAGTTAACATGAGTAATCCTAACAAATTATGTCTCATATAAATATATCATTTATTCTAGGCTTTATGAAGTATTGAAACAGCATTGTGGCTTTGCGTAGCCTTGAGAGTCTAGGACCCAGTTAAGAACCACTGCCATGTTGCAGTCATTATATAATTTATTTGGAAATCTGAATTACCTTTAACTTAACATTGTCTGAAAGAATTTAAAGGAAAGTTTGTATATTTGCATACCAAAGTGGTTTGAAAACTCCTTGAAGGCTATGACTTTCTCTTAACAAACTAAACACCTAGCATATTATTTTAAACATAGCATTAGGAGTTATGTTTTGCTCTGCTGTTTGAATTGTCATTGATTACTAATGTAAAACCTGTTTTTCAAATTGATTTTTAGCTAAGGTTCAAACAGGAATGTTTCCATTCAATAAACATTGAGCACCTACTATATTCCTCACAGTGCTGGGGTTAAAAATAAATGGCACAAATCCTGCCTTGAGTTCACAGTTCATTGGGGAAGACAGAGAGGTAAACAGATCATTGCAGCTGTCTGTTAACGAAATTGAATTATTTGTAGTTAGGTGGATGGACCTAGAATCTCATGCAGAGTGAAGTAAGTCAGAAAGAGAAAAACAAATACCGTATGCTAACACATATATATGGAATCTAAAAAAAAAAATGGTTCTGATGAACCTAGGGGCAGGACAGGAATAAAGACACAGACGTATAGAATGGACTTGAGGACACGGGGAGAGGGGAAGGGTAAACTGGGATGAAGTGAGAGTGTGGCATGGACTTATAAATACTACCAAATGTAAAATAACTAGTGGGAAGCAGCCGCATAGCACAGGGAGATCAGCCTGGTGCTTTGCAACCACCTAGAGGGGTGGGATAGGGAGGGTGGGAGGGAGACACAAGAGGGAGGAGATATGGGGATATATGTATACGTATAGCTGATTCACTTTGTTATACAGCAGCAACTAACACAACACTGTAAAGCAATTATACTCCAATAAAGATGTTAAAAAAACAAAAAGCTGTAATAGAAGAACAAGTTAGTTCCTCCATTATTCTAATCTACTTGCTTCCCACCCTGAGAGATTTGCTAAAGTGGTCATTCTGAATTTACCACTGGCAGCATCTGTAACTTGCCCTTGAAAGTATTGTACTTTGTCTCTGAAAGAATCTAGTGGATAAGTAACTTACTGAGGGGAGTGGGAGTCATTTTTGCCAACACAGACACAGCCATGGTATTCATGAATTTTTTTGAGACTAATAAATCAGGTGTTGTAGTCTGTGCTTATTTTCCTGCTTAACCGTTCTATGAAACAAATCCTGTTTGGTGAATTTAATCTTATGTAGATGTATCGTTCTTTACTCACCTGATGTAAATTACTTTTCTAAACAAGCTTTATATGCTCTTTTATGCAAGCCAAGCGTGTATGTTTTCTTTAAGCCCCTTAAAACTTGATTAATGCAAGTTCAGAGTAACATTAAAATTAAGTAATCCCTTGGTTCTTCAGAGTGTTTTAATGGAATAATTTGAATATAACAAAATTTGGTAAAAGAAACTTCCCACCACTCACGATCTTGAGGTGTCTACTCTTTGATATGTATGATATTAGACCATCTGCTCTTTCCTCCATTACAGTCAAATATTACATGCTAGTACTTATATATTCAGTAATTTACATTACATTTTTGTCATTTCTTATTAAAATTGCTTTAATATTGTAAAGACTAAATTTTAGGGTATGAGTTAGGTATAAGATTTTTTTTCCTGCAGAGGGTGACTGTAAGGGAGTTGAAAGAGCATAGTACCTCTTGCTTAAGATATGAAGATCAGAGATAAATAAGGCATGTTTTTTGTCTTTAAATAAATGTTCAGTATAACAGGCCTAAATTTAGGCATAGTTTTACAGTCCAGACTCCCTCAGGGAACATTTAAGGTGGCGAGTTTCAGGTTTTTCACTGACTGAGAGTTACTGCTAGTATCTGGTGGGGCTGGATTTCTTAATTTATGAGCTGGTGCTCACTGTCAGTAACATGCCGATAGCAGCTACAGTGAGAAACAGCTATAAAGATGTTATCCCTCTTCTCACAGCTACTTGTCTACAGAGGAATTTGAATTAATTTTTATGTTTAAAAAAAAAAGCTAAGAAAACGGAGATTTTGTGAGTGTTCTTTTTTGAAAGGCTGCAGTCAAAAACTTTTACCCTTTTGTCAATCAAATGGTGTGTCTAATAGCTAGGGTGTCAGTACCCATTTTGAAGTACAATGCCAGTTATTTCCCCTTAGTAGCCTCCTTAAAACCTGTATGTTGTTACGATTTATCCCATGATTTAAATTTTGATCTCTTACTCTTCTTTTTAATGATTTTTGTGAGCATTTAATGCTTGCTCTCTTTTATTCTTTTTGGAAGTAGATGATGATGAGTGTTTGGTTTCAATTGGTGTAAAATGAACAATTGGATTTGATCTTCAACATCCCTTTCAGCTGTTAAAAGTCTATGATTTTTTTCCTTTGTAATCATTTTTCAGCAGAATGCTGGCTTTTTAAAATTTGTATATTGTTGGTATTTTACTTTGATTTAGAAACTTTTACAGTTTTTCTAAGTGAATGAAAATAAGCTGTCTTTATCTTTAGAGGATTTTCCCCCCAAACCCCAGATCCATAATTTGTGTTCCCATAGAACCAGTCATGGACTAAGAACCTTTGTAAATACTATTTTTTTATTTTTAAACATTTACTGAGACATGTAATAGGCCTAGTAAATAGAAATTTGACTTAACAGTTAAATTATTTCAATATATGAATGAAAATTTGAAGATATTTTATTTTACCTTAAGAGAACTGTTTGAATTTTCTTGGGAAAGAATGTATGAAATCAGAAGTAACTTAATGTACTGAAGTAGTTACTGAATCTCTAAACATTAGAAAATTAAAGAGTAAGGTTTAGGACTATAACTTTTTCTGCTGGTTTTGAAATTTCATCCCAAGTTGGGAGTGATTTGAAAAAAGTCAAGATTACTTAGGAATCTTTAGTTGACTCAAAGGACACTTTAAGAGATTAATGAAAGTTTAAATAAAAGGACTGGTTTCTAACAGATAAATTACTTTTGATTTATAACCAGTTTGTGTAAATTCAGGGTTGAAATTAATCAAACGTCTTTCCTAAGCTTATGAACACAATTAGCAGATCTTCAAATTAGATGGTATGTTTCATACACTATATTAAAAGAAAAAAAGAATAAGTTTTCTTGTCTGGGGTATGTTCTCTTTGAAGTAATCTTCCCTAAAAGGAATCTTGATTTTTTAAAAGCTGAACAGTTTAAGATCAATGGGGAATGGAGTGCTGGACAGGAAGTTGTGTACATGTATAAAGCATGCTTATTGCATCAGGACTTATGGTGTTACCTTTTGAATCAGGAATGGATTTTTAAAGACTAGAGTCATCACCAAAAGGGCATGGGCTGTCTTCAAGTATTGAACTCTCTTCCATACATTCTTTTAGTATAGCTCTATCAACTCCAAGCGTAGGGAGTCTAAATGACCGAGGGACCCTTTATTGGTCAGGGTTCTCCAGAGAAAAAGAACCAATAAGAAATCTATCCATATAGTGATATATTATGAGGAATTTGCTCAGGCAGTTACAGAGACTGAGAAGTCCCACTGTCTGCCATCTACAAACTAAAGACCCAGGAAAGCTGGTGTTTTAGATCAGTCTGAAGTCCGGAGAACCAGGGAAGTCAGTGGGTAATTCCCAGTCTGAGGGCAGGGGAAGACTGGACAGTTAGGCAGGGAGGGGTGGGTACGACTTACCATTTCTTCACTATGTTTTATTTGGGCCCTCATTGGATTTGATGATGCCCACCCACATTGTGAAGGGCAATCTGCTTTACTTAGTCTACCCATTCAAATGCTAATCTCATCCAGAAACACCCCTGTAAGCACACCCAGAAATAATGTTTAGCCAAATATCTGAGCATCTTGTGATCTAGTCAAGTTGACATAAAATTAACTGTTATAGATCCATTCCAGTTTGAGATACCTTGTAACTAAGTTCTGCCTCAGCCAAAGATCTACCTCTCCGTAACTTTCTTTCATTTCATTCTAGTTGTGCCCTCCACTACTCCACAGAATATATCTAGTCACTATTCTACACTAAAATTTCAAATGTTTTATGCTATCACTTATATGTGGAATCTAAAATGCAACACAAATGAACGTATCTATGAAACAGACAGACTCACAGACATAGCAAACAGGCTTGTGGTTGCCAGGGGGGAGGCGGGTGGGGGAGGGAAGGATGGGAAGTTTGGGATTAGCAGATGCAAACTATTATGTATAGTACGGGTAAACAACAAGGTCCTACTGTATAGGACAGGGAACTATATTCAGTATCCTGTGATAAACCATAATGGGAACGAATATGAAAAAGAATATATGTATAACTGAATCATTTTGCTATACAGCAGAAATTAATACAACACTATAAATCAACAATACTTCAATGAAATTTTTTTTAAATTTCAAATGTTTGAAAATAGCTATCATGAAATATTGATCCCCTAGACTGAATTTCTTCCACTACTTCAGTGGACTGATTTTCTGACATCTTCAACATTCTGTTTATTATTTTTTATACTATGTTTCTCATGGTAATTCAGACCTGAGGAATGTGAAATCTGGTAGGCCTGTTGTCTATAATACAAATAAAAGTTGGTGCCTCTCTTTTGTTCACCAATCTTTTTGATGTATTCAGTCATCAATGCTTTATCTGTATAGCAGAGCTTCACTTATATTAGACTGTTATCTAAGGATTCTCTTTTCCTCTAGGTTTAGAAATATAGTAAAAATAGCTAACATGTATTTACGATTTACTGTGTGTCAGGCTAATTTCACACTGTTTTACATATATTCATACATTTAGGGAGGTGTGTTATTTGTTATTATGTCTGTGTTTTACAGATGATCCTGTAACATTTAGATGTGTTTGTGCAAGGCAAAGTAGAATTGGTCTATTAAACTCCCTTTGTTAGTTGTTACACTCCTGTCATTGCTGCCTAAGACAGCTTGGGAGTGGGAGGGGAAAGCACTTACATTAATCAACATCAAGCTAAGGCATTCAGAGCTTTGAGTAAACTGAATCTTTGTCTTTGAATATATACTGTTGTATTTCTTGTATGTCGTGTTTGTACAGTTATGTTTTTGGAATTAAATGTAGGAGACCATACTTTTGTACCAATTAAAGTTAGCTTCCCATTCCCACCTGTCTCCGATTCCGATTCTTTCATCTAACGTACTTGCTGACTTACCTAGCTTCAAGTCATCTACAGATTGGAGAAATATAACTTCTATATTTTCACATCACTGAAAAGTTTAGAACAGTCAGGAATTAGGAACCCAGTAATGCATTTAAAAACACCTTTCAGGTGTTCCTCTTATTCTAATACACTTAGTTATAGTAGCATATATTTTCTTGCCTGCAGAAATCTCGTGTTACTATGTAATATTAATAATCATTTTATTTTTAAAATTTATTTATTTATTTTTGGCTGCATCGGGTCTTCATTGCTACACGCGGGCTTTCTCTAGTTGCGGCGAGTGGGGGCTTCTCTTCATTGCGGTGCACGGGCTTCTCATTGTGGTGGCTTCTCTTGTTGCAGAGCACGGGCTCTAGGTGCACAGGCTTCAGTAGTTGAGGCACGCGGTCTCAGTAGTTGTGGCTTGTGGGCTGTAGAGCGCAGGCTCAGTAGTTGTGGAGCACGGGCTTAGTTGCTCCGTGACATGTGAGATCATCCTGGACCAAGGCTTGAACCCGTGTCCCCTGCATTGGTAGGCGGATTCTTAACTACTGCGCCACCAGGGAAATCCCTAATAATGATTTTTAGAGCTCCATATTTCATCCAGCTCCATATTTCATCTCCAAATTTACTTAACTCTGCCACTATATTTCTTGTAGTTTTTCTAATGTGTGATATTTTTGTTGTTGTTATCATTGTTGAGTATAAATAATATCTATACAACCATTCCACAATCTGTAAGTCAAGTGACCTTGTGAAGGAAGGGATTGAATTGTAATATTAACAAAACTGTCTCTTTATGAGCTTCACTCAGTACTAAGACCTCATAGTCATCCTTTTATTTTCTTTTGGGGGCCTGCCCATTCACAGTAAAGCTTATATGTCGGTTGGAATCCATCTTATTCTTCTTTTTGAAGACTGTAACTATTTTTGCCCCACTCTAGTCTTAAACCACCTCTGTCTTTTTATGTATTCCCTCAAAGATCAGTAGTGGTTGGGTCAGAGATGTCATCTCGGGATTCTGGGATAAATTATGTAGGCCTATGTAGATTAGGTATGTGTTTTCCTTAAAATCCCCCTCTTGTGGAGCCTGCGCTTCCACTTAACATTTCTTCCTTAACTTTTCAGATGGAAGGTCAGAATCTTTTAGTGAACGATGAGAAGCAAAGTAGATGTTCTACTGTGTTGTACCTCAATCCCAAATAGCATGTCTCTTGATTGTCATGTTGTAGCTAACAAATGAAAAGCAAAACTTTTTTGTTTGTTGTCTTTGGCATTTTTGTCAATTCACTAGTTAGGTGAGTAAAAGAGTGAAGAGTTGGCAGAGAGGAAAATAGGAGGAGAGGCTATAGATGATCTAGAAATAGACAACAGCCCAATTTATCATTTGTAGGTAATCAGTAATTCAAGCAGTCCACTTTTGGAAAGCGGCTCGTTTGCATTTGGTGGTTTTCCCTGGACCTCTCTTTCTTTAAACAGTGGGGAGACTGAACATGGTTGGTAATCATGTACTTATCAAAGCCTTATGGGTTGCAAAGTCATAGAAAATCCCCAAAAGGAATTTATTGAAAAATTAATGAAAAGATGATGGACAGGACAGACTTTAGGCATTGATCGACCAAGGGGCTCAAATGATCTAGCACTGACAGACATACGTCCTCCCTCCCTCCCTTTTAGATCCTTTCTCAGAGGCTTTCCACATCTCAGATTTAAGTTCAGTAACAGGAAACAAGTCTCTGTTCCAGAGTCACAGCAGATGCCTTGTTGTCACCTATGTATTGGTCTTTCTTGAGTCACATGCACATTACTGAACCCATCATCCTTATGGTCAGGGGAATGTCTGGATATGGGGATGAACCACATTGAGAGTTGGGGAAGGGCAGATCCCCAAACAAAAAGTGAGGCCATTGCTGAGAAATGGGGGAGAAGGATGAGCTGATGTGGCAGACAGCAAATATCCACTATAATGTCTATTGAATTCTGTTTTTATTATATAAATTGGTACATTTGGTGTTGTTTGTATTTTAACCTACAAAAATTTCCATTTCAATCTAATAAACATGAAGACTTAAAGTAGAGACTGTATAGTAGAAGCGTGGCTTTTGAGTTGCAAACAGAGATTTCAGATCCTAGCTCTGTCATGTATCCTTATTGTTGAGAAATTTAAGGGCACCCAATAAATAACACGCTTCTCTCCTGCTTGAATTCTGTGAAGAGAAAAGACAAATATTGGCACATAGGAATAAAAACATTAGTTTTATTACTGACAAAAGCTGAAATGAAAGTTTTTGTGTGACAACAAAGAAGTTCTAATATTGAATCCAGAACTAAACAGTTATTTATCCGCGCCCCACCCCCCGGCACTTTGAACAATAGGCTTTTTTACCTGGGGGTCTGCCCCTAATAACTCAGACCAGAATGGATGAGTCCTGCAGACATCGGGCTCACGAAGAACACAAGGAGGTGGAAGCTATGTATGTCTAGTTGTTCTCCGAAAATCTGTCAAGCAGCTCATTTCACCTCAGTGGTAATGGGTGGGGTAGGAGGTCAGAAATTGTTGAGGAAAATTCCTCTTTGTGGAAACCAGAGGAATGATGACATACATGCCTCCAACACATAGACTAATGAATCTTAATTATTTTATCTCTTCAGTAAATAATAATAATTTATTTTAGGGTTGGTGTGATGTACAGATACCAAGAAATTTGGGGTATGAAAACTCAGAGAGTATCAAATAACCACCCTCTTCAGTTTCTGAAGTTGGGTTATTATAATAATTGATGTGTGAGTGGGAACCCACTTTGCCTAGGAGATGAGTAAAATTAGTATTAATTGGGCAAGCAGAAGGATTTGTGAAGTGGGAGGAAGCAGGCAGTGAAAGAAGATGTCTTACAGAGTTCATAACTATCACATCCTTGTAAATTTAAGCCAAGGCAAGCAAACTTTCCGTCCACTAGCCATCCTCAACCAGCTGGGATAAATTCAGTTTTTAGCCCGTTCTCCTGTCCAGTGGTTCTCACATTGTACTCTCTGAACTAATAACATCAGTATCACCTGAGAATTTGTTAGGAAAGCAAATTCTGGAGCCCACCCTTATCCTACTGAAACCCTGGAAGTGGGGCCCAGCGATCTGTATTTTCACAAGTCCTCTAGGCAATTTTGACGGATATTTAACCACATACCATGATTTGCAAACATCCCCATAACAGTTTCATAGCTGGATATTAGTTGTACTTGCAAGTAATCTTTTCTAGTTCCTCATCATTAAGCATTTATTAAATATGGGATACTTTGGGGAGGGAGAGAGGTTGAATAGGTAAAATAGAGCTTAGGCTTGAATGCCAAACAGATATGAACAATAAGACTGTGTTTTCATCCTATAGGTTTAGATATAGGGGCATGATAACTATTTAAAAGACTAACTGTAGCAGCAAAATGTAGAAGGGATTGTTGTAGGAGATAAGAGAATGAGAGAGAAGCTCTAGGGGGTAGTGATTATAATTTGTGTAGGGGGACTCAAAGATCTGGAAGAAAAGGGGATCTGTAGAAGAGACTTTTCAAAGGAAGAGTTAATTGAACTCAGTTCACTGAAAGCTGGGGTGGACAGAATCAAAGATGATTTAAGATCTCAAGCCCAGATGATTAAGATAATGGTAGTTGGGAAGGGAACTTTCTAATTAGGGAATAAGATGAATCCATTGTTGGGCATGTTAACTTTGAGGTCATACTTTAAAGGACATATATTGAGAAGGAAGAGTTGAGAGCTCATTTTTAGATGGTTTAGAGTAAGAGGAGAACTTGAAAGTACATTTGTCCCTTGGTATTGGCAGGAGATTGGTTCTAGAACAACCCCCACCCCCCACCCCCAGCCCCTACAGGATACCAAAATCTGCAGATGCTCACGTCCCTTACTGTCGGCCCTCTATCTGTGGGTTCCGCGTTTGCAGATTCAACCAAGAATTGTGAAGAAAATTAAAATAATGCATTCATTCATTCTTGAAATGCTTATTGAATGTCTGGCACAGTTTTGGGTTCTCAGGATATAGAAATGGACCAACCCATGCCCTGTACGCAGAACTAGTATTGTAGGTGGAGGGAGACAACAAATAAATAAATAAATGAACAAGATAATTTCAGATAATACTGAGGGCCAGCAAAGAAAATAAAATAGAGTAACAGTAAAGAGTGACTAAGGGGTAGAGAATTTCTTTAGATAGAGGGTCAACGAAGACCTGAGGTGGTGACATGTGACAGAAATCAGTTGAAAAATGTGAAACATGTGAAAGATAGTTTTAGGAAGCCAAAAGTTTCTGGCATCACAGAGTGGCCAAGGAGAGTTGCAGGAAAACATATGAGAAGTTCATTGTGCTTTTTGCCCTTTCGGGACTCTCCCATATGAAAGGTTTGGAGAGACAGGGTAGTGTATTTGAAGGAACATGGGCTTAGAGGCATCCCAACTCATTCATATCAGGCATCTGTGGGCTGTGTAGAAAGCCCTCAGTTTCTCTGAGGCTTATTCTTCGTAGAGTAAGGAGCAATAACACTTCATGGGATTAAATTGTGATGATTAAATGAGAGAATGAATTTAAAGCAACTAACGTAGTGCTCAATGATAACTATTAATAATCCCTAACAGTCATGTGAAATACAGTTTCATTTAATAATGGTGAAAGCTAATGTCTCTTGATATACAATTTTATTTAGAAGTTATACTTTGACCTTTCATCATGCGAAATATTTTAAGGGCATGAAACTACAGTAAAAAATATTTTTGCAATTAAATGATATACTTTGATTAGCTACCTGATGACACTTAGAAAGTATGCTTATATGCACAATATTCTCATATGGATTTTACTAATTGTAAATGTTTTCTTCTTACAGATGTGTACGTCTCATGACTGATAGGAAGAACTAGTCATGGGCCAAAGGTCAAGATACTTCTCTGGGAAATGCTGCTGATGCTCCTTTACAAAGTCATACAATGAGTGTTTGGTTTAAGAAAGATTTTCATATTTAAAAGATTTTCATCTTGGATATATATCAAGTGAAAATTAGAGTCTTTTGGGAAACATTTTCCTCCTGTTAAATTATACTTGTAATGGGCGACATGGCAAACAACTCGGTTGCATATGGTGGCGTAAAAAACTCTTTGAAGGAAGCTAATCATGATGGAGACTTTGGAATTACACTCGCAGAGCTGCGGGCTCTCATGGAGCTCAGGTCTACAGATGCATTACGAAAAATACAGGAAAGCTATGGAGATGTCTATGGAATTTGCGCCAGGTTAAAAACATCTCCCAATGAAGGTGAGTTTCATTACATTCATTTTTAGTACTTTGGCAAGTTCTGTAATTGGCTCATAAATAAGCATGCTTAGATCGTCTCGGCTGTTGTTTGATTATGCCGTATTTTTCGTGGCATTAAAGATTGGTGTAAAGTAACTTTAGATCAAAAACAGTGTTGCAAATTAATTTATATATTTTAAGTTGGTGGGAGGAAGTATTTTGTACTGTCGCACATATTGCTGCTTGTTTACGATAGCATGATTGTCTTTCCACTTGAGCTGGAATCAGACTTGGTAGTTCCCAGGGGATTCAGTGGAACTAAACCCTGCTCACTATCCTTCATTTTGCCAAGCGGCTTAAAATAGCTTTCACTGCCAGTAGCTGACCAAGTTTGTTTTTTTTCTTAACCTAAACTTTAACAATTAGTTCAGAAGGTACCAGAGCAAATGGAGTAGATTAGATGGCAATTTTTAATTTAGCAGACATTTCCTTTGATTAAAAAGTTTTCAGTCTTCGAATTATATTCAGTTTCCCTGTGTTCAAAGAAATCTTTGGTTTCATAATTCTTTTTTTTTTTTTTTTTTTTTTTTTTTGCGGCACGCGGGCCTCTCACCGTTGTGGCCTCTCCCGTTGCGGAGCACAGGCTCTGGATGCACAGGCTCAGCGGCCATGTCCCACGGGCCCAGCCGCTCCGCGGCATGTGGGATCTTCCCGGACCGGGGCACGAACCCGCGTCCCCTGCATCGGCAGGCGGACTCTCAACCACTGCGCCACCAGGGAAGCCCGGTTTCATAATTCTTGATCTGTAGTAAATTTCTTTTTGAAAAACAGAAACGTTTATTATACCTTCATTGCGTTATGGTCTTTGAAATAGTTTGAAGGGATAATCTTTTATTTTATACATTGATCATGTTGAATATAAAAGTAAGGTTAGGAAGTTTCCAAAAGGGATTTCCAAATTGCAAAGGAAGGGGGAAGGATACGTGAGGATGAATGTTTGGTGATTACAATTTATTTTAGTAAGGAAGGGAAATTATTAATGCTAAAGTTTAAAAGATATTAGTATATATTCCAAAGCCAATTCTAGAAAAACTGTGCTTCAGTGTTTTTCTTAACATTTTTCCTGAAACATCTTATGCCATGCCACTACTTGTGATAAATTTTAAGGTAATAGCAAAAAGTTATTTCCAAAGTTGTTAAAGAATTTTAAATCACACTAAAAGATTCTTTAAAACCTTTATGTAATTCTATGTGAATTGCTCATTGTTTTAATGGTAGGTAGTTACTTTAATTTTTCTGAGGTAGCATGGTCTTGAGGAAGCTAATGTCCGTATTCACATATATCCTAAAAGGGCTTCCTCAGATCAGTTGGAGTATATTCTTTTTTCTGTAAAGTCTTCCAGATTGTCTGGATCTTTTCCTCAAGTCAGAACCACTAGAAACATGGACTTCTCAGTTATACATTAAATATGCTGCACCATTTTAAGAGCTGGACCCCTGCTGCTTAAATTCAGTGAATCAGGAACAGACCCGTGGAACTTTTAATAGATGTAATTTGACAGACTTTGGAGTTTGTTCAGTATGCAAATCTACTTTAAAATGTTAGCTAACTTCATATAACTTTAGAGATTTGTACATTAAGTTGCTATTCTCAATTGGTAGATTCATTAATTCAACCATATGTACATACTACATTTAATCTAAAACCTAATTTTGGATGTTTCATGATCACCAAATTGATAGGATATGTTAACATTAAAAACCCTCAATATTTATAACAACATCGTTTGTTCATAAAAACGATATTGGGGCTTCCCTGGCGGTGCAGTGGTTAAGAACCCGCCTGCCCATGCAGGGGACACGGGTTTGAGCCCTGGTCCGGGAAGATCCCACATGCCAGGGAGCAACCAAGCCCGTGCGCCACAACTACTGAGCCCGCGTGCCTAGAGCCCGTGCTCCACAATAAGAGAAGCCACCGCAATGAGAAGTCCACACGCCGCAACAAAGAGTAGCCCCCGCTCACCACAGCTAGAGAAAGCCTGTGCTCAGCAACAAAGACCCAATGCAGCAAAATAAATAAATAATTAATTAATTAAAAAAAACCCGATATTAAACTTCACTTTGAAATCTGCACATATTTGCACTTCCCTCAACCATGTCTTTGTGTTTCCCTGCTGTTAGTTATGAGAAGACAAAACTTCTGATTAACTAAAAACCCTTCCATTTCATTTTTAATGGACATTATTTGTTCATTTTTAATGGACATTATTTCTCTTTAGTTTGCACTGCAGTTTCTTTTGTGTTGTTATTTTGGGCAGTTCTCCTTATATTGATTTTGGTTTAATTAGTGAAGTTTATTAAATTAACGGAAACTTTGTACCTAGTACAGTAGTTTTTAAAATTTAGGGAGGGGATGGTTATGTACCTCTTTTAAGACATGGTGGAAGTTGTGGATAATCTCTAGAAATATTCACTTAACACTCAAAATTTTGCGTGTATTGTTGCTGCTTTGTGCTATTAAACAAGTGTATGCCATTTTCCCTGTCTTTTATTCTTAGAAAATTCTTGCTCATCTTCTTCCTAGTATTGTGAATTTAATTTTTGTCAAAATTTGTACAAACTTTTGTCTTCACTGTTTATATATATATAGTTTGTCATTTTGAAATATTCTTTTAAAGAATGTGAAAAAGCCATTGTAAGCATTATATTTGTGTTTACAGTCATCATAAGAATAAATAAAAACAACAGCAGCTTTCACAGAAATGTTATTTCCAAAGGAATAGTTCTAGTTTAATTTAGAAGTGATTCACTCAGAAGCTAATGAATATTTTGTCACTGATCAACTAGGCAAATGGTAACAAATGACTCATCCCTGGGAATAATCAGCTCGGAGTTTTTATGCCCAAGTAAAATGATCTAGACAATAAGTAGCCTTTTTTTAAGTATAATCTGTTTATAGTCAGGGAAAGTGAGATAACAATGGTTCTTTAAAGTACAGGAATTTTGGTTAAGTAAAACTGAAGTTTATCTGTCCCTTTGGTTCTTTCATTCATTCATTCATTGACACACAGTCTTTCGTCAGATCTATGTTAATGATAGTCATATGTTTTATATACCCCCTAAAAAAAGAATGTGTTGGCAGTTTTAACTGTAAGATAATCGTAAGTGTATAATTAAAATACATCCCAATTTCAGAGATGTTTGTTAATAAAATGTAACAATGTGTGTGTTTTAGAATTGCTGAGATATTGTGTTTATTGGGTATCTCCTATCTTGTTGGCACTTACCTAGGCTCTGGGCATACATCCTGAATAAAACATAACTGCCTGCCTTATTTTTACATGGGGAAGACAAGTTCACAAGACAAATGAGATGTGTAGTGTGTTAGTGATATATGCCTAAGAGAAAAATGAGTAGAGAAGGAAAATCAGAAATATTTGGGATGTAGATATTAGATTGCTCTAAAGTCTGGAGGAACAATTAAAAGATGTTTCTTAAGAACAACAATAATAAGTAATGCTTAGATAACGGTTTTTGTGCCAAGTTGGTAGTTAGTACTTATAAATTTATATCAACTTACTTTATCCTCACAACAACCTTATCCTGTTTTATAGCCAAAGAACCCACAGCACAAAAAGGTTAAGCAACTTAGCTGAAGTCTCACAGCTCATAAGTCCAGAGGAGGGATTCAAACCTAGACAGAGGACATGCTTTTAACTACTGTAGTGTACTTCGTGTTATAAAAGTTCATCTCATTCAGCTTACAAAAGAGAGATTGAGAAAGAAGTACCTGTATTCTCTCGTCACAATAGTATTTTTTTTTTTTGCGGTACGCGGGCCTCTCACTCTTGTGGCCTCTCCCGTTGCGGAGCACAGGCTCCAGACGCGCAGGCTCAGCGGCCATGGCTCACGAGCCCAGCCGCTCCGCAGCATGTGGGATCCTCCCGGACCAGGGCACGAACCCGTGTCCCCTGCATTGGCAGGCGGACTCTCAACCACTGCGCCACCAGGGAAGCCCAACAATAGTTTTTTTGATGGCAGGAATTACATGATGAAAAAAAAAAATGGGGATTTAAGATTCTGTTCGTTAGTTGGTCTTTAAAATATGCCCTCCTCAGGAAGTTGTGTTTGTGTGCTTCCTCATTTGGCTGCTAATTTATTGCTTGTTTTCTAGCAGAGCAGTGCTTTAACTTGATTTTAAGCATACTGTTCGTGTACTGATCAATAGGAAGTGTTTTGAGCCAGATGTAATTTTCATATTAAAAACTTCCTAGTGGTTCTGATTAATTATCTTTACTCTTAAAAGAATTAGAACTGTAAATGTCAAGGTTAACTGGAATGAGATTTATTGCTTCATATTTTTGGTTTTACGTGTTAGCAAGCACCTATCTTATAGTCCTCAGTATCCAAGAATGTACTTTCATGGCAAAATAATCTTCTAATATCCTAACTGGATGAAACTGCCATTACAGTTTTGTTCTTCTGTATCATTATTGTTTCCCTACATTAACCTTCTTATTCCTGTTCTAAACCATATTTCTTGATCTTTTTATTGTTACCCTAGCTTTTGGTATCTTTCCCATTTTAATGTGTTCCTATGTTATCTATATTATATTTTATATTGGATGGTAGAATAGACTCTCTAATAAGATTTACAGAATGCAAATCTCAGCCCTTGGTATCATTTATTATTCATAGTACTGTATCAAGCAAAGGATAAAAATGAATTCATAAAAATTAAAGATAGGTACTGAATGGTACTCTGTAAGAGGCATGACTTTATGGATTTGTAAAGGGCAGGAAAGCAAATGAGACACGAAGCTTTTTAAGTGGTAGTTGCTAAAATTAGGTAGATGAGAACAAAAAAACAAAGGAAATAAGGAAACAGTGGTAGAGAGGAGCAAAAGTAGTATGTGGTAGGAAGCAGGGTAGAGTCAGCAGCAATTGTCCCAGGCTGACTAATGTTTCCATAATGTTTCAGATGGCAGTTTATATTTGCATTTGCTAGTAGTAAGGTTGTTGGTAATGGTGTGCTTTGACCATGTCATCATGATGTAATACAATAAAATTGACATTCACACATGGAAATATATTTTAACTCTGGAAAGAAATCAGCCTTTTGCCCAGGATAAATCATTACTGACTTACAGGCTACTACAAGAACACTGTGATTCCCTGATGTATGTGTTTGGTCATACAGGTTGGTTTTAGGCATTCGACAAGGATTTGCATGGCCATGGTGTGCCAGCCACGTATGTTTTAATACTTGTATACAGTTATGAATGAGGGTTTTCTATTGATGATCCTGTGTGACCTTGTCCTAGAAATTTATTCCTGCTATAATAGAGAATTATATACCCCAATAAAATTTTTTTAAAAATAGAGAATTATACATTTAATTTAAATCCTGCTCAGATTACCAGTTTTCATTGCTTATGAATTTTTTGAAGATAATTGTAACACTACTTCTTCTCAAACCTTGTAGCATATATATTATTTTTTAAAGTTGTACTTGATAGAGCCTGAAGTAACATCGCTTTGTTAGTTTTTTCAAGTTCAGTTTTCTGAGTACAATAGACATATTTCCTTCCCAAAGCATTCTCTTCTGCTTTCATAACACTATACTCTCAAGGTTTGCTTTCTTCCTATCTGGCCCGTTTCATCCGCCTCCTGTGCTTTCCTTTCAGTGTTGGCAGGCCTTGTGTTTCTGTTCACGGTGCACTCTGCATTCTCCCTGGGTGATGCTCTCCACTTCTAAGACTTCACATCTGACTCCGACATCTGTGGCTCCAGTCCAGGCTTTTCTCCCAGGCTTTGGGCCTTTTGAAAGCTCAGTTGCTTTTAGACATCTTCATTTTCTCAGCCTCTCCAAACTTTCCCTTCTGAAAGCATATTTCTTCTTTCCCACTTTGCAGTGAAACTGTCATCCACCTTGCTAGATAGACTTGACTTTGATAGGGTCTTTCACCTGTTCTCACTGACTGGGTCGACAAGATGTGGAAATTCTAACTCCTGTCTCTTAACTCAAGGGTGTCTGCTTCTCTACCTCCCCACCACCCTGCTTGAGGCTGCTGCCTTTCTCTTGCATAATTCAGGTAACAACATACTAACTGGTGTCTTTTCCTGTCTCCCTTCACGCTGCCTGTCACTTTCCTGCTGAAAGTTGGCAGTGGTTTTTCACTGCCCTTAGAAGGAAGTTCAGACTTCTCACTTAGGTTAACAAATTTCTTTGGGGTCTGGCTCCTGTTTACCTCATCTCATCTCATCTCTTTTCCAACTCTCCTCCTCAGTATTTGAGGCATAGCAAAAATTTCAGTTTTCTTAAACACTATTGTGCCAAGCTCACTCTTGTTTCTGGTCCTGTTACATGCTGATCTTTTCACCTAAAACACTCTACCTCACCCTTCCTGTGACTATCTCTCTTAATCGTTCCTGAGGTCTCAAGTTTGGTATCTTAGAACTCCCTTGTCCACCCCAACCCCGTAAATTTGGATTCCAGTTCCCTTTGCTGGCTTCCATTAACAGCCTCACCACCGCCGTAATGTGTAACACACGGGCTTGTGATTAACTGATTACTTGTCAAGTCTGCCCCACCAAACTGTGAGTTCCTTGAAGGCAAGTGCCAGAGAAAGGCATCCTGTCTGACTCATTTCCCTTTGTATGTTTATGCCCATCACAGTATCTGGCCCATGGTTGGCATTCAGGAACTAAGCCTAAGTTTGAATTTAGACAGTGATTCATTTAAATTTGAGGGCAGTCTCCTTTTCTTTTGAAATTGAAAATATGATGAGGGTATTAGTCTTTTTTTCAAGATGAATGAACACAAATTTTCACGTATTTTCTTGATCTGTGTGTTTTCCTGAGGCCCTCACTTAAAGAATGCAGGCTGGCTGCTGCCACCACTACCACTACTGCACACACACACACGCACACACGCACACACACAAATACTGACATAATTTCAAGTGCAGGATTTGATAAGATTAGGATGTGCTGTGTAATAGCCATGATTTTCAGTTAAATCCACCTGCTTTCTATATTCCATTACTCTCCCTCTTCATTTTCTAAAATTGAGACATGTTTTTATTAGCCCCAGCAGTTGGAATGCTACATTTTTTTTGGTAAAACATCAAGCTATTGATAGAATTTGCATTTTATTCCATAATCTATCCCTTTCACATATAAAGACAGTATTCTTGAGCCATTATCTATTCATAGAATGGTAGATCCAGACCCCAAAAGCATATATTCTGAACTGGTTTTCTTTTTTCTCTTTGTCAAGCTAACTGGGCCATAATGAGATCAATGCCCTTGGCCTTATTGCTGCTACACTACAATCAGCGGAGCCAACAGGACTAGGCAGAAGACTCTCAGTATATTTATTCATAAGTTATTCTAAATGATTTGATATCATATCTCCTCTCTTTTTAAAACTAGCACCATGTAGTCTCATTACCAGTTCCAACTGCTTACCTTTCTCTTCCCCACAAACTTTGCTTTCTCCCCCCTCACAGTCGAGCCTCTTCCTACACCTATAATAGGCTAACACCCACACCCTGGATTCCATTTACTCTGGCTTCTTCAAAGGCTTTGCTCTAGATTAACCAGCCTGTCTCTCCTGTATCACCAGTGTGGTCTTCTCTAGTTGGTCATTTCCATTGCTAAATAACTTGCCTTAATATCTGTCACTCATCTTTAAAAAGCAAAACGGGTTTTATTCACCCATTTTAATTCACCTTTACTGCTTTATTTTACTTTCACTGCTTTGTTTCTTTCCATTGCATCACACCCCTAGAAGAAGTTTCTGTACTCACTGTTTCCACTTAACTAATTCCCATTATCTATCTGATTCTTTTTAATCAGACTTTCTTCCATACCTCCACTGGAAGATTCCTTATCAAGGCCATTCCTTATCAACTGGCCATCTAGTGAAAGCCAGTTATCCATTCTCTGTCTTCATTTTACTCCACTTTTGAAACACCATTTGATATAATCAGCCACATCATCTTTTTTAAAACTCCCTTTCTGTAGTACTGCATGAATCTATTTGTAAGTGCGTGTGTGTATCCCCTTTTCTTCTCAGTTTCCTTTGGTGTTTTAAGAACCCTAGCTGATCTTCAAATCAAATGTTGGAGTGCTCCAAGGCTCTCGCCTCAGCCCTGCTTTCTTCTTGTCAACTTACTTTAGCTTTCTAGAAGCTCTCATTAGGCCCATGGCTCCAGAATCATCTGTATATTGAGGACTCTCTGGCTCGGATCTCTCTGTGAGTTCTGAATGTGGATAACCGGCTGTCTACTAGACATTTCCGCTTTTTAATGGGCATCTCATGTTTAAATCGATAAAGCAAAACCATTAACTCCTGCCTCCCTTTTTCCACCCAAGTCTGCAGTTCCCAAAGCCTGCCCTATCTTGGTAAATGTCTCTATCATCTATCCACGTGAGTGCATGGACAAGAAAGAATCTAGGTATCATTCTTTATCCTTCTTTTTTTCTTTTATCCACATCTAGTCCTTCAGCAAGTTCTGTCTGATCTCCTTACAAGATACCTGGCAGATTCAGTGACTCGGCCTCCATTTCTTTCTTTTTTTTTTTAATTAATTAATGTATTTATTTATTTGGCTGCTTTGGGTCTTTATTGCTGTGCGCAGGCTTTCTCTATTTGCGGCGAGTGGGGGCTACTCTCTTTTTTTTTTTTTCTTTTTTTGCGGTACACGGGCCTCTCACTGTTGTGGCCTCTCCCGTTGCGGAGCACAGGCTCCGGACGTGCGGGCTTAGCAGCCATGGCTCATGGGCCTAGCCGCTCCGCGGCATGTGGGATATTCCCGGACCGGGGCACGAACCCGTGTCCCCTGCATCGGCAGGCGGACTCTCAACCACTGCGCCACCAGGGAAGCCCCGGGGGCTACTCTTCGTTGCGGTGCACGAGCTTCTCATTGTGGTGACTTCTCTTGTTGTGGAGCACGGGCTCTAGGCTCATGGGCTTCAGTAGTTGTGGCACGCAGGCTCTAGAGCGCAGGCTCAGCAGCTGTGGCGCACGGGCTTAGTTGCTCTTCGGCACATTGGGATCTTCCTGGACCAGAGCTCAAACCCATGTCCCCTGCATTGGCAGGCGGATTCTTAACCACTGTGCCACCAGGGAAGTCCTCTGCCTCCATTTCTGAACCCAGATGCAAACTACCACCATCTCTTACTTTGTACTTCAGCGGCCTCCCAGCTGGTCTTTTCCTCCACTCTCCAACTCTTCAATTTCTCCTTCAAACAATTTAAATGAAATTATTTATCATTACCCTGCTATAAAGCCTTCTAGTGGTTTCCAATGCACTTAGAATAAATGCCAGTCCTCTCTTCATACTATTTTAATTGTCTCTTTATTTGTCTTCCTCCAGTATAATATAAGCTTGCTGAATGTAAGACTTGTTTTGTTCACACTGGCTTTTTAGCAAGTAGAACAGTACCTGGAAGTAGCAGATATTCAGTATCAGGAGTCGGGGGAGGGGGGACAGACTGCTGCAGAACTCTGAACTTCATTATATTTAGATTATGTGAGTTTATTATTTTACATGAATAGAAATCAGCTGTCCCTGAAATGGAGTTAAAACCTATAGTGTTTAGTTTGTAACTTGTCTTTCTTCCTACTTACCTCAACTAACTGTTGCCCTGTAGTTTATGGTTTATAAACTTTGTACCTTCTCCTTTGGTCCTCCCAAACTATCTGAGTTATACCAATAAATATTAATGCCCGCCCAACCCCAAAGGGTGACTTGCACAAGATTTCAGTAGGTGAATTGGAGCCTAGGTTTTCTAATTCCTAAACCAGACAGCTTCAGTGGTGCAGTGACCTAGGTGTGTGCTTGTATATGTGGTGGTAGCATAGGAAGAATTACGATAACCTTTGCATCAGCTGCTTTTCTTTCCTTATTCCCTCCAAGATACGTTTTTAAGCGATCTTTAGCTTCACGGCTGTTCTTTTCAGCATTAACAAAATATTGGCCCCTGTTATAACCAGTATAAAAGTTAAGCTTTAGTCAACTATTTTTATAGTTGCAGTGGTGATATTTAAAACTGAGGTGTTTGTTATATGTAGTTAATGGTAGACTCTATTAAGGGTGAGTTAAACTGATGGAACCAGTATCTTCAAACATATTTCTTAGAAAGAATTGGAGACTGACACAGGGATAACAATCTTTTATTTTTGCTGTAAGGGCATTAAAATATAAGACAGAACAAACCTACCCACTGTCTAATATCATCCTTTAATAAAAGAAAGGGTATTTTATTTGAAAAGCAGTAAGCACATAATTTCAGAACATCTCAAAGTATAGTTCTTTAAAACAAATACATTCTGTTTCGTGGAAAACCTCACTACATCAATTCCCTTATCCCCCGATTAAACCACAGACTGCTGTTAACTGTTTGCAGCTAGGATTGATGAGGGCATTGCTCTTGCCTGAAGAAACTGTGTGGATTCTAAGTTATAATTTGCAAGTTTCCTCTCATATTGTGTTTCCTGCTAGTCACAGTCAGTGCAGTCCTTCACTGCCTTTCTACCATTGACTCTGACTCAAAGCCTAGAGCTCTGTGGAAGCTTTCAATTGATGACTTTTGTCATCAGAAATCTAAGATGCTTTTTGAACTGCCTAGTGTGGACCTGACTGTGCTACAGTTGCTTGTGAAAACATTCTCTGGAAGCTTTTTGGTGTCTTTAACAAGTAAATAAGTAATTAATAAATAAAAAACCAAAGTAAATAATTACTTTAAGATCTGTATATTCATCTCTCATTGTTTGTTCTAATAATGAACTTCCTTTGTTTTCTCTCTCCTACTCTTTGCCCGCCTCTGCATCCAGAGTAATAGCTAAAACACTTAAAGCCGAGAGCCTTATAGTGATCTGCTGTTTTCCTGTCTTTTTCCTGTGCTGTTCTCTTAGAATGAATTCTTGCCAGAAAATAGAGTTGAGGTTAAATTGATTATAAATTTAAATTTATAATGATAAATTAAAAGTCATGTCATCCTGGTATCTCTGTCCTCTTCTTCAGTGTTCTTTTCCTTTTTTAAAAATATTTATTTATTTATTTTTGGCTGCGTTGGGTCTTTGCTGCTCCACGCGGGCTTTTCTCTAGTTGTGGCAAGTGGGGGCTGCTCTTTGTTGCGGTGCACAGGCTTCTCACTGCGATGGCTGCTCTTGCTGCAGAGCAGGGCTCTAGGCACGCAGGCTTCAGTAGTTGTGGCACATGGGCTCAGTAGCTGTGTCACGTGGGCTCAGTAGTTGTGGCTCGTGGGCTCTAGAGTGCAGGCTCAGTAGTTGTGGCACACAGGCTTAGTTGCTCCGTGGCATGTGGGATCTTCCCAGACCACGGCTCGAATGTGTGTCCCCTGCATTGGCAGGCGGATTCTTAAGCACTGCGCCACCAGGGAAGTCCCTTCTTCAGTGTTCTTAAACTAAGGGAAAATGTCATTTGTCACTGCTGCCTGTGTTTTCATACTCCCACAGTAATGTAAATATGTACATACTTTGCATTAGCTAGTTGGGATATATCTAGGCTCGACAGGATCAGCAGGATTAAATTAGAGAAGGACTTGCTTGGTAGGGTGAAGGAAAGGCAAATATGATCATCCAGCTCTCTCTTAACCTTTTGCTTCACGGCTTTCTAATTCCATGCTCCAGGCAATAAATAGTATGTCCTACAAGGTACCTTTTCCTTTACAGTGATGGTCAGTCAATAGCACTACCTGTTTCTTTAACTGGAAATAAATCCTAAAAAGTAAACTTGAAGGAAAGGTCATCCTAAGTCTCCTGTTTTTTTGTGACTTGCAAATCTTTTATCAATTGAAGTATAATAGACCTGGTTTTGTTTGTTTGTTTGTTTTTGTTTTTGATTTTTTGGACCATGCCACGCCTTACAGGATCTTAGTTCCCCAACCAGAGATTGAACCTGGGCCCTAGCAGTGAAAGTCCTAACCACTGGACCACCAGGGAATTCCCTATAACGGACCTTTTAGAATAGAAGTTTTAGAGCTTATAGTGGATGAACTTTTCATTGTTCTTCAGCAAATAAGAATGAAAATAAAAGACTTTCACTTATTAAGTTAACCAAGATGCAATAAGTAAATCAAATAAATATCTTTATATACTTCCCCACTTTTGGAGGAAAAATATCATAAGTAAAGGTCAGGGAAATGTTTAATTCCAATATAAAACCATCCAACTCATATATCATTTCTGGTCTCTAGCAGTCTGTAAGGTGGTGTAAGACAGTATGATCAAAACCCAGCAGTTTGGAAAAGTGGAAATTCTTAGTTCAACCTTACGTCATCTACTTAAAATGTTCTCTTAAAGCATTGCACATGTTTTTTGGTGATTTAAATTATGTACACTTAGTCTAACTCATGAGAATAAACCATTTTGATAGGGTCTTAGGAATTGTGTCTAAATGTAACGAATCTAAAGTGTAGAGAACGTATGTGTTTTGAATAAAATATTTTCATTTGTAAGTAGTAAAACTGTTCACTTAAATTTATTTCTTTTTATTAGGTTTAAGTGGAAACCCTGCAGATATAGAGAGAAGAGAAGCTGTATTTGGAAAGAATTTTATACCTCCTAAAAAGCCAAAAACCTTTCTTCAATTAGTATGGGAAGCATTACAAGATGTCACTTTAATTATATTAGAAATTGCAGCCATAGTATCATTGGGCCTTTCTTTTTATCAACCTCCAGAAGGGGATAATGCACGTAAGTAAATTGGGCGGGGGAGGGAAGACTCTTATGTGTGATGCTAAGTTCAGTGCACTTGCTTACTTAATACATAATAACAATAGCAGGGCAGCTTTTATTAACTGCTTAGTACTGGATATCATTCTAATAGTGCTTTTAATAGTTCTTTAAATATATTACCTCAGGTAATTTTCCCAGTAACCTTATAAGATAGACAGTGTCACCTCCATTTTACAAGTGAGACACAGAGGTTAAGTAACCTACCCAAGTATGCATACGCTGTGTCTGGCAAAGCACTAAGCCATATATATGATGTGTTATGTGTCGTCATGATTTTTAAGTTCTTTAGAACACTATTGTGAAGTAATTAGTTTTTAATTTGGTTTTTTTTTTAATCTTTTGGAAAATCATTATGAAAGCAAAAATTTATTCTTTTCCCTAATCCATTACTTTTCAGGTTCTTAAAATGTTATGTATATTTTGTTATATACATGATTTGGATAATTTCCTTGCCATCTTAGAAATGTTTATGCTACAAAGTATTCTGACCAGTGGAAAAATATAGAATGGTAACTCTGCTTTAACTGCACATGATTTTGTGTTTCTCTCATCTTTCTATGTCCTTCATTTCTCTCTTTTTTCCTTTATTTTTTTTTCTTTTGCTGCATTGGATCTTCGTTGCTGTGTGCAGGCTTTCTCTAGTTGCATCGAGCAGGGGCTACTCTTTGTTGTGGTGCGCAGGCTTCTCATTGCCGTGGCCTCTCTTGTTGTGGAGCATGGGCTCTAGGGTGCGCAGACTTCAGTAGTTGTGGCATGTGGGCTCTAGAGCTCAGGCTCAGTAGTTGTGGCGCACCAGCTTAGTTGCTCCGTGGCATATGGGATCTTCCTGGCAGGGATTGAACCCATGTCCCCTGCATTGGCAGGCAGATTCTTAACCACTGTGCCACCAGGGAAGTACTCCTTCATTTCTCTTTTAAATTTCTTCTTCTTTTCCCTTAAAACAAATTATTTAAAATGGATATTTCCAACATTCCATTCTATAACTGCCTGGAGATCTAGCTTGGGTTTTGGTCACTATATTTAAGAAGCTATAGAGTGAACCATTAGTATTTTATATATCAGAAGAGTGATTCACCAAAATATTTTTGTTTGTGAAAGCTTCATTCTTCTGCCTTTCAAGTTATTAAGAGTTTAATAAATATTTGCTAACTCTAAAAGTTGGCTTAGGTAATCATTTAAAGTAATTCTTTCAAAGGTATGCCTAGAACCTATGTGAGAGGGAACTTTTGGCGGGGGCGGGCGGGAGGAGGTAGTGGGTCACAGCATAAGCGAGCGGATCTGAGGCTGAAGTCTGTGGAGATCAGGATTCTCAGAGGGCACTGTTGACATTTTTCACCGGAACATTCATTGTCACCTTGGCAACCAAGAGTATCTCCAGTGGTAGCCAGGTATCCTATGGTGGTGGTGGGGGGGCAAAATTGCCTGCAGTTGAGAATCACTGATGTATATAAGAAAGAATTTAGGCAATATTCTTATCAGTATTGAGCCAAATTATTTTTTAAACTTTTATTTATTAAATAAGCGGTACGTGTTTTGCTGTTGAAAAATTAGGGGGGGGAAATGACAATTCAAAGGAAATCATATTTACTGAAAATCCCACATTTTAGAGCTTATCATTTTGATATCCTCTGAGATTTCTTAAATGTTTTTGTGTATGTGTCTGTGGTGCTCATGTATATGTATGTGTGCACAAGTGGGTAGGTGTGAGGATGTGTAAGTGTGTGTGTCTTTTCATCTGGAAAGGGAGGTGATACCATGTTTAGCAACATGAAGTTAAATTCTTTACTGCTTGGTTTATCCAACTGTCATAGAATACTGGGAATTGGTGCTCTAGACTTGAGTGCGTTAGCAGATGATTAAAAACTTCTTACTTTTAACATTTTTTCCCAAAACTATAAGAAAACTGAAGAAAAATATTTTCAGTGGGAGTAGGTTTTTTTTAACTAATGGGATCTGGGCAAATCTTGGAATTCAGACTGCTTCATTTGTAGGATACAGTGACAGGCCCTTTTTTATATTTGCTTAAGGAGATAACTGGTATTAGATCCAACTGAGAAGATAATCTAGAGTTGTTGGTATCTTAAGGCCCTTTAAAGAGACTGAAAATCTACCAGAAGGTGTTAATAAACCATATAAAGGTATTTTTGCTCCATGGTAAAAGTTTAGTGTTTGCACTTTTTAAAAAACCACTTATTAGTATATTTCATGTATCTTTTCATCATGTTACATTTAACACTAAGAAGTGGATACTTGCTTAAAAGGAAATCCATTAATTGTAAATCTATAGTCATAGAAATCCAAATTATCAAAATTTCTTACTAGTACTATTCAGTGCGAAAATAAGCACTATAACCCACATAAATCTATAGTCACTGTATACAACTAGTGGTTCTCAAACTCTTTGGTCTCAGAACCCTTTTACACTCTCTAAGTATTGAGAACTCCAAAGAGGTTTTGATTATGTGAGTTATGTCTGTAGGTATTTACTGTATTCTAAATTAAAACTGAGAAATTTAAAAATATTTATCAGTGCATTTAAAAATAATAAATATTATAATATATAATTATAATTACTGTAATTATTAATGAAGTTTGAAATGAAATAATGAATAGTAGTGGTGTTTGTAACGTCATTGTATCTCATTGAGGTCTGGGTTAATTGAAGATAACTGGATTCTCATCTGCTTCTGCATTCATTTTGTTGTATTTAGCACATGTAATGTAGTCTTTGGAAAGTTTCACTATACATTCATGAAATATGAGGCAAAATAGCATCTTAGTGTTATTCTAAAAACAGTTTTGACCTCGAGGATCCCCCTGGAGTTCTTAAACAACACTTTGAGAACCGCTTTTTTATGCTATTAATATATGTACACTTGATATACCACCCAAGAATCACGTAGGGGATTTTAGAATGGCATATTTGCCCTGTGGTGTAGAGAGCATAGGCTGAATTCAGATGGTGTGTACCTCTCAGGTGAATATATTTACAAGGGAGCGCCTTTAGTAAAAATCGATTTTTATTGTTGTATTTACACTTGGACTTTACTGAAAACATTATTAAAATACTTTTTTTTTTCTCCCATGTATAACTGGTAAACTACAGTCCTTTCCTAACTTTGATTTTGAGATTACTTTTTTTCTTCCCTGCAGCTTTCTTAAAAATTTGTAATGGTCATCAGTAGGAAAAAGATTCAGTTTCTAGAAATACTTTAATACTGTCTATTTCAAGATCATTCTAAGTTTATCTGTGTAATATAAAGTAGAACTATATATGAAATGAAATATGTTACTAACTTGTTTCACACTCTTTTGAAATATTCAGTAGTTATAAATACATATGCATGTGAGATTTAAAGCTGAAAATTAAATAATTGTCTCACAATTCCTTTCCCTTAACCTCTGTTGCATTGTCGTTAAACTTTTTTTCTATAAAGAAAAGATATGAGCATATGTCTCCAAATGATGCATTTATGAATTATATGTATTTAAAGTTATTTATACTGTGAGCATTTTAAAACATATACATAAATAGAAATTAAAGATTAAAAAGGTGAACGTTTAAATTTTTGATTTTTAGTAGCCTTAAAACATCATTATTGGGCTTCCCTGGTGGCGCAGTGGTTGAGAATCTGCCTGCTAATGCAGGGGACACGGGTTCGAGCCCTGGTCTGGGAACATCCCACATGCTGCGGAGAACTAAGCCCGTGAGCCACGACTACTGAGCCTGCGCGTCTGGAGCCTGTGCCCCCGCAACAAGAGAGGCCGCGCACCGCGATGAAGAGTGGCCCCCGCTTGCCGCAACTAGAGAAAGCCCTTGCACAGAAACGAAGACCCAACACAGCCAAAAATAAATAAATAAATAAAATGAAATAAAAGCATCATTATTAATAGCATGATTAAATATACATTATTATAGTTTATAATCTTGATTTAGCCTGATTTGGGTCTAAGTTTGTTTTCTTTCAGAACTTGGTTTTAATATCTGTCATAGCTGGAAAAAACTCAACATTAGGTAAATCCAAGTGGAAGATTTTAGTGTACTCACTAAATCATGATACTTATTTTCACTTCCATCCACCAGTTATGTAAAAGTTTTTCTTGAAATACGACTGGTAAATTTCATCTTCTGATATGAGTCTGTCATTCACTATTAAAAAGTATTGCTTTTTTTTTTTTTCAATCTGCAGTAAGGGAATCCCCTGCCATCACTTGATTTTAATTTAATATATTTTTAATTGTATTTTATTTTATTTTTTGGCCATACGGTGCAAGCATGCGGGATCTTAGTTCCCTGACCAGGGATCAGACCCACACCCCCTACAGTGAAAGTGCAGAGTCTTAACCACTGAACCACCAGGGAAGTCCCAAGTATTGCATTTTTATGTTTTTAACCAGTAAGACCACTGTAGAGCTTTATTTGGAAGATAATATTTTAGCACTGCCTCAAGGTTGGTGAAAGTGGTCAATATAGTATTTCAACCTTCATCTGTTCTTGAGTTCAGACTTGCTTTATGTAATTCAGAGAGCAAATCTCTGATATTCTGGGCAGGGGAAAAGGTAAGGGGAAGCTGTCTTTACAGCTTCTACTATTTAAAATAATGTAAACCATAGATTCACTTAATTGGTTATTGTATGCAGTGATACATAGTTATTTCTTCAGCTTGAAAATAAATAAAATAGAAGTTTTAGTATTTGGATGGCGGGGCCAGCACTCTCAGTAGATCATCTAGCCATCTCCTTTGGAGAACATGCTTTATACCCACTGGTGGCTGAATCCTGCTGATCTTCACACGGATATTTTTTGTGATTGTTCACATCATGCCCATTTGGTGGGGATGGTGATTGTTCCATTTCACGCAAATTGATTTTTCTCCAGCTTCTGTCTTCTCTCCCTTTATCTGTCCCACATACCTCTCCTTGATTCATCTTTATTCAGAACCCTTGCACCTCAAGTCCTCTCTTCAGTTCATGCTCACTCTTCTGGAATATGCTTTAATCATTTCTAGTGTCATTGGTTTACTCATTATTTTCTTGTGAATAATCCATTTCCTGTTCTGCATTTCCTAAGAGAACCATTGACTTTCAGAGATTTTAGCTCAACACTCAGTAAGAAAGAACTTTACATAGGAACAAAGAACATACTCCTTCATGTGAATTTAAAAATAACCAAAGTAAGCTTTCAAAAAACAGTTCACCTTTACTACATGTATATCCTTTCTATTTTGTTCTCTTTCATTTTTCAAAACTCTGGTCATGAGCCACTGAATTGATTTTATTTTCTTTATTTTAAAAACAACTTTATTGGAGTATAATTGCTTTACAGTGGTGTGTTAGTTTCTGCTTTATAACGAATTGAATAAGCTATACATATACTTTATCCCCATATCTCCTCCCTCTTGCATCTCCCTCCCACCCCCCTAAGTGGTCACGAAACACCGAGCTGACCTCCCTGTGCTATGCGGCTGCTTCCCACTAGCTATCTGTTTTACATTTGGTAGTGTATATATGTCCATGCCACTCTCTCACTTCGTCCCAGATTACCCTTTCCCCTCCCCGTGTCCTCAAGTCCATTCTCTACGTCTGCGTCTTTATTCCTGTCCTGCACCTAGGTTCATCAGAACCATTTTTTTAGATTCCATATATATGTCTTAGCATACGGTATTTGTTTTTCTCTTTCTGGTTTACTTTACTCTGTATGACAGACTCTAGTTCCATCCACCTCACTACAAATAACTCAATTTTATTTCTTTTTCTGACAGTAATACTTCATATGTGCCACAGCTTCTTTATCCATTCATCTGTCAATGGACACAGGTTGCTTCCATTTCCTGGCTATTGTAAATAAAGCTGCAGTAAACATTGTGGTACATGACTCTTTGGAATTATGGTTTTCTCAGGGTACATGCCCAGTAGTGGGATTGCTGGGTAGTATGGTAGTTCTATTTTTAGTTTTTTAAGGAACCTCCTTACTGTTCTCCATAGTGGCTGTATCAGTTTACATTCCCACCAGCAGTGTAAGAGGGTTCCCCTTTCTCCACACCCTCTCCATCATTTATTGTTCGTAGATTTTTTGATGATGGCCATTCTGACTGGTGTGAGGTGATACCTCACTGTAGTTTTTATTTGCATTTCTGTAATGATTACTGATGTTGAGCATCCTTTCATGTGTTTGTTGGCAATCTGTGTATCTTCTTTGGAGAAATGTCTCTTTAGGTCTTCTGCCCATTTTTGGATTGGGTTGTTTGTGTTTTTGATATTGAGCTGCATGAGATGCTTATAAACTTTGGAGATTAATCCTTTGTCAGTTGCTTTATTTGCAAATATTTTCTCCCATTCTGAGGGTTGTCTTTTTGTCTTGTTTATTGTTTCCTTTGCTGTGCAAAAGCTTTTAAGTTTCATTAGATCCCATTTCTTTATTTTTGTTTTTATTTCCATTTCTCTAGGAGGTGGGTCAAAAAGGATCTTGCTGTGATTTATGTCATAGAGTGTTCTGCCTATGTTTTCCTCTGAGAGTTTCATAGTGTCTGGCCTTACGTTTAGGTCTTTAATGCATTTTGAGTTTATTTTTGAGTATGGTGTTAGGGAATGTTCTAATTTCATTCTTTTACATGTAGCTGTCCAGTTTTCCCAGCACCACTTATTGAAGAGGCTGCCTTTTCTCCATTGTATATTCTTGCCTCCTTTATCAAAGATAAGGTGACCATATGTGCGTGGGTTTATCACTGGGCTTTCTGTCCTGTTCCATTGATCTATATTTCTGTCTTTGTGCCAGTACCATCCTGTCTTGATTACTGTAGCTTTGTAGTATAGTCTGAAGTCAAGGAGCCTGATTCCTCCAGCTCCGTTTTTCTTTCTCAAGATTGCTTTGGCTATTCGGGGTCTTTTTTGTTTCCATACAAGTTGTGAAATTTTTTCTTCTAGTTCTGTCAAAAATGCCATTGGTAATTTGATAGGGATTGCATTGAATCTGTAGATTGCATTGGGTAGTAGAGTGATTTTCACAATGTTGATTCTTCCAATCCAAGAACATGGTATATCTCTCCATCTGTTTGTATCATCCTTAATTGCTTTCATCAGTATCTTATAGTTTTCTGCATACAGGTCTTTTGTCTCCTAAGGTAAGTTTATTCCTAGGTATTTATTCTTTTTGTTGCGATGGTAAATGGGAGTGTTTCCTTAATTTCTCTTTCAGATTTTTCATCATTAGTGAATAGGAATGCAATAGATTTCTGTGCATTAATTTTGTATCCTGCTACTCTACCAAATTCATTGATTAGCTCTAGTAGTTTTCTGGTAGCATCTTTAGGATTCTCTGTGTATAGTATCATGTCATCTGCAAACAGTGACAGCTTAACTTCTTTTCCGATTTGGATTCCTTTTATTTCTTTTTCTTCTTTGATTGCTGTGGCTAGAACTTCCAAAACTATGTTGAATAAGTGGTGAGAGTGGACAACCTTGTCTTGTTCCTGATCTTAGAGGAAATGGTTTCAGTTTTTCACCATTGAGAACAATGTTGGCTGTGGGTTTGTCATATACGGCCTTTATTATGATGCGGTAAGTTCCCTCTGTTCCTACTTTCTGGAGGGTTTTTATCATAAATCGGTGTTGAATTTTGTCGAAAGCTTTTTCTGCATCTATTGAGATGGTCATATGGTTTTTCTCCTTCAATTTGTTAATATGGTTTATCACATTGACTGATTTGCGTATATTGAAGAATCCTTGCATTCCTGGGATAAACCCCACTTGATCATGGTGTATGATCCTTTTAATGTGCTGTTGGATTCTGTTTGCTAGTATTTTGTTGAGGATTTTTGCATCTATGTTCATCAATGATACTGGCCTGTACTTTTTTTTCTTTGTGACATATTTGTCTGGTTTTGGTATCAGGGTGATGGTGGCCTTGTAGAATGAGATTGGGAGTGTTCCTCCCTCTGCTGTGTTTTGGAAGAGTTTGAGAAATACAGGTGTTAGCTCTTCTCTAAATGTTTGATAGAATTTGCCTGTGAAGCCATCTGGTCCTGGGCTTTTGTTTGTTGGAAGATTTTTAACCACAGTGTCAATTTCAGTGCTTGTGATTGGTCTGTTTATATTTTCTGTTTCTTCCTGGTTCAGTCTCAGAAGGTTGTGCTTTTCTAAGAATTTGTCCATTTCTTCCAGCTTGTCCATTTTATTGGCATATAGTTGCTTGTAATAATCTCCCATGATCCTTTGTATTTCTGCAGTGTCAGTTGTTACTTCTCCTTTTTCATTTCTAATTCTATTGATTTGAGTCTTCTCCGTTTTTTCCTTGATAAGTCCGGCTAATGGTTTATCAATTATGTTTATCTTCTCAAAGAACCAGGCTTTAGTTTTATTGATCTTTGCTATTGTTTCCTTCATTTCTTTTTCATTTATTTCTGATCTGATCTTTATGATCTGATCTTTATGTTCTTTATGATTTCTGATAACTTTGGGGGGGTTTTGTTCTTTTCTCTAATTGCTTTAGGTGTAAGGTTATGTTGTTTATTTGAGATGTTTCATGTTTCTTGAGGTAGGATTCTGTTGCTATAAACTTACCTCTTTGAACTGCTTTTGTTGCATCCCATAGGTTTTGAGTCGTTGTGTTTTCATTGTCATTTGTTTCTAGGTATTTTTTGATTTTCTTTTTGATTTCTTCAGTGATCTATTGGTTATTTAGTAGTGTATTGTTTAGCCTCCATGTGTTCGTTATTTTACAGATTTTTTTCCTGTAATTGATATCTAGTCTCATAGCGTTGTGGTTGGAAAAGATACTTGATACGATTTCTATTTTCTTAAATTTACCAAGGCTTGATTTGTGACCCAACATATGATCTATCCTGGAGAATGTCCCATGAGCACTTGAGAAGAAAGTGTATTCTGTTGTTTTTGGATGGAATGTCCTATAAATATCAATTAAGTCTATCTTGCTTAATGTATCATTTAAAGCTTGTGTTTCCTTTTTTAGTTCATTTTGGATGTTCTGTCAATTGGTGGAAGTGGGGTGTTGAAGTCCTCTACTACGATTGTGTTACTGTCAGTTTCCCCTTTTATGGCTGTTAGCATTTGCCTTATGTACTGAGATGCTCCTATGTTTGGTGCATACATATTTACAATTGTTATATCATTCTCTTTGATTGATCCTTTGATCATTATGTAGTGTCCTTCTTTGTCTGTTGTAATAGTCTTTATTTTAAAGTCTATTTTGTCTGATATGAGAATTACTACTCCAGTTTTCTTATGGTTTCCATTTGCATGGAATATCTTTTTCCATCCCCTCACTTTCAGTCTGTATGTGTCCCTAGGTCTGAAGTGGGTCTCTTGTAGACAGCATATACATGGGTCTTGTTTTTGTATCTAATCAGCCAGTCTGTGTCTTTTGGTGGGAGCATTTAATCCATTTACGTTTAAGGTAGTTATTGATATGTATGTTCCTACTACCATTTTCTTAATTGTTTTCGGCTTATCATTGTAAGTCTTTTCCTTCTCTTGTGTTTCCTGCCTAGAGAAGTTCCTTTAGCATTTGTTGTAAAGCTGGTTTGGTGGTGCTGAATTCTCTCACCTTTTGCTTGTCTGTAAAGGTTTTAATTTCTCCATCCAATCTGAATGCGATCCTTGCTTGGTAGAGTAATCCTGGTTGTAGGATTTCCCCTTTCATCCCTTTAAATATGTCCTGCCACTCCTTTTTGGCTTGCAGCATTTCTGCTGAAAGATCAGCTGTTAACCTTATGGGGATTCCTTTGTATGTTAATTTTTGTTTTTCCCTTGCTGCTTTTAATATGTTTTCTTTGTATTTAATTTTTGATAGTTTGATTAATATGTGTCTTGGCATGTTTATTCTTGTATTTATCCTGTATGGGACTCTCGGTGCTTCCTGGGCTTGATTGACTATTTCCTTTCCCACATTAGGGAAGTTTCCAACTATAATCTCTTCATATATTTTCTCATTCCCTTTCTTTTTTTCTTCTGGTATCCCTATAATTCGAATGTTGGTGCGTTCAGTGTTGTCCCAGAGGTCTCTGAGACTGTCCTCAATTCTTTTCATTCTTTTATATTCTGCTCTGTGGTAGTTATTTCCACTATTTTATCTTCCAGGTCACTTATCCGTTCTTCTGCATCAGTTATTCTGCTATTGATTTCTTCTAGAGAATTTTTAATTTCATTTATTGTGTTGTTCATCATTGTTTGCTCTTTCATTCTTCTATGTCCTTGTTAAACGTTTCTTTTATTTTCTCCATTCTATTTCCAAGATTTTGGATCATCTTTACTATCATTACTCTGAACTCCTTTTCAGGTAGACTGCTTATTTCCTCTTCATTTGTTTGGTATGTTGGATTTTTACCTTGCTCCCTCATCTGCTGCGTGTTTCTCTGTCTTCTCATTTTGCTTAACTTACTGTGTTTGGGGTCTCCTTTTCACAGGCTGCAGCAGGTTCATAGTTCCCGTTGTTTTTGGTGTCTGCCCCCAGTGGCTAAGGTTGGTTCAGTGGGTTGTGTAGGCTTTCTGGTGGAAGGGACTATTGCCTGTGTTTTGGTGGATGAGGCTGGATCTTGTCTTTCTGGTGGGCAGGACTGCATCCGGTGGTGTGTTTTGGGGTGTCTCTGGCCTTATTATGATTTTAGGCAGCCTCTCTGCTAATGGCTGGGGTTTTGTTCCTGTCTTGCTAGTTGTAGTTGTTTGGCATAGGGTGGCCAGCACTGTAGCTTGCTGGTTGTTGAGTGGAGCTGGATCTTAGAGTTGAGATCGAGATCTCTGGGAGAGCTCTTGCCATTTGACATTAGGCGGAGCCGGGAGGTCTCTGGTGCACCAGTGTCCTGAACTTGGCTCTCCCACCACAGAGTCTCAGGCCTGACACCCGGCCGGAGCACCAAGACCCTGTCAGCCACATTGCTCAGAAGAAAAGGGAGAAAGAAAGAAAGAGAAAAAATAAAAGTTATTAAAATAAAAAAATTATTAAAAGTACAAAAAGAATTAAAAAGTAATAAAGAAAGAAGAGAGCTACCAAACCAAAAAAACAAATCCACTGATGATAACAAGCACTAAAAACTATCCTTAAAAAAAAAAAAAAAAAAAAAGGACAGACAGAACCCTAGGACAAATGGTTAAATCAAAGCTATACAGACAAAATCATACAAAGTCCACCTCCTCAATTCTGGGATGATTCGTTGTCTCTTCAGGTATTCCACAGATGCAGGGTATGTCATGTTAATTGTGGAGATTTAATCCACTGCTCCTGAGGCTGCTGGGAGCGATTTCCCTTTCTCTTTGTTTGCACAGCTCCTGGGGTTCAGCTTTGGATTTGGCCCTGCCTCTGCGTGTAGGTCGCCCGAGGGCGTCTGTTCCCCGCCCAGACAGGACAGGTTTAAAGTAGCAGCTGATTAGGGGTTCTGGCTCACTCAGGCTGTGAGGTGGGATGGGTACGGAATGCTGGGTGAGCCTTCTGCAGCAGAGGCCAGCATGACGTTGCAACAGCCTGAGGCACGCGTGTGTTCTCCCGGAGAAGTTGTCCCTGGATCCCGGGACCCTAGCAGTGGTGGGCTGCACAGGCTCCCAGCAGGGGAGGTGTGGATAGTGACCTGTGCTTGCACACAGGCTTCTTGGTGGCGGCAGCAGCAGCCTTAGCGTCTCATGCCCGTCTCTTGGGGTCCATGCTGATAGCCGCAGCTCACGCCTGTCTCTGGAGCTCGTTTAGGCGGTGCTCTGAATCTCCTCTCCTCGCGCACCCGGAAACAATGGTCTCTCGCCTCTTGGGCAGGTCCAGGCTTTTTCCCGGACTCCCTCCCGGCTAGCTGTGGCGCATTAGCCCCTTCAGGCTGTGTTCACACAGCCAACCCCAGTCCTCTCCCTGGGATCTGACCTCTGAAGAAGCCCGAGCCTCAGCTCCCAGTCCCCACCCGCCCCGGCGGGTGAGCAGACAAGCCTCTCGGGCTGGTGAGTGCTGGTCGGCACCGATCCTCTGTGCGGGAATCTCTCCGCTTTGACCCCCGCACCCCTGTTGCTGTGCTCTCCTGCGTGGCTCCAAGCTTTCTCCCTCCGCCACCCGCCGTCTCCGCCCGCGAAGGGGCTTCCTAGTGTGTGGAAACCTTTCCTCCTTCACAGCTCCCTCCCACTGGTGCAGATCCCGCCCCTAGTCTTTTGTCTCTGTTTTTTCTTTTGCCCTACCCCGGTATGTGGGGAGCTTCTTGCGTTTTGGGAAGTCTGAGGTCTTATGCCAGCGTTCAGTAGGTGTTCTGTAGGAGTTGTTCCACGTGTAGATGTATTTCTGATGTATTTGTGTCGAGGAAGGTGATCTCCATGTCCTATTCCTCCACCATCTTGAAGATCTGAATTGATTTTAGACTCACAAATAGATTACAGCCCAAGGTTCAAAAAGTACCGTCCTTGTTCATTCTTCACCATTACTGGCCCTACAGTTTTGAGGTTTCTTTTGTCCCCACCTCTGTCTTTTTCTAAAGTCTTTTCTGCCATAGAGCCTCTGTGCTGACTTTAATCTCTCTCCGGAATCCTCTTCCCTTAAATCTATATGGCTAATTCACTCATATCATTTGGCTCCTAGCTCAAATGTCATGGACACCTCAGAGGGGTCTTCTCTGTTCACCCAACCACAGTTAGCCCTCTTTTTTCATTTGCTAGCACATCACCATATTTTATTTTCTTCATGGCACTTACGATATCTGAAATTAATTACTTGGGTTTTATTATCTGATTTTTTCATATCTCATTCACACCTACCAATCTGAGTATAGGTTCCCTGAGGAGAAGGAGCTTATACGTCTTATTCACTGTTACATCCTTAGCTTTGAAAACAGAGTTGGCGCCTAAAGTAGGTGCTCAAATAGTTGAATGAATGAGTAGCACTTTGCTTAAATTTTTATGTTATGAAAGTCAAGCTTTTATCATACTCCAGTGAAACTGATATGGTAAATAAGCATGGTTCATGGGTAAACACATAATACTTCACTTTCCATGTATGACTTGCCTACTGTATGTAGTAATAGCATTAACTATTGGTTGAGTGTGAAGGATGTCTCAGCCTCTGCTCTGCCTTCTTTACAAGTGTCTTCGCATTTAATTCTCTCAACAACCCTGCAGTAAGTGGTGGTCTCCTAATTTGACAGATGGAGAAACTGAGTCTCAAAAATAAGGAACTTGCCTTAGGGTCGAGATTTAATCTTCCCCAGTGTCCTCACTCTTAACAGGTACCCTAGACTGCCTCCCTACCCTAAAGATGAGAATCCTCAGAGGCAGGGAACTTGAAATTAACAGAGTAAGCAGCATCATCATTATGGAATGCTTTGAATCAATAAAGTATTTAGAGCTGTAAGCAAAGTTAACGGGACCTAGAAACATTATAATTACATATCTGTTGCCATAAATTCAGAATCTTTTTTGATCAGCATTTTCTTTCTTTCCAAATAGTTTGTGGAGACGTTTCTGTTGGAGAGGAAGAAGGTGAAGGTGAAACTGGTTGGATTGAAGGAGCTGCAATCCTCTTGTCAGTAGTGTGTGTAGTATTAGTAACAGCTTTCAATGACTGGAGTAAGGAAAAACAGTTCAGAGGTTTGCAGAGTCGAATTGAACAAGAACAGAAGTTCACAGTCATCAGGGGTGGTCAGGTCATTCAGATACCTGTAGCTGACATTACAGTTGGAGATATTGCTCAAGTGAAATATGGTAAGTAAAAAAGGGCAGTGCATCTTACACATGATGTGATGTTATTGTAATCTTGTTCACAGTTTAGCATACCTTTATTTTGTTTTAGGTGATCTTCTTCCCGCTGATGGCATACTTATTCAAGGCAATGATCTTAAAATTGATGAAAGCTCATTGACTGGTGAATCTGATCATGTTAAGAAGTCTTTAGATAAGGATCCCTTACTTTTATCAGGTACAAATTTCTTTTATAAGTGAACTTTTTCCTCCTCCGCAACTATATACCACTGTCAGCAGACAGTTCCCCAAAGAGCCAGTAAATGTGAAGAGGATTCTGTATTTTATGTTAGCTTCTACCCTTACAAACTTCAGAGACTTTCTTTTGTAAGTCAGCAGAGACGTTAGAGATCTTTAAATCCAGAACTGTATTTTACAAATGAGGAACCCGAGTCCAAAAAAATGAAGAGATTTGAGAGTCGGTGTTAATGTTAGTATAATGATAAAACTAAAGTATAAGCCTAATGATCTCTGTTAAATTGATCTGTTTTACATTTATTCTTAAGGGCTATTGTAATATAAAATTAAAGAATGATTGTGTGTTTAAAGCAAATTAATGAATTCTCTATGATGGTCTACAAAGGACAGGATTAAAAAAAAAAAAACAACTCATAAAATCCTTAAAGTTAACCTAATCTTGCTTTCTTATTTAACTACTGAGGAATGAGTCTGAGACATTAACTATTTATCTAAGGTAATATGATTAATAATAAATAGGTCCAGGAGTAGTACCACATCTACTAGGCAGAACTGAATTTGCACACGGTTAAGACATGTTCTGAAAATCTAAGGCTTTGTGTAGTGAGGGTCCTGTCTGAAAAGGGGAGGTGGGTGTCTACCTAGGAGGCTTTTACAACAGCTTAACTGTTGATAGCTAGACCTAAGGTTAATTGGAAATGAAATGAAAGGGATAATGAAAAAAATTACAAGCTGCCTTCTAAGATGCTACATGAAAGGAAACCAGAGTACCACAACTTGTCTCCAAAATTATACCAGTTCCTTAGCTTTTGATTTTCAGTTTCCTACTCTTAATTTTCTAGTGTTCTTTATAGAATTTACAAAATTGCTTGTAAGACATTTGGTTTGAATAGATTTTTAGATTGAGTTATACTAGCATTTGGAGTAAGAAAATGTTGCCTATTTGTCTTTAATTATTATTTTCAGATGTTAATGGAATGCTAACATTTCCTACATTGGAAGGAGATTCTGCTTATTTAAATATTTAATAACTTGGCAGCTATACTTTTTCACTTCTCTGTGAACTTTATATTCTAATTGGTTGGACATGGTTTTACTGAAACCAAAGTCAAACGTGTGACAAGGGTCAGTTAAGTTAGAATCACAACTTCGGGGCACATACTTAAGCTTAACTATTACCTTTTTAAGATTGTAAATATGTGCCAAAAGGCTTATTGTAAAACGTCCCACCACTAAAAGTCAGAGTAATTTCATGTATATACATTTATAAACAGCATTATAAATAGGGGGAAAGTTTCATTTTAATATAGACTTTTGTTTCTTTGAAAAAATCTTGGGATTTGTATACCTTCAGTATCCTGCACTACTAAGAACATTCCTACTCTATTTGAATTTTTCTTTATATTGCTCTGCTTGAAATTCATTCCAAATAGAAATATCTTGGATATATAATGTAGTTAAGTTTAATGTATACTTATTTTACTTATTCCTTGCCATACTTCTAAGAAACTGTGGTTAATGTTAGCCAAGTAAAATCTGTGATTTTTCCCAAAGGAGAGGGAAGCTAGCTGGTCATACCTAACTGCCACAGACTGACCAGGCCACAGTATTTGGTGAACTGAGGTAGTCTCCTCTTGCCTTTTTGCCATGTATACTTCATGGGCTTTGATGTACATCTAGCTTATTCACACAGTGCTTAGCTCTTCAGAATGACATCCTTTAACGGAACCTTGGTCCTTTTCTGTTTTAACAGAGATGGCTGGTAAGTTTTTGTAGACTCAGGTTCCCGACACACCAAGTATACCAAGAGGACTCTATAAATTTTCCATGTTTAAGAAAAGACTGAAATAACTTTCTGGAGTTCCTTATCACAGTACGGGTGGGAAAGTTTTTCTGCATTTATTTCCCTCTTCCAAAAATGTACTGAAAACATGAAATGCATTTATTTTTAAATTTATTCTCATGATGCCATCTCTCACTGCTGTTCTTGGCTTTTTAAATTTAGATGTTTAAAAGCAGTTATTCAGTTAGCGGTAGGGATATGACCAGAACAAAAACTGTTTACTTTGCCTGAGCATATTACCTGCCAGCATTTGATTACCTGTGGTCGAGAAGAACAGAACATAAAAAACTGAAATTTGCTGAAAGCTAGAATTGTTAAAAGAAACAAACTGTCTTTTACATTTAGTCCTTGCTCAGTAAATATTGTTTCACTGTCCTTAATTTAATTTCTTGTTTCCCTTGCATTTTTACTGGCAAAGAAGCTAATAATTAGTGAAATAGTCAGAATATAGATTTTTTAAAGCAGGAAAATCAAAGGCCAAAAAAATTCATATTGGATAAATTACTTAGTAATTAACAGCCAAATATAAATTTTTAAGTACTGGAGTAAGTACATATGCTTTACGATCTCATTTTGCAAATTACCATTGAACATTGTTTTGGTACACAGGATGGTATAGTATGTGCTACAGACCCTGCCCTCCAGGTGGTTGTAAACTAGGAGATCAAATAAATAAGTGATAACTATAAAGAAGACTTTATTGAGTATACTAAAAAGAGTTAAGTTTTGAAAGTTACTTAAAATTCACAAAAATATTAGAGAGGTGGGAAGCCTTCTAATGAGTGAGGGAAAGATGTAGAGGTGTGGTCGTACAGGTTGGAGAGTTGTGAGCAACCTTAGTGACATTATATCATAAGAAGAATATGCCCTCTGTGCTCTGACAGAGCTGGATTGAATCTGCCTTGTCACTTAATAGTTGTGTAACATTGGGCAAGTTTCTAGGAAATAAGAATAATAATGCCTGCTGCTTGCAAGATTGTTGTGAGGGACAGTCAGAATTCAGTCAGTGTTCCCATCTCTGCTCCCCAGCTTTTTGTAATGGAGTTTTATGTTAGGCTAATGGATGAAAAAGTTGGGAGTGTTGTTTGGTCTCCATGTGAAGACTTTGAACTTTATCCAGTAGTCAGTGAGGGTCAGAAGTTTTGGAGTCATGAGAGGCTTATGATAAAATCACATCTTAGGAAGGGTAAACCTATTTCAGGATGAACTGGAAAGACAGAAACTAGCTAGGCTGCTGTTGCAGTGATCTAGGTGGGCTGGCATGAAAGCCTGGGTTAGGGAAAGGTGGTGGGGTTGGCTTAGGAATATGTCAGTTGTTGCTGTGTGATCCTTTTTGTTGTAAGCACATTTCTTTATAAGTGAATTGTCCCTAATAATAATAATACAGTTATAATTTAAATATTGAACATTCATTGAACCCCTAAAATTCCAGGCAATGTGCCAAACACTTTACACTTACAGACTTAATTTGCGTCTCATTTTTACAGAGTGTAGGTACTGTTATCCACGTTTATGGACTAGTAATTGAGATGTTACAGTTTGCCCAGTATCACATGATAAATGACTGGTAGAGTGAGCTTTGAACTCAGATGACTTATTACAGACTTAAAACCTTAAGCACAAGAATCTTGGTTTTATTTTAATGTGTTGTTGAATTTTAAAAACACATTTTCTGTTGTTGTAGGTACTCATGTAATGGAAGGCTCTGGAAGAATGGTAGTTACTGCTGTGGGTATAAATTCTCAAACTGGAATTATCTTTACCTTACTTGGAGCTGGAGGTGAAGAGGAAGAGAAGAAAGATGAGAAGAAAAAGGAAAAGAAAAGTAAGGATAGCAATATGCTATAAGAATTGGTATTTGGAAATACGGCAGCTAGATTGTAAGAACTCATCCAAAAAATACCTGTTTCATCAGATTTTGAAATGAAGAGTTCTACAAAATTAGTTACCCAACATAGTACTTTCAAGAGGTAGAGTTGATGGAGGGGGAATTTTTTTTTTAAGACTTAGTAGTCCGAGGAGGGCTTTATGAAAGAAGATATCAATCCTGCTTTACCATAGCCAGATGTATTCAGCATCTCCTTGAATACTTTAAAATCTCCCTGTCATTTGACCAGCAAAATGAATTAAACTCCCACTTCCTTTGCTTATTTTTTTGCTACTTCAGTAGGAGCTTTCCTTGTCAACCATATCACTTTTTGGCCTCATTGAGCTTTTCATCTTTTTCAAGTTTTCTACTACTCAACATTTCCCAGTCTGTACTTATGTACTTGGTTTTTAGACATAAGATCAATACTTCACTTTGACACCTCATGTGTTTGCGTTGTTATATTCAGCCCATCATTCGATATCAAGGTTTTAAAATTTTAGTCTTGATCCATTGTATCTGCTGTCCCTCCAAGGGGGATCTGTTATCAGCAAACTTGATAACCATAGTTTATCCACAAGGATCTTATAAGAAGCTGTTATACATGGGGAAATAGCTCAGGATCACTTAGTTGCGGAGTATGTCCCCTTTTTAAAAAAGCCCTCCTCACCCTTTACTCCAGAGTTTTTCCCTTTAGGGCAATAGCACTTTACTGTGGTTTAACCGCTTAGATTCATTTAATTTTACTTGGGCTAGTAAGTCCATATTTCTCTCACACATGTAAGTATTTTGAGATCTTATAAAATAAATGCCTTACTAAAATCTTGGCTTGCTATATCTACAGCAGTGTTTTTAATATTTAGGTGTTTTGGTTCGGTTTTTGGGTTTTGTCTTGAGCTGTGAAATCTTGATTTCAAAGAGAACTATGTTCGAAGGGTTCTGGCTGCCGGCAAGGGAGGCAGGCCCCACGCTGTAGGTTTTTCCTGTCCCACTCCTCGCAGCAGCCCTCCACGTGCTGCCCTAAGGGTCCAGTGCGTAGTGCTGATACCATTTCTGGACCGCTTTATATGCGTTATCTCAATAATCCTTACAGCCATACAGAAAAGACTATCTTTTTGCTGACAAGTAAACTGAGGCTTATGGAGGTTGCATAACTTGCTCCAAGTCGAAGATCTAATTAGTGGCAGATCAGACCCACTTGTCTGACTCAAAAGTGTGTGCTCTTCACCATATATTGTGTTGCATCCTAATTTACAGGAGACTAAAGTCAACAGACCCTATTAAAAAAAGAAAGGGAAGTTCACATCATGACCTTGTTCCTGTTGACCCTACAGTTTCTTTTCCAACAAGCACCTTTTTTTCCTAAGATCTTATATACCTATTTTTATTAATCCAGTCAAGAGTATTCCCAGGAATTAACATCTAACTGACTGCTGTTTTTGATTCTTGGTGAGAGAGAGAGTGAGAGTGAGTGTGTGTGTGTGTGTGTGGAATGGAGACACCGTTTTTCCATCTGTGGACTTCCATCTCTTTTACCATTCCCCTGAATAAATTGATATTATATATTAATATAATCCAGGGTAATCTGTCTCAGTTGCCTTCATAATCTGGAATGTGAATGTTTGGTCTCTTTCCAAAATTGAGCTCATTCAGAGTACCTAGGTATTCTGTCTCCTCACCTGTCTTGAGCATCTGTTCCTCTTTGACCATATTTGTTCCACGTTTTCCAGTTTGAAGGTAGGTCTCCTTGATAGAGAAGTTGAAAGAAGAATAGGCTGAGTGATTCTCTTTCCTCTTCGTCATTTTTAATATTATACTCCCTACTCCAAACAATAGACCCATTCCCTCCTTGATTACTTTTTACATTAGACATTCTCATCTTTCTGTTTTCCTCCAAATCTAAGTGAATTGGGGGATTACCTTAACTAGTAGTTTTACTGTCTTATTTTGTACCTTCATATTCTAGTTTTACTTGCTTGCCTCCCCTATCTTTTATACATACCAATTTGGTTCTCATTCCCATCAGAGTTCTCCTGTGTGCCTGTTGTCTTCCTATGACATTCCTTCCTCCCTCTACCCCTTCCCTTTTCCACATTCTTAGGCTTATATCTGTATTTAGTTTGAAAACCTCTTGTACCATATTTGGGTGTATTGCAGCATAAAAAAGAATAAAGTCTTATGGAGAAATCAACCAAGCATAGATGCCCCAAATTATTTTAGAGTGTCCCCCCATGGTTAAGACCTAGGGAGTGATAGAGCCAGAAGGTCATTATGGGCCAAATGCTTTCTAATCTGTACACACACACACACACACACACACACACACACACACACACACACACCATTGTGTAACAGTTCTGTTATAGAAATGTGAGCTACCTTTGCATAATTTAACATGGCTGTATTCATTTCTTTTGGAAAGCTTTAATTCCCATTTTGTTCCTACAGATAAGAAACAAGACGGAGCTATTGAGAATCGCAACAAAGGTAAATTCAGGAGGATAAAAGTACACTTAGCTTGTTTTCATTATATCCACAAATACATCTCTTGTGTACTGTATTCATCCAAAAGTAGGATGTATACGGAAGATTAACAATCTGTATTACTTGGGTGAATGTCTCTTTTGTCAGTGCCTGACTCATGCTGCCTTTACAATGTTAATAAGACTTTAATTATGACCTGTGGTAGTAAGCTTAGAAAGGTCCAGATGTAGGTAACTTTAAACTTAAGCATTTCAGTATTTATCATTGGTTACAATATGATTGCTAGCAAAAATGCATAAGAAACAAAATATAAAATGTAAATGTTTTTTTGCAGCTATTTAATAGTCTGTAAGCATATGTGCATTTCTCTATATGTGTGGTCCTACATAACGTTCTACATTATGGTCATAACTTATGAGGGAGGGATTTATGGTGTTTGGAATGAGTCTCATTATCTAACACAACACACAGGAAGAAAAATGATTTGGTATTTAGCTCTTTTAGGACCCTGTATTTCTTCTTATGCCTCATCCCTATTTCCTAGCTCAACATTTTCAAATCTGGTACAGAGTTTCAAAACCTAGTGTCACTAATTGTCTTATTTTCTCTGGGTAGGCACAGACATACACAGGAAGCTAAATGTTTAAATTTTTGTGTTTCTATAAGAAATTGATTTTTTTTCCCCAAAATTCCTTGAAAATGTTAACAGTTACGTGTGCCTTTAAAATGTAGTGAAGTTATATTTGCTCTTCAATGTAGCAAAAGCCCAGGATGGTGCAGCCATGGAAATGCAGCCTTTGAAGAGTGAAGAAGGTGGAGATGGTGATGAAAAAGACAAAAAGAAAGCAAATTTGCCAAAAAAGGAAAAATCTGTTTTACAAGGGAAACTAACAAAGCTGGCTGTTCAGATTGGCAAAGCAGGTATGATATATACGAGAAAATAAGATGTTTTGTTTTAAAATATGCTGCCTTTCTATTTAAAAATCATCTTTGACACACTTAAGACTGGAAATCATTGCTTTGTGAGTGGAAGAGGAGATAAAAATATTTTCAGTTTTATCTACAATGTACTAGGCCTTTGAGTTACTGTGGATCCTCATAATATTTTGCAGCTTGGGAACTGTTATCCTCATTTTGTGTAGAGGGAGTGTCCTCTGTCAACTAGCTAATAAATAAGTGGTCAGGTTAGGATTAGCGCCTAAGGCTGCCCAATTCACAAGCCCGCATGCTCCTCTCTGAATTTCTGGGAGCAATAAAGAGAGGGCTTAGCAGAGAGGTTACTCCGTAAAGATTACCCAGCTATATTTTAATAAAAAGAAATTTCACCACACATTTTCTTATCTTTGTTCTGACAATGAAAAAAAAAATTAGGTGTGTGTTTTTCTAAAAGTTATAGTTAACTTAAATTGAATGGATTAGTTAGAGTTAGAATGGATCATCCTGGTGAGGCTGAAGTTATAAATTACAACCATCACTAGAAAACACCTGTTAACAGAACTCCTCTTCAGAGGAAATAAAACAGAGCTTTAGCTAAAAACATAGCATGCCCTTCAATAGTATCTTTATGAAAGAACACGTGTGGGCTAAATCAGACTACACTATTAAAGTCACTTACATTGCATCATTCTGATACTTCCTAGGACTATGCTGGAAGAAGTTAATTTTTGTTTCCGTCCTCAAAAAGCTTATTATCTAATAGCAAATATTTGCTTTTGATAGTATGTAGCCAAATGGTAATACTGACTCATACAGTGTTGGGGAAAAGCGTGGATTTAAGATGGTGATGGTATTTTAGTAGACATTGAATTGGATTTTTAGACCCAGATAGGTGGACATGCCTTATTTTGTAATACTCATTTATAAGGGGCTAAATATCCCACAAAACAGAAAGGTGTAACTGATTTGTAATATATGATTAACTGTTGGTTTGCTAAGTTAATAAAGCAGTAAGGATAGATGAAAAAAATTAAGTAATTTTGGTAATTTGTGTTTTTTTCATAAAGAACATGGGATTCGGTATTTAATTCCAGGTCTCCCCATTGGTCAGGTTCTTATCAACTTCTCTTTTGTCATGAAAGCAGCTTGCCAATGTGTAGAGCACCAGCTTATACTAAGCTTTTGGTATTTCCTTGTCGTTGCTTATTATTTTGTCTCGGCTTTAGTAGAAGACTGAAGATACAATTAAGTCTAGAAAAGAATCATAAACACTTTTTTCCCACTTCTCCTGGGTTTCGGGACTGTACTTGGAAGCAGAAATTAAATCTGATAATGTCAAGTGATGAGTTAAGCACAAAAAAGGATGTAACAGTTTCTCAGCGAAATTAAAATAAATATCACCAAAGTAGTTGTAATTCTTCCAGTGGCTAATATGTAACTGACAATGAATTGTGTCTAGAATATTTAATAATTACATTTTCCTTCTTTTTATGTAGGTCTGTTGATGTCTGCCATCACAGTTATCATTCTCGTATTATATTTTGTAATTGATACATTCTGGGTTCAGAAGAGACCGTGGCTTGCTGAGTGCACACCGATTTACATACAGTATTTTGTGAAGTTCTTCATTATTGGAGTTACGGTTTTAGTGGTAGCCGTGCCAGAAGGTCTTCCACTCGCAGTCACTATCTCACTGGCTTATTCAGTCAAGGTAAGTAGAAAAGAAAGTCTCAGCTGGTGTAGAAAATGTACAACTGGTTGCTCTTTTCTCTTGGGCTCTGGAACTAGGGGATTTCCATAAATTTACACTGTTTTCTTTAGCGCTGTCATTGATTCCCTTCTCCTCCCCCCCAGTTGAAGATCTCTGCATCGAGACCTATACATTCCTGGGATGGCAGACTTGACACAAAGCTAAGCATAACTCTGCTGGGGAAGGTTCTAGCTTAAATTTCCTCATATGATAGTTATGTTGTCCTGTCCCCTCCTGTTTCCAATCTATAACATTGAAGTAAGCATGTTTGTCATTTGCCTGTGGTACAAGAGCAGAGAGGTTTACTTGAATCCAACTGTCTAAGGCCTCCTTGTTTCTACACTTGGACCCTCCTGACCCCACGGTCCTGCCTTCACATGGTAGACTCATGTTTCTAAAAAATGATTCAGATCATCTTGTTTCCTTTTGTAAAACCCTCCAGTGGCTTCTTGTCAGAATGAAATCCAAGGCTTCTTGCTATGGCCTGCAGGGCCCTGCCCCATCTGGCCTTTGCTTTCCTCTAGTGTTCATCTCCCACCTCTCTCTCCCCCTCTGGTCCAGCCTCACCAGCCTTCCTGCTGTTTCTCAAATACCTCAACCCTGTTCTTACTTCAGGACCCATGTGTTCCTTCCTTTGAATCATCAGCTGTCTAACTTTACTCAGGTCTCTTCACATGTCACCTTCTCTGACCACTCCATTTGCAGTAGCTAACTCCTCCTTGTTCTTAGTAGAATGCCGAAAAAATGAGCTTCAGTGGCTTTGCTAGCTGCTGGTTACCTAAAGGAATATTCTGTTTGAAGATTATTAATCTACTTTTTAATCAATTTTATATCTTATATGGAAAAGGTGGCTTCACATGTAGAATTATACCTGATGAAAGAATGCTGCTCTTATCAATTTTCTAATATTAATTAATATTTCTCCTTAAGTAGTATTGCTGACAGAGAGCAACACAAAGTAATTGGTCATAGTTTCTGCTCCAGCACTCTTATATTCAGTGTTCCCAAGAATTTTCAACAGATGTGTCATGATAAGAATATTTTTTGCTTACGGTTTGAGTTTATTTTCAGGCATTTCACATCTTTTATTTCAAAAGTAAAATGGTAAATGTGTCAAAGTAGTAATGAAATACAGTGTAATCATCTATTTGATGTTTTAAAATAATTAGAAATAATTGGGGTAAATATAAGTTTTAGACACATGGGTAAAATCAGTCATTTTATCAATACAGTCGTTAGTTCACTTTGAATAGTCATTAATGATATTAATTTTTCAATTGATCAAAAAGATATAGGCAGGATTGATTTGCAGTCCTTTCATAGAAAATAAATAAGAGCATTTTTCTTTAAGTTTTTATTAAATGTTTATTTTAGCCCAAATGTTATCAGTCACTTTTCTTTTCATTGAGGTGTGGTCCTTATGGCTCCTCTGTTAGTGTTTGGCAAAACTGAACACATTTTCTTTACTGCCGAACTTCCTTATTTTAATGTTCAGTATTAATGTAAATCACAGTAATCTTCCTTCCCCATATTTATTTCTTCAAGGAGTCAGTTTCTTGCAGTATCTTGCATATTAATAGTCACAGAACATACTTTGTAAAATAACTCTTTACAGGTTTTAACCCATTCCAGGTATGTTTTAAGAATGAGTTATCAAGCATTTTAACCTAAATGCTTTTTGGAGCTACAGTGAAACTCTTGGTTTTTTTAGAAACTATCTTTTTCTTGTAAATAAGAGGAAGGGGTGATCCTGAGGATGAGAAGACCAAGTGTACCAACATATGGAAAAGATAAAAATGATCCTTTCTGGTTTTGTTATGTTACCTCAGTCTATCAGAGTCAAAAGGAAAAAAAAAAAAAGTCAGGCAGCTACATGCCCACAAACTCTATATTTAACTGATAAGCTACTTTTTTCTTGGTGACTGATACTAGAATGTTTTGTTTTCCACTTAATAAGGAGACTTAATCCTTACGTGTTATATACTCTTACATGGCTGTAAGTACCTCTGTACTTAAGAGTACAAATTATTATAGCTCTTGTAATTTGAGGACACTTCACAGAAGTGTTGGAGGCATATAGTCAACATGATTTGCATATGGGTGCAGGTATCTGTATTTATTTACTAGATTATGTTATGTAGTGGGGAAATGATTGAAACCACGGAAAGCTGGTACTCTGTTTAGCTTATTTGAATAGGTGAAATATACTAACTTCTTCCAGTATTAAATCAGTGCTTTATACTGTGTATCCATGTAAAGTTGGGAGTTTTAGTTCTGATTTTAAAGCAGTTTATAATCATTTTAATATAATGAGGTCATTGGTTTTATATGTAGCTTAACTGCTTTTTTTTGGTCACTGTAGAAAATGATGAAAGATAATAATTTAGTGAGGCATCTGGATGCTTGTGAAACCATGGGAAATGCTACAGCTATTTGTTCAGATAAAACAGGAACATTGACAATGAACAGAATGACAGTTGTTCAAGCTTACATAAATGAAAAGCATTATAAAAAGATTCCTGAACCAGAAGCTATTCCACCAAATATTTTGTCCTACCTTGTAACAGGACTTTCTGTGAATTGTGCTTATACATCAAAAATATTGGTAAGCTTTCTTTAATAATATTTTATTAATTATTTTAATAATAAATTAATATAATTAATTTGTATATGAAAATTAATTTTTCAATTTGTGATGATTTGACTGTATGTAGCTTTTAAGCTCTATCATTACTATTTATAAATTGAAGAGGTGAATTCTGTTGTTTTTAAAAGGCATATATCCATATACTGTATTTAATTTTTCTTTTGATACAATTTGTGTTACTAGTAAGATCTGTTGATCAACATATACATTCTGTTTATTTGTATTTTTCTTCTCCTGTATTTTGAATTTCCTGCGTTTAGAAACTCTTGAGCCTAACAACCAGAATAAGTCCTTAATTTTAAATTTTTACTTTGCTCATTTTGTGAAAGACTAGTCTATCTTACTATAGAAAATTAACTCAATTTACTAGAGAAGATTTTGAAACTAGATTTCAACTTAAAATAATATGTTTTACATATGCTCTGTTTGGTTTCTCAGTAGATCCTACCTATAAGGTGATCCTTAAACCTTTGGGGACTAACTGAATAAAGTAATTCTAGACTTGTACTACCTTAGAATAAAATATTTTTAACTTCGCAAGTTTTAAAAGTCTTATTTGTAACATAAAGCATGAAATTGTTTGACTGATATGTGTTCTGGTGATTTGTGGGTGAAGACCATAAACAGAATTAGTATTTCATGAATTGGATTATTGGACTGGAAAGTTATGAGATCTTGATTCTAGATCTAGCTTTGCCTTAGCTGAAAGTCTGAAAGTTTTTTTTAACATCTCTATTGGAGTATAATTGCTTTACAGTGGTGTGTTAGTTTCTGCTTTCTTCAATTGTTAAGTAAAGATGGTTACATCTGCCCTTAATACTGTTGTGATGATTACATAAGAAGGTATTTGTGAAGATACTATGAAGGAAATAAAGTTTATATATATATTTAAGTCAACAGTGCTTCATTTTAATGCTTATACTTTTATTTTAAGCCATAAAAATCGGTAGATTTAATTTTGAATTATTTAATGTAAACATTCAGTGAAAACAAGAGAAAAGGAAAGGAATTAAAATTTCTTAAGTCCCATATGTGTCAGGAACCAACTTTAAAAGTTACATTTCTTATTTAATTCTTGGGTCATAAGAGCTCCTATTTTCCAGATGCTGAAGCCAAGGACCACAGCAGTTGGGGTAATTTGTCAAAAGTTCACATAGCTAGTAACTTGCAGGGCTGAGATTGGAATCCATGTCATCTTTGCTCCAGAGCTTCTTTCTACCTTACTTTTTCTATGTCCCTCTTTGAAATGCTAAAACTAATAGAAGTTTTCTATATAATTTCTGTATAATTTTGTTTTAGAATGTCTCATTCTGTTTTACATTATAAATTAAACTGTCGTAGAGAAACAAGATGATACTAGCTTCTAAACCTTTTTTTCTTATAGCCACCAGAGAAAGAGGGTGGATTACCACGTCATGTTGGTAATAAAACTGAATGTGCCTTGTTGGGACTTCTTTTGGATTTAAAACGGGATTATCAGGATGTTAGAAATGAAATACCAGAAGAAGCACTGTACAAAGTCTACACCTTCAATTCTGTTAGAAAGTCCATGAGTACTGTCCTGAAAAATTCAGATGGAAGTTATCGAATATTCAGCAAGGGTGCATCTGAGATAATTCTGAAAAAGTAAGAGTAAAATGCTTAGATGAATAATTGCTAACTATAGTTGCTTTATGAAATATCTACTATGTTAATATTGTTGCTATTTTCTTTTTGTGAATATCAGGCATTTGCTAGGACCTTGGAGTTTTTTTAGTATATTTTAATGGTATTGCTCTTTTTTTTTTTGCCCAGGGTATTCTGTCATTTTCGTACTCCAGCTTCTTTTATTTCTTAGTATTTTGCTACAGGGAAAATAAGCCCATTACATTCAATCTGTTAGGTTTAATGAAGTGAACATTGATATTTGCTCTTAAACGTGTTGACTCCATTGTTACGTAGGATCATGAAAAATAAAAGCCTTCTGGGAAGAAAAACTGCAGTTTATGTCTTCAACACTGCATTGTAGATAGTGATGAATGAATTATATATTAGTTTTTAGAACAGCAAAGCATTAAAACTAGATCTTGAGAATCCTTTTATATCAGAGTGAGGTTTTATCATATTTATGCTGCTGCAGCGTCGTATTTAAATATCTGCTGTCATTTTGAATGGTAATCTTTTCTTTTGTACTGTCCTTATACACACCAGTCGCCTCAATTTTGACATCACATGTTTATGTATAATTTCCCTAATGCTTATTTTTTATTACAGGTGTTGAAATTATTTTGATTTTTTTTTAAATTCCAGTAGAGAAGCAGAAAACTTTTTTTTTAAATTAAGAGCATTTTGGGAAAATTAGAACTCACTTGAAATTGCAATATTTAAAATATTTCCAATTTTAATTAGCTTATATGTGGATTATAATCCAGTGTTTTCTTAGTGAACACTTGTCAGATCATAATCTAACAGGTTTAAGAGAAAATACATGAAAATGCAGAATATGACAGATGTACACAAAGTTTTAAGACGAGAGGTCATACTATGAAGGGTGTAGCATTTAAGATAGGTTTCGGTATGAAGTAAGATCAAGTTGAAGGAAGCCACATTGGAGGGAAGGAAGTGGGAATATGCAGACCATATTGGGGGAATAGCTAATAGTCATACAGTGCAGCTGAGTGGTGATGGGCTTTTGTGGCACACAGGACATCTTTCTTCCCTTTACATATGCTTGGTTATCTGATTTCTGTGAAATGTTAGAAATCTTGCATCATGGCTTGCTGGGAAGCAGGTAGATGGTATGGGGGAGATTTTTCAATCAAAACCAAATCAGGCTTTGGCTCTTCTGCAACTAAGTAGTTTTGGGATGCTGGGAAGATTCTTCCTTTGGCTTCCATTTTCCTTCACTGAAAAAGAGGATGATGACCACCAATTCTAAGACACTGAGATAAAATAATGCCTGTAAAACATCCAACATGGAGTATATTAAGTATACAATAACACTTTCCACTCTTTTTGTTGTGGAGTCTCTTAAATGTTAGCCTGAGTAGTTAAAACAGTTAAGTAGGCCAGATAATGCAGCTGAAGAATTTTTTCATCAGGTAGCAGAATGAGCATAGCTGTGGGACTGAGGATAATTCTTGCATCAGGGAATAAGGTGGGTTGGGATTGGAGGGAAGGATGGACTGGAGACCAATATCATTTAAAAGCCTATTACAGTAGCTCTGGCTTGAAGTAAGAGCCAGAAGAAGGCAGTAGAGTAGCAGGGGGAATAGAAAGGAGAGGAAACATTCGGAAGACTGGTCAGAGGACAAATACAAAGGACTTAGGGGCTAATACTATATAGGTGATGAGGAGAAAGGAAGTATTCAGGTGAGAGTTTAGACTTAACATTGAAATTATTGGGAGTAATGTTGATGTCCGTTCGATGGGCAGTGAGGAGACAGCCTTTAGTCTTGTATGCAGTAAATTTGAGGTACGGTTCAACATCTGAGTAGACTGTCAGAGTGGAAAGCTTTGGAAAACGATCAAAACGGAAGATGGGGATTTGGGAATCACCTGCCTAGAAGCAGGAGGCAGTGGCATCACCAAGGGAGAGGAACATAAAGAAGCAAAAAATAAACTTTAAATAGGGAAGTATACAGTGTAACTTTTATTTACTACACAGTTAAAGAGTGGTAGTTAGTTTCACTGAAACTAAAACTATTTTGGCTTTATCTCTCTCATTCTAATAGAGTGCTTATTTTAACAGTAAGTTATTTTTTTTCTTTCATGGTTAAAGCAATATAGGTGATGAAACAGCATCTCAGGTAAGGGTTGATTGAACGTGGCTTTTTACTTTAAAAGAAGGAAGTATCTGGAAATTTTGTGTTAATTAAAGTTAATGTCTAATTCTGCACCAAAATGGACAGGCATATAGTTTATTCTTCTCTGCCACTAGGGTTTTTTTGTGAAAATTTAGAAGCCCTGCATTTCCAAAAGAGAAGTGTCTAAAGTAACTTGAATGGAGAATGGTCAAGTGAGAACCATAAAAAGAGAACTGTATTTTGTAAAGGGGAGGGTGAAAAGTGAATATGATTTAAGTCTGTAAAAACACAACATATGTAATTCTCTGAATTCCAGATAATCAGATTCCATGATTCTTCCAGTTCACTTAGCCCTTCCAGTTCACTTAAATGGCATTAACCATTATTTTTGTTAATTATTGATGTTTGGATTCAACGTTTCCTTATAGGTGTTTCAAAATCTTGAGTGCTAATGGTGAGGCAAAAGTATTCAGACCAAGGGACCGTGATGATATTGTAAAAACTGTGATTGAACCGATGGCATCAGAAGGCTTGAGAACCATATGTCTTGCATTCAGAGATTTCCCAGCAGGAGAACCAGAACCAGAATGGGATAATGAAAATGATATTGTCACCGGCCTTACATGCATTGCTGTTGTGGGGATTGAAGATCCTGTGAGACCTGAGGTGGTGAAACATTCTGTGTTCTGCATGTGCAGAAGGCACTAACTGTAACCAGTTTTCTAGTAAACGTCTTAGTGTTTGTGATTTTATTTCTCTCCTATGTGAATCCAAGATAAGTGAAATAATAGTGCTTGTGATGCATGTGCTACCTGTTTATGGTTTTTAATTAGATAACTTCTCTTTGGGATCCTGTATGTTTATAGCATAACCAGTACCTTGAACTGGGTAGGTTTTTTCAATTGATATTTATATTAAATTACATAGTAAATGCCATTAAGTTATTTGTTTTCATGGTCTGTAGTCCAGCACTGTCCAATAGGGCTTTCTGCAACCATAGAATTGTTCCGTGTTGTTCCATATCATAGCTACTAGCCACATGTGACTACTGAGATTTTAAGGTGCAGCTAGTGCAACTGAAAAACTGAATTAAAAAATATTTTTTTTCAATTTATATTTAAACATCTTGCTACCATACTGGACAGTCTGCAGCTCTAGACTTTGCTTTTCTTCTTTAAATCTTTTTTTTTTTTTTTAAGTTTATTGAGCAACTGCTGTGTACCAGCAGCTATGCTAAGATACTGGAGACATAAAGATTTTTGAGATCTGGTTCCTGGCCTCAAAGAAGTCACTGTCCTGGGCAGGGATGGACAAACACATAATTATAACCAGGATGTTAGTACATAGTTAGATACATATGCAGAGCATGTTATATGAGCACAGAACATGAGCCCCCAACCTTCTAAAGTAATTATATCTTTTTATTGCATTCTTACTGTGTGCCACATATTATGCCAAGTGCTTTACATGTATTATTTCATTTAATAGTCACCTCTGAGTTATAAGTATTATTACTTATTTGAAAGTTGAAAAAAAATTGAGATGTATAGAGGTTAGCTCTAGACATTAGAGCTAGTGTGTTCAAACCCAGCTCTGTATAAAATACATGTGATTAAAAGACCACACTGTGTTATGTTAACCATGAGAGGGGTCAAGTAAGACTTCCTAGAGGTTAATTACCTGATTTGAGTCTCAAAGGTTGAAGAGGTATTGGCTAGACCAAGAGAGAGAGTGAGCGGTAAGCACCTTGTGAGCAAAGAAGCAACATGAATAAAAGCACAAAGGCAAAAATAGCTTTTGTTCAGTGGCTATCATCAACTAATTGATTCAGCATCCAGTGTGTAGTGCCAGGCACTCTTCTAGGAACTGGAAATACTGCACTAAACAAAATAATTATGAATCTTATACTCTAGAGAGGTAACACAACAGATAAACATTTAAAGTGATAAGTACATAGGCAGTATGCCAAGTGAAGACACATCCTGTGAGGAATAAGACTTGGTCCCTGCCCTCATAGGCCTTATATTCTAATTGGCGTGGGGTAGCAGGGGAGCATCGGATATGACTATTACAAGTGTGATAAGGGCTATAAAGGATATGCACAGGGTGGTAAAATAAAGATAACAGAGACCACATTAAGGATCTCTGAAGATATAACATTTGAGTTGAGTTCTGATGGCTAAAAGTGAGCCAGCCATGTAAATAGCTGCAAGAACAGTATTCCAGAAAAATGGCACAAAAAATACAGGATCCTTGAGGTGAGAAAGTATTTAGATTTTCAGAGGTGGAAAGGAGGCCAGCGTGGCTGTAAGTTTGGACAAAAAGAAGCAGACGAGATTATCTTTGGCCTAACTAGGCAATAAGGGCTCTGAATTTTATTCTGAAATTCACTGGGAAGTCGTTGAAGAAATTCAGGCTGGGAAGTGACATGATTCATGTTGTTAAAATAGTATTTGGGGTACTATGTAAGAAATGAATTAAAAAGAGGAGTAGAAGCAGGGAACCCAATGAGATTATTGCAGTGATCCCAGGCAAGAGATGACCATGGCTTAGAACTACAATTGTGGCAGGGAAGATGGAAAGAAAGGTATGATTTTAAAGTAAATAGAGGTAGAACCAATAGGAATGAATATGTTGGGTTTGGATATACTCCTTTTAACATTGTTGCGATCTCTGAAACGTCCAATTATATGTCAAGCAGGCACTTGAACCTAGAAGCCTGAAAGTGAAGTAGGCTGGAGAATTCACATATGAAGCTAAAGGAGATCTCTTGAGGAAAGTGTGTAGCTAGAGCAGTAAGCATAGGACTGAGATATCTCTACAATTAGATCTTTTCTGGAGGAGTGGGGAATTAGTCTCCAACTTGCATAACTGAGTGGCTGGTAGATGGTATTACCAATGTAATAAGAGAGTCAGATGAAGCTGCCTATTTAGAGATCAAGTTTGGGATTCTGGAGTTTCAAATGCTTATGAAACGTCCAGGTGGATCGTGTTTGCCAACCTTTGGTCAAAGGAAAACCATTCGAAGTTTTATACATTGATTTATGGCTTAAATCTTATCTAAATATAATACTAAATCAGGATCTTTTCAACTTTTGTCCTTTGGAAAATGTATTGCTCATTTTGTGTTCTTAGCACTGAGGTTGATGGACAGTTTTATCTTTTTTAAAACATGTAAGTGGCAATTAATTTCTTCAGTATCACAAAATGAGATGCGTGCTTTCATACTAAAATGAGACAATCTAATAGGACCCAAGTGGGTCTTCTGGATTGTACAGTTCTGATGTAGAGAATCTTGATTAATTAGATATCTAGAATAAATCCAGCTTTATTGTATATGCATAGATAGTTAAACAAGATGCTTGGCTTCTCTTCAGTTTATCTGTAAAAGTGGAGGTAGTTTGTAAATTTTAAGTGGAAGTATTTGGTGGTTAGTGGACTATTAATAAATTTAGTTTACTTTCTTAAATATTATTTGCCACATAGCTTTAACCAAGACCAGTTTCTGCCTCTTAGTCATTGTTTCCTATTCCAAATGATCTCAGGGTACCACCCAGTGAGTGCTAAGATGGACAAATCTGGGTTACTTTCTATCTCAAATGAGAAATGAGAAATACATTTATACAGCAGACCAGCGTTTTCAAAATCAAATATTGATTTTTTTAAACAATAGAGGGATGTATAATATGAAAGCACAGTTCTGTCTAGGTAGGCCATGAAAGCTCCCAGAGATGTTACATTTACACGGTTTACAATAGAAGTCACAAACAGCGTGTAGGCCAAAGTTAGCCTTCAATCAAGTTATCTGTGGACTGTGTGTGTGTGTGTGTGTGTGTGTGTTTAAAACATCAGGTTTGAGAGAGTACACACAAATCTGGGTTTCTGCTTTCTCTTGAAATGATAGATTCTGTCAACATTTCCACTGTGATAAAAAAAAAACAGACTAGAGCTGAGTGCTCTTCTATTAGGATTGTCTTGGATTTGTCACTTTCAGTGTTTTTTCCTCATTTCTGTTACCTGCACGGCCCTGTATTTGCATTTGCGACCTCTGTTCTAGTAGGACCGACATGGATTTTCTGGTTAGAGAAGAACAGGAAAGGATTTTCTAGGCAAAGAGAATTACAGAAGCAGAGGCACAAAAATAATATATTGATTATTCGTCTATCAAGCTGTGTATAGTAGAAAAAAAATTTAGATAAATCTAGGAAACTACTCTTTTTTTTAAAATTCTTTTGTGAAACACAACCATGATACTTAAAACTTACAACAATAATTCCTAAATATTCATTATTTTTAAAATTTCCTAAATTGTGTCACAAATGTTTATTCAAATCGGGATCCAAAATCCACACATTAAATTTATTGCCATGACTCTCAAGTCTCTTTTAATCTAAAGGATCTATAGGTTTCCTCCCTTTTCCATTCTTGCAATTTCTCTGTCAAAGAACAAATTGTTTTTTTCTTTCAATTAGCAAGTAAACTATTGTTTCTTTGGAAATTATTTGTAGAAGGACATGTGTCCTGGAGAGTATTCTGCATTCTATGATAGATTTTGCCAATTGCATTCCTTCTATTTCCTGTGAACTGGTAGTTAGATCGAGAGTAGGGTTTCCAGATAAAATACAGGACACCCAATTAAATTTGCATTTCACCTAAACAATGAATTTTTTTTTAAGCGTAAGGGTGCTCAATAGTGCAATATTTGGTCATGTTGTGTTTTTTTAATTGAAGTATAGTCAATTTACAATATTGTGTTAGTTTCAGGTGTACAACAAAGTGATTCAGTTATACATATATTTTTCTTTTTTTTATTCTTTTCCATTATAGGTTATTACAAGATATTGAATATAGTTCCCTGTGCTATATAGTAAATCCTTGTTTTTTATCTACTAGGGAGCTATTCTGGAGCTCAAGTGTGACACTCTGTTATACTGAGAACTTTGTGGTTTATAGTGTAACAGTTGAGGAATCATATATTTTTGAGAAACTGTATTAAAAAAAGAACTGTATTGTCGGGTATATCAGATGTTTTAAAGGGGAAATGAACGTAAACACAGGGATGCCAATTAAAAAAAGCTATTGCAGTAGCTCAGGCAACAAACATCGGAGACCAGGTACAGGGAAGGTTTGAGGTAGAATCGCAGGACTCACTGACTCTTAAGGATGTATAGGGTAAGGAGATTGAAGATATCAGATAATCTTTAGGTTTCTCTTAGATAGAAAACATCGTTTCCCTTTTAGGCACCCAAATTCTGATGTCTGCTTTTCTGATGGAACTAGGAATCCAGCTCTCACAATGAGCTGGGGAAAATATGTAGGTCTGAAAGTTATTAGCATGTACCTAGTAGTTGGAGGTTCCAGAATAGGTAAGATAACCCTTAAAAGATCAAGAATGGGGAAAAACAAGTGAGCCTCCCTTAACCCCAAAGAACACCAACATTTTACTCTGGTGTGGTCTGGGCAGTAAAACCAGAATGGTGGAAAGCCAACCAGGAAAGAATTGCCTAATGGTTGCTAGGGGGAAAAGGCACTTTAAAAAGCCTTTGGCAAATAAATAATGTAAGCAACTTAAGTCAGATGATAACTGAAAGTGAAGCCTGAACTAGGACTGTGGCAGTGGAAGGGGAAAGAAGAGATTTTTGGGACTACTTCAAGAAATAATATCTTGAGATGTAATTAAAGTTGTCATTTGTGGGACTATAAGGCAATGTATATTTGTTCGGTGGGATTTTTCCCCACCCTGGAAATACTAATTTTCTTTCATCATGTGAATTTTTTTCCACATTAACCAGGTGCCAGATGCAATAAAGAAATGTCAGAGGGCTGGAATTACTGTGAGGATGGTCACTGGTGACAATATTAATACTGCTCGGGCTATTGCTACCAAATGTGGTATTTTACATCCTGGGGAAGATTTCCTATGCCTAGAAGGTAAAGATTTCAACAGAAGAATACGAAATGAAAAAGGAGAGGTAAGCGTTTTTTATTGTTTAAGTTGATATGTTTTTAGTATATTAGGAATTTCATTGGACAGATGCATCTTGAATATGCACTACATGTTAGGCATCGCACCTGGATCAGTGCAGCCCTCACCCCACGAAGCAAAACAGTAGCATTTTAGGAAATAAAGGGGACAAGTGATAAAGAAATTTGTCCTAAAGGGAGTGAGCGCTTCATTTTTTCAGTCTGGGCCCAAGAAGTACAATATGTTTAAGCGAGTAATGGGAGATGAGTTTGGAAAAGTTGCTATGGAACATATTTTAGGGAACCCCAAACCCTGCACTACTTAACGCTGAGGAGTTTCCATTTTCATAGGCAGTGGGGAGATGGTTAGAATTTGATCTTGTAATGATACATATAACAGCGGTTCTGCATTAGAGTGACTAGAGAGCTTTTTAAAATGCTGATTACTAGGCCCCACCTCAGAGTGTCTTATAAGATAGGCCTTGGGTCTCGCTCGGCAATTTCTGTTTCTAACAAGTTCTCAGGAGTTGCTGATGCCGCTGGTCTGTCCACCACACTTTAAGAACCATTGATACAAATGCTAGGTCGCTAACTTGGAATTAGAAAACTAGGCTTGGGCACGTTTTAACTTTGACAAAAATTTATAGATTGAGCAAGAGCGGATAGACAAGATTTGGCCAAAGCTCCGAGTGCTTGCAAGGTCATCTCCTACTGACAAACATACACTGGTTAAAGGTGAGTAGATTTTACCATTACTCCGCAATTTCTTAATAGAGAAATGCGTTCTGCTTCCTAAAATAGTAATAGATGCTGAATATTAGATTGAATTGTGGATATCATCTTCTCCAATAAAATCTAAATACATTTCCTTTCGATGCCTTAGGTGAATTGTGTTTATCTTCAGTGATTAAAACAGGATATTAACTCCTAATACAACAATTTCTGGAGTTGTTCCTTGCCCAACATCTCAGCAGTTTCCATTTCTCTGTGTTTAATTATTTATTTTTAACTTCTTCTTTTTTTTTGCGGTACGCGGGCCTCTCACTGTTGTGGCCTCTCCCGTTGCGGAGCACAGGCTCCGGACGCGCAGGCTCAGCGGCCACGGCTCACGGGCCCAGCCGCTCCGCGGCATGTGGGATCTTCCCGGACCGGGTCACGAACCCGTGTCACCTGCATAGGCAGGCAGACTTTCAACCACTGCGCCACCAGGGAAGCCCCTATTTTTAACTTAGAGTCTGTAAAACTGGCTAGCTAGCATATTCTGCAGAATCACTTTATTAATTAAACAGATTATTTTTACAGCATAAATACTTACTTTTATTTCAGGTATAATTGACAGCACTGTCTCAGAACAACGCCAGGTTGTAGCTGTAACTGGTGATGGTACAAATGATGGCCCAGCATTAAAGAAAGCTGATGTTGGATTTGCAATGGTAGGAACTTAACATAATTCAAATATTCAGATGTAATTTACTGACTGGGTTTTGTTTGTTTGGTTTGTTTGTTTGTTACTAAATTAGTGTTGATTTTAAACACTGTCCCTCAAGAGTAGCTTGAGGGATAATATGTAAGCCTAAATTGGTTTATAAGTCTAATTAGTTTATATAATACCTTTATTTGATGCTGGAAAGATGATGTGACTTCTTTTGAACAGTTATAATAATATCATACATTTACCTTGTACTCTGTAAAATATATAAATGTCTGTCATCTCATCTAAACCTTATACCAGTCCTCTTAAATAGGAGACAGGCTTAGAACAGTTATATGTATTTAAATTAAGAATATGATTAAGAATCTTCCACTCAACTGAAAATGTCTTAAGAGTAACTTTTAATAGTAATCATTTCATGTATAATAGATGTAATCTTTTTTTTTGTAATCTTTTTTGATTGAAAAAAAAGATCTGTACCCCACCGAAGTTCTCAATTTATATTTGATTATTAAAGTGCTAGGAAATTTTAGCATTTCATTATTATTTTCTTTATACTGTACCCATAATACTGATGAAGTGTTTACTATAAAATAGGTATCATAAAATACATATGCTACATAAATGTTTAATAATTGAAATTAGATTGTTATATCTTTGAATCCAGTCCTTCTCATTTTTCAGTGTTGGAATGAATCTTTGTACTTTCAGTGCCATAGAAAATTTAAGTATTTTATTTAATTTGATTTATTTCATTTTTGGAAAATACAGGTTCATAATCACAATTCTCAAATCCAAAAATCTGAAAACTGACATTTTTTTTCCTAAATTTACAGCAGAATCATTTGATTGCAAAAAATATTCTGAATGATATGAGGATGTTATTTGTCCCACTTAATATGAACATTCATAGTCATTGTAGAGATATTAATGTGTTTTTATGGGATGGTAACCCTATCTGGGAGAATTTGTGATAGAAGGTATGTGCCTCATTATCTTTCTAAAGCATGAGAGACTTTGAATTCCCAAACACAGTGTGTCCCCAAGTGTTTCAGAAAGGAGAATATTTATGTGTACCAATGTTTATTTGCATAATTTGTCCCCCTGGTATTTTGCTGCTAAAATAGGGGTTTAGCAGAACCACCACCATGGTAGCTGCCTTTTAACAGGAGTGAGGGAGATGGAAGAAGGAAGTGATATGGGTAAAGTACCCTCAACCAATAGCTGTGAACCCAAAGATTCCCACCCTGCCCTATCCCAAACTTATTATGGTAAGCAGTGCATTGGTGTGAACTTCTGAAGAGCTGGGAGAAGAAGCTGAAGGGATAAGGAATATTTAAGGGCTTTTCCTTTGGCTGTAAGCAAAACAGGATCATTCATTTTAGAAACACGGGATCACTCATTGCTGCTCTTGAGCATTTGGCAGGATTCTTACTTCTACTTTCATCTGGACAGCTGACCAGGAAGGTATTTATATACAATGCATTTTAATATGAAAAAAACAAAAACTTTCTTCCTAAAACTTAGGTGTTTAAGGCAGATACTAAGGCCTTTAAATAAATGCAGGTAAATATAGTAATTCAAACAGAAACACAGTACAGCAGCTGCTCTGTTTGATTTTTAAGCCTTGAAAGTTCTAGGTGCATTTTACCACTTTTTTTTTTTTAAAGGTAGCATGTCAAAAATAATCTAAATTTATTTTAAATGCACAGAGAAAAACTAAGTGCATAGTGGCTTGGACTTGAAAGCACTCTTGCTCAAGCTTGAATTTACTTTGTATATTTGTTCAGTTCTTCAATTTCATATTTTAAAACTGAAAGACGAAATTATTTGTCTTGGGCTTTTATTAGATACCCACAAGAAATTGCTTGTGTGTGTGTGTGTGTGTGTGTGTGTGTGAGAGAGAGATGAAGTGTCTCTTCTTTGTAATTTATTATTTACTTTATTTTATTTATTTTTGTCTGTGTTGGGTCTTCGTTGCTGTGCACGGGTTTCTCTAGTTGCAGCGAGCGGGGAGTTACTCTTTGATGTGGTGCGCGTGCTTCTCACTGCGGTGGCTTCTCTTGTTGCGGAGCATGGCCTCTAGGTGCGTGGGCTTCAATAGTTGTGGCTCACAAGCTCAGTAGTTGTGGCTCGCGGGCTCTAGAGCACAGGCTCAGTAGTTGTGGCGCACGGGCTTAGCTGCTCTGCAGCATGTGGGATCTTCCTGGACCAGGGCTCGAACCCGTGTCCCCTGCATTGGCAGGCGGATTCTTAACCACTGCGCCACTAGGGAAGCCCGAGAAATTGCTATTGATTAGTTCTTTTTAAACCTGTCTCTTACTTTTCAGGCAGAAATAGCATTTTAAAACACTGTATTCTCTGTCTCTCTCTTTATATATATAGGTGTGTGTATGTATGTATACACACATACGCGCTTACATTTAGTAAATTCAACATTAAGATAAAATGTACAACAATAAATTAAAGGGACTCTAATGTGAGTACATTGCAAAGAGGCCTGGCATTTTCCCCTGTTTAGCCACTCCTTTCAGAATTCCTTTAGATAGCAAGCTTCCATGCTGTGTTTAAAATATGATTACATTATTTTTTAAATTATATTGCATTATTCTTACCAAAATTCAGTTAACCACACATGTACAGATATTTGTCATCATAGACTGAATGCCATGATGTATTTCTGTAACCAAATATGCATCTGTGGTAGTAAAATCTTCGTTAAGGTAATTAAAATATCTTCATTTAATTTAAAGTGTTTTTAGACTTTGGGTTAATAATAATTTGTTTCTCCTTCAAACCTTAAGAAGCTGTTTTCAATATTCTGGTCCAGAAACATTACAGGTGAGTAGTTGCTGCCTCCTAAAGGTTCAGCACACAAGGAAGTAAATCATTGAAGCACAGTGGCAGCCAGCGAAGAACTAAACACTGCACAGGGAGTGCCTCAAGGAAGAAGTCCTTGACTCTGCCTGTAGAGACTGGGGAAAGTTTTCTGAAAGAGGTGCCAGTTGAATGGAGAGAGGGAGAAAGGTACTGCTAAGAGACCCTCTGAGAATTACAAGTAGTTTAACTTCACTAGAAGAGGGTGTGGTGGTGGTGGGTACTGGAATGTGACGATCAGAAGGGCCTTGAATATGAAGGTGAGGAATTTGTTCTTGTATCCTGTAGATCAGCACTTCCCAAGCAGGCTTCTGATGCAGTAAAACAAATTTGGAGACTCACAATGCATGCTAGCATACAGCTCTAAGAAGCTTATAAAAAGCTGTTTTAATGTTTTTTGATGGGGAGTTGCCCAAACTTGTTTCACTATGAAGCTAGTTTTTATTTGGACACAATTAACATCTTATTTATTTATTTTGTGGTACATGGGCCTCTCACCGTTATGGCCTCTCCCGCCACGGAACACAGGTTCCGGACGCACAGGCCCGGCAGCCATGGCTCACGGGCCTAGACGCTCTGCGGCATGTGGGGTCCTCCCGGACCGGGGCACGAACCCGTGTCCCCTGCATCGACAGGCGAACATCTTAAAGTAGCTTTTTAAATTTTGAAAGATTTTGAACAAGGGAGTGTGAGATTTGCATTTGCAAAAGATGGAGGATGATTAGAGGCAAGGAAACCTGTTGGGTTTAGATGTATTAAATATGTTGCACATTAAAAAAATATACAGGGAATTCCCTGGTATTCCCTGGCGGTCCAGTGGTTAGGACTCCGCTTTTTCACTGCCGAGGGCTCGGGTTCAGTCCCTGGTCAGGGAACTAAGATGCCACAAGTGGCGGCGCAGTGCAGCCGGAAAAAGGAAAAAAAAAAAGTAAAGTATACAGATTAGGAGTTAGAGACTAAAATTTTAAATTAAAATTGCTCCTTCATGGAGTATTTTGAGAAAAGCTTGTTTTGGACTTTGTGTTTATCAAAACAATATTGCATAGCATTTAACAAGTCAAACAGTTCTACAAGACTTAATAACTGTGTCCCCTACCACATATCATTTCTTCCAGCTAGTTTTTGACTAAAGGAAACCAACTGTTTGTTTTCCTTAGTTGTTTGCCTCCATGTATCTAAATGGCATGATTACAAGGGTTTTTAAATTTTTTTATATTTTTTAATTAATTTTTTTATTGGAGTATAGTTGCTTTACAATGTTGTGTTAGTTTCTGCTGTACAGCAAAGTGAATCAGCTATATGTATACATATATCCACTCTTTTTTGGATTTCCTTCCCATTTAGGTCACCACAGAGCACTGAGTAGAGTTCCCTGTGCTATACAGTAGGTTCTCACTAGTTATCTGTTTTATACATTGTATCAATAGTGTATATATGTCAATCCCCATCTCCCAATTCATAGTTTTTTTTATTTTTTTAATATAAAGCATTTGTTAATGACTCTTCATTAAGGAAGATAAGGATTTAGCACTTTCACAGGCACGCAGACACCTGTATGCATTCACACACACTACCCATCCTGTTATTCTTCCATCAGAGTTAGAGGTCAGTCAATATACCATCCTTATTGTGATTAGAAATGCTGTTCCAAGCTGAGCCATATGGTCTGTTATAATTACTTTTACTTCCTTGCACAACTTTTTGTATTCCCTATACATTTTCTTTTTCAATTCACTTTTTAATCTTTAAATTATTTATGTATTTATTTTCTTAGTTTTTTATGTACTTAATACTAATTCATCACCAAATTCTCCTTTCATTATGTCAGAGACATCAGGCACTTTTACCAGTTTTGCCTTCTTAGAGATACCTCTCCCAGATCTTCTGATGTGCTTCAATCTGGACTGTTTGCTAAGCCTGCTACACAGCTGTCTCTTCTTTCTCCATACCTAAGAATTTCCTTTTCCTCTCTCTTATGTTGGATTTTGAATTTCCTGAATTTGATGTCAATGTCTTTTTTGGTTTACTCTCTCATGTAGTAAAGCCATCTCCTCCAGTAGATCCCTGAGAAAAAGGCTTCATGAGAGTTAAACTTTTTCATAACTTTTATGACTGAAATCTCTATTCTCTCCTCAAAGAATCCTCCTTGATACTTAGTCTGACTTGGTATAAAAATCTAGGTTGACAATAATTTTCACTCAGAATTTTGAATGTGTACCTCCATTGTTATTACATACCATTTTGAATTTTGAACCTCCTTCTCCCCCCGCCACACACACACTTTTTGGAGGTATGTAAGTCTTTCCTTTGTTCTCAGTCCTCTGAAATGTGATGGTTTGTCTTAGGGCAACTTTTTACTATGAAAACTGATTTTCTTCAATTTTGTGACATTTTCTTATACTCATCTTATGTCTTCTCCAGTGTCTCTTCTTTGTGGAATAGTCCCCTCTGATTTTTGAATCTCTTGGACTTACCTTATTATCTTGTCTCTTTTTTCCTGTCTACCATACCTTTGTCATCTTGCAGTTGAGTATTTCCTCAACTTCTGTTGTTTTTTCATTTCTGTGATCATATATTTAATTTCCACGAGTTGTTTTTGGATATCTGACTTCTTGTTCTTGTTTCATTGCTGACCTTTTGCCTAAGGATTTGATTTTTTTAATAAAAATCAGCTTTTATCTCTGTGTAGTGTTTGTGTCTCCATATGCCTTTTGGTTTAGTCTCTGTCTTTCAGGTTAGTGCTTTCTTCAGATGTCAAAGTGATTCTTGGTTGTCTCGGCATATTTTACCAGTAGAAAGCTGAAAAGCTGGAAAGTCTTAGGCCTCTAAGTGGGATTTATCGACCAGAAGCTTCCCAGTAAAGTGATCTGGCTTGGCCATTTCACTTCCTTAGGGTACCTTGAATTTTCAGTATTTTTAGGTCTCTTCTCCTATGATGATCAGATTTTCGGGAAAGAATTTTCAGATGTGCTACCTAGAGGGCAATTCTGAATACTGGTATTCTGGGAAACAAGTAGAAAAAAGAAGGGTAGTGGTCTCTACATTCATTAAACAGAGTTACTCTTAACCCCTTTTTTTCAATATAGCACCTCCTATACTCAGCAGCACTTGGTATCGTTCAGTCTAAACGTTCTCTGTTATACCCTCTCTAGTAAATTAGCAGGCAGTCTTCTGCCAGGTTAGAGGGTGTCAAACTTCCTGGTTGCATGGATGTGGGAAGGGACTCTGAGGCTCTAGCTGCCTTTTCTTTTAATTTTGTTATTAAAATATAACACACGTACAGAAAAGTGTCTATGTCATAAGTAAACAGTGAATGGATTATCACAAGTAAACAGACCTGTTCTATGCAAGGCAAGAAATAGAATATGACCTATGCCCCCAGATGCCTCAACCACACTCCCTTCTAATTACTGCCGTCTCTCTCTGCAGAGGTAACCAGTATTCTGAAGATTCCTTTTGTCTGTTTTTGAACTTTGTAACATAAGAATCATATATCATGTATTATTCTGAGTCCATCTTCCTTTATTCATCATTTTTCATGTGCGATTCATCTGTGTTATTGTACATAGCTGTAGTTCACTCGTTTTTATCAATCCACAACTTATTAATCCATCCCATTCCACTGTTGAGGGACATTGTTATTCTTAGTTTGGGCCCTCTAAGTACTGCTTCAGCGTCTTCGGTAGACTTTAAGAATCCTCCTGTTCTTATTCACGCCTTCACCCCTACCTCCAGTGCTGCCTGGTGCTGCCGAGTCCTGAGCCTCACATAGGAGAGTCCTGTAGTGCAGAAAGGCTGCTACTCTGCTCTCCTACTGTTGATTTAGGATTCAGCTTTCTGGGGTCTGCTGAGTTTCTTCCTACTTGGTTATCTGCTTTCCAGCCTCTTAAGATGTTTTTGCAATGTCTCTTTTCCCACTAACTTCGTGAGTTTTTATTTTTTAATTAAAAAAAAAATCTTTTAGTGTGACTTTTGGAAGGAACTTGGGTAGTGCCTGTGTCCATTCCTCTTTTTGTTTTTTTAAACTCAATTTGAACATTATTGTCAGTGCCTCGTTCATTATGTTCGATTTCTGCTGAGATAGAATGTCTTTCTGAGAGATAGTACAATATCTTAGACTAACTATATTACCCCCCTTTTACGGTAAATTTAAGTCAGTAATTATTAAGTATAATGGTAAATTTTTGTTTATAAAATATATACTGTCCTTTCAAATATTTAAAGGTTATATTTTAAACATTCAGTCTAATTCACAGAAATTTTCTTTAATAGGGTATCGCTGGAACTGACGTAGCTAAAGAAGCATCTGATATTATTCTCACAGACGACAACTTTACAAGCATTGTTAAAGCAGTTATGTGGGGCCGAAATGTCTATGATAGCATCTCAAAATTCCTTCAGTTCCAGCTTACTGTTAATGTAGTAGCAGTGATTGTTGCTTTCACGGGCGCCTGTATTACTCAAGTAGGTTGACAATTTATCCATTAAAACTTGTTTATTTTAGAGCAAAGATATGTATAACCTGCCTTTTTAAAGTACTTAAATATTTAAATAAGTTGAAGCTTAGTACTTCAGGTTAATTAATATAAAAATGTTATCCTGTTCTGTTAAGTTTTTAAATAGAAACGGCTTCCTGAGAATTGCGGAGTCCTTGAATAGTTGTAAATGTCTATTAAGAAACCTGTTCTTTCTAGGATTCACCGCTTAAGGCTGTGCAGATGCTGTGGGTAAATCTCATAATGGATACTCTCGCTTCCCTGGCTCTGGCAACTGAACCCCCCACTGAGTCTCTCCTGCTTCGGAAACCTTATGGTAGAAATAAGCCTCTCATCTCACGCACAATGATGAAGAATATTTTGGGTCATGCATTCTATCAGCTTGTAGTAGTCTTTACACTCTTGTTTGCTGGTAAGAATTTAATGCCTGATAAAGTTTCAGTTGTTTCTGTTCCAAGCTAATATCCCAGATGGTTTTAATGTTACAAATTTTTCAAGAACAGAAGTTATTTTCTTTCTGACTCCCCATTTATCTTTAATTTCTTCTGTTTATCAGTGGATCCTTAGTACATTTTGAGAGGCAGTGTGATAGATTGGGGCAGTAGGGGGAGTAAAAAGAGTCCTAATTTCTTGTCCTTGGCTTTACCACTAATTAGATATGTGATCCTGAACATGTCACCATAGTTTTGGGGGCTTCCACTTCCTCCTGTATGAAATGAAAGAGGGTTGTACTATAGAATCCCAGGTCCCTTCCAGCTCTTTCTGTGCTGCCATTTGTGAGAGCCAAGAAAGGTCTGACTAGGTTTTATTGCATACTTCCTTGAAATGTTAAATTATTTTGTATGATAATTACAAAATGGTAATTTCTCATTCTTTCAGGAGAAAAGTTTTTCGATATTGATAGTGGAAGAAATGCTCCTTTGCATGCTCCTCCATCGGAACATTATACTATTGTTTTTAATACCTTTGTACTGATGCAACTTTTCAACGAAATAAATGCTCGGAAAATTCATGGTGAAAGAAATGTGTTTGAAGGAATCTTTAATAATGCCATCTTCTGCACAATTGTTTTAGGCACATTTGTGGTACAGGTGGGTAATTGTAAACGATAGTTTCAAATATGATTATTATGTGGAGATCTTAGGTGAACAGGTGGCTTGTTCCAGAAATTACTTGACTGCAATGTGTGGGCCTTCTGTGTATTGCCTTGATGACATCAAAAGAACTCGAGTGAAAATTTGCCCCATCCTGAAATTCTACATGTGAATGAGTACATTAAACTAATACTACTTTAATTGCACTACTGGTTCTGTGGCTGTGATACTTCACACTCACTGTGATTCTGATTATTCTACACTGTTATTATGAAAACTGTTGTAATTTTTATATTATTCAAGGCCAGTCTTATAGTCAACCACTTTTTAGTCCAGCTAGAGTGATCCCTTAATTGCTTCTAGCAACTAATAGTAGTTGTATTTGTACAGTTGAGTTCATTATTAAAAAATAAAAGGTTTTGAGATGCATATTTTAAAATCCATGTGATTCTGAATGGTCTCATCCAGACTTGGTATGTGCCAGCTTTCCATTTTGTAATATTGTCAAAACAAGGTAGAAGAGGAGTGGGAGAATGGGTGTGAGAAGTGGGGTTGAGATGAAATAGAAAGGACCGAATTTTCCCATTTTTATAAAGGTCATTCTAAGGACAAAACTAAGCATCACTTTACATATGGTAAATTTTATATAATTATATACTGTACCTATGTTTTTATATCATCTTGGATTCTATGGTACTCCTCTCTGTAAATGGTTGTTAATAGCAGAATCTGGAATCAAAGCAGGTAAGTGAACGGTGCTTGATCACACCAGGAGGTCAGTAAACACAGTAAGATTTAAACTTAAAAGGTGAGCTTTTAAGGATGATGCTAGTTTCAAAATGAAGATCTAAGAATTTTGAAGTTTATTTAGTCTATACCTTGTGTACTGTGGATACCAAAACCAAAACCCTAGACTTAATTATTTCTGTGCAGACTGTTTCTGTTTTAGCTTTCAGCTTCTATAAACTTTAGGGGAAGTGTTGCTTACTTGTTGTGTAGTTTCTGGAAGTATTTTATAAAAACATCATTGTTCATGACACGCTAAAATTTTAGTTTTTACTTACTATTAAAGTTAGGTTTATTTTATCTGTTTTTAATATATGGGGATTGCAAAAATGTAACTGCCTGTCTGTCTATCAAGCAAGTCTGATAAAACTTAGTTCCTCGCATAGGTTGATATATCCAAAACAGTTGATGTAGGGTATCATTCTTCAATGCCTTCGTGCTACTCAAAGTGTGGTCTGTGGACCAGCTACTGGTCTGTTCATTACAAGTCCACAATGAGATAAGGAGCATGGGCCAGAGTATAAGTCAACAACTTCACTAAATAAATTTATTCTTGATTATTCCTCTAGATAATAATTGTGCAGTTTGGTGGAAAACCTTTCAGTTGTTCAGAACTTTCAATAGAACAGTGGCTATGGTCAATATTCCTAGGAATGGGAACGTTACTCTGGGGCCAGGTAAAAAAATCTCATCATTTTTTGTTCAAACCTACAGTGATTTTTTAAAAAAAATTTCTAGTGTGTATATTCTTTAATCAGTTCTATAACTTGATTCTAAGTAGTTTTCATTCTGTTTTTTAGAACAAGTTTTACAACTGTTACTAAGTTGATGCATTTAAAACTGGTTAGAATGCTAACATCTGTATCTTTTGCTCTATGACCTACTTTTGCATTTTCAGATTTAATATTTTAATAAAAATATTATATACTTTAGACTTTTTATCATTTTGTTATGTAATTTAATAAAAATGTAGCATTGGAAAAATCTTGAGTTTCAGTTGATGTGAAGAATGTTTCTATAAAAATACTGGTATCTGGAAAAATAGGCCACAAAATGACATTTTAGATTATTTGGATCAAATGGCTTCAACAGTGTATGTATAAAATACAATGCCTGAAAAATTAGATATCCTTAATCTTCACTATGGATAGCTGACTTGCAGATATATGTCATTATTTTTTTAAAGATAGGTGGTAACGGTGTGTGTGCTGTTCATTTTAAATCCATTACCATCACTATAAAACTGATAGAAAATCTGTACCAACATTTTCATAAATGAAAACCAGCCTATGTTATGGTGTGTAACTGGTGTGAGCTAATTTACTGTCATTTTGCAAGTCAGTCAGACTGAATATTCAGATTGTACTTAACCTTAACTCAGTCTTTATGTGCCTTTTATCTCACCTTTTTCTTAATTGTGTTTCTAGGTTCTGAGCTTTCTCTTCTTACTCATTATAAAGCCTCTTTCATTGAGATCTTCTTTTAAGCAGGATCCGTACTGGGCCCACAGTTTTTTTTTTATTATTATTACCGTTCTAGTTACTTCATAATGTTCCCTCACAGGCAAAACCGAACCCTACAACCTCCCCCCAAATCTGGCTAATTTCAGGAAGAGGAGATTCAGTACAGTGTACACGCCTAACAGGCATCAGTTACTGTCCTTGGTTGACGTCGTCTATTGATTTTAAGTGTGCGATGGTAGAAAGCACTGATTTTGTTGGTCAGGAAAGCTAGGGTCTTAGTCACTCCATGAACAAGTCACTTCCAGTGTCTCTGAACCTGTTTCATCTCTAAAATGAGTTGGTTGGACTAGAAGTTCTCTGAGCAGTTCTGATTCTGACTGCATGCCTGTTTCTCCCAGCTTCCTTAAGGAATGGCTGTGAACACCTATAAGTTAATACATATTGGTATTTTGGTATTTTTTATTGTCTTCTCGGGCATCTGTTCTTGTTTCGTGTCATTCTCAATCAGTATTAATCCAATTTTAAATAGTTGTACTTTATGAAAATAAATACATTCAATAAACAAGAGCTATTTTCATCTCAGCCTTGAAGATTTTCTGAATTTTGGTATGTTTTTTCTCATTGAATTCTTAAAGCACTAATGAAATGTAAACTTCTTTTGCATCATATAAGATCACCTATTTTCATTTTTTTTGAAATAAATATCATTAATGTGAGTTTAAGGAAATACGTATATATCAAAGCATGGTTGTATAATTTACTGTCTTGAATGTCCTAAATAAAATATGAAAATGTAATCAGGTTATTTCCATTCAGGAAAACTTTTTAGCCTTCAAACTTAAATCTTTTGTGTAGCTAAGAGAAGGATATTTTTTGTTCTGAGAAAGAAAGCCTCTGATGGACAGGATCTCATTGCTTCATTGGTAAAGATAGTTGGCTATCCTTGCAACTTTCCATACCTTTTTTGTATTAAAGTTGATCGGTTTAATTGTAGTTTGATATGATTTGTTTCTGAGTTCTTTCCCCTGTGTTGTAGCTTATTTCAACAATTCCAACTAGCCGTTTAAAATTCCTAAAAGAAGCTGGTCATGGAACACAAAAGGAAGAAATACCTGAGGAGGAGTTAGCAGAGGACGTGGAAGAGATTGATCACGCTGAGCGGGAGTTACGGCGTGGCCAGATCTTGTGGTTTAGAGGTCTGAACAGAATCCAAACGCAGGTATGGGTCTGGTGGAGAGGTAGGAGAGACGATGGGAACGGGACCCCAGGGCTTTCGGGCCTGGGGAGGAGGTTTGAATGTGCTCCTTTGCTTCCTTTCCAGCCTCCCCAACCCACAAAACTTATTCTTTTGAAAAATAGTACTGGTGCCTGGAATGGGTGAAAGTTTTAACTGACCATGAAAGAATGTGTCTATATGCCCCAAGCTCCTTTTTTCCTAGCTTTTTCCCCCACTTCATCTCCAAATGCTACTCTTGCCTATTTATCTGCTCTGTAAAAAGTGCCTTTTTCTTTACTTTTTATATGTTGATAGATGGAATGGTCCTTTCTCTTGTTCTCTCTCTCTCTTGCTGAGCAAGCTGTCACAATCTCTGATTCCTTGCAGATGGATGTAGTGAATGCTTTCCAGAGTGGAAGTTCCATTCAGGGGGCTCTAAGGCGGCAACCCTCCATCGCCAGCCAGCATCATGATGTAACAAATATTTCTACCCCTACACATGTAGTGTTTTCCTCTTCTACTGCTTCTACTACTGTGGGGTGTGAGTGTGTGTTCCTAAGTGCATGAAATTAACATTTCCTACTTCACACACCTAACGTTTCTCATTTTCTCCTTAATGTTTAAATTCATTGTTCAGGCTTTTCATAAAGCTTTCTTTTCGTAAAGTGGATTGAGACCTCAAAGTGTTGTCGTTGTGATTGTTTTATTTCTTAGAGGGTTAGATAACAGGTGGAACAATTGCAACCAAAGATCAGACATGAAATCTGTGAGCTTGTCTCTATTCTAACTCTGATAGTTAATATGGGGAATAAAATTGTAGCTTAGAATTTGTGAAACGACTATAAATTTTTGAGTATATGCCTTTAAACATGTTCCATACTGCATGATTCCCAAAAGCATGTGATTTGAAACTGATCTAACAGAACCAAGAAATTGCATTCTTAAAGCTAAAAATGAACTTAAGCATTCTGACTTGTATCTTGTTCAGTTTGTAAAGTAAGTTAGTACCCTGAAGAAAAGTTCTGAGCATATAGCCAGGTGTTTGCCTTCTTAGCTTGGACTTTGTGGCCTTGCTGTGAATTTTTAATTTATTTTGTTTTGTTTTGAGAGTGCATCCCTGTATAAGCTTCAAAGTTCTTTGGTATGTATGTGGGTTTTTTCATTTATATAATCAATTTAATTTAGAATTGTTTCCTAGATAAGAAAATGTTCTATTAAGTTTTCCAAAGAAGTAGGGAAAGTGCATTTCTTTTAATATTTTTTCAGTTTTGTTTTTTTTTTTTAAGTTTACTCATTTCTCACACCACTGCCCACCTCCCACCTCTTACAGTAACCAGTTTGTTTTTTGTATCTATGAGCTTGGTTTGGGTTTCACTTTTTTTTAGATTCCACATATAAGAGAGATCATATGGTATTTGTCTTTCTCTGTCTGACTTACTTCACTCAGGATAATAATGCCTTCAAGGTTCATCTGTGTTTTCACAAATATCAAGATTTCCTTTTCTATGGTTAAATAATGTTCCTCTGTGTGTGTTTGTGTGTGTGTGTGTGTGTGTGTGTATACACCATATGTATCCATTCATCAGTGGACACTTAGGTTGTTTCTGTTTCATTCTATCAGATGTGAGGTAATATCTCATTGTGGGTTTTGATTTTGCATTTCCCTGATGATTAGTGATATTGAGCATCTTCTCATTTACCTATTGGCCATTTGTAGATAGTTTTTAGAAAAATGTCTGTTTGGATCTTTTGACCGTATTTTAATTGGATTGTTTGGTTTTCTTGCTATCGTTGTACAGGTTTTTTGTATATTTTGGATATTGGCCCTATATCAGATATATGATTTGCTAATATTTTCTCCCATTCTGTAGGTTGCCTTTTCATTTTGTTCATAGTTTTCTCTAATGTGTAGAAGCTTTTTAGTTTGATGTAATCTCACTTGTTTAATTTTGCTTTTCTTGCTTTTGGTGTCAGATTCAAAAAATCATCATCCTATGTCAAGGAGCTTACTTACCATCTATGTTTTTTTTCTAGGAGTTTTATGGTTTCAGGTCTAACGTTAAAGTCTTTATAATCAATTCTGAGTTCATTTTTGTGTAGTGTGAGATAATAGTGGTACGGTTTCATTCTTTTGCACGTGGCTGTCCAATTTTCCTAACACCATCTATTGAAGAGACTGTCTTTCCCCATTGTATATTCTTGACTCTTTTATTGTCAATTAATTGACCATATGTGCATGGGTTTATTTCTAGGGTCTCTGTTCTGTTCCGTGGATCTATATGTCCATTTTTATGCAAACTCATACCAGTACCATACAGTTTTAATTACTATATCTTTGTAATATAGTTGAAATCAGGGAGCCTCCAGCTTTGTTCCTGTTTCTCAAGATTGCCTTGACTATTTGGGTCTTCTGTGGTTCCATACAAATTTTAGGATTGTTTGTTCTATTTCTGTGAAAAATGCCATTGGAATTTTGATAGGGATTTCATTGAATCTGTGTTGCTTTGGGTAATGTGGGCATTTTAGCAATATGAATTCTTCCAATCTGTGAACATGGAGTATCTTTTCATTTATTTGTGTCATCTTTAGTTTCTTTCATTAATGTCTTGTAGTTTTCGATATACAGGTCTTTCACCTCCTTGGTTAAATTTATTCTTAGATATTTTATTATTTTTTTGATACAGTTGTAAATGAGATTTTTTTTTTTTAATTTATTTATTTTTGGCTGCACTGGGTCTTCGTTGCTGCGCATGGGCTTTTCTCTAGTTGCAGTGAGCGGGGGCTACTTTTCCTTGCGGTGCACTGGCTTCTCATTGCGGTGGCTTCTCGTTGCGGAGCTTGACCTCTAGGCGTGTGGGCTTCAGTTGTTGTGGCACGTGGGCTCAGTAGTTGTGGCTTGTGGGCTCTAGAGCGCAGGCTCAGTAGTTGTGGCACACGGGCTTAGTTGTTCCTCAGCATGTGGGATCTTCCCAGCCCAGAGCTTGAACCTGTGTCCCCTGCACTGGCAGGCAGATTCTTAACCACTGTGCCACCAGGGAAGTCTGGGATCGTTTTCTTAATTTCCCTTTCAAATAGGTTATTAGTGTAAAGAAATATAACAGATTTTTGCATATTGATTTTGTATCTTGCAACTTTATTGAATTCGTTTATTAGTTCTGACAGTTTTTTGATGGAGTGTTTAGGGTTTTCTATATATAATATCTGCAGACAGTGACAGGTTTATGTCTTCCTTTCCAATTTGGATGCCTTTTGTTTCTTTTTCTTGCCTAATTGCTCTAGTTAAGACTTCCAGTACTATGTTGAGTAAAAGTGACAAGAGTGAACATCCTTGTCTTGTTCCTGACCTTAGAGGAAAAGCTTTCAGCTTTTTGCTGTTAGGTATGATGTTAGCTCTGGGTTTGTCCCTTCATTATGTTGAGGTATGTTCCCTCTGTACCTGTTTTGTTAAGAGCTTTTATCATAAATGGATGTTGAATTTTATCAAGTGCTTTTCTGCATCTGTTGAAAGATGATCATGTGATTTATACTGATTAATTATTATAAGTCATAATTTTCATTAATTGACTAGAATGACAGATTTTCTTTCAGGTTTTTAGAAAATGACTTTTAGTAAAAGGTTTTTAGTAAACTCTCCAGAAGTCTTATAACCTATATCGTTCTTACTCTGAATTAGTGTCTTGAGTCCATGGTGGATTCTTAGTATATTAGAGGCATTAAAGATACAAACCCACCCATTCCTCATGCCTACCCTTGAAGTCAGCTAAGATACCTGATTTGGCCAGAAACCTATCTTTTCCATTTGGTCTTTAGCCAATTAAGGACTAGAGGAACATTGGGAAGCTGGGGAGAGGATGAATTGAGGGGAGAAAACAATGCTGTTTATGCAGAGCCTATCTGTTCACTCTTTGCTTAAGTAATTTTCATTTGTTATTTTTGACAGTGTTGCAAAACAGGCAGAACAGGAACTATCCCCATTTTATAGGTGTGAAAACTGACTTGGAGTTTAAATAACTTGTCCATGGCTAATAAGCAGAGGCAACATGATGTAGAGCAAAGAGCAGACAAGTGCTGTAAAGACAAACTGACCCTGTAACATTTAGACAGGATGTTAAATTTACATACGTGGACAGATAGGAATCTTCCTTTTAGAAATTACTGTGGTACTACCTACCTGAATGAAATGGTGTATGCAAATTGCCTGGCCTTACTCCTGGGATGGCTGATGTCAGTTGCATGCCTCCCTCCTATGGATTTCACATTATTCCTGGTTTTCGAGGACATATTACCACTCATCCCTTCATCTCCTACTATTAGTGTTCATTTAGCTGTATTTCATGAACAGTGGAAGACCTACTATATGCCAAGGCTGCTAGAACCTCCAGATCTTGTCATCTAGTAAGGGAAGCAAACAAGGAGTTGGGGATTTCTACATGGTGATGAAACAGAATATTATAACAGGGTCCTTAACCCACCCTGAGAAGTCAGGAAAAATTACCGAAAGGAAATGATTCCCAAGCTGACCTGACAGAATTTGTCGACTGGGGAAAGCAGACCTCAACTGATGTAGTTTGATACTAAAGGAGTAATGGAAAGTAAGGAGTTGATGGGGCTAGAATGGAAAGTAAACATCTGTTTATATCCCACAAGAAGGAGCCAAACTGAGACTTAATCCCTCCCCTCAAAACTTTAAATTTGAAAAATTTCAAACTGGCAGACAAGTTGAAAGATTAATATATGAATAATCTTCACCTGGATTTACCACTTCCTAATATTTTATGATGTCTACTTTATATAATATTAATATATACTTTTTTTGAGCCATTTGAAAGTAAGTAGCAGATATCATAAATGCCATCTCTAAATACTTCACTATGTGCTCTCCTATATAATCATACTGTATAATCACATCCAAGAAATCTGTCTTTGATACCATTTTATCTAATATACAGTCCATATTCAGATTTCTCCAGTTGCCCCCAAAATGTCCTTTATAGCTTTTTTGATCCAGGATCGAAGGAAAGACATTCAATAACATGTGTTTATGACTCTTCAGTTTCCTTTAACCTGGATCCATTTTCTCTACCTTTAATTTTCATAACATTGACTTTTTAAAAAAATCTAGGCAAATTGTCTTATAAAGTGTCCTGCATTCTGGATTTGGTTGTTTTCTCTTGATTAGCTTTATGCTAAACTTTTTTTGACAAGTTTATCTCCTAGGTGGTATATATTCTGTTTATTTTTACTTCAGAAAATTTTAAGTAATTGACTTCTTTCACTTGGAGTGGTATCACATGACCTTAGGTGTATCATATTTATTGTATTTCTCTGTATAATTGTATTCCAGGCTTTATATTAAATATCAAATCAAGCACAAACTCTGAAGACATAGCCACCCACACCTGCTTCAGGTGATGTGCTCTGTGCTCTTTTCTGATGCACAACTATATATGAAACCTGTGAGTTGCTGGGCACATGTAGTGAGGGTAATGGTGTTAATACATTTAATGAAAGGTTAAATTCCTCACTGGTTTCCTGTCCTAATATAAAATAATCTTAGAAATATCTGTGTTTGTCAGACTTCTTTGACTCTTTTTTTTTTTAAGCTTTTTTTTTTTACTGAAGTATAGTTAATTTACAATGTTGTGTTAACTTCAAGTGTACAGCAAAGTGATTCAGTTATACATATATGTATTCTTTTTCAGATTCCTTTCCATTATAGGTTAGTATAAGATATTGAATAGGGTTCCCTGTGGTATACAGTAGGTCCTCATGGTTTTCTGTTTTATATATAGCAGTGTGTATATGTTAATCCCAAACTCCTAATTTGTCCCTCCCCCTCCCCCACTATCCTCAAAGACTCATCTGGAGTCTTTACTGTGCTAAATGAAGAAATTATAATCCATTTCAACTTTGTCATATACTAGGCTTGTAACATCTCTGGAGAGGGCATCTTTTTTTCCTCACTTATTAGTCAGATCTTCTAAAAATCTGAAGAGGAAACTTTCTATAGTTTTTCTTTATAAAGTGTATCCTTCTAATATCAGTCTTCACGGTTAGTAAATTCTTTTGCTAAATCAATAGTTACGCCTTCCTGGAAAGGAGAAATTGAGAGAAAATTTGGACTTCCAGATAAATGATTGGCAAACCATAGCCTATGGGCCATATCTGGCCTGTTGCCTGTTTTTAATTGGAACATAGCCATGCTCATTCATTTAATTACTGTCTGGTAGGTTTACACTACAAAGGCAGAGTTGAGTAGCTGCATCAGGGACCGTATGGCTCACTAAACCTAAAATACTTGCTATTTGGCCCTTTACAGAAAATGTTTTCCAACCCCATTCCAGGTAATTAACATTATATATTACACAGGTGAGTCTCACTTTGAGAAAATTTGATATGCAAGTACACAGCTTTGAAAAGCAACCTCAAATTTTACTCCCTGTTGCACAGTATCTTTTACTTTACCATTGAAATTCTTTATGGTGCACATAATAAAGGTAGTGATGAATACAAATTTCAGAAATGGGCAGTCTGTTGTAGAAGGTAAGATATATCAGCTACTGATTAAGTAGCCTCATAGTTTAAAGCCATCTCCTTACATACAGTGTTTTGGGCAGTAATATTTTCTACTATCAAAAGTTAGGATTATATTTAAGAAAATGGGTGGTTTAGCAGGGTACATGATTTTAATTTGATTTGTTACTTAAAGTTTAATGTAATGCTTACATATTCAGTTTCCTAAAATTACTTTATGATCATAATAATCATTTCAATTTTTTGTTTGCCATATATGCCTCATTCATGCCTCTGATTTTTTTCCTCAATAATTTACTGTTTAAAAAATTTTCTTGACATAGGGATTGTTGAATTTTTCTTAATTCTTACAATTTTAGGAGCTATAGTTTTGTGCATAGTAGGTCCTAATAGCTATTAAAAGAATTGAGTTAAAAGACTAGGTAAACAATAAGGGTTGGATTGTCAAAGATGGGTAATCATTTTCTGCTTAAACTGATTTCTTTGTGGTATTAAAATAGTTTTCTGTCTACCTACAGTATAATGCACACAGTTGGCACTTTTTAATTACTCAGAATTACTACAGTACTGTGAGAATTTTACCTATAGAAGGTAACAGAGATGAGGGCAAGTATAAACTAGGTCAGTGTCACGCCTTAGATCGAGAGTGCTTTCTTATTTATGAGTAGAAAGTAAAGCAAATCTGGCTCAGTGGCCCCTAGTTAATCTAGATGTTATTGTGTGTACCTAATGTGAGAACTGTTTATTGAAAATTGTATTGCTTTGCAGCATTTCTAAGCTGTCCTTGTAATGTGCTGACCTAAATCTTAGGAAGTATCTTATTCTACTGAAGTTACTTATAAAGCTGATGTCCATATGTTCTCTTCTTTTATTGACTTGAAAGAACCTGGAGTTGGGAGTACAGAAAGCTTGGTTCTAAGACATTCTGGCACTAATTTGTAGTGACCCAGCAAGGCAGCCACCTGTCCTTAGTTGCTCAGTTTCATTATTTGTAGTGGTTGAAATAACCTATCTCGAATATCCTTTCAAGCTTCGATGTTCTAGGGTAACTTAATACATTTTGTTAGATAGGAAAAAAAATCTTAGCAAAATTGGAAAGCTTTGGTAAAAAGGAATCTAATTTCACCTGCCACAGGTGTGAGTGTAATTGTTTATACAAATATACTCACTGCACTCACCTGCTTATAACTCTTTACACTGCCCCTCCTAGAGCTTTGCCCACTCCCAAATCTCTAACTTAAACCCATACCTTTCTTCTGAGCTCTGGATATTTTCACTTGGATGTTCTGCAGCTCCCCAAATTTAACATGTTTCAAAAATTGATTTTTATTTTCCCCTTGATTCTTCACTACTCCCTTCTACCCAGACTGGTCAAAACAAAACATCTCAACTGCTTCTCTAGCTCCATTAGCAATACCAGCAACCAAGTCAAATAAGCAACAACTTTGAGAGTCATCTTGAGCAGCTCTCATCACTAACCAGACTTGCTGGCTGGTCCTCCAGTTTGTATTCTCTGTGCCTACTGGCCACTGACAGCAGTGAACATAGGAGTGCAGGAATCGCTCCAAGATCTTGATTTCAGTTCCTTTGGACAAATTCTTAGAAGTGGGGATCTGGAATAGTCAGACTCATACAAGCAGAGTAGAATGGTGGTTACCAGGGACTAGAGGGAGGGGGAATTGGGAGATGTTGGTCAAAGGGTACAACATTTCAGTTATACAAGATGAATAAGTTCTGGAGATCTAACGTATAGCATGGTGACTACAGGTAACAATACTATACTGTATTGTATACTTGAAATTTGCTAGGAGGGTACAATCCCAAGTGTTCTCAACACACACAAATGATAACTGTGTGAGGTAGTGGATATGTTAATTAACTTGATTGTAATGATTATTTCATAGTGTAGATGTATATCAAATAGTCTTGTATGCCTTAAATATATACAGTAAAAAGTAGGCATAAACTGCTACATTTTCAAAAAAATAAATTCAAATATCCCTGTGAAGAAATTAATTTTTTCAATGCCATTGTCTTATGAGGTGAATTTAGTGACTTATAAGATGACTTTAGTGATCTTTTTTTTGGAATATCAGTATCAGTTACTTCTGTTAACTATGAGTAAATGATGTCTTCATTGCTAAACAGGATTCATTAGAAAGCAAAGGCAAACACTATTTGAATTGATGTATACTAGATGCTCAGCTATTTGGATTTTGTCTTTTTTTTTTTTAAACTATTTACAACACTGGGTTAATGAGACCTAACGTCAGTATGTGCAGGAATGTATTTGAGTCAATTATTTGTTAACCTCTCTTCATCCATACAGCAGACTTCTGAGAAGGAAGGTGAATTGTTGAGCTATATATTTAAGGGTGAAAACGCTAGAAGACTTTGTGTCTTCTCCTGGGGAAATTTTTCACAGAAGGATCCCAGAGGGCTTTTTGTTTTGTTTTAAATCTGTTCTTTCCAATGAAGTTTAGTATGTAAATTTATTTGTTTTATTATTATAGAGAAAAACACTAACACTTGACTGACAAATGGCATATACTCAAATATTTATAGCTGTTTAATGGCATTTTATAGATATTTATTTGGGTTTTGTCTTTTTATTTTTTAATTAAGGGCATAGTGGGGTAGATGTGAGTTCATTGTGACATTCAGCTTATATTTGCTTGGCTTTTTCATAGTCGGTGACACCCTAATTCCTAGCATGATTAATAGTAACCCTCTGTGCTTGACTTTGTTTAACTTATTTGAATTGTTTTCAAAAATTATAATTTTTTTCATTTAAAAAATTAGCTAAAGCTGTGTATGGTTAATTTTATGTTTGTTTTGTTTGATTTTGTTTTTTTAGGGAAAAAAATCCTATAAAATGGCTATTAAATTCTTAGCCAGTGACAATGAGATTTTCTTAGTATTACTTTGAATTCTACACCTCTTAATTCTTAGAGTATGTGGTTTTGTTGGTCTGTAGTGTCCTACTAAAATATTCATTTTTTTTTACAGTGTATTGCAAGTTCCACTGCATTACATGCAAATATGATTCACTCATACCTAGCTGTTTGTGGATTCAAACTCATAAATGAACCATTTTTAAATTAAGCTAATGACGTACTGATAATCTTTCTGTGTTTTCTGATGTTTACAGATTCGAGTGGTGAATGCATTTCGTAGTTCTTTATATGAAGGGTTAGAAAAACCGGAATCAAGAAGTTCAATTCACAACTTTATGACACATCCTGAGTTTAGGATAGAAGATTCAGAGCCTCATATCCCCCTTATTGATGACACTGATGCTGAAGATGATGCTCCTACAAAACGTAACTCCAGTCCTCCACCCTCTCCTAACAAAAATAACAATGCTGTTGACAGCGGGATTTACCTTACAATAGAAATGAACAAGTCTGCTACCTCTTCATCCCCAGGAAGCCCACTACATAGTTTGGAAACATCACTCTGATTGTAAGCTGAATGTTAACACACTAGCTGCATTGTAAAGAAACAAATTGAAACTGGGTCTTTTCACATATTGTGACGGACAAGATAGTATTCTTGTCTTTGGACTTCAACAGAAGACACACTTGTACGAATGTAGATTTATTTTTTTAAAAAAAAAAAAAGCAAAGCTTTCTGCCAGACTGAGGGTGCTTTTTGGGGGGTGGGAGAAATGAACTGACAGAAACAGTAACTCAGCTTAAGTTGACCTGTGGATCATCAGTAGAACCTAAGAATGGTCCTGAACAGTGTATTAGCAAAGCTTTAGTTTATCTCAATCCTTGATGGGAGAGAGGGAGGAGTAAAGCTGGGCAAGCAAGCAAAGAGCCCTGGATCATTGAATTGATGCTTTAATTTCTGCTGTTGGCTGTTAATAATTTGGATTATTTATGTTTATAAATGATACAGATCTGTTTACAAGGTTTGTAGATACTTTTTTTGTTCCTGTTCATAGATGGGAAGCTTCCTTATAACTGATGCAGAGAAAAATTAGTCCTTCAAATACTGCTGTATTTTCAGGAAAAAAAGGGGGGGGGTGTTTCTATTGAAACTGTACTAAATTTTTGCCTACAATTTACCTTGTTAAATATTGTAGATAAATTGCTAATACTAATAGCCAAATAGATAACACTAATGCTTTGTTTAAAAAAACAAAAAACAAACAAAACAAAAAACAAACAAAACAAAACAAAAAAACATGAGCAGTGGTGTTCTAATGAAGTTATGGCATCTGTCCTAATTAGTTTCTTAAATACATTTACTACTTAATGGTTTTGAAACAACTGTTTAATTTTTAAAATTTTTGAAAACTTGCTAATAACCTTTGTTCAGAATTTAGTAGATTGTTTAATGCAGGACATCAACTACATAATGAAAGATGCTTGAAATGCTTTTGTTATTTCAGGCAAATCAAATTAAATCAAACTATCAAACTACAAGAGAACTTTAGTCCTTTTTGTTTTTGTCTAAACATGTTAGTTCAGTGATGTCTTGGTGAGCTGTGAGTGAACTGTATTGATTTTTCTAATAAATCCTTAGAAACCTTCATATAGCATGAGGGCTGTTGGCATTTTGAAAAAGGTTAATAAGTAGAAGCATACATGTTTTCCTTTTGTTTTTGAAACTTGTTTGTAAACATAAATAAATATGCCCTTTTATTAAATAAATACACAGCGATGTTTTTTTAAAAAGAAATTTCAGCTTCTTTACTCAATTCTACATATATGGTGCATCGGTCTGTTCTCTTTAACCACAATTGGAATAAATTTCAAGATGGTAACAGCCCCATGAAGTACCCCCTTTAATTCCTTGGTGGCAGGTCTAACAGAACCAAATTAAGGAAAGCATTGCAGTTTGACATGTTCCTCATAGAGTTTAGTTTGCCTAAAATAGTCTCACAGTTTAAAAAAAATAATGACCACCATTGTCTTTGATACATTTGTTTTCATTCTTAAGTGGCCAAATAACAAATTAGGTAAAATGAGATTATGTGAAAAGGTGGGAAAGGTCCTAAAAATATACATATTTAGATGTAATAATTAACCATATGCTGGAATGCCCATCTGTAAGCCAGTTGGAGTCTTTAAGTCTTTTTTTCTTTTGTCTACCTTCTCCCCCTTTTTGCCTCTTGTCTTTACCTTTTAGGAACTGGCATTGTGTTAGGGCCCAGATTGCATCAGATATACAATCCTCAGGCTGACATAAAGTTTACGAGGACTACTACAACATCTGAGAGTGCTGACCCAGCAAAGAAACATTTAGTTGATGGTGCTTGATATTTTTGGTGGGTGGGGGAGAATCTTTTTCTCTCCATCAGTCCTTTGCAGTTAGCCTCTGCAAGACTTAGAAGAACATTGGCTCTGTCAGCATTTGTAACTGTACATTATTCATCAGGTATTTATAGCAAATCATACTGTAAAAAGAGGTAGCATGATATGCTGGAAAGCATACGAGGCTAGGAGTCAGGACCTGGTTTCTAGTCTTGATTTTGCCATTAACGTGCTGCATGACCTTGGGGAAATCATTTACCCTAAATGAGGGTGGTGGACTAGACTATCTTGAAGAACCCTTTCAGCTCTAAAAATTTACCCTATCAACTGGAGAGCCTACAAGGCATAGGGAATAGAGAAAAGGGAAATGTTTTCAGTTTTCTTTTTTATTTTGGTTATGCTTAAATATGAATGTAATTACCAAAAGATTTAGAAATGCATGTGCTTTGGAGGATTTGTATTGAGCTTTTACAGTATTCATTTTTCAACTCAAGGCAATGGCTTTTTACACCAACTCTAATCCATAAATGGGTCTTATTGACATCCATGAAGTAGTAGCAAGACATGCTTAGTGTGTATTTCTCTCTTTGAGACACTGTAATTTCTACCAGAAATTTCCAGAGCATTATGTAAGTGGAAAAAAATGCAAACAAGCTGTTAAAGATCTTGGATCCCATTATATAGTATGTATAGCTGAAATCAGCATCTGTAATTCAATCACGTTTTCTCTTTTATCCTCTAACCAAAAAATTGTTTAATTTTGCATCCCAAATGTTTTTAATCTTTGTATATTTTTTAAAAATCTTTTTCTCCTCATCATTGCCTTTTTTGTGGTTGTAAATAGACTTACTTGCACTTTGAAGATGAGTTACTCCTTGTCATCTTATAAATATGTGATATGGTAATTTTCATAACAGATGTCAGTTTTGAACCAAGAAATGGTGATTTGTTTATAAGCAAAAAAAAAAAAAAACTGGCTTCATTTCTGTGAAATTGCTCTTTGAAAATTTCTTTTTACACGTGTAAGCCAACTGAGATACCGTGATGGTGTTGATTTCTTTCAATGATGCTTACCATCTATTTTAGCCACTGAGCCTTTTATTATTTGTCTATTTGTAAAGTTTATTTGTCTTAACTCATTTAATAAATATACTGTTTATCTGTTTCTGAATGGGGACTGAACTTTTTGAATATTTAAATTGATTTGAACATCATATTTGGGAATTCTTTTTTTCTACTTGAAATTTTAAAGACCTAATTGATGAAAATTCTGTAATGTACTTGAAATGTTATGGCTGTGTTCTAATATGCATGATCTTGCCCCTAGAATGAAAGTGGGTGTATTGTCCCTACTCTCCTACCCACTGTCTTCAATCTTTGTAGCACAAGAGATAATTTTTGCAGTCCAGGGGAGAATAATGTTTGGGTTTTAAGAAAGATTAGTTTTTCACATTAAATGTAAGACCTTATTTTTTCATTAACTAATGCAAAGTTGTCAATAGCAATTATCTGAACGTTAGGGTAACAAAATTAATCAAATTGCCCTCAGCTGGTTTTTATAATAAATTATTAACATAAGTTAGCAACTTTGTTGAAATACTGAGAAAACTTTAAATGATTATTAATACCATATTTTTCCATCAGTAAAAATTATTCAGTTAATGAGTATATACAAGTACCATATTTATGACATGAGAGTTGTTTTCTACTGTCAAGTTCGATTGTATATATGTATTATGTATTAGGATTGAATTTTGAATTAAGTCCCTTTGTAAAATTAACTGAATAAGAAAGGGAAGTTTCTGTAAGTTTCTGCTTATTGACATTTTTTCTTCCCTGTGTCTTTAGAGAGCTCCTGTCATGTTACAGCTGCCTTTGTTCTTTTAACGTACTCCACTCTTAAGACTCTGACGTCCAAACCCCATATCAACCTGTATCTTTTTAAATTAGTGTTGCACTCATTTGTAGACCAAAAAAACCTTTTAATAGCATAATTATACCACTGAACTAAAAACAATCTTTGAAAGATCCTTGAAAACTTGTCTTTATTTTAGAATAAGCATTATAAAAATACCATAAAGAATGTTCGATGCTGTAATGGGAGTCATGGTTGTATTCCTGTACTTCTCTTATCAGTACATGTCAAAAAGGACATGATCTTTATCCTTATAATGTAACTTCCTTTCAATAGATAGATGATTTTGTCTCTTAAACTCTCGATAGCTTATTTTTGTACTTTCTGTCTTAACTACTTCTTTAACATTTTCCCTGTTTGTTAGAAAAATACTTCAGCTTGCAGACAAATATACTAAATGTAGGCATGTTTAATCTCTATTCTCTGAATTCAGTGTCATTATTGAACATGATAATATTAATGGTTCCAAAGTAGGAAATTAAAGGAAGATATATGAATATGTGTTTATACGGTATCAGTCTTTGCACAACTTTCTTAACCAGCACTGTGTCCTAGGAAAACTAGTTTCCAAATCAGTACTACCCAAATCTGGGTGGGGTGTTCAATGCGGTAAGTTCCCTAAGAATTCTCTTAATTAAATCAGAGTTACAAGGACCACATAACTTCCGAATTACGTTTTAGATAATTAAATACAGACACTCTCTCCTTACCTATTAAAAGGAATCTTGTCATATCATAAGTTAATATCTATGGAGTACCTGATACATGCTGAGCACTCTATGTGGATCATGTAAATATTGCTAACAACCCTCTGTACTGCTGCTGCCATTTTACATAGGCAGAGACTGAAGCTTAGAGAGTTTAAGTAACTTGCTCTTGGTCGCATGGTGAGCTGGAATTTACATCAAGGCTGACCTTCTCAAGAACCCCAAGCTGGTAGCTATTGGTTTTTACTGCAGTACTAGCATCTGGTTAACCTGAGTCAGGGCCCAGTGCCTAAAAAGCTTAAATTTTAAGTGTTCCTTTGTTGTTCTTTTCTGACATCAAATGCATCAGAGATGATCTTAAAGATTCTTCATAACCTTCCTGGGTTATGAAGAGACTGAGGCAAAGAATCACCGATTAAGATGTATAATCCATGCTTTCCTTATAATCAGACCTCCTCTAGCTGAAGAGTGAAAGATAAACTAAGTCGTTTTTTTTTTTTTTTTTTTTTTTTTTGGCCGTGCCCCACAGCATGTGAGATCTTAGTTCCCTGACCAGGGATCGAACCCGTGTCCCCTGCGGTGGATGTGCGGAGTCTTAACCACTGGACCTCCAGGGAAATCCCAGAACGGTGTTTTTAATAGCATATTTTGGTTAGAAGTTTTCGTTATTCAATACTTTTAAGATAGGTATGTTTATTCAAAGTTTCGTAGTGTTTTTTTTTTACTTGAGAAAATTAAATTTTATTGACGCCAAGGATACTTAGGCCACATCACCAAAAAAAATTTATGGCAATATCAGTAGTGCCTTTTAAATTAAATGACAAATTGTAAGTGTTCAACAACTTATGGTCCCTTTTTCTTGACATATATGATTAAGGATATATCTTTTTATCAAAATGTAAAATACCATCTGACAGAAGTAACAATTATTCTGTTGGCTTTATACATTAAATTAAATCACTGTACTTTAAAAAGTAAATATTTTCCTATTTTTCTTGTGCTAGATCTATATTTATAATATTCAAAAATTGCATAATTCAAAAACTGTAAGTGGATATAACAAAACTGATTTTGAACAGAAAACAATGTTTCTTAAATTTTTTCCAAACATTTCTTAAAAATTCAAATGGCAATAACTCTTTTCTAATCATAATTGTAAAGTTAGGCTATCTGAAAACCTACTGTTACAATTTCTTGTTAGACACATAGTTAGACTTTGTATGTGAAAGGAGTTATATGTATATGCATGGAGTGCTCTTTACAAAAAGGAAGGAATTTTTATAAGGTTGATGCATTTTGAACGAGTATGTATTAATGTTAATAGCCAGAGTTATTCATTTGACAAACCTGTCAGGTTCAGAAGATACCAAATGAGCAGGAAAAAGTTTCATAGTATTAGTCTAAAAAGTCAATGCTTTATTTCCTAAATAATTTGTAATGAAAATTTATCACACTAAAGAGATAATAACATTTTGCTTGAAATTTGTGAAACTAAAGAATAGGGTGTTTTATATTTCTTGAAGAATTATTTGGTCCTCCAGCTGTATTTCCCTTGGTGAAAATTCTTAATGTTTTAATATTTAACCTAAGGGAGTAACCCTATTGCACATTATACTTTAATAATTTTTTAAATAAGAAAATTACAGCCATTATTTCACTACTGTTTTAATACCACTTTATATTAATGTTTATGGTTTGTGAATAGCCAGCCTCCCCGTCTGTAAAAATAAGATGCTTGCTGATTTTTATAATCTTTAAGGTAATATTTTATAATTTTTATTATAATTATTTAATTAATATTTAATTAATAATATTAATAAATATTATTTATAATTATTAATATTTTATAATCTTTAAGGTAATAATATTTTTAGGCTCTTGTAAGGCTGCTTTTGAAATCATAAGTATTTAGTCTGAGGCATACCTTAGTGAGTAGCTTGAGACAAATGCAAAAATATTTAAAACGTGAACTCAGGGACACCTGTTATCCGAGGTTAGAAATTTAAATTTAGGCTGTTTTTGATTTATCTAGGATTCTAAATCTTTTAACCATAAGCCTGCTCTTTCAGTTGGCTTCAAATCCTCCAGGAAGGGTAGTCTGTAGTATCTAAAATCTTTCACTTTCTCACTGTTACAGACTTGGGATGGGAAGTAGGTCTCAACGACTGAAGTGTAGTGGTGGAGAGAGTGAATTGTGACGGTGAAGCCACACCACATTTCCTGAGTCCAGGACTCAACTGCTTAAGAACACTACGCTAGTGTCTGTCTCCCCTTTCCTGGTCCCCAAAATGTCTGACTGATAACTGCTTTCCTGCCCTTTATCTACATCTCCTGCTTACCATTTATTCATTCACTCAACAGATATTTGGTACCTGTCATGGGAAATTCATACGGTTCTAGACTTGGGAAAACCAAGCAAGGTCCTTCCTGTGCGGGAGTTTAAGTTGTAGTGGGTGGGAGAGACAGACCTATATGAGGTGGTAACAAATGATGCTGTTACATAGTGTGGTCAGGGAACCCTCTCAAATGAGGTGACATTTGAGCAGAGACCTGAAGGAACTGAAACAGCCAACTTCTTGGTTGTCTGGAAGAGCCTTCCAGCGAGAGGTTCCAGTAGCTGGTGCTTGGCAACTTTGAGGAACCAAAGTGGTTCCTTGGCAACTTTGAGGAACCAAAGTGGTTCCTTGGCAACTTTGAGGAACCAAAGTGGAGTGAACCAGTGGGAGAGTGGTAGGATATAGGCTGAGAGATGCAATGGGGGGCTTGCCTATAAGCCTTGGCAAGAACTTTGGCTCTTAGGCTGACTGAGATGGGAAGCCAGTGGAGGTTTTTGAGCAGAGCGGCAGAGTGTGACCTTTGAAAGGATCATTGGCTGTTCAACACAGAGCGAGAAGTTGGAAGTTAGAAAACCAGTTAGGAAGCTGTTGCCTTTTTCAGATGCATTCCATTCCAGCTTAGCTTTTTCTGCTGCTTTTGTAGCCCCAAAGCTTTCTTCTAGAAACTTCAAGCTACTAAAGAGTCTTGTGGACCCTTTATTTCTTTATATGTTTTACTTTTATGCTCCATCTAGATGACATAAGGCTGGCGTCATTTTTAGTCAACTCGCAGAACCTAGGTACTTTCCTCATTTGCTTTAGCCTATATGCAGTTTCCCAAATGAATCACAGTACTACGTTTTTACTTGGTGTTGTTCAGCAACATGGTCCCAAATAGAAGATGGTAATTTTTCAGTTCAGTCTCTAAGACTATAAGTGCACCTTCTGCAAACTATCCTTTTTTCTTTTCTTTTTTTTTTTTTTTTTTTTTTGCTTTGTAAAAGCTCTTTACACCTGCTAATTTTATTTTTTATACCAAGTCTGGCTGTTGGTATACTGATTCTTTCATCATCTCCCGGCTAATTTTCCTGGCTCCATCCTAATGAAGGTACTGCAGTTGGCTGCCTCACTCCTGCTCCATCATTGACTAAGATGGCTTTGCCTCCTTGGCCTTTCACACCTTGGTTCCTAATCCTGAGCCACCTCTACTTACTTCTTGTCCTCAGCTTCAGAGTATACTCACAGTCTTGCTGGTCACCACAGTTCACACTCATTTCCTGGTTTTCCTCACTGATGCTCAAACCAACCTTTAATTTGTCCCTTATTCTTTTAAGGGTCATTCCTCATTGTATTTATTCCAAACCTTTTACATTTTTCTCAGGACAAGGATTCAAGATGTGGTTTGTCTGACTAGAACGTACCTTTCCCATTCTACCTTTCACTGTCAACTAAACCTATATTTTTTTCACATATTTTAGCAGACATCTGCCTCACCTTATATTTCTATTACTGGTTTTTGGTCCAAAGAACATGATTTTACATCTATCTATATTAAACTGTTGCTTTAGTCCATTCATGCCACTTTGACTCCTAATTTTATCATCTACTTTATTCTTAACCCTTCTCAACTTAATGCTGCCCAAGACAAGTGATTAGCTTTCCTTCTACTCCTTTATGGAAACCACTGTTTCACAACAAAACTGAAAGACCTAAGACAGATCTGCCAATAACCCTTTGCCTTACTTTTCAAAACCACTACCAGGTTGATATCAATGCCCTTTTAATCCAGTCACTCAACCAATTAGGGATCACCTAATTAAATGTTCTGTCATCCTACACGCAAATAGCCATCAGATCCAAAAGTAGATGTCTTGTTGAAATACTGTCAACTACGTTTCCTGTTTTGCTACAAATACTTCTTCCTTGGTTTCAAGTACTTTTGTCAGTTTCTTGATTTTCAGTTATTACCCTTGTCTATTCCCTCTTTGCCTTAAGCCCACACACTTAGGTTTCTTAACTGTGTTGTCCACATCCCTGTCCTCTTTTCTTTCCCATCATCAATCTATCCAACACATAACCCAAAATCTTCCTAAATCACCACTTTGCCCACATCATCCCTCCTCTCCTCAAAAAATAGATACGTAAATACCAGAGTTTAAAAAAGAGCACATGTTAAATGGCTCTTTATTTGATCCTAACAACTCTGGCCTCACATGGTTGTCATCTGCCCTCTTTCCACTGCTCTGACCACATTTTCTGTTCGTGTTCTCTTCCTTTCCCTGTGGATTCCTCCTTGAAGCTCCACGTTCTTGGCCCCTTTTTTACCGTATACCTCTTCATGGTGCATGTACTGCCCCACCTCCCTCCACCCTCAACACCTCAGGTATATAAGGGAGAAATAGTGAAGAGTGCTTTTTTTAGGGGGAAATCACCTCTGCAGAAGAGGGTGCTGAGGCTTAAAGATCTCTTGAGGTTTAGGGAAAGGTGATGTGATGTTAGAAGAGGATTTGCCTAGAAGTCAGACCTGGGGATTGGTCCCAGTTCTGCCTTGTGCCAGCTTTTAATACCTTGAGGCTTCATTTTCCTCAACAGAATTGTGACTATTACGATTCTTCCCCAATTTTGGATGTTCAGATGGGCTTGGAAACATGAAAGCACTTTAACAATTATAAAGAGCAATGCAAGATGGTACTATTGACTCAGTAGCAACAGAAACAATTCTGTGAAGAGCTATTCCTGCCTCTCCCTATAAATTTGGTTTAAATAGAAATTTTCAGAGTTGTAAAGTGCCCTTAAATCCCAACTGGTTTATAAACACCCAAGGCTTTGTGAAGAGTACCCTGGAGATTCATCTCACTAGAAATAATAGTGTTTGCTTCCATTTCCTTTTTTTCTGTGCTTTTAGTCACTATAAACATTTTCCCTTTTAAAAAGAAGCAGCTTGCTTGCCTCTTGCACATCTGGAGTATCAGATGAGTGTGCTAGTAACCCACTCAATTTTTTTTTTTTACTATGTTATTTAGCTGAACACCACTGATGGTTTGGGACTGTTACCTAGTTTTAATGGCTTTTTTGATCCTAGTCATGACTATTTCCATAATGGACCATGGGATAAGTCCATATTTCCCAAACTTTGCTGCACATTGGAGTTACCCAGGGAACTTTAAAACATACTGGCCCCAGGCTCCCACCCCCAGGCATTGTGGTAGAGGCTGTGGCCTGGGCTTCAGGATTTTTAAAAACTTCCCAGGTGATTCTATTATGCAGCCAGAGTTTGGGAACTACTGGGTTAAACAGAGGGAAGCATTGAAAACTACAGTGCTGAAACGCAAGAAGATATAACGAAGAGCATAAAAAGTAATTTTGTAAATTTGCCCTTCAAGATGTTCAGTAGCAGAAGTCCTGTTTCCTTGGACAAAATGCTTTTAAAACATCAGGTTCTCTAGTACTTTAAAAATCCATGTTAAGAGAAAATATACTGTATAGAGGATTATATTTAGGGTTTTTTTTTAATTTACTGTGATTAAAAAGTAACCTAAAATACATTTTAGTAAGAAGTTAAAACCTCTTTATCTTATTTGAAAAGCAAATTATGACCAATTTTAAAATAAACTAATTGGTTTTAATGAAAGCAAAATGAAAGGATCTCAAATATCAGGTCATGATATTTTACTTGGTTTTTAAATTCTAGTCTATATTTATAGATGCAATCTCAAAATCAAGCAATATGCTATTTTAGAGTTTTTTCTAGCATATTAACACTTTTTTGCATAGTTAAAAATAAACAACATGTACAGCTTGACAGGCAAATGTCATTTGATGAATGTTAAATATTATATTAAAATATTTATAATACATTATTTAAAAGTATACATCTTTAAAATAAGATTTTAAATAAAACCACTTTATCTTGTACCTGGAAAATATTACTAATTGATTTTTTTCTATTTCTAAGAATGAAAATTAAATTCATCCAAAAAAATTTGGCTCCAACCATCCATTTAGTTAATCCCTAAAAGACCCCAAAACATTGCCCGACTGGTGGTCTGTCCTATGCTTGACTGTTTTCAGCAACAGTTACAGTGCACACACTAACATTTATTGAGCCCCTACTCTGGGTGACTTGCTTTTCTGTTTTACCTCAGTATGTCATACCTCAGTGTGTCATTACAACTCTATTCCCCTTTTATAATAATTTAAGACTTGCTTATGGCCACACACCTAGTCAGCATCATGTGGGATTGAATCCAGAACTGTTCAACAACCAAACTCATGACCATTACATCAGATGGTAAAGCCTCTTCAGCTCAGTCCAGTCACTCCAAGGGCTAGAATCAGGATCATATCAAACCAGTTCTTCATGGAGCTTTCAGATACCTAAGGCAGCTTGCATGTCCCCCCAAACTCCATCCCCATCTTCTTTTTTCCATGCTCAGCATCTCCAGTTTCTACAACTGTTCTTCATAGTAGGGTGACTGTATGTCCCAGGTTACCAGGGATAGTCTTTGTGTACAAACCTACCATCCCAATGTGATTATGAAGAACTCTTGTCTTTTACTCTCAAATGTTCTGGACTGAATGATAAAAATTATATGTTTTCAAGTTGCCTCGTCATCTTGGTCCCTTTCCTCCAATGTGGTTATATCCTTCTGTGTCTGCAGCTATTATTTTGAAGTTGTGGAGTTTGGGATTCTGCTGCTTTGACAAGTGGAAAATTGAGAAAAGATGTGAAGCCACTTTTTGTCGTCTATATAGATGACAAACTCCCAAGTACATCCTGCTGGTAGGGGTAGCTCTCAAAGTTCAGTATGTAAGGCTCAATATATCTCCTAAAGTTTCTAGCCGAGAAGACCACTGTAATCCATTGTGCAATTCTCTACACTGAGCTGTCTGGGTGAAACCTACCTTTCTTCCACCCAAGAGACCAAGGATATAATTTGGCCTGATCTGTGTTTCAGAGGCAAATGCTTAAATATCTTAAAAATTGTATATATATATATGCTTACCAAAGATACAATTACAAATCAGACATTTCTTTGAGGATAGCATATATAATAAAGTGATTTATGTATAGGCCCTCAATCAATAATTTCAAATGAATGAAGTCAGGTCAGGGTTTTGAAAAAATACTTCCCTGCATGATTTTACTAGCAATTCAAGTGTTTAATAACAAAGGCTTGTTCATGTATATTATACCCCATCTTCATAATAGAATAATAAGCAATCATTAAAAATGTAAAAAAGAAATTTTAAAAATCATATACTTTTTATAGCCAGCTTTTTTCATTCTGTATTATATTGTAAATAATTACATGTCAATACTTTAGACTCAGTTCCTTAAAAAACAAATGAGTTGTGTGACTTAGGACATGTTATTTAGTCTCTGTGAGACTTACTTCATCCTGTACAATTGGGGTAACAGTATATCTACACATCTCTCAGGGTTATTGTGATGATCAAAGGAGATGAAATGTCAGAAAATCCTAGCACAGAGCACAGCCTGTGCTCAAAAAAAAATCTCAGTAAATACTCTGTGGATTATGATAGTAAGAGCTTTCATTAAAGGGGTATTATTAGCAAATTATTTAATAAGTGCTGATTCCAGTACCATGAGGGAGGCAGAGTAGATCCAATAGTGTAAACTGGTAGCCTGTGAGCTGTATTTGATCCATTGGTGTGTTTCATTTGTCCAGAATGGTAATGGTCCAAAAGGGTTGTTTTTGTTTTTTTAATGTTCTTAATTGACTGCCTGCATTAACAATTAGATTTCACTAAAAACATACAAGCTGTTGGCATCTAACAACATTAGACTCTGATTCCCATATGGTAACAATAGCTTGGTACTTTACCCTCTCTGGTTTGCCACAGTCTCCACCACTCCCTATAGCTCCACACCACTGTTAATTATCAGTATTGGTGACCATTTATTACTGTTTCTCTCAGAGTAAAACTAAGAGGAAAGTGAAATATTTTTATTGCTATCAAGTGTGGAATAATATAAGATTGATAATGATTTACTCTCAAGAAAAATTCTTCTCACTCTGGTCTTTTTCACTCATATATGTTGCCTGCCTGACCACATAGGTGTTTGTGTGGAACCTGTAGCCTCTCATAAAATTCTAGAGCTATAACAAACCAGCACTTTGGACCAGATAATCATCTTTTCTTCATTTTATAGGTGAGTTAAGACCCGTGAGAGATTGTGACATGCCCAAGGTTTTAGTTAGAAACAAATTTGAGGCCGAATCACTTATAGAATGTTGTCTCTCTCTATATATAATTTATTAGACTTCTAAAAGTGTTATTATTTTTGTCTTAATTTTTAAATAATGGAAATTAGTGTAAATTAATTCTCTTCAGAGTAAACAAACCCTCCAATACCTCTTCCCTCTACAAAACACATATGTAATTCATGGCTTTTTAAATGCATATTTTTAGCATTTTCTTATAATGTCAAGAAACTTTTTAGTTCAATAAGCTTTAGTTTTGTTGTAATGCTTGTAGCGAATTTTAAAAGACCATTTGAAAAGTACTGTATTTTGCATTAATGGTTTTCCTTTTTTTCAAGAATTGGGAACCTGGTTAGAACTTGTCCTTGAAGGCCATGCAACCTTGAAACATGCATGTGGAGGTAGTTTTGTTGTTTCTCCAAAACATTACTTAATACAAATAACAAACAACTGAATTAAATCATTTTATTTTTATGTTCTTTTTCTTCCCCTCTCCAGTTTCTGGAAAGGGAAACAGCCCAAAGGAGTTGGAAAGCAGATGACATGGGTAATTCACAAGTGGCTCTATACTAAATAAGTGAGGCATTATTAGTATGTATAAAAATATAAAGCTCTTTTTAAATTTATAATGCGACTAATTGAGTTAATTTGAAGATAGAACCAAAGAATTATAGCTAGTAGTTCCATTAAGAAAACAGTGTTTTATGCTTTCCCTTTGGGAACTTTACCTTTTATCGTTGGACTTGATAGTTTTATACGGGAGATTTTGGATTATATTTGTTATGAAACAATCCCAATTATAAATAGCTTTGTTTTTTATTTCAAAGAGTATTATTATTATTTAATTATAAGAATAAACTATGCTCATTATTAAATAAGGAAGTTATCTAATGACAAGGAAAACTACCCTTCGCCCCATTGCACAGACTTCAAATATGGGTGTGTATATTTAGAAGCTTTTGTTGTGTGAGTTAATACCACAGCTCATGTCTTCAGAACTGTCCACAATGCGAGTTCTGGATATTAAAAAAAAAAAAAATTTGATAGGTTTTAGGAATAGCCTAACGCAATCCTCATTGTTGGTAGGGACAAAGGACACCTAAAAGAAACCAACCAACCAACCACCTATATGAAGGTTGAAGTCATGGTCTATCCATCTTAGTGACCAGGCCACTGGAGGGGAAGAGAGCAGAGAAGCTTGGCTCACAATGAGGCTTCTCCTGAGAAAGAAAGACACGAAAGGGAGAAGAGCTGTGAGCTGTGTGGTTAGAGGCCCTGGCAACTATGCAGTCAAGGCCGCCTTCCAAGAGGACTGTAGGGTGAAACAGCGTTATTACCAGTAGCCTGAGTCACTCTCCTACAGAACCCTCATAAATTGAGGCGAGGACGTACACAGGGAAGCCATTTCTCCATCAGTCAGAGAGGGAGATTAAGGTAGGCTTATAAGAAGAGGTTCAAATGGCCATAGTCCCAAGGACCAAGTGAGGAAGACCCAAGCAGATAATAATGGGTGAGCAGACCAGAGCAAGACAGCCTTTACAGAAATAAGCATTCTTGTTATGCTCATCACTCGATGTGATGCTTTAAATTCTGGTCCAGAAACCACACTGGGTGTCTATCTTATGCAGGGACTGTTCTTGGCAGAAGGGGTACCAAAACGAAAAAGACACAATCCCCAGTATCTGAGACTGATACAGGAACAATTATGATAAAGTGATAAGTGCAATAACGATGCTAAACAGGGCATGTTGGAGGATTAGCTCCAACAAGGATGGAATCCAGGGTTAAAGAATGCTTATCAGAGAAATCCCCAGGGCAAGAAATTGAGAGATGGATGGGGCTCTGCCAGCCCGGGGAGACAGATGGAGACAGGCTAGACAGAGAAAACAGCTGATGCAGAGCAGCAGGGAGACAGAGATGTTTTCGTCATGATCTACGAGCTTATCAGGTAAGCAATAGTTCTGAATCCACTACCCTTTAAGATTAATTGAATGACACATGTTTACAATATAGTACAAATCTCTCTAGAACAGGCTAATGGGAAAGGCTTATCCTGATTAGATTCTTGAAGATGTGGGATTGTACTGCTTTTAAATACATAAAGGCATTCAGATGACAATAACTGTTGGATAATAAGAATTTTGGAAACTAACAATGAATAGCTTATAAATGTGTGCTTCTAACATGTTCTGTCCCAGCATTTAAACCTTTCCCCTTACAGTCTTGATTATGCTATGAATTTGCTAAACTCACCTTCTTTTTGCTTCCATCTAAAGCAAAATAAATCCTGAATCTGAATAATAAATATTTACTGTACTATTTTGTGTTTAAAAAAAAAAAAAAGAAGCGTTTTTTTTGGTTACCAGAAGGACAGTCTACCCTTTAATGAATGGTTTACCTACTAAATATTTTCTTATGGTTGGATTTGGTGACAGAAAGGACAAGAAGGCTTAAAGATAAATATCTTTAAAGTCATACCTTCACTGCCAATTGTATAACTTCATGTCAAGATCTAACATAATTAGAAAAAATAAATTCTCTGTGTTATGCCAACATAACTAATTCCATGACATTTGAATCATCTCAAAGCTAAAATTGTTTCATGATTTCTTTTATCCAAGCCTTTTAAGTATACAGTACATGTTACTGTGTACTCAGTTTTTTGGAATGTGGAGGCAGCATCTGATTTAATATTTTCTATTTGGGTTGTTTACTTTGTAGTCAAACATTCTTCAAAAACATTTTCATCTCCCCCCCACATTTTCCATCCAAGGCTGTCAGTTCCTATTTAGAAAGGTTAATGGAGATCTGGAGTCTCCAAGCCTCTGATACAGAAGCAGCTCTTGCTGGCCTTTGAATTTGCTGCCAGGTCTGATTCTACATGTAAATATTTGCCTGAGTGGGTTAAATTCTCTTTTTCCACAGGAGTGGGGGAAGTGAGGTTACCATAATAAAACCTATGAGAAAACTAACTTTCGTTTCTGCATACTTCTTTTGGCTAAATTCTTGGTTGTTGTCAAATTTGCGGATTTCTTCATTACTGCTCTTCATTAAACTTTTAGTCTCCTTTGCAACAGCTGAGCCGACCGGGAGATAATACAGCACATTTGCAGGAGCCCAGGCTGTTTTAATTAACTCCCCTTTAATGTCACAGAGGAGGCTGGGTCGAGTGGGCCCTTTGCCATGACCCTTAGCTCTTGAAAAGTGAGCATCTTCTTAGGAGAGCCAGCTTAAAGCAACTTACTTTGGAATGCTGACATGTTTCTGTTTTACCTCTCCAGAAAGCAGACCCTGCTTTGGAATGTGGTGGAAATAACCACAGAAGAAATCGTCTGTGAGCCGAAGAACTTGCCGCTAACGTTGGCTTTCTGCCACAGCCTCCTGACGGGAAGGAAGAAACCTTGTCTGCAGCACTTCACTTCCTCTTTCCAGCCAGAGGTCACCCGCCCGATTCAGACAGGAGGAAAGGAGCTGACGGAACCAGCCCCTGTGCTCGCTGCCTTTGCCTGCACTCTTCACTGGGAGTACAACGTGAGCCACAAGGGTGATTTTAAATTTTCTAGTAGCCACGTTAAAAAAAGTACAAAGAAGCAGATGAAGTGAATTTTAATAGTATATTTTAACCCAGCACATCTAAAATATTATCATTTCAACGGGCAATCACTAGAAACTTTATTAACAAGATATTTTACTTTTTCAAACTGAGTCTTCGGTTGCTTATTTTACACTCAGAGCATATCTCAATTCAGATATTCACTTTCCCTTGGAAAAAGATGTTCGGTTATTTCGATTTCATAAAATTAACAGCTGAAATGACAGATTCACAAGTTGTTCCGAGCATACTAAAAATTGTTTTCCGATAACTGAACCAAGTATCAGTTTTTAAAAATTAATTGAAATTGAAGTATTCCATTTCTCAGGTGCACTAGCCCACATTTCAAGGGCTCGATAGCCACATGTGGCTGGTGACTTCCACACTGACAGCACAGAATTACAACCTTGCTACTGAAAGTGTGATCCACACACCAGCATTACGTGGGATTGGGAATGGGATTTTATTGGAATCTCGGACCTCAGCCCTGACCTACTGAATCAGAATCTACAGTTAACAAGACTTCCTGGTGATTCATATGTACAGTATAGTTCGGGAAGCACTGATCTATTTAAGACACCAGGACAACTGGTATTATTGCATCTGTTTTATAGATGAGTATACTGAGGCTCAGAGAGGTTGAGTAATGTGTCTGAAATCACAGAGCTAATAAGTGTAGGAGCTAAAATTCAAACAACTCAAATCTTGCCCATTTTTAAGCCCACACTCTTTATAATATTTATCACTCAAAGCATGGAACATGTTATTAATGATATGAAAGTTAATTTTAAATGGTACCCAGAGAGCACTTTAGAAAGCACTAAATACAAAGTTTGAAGATTTGACCCTTTCCTGTCCTCTTTTAAGATTTTTAATAAGGTCAAAGATAAAGTCTGATTGGTGCCATTATGTTTTCAGTACCTAATGTTTGCTGTAAGTGGGCCATAGCCTCAGAACTTTCAGTAAAGTATGTAGCTAGATCTTCGTAGCTTTGTCTCCTTTCATTGTATTTATTCTTACTTTTACCGTCTATTTATGACAAATGATGCTGGCTCTCCATTTACAGCAGTGATACATAGAGTAGATGTATTTATGTAAGAGAGTAGTTATAAATGTGAGTGTAGACAGGGCACAGCTATGGCCACGTGGGGAAGGAGGCATATGGGAGTGACAAGGTGTGCGAAACACTCAGTGCCAGCAGCAGTTCAAGCCCTAGAGAAGACTGGGAAGCACAAAAATATTGTGCGTTTTTGTTGCAGGTGCCCCATCAAAGCACTTAACAATTGTTGTAGATTCTTTGCGCCTGTGATGGATGTAATTGTATTGGGTTGGTTGGTTGGTTGCCCAGCATTTCCTACCTCCTGGCACAGAAAACAAAAGGTCCTCCTTTTGACCTCCTCAATCCGACAGCAAAGCTGTGGCGCCTCCAATTAGATGCTTCTGTTCCTGGATTTACATAAAGCATGTGCTGTGGAGAAGCAAGGGCAGTGGCTACACTAATGGTCGTGGTGGCAGTGATTTCCACGGCAGGATCCATCAGGGGCAGCAGGAATGCCAGACCAGGCTCTGACCTGATTCAGGGGCCCAGGCTCCCTTAGCAACGTTCCATTTTCTATGTGGATTGCTCTCCAGGTTTCCTACGGTATCTGCGGCTTCGGCAGCGTCATTCCAAAACTGCCTCTTCCCTTTATGGTAACCACAGTTGGTTTCTGTCTTTTGCAAATAAAAACCCTGACTGTTAGAATGGGATTATTTGATTGTCTGTCAAACCCACTAGATTACTAGTTCCCAGGAGAGTGGAGTCTGTAACTGCTTGTTCACATGGCATAATGTCCCAGGGCCTGTCCCGGTTTCAAACAAAGTTGGTGCTTAATAGTTATTTGATGAATGAATGAATGAGTGTTAAGCATAGAGGAGATACCAATAACCAATGTTGAAAAGTCATGCTTTTACTTTCTCAAAACGCAATAAATGTATTCTATGATTTAAGAGAATCTATGAAAGTTAAACTTCAAAGATAAATTAGTAATTACATCTAAATGGAAAGAACTCTTTATTTCCAAACTGACACACCCAAGATTCCCTCTCTGATTTTTCCAGTGTTAAGTTTTGTTTTATAACTATAAACTCTTAGGGGAGCTTAGAGCATAAAGGTAAAAGTTAATTTTTGTGCAATGAATATACAACGCTTTCAAAATGAAAGGAAATAAAGTATTTGAAAAATGACATATTCGGAACCATTGGCAACCCGACATGTCTCAACCATGAAGATCACACGTGTCTGAACTAGAAACATCAATCACAGAATTTTCAGAAATGAGTATGTGGCATGCTAAATTGCAAAGCTGTGTCAAAAGCAGTTTACCAACATTATTAAGCTTCACAACAACCAAGGAGTTACCTATTTTGGGGGCCCTTTTCCAGATGAGGAAACTGAGACACAGCAGAGAAACTAATTTGCCTAAGGTCAAGGAGCTAATGATAACCGCACAGCTAGGGAGTTAGGATTTAAACTCCAGCCTGACTGCAAAGCTTATGATTTTAAGCACCATGCTATATTTGTCGCCTGAGAGATTTGTGGCATATATTTGTAATAAAGACCCTTGACTCCATTGTTAATGCTTGACAGCTGGCAGCTTTTAGGTCCCTCTTCTTTTTTGTGCTCCACATCTGGGCAAGCCTATATGGAAGCTGATACCTTCCCTCTCTTTGTGCCAGCGAGGAAGTTCACTTCACTCCAACCCTAGCTACTAATCACACACGCAAGAGCCACTCACCCCTTCCTTCTCTCCAGTCATTTTGAGCCCACCTTGGGTGACTGCCCTGTTCTCCCAGAAAGCCTCAGTGTATGAGTAATAAACCTCTTCATAGTTTCTTGGTGTTCACGTGGCATCACCCGTCTCAATATCCGAACAAATTTGGAGGCAAGGGGCTGCTGATCCCACCCTCCGTGAGACAACCTTGGGACAGTATTCCATGTCAGCATTGTGGCATATGAAGACAGAAGCCTTCAGTGAAGACTGCTCTAAGAAAAAAGATGCTATGAAACTCATTACCGCATTGGCTGCGCAAAGAACATTTATTATCTTGTCTAATTTTTGTGAATACTATTGACAAGGAGGGACGTTCCTTCTTTTTTCCCCACTCCAACCTTGTCCGTTTTGCCCTAAGAAATTTTCCAGCTCAGGGAAGTAAGAATTGATTATCTAACTGGTATATTCATAAAACTGAATTTTATTAGTGACCAGGATAACTCTGTGTAAAAATTAGCACTCAGATCTGACCCTCTTCTGTCTGTTGCCACTAAAACATTCAATTCGGTGACTGAAGACCCTACAATTTACATTGTCTTCCATCCCCTGGACGTGTCCTCACTGTCCTCCCTCCTCAGCTTAAATTCCATAGTCGGTCACTGTGCTCACTCCTTGCCTACACCCCCATCTCCATCACCATCTCTCCTTTCATCATACCCTGGTCCACCTCTCTGCCTACTCAGCACCTGCCCTTGAAGGTGGTTAGAGAAAACAGAGCCATGGTGACAGACCTCACTGCAAACTTAAGACAGCAGCCCTCAGGTGGCCCCGTAATGCTGCCAGGAGTCCATGCTGCATGTCCTCGGCCTTTCTCCACTGGTTCCTCTTTCCCCAAACCTCTAACTCACCCTCCACATTCTCACTCTCGGCTGATGACCTTGCATCCTGCTTCACTGGGAAACTGAACCAAACAGAAGAGAATCCCAGTGAGCCCCAGTACCGCATGGACTTGCCAAATGCTGCACCCACACACGCCGACCCTCTGCCTGGCATCAGAGGAATTCTATGTGCTCCTAAGCCCCACGGGCGCCAGTCCCCTCACCTGCGCGAGGACATTGCCTCAGCAATTTGCCGTGTCTCATCAGCCTTTTACTTTTTGCTGCCTATTCCCAGGCATGTAAGCTGACTCCTGAACTCATTTCCCCATACTAGTCACCACACTATTCTTTTACTCCTTTTTACAGCAAAATTTCTGCAAGAGATATCTCTACTATCATCCCCAATTCCTCTCCTCACATCCTCTTTTAACATCACTACACTCAGCCTTTCAGCCCTGTGATTCCATGCTGCTCTTGCCGTGAAAATTCAATGTCCTCCGTGCTGTTTAATCCCATGTTCAGATCCTGGATCCTCATCTTACTAAACCAAGTGACACCATTTGACAGTTGATGACTCTTTCCTCCAGGACACACTTTCTTCGCTTGCTTCCCAGACACCACACACTCTTGGTTTTGATTGTATTTCACTGGTTACTCCCTCTCGGTCTCTTTTAATGGTTTCTTCATCTTAATGTTGGACCGCCCCAGGGACTGGTCCTTGATTTTCTACCTTTACTCACTTCTTTGGTGATCTCATTATGACCTGAAATACAAATCTATATGCAGTCATATCCAAATGTGTATTTCCAGCCCAGACTCCTTTCCTGAACTCCAGGTTTGTGTACCCAAGGCTTATTTGACATCTCTACTTGGATGTCTAATAGACATCCGGAAATCTACATTTCCCCAAAAAAGCTCCTGATCTGTCCCCCATCCATAGTCATCTCAATTGATGGCAGCTTCATCCTTACAGTTTCTCAGGCCAAACTGTGAAATCATTTTTGATTTTCCTCTTTCTCTTATGCCCCATCTGAATCCAGCAGGAAGTTCTGTTAGCTTTACCTTGGAAAGATGTTCAGAACCCAAGCCCTTACACCACCTCCACTGCTATTGCCCTAGTCTGACACCATCACCTCTGTATAGGTCACTGCAGTAAGCATCCTGACTGCTCTGCCCTTTTCCCCTGAAGTCAGTTCTTGATGGAGTAACCATCATGAGTGTTTTAAATATAAGTCAGACGATGTTGTCACTCTGAACCCTGCAATGGCTGCTTACTCACATCCCCACAATATCCTCCAGGCCCTCTATAATCTGTCCTCTCCATCCTCCCTTTACCTCTCCAGCCTCATCGTCTCTGACTGTCCTCATCACCCCTTCTCCAGAAGCTACCATGGGCCTTGGCTCTTCCTTCAAAACACCAGGTGTGGTCTCCTTGTAAGCCTTTGCATTAATTGTTGCCTCTGTCTGGAACACTCCTCCCACATGACAGCCACATGGCTGACTTCCTCACCTCCTCTGAGTCTGTGATACCCTGACCACCTGCAACAGCTTGAATTTTCCAAATACGGCCATGACAATATCTCATCCTGAGACTCTTTTTACAATGTCACCTTTCCACTCTCCCAACTAAGATATGACGTCTGTGTTCCTTCCCCTTTGAACCTGGATGAAGCTTTGTGACTCTCTCAGCTAGCAGAGAGATTTTACGTGACTTGAGGCTCGGTCATAAAAGGCAATGCAATACCATTCCCCAGTGAAAGGACCAAGGTTTCTTATAGAAATTAGAGTGTATGGTAGGGAAAATACAAGTGATCCTGGAAACATCTTATAGCACTAGAATGTAAAGAAGTGCTAAAAAACATTAAAGAATGGGAGCATGTCAAAGGGACACAAGAGCCAAACTAAAGGACCCCCAAGGCCCAAAGCTGGAGCAATGTGGGCAATAAAATAATGTAGTATTGTAGTATTATAACCCAAAGTATAAAATAAATATATGTGAGTTCACACTGATATAAATAAATAAGTGAGGGAGGAGAGACAGACATTCCAAACAGAAGAATTCCAAATGATCCATGTAGATACTACCCCTCCAGGAGATGGAGTTTAGCCTCACTCTCCCTTTTGAGCGTGGGTTAGACTTAGTGACTTGCTTCTTAAGAATCCAATATGGGGGAAAAATAGCAACTCTACAGTGGAAAAACATGGCAAACATGACCTTAACCAGGTGATCAAAATTAATATCACTAGTGATATCACATGGATATCTTGTACCTCCACGTGGGAAAGGCACTCCCTTTGTGGTATTCTTTCCAAAAATCCATCCCCCTCAGTCTAGTTATGAGAAAAACATCGGATGAATCCAACTTGAGGGGCATTCTACAAAATAACTGACTGGTACCCCTCAAAACTGTCATAGACCCGAGGAAACTAAGGAGACATGAAAATAAATGCAAAGTGGGATCATGGATTAGATCCTGGAACAGAAAAATAAGAGGACATTAATGAAAAAACTAATGAAATCCTAATAAAGAGAGTTTAATGAATAGTTATGAGTGAATGTTAATTTCTTAATTTTGACAAATGTACCATGAGGGAAGATGGTTAACAGCAGAAACTGAACCTGGGTTAGGGATGTACAGAAACTCTGTACTCTGTGTGCAACTTTTGTGTAAGTCTAAAATTATTCTGAAATAAATTTTATTTAAAAATAAAGAGGCAGGACTTCCCACGTGGCGCAGTGGTTAAGAATCCACCTGCCAATGCAGGGGACAAGGGTTTGATCCCTGCTCCGGGAAGATCCCACATGCTCGGAGCAACTAAGCCTGTGCGCCACAACTACTGAGCCTGCACTCTGGAGCCTGCGTGCCGCAACTACTGAGGCCATGTGCTGCAACTACTGAAGTCCGAGCGCCTAGAGCCCGTGCTCCACAACAAGAGAAGCCACCGCAATGAGAATCCCGCGCACTACATTGAAGAGTAGCCTCCTCTCGGCGCACCTAGAGAAAGCCCACGTGCAGCAACGAAGACCCAACACAGGCAAAAAATAAATAAAATAAATAAATAAAAATTAAAAAAAAATAAAAGTAAAGAGGCAATATAGCCTCACCTAGGCCTCTTTTTCCCCTTCTCTCTCTCTGTCTCCCTACCCTCACACCCCTTGCTCTTCATTCCAGAAGTCAAGCTGTGAGAACATCCAGTGTACATGGAGGCACCTGGTGCAGACGTTCCAGCCGACAGTCCTAGGGGCAGTTTCAAATGCTGGCCAACATTAAACACCAGACAGAAGTGTGAGGAAGCCACTGAGAGGATCTCAGCGCCAGCCACCACCTGACTGCACCTGTGTGAGATGCTGTGAATGAGAATGCCTAGGTGAGCTGCATCTCCCTCAGAACCATGGGAGACAATGGTCATGAGAGACTGTGACTGTTTATGCCAGTAAGTTTGGGGTGCTTTGTTATCATCATCCTCCTTCCTGGGTGAGTTATGCCCTGTTCTCTCTCCTTCTCCATGTAGCAGAAGAGGCAAGCAGACTCAGAAAATTGGGGGGGACCTGATCCCCCTTTACAGGCACACCTACATGTGCATTTCCAGAAGGAGACAGGAGATCTGACTTCTGCTTCACGCCTTAACCTCATGCCAAAGGTGGTTATTACCAGGCAGCCTTGGCTTGGGAAAATAGTGAGTGGTTGAGCATCTATTAATCAAGCAGAAATATGAGTCCCATTCTGCTATTATTCTCTGTGTATACAGGGTCCTGAAGAATGAGCTCCAAGACAGTGCGTATTGAGAAGGTAGGATCCCAGCATACCTGAGTGGTTGTATAATACACAAAAAATCCTCACCCTTTACAACATAGAGGAAAATGTCTCCCTGGTGTCTTTTTTTTTTTTTCTTAACATCTTTATTGGAGTATAATTGCCTTACAATGTTGTGCTAGTTTCTGCTGTATAACAAAGTGAATCAGCTATATGTATACATATATCCCCTTATCCCATCCCTCTTGCGTCTCTCTCCCACCCTCCCAATCCCACCATTCCAGGTGGTTACGAAGCACCGAGTTGATCTCCCTGTGCTATGCAGCAGCTTCCCACTAGCTATTTTACATTTGGTAGTGTATATATGTCCATGCCACTCTCTCACTTCGTCCCAGCTTCACCTTCCCCCTACCCATGTCCTCAAGTCCATTCTCTATGTCTGTGTCTTTATTCCTGTCTGGCCCCTAGGTTCTTCAGAACCATTTTTTTTAGATTCCATATATATGTGTTAGCATATGGTATTTGTTTTTCTCTTTCTGGCTTACTTCACTCTGTATGACAGACTCTAGTTCCATCCACCTCACTACAAATAACTCAATTTTGTTTCTTTTTATGCCTGAGTAATATTCCAATGTATATATGTGCCACACCTTCTTTATCCATTCATCTATTGATGGACACTTACATTGCTTCCATGTCCTAGCTATTGTAAATAGAGCTGCAATGAACATTGTGATACATGACTCTTTTTGAATTATGGTTTTCTCAGGGTATATGCCCAGTAGTGGGATTGCTGGGTCATATGGTAGTTCTATTTTTAGGTTTTTAAGGAAACTCCATACTGTTCTCCATAGTGGCTGTATCAATTTACATTCCCACCAACAGTGCAAGAGGAATCCCTTTTCTCCACATCCTCTCCAGCATTTACTGTTTGTAGATTTTTTGATGATGGCCATTTTGACCGGTGTGAGATGATACCTCATTGTGGTTTTGATTTGCACTTCTCTAATGATTAGTGATGTTGAGCATCCTTTCATGTGTTTGTTGGCCATCTGTATATATTCTTGGGAGAAATGTCTATTTACATCTTCTGCCCATTTTTGGATTGGGCTGTTTTTTTGATATTGAGCTGCATGAGCTGCTTGTCAATTTTTGAGATTAATCCTTGTCAGTTCCTTCGTTTGAAAATATGTTCTCCCTTTCTGAAGGTTGTCTTTTCGTCTTATTTATGGTTTCCTTTGCTGTGCAAAAGCTTTTAAGTTTCATTAGTTCCCATTTGTTTATTTTTGTTTTTATTTCCATTTCTCTAGGAGGTGGGTCAAAAAGGATCTTGCTGTGATTTATGTCATAGAGTGTTCTGCCTATGTTTTCCTCTAAGAGTTTTATAGTGTCTGGCCTTATGTTTAGGTCTTTAATCCATTTTGAGTTTATCTTTGTGTATGGTGTTAGGGAGTATTCTAATTTCATTCTTTTACAGGTAGCTGTCCAGTTTTCCCAGCACCACTTATTAAAGAGGCTGCCTTTTCTCCATTGTATATTCTTGCCTCCTTTATCAAAGATAAGGTGACCATATGTGCGTGGGTATACCAGTGGGCTTTCTGTCCTGTTCCATTGATCTGTATTTCTGTCTTTGTGCCAGTACCATCCTGTCTTGATTACTGTAGCTTTGTAGTATAGTCTGAAGTCAGGGAGCCTGATTCTTCCAGCTCCATTTTTCTTTCTCAAGATTGCTGTGGCTGTTCGGGGTCTTTTGTGTTTCCATACAAATTGTGAATTTTTTTTCTTCTAGTTCTGTGAAAAATGCCATTGGTAGTTTGATAGGGATTGCACTGAATCTGTAGATTGCTTTGGGTAGTAGAGTGATTTTCACAATGTTGATTCTTCCAATCCAAGAACATGGTATATCTCTCCATCTGTTTGTATCATTTTTAATTTCTTTCCTCAGTGTCTTGTAGTTTTCTGCATACAGGTCTTTTGTCTCCTTAGGTAGGTTTATTCCTAGGTATTTTATTCTTTTTGTTGCAATAGTGAATGGGATTGTTTCCTTAACTTCTCTTTCTGATCTTTTGTTGTTAGTGTATAGGAATGCAATAGATTTCTGTGCATTAATTTTGTGTCCTGCTACTTTACCAAATTTGTTGATTAGCTCTAGTATTTTTCTGGTAACATCTTTAGGATTCTCTATGTATAATATCATGTCATCTGCATATAGTGATGGTTTTACTTCTTCTTTTCTGATTTGGATTCCTTTTATTTCTTTTTCTTCTGTGATAGCCGTGGCTAAAACTTCCAAAACTATGTTGATTAATAGTGGTGAGAGTGGGCAACCTTGTTTTGTTCCTGATCTTAGAGGAAGTGGTTTCAGTTTTTCACTATTGAGAATGATGTTGGCTGTGGGTTTGTCATATATGGCCTTTATTATGTTGAGGTAGGTTCCCTCTATGCCCACTTTATGAAGGGGTTTTTTTCATAAATGGGTGTTGAATTTTGTCAAAAGGGTTTTCTGCATCTATTGAGATGATCATATGATTTTTATCCTTCAATTTATTAATATGGTGTATCACATCGACTGATTTGCATATACTGAAGAATCCTTGCCTTCCTAGGATAAACACCACTTGATCATGATGTATGATCCTTTTAATGTGCTGTTGGATTCTGTTTGCTAGTATTTTGTTGAGGATTTTTGCATCTATGTTCATCAGTGATATTGGCCTGTAGTTTTCTTTCTTTGTGACACCTTTGTCTGGTTTGCGTATCAGAGTGATGGTGGCCTCGTAGAATGAGTTTGGGAGTGTTCCTCCCTCTGCTATATTTTGGAAGAGTTTGAGACGGATTGGTGTTGGCTCTTCTCTAAATGTTTGAAAGAATTCGCCTGTGAAGCCATCTGGTCCTGGGCTTTTGTTTGTTGGAAGATTTGTAATCACAGTTTCAATTTCAGTGCTTGTGATTGGTCTGTTCATATTTTCTATTTCTTCCTGGTTCAGTCTCGGAAGGTTGTGCTTTTCTAAGAATTTGTCCATTTCTTCCAGGTTGTCCATTTTATTGGCATAGAGTTGCTTATAGTAATCTCCCATTATCCTTTGTATTTCTACAGTGTCAGTTGTTACTTCTCCTTTTTCATTTCTAATTCTATTGAGTTAAGTCCTCTCCCTTTTTTTCTTCATGAGTCTGGCTAATGGTTTATCAATTTAGTTTATCTCGTCAAAGAACCAGGCTTTAGTTTTATTGATCTTTGCTATTGTTTCCTTCATTTCTTTTTCATTTATTTCTGATCTGATCTTTATAATTTCTCTCCTTCTGCTAACTTTGGGGGTTTTTTGTTCTTCTTTCTCTAATTGCTTTAGGTGTAAGGTTAGGTTGTTTATTTGAGATTTTTCTTGTTTCTTGAGGTAGGATTGTATTGCTATGAACTTCCCTCTTTGAACTGCTTTTGCTGCATCCCATAGGTTTTGGGTCGTCATGTTTTCATTGTCACTTGTTTCACGCTATTTTTTGATTTCCTCTTTTATTTCTTCAGTGATCTCTTGGTTATTTAGCAGTGTATTGTTTAGCCTCCATGTGTTTGTATTTTTTACAGATTTTTTCCTGTAATTGATATCTAGTCTCATAGTGTTGTCATCAGAAAAGATACTTGATACAGTTTCAATTTTCTTAAATTTACCAAGGCTTGATTTGTGACCCAAGATATGATCTGTCCTGGAGAATGTTCCATGAGCAGTTGAGAAGAAAGTGTATTCTGTTGTTTTTGGATGGGATGTCCTATAAATATCAATTAAGTCTATCTTGTTTAATGTATCATTTAAAGCTTGTGTTTCTTTATTTATTTTCATTTTGGATGATCTGTCCATTGGTGAAAGTGGGGTGTTAAAGTCGCCTACTACTATTGTGTTATTGCCAATTTCCCCTTTTATGGCTGTTAGCATTTGCCTTATGTATTGAGCTACTCCTATGTTGGGTGCATAAATAGGTACAATTTTTATATCTTTTTCTTGGATTGATCGTTTTATCATTATGTAGTGTCCTTCTTTGTCTCTTGTAATAGTCTTTATTTTAAAGTCTATTTTGTCTGATATGAGAATTGCTACTCCAGCTTTCTTTTGATTTCCATTTGCATGGAATACCTTTTTCCATTCCCTCACTTTCAGTCTGTATGTGTCCCTAGGTCTGAAGTGGGTCTCTTGTAGACAGCATATATATGAGTCTTGTTTTTGTATCCATTCAGCCAGTCTATGTCTTTTGGTTGGAGCATTTAATCCATTTACATTTAAGGCAGTCATCGATATGTATGTTCCTACTACCATTTTCTTAATTGTTTTGGGTTTATTATCGTAGGTCTTTTCCTTCTCTTGTGCTTCCTGCCTAGAGAAGTTCCTTTAGCATTTGTTGTAAAGCTGCTTTGGTGGTGCTGAATTCTCTTAGCTTTTGCTTGTCTGTAAACGTTTTAATTTCTTCATCGAATCTGAATGAGATCCTTGCTGGGTAGAGTAATCTTGGTTGTAGGTTTTTCCCTTTCATCCCTTTAAATATGTCCTACCACTCCCTTCTGGCTTGCAGAGTTTCTGCTGAAAGATCAGCTGTTAACCTTATACGTATGTAACCTTGTATGTTATTTTTTGCTGCTTGCTGCTTTTAATATTTTTTCTTTATATTTAATTTTCTTTATATTTAATTTCTGATAGTTTGATTAATATATGTCTTGGCATGCTTCTCCTTGGATTTATCCTGTATGGGACTCTCTGCCCTTCCTGGACTTGGTTGACTGTTTCCTTTCCCATATTAGGGAAGTTTTCAACTGTAATCTCTCCAAATATTTTCTCATTCCCTTTCTTTTTCTCTTCTTCTTCTGGTACCCCTATAATTTGAATGTTGGTGCGTTTAATGCTGTCCCAGAGGTCTGAGAGTGTCCTCAATTCTTTTCATTCTTTTTTCTTTATTCTACTCTGCGGTAGTTATTTCCACTATTTTATCTTCCAGATCACTTATCTGTTCTTCTGCCTCAGTTATTCTGGTATTGATTCCTTCTAGAGAATTTTTAATTTCGTTTATTGTGTTATTCATCATTGTTTGTTTGCTCTTTAGTTCTTCTAGGTACTTGTTAAACGTTTCTTGTATATTCTGTATTTATTTCCAAGATTTTGGATCGTCTTTACTGTCATTATTCTGAATTCTTTTTCAGGTAGACTGCCTATTTCCTCTTAATTTTTTTGGTCTGGTGGGTTTTTACCTTGCTTCTTCATCTGCTGCATATTTCTGTGTCTTCTCATTTTGCTTAACTTACTGTGTATGGGGTCTCATTTTTGCAGGCTGCAGGTACGTAGTTCCTGTTGTTTTTGGTGACTGCCCCCAGTAGGTGAGGTTGGTTCACTGGCTTGTGCAGGCTTCCTGGTGGAGGCTATTGGTGCCTGTGTTCTGATGGGTGTGACTGGATCTTGTCTTTCTGGTGGGCAGGGCCGCATCCAGTGGTGTGTTTTGGGGTGTCTGTGAACTTATTATGATTTTAGGCATCGTCTCTGCTAATGGGTGAGGTTGTGTTCCTGTCTTATAATTTTTTTTATCATGGGGCATCCAGCACTGGAGCTTACTGGCCATTTGGTGGACCTGGGTCTTAGTGTTGAGAAGGAGATCTCTGGGAGAGCTCTCGCTGATTGATATTACATGGGGTTGGGAGGTTTCTGGTGGTTCAACATCTTGGACTTGGCTCTCGCGTCTCAGTGGCTCAGCCCTGACACCTCACCAGAGCACCAAGACCCTGTCAGCCACATGGTGCAGAAGAAAAGGGAGAAGAAAAAGGAAGCAAAAATAAAATAAAATAATAATAATTAAATTAAATTTTTTAAAAAAGGAAGAGAGCAACCAAACCAATAAACAAATCCACCAGTGGTAACAAGCACTGAAAACTAAACTAAGATAAACATAAAATCAGAAACAAATCAGTCACAGACACCAAACCCCAAGTCTACAGTTGCTCCCAAAATCCACTACCTCAATTTTGGGAACATTTGTTGTCTATTCAGGTATTCCACAGATGTAGAGTTCATCAAGTTGACTGCAGGGATTTAATCCCCTGCTCCTGAGGCTACACGCAGAAATTCCCCTTTCTCTTCTTTGTTCGCACAGTTCCTGGGGTTTAGCTTTGGTTTTGGCCCCACCTCTGCATGTAGGTTGCCCTCAGGTGTCTGTTCCCCGCCCAGACAGGTTAAAGCAGCAGCTGATTCGGGCTCTCTTGCTCTCTCAGGCTGGGGAGAGGGAGGGTAATGTAGTCATAATTGGAATGCAGGGTGAGCCTGTGGTGGCAGAGGCCGGAACAGCCTGAAGCACACCATGAGTTCTCCGAGGGAAGTTGTCCCTGGATCACGGGACCCTGGCAGTGGCGGGCTGCACAGGCTCCCAGGAGGGGAGGTGTGGATAGTGACCTGTGCTCACACACAGGCTTCTTGGTGGCAGCGGCAGCAGCCTTAGTGTCTCATGCTCGTCTCTGGGGTCCGAGCTATTAGCCACAGCTCGCGCCCATCTCTGGAGCTCGCTTAGGCAGTGCTCTGCCTTCTGTGGGCACACTGGGAAGGAATCCTCTCTCCTCGTGCACCCAGAAACAAAGGTCTCTTGCCTCTTAGGCAGGTCCAGACTTTTTCCCGGACTCCCTCCCGGCTAGCCGTGGTGCACTAGCCCCTTCAGGCTGTGTTCACGCAGCCAACCCCAGTCCTCTCCCTGGGATCTGACCTCTGAAGAAGCTGGAGCCTCAGCTCCCAGCCCCGACCCGCCCCGGCGGGTGAGCAGACAAGCCTCTCGGGCTGGTGAGTGCCGGTCGGCACTGATCCTCTGTGCAGGTATCTCTCCTCTTTGCCCTCTGCACCCCTGTTGCTGCGGTCTCCTCCATGGCTCCGAAGCTTCCCCACCACCCATGCCCAGTTTCTGCCCTTGAAGGGGCTTCCTAGTGTGTGGAAACTTTTCCTCCTTCCCAGCTCCCTCCCAGACGTGCAGGTCCCATCTCTATTCTTTTGTCTCTGTTTTTTCTTTTTTCTTTTGCCCTACCCAGGTACGTGGGGAGTTTCTTGCCTTTGGGGAAGTTTGAGGTCTTCTGCAAGCGCTCAGTAGGTGTTCTGTAGGAGTTGTTCCACGTGTAGATGCATTTTTGACGTATTTGTGTGGATGAAGGTGATCTGCACATCTTACTCCTCTGCCGTCTTGAAGCCCCCCTCCCCCGCCCTCCCTGGAGTCTTAGTACCAAGAATTGTTCTGTGTTTCAGAGCAACAGATCTTTTGCTTTTGCCTTTTGGTCACTGAAACCACATAGAGTGATCTTTCATTGGCTGGTAGAAATTTCCAAGCTGAGTTAGCAGGCCACTGCTGGCAGGTAGACTAGGACTAGTGCACAATATATAACCCTGGCTTCGTCTTCATTTCCTATTGTGTAGTGTTCCACTCATCCTATGTGTTGTCTTACATGCAGCTTTATTTTCCTTCTGGAAAGAGGGTATAAATAAAATAAATATACAAATACTTAATAATGTTAAGTGCCTCTTACAGAATGAATGCCCAGTAGATGAGTTTCCTTGGTCTTTGCCTATAGTCCTGAGCTTTATTGAGCCTATTAGATGTCTACAGCCCTGTCTGTGCTTTCTACTGATGGGGTCCAATAAATGGACCTGTGAGCAGAACCTCTGTTGAGTCCCCTTTTCCCCTTTGCTGTCCATTTTAAATAAGAATTGGGCTCCAGCAGTTTCAAGGAGGCCTGACCCACTTTGACCTGGGCTACAAGTTTGGGTACACTACTACAGTAAAGACAAAGTACTAGTATCTTTTGGAATGTAACTTGGCAAGGAGTGTGAGTAGACCCATTTCAGATCATAGCACTAGTCACTTTGAGGCCTCAAAGAGGAATTTTTGTTCACTGAATTGCTGGAGTGAGATCTGTAAACTTCTGTAACTCTGAGTCTTTGGTCTCTCCTAAAACAAATATATCATCAGCTTTAACAATCCCATAAGGTAAAAAATCTACATAGTGGAAGATTCTTGTAATTGTGTCAAGTTTCTTTATGAGAAAAAGAAGAAACCTTGCGGGGGCTGTCAGAATAATATAAGACAGCTTGTGGTTTTTTGCCTTGAGTTTGCGTGGGCAGGAAATTTATTCTTTGCTTTGTACATCTTTGAGCTGCACACAGCTGTGTGAGATCTCAGCTCTTTACAAATTGCTAATAAAGAAGATAATGCCAACATTTGCACTCTGCTCAGAAGTCAACTGCTGAAGATTTAAATCTAGATTTCTGGAGAGAAAATCCTAATCTTTTGAGCCATGTCAGTATGTTTTTAAATTCATTTCTTAACACTGAAGTGAACTAAAATTAGAATTTGGAATAAGCTAGGAGCAATGAAACAATTTTCTCATCCATCTAACATGTACTTACTGAACATCTAATCTACGTAAATGCATTTAGCAATTTTTAAAAAGTGACAACATGGGTCTGATCTCCAAGTACAAGGATTCTATTAAGTTTTGGCCAAAGAGGAAGAAGGTAATTAATGTTTGTTGAGTCCTTACTGTGTGTCAGGGACTTGGCTTGGGTTTATATAACTGTTATGACAGAAATATTATGGATCCCATTTTACATATGATGATACTGAAGCTACATAACCAGTAAGTCACAAAGTGGGATTTAACCTCAGAGTAATTGATTCCAAAGCCTGCTGTATCACACTGCCTCCTATAATATAAATTTTCATCTTGATTAGAAAATTTTATTTTATTTTACTTTTTAAATGTTCTTATAAATATTTTAATTCATTTAAAGTAGATTTAGATACATTGAAAGCACAAAGAAGATAAATATATATATATATATATATTTCTCTGACATAACCATTTATTTTTAAGTTAATGTGGTATTGGATATGAATGTGGGAAGTAAAGTGAAATGAAGCTGTCCCAAGGTGGTGTCTGGTCACCTTGAATTCATCGCTGCTACCATCCTCCGATCCTTCCTTCTTTCCATCCATCTCATTAATTGATCTCCTACCATATTCTATCCTGGAGTAAGCATTGGAATGAGGAGTAAAAAGAAATGGACTTCACTCCCAAAGCATTTTCAGGTGAGTGAGTGAAAAGGATACATAAAGTAAGCAACTTAAATATAATGTATTTCATGAAAAGAAGTACTAGGGACAATGGGATCTTGGAAGAAGGTGTGCACTTGGAGGAGTAAGAAAGTGATGTTTGAGGGCTTCCCTGGTGGGCCAGTGGTTAAGAATCCACCTGCCAATGCAGGGGGACACAGGTTCAAGCCCTGGTCTGAGAAGATCCCACATGCTGCGGAGCAACTAAGCCCATGCACCACAACTACTGAACCCATGTGCCACAACTACTGAAGCCCACGCACCTAGAGCCTGTGTTCTGCAACAAGAGAAGCCACCACAATGAGAAGCCCACTCACCACACCAAAGAGTAGCCCCTGCTCACAGCAACTAGAGAAAGCTAGCGTGCAGCAACGAAGACCCAATGCAGCCAAAAATAAATAAAATAAATAAAACATATAAAAAAAAAAGAAAGTGATGTTTGAGATTCACCTTGAAGGAGGAATAAGAGAGGAACCGAAAACATTCTGCTTGGATAAAAAAGGGAGAGGGTTAGATTAAACTGAACTGCTACATCCATAAGGACTCACATACCACTGATCCACACTGAAAGATGAGGCTAACTGCTTCCCTTTCATAATCCTAGTCTGCGTCCAGATGTCAGCTGGGAATACCACCAACTTGTCTCTTCCAGGTTCAAGGAAATCTTTACACTCTACCCTGGGAGGCTTATTCATTTCTAAATGCAGACTGGAACATATATAGGAGTTAGAAAATCCTCATCCTAGAATATGCCAAGATTCTCCCAAATTCACCACTAAATGTGGTTATGATGGGTTAAGAAAAGAACTTTGGAGCTGTGTGGTCATTCTCAAAATTCATGCTTCTCAAGTATGGTCTAAGGCTCTGGCTCAGAATCCATTTGGGGATACTCACTGAAAATGGGGTGTCCTAGCCCTACCCTATGGCTCTGAGTCAGAATCTTTGATCATGAGACCCAGGAATCCTCATATAAACAAAATCTGTGGTTGAATCTGATGCTCCAAAGCCATCCTTGGGAATTACCTGGCAGTCCAGTGGTTAGGACTCAGTGCTTTCACTGCCGGGAGCCTGGGTTTGATCCCTGGTCAGGGAACTAAGATCCCGTAAGCCATGCAGCATGGCCAAAAAAAAAAGCCATCTTTGACCTGTACAATCTTGGGTCCAGAGCTTTCCCAGAACTGGTATAAGAAGACTTTGAAACTGCTCATTACCATCATGTAAAACCGCTTGTTAATCCAAAAAAAAAAAAAAAGAAGCAAGAAACTCATTATGTGCAAAGTATTGTACTAAGTGCTGGTGGAGGATAAACAGAATTATGTGGGAGGGCCCGTCTCTCCAGGAGCTTGTGTCAAGGAACAAACACCAAGACAGAGTTAGGAGGGCAGGAGATCTACTAGCGGTAATGCCTATGAGAAGTAAGGGGATGAGGGAGCAGGACACAACAAGGTGACTCTTTAGACCATGATGCATCTCTAAGACCATCCTGGACAGCCCAGCGGAGAGCTCCAGCTCATCGACTTCCTGTAGAGGAGTCCCAAGTTAAGCAGAGGTGGCCAGGCCCTAGTACCCCTGCCACATTTAGTCACTGGCTACAGCTACCCTGAGAGAGTGTGTCCTTGCCTCAGACATTGCGCCAAACCCCAAAGTTGTTGCAGCTAGAAGCTGTCGCCTGACTCTGCTCCTTATGAAGTTCCCTCTTGAAGAGAGTTCTGAGAGGTGTGCCTCCATGGCTGCCCCCAAGCTTGGGCTCTAAATGGAGGTTTAAAGGTCTCATCCTTATCAGTGGAACATCAGGAAGAAGGGGTGTGGCACTCGTGAGGAATCAGACACACGTCCCTGGAGCCAGACAGACCTGGATTAGAATCTCAGCTGTCACTTGGTGTGTGACCTCAGGTAGGTGGCCTGACTCTCCAAGACTCTCCTCAGTGGTCAGAGTGGGTTGGTTATAAAAGGACATTGGGGCTGGCTAATGAGAGCTCACACGGTCCCCGACTGATCACGGTTTGACTCATGATTTTTCAACTTTTATGATGGTATGCAAGCGATACACATCCAGTAGAAACTGTACTTCAAATTTTGAATTTTGATCTTTCCCCGGGCTGTCCATATGTGGTACGATACAGTCTCATCATGCTGGGCAGAGTCTGTGAGCTCAGCACCCAGTCAGCCCCGGGATCACAAGCGGAAGTGATCAATACACGCACAACCATTCTTTTCCTTCCAGTACAGTATTCAATAAATTACATGAGATATGCAACACTTTATTATAAATTAGGCTTTGTGTTAGATGATTTTGCCCAACTGTAGTCTGATGTAAGTGCTCTGAGAACTTTTAAGGTAGGTTAGGCTAAGCTCTGATGTTTGGTATGTTAGGTGTATTATAAACACATTTTTGCTTACGGTGTTTTGAACTTGCGATGGGTTTATTGGGATATAACCCCAACGTTAAGTCGAGAAAGATCTGTATAGACAATATTATATCTAATAATACGTGCATACACACACCCACACACTCATACATACACCACAATCTGCCTCTTCCTTTGCATGCAAGTTTTGTTTCCTGATAAAGAAGAGAAACTAGAAAACAGGAAAGGCAAGCAGGCTAGCAACGGCACAGTGTCTGTTGTTGAGCTAGTCCAGACTGGATTCGTACCCCTTTTGCGGTTGGCACAGGTTTGTGTGGTCGGGTTTATGTGGATGGCTAGATTCGTGTCATAGTATTAATATTTACAGAAATGATAGTATGTGTAGGCCACACTGGGGTTGATGAAAAAGACTGCTCAAGGTTCGATGACTGTGTTAGGGCTCTGCTCACTCAGTACCCACCAGGCTGCCCCAGGGGCCAAGGGGACCAGTATCCCCTGTAACCTCTGCGGTTAACTGCTGCGCCAGTGTACTGTTGGGAAGCTCTGCCATTAGCTCATAGATCTCATCAGGAGATTTGACGAGCTTCTGGCCACATGAAAAACTGCTAAACTCATGAGGTGACACAGAGGGAGATGAGACATTCTCCCTATCTCTTCATTCAACTCAGAGATGTTTGAGCACCGCAAGTACCAGAACATTCGGTAGCATCTGCAGCTGAGATCTTGGATGTAGATACTGTCATTTCACAGTGACATCTGTGCATGAAGAAAAAGAACAGAACAGACTGTGTGGTGACTTGAGGCTGACAGGCTGGTTTATAAGAAACCATGAGGGAGATATTGTGATTTATAAGAAATACATATTTGGTCATTCAGATGACTAAAATATATTTTTCATATATACTTGGTATTTGTCCCAGGTTCCTGGCTCACAGCTTTCAACACCCTTGGGATGGGCTTCCCTGGTGGTGCAGTGGTTGAGAGTCCGCCTGCCAATGCAGGGGACACGGGTTTGTGCCCCGGTCCAGGAAGATCCCACATGCAGCGGAGCTCCTGGGCCCATGAGCCATGGCCGCTGAGCCTGCGCGTCCGGAGCCTGTGCTCCGCAACGGGAGAGGCCACAGCAGTGAGAGGCCCGCATACAGCAAAACCCTTGGGACTTCCTGGGCAATAAGCAATGGGAGCATCTCTTGTCATAATATCTGATCTTCGTCTTCAGTTCCTGAAATCACTTCAGAATCGTAAAGGTGAAACGGATGCCTTTTTATTCATAACAAGGCCCTTTCCACTACAGCTGAGTTTATGTTAATGTGTGACTTTGGTAAGCGACAAGCATGGAGGCTGGCTGCCAAGGGAACCGAGCATGATTAGGGCATTGGAACTTTCAATTCTACCCTCCAGCCTCCAGGAGGCGCGGGGGCTGCTGATTGCATTTAATCACCAACAGCTAATGATGGAGTCAATCATGCCTATGTAACGAAGCCTCCATAACACCCAAAATGATGGGGTTCAGAGAGCGCCTCAGTGGGTGAACACGTGCAGAGTGGTGCCCTCGCAGGGGGCACGGAAGCTTGGTGCACTTTTCTCGTGCCTTGCCCTTAGGCATCTCTTCCATCTGGCTGCTCCTGAGTCGTATCCTTTGTAATAAATTGGTTATCTGGTGAGTAAATGGGTTTTCTGAGTTCTGTGAGCCACTCTACCAAATTAATCAAACTGAGGGAGGGGGTCCTGGGAACCTCTGATTTATACCCAGTCAGTCAGAAGTACAGGTAACAGGTAACCTGGGTTTGAGATTGACATCTGAAGTGGAGGGTGGTCTTGTGGGACTGAGCACTTTACCTGTGGAATCTGATGCCGTCTCAGGGTGGATAGTGTCCAAATTGAGCTGAATGGCAGGACTTCCAGCGGCTGTTCAAGAACTGCTTGCTGGGGCTTCCCTGGTGGCACAGTGGTTGAGAGTCCGCCTGCCGATGCAGGGGACGCGGGTTCGTGCCCCGGTCTGGGAGGATCCCGCATGCCGCGGAGCGGCTGGGCCCGTGAGCCATGGCCGCTGAGCCTGCGCGTCCGGAGCCTGTGCTCCGCAACGGGAGGGGCCCCAGCAGTGAGAGGCCCGCGTACCGCAAAAAAAAAAAAAAAAAAAAAAAAAACCTAAAAAAAAAAAAAAAGAAGAACTGCTTGTTGGTGGTATGAGGAAGCCCCTGGTGACCAGAGCCCCTTTAATGAGGCGTCCCTTGAGGGACACCCAGAAAAAAATTGTGGGATATTGGAGGAAACTATTAACCCAAGAAAGAGCTGAGTCACAAGAAAACTACTTCTCAGGGAGTTGAGAGGATTAAACAAGCTAAGTCCTGTGAAGTCTGGCACGCACTAAGAGCTAATTGGTAAATGGGTTGCATGTATTGGGGTCTTCTATTAAGTCTCTGTCTGCAGGTAACAGAAAATAACGCCAGTATACTTAAACCGACAAAGAACTGTGTGCTTGTGTCTGTGTGTGTGTGTGTCTGTGTGTGTGTGGAAGGTAGGATGTGGTGAGTGTGATGTTTATTATAATAGAGTTATCTCATGGGACCTGAAGGCTGGAATCTACCCGATCCTCGGGAGGGACTGGAACCTAGAACCGCAAAACTGGTCAGAACTCGGGCAACTTCAATGAGTGAGTTTCTCTACAGACCAACTTCCTTTACTTGCCAGTCCACTCGGTGGGTGAAAATGTAACAGCACAACCCCTGAGTTCTCCTCCTCTTCAGCCCATGTGGAGAATTCCTTAATGCAGACTCCCCGGAAGGATATCTGATTGGCCTAATTTGGGTGATGTGTCCAAACATTCTTCGAATAAACTTTGGCCTGAAGTGGGGGACCCCGTAGAGGGAACACAGCCCCTTGGTGGCCCTCCTGGGATCAGGGTGAGCAGATGCTCTGTGCCTCTCTATCTCAGGTCTGATGGAGGTCTCAGTGGGGAAAAGAGAGTATACCCATCTTAGGATAACTTGAGGAAATTGTAAGAAAAGGACTGCTTACAAAGGTGAGCAGGATGTAGGGAACAGGAAGAAGGTGCTACTGAAGCCAGGCTGTTCCCACCCCTGGACCCACCCAGAGAAGGATAAAGAGTGGTTATCAGAACCCAAGGACCCAGAAGAACTGTGCAATTCCTCTGTGGGCTGCAGCAGCCCAAGGTGACCCTGAAAGGAGGGAGCCTGGGAAACAGATTCCCTCGCATCACTTCCTTCCTTCCCTTGGATCACTTGCAAGTCACTCTGTGGCTGAACCAGGACGTAAGGGAGACCCTTGTGCTATAGCCTCTATAGGCCTGCCTGCTGGGGAAGAGAATGGAAGGAGAAAGGTAGAGGGTGTGTCTCGGGGGCAGAGGGATACATCTGGCACTGATACTTTTCACACTACTTAAGAAAATCACTCTTCTACCTAGTAGTTAATAGCTCTCTTTAAAAACAAACCAGCAAGTTTATAGTGTCAGACCTATCATCTGGACCCTAATTTCCATAATTCTCACTTCAATCAAAATAGGCTATTAACCATTCTACTTACTCCAAACTCCCATTCCTTGCCACCCCACCTCACCCCACTTACCCACCCAAGAAAAAAATTCAAACCCCACCTGCTTCCTAAGGTCTTCCATTGAACAATCTCCCCGGTCCCCGATTTCTTTAAACTCTGGGAGACTTGGTGCTGTCCCATTTCCTACTCTGTGCTGTAACTTTTGTCCAGCTTCATGCTCACTCATCTCTGCATCCCTATAGAAACGTGCACAGACCATCGCCCACAGGAGATGCTCAGGAATGTTCGCTAAGTTGTTATCGAAGGAGGTTTGAAGAGTTTGGCAAATCTCATTTTTTCTGGGATGGCATTTCTTCTTTTAAGGTTGCTTAATGGATTCTTTAAGCTTGAAATTTGGAAATACACAGTTCAACAGGGTAGAACATTTGCGAAAGGACTTATGTCTACCTCACAGCACTGGCACGGCTCCATGGCCCTTGGGTTACTTTTTTTTTTTTTTTTTTTTTTTTTTTTTCAGTACATGGGCCTCTCACTGTTGTGGCCTCTCCCGTTGCAGAACACAGGCTCCGGACACGCAGGCTCAGCAGCCATGGCTCACGGGCCCAGCTGCTCCGTGGCACGTGAGATCTTCCCGGACTGGGGCACGAACCTGTGTCCCCTGCATCGGCAGGTGGACTCTCAACCACTGCGCCACCAGGGAAGCCCCCTTGGGTTACTTTTGAAGAACTTTGATTTGTTTTGACTGTTTCTGAGAAAAGGTTGGTATTAACTAACACAGGAGTGAATCACTCTCCTATCTCTTATAAAGCAATAAGAGATGTAGTTAAAATTATTAAAACCCATGTGGACTATATCTTGACATGGTATTAACTTAACATCAATTCATACAGGATAAAATTGAAGGTGAGTCCAAAAATTACATACAATAGTCTGTTTCACACCTTTAACCTTATTCCAAGAATTCATTTGGCATCTGGAACGCCACCCAATTTTCCAAGTGGGACATTAGACTCAGAAAGTAGTTCACCCTTTCCAGTCTGATAATCTCAAGATCACCCTCAAGACTTCTGTCTTTATATTTAGAGACACTTCCCAGCATGTATAGTCACTATTCAAGGCCATGCTGTTAAAATAGGGGTCATCAGCCTATCTTCTTTTTCAACCTGCCATCTTTCCATCCTGTTACTTCTACTTTGAACTCGTTATTGTTGATCCTCTAGGCTCTTTTCTGTTCCCGCATTCAGTGGAACACCACACCACATCTCTCCTGTCTGCTTACAGACGACTGAATTTTCCTGACCCCAGGGGCTCTTTCACAAAGCCATGAGTACTGAATAAGAAAACACAAGTAAATCAAGTAGGAGTTCGTTGATGCCAGTGATAATACCTAGAAAGTTTTGTGAGAAAGATTAAATAAGGTAAGGCATGCAAAACAGCAGCCCCTAGAGGCTCATGATAAATACAAAATAAACATTGGCTCTACAGTTCTCCAAATAATGAGAAAATGGCTTCCCTTTCCAAGATTATTCATCTCTGGAGGCCAGACAAAAAGCTGGTGTGGCTGCAATAAGCACTGGGGCCACCCAACACCTCCTATCTGTACTTCTGGGCAAGACTTGCTTGGTTGGTAAATAAGCAAGTTTGGAAAAGAACAAGTTTGGGCTCAGTGGGCTCCTGTTCCTTTGCATTAGCGGTGGTAACATCTAGAAAACAACAGTGCTCACCTCCTGCATAGCCCCACAAAAGTGCTTAGGTATTTCTCTTTGACAGATTTCATCACTCTCTCAGGGTTCTAAATTCTTAAACTTTTAAGATCAAGCTTCTGCTACAGTCCTAAACTTTGCCTTTTGGGAGGTAAGCAGTGCTTTCATATCAAATGGAGAGAAGGTTTAGCTGGGGAACTACCCCTCTGGCTTTGGTAACCAGTCTTCCTGGAAAAACACCAGACTACTACAGAAAAATCCAATCCTGAGTTCCCAAACTTGTAAGACAGTTTGTTTGTTTCTTCTCTTTGAATCCTCCAGTTTCTTTCAAGTATACCACTGATTTTATCTTTCCTCTTCCCAAGCCCTAAAATCCTGCAGTGAATTGTAATAATAACAATAAATACCACCAATTACACCGTGGCCAACTCTTGGCATACGCTGTCCATTCAGTTCTCATATTAACTCTATGATGTATGTACGAACATTATGTCTAATTTACAGGTGAGCTACTGAGGTTTCAGGGAAGTTAATTGCCCAAAGTCAAATTGCTGATAAATGGTGAAGCCAGAACTTAAACTCATTTCCAAATCCAAAGCTGATGCTTTTAATCTCTGTGCCTGACTGTACCTGGGACCTTCCCCACTCTAACGGTCCTTCTCTGGTTTTGATGATGTTTTCGGCTATATTCATTTAAGTATCATGCTTCTGTCTGTTAGTCTATGATTATATTTAATTCCGTTTAAAGCTATGCTGAGCTCTGTAACAGATACAAAGAATTTTGCCCTTAATTTTCTCAAAACTTAACTTTCTTTACCCAAGTGAGGTGAACATCCATTTGGATAATAAATTCTGGCCTTACTTCCTTCTCCACACAAAATTAGTGAACACATTAGCAAAGCACTGGGCACAAGGCATTAATCTTGCGGTTCTATTCACTGCTGACTTCCTGAAAAGACCACCAAATTAACCTATTGGTGAAGCAAAGCCAAGTTTATAGCTTACTGCAGTGAAGGAGAGCCCTGTCTTGACGTCGTCTTAGTGTTTCTCAGAGGGAGACAACAAGGATGGGTATTTATTAGGTTTAGGTGAGATTTTCAGCGTGGGGACATGCTTGTGGCTAGGCCAAGTGTGTGACACAATGGTTTAAGATCAGTGAACTCAGCAAGGTGTAGGTTTTGAAGTGACTCCTGATGAGTAAGTAACCCTTTGATAAGCAATCTGGTTTTCCCAGGTGAGCTGTCTAGTCTTCAGATAAATGAATTTTCAGGATGTCCTTGAGACAAGTATTTTGCAAGCTTTATCTTCTTGGGCACGAACTTCCCAGAATAGAAAGTTGTGTTCGTGTAGCCAGTCCTATTTCATACAGTTGCACAGCAGTTTTTCTCAGTTCTTTATGTCTCTTATCTGTAAATGGAGATGATTCTAGCACTTACCTCATAGAGTTATTATGAGGTTTAATGAGTTAATGGAGGTTAAGCACTTAGAAAAGGCACACAGAAGGTGCTATGTATGTATTTATTATCATCTTTACAAGCTAGTACATTTTAATTAATCTTGCCCTTGCCAGACGGAGGAGGACTTTCAATCTAAATGGACTTTTAAGGAGGGGTTTTTCTGATAAAGTGGGATTAATAGCAATGATAGTCATCTGACAGCTTCACATTACTTTGTTTTTCAGCCATTCTGAATAAATAAAATTTGCATATATTGTCCTGGCTTTGATCCTTCCTGAATTCGAGATGTGTATTTCCTGTCAGAAATGAAACTCAGTTTCCCAAAGTGGAACTCTCATCTTTCCCTTCTAACGTGTTCTCCCAGCACCCATCTTGGCGCTACTAGAACCACTCAAACCCAGGACTGAAGACAAAGTGAGCTCTGATTTCTTACCCCATCCTCCCATGCAGGCTCTTGTCAAAGGTCTCAGTCATTCAGCAAATATTAGGTGAACACCTTTTGTGTTCCAGGTACTATGACCAGTATGGGGAATAAAATCGTGAGCAAAACAGATATGGAACCTCCCCTCACCGAGCATACAGTCTGTGGTAGAGATGGATGTTAGATGTAAAGTTACAATTGCCACAAGTGCTGTTGGGAAGGGGTGACATAGACACAGGCATGTCATGATAACTGAGACTGTTCGCCTCCATATGCTGTAACTGGGGCCTCAGAACCAAGGTCACCTACACCAACATGACTGCTCGATTTGTTCCAGTAATTCTTGCCCAGGGAGCTGAGGCTATATCCCAGTAAATATCTTTATCGTTTGCTTTAAGGACTTTCTAAAAATCAATTTATCTGAACTTTAGCTGCTCAAACAGTCAGTTTCTCAGGATAACAGAACACTTAACTGGCAAACTCCTTGCTCATCAAACAACTGTTTACTTATCAAGATTTGCTGCAAGACCCCCAGCTCACTCTAAATTCACCAATCTGAAATGATTCAGTAAAGAAGTTTGCCTGATCTCAGTCCGATCCCCTTAAAACCGCTTGAGTCTAGACCTCAAAAACCTATAAATGTCAGCTCCTGACTTCCCCCTCTGAGACATTTCTAAGTTTTAGTTGATTGACAGGTTATGCCTTTGGTCTTTTGGAGAGTCTATACTCAGTAATCATTAAACTGATAGGTGCTATGAAATCAAAACCCAGGAACAAGAATGGATAGCAAAAGACGCGATCTGGAATGAGAGTGGAGAAGGAGAGCTCAGAAGGCTCCGGAGGAAATGATGTTAGAACAGAAACCTTAACGTCGAGGAGGAATTAACTAGATAAAGAGTGAAGGAGAGAGAGTGTTCCGGGCAAAGGCCTTGAGTTGGGAGAGAACTGTATTTTTCTAGAATGGAAAGAAGACTGTTGTGTTTGGAGCAGCAAGAATACAGAGAAAGATAGGAGGAAATGAAGCTAAGGGATGGGCAGGGCCAGCAAGGTCCTAAGAACCTTGTATGATTTGTTGGAGATTGAGCTCTTATCCCTACAAGTAAAGGTAAACTATTGAAGGGCTTAAAGCAGAAGAGTAGTAGGATCTGATTTGATACCTTAACGAGATCACTCTGGCTGTTGAGTGGATGTAGTGATTGCAGAGGAGCAAAAATTGATGGGAGATAGTGAAGAGCTGCTGTAGAACTCCAGAAAAAAAGACTAAGATTGACCTGTCACCTGTATTGTAATCCAACTCCGTCCTACACTGCCCACTCCCAGTTTGGGTTTTCACCATAGCCTCCTACCTTAGTCTAACTAAGACCATTCTAACCTAACTCTAGGACCTAACTAACTCTCTGATCTCAGTACCCCGTTTTATAAATGGGGTAATAACACATATACTTCTCACTTAATTCAGCAAATACTCTGGAGCACCTGTTATATGCCCGGCATGTGCTGAGTCCCAGAAATTTACTCATGAGCAGGACAAACATATCCTGCCCCCCAAAAACCATAGGGTCAAGTAAAACAAAATATGTCAAAGCTCTTTTAAAACTATAACTTTAGGTATTGTATATATTTTTATTTTCTCTCTATTTGATGTTTTGACACCATTTTAAAAAAAGCCTTTCTGACTGGAGAGAGAGCGTTCCTGAGACTAGCAAACTTAAGAGATAGCCAAGGACTCATCTGGGAGCATGCCTTTGATATGCAAACTAACAAATCCAAAGCTATACCTCCTCTATCAGGCCCTACACCCCAGCAGACAATATCCCTCTGCCTTAATCATCCTAGGCCAGGTGTCAGGTGACTAGAGACACCCTTATAGTTTAGAGCCCACGGAAATTATTCAAACCAGCCAATCCTAGACTGTTTACCCTGATCTGCCTTGTCTTTCCCACAGAAACTGAAAAATGGTTCTAGCTTCAGCTTTCCCCTTTTTCTTGTCTTCTGCTTGAAGATAAAACCCAAATTCCGGTGCTTTCCCTGTAACCCTGTATGGCAAGCCGTCACTCCCCTCTCTAGACCTGTGACTACAATAAAATTTGTTTTCTTGTACCTCTCCTGAATCTCTTCTTGTGGCTGCACTTGACTGACCATCACATAAAAGAACACAGAAGAACACTTTTGATTGTAAGTAACAAAAACACAAATCACACATCATGAACAAAAAGGAAATTTATTAACTCATGTACCTGAAAAGTCTAGGAGTATCCTGGTGTTAGACATCTTTGTATCTATGAAATCAAGGAATGACATAAGGGATCCATATCTTTCTGCACCTCTTAGACTATTTCCACATCATGGACCAAATGGCCACTAGCAGCATAAGAACAATCTTGGCAGAAAGAGTACATCTTTCAGGAGTGCTCCAATAGAAAAATTCAGTGCAGAATTCTGATTGGCCTGGCTTAGATGATTGTACCCATCCTTGTTTCAACCTAAGGCCGGTGCCAACCTGGATGTAGTATTCTGTCTGGGCCTAGATCATGTGAGCATTCCTGGAGGAAGGAACTGGGGGAGTCAGTTCTCCTGAACAATGTTTCTAAGGGTCGGTGTGAGGGAAGATTGGTTCCCCAATGGAAGGTTTTCTGGGGAAAGAACAACCGCAATAACATGCCCAAAATGAAGATGTTGCAAACAAATATTATGCTTTATAATTAGGACCCAAATGTCTGATGTCTCTGAGATAGTCTTTGTGAGTCTCAACATAAATAGAAGAGAGGAAGGAAGAAGAAATAAGAAGGAAAAGAGAAATATGGAATAATAATAGCTAGAGGATGTCACTGTGTGTATCAAGCTGATGACTTTCAGCATGAGAGAAACCTGAAGATGTTTTTAGTCTGAGGAAGATGAAGTTGAAAACACTGGAGAGAAAGGAAAAAAAAAATCAATGGAAAAAGGTCAAGGAGGAGAAAGAGTAAAGAACATAGGAAGAGGGTTTTAGTTTTGAGGAGGGATATCTCATCTTTCAACACAGGAAAGAAAGAGGTTCTGATGGGTGTGGATGTACCATACTTAAAAATCATGCATTTTTTAAAGACAAATATTTTTTCTTAAAACATCGCTTGTATAGGAATTGTCTTAACATTGTTTCATAATTTACTGCAGCATTATTTAGTGTTATATGACATAATGGTGCTTCTTATAATCAATAGTCTCTTAGATTTGATGAAATTTGGCAGGTAATTGTATCAGTAATTGTTTGACCACCTCCATGCTCTTTGTTTTCTGAGCAGGTGAAGTAAGAGATGAGGTGAGGTCATTTGCCAATAGGGATGGGGTTGGAATTTGGATGAGGTCGGGCCAGCCCCGGCTCTGAATTTACTCTTAGCTCCACCAGTTACTAGTGAAGTCCTTGGTCAAGTTTAACATCCCTAAGCGTCAGTTTTCTCATCTATAAAATAACAGTACCTAACCTATATGGTTGAAGACTAAATAAGATAAATTTATGAGAAAAGAAACCTAACATGTTGCCTGAGCCACAGAAACTGTGAGTAAAGGTTAGTTGCTGTTGTTCTTAACTTTATTTTTGCTTCAGAGAAGTGTGCATGTTTGGAAGAGCTGCCATGGCGAGCGGGCATGAAACCACACTTCTCAGATGGGACTCGATTCCACAATCTTACAGCTGAAACCAAACAACTCGTCTCGGACTTAGTGAAGCTCAGGTTCTTTCTGTCTCGGCCCAGAAGGAATTCAGCAAGAGGCGAAGTGATAGGTAAGAGGTAGATTTATTTATATCCTTTGTAAAGAGGTTGCAGGAAAATGGGGCTCAAGAAGATGGTCATGTCCCAGGTCTTGGGGGAGTTCCTGGGACAGGCCCTTGTGAGGGTCCTTGGCTTCTCACAGGAAAGAATTCAAGAGTCAGCCAAAGTAAAGTGAAAGCAGAGATACACATTCCATAGGCAGAAGGCAGGTCCATCTCAAAAGGCTCTGAGAGCAGCCCTCAGGTGTGGGGATGGTTAGTTTTTCAGGTCTGGGTAATTTCATAGGCTAATGAGTGGGAGGAGTATTCCAACTATTTTGGGGAAGGGGCGGGGACTTCCAGGAATTGGGCCACCACCCACTTTTTGGCCTTTTATGGTCAGCCTTGGAACTGCCATGGCGCCTGTGGGTGTGTCATTTAGCATATGCTAATATATTACAATGAGCATATAATGAGGCTCAAGGTCCACTGGAAGTCGAATCTTCCGCCATCTTGGATCTAGTGGGTTCTAACCGGTTTATGTCGTATCTTCAACGGCTATGTCATTCTTTTAATGGTTGTCCCCTGTCCACTTCCCTGTCTCAGGAGAGAGAACTAAGAACAAGAGGAGCAGTGCTGAGAACCCATGTGAGAGTTGAAGAAATAAATCTACAGCGCCACTGTCTGCTCAGTGACGTGAGTACGTCCAACCGATCACGTATAGGGTGGCGATGGCTGGGGGAGGGCATCAGCATGCCAACCCTGTAGCCACTGCTGCTGGGCCTTTGCCTTTACTGTTCTCTTGCCGGCTACACCTTTTGCCCGTGGCCACGTGGCTCCTGCCCTCACTTCACTCCAACTTTTCCTCCAGTGTCGCTTCTACTGGGGTGCCTCCCTGGCCACCCTCCTGAGAGTAACACTCTACCTCGCCCTGCTTGATATCTTCATTAGCACGCAGCGGCACTGTAGGGGAGAAAAAAATCCTACTTCTACCCTTCAAGGTTCTCAGCTGGGGCCCCTGTAGCAAAAGTCAGATTAAAAAGAAAAAGGCAAACGGAAGTTTTTAAACATGTATATCTCATATACATGGGATAAACTCAGGGAACAGTAACTCAGAGGTGCCTTAGAATTTGGGTTTAAACACCATCTTCAGCTACAACAAAAGAAGAAAGGTGTGGGGAGGCAACTTCTGGGAAAGTGACCAGGAAAAGTATAATAAGCAAGAGTAAGTTTTGTTATGCAGAGTTAGGTCTGTGCCTTCTCTGTGGCTAAGAGGTTTCTGTGCTTTAGAGTTGTCTTCCCCCTGGTGCAGAGTGGGAGACATCCTTACAAATGGAGATTTCTTTTATAAATGCAAATTTTCCTTACAAAAGAGTAACTTCCACTCTGGTTTCAGAGCTTCACCTGTGTCTGCTATTTTTCAAAATAATCAGCTTAAAATAATCCTTATGCAAAAGAGGCATATTTTGGGGTGACATATTATGGTATCCTACAGCACTTAACATTACAGTACATTTTAATTTGTTTATGTATTTATTGCCTGTCTTTCTGGCGAGTAAGAAGGCAGTGACTTGGTTTTGTTCACTGCTCTATCTCCAATGTCTGGTACAGAACAGACACATAAATAATTGTTGAGCAAACAAATGAATAAATGAATGAATGGAGGGTGAGGGGGTGACTCAGGTAATCATCAGAAGCTGAGGTTGCAATGGAAGGAAATGAAGCTAGAAGGCAACTGATACCCACTTGCTCATTCACTCAAAACTGTTTCTTGTGCCTGTTCTGTGCCTACTCTGTTCTTGGTGCTGAAGACCAATTAGTGAGGAAGCCAGACAAAATTCTCGTTCTCTGGGGTTTATGTTCTACTGCAGGAGAGTCAAAATAAGCATGATCAATAATTAATTATGTACTGTGTTAGAAAGGGATCTGTACTATGCAAAAGTAGAGCAGGACAAGGGGAATGTAGAATACAGGCCAGAGGGTGGGACAGACTGGAAGTTGATCACAGAGACTCTTGAAGCCGCCTGGGTGAAGATTTTTCTAGGCAGAAGGTACAGCTAGTGCAAGGGACCTAAGGTAGGAATAGGTCTGGAGTGTACAAGGAATAGCCAGGAGGCTGGTGTGCCTGCAGCTGAGTAAGACAGGGGAGAAGGCCTGGGAATGAGGAGGGTACAGATGTTCTGGGCATCGTCAGCCATTGTAAGGATTTGGGATGTGATACTGAGCAAGGGGGAGCCATGTAGGATTTTAGGTAGTAGAATAACATGATCTGGATTTTGTTTTAAACAATTTAAGGGAGAATTAGCCCCACTTTATAACTAAGAAAACTGAAGTTCAGAGGGCAAGGTTATTTATTCAAAATCACAAAGCAAGTGACCGTGCTGGGATTGGAACCCAAGACACTCTACACTCATGTTCTTAGGCAACACACACAGAGTCTCCCCAAAAGACACATGCAGCACAGGGCACCTCCAGGGCCCCGAGAGCAGCGTTCCAGCTCTGTGTGGGACCTGAGAGTGGCCCGCCAGCAACAGGAGCTGTGTGCCACAGTCTCTCTTTGTGAGTTTGTCCTTCCAGCCTACAAAGAGCCGCCACCCTCACTCACCCCTCCACCTGTTGTGAGTCAGAAGAGTGTCAGCCAAATGCCATCAACCCCAGCCCCCAACTCCAGAGGAAGCTCTGTCCTTGAATTTCAGCTGCTGTCCTTTCACAACCCTTGTGAAGGGAACTGCCCCAACCCTGACCCCAGCTCTCTGTGGCTTCATTTACATAGGCATTTATGACCCAAGGGCAGCCCATCCATTGGCTAGGCTGTGACATTACTGTGGCCCAGTAAAATTCTGTAACCCATTAGAACTAGAAAATTCTAAGAGGTCTCCCTGTTAGTAGTGGGAACAGGAGTCAATGCATAAACAGAGGACTCAGTAGGTAGAGAGAGGAAAATGGAGCAAATAGCTGAACGTAGCAGATAGGCTGAGACAGCGCTGGTCCAGGCTGATGCTGCCTGAGTTCCTGAGCTGTTTACAGAAGTAATGCATGTGGATTCCTGCGAGTAGCCCTCACTTTTCCTGAGGTAACCTGAAAACTAACCAAGCCATGTTGAAGCAAGTTCACTCTTTTTTTTCTGACTGCGTTGGGTCTACATTGCTGTGCGTGGGCTTTCTCTAGTTGAGGCGAGCGGAGGCTACTCTTTGTTGCAGTGCACGGGCCTCTCATTGCGGTGGCTTCTGTTGCAGAGCATGGCCTCAAGGTGCACGGGCTTCAGTAGTTGCAGCAAGCAGGCGCAGTAGTTGTGGCTTGGGGGCTTTAGAGCGCAGGCTCAGTAGTTGTGGCGCACGGGCTTAGTTGCTCCGCGGCAGGCATGTGGGATCTTCCCGGACCAAGGATCGAACCTGTGTCCCCTGTATTGGCAGGCGGATTCTTAACCACTGCACCACCAGGGAAGTCCAGGTCGCTTTTGATATTTTCAAAAGATACTGCCTTCTGCTCCACATGGCACAGGGAGGTCACCACCTCCCCTGGCTATGCTATCCTTGTGGTTGTCTGCTCTGTGAGTGCCGGAGAGATAGAACCCAGCCTGGAGTCAAGGTCAAATCTCCTGACTTCCATCAATGGGGTTCTAGATGATGCCTCCCTGTTCTGATTGATGTTCAAACCATGAAAAATATTTCACCCTCCTTCCTATCAGGCATTTTCCTCTTATTTTTACTACGAGTGCTAACCTAGTCCAAACTAGAGATCCTAAAATAATCCTAGTAAGTTAAAGCCACTTTCTAATATTCAGCTCAATCCAGTAAACACTAAGTGGATATCTGTTACATGCTGGGTATTGGGAGCAACTGTGCATAAGGCAGGTAAGTTCTCAGGGAGCTTCAGTCCAAAAAAAAGAAATCAACAAATTTGTAGTCTTATTTTGGGCCTGGTGGCACAGTTCTGTTGTGTATAGAGCTTTGTTTTGAGGATCATAGAAAAGCAATGGTTTCGCCTTCTTGTGAGCTTAAGAACTTGAAGCTGGTCATTTGGTGACCCAGCAAACTCATGGAACACATTGCAGGAAAAGCTGATTAAAGCTAAAGCTTGTCTCCTTGTCTCATGGACTGAATACTTCCATTAAGGTTTGAATGTCCTCCTTGTTCCTTTAAACGTGGCATCAGGCCAAGTCATTAACTTTCTGATAGCCTGTCCTTTCCCCCCAGCTATCTGTTCCAGATCTGCACTCGGTGACTCAAGTTGCATGGATGCTTTGATGGAAATTGGGAATGAACACACATGTAGAATATTAAATCTGAAAGTACTTTGCCTAAATAGTTTTCTACCCTAGATAAATGGAAAAGGAAAACTGAGAAAAATGACGATTTTCCGCCTGTTTTATATATCTGTGCAATCTTCTGTGTTTTTTCCAGTCTCATTTTTTAAATTAACATACAGTAAAATTGACCTTTTTGTATGTACTGTCCTGTAAATTTTAACAAGTATATAAATTCATGTAACCATCACCAGGATCAAGATACAGAACAGTTCTATCCTGCCTGAAACGCCCTCATGTTATCCCTTTGCCGTCATACTCTCTCCCCAACCCCTAATCTGTTCTCCATCACTATGACTTTGTCCTTTAGAGACTTTCATATAAATGGAATCATTGAGTAGGTAACCTTCTGAGACTGGTTACTTTCACTCAGCTTAATGCCTTTGAGATTCATCCAAGTTGTAGAATGATTCGAAGTTGGTTCATTATATTGCTGAGTAGTATTCCATTATTCAGATTTACCACTGTTTGTTTATCTGTTCACTAACTGAAGGACATTTGGGTTATTTCCAATTTTTGGTGATTATGACTAGAGCCACTATATAAACAATTATGTACAAAGCTTGTTTGTTTGTTTTTGTAAATGTATTTATTTCTCTATGATAAATACCCAGGAATAGGATTGCTGGATATGGTGACTGTGAATGAAATAAGTCAGACAGAGAAAGACAAATATCATATGATAATCGCTTATATGTGAAATCTAAAAAAATGGTACAAATGAACTTATTTACAAAACAGAAATACAGTCATAGATGTAGAAAACAAATTTATGGCTACCAGGAGGAAAAGGTGAGGGGGATAAATTTGGAGACTGGGATTGACAAGTTCACACTTCTATATATAAAATAGATAACTAATAAGGACCTACTGTATAGCACAGGAAACTCTTCTCTAGACTCTGTAATGACTTATATGGGAAAAGAATCTAAAAAAGAGTGAATATATGTATATGTATATCTGATACACTTTGCTGTACAGCAGAAACTGACACAACATTGTAAATCAGCTATATGCTAATAAAAATTTAAACAAACTTCCAAACTTTTTCCAGAGGGCTTGTACCATTCTATATCCCCACCAACAAAGTATGAGAATTACAGTTGCTCTGCATCCTTGCTACCACTTGGTATGTTGGTCATTTTTATTTTAGCCATGGTAATAGATGTGTCATTGTAGCTATAATTTGTATTTCCTTAACAGCTAATGATATCGAACATCTTTTCATGGGCTTATTTGCCATCTTTACATTCTCCTTGGTAAAGTATCTACTCAGGTCTTTTGTCCATTTTAATATTGGATTGTTTTCTTTTTAATTTTTTTTATTGAAGTATAGTTGATTTACAACATTGTGTTAGTTTCTGGTATACAGCAAAGTGATTCAGTTATACACATGTATGTATATTCTTTTTCATATTCTTTTGCATTATGGTTTATTACAGGATATTGAACATAGTTCCCTGTGCTATACAGTAGGACCTTGTTGTTTATCTATTTTATATATAGTAGTTTGTATTTGCTAATCCCAAACTCCTAATTTATCCCTCCCCCACCCCCTTTCCCCTTTGGTAACAATCAGTTTGTTTTCTACATCTGTGAGTCTCTTTCTGTTTCATAAATAAGTTCATTTGTGTCATATTTTAGATTTCACATATAGGTGATCTCATATGGTATTCGTCTTTCTCTTTCTGACTTACTTCACTTAGTATGATAATCTCTAGGTCCATCCATGTTGCTGAAAATGGCATTATTTCATTCATTTTTATGGCTGAGTAGTATTCCGTTTTATATGTGTACTACATCTTCTTTATCCATTCATCTGTCAGTGGACATTTAGGTTGCTTCCATGTCTTGACTATTGTAAATAGTGCTGTTTGTATGTTTTGGAAATTAAGCCCATGTCAGTCACATTGTTGGCAAATATTTTCTCCTAATACATAGGTTGTCTTTTCATTTCATTTATGGTTTCCTTTGCTGTACAAAAGTTTATAAGTTTGATTAAGACTCATTTGTTTACTTTTGCTTTTCTTTCTATTGCCTTGGGAGACTGACCTAAGTAAACGTTAATATGATTTATGTCAGAGTCGAATTTTTTTCTTATTGTTGATATTTGAGGGTTCTTTATGTATTCCGGATAAAAGTTCTTTTTTAGAAATATTATTTGCAAATATTTTTCTCCCAGTTTGTAGCTTGTCTTTTCATGCTCTTAATATCTTTTGTAGAGCAAAAATTTGATGAAGTCCAATTTATCAATTTCTTCTTTTATGTTTCACGCTTTTGGTGTTTTTTGTTTGTTTGTTTTGTTTGTTTTTGTTTTTTACTCTTTAGACTGCTGATATGGTGAATTGCATTGACTGATATTCAATGCGGAACCAGTCTTGCATTTGTAGGGTAAATTCCACTTGGCATTGTATATTATTGTTTTTACATATTGTTGGACAGACTTGAATTTCAAGAGATACCAGAGGGGAAAAAGTGATTAAATCACCATTTTGGTCATCTTCTCCAATCTGCCTGCTACTACTTACCTTAGGAACCTCAGATGCTCCATGTGTTGTGAGCAGGTTTCACAGCTGCATTCAGTGGGAGGAACAGGGTGGAATGAATGAATGTGCTCACTCTATTGTACCTAGAATCAAATCTCTTCAGTATTTTTAAAAACTCCTTCAAGAGGCAAAAGAATGGTGGACGAAGTTCCCTATTCTAAATTTCCTGCCTAACCAAACATTTAAGCCTATTAATGCTAGGAAGAGGAAAAATGTAAGTGTGAGTGGATGAGGTGGGACTATCACGTAGTCGTGTGAAACATTTGAAAGCCAAAAAAAGAAACGTAAGTCTTTTAAGCTTTACTTTTACAGGCTTATATTTTACCCACCATCTGTGGGAAAGGAAATAAGAAGCGAAAGGCAAAAATTAAAATAAGTTTTGGAATCAGTAAAGGACTAAAGAAAGTTTTGCTGGGCAAGTTAGTATGGATTCAGAAAAGAAGGAAATACACTATACTTACTGAGGATTTTTTGTACCATCTCCAAGCCAGGGCTTGCCAGGAATTTCCCTTTTTCCATTTACCCTGCTTATAAGCCCACCACAAAGAGCAAGGCTTGGGTTTGCCTAAGCCTACGCTTGAGACAGAAATAAAACCCTTCTACCTCCAAATAGAGGACTGAGCTGTGAGACTCTGAAAGCTTTTCTTATTGCTTATCTTCTTTTTTATCTTTCACAGCCTTGTGGATCCATAATATTACTTTTTCCCACACAATTAGCTAGTTTTGGCTCTCATGTCCACATAGTCCATGGAGTCAGGTCACTATAAATATCAACCTCTACACAATGCGCCACTGTGTTAGCTGGTTTCAGCCTGAATATATTAATTATGGGGTGTGTGTGTGTGCGCGCGTGCGCGCGCCTGTGTATATACTTTGGGAAATTTTCAAAGTCAGAGTTCAGTCAAGGATATAAGATCCTGAATTGGGGGTCTCCTGACAAGAGAGACACGGGTTTTCTCCAAACCCTTTCCTACAAGTATCTCTATATTGTACTCCCATCCTGTAACTGGTTTGGTCAGAAATGCCATATCCTCTACTCTTCAAGGGCCAAGGTTGAGAAAAGGATTGCTGGGTATGATTTATAAGACAAAAACACATACTATTCATCCCAAATGAGATGCTAAATTTACTTTGAAAACCTGCTCTGTTTGCCCGAGATGACTCTCGTGGAAAACACCCTGGAGCCTCTGCTAAAATGAGGGTTGTTACTACCCAAAGCACTGTCCCTCCTCTCTGGAGCCTGGCAGGAACCAGAATTTGGAGTTTGGGGAAGTGAATTGCTATCAGCCTAACAGAGCAACCTAACCCAGAACGACCAGATTTCAGGCTTTTTCGTGGGCCAGGGACCACGTGTTCTTTACTTTTTCTCTTGCTCAGCCAGAACCTTCCACATGGGGGGTCATCCATGAAACTATTTAACTAAGTGACATCTTGACCAGATCTGAGAATTGATTCATTCATCAACATTTAATGAGTAGCTTGCTATGGGTGAAACTTTGTTCTAGTTCCATACACTGGAATAGGAAAAAAAACCACCAAAATCCTGCTTTAAAGAGACTCTTAGTGGAAGAGGCAGAAAGAAGGTAACCAATGGTCTCAGTCAGCTCGGGCTGCCATAACAAAATACCATAGGTTGGGTGGCTTAAACAACGGAAATGTATTTCTCGTGGTTCTGGAGGCTAGAAGTCCAGGATCACAGAGCTGGCTAATTCTGTTCCTAGTGAGGGCACTTTCTGACGTGCACATGGCCACTTTCTCACTGTGTCCTTACACGGCAGAGAGAGAGCTGAATCTCTGGTGTCCCTTCTTATAAGGACACTAATCCTATTGGATCAGGGCTCCACGCTTAAGACCTCATTTAAACTCAATTACTTCTCAATCTACATTTAGCATGCCGAAGGGAAGGGCTTCAACATACAAATTTTCAGGGGATACAACTCAGACCATATCGCCAATCACCAAACAAATAAATGTAATGGCAGGTAGTAGTGAGTGGTATAAAAAGCAAGTGGAAAAGACTAGCACAGTTTGAGATCAAATGATGCTAATAGGCTTCTCTGAAGAGATGACATTAAGCAGAGGCTTCAGTGAAGAGAGGCAGTAAGCTGTTCAAAGGGGAGATGGGCCAGATTGAGGGACCAACGAGACAGAGGCTCTGGGGCAGAAGAATGCTTGGTTACAGCAGGTAGATATTTCTGGACCAAAAAGAATTGATCAGGGGAAAGAGCAGATTTTTTTTTTTTTTTTTTTTGCGGTACGCGGGCCTCTCACTGTTGTGGCCTCTCCCGTTGTGGAGCACAGGCTCCGGACGCGCAGGCTCAGCGGCCATGGCTCATGGGCCCAGCCGCTCCGCGGCATGTGGGATCCTCCCAGACCGGGGCACGAACCCATGTCCCCTGCATCAGCAGGCGGACTCTCAACCACTGTGCCACCAGGGAAGCCCAGAGCAGATGTTTTGAGTGAAGCAGCCTATAGGCTTTCAGCTCAGTCCCAAGTAGGAACCACATTGACCCATCTGGTCCCCGGTGTGCCCAGAGGGTACGAAGGGGAGGGAGTCTAGATGCATTTAGAATACCAGGTCTCTCTAATAACAAGAGCTAAAGCCTCAAGAGATTTTGGCCTGTCTGCAGAGCCTTGAAATAATTCATTCAACAATTTGCAATAATTCAGAAGCTCTTGCTGCTATATGCGAGGTACTGTGTAATTACTCATGATCATGGCTTGGCATAGAAACTGGTAAAATGTCCTTGAACTTCTCTTCCTGGGAGGTAATTATTACAGTGGTAAGTGGTAAGTCAACCAGTCCTGTCACAGGCTTGGAATACCCTAGGACAGAACTGGCTGCTCTTTCTTTGTTGCTCGGTGCTTCTCTCGGACTGCTCCAGGGCTTAGTCTTTGGTTCTCTCCTCTATTTTATGTTCTCTTCCTGGTTATCTCATCTAATCTTATAAATATAATCTCTATGCCTATTAACCTGAAATTTACATTCACATTCACACATTTATTTTGGACTCTAAACTCATGTATACTTTACTACCTACTTAACTTTTCTGTTAGGATGTCTGAGAGACATCCCAGACTTACTGTGCCCAACACAGAACTTGTCATGTTCCTCCTCAGTCCCGCTCTACCCACAGTCTTCCTCATCTGAGTTGATGACAACTTCACCTTTGTTCAGTCCTGAAATCTCAAAACCATGCTTGACTCCTCTCTTTTCTCAAATCTCATATCCAATCCTTCAAAAATCCTGTTGGTTCAATCTTCAAAATATATCCAAACGCTGACAATTATTTACACGTCTGCTGCTACCAGCCTGGTCCAGGTCACCATCCTTTTTCACCTGGATTATTGCAACAGCCTCCTGACTGGTCTCCCCGTTACTAGTCTTTTCTTTTTTGTCAATATTTTAAAATTGAAGTATAGTTGGTTTACAATGTTTCAGGTGTACAGCAAAGTGATTTAGTTATATATAATATATATTTTAAGATATTATACATAAAATCTTTTTCAGATTCTTTTCCATTAGGTTATTAAAAAGATATTGAATATAGTTCCCTGTGCTGTACAGTAGGTCCTTGTTGTTTATCTATTTTATATTAGTATTGTGTATCTGTTAATCCCAAATTCCTAATTTATCCCCCCACCCTTTTCCTCTTTGGTAGCCATAAGTTTGTTTTCTATGTCTGTGAGTCGATTTCTGTTTTGTAAATGAGGTCATCTGTATCATTTTTTTAAGATTCTACATATAAGTGATATCGTATGTTATTTGTCTTTCTCTATCTGACTTACTCCACTTAGTATGACAATCTCTAGGTCCATTGATGTTGTTGCAAATGGCATTATTTCATTCTTTTTATGGCTGAGTAATATTCCATTGTGTGTGTGTGTGTGTGTGTGTGTGTGTGTCTATCACATCTTCTTTATCTTTTTATCTGTTGATGGACATTTACATTGCTTCCATGTCTTGGCTATTGTAAATAGTGCTGCTGTGAACATTGGGGTGCATGTATCTTTTTGAATTAGAGTTTTTGTCTTTTCTGCATATATGCCCATATATGCAGAAATTTCTGGATCATATGGTAGCTCTATTTTTGGTTTTTAAAGGAACCTCCATACTGTTCTCCATAGCGGCTGCACCAATTTACATTCCCACCAACAGTGTAGGAGGTTTCCTCTTTCTACTACTCTTCCTCCTTTGTAGTCTATTCACCAAATAGCAACTAGATACTTTAAAAATGTAAGTCAGCTCATGCCACTCCCTTACTCAAGTTCTTGCAATGGTGTCCCATTTCATTGAAAGTAAAAACCAGAATCATACAACAGTTTAAAATTATCTTTCCTCTCATTAATTCCCTGACCTCACATCTACTCCTTTCCCCTTAGCTCATCTTATCCTAATCACACTGGTTTCTTTGGCTTGAAGTCATCAGGTCCTTTTCTGACTCATTGTGTCCTCTGCCTGGATTCTTTCTCCAGCTCTACACATGGGTAACATCTTTTTTACATCTTTGCTTAAGTATCACCTCCTTAGTGATGCCCACCTGAACTTCTTATTTAAAATTGCAAACTTCCCCTACAACACTCCCAATCTCTCTTACCCTGCTCGATTTTCTTGAACATCCCTTATCACCATCTGACAAATCATGCAATTTACTTATTGTTTGTTGTTAATTGGCTGTCTTCTCTCACTAGGCATCAGTTCCACAAGGATGAGAATTCTGCCTGTTTTGCTCACTCATGTAAGCTCAGAGGTCTAGACTAGTGCCCGCTACTTAGCAGGTACTCAATAAATATTTGTCTTGTGATTAATTGTTTTAAATGTAGATATGTTGCCTTCCCCGCAAGTCTATAGACAATATTTAATGCAATGCCTTGCATTCTACACCTTCAATAAATGATTTTGATGGGCTGGTTAGCTGGAAGAATGCACTAATTGTGCAGCATTTTGTGAAATTGTCTAATCTAGTTTCTAGTTCATGAAAACGTTTGCAAGAATGTCATGATTATATAAAACACATTCCATTTCTCCCTTCATATTGAAGTGTAATAGACATATACAATAGAACATCTATCATAAGTGCACTGCTTGTTGTAATTTCACGAAATGAAGTTTCCCATGTAACCAATGCCCCGAGGAGGAAACACAACATTATCAGCCGCTAGATGCCCCCTTGTGCTACCTTTCCTGACTTCTGACATCATAGGTTAGTTTAAGCACATTTATTTTAAAGACTCCATCTTGGGACTCCAACAGTTTCAATAATGCTTGTATAGAACTGATCTTATAGAATTGATCTGATTTTTCCCCTGCTGACAAAGAAAATATAAAAATGAAACTTGTTTTAAAAAGCACAAACATAAGGAATGTATCAGAAGCTCACATTTCAAAATAGACTTTCTGGCAAAAATCAATTAAGCTTAGATGTTGGATGCATCTACTTTTACCTCAGGTGCGTTCAGGATGGACCATGAAATACACTATTTGTCAGAAATATATGTCAAGTGCTAAGTTATTATTCCTTTATTGCCTTCTTGGCTTGAATGTTGATGCTGTTTTGTCTGTAAGAATTTTCTCATATAAAGTAAGAAGTAAGGTTACTGAAGCTCCATTTAAATTTAAGGGTAAAGAACTTGCACATATGTGGGTGAGCTGTTATCCTCTATCCCTTCACATCCCCAATTCTATTCTCAGCCCTTCTCTTCCCTGCAGAACCACACGACTCAGACTTCCTACTGTTTCCTGCCTCTCCCTCAAACCCTACCTCTGGCCCCAGGGAATTCCCTCTGAGCAAACAATCAGAAGACAGGGGGATGCTGGCCTGATTCAAGGAGCTATCTGTCTAGGGTGGCTCTGCAAGTCACAGGGAAATCTCCCAGTAGATAGAACTTTGGGCACTACATCTGGTTGGTCACTTGACATGAAAAAAGAGATAACCTGAGTTTTCCTGAAATACACTGATTCATGGGCAATGGCTAACCAGGTTGGTCAACTTATCAGGGACTTAGCAATTTTTAAACATATTGGAAGATTGGAGCCAAGACCATCTGTAGGGAAATTACGTCATGGATCCCTAAGAATGGCTACAGTGTTCAAAGCCATTTGAGCCCCATGTAAATGCCCCCCAGAGGACATCCATTTCATGGAAGGCTAAGTAAGGAGGAGGCCAAGACGACCTATGCCTTGTTTGTCAGCAAGCCCCTTCCCCGGCCATCTCTGAGCTCGCATAAATGGCCCAAGTACCAAGTGGCTGTGGGAAGAAATAGACACGATATATGGGAATGAAGACAGGCATGTCCTCTCACCACAGCTGAGCTGGCCTCTGCCACTGCTGAGTGTCCAACTTTCTAAACCGGAATCTAACACTGAGCCCTTGCTTGGCATCGTTTCCTGGGAGCACCTGCCACTCAGGTCAATTCTTTTGGACCACTCCATTTTGGAAGGGGCAGTAATGTGTCTGTATGGAAATAATTGCATATCCTGGAGAGTGACTCCCCTTTCCTACCGGTGATGCTTCGGCCAGCACCACCATATGTGATCGATAGGCTGCCTGTTCACCCCCATGGTATCACACACATCATCGCCTCTGACCGAGGAGCTCATTTACAGTGAAATAACTGTGGTATTGAGAGCTGACATCAAGAAACCCATTGTTCTCACATCACCTACAAGCACCTGGCTTGATGGAATGATGGAATGTCATATTGAAGGCTCAGGGTTTTTTTCAATTCAGTTTTTATTTTATATTATAGTTGATTTACAATGTTGTGTTAGTTTCAGGTGTACAGTTCAGTTATCCACATACATATATCCATTCATTTTCAGATTCTTTTCCCACATAGGTTATTAAAGAATATTGAGTAGAGTTCCCTGTGCTATACAGTAGGTCCTTGTTGATTATCTATTTTACATATAGTAGTGTGTGTATGTTAATCACAAACTTCTGATTTATCCCTCCCCCTACCTTTCCCTTTTGGTAGCCATAAAGTTTGTTTTCTAAGTCTGTGAGTCTGTTCCTATTTTGTAAATAAGTCCATTTGTATCTTTTTTTAGATTCATTTGTATCATTTTTTTAGATTCCCCTTATAAGTGATGTCATATGATATTTGTCTTTGTCTGACTTATTGAAGGCTCAGTTCATGGAGGCGGGGGAGACAACATCTTGTGAGGCTGGGGTGGTGTTTGTCGAGTGGTCAGGTCAGTAGTCAATACAAGGTATTGAGTATATGGCCCTGGGAACCCAGGGGTGGAGGTGGCAGTGGCTTCTCTCAATGTTACCCTTAATAACCCACTTCAAGAAGATTATCTTCCTGTCCCTGAAACATTGTATCTAGTGAGTTTGAGGTCCTTGTGCCAAACAGGGAGGAATATTTCCACTGGACAACACTGAAACTGCCCCCTGGCCATCTCAGGCTGTGCCTGCCACTAATTAAGGGCAGAGAATTGGGTGCCTGTAATGGGCCAGTGTGATTGATTCTGCTTATCAGGGAGAAATTGGATTGTTGCTACAAAATGGGGACAACGCTATGTCTGGAGCCCATGGAATTTATTGCACTCCCTGTTCAATAGTCATGGTCAGTGGGAGACCGCAGCAACTCGATAAAGACAGAGCCATTAAGTACCTGGGTCCTGTGAGACTGAAGGTTGGCTCATCCCTTCAGGTAAGAACACCTTCACCTCCAAGGTGCTGTCGAGAGTAAGGGCGTCATGGACTGAACGGTGGAAGAAGGAAGTCAGGATTGTCACATTAGTTCCACTCAGACGCAAGGCTGGAGCCACTACATGCTGTGGTCATTGTTTCTTTGTCTCGCTTTCCTGGTTGCCTTGCACCCTGCTGGCTTTAGTTTCCAGGAAAGAGCAGGACTGAACTCTGTCACCCCTCGGCGACGCGATGTTGAGTGTTCTCGTTGTTGGGGGCCTGAGTTTCTTCAGCGAGGAAAGGACGAGAACGGAAGCTGAGTGACAACAGGATGGCCTGGCCTGGTTATTCTTAGCTCTTTTCTGGCCAGACTCTGGGGCTTGGGAGGCTGACGGCCACCACACCTGCTGCCGCCTGGTGTGCTTCCCTCGCCCTCTGATCGGGAGGCACCAGCAAGAGGCTGGAGGGCAGGCGGGGGGCCATGTCAGGGGTTCCTCCTCCCGCCTGCCCGCTCCTCCCGGCTGAGGCTCCAGGGCCTCTCTGCACAGCTCAGCTCTCCGCAGGCCAGTAGCAGCACCCCTCTCTGGGGCTGAGGGCTAATCCCTGGGTGTCTCCCCAGATCTTGCTGGTTCCGTGAACCCTGCCCACGCCTCTGTAAATAATCCCTGCGTGAAATGCTTTTCAGTTAAACCCCTTTGAGGGTGCCATCTGTTTCCTGCTAAGACTTTAATGGATAGAGCAGGGGAATAGCTGAGAAATGAGAGAGCTATACCGTTGGCTGTTGGGAGGTGAAGGGAAAGTTAGGGATGTACAGGCCAGCATATTACAGCAGGCCAGAAGACATGCCTTTTCACAGGCTGAAAAAAGAATCCCTACTGGTCAGAGTTTATAGTTGTTGTTTTTTTAAGTGTTGTCAGGTAGAAAAAGCCTGTGACGTTAACTGGGTTGTGTCTAAGGTGGAGGGGCTTCCTCGGATGCAGGATGATTCCTTCAGAGCTAAAACTGGGACAGTCCTAGACAAACTGGGGTGACTGGTTACCTTCATCTGTGACTTTTGTCAGGACCTCTGAGGCCTCCCCAGATCCCTGTGCTGGAGGGACATTCCAGGCAAAGAACTATTCTAGAACCAAGAGCCATCTGCTCTCAGTACTGTCAATGGCAGGAAGCCTTTATGGCTCATGGCATGCTTTCTCATTAACTCTACGTGCAGTCTGAGAATTCCTCTTACTGGTATCAACTGGTATCAACCAGTATCAACTGGTTGGACTCGGAATGCCAGACAGGAACTTGTCTGCCACCTCGGAACTAGAGCTTTGACCCCAAACCCAACAGCTGAACTGGACCGAGTAGAGCCTCCAGAACCCCTTTTGCCCTTATAACCCCAGGCCTTGCCAAAGCGGCAGACAACACGGCCTTTTGCACCCGGCGCAGAACCTGACCTTGTCTCTCTCTGTGTCTCTCCATCTATTGAAAAAGCTTCAGAGCCTGACAGTATGTCGTAAGGATAGCAGTTCATACCTTTGTAGTATTAACAACATGCCTGGCGTTGTTCTAAGTGTATTTATCTATTATATTTTAGACAGTGAGGAAACAGAGTGTTAAGTGATTTACGTGACTGACCCTGGTCACATGGGCAGCATGTGGTAGACTCAGGATTCACATCCGTTCATCAGGCTCTGAAATCTCTCAGGTGTTACACTGTGGTGCCTCTCATCTTGTTCACCTGGGTATCCCTGGCACCCGGCCCAAAGCCTGGCAGGTAGTCAGTGTTCAATCATTAAATATGTGCTTTAAATTGTTAAATGAAAATAAATCCTAACATAGAAAGTTGCCTCTTTTTTCAAGCCTCCTTTTCACTGGACGCTGCCCTGGTTTTATTAAGCTTCTAAGGAAGGGCAAGCTTTGACCTAGTGGACTAAACCAGCAACCCGGGAGAAAAAAAGAGCAGAATAGTCCAGTGTAATGTGGGTCTAAATCCAGGTGCTCTCAGTCTCCTAATCTGTAAAATGGGATTTTAAATGGTGTTTACCTCGAAGAGTTGTACTAAATGTTGTGCTAAAACTTGGCACACAGTGAAGAATAGTGTTAGCTTTGATTTATTTAATTGGTATTATTACAAATCAATCCAAATGTAGTAAATCTAAGTGCAAAGGGGAAATTTCCATTTCTGGGAACAATCCCTTTCCACTTCTGAGTTCCATCCCCTAGCGAAGGGCTCATTTTGTGGAATCTTTTTTTGTCCTCTATTGACGTTTCTTCTCTGGCGTGATTGAGTGTAAGGAGAGAAATCCTTGAGCGCCCCCTAGAGGCCAGTGGTCTCCAACTTTGAAATCTTCAGTGATGTCCTGAGACCCACGGGATGCTTTCTGAGATTTTGTTGATTCCTCCAGCTGTTTGTCACTTCTTCTGTGCTGAATGTTTTCTGTTTGTCCCTTTGGGTCTACTCTCCACCACTTTCTGCTCTGCTCTGGGCCCCTGGATGCTGACCTGTAAAGACTGCCTCCATTGCTTCCCTTGCCCACTAACTTCCAGTTTATTTTAACCAGTGGAAGTCACGAGCATTGAGGTCTGGGGTATTATTTCCCCTGGCCCCTCCCAGCCAGGTTGCTAAGAGAAGACAGTACCCTTATAGCAAAGCCCACAGCTCCTGTCATGCAGACTCTGGGATATCTGGTCCCTTGGTGTTGGCTCTCCATGTCCCCCTTCAGACCTAGGGATGGAAATGGCTTTGTGCTGTTATTACCCCCATAGCACAGCATATCTCAATTGTTTCCCCTAATCCTGCCACACCATTGTAAACAGTCCCTTTATTAAGCTCTCCTCAATTCCCCTATTTGAGAGTGGCATCTGGCTCCTGACAGATTCTACTCATACTATGTCCAAATTCCTCAGGTTGAAACTCTCATCTCTCCCTCACCTCCCTGGTACCCTCCGCTCCAACAAACCAACTACTTACAGTTTCCATACTATAATATGCTGCTTAGCGCTCCAGGATTGTCAGATTATTTCATCCATCTGCAATGCCCTTACACACTCGACATCCAAACCCTTTACAACCCACTCTCCTCCCTGGCCTTTACCCAATCCCAATCCCCTTTCCTGTTTAGAGGTGATGGCTCAACAGCCATGTCTTCTGTTCAGTCCTTCCTGATCTCCTGCGGTGTACATTTTTTTTTCCCCACCTCACCGGTATCCATGCCATTTCCATCCTACTGGGCATTTTGGTTACCTTTCCTCTAGTGTCTGTTGAAAGCACCACGGAGCTCCGTGATGGTCTAGCTGAATGGAGTTGGGAAAGTCAACGAGCCTTCAGAGATCTCTAGTTTCTCATCTCTAATAGAAAGGAATTGAAAAACTTCCCAGGGCCCCGACCAAAGCTAATGTTTTGCAGCTTTTTGTTGTTCTAAGTATTCATCAGAAAAAGTTTAGCATGTGCAGAGCTTGACAGCAGTATTTGTCAGCAGCAGCAGGAGAAAAGTCAATTAGTGACTCTGTATTGGTGATAATAAATCAACTCACATATGAATAGGTTACTTTTTCATGTCTCCAGGCACTATTTCAGGAACTCCTGATCTAACACAGGAAATAGAAACCTAGAAGGGTACACAGTAGACTGCTTTTTCGGAAGTTCAAGAGGTGATTAACTGACATCCACCAAGATTTGATAACAGCTACTTAGGGAGAAAATATATAAATGATCACATCTCATGCCAAGTCAAAAAACTGAAACAGTGATTTTTTTTTTAAAAGTATGTCTTACAGTGAAGAAACTGTAGTATATATATGGTGAGTTTAGGGGATTTCCAATTATTTGAAACATTCTGAACACCAGGAGAAGACCAGCCCATAACAGTGAATCAACATTTCTTGAGCTTTTAACAAGTGTCAGGCACTGTGCTAAGTGCTTTCATTTAAACCAAGAGTTCTCAACTTTGGCACTATTGGCATTTGGGACTGGAGAGTTATTGCAAGGGGCTGCCCTATGTATTGCAGGATGTTTAACAACATCCTTGCTGTCTACCCAGCAGATGCCAGTAGCACCCACACCCCCAGTTGTGACAACCATAAATGTCTCTCTCTAGACATTGCCAAATGTCCCCCCAAGGAAGGTGTGTGGTGGGGGGAGATTGTCCCTAGTTATGAACCACTGATTTAGATGATCCAATTGAATTGAATAGTTCACAGAAACGCAGCAGGGTAAGGTCCCTGCAGTCTTCATGGTGCTGAGGCCATGCTGTGGTACATGCAGACCTGGGAGGGAGCCTTCTCCTCTGGTGCCTCGTTTTCCACTTAGCTTCCAGGGTGCCCAAGCAGTGCAGCCTGTGTTAAGTGTCTCACCAGACTCAACCACAAAGCAGCTTCTCCTGCTTCTCCCTCTGCTCCCTCTCTCCATGAGACTCAGACTGAGTTCCTGGGCCTGGGGAAGCTAAGACACAACAATGCTGTCCTCTGACCTGCCTCCCATCTCCCTTCTGTGATAAAAGAGTATTTACTCAAAACTTAGGGGGGATCAGAAAACAGAAGGATAAGTCTCCAACTGCTATTAAACACTTACTATCTGCCATGCAGCAGGAGGTAATAATACCCATATTCGCTCTGTGGTGTTAAATTCTAAAATGGATGACTCTCATTTATTTTATGGAGATAAATAGAAATTTCCAGGCTACTCTCTGAGCCTTTTTCCCCCCAGTTACTTACTCATTTTACTTGAAAACACACTGCTATTTAACTTTTCACTAGCATGAACATAGTTGACTCCTTTACTAATAAATTTTATCTTGTTTGTAATGTTTTCATTCTGTTCCGTGAGGATGACTGATATAAATTTTACATTCTGGTAAAAGATAAGTGGTTATCCCATACGAGCTAGCTGGGTTAACTGGGTCACTTGCAAGGCAAGCAGCTGAAACCACGGGGACAAAGGCTAGTGCTGAAGCAGAAAGCTGACAGCAGTTCTCAAGACAGGAACAAGAATTGATTTAGGATGTCAGTACTTCGCTCTTGTGTCAACAACCTGGAAAGCCGTGTGGCTGACAGGGTCTTGGTGCTCCAGCCAGGGGTCAGACCTGAGCCTCTGAAATGGGAGAGCTGAGTTCAGGATATTGGACCACCAGAGACATCCTGGCCCCAAGTAATATCAATCAGCGAGGGCTCTCCCAGAGATCTCCATCTCAACACTAAGACCCAGCCCCACTCAAAGAGCAGCAAGCTCCAGTGCTGGACGCCCCACGCCAAACAGCTAGCAAGACAGGAGCACAGCCCCACCCATTAGCAGAGAGGCTGCCGAAAACCATACTAAGTTCACAGACACCCCAAAACACACCACCAGACGCGGTCCTGCCCACCAGAAAGACAAGATCCAGCCTCATCCATCAGAACACAGGCACCAGTCCCCTCTACCAGGAAGCCAACAAAACCCACTGAACTAACCTTACGCACTGGGGGAAGACACCAAAAACAACGGGAACTACGAGCCTGTGAAAAGGAGACCCTAAACACAGTAAGTTAAACAAAATGAGAAGAGAGAAAAATATGCAACAGATGAAGGAGCATGGTAAAAACCTGCCAGACCAAACAAATGAAGAGGAAATAGGCAGTCTACCTGAAAAAGAATTCAGAGTAATGATAGTAAAGATGATCCAAAATCTTGGAAATAGAAAGGAGAGAATACAAGAAACATTTAATAAGGACCCAGAAGAACTAAAGAGCAAATAAACAATGATGAACAGCACAATAAATGAAATTAAAAATTCTAAAGAAGGAATCAATAGCAGAATAACTGAGGCAGAAGAATGGATAAGTTCTACCTGGAAGATAAAATAGTGGAAATAACTGCTACAGAGCAGAATAAAGAAAAAAGAAAGAAAAGAATTGAGGACAGTCTCAGAGACCTCTGGGACAATATTGAACACACCAACATTTGAATAATAGGGGTCCCAGAAGAAGAAGAGAAAAAGAAAGGGACTGAGAAAATATTTCAAGAGATTATAGTTGAAAACTTCCCTAATATGGGAAAGGAAATAATCAAGTCCAGGAAATGCACAGAGTCCCATACAGGATAAATCCAAGGAGAAACATGCCAAGACACATATTAATCAAATTATCAAAAATTAAATACAAAGAAAAAATATTAAAAGCAGCAAGGGAAAAACAACAAATAACATGCACAAGAATCACCATAAGGTTAACAGCTAATCTTTCAGCAGAAACTCTGCAAGCCAGAAGGCAGTGGCAAGACATATTTAAAGTAATATAGGGAAAAACCTACAACCAAGATTCCTCTACCCAGCAAGGATCTCACTCGGATTTGACAGAGAAATTAAAACCTTTACAAACAAGCAAAAGCCAGGAGAATTCAGCACCACCGAACCAGCTTTACAACAAATGCTAAAGGAACTTCTCTAGGCAGGAAACACAAGAGAAGGGAAAGACCTACAAAAACAAACACAAAACAATGAAGAAAATGGTTATAGGAACATACATATCGATAATTACCTTAAATGTAAATGGATTCAATGCTCCCATCAAAAGACATAGACAGGCTGAATGGATACAAAAACAAGACCCGTATATATGCTGTCTACAAGAGACCCACTTCAGACCTAGGGACACATACAGACTGAAAGTGAGGGGATGGAAGAAGATATTCCATGCAAATGGAAATCAAAAGAAAGCTGGAGTAGCAATTCTCATATCAGACAAAATAGACTGTAAAATAAAGACTATTACAACAGACAAAGAAGGACACTACATAATGATGAAGGGAGCAATCCAAGAAGAAGATATAAGAATTGTCAATATTTATGTGCTCAACATAGGAGCAGCTCAATACATAAGGCAAATGTTAAACAGCCATAAAAGGGGAAATCGACAGTAACACAATCATACTAGGGGACTTTTAACACCCCACTTTCTCCAATGGACAGATCATCCAAAATGAAAATAAAGAAACACAAGCTTTAAATGATACATTAAACAAGATGGACTTAATTGATATTTATAGGACATTCCATCCAAAAACAACAGAATACACTTTCTTCTCAAGTGCTCATGGAACATTCTCCAGGATAGATCATATGTTGGGTCACAAATCAAGCCTTGGTAAATTTAAGAAAATTGAAACCATATCAAGTATCTTTTCTGACCACAACGCTATGAGACTAGGTATCAATAACAGGAAAAAAAATCTGTAAAAAATACAAACACAAGGAGACTAACCATTACACTACTTAGTAACCAAGAGATCACTGAAGAAATAAAAGAGGAAATCAAAAAATACCTAGAAACAAATGACAATGAAAACAAGACGACCCAAAACCTATGCGATGCAGCAAGAGCAGTTCTCAGAGGGAAGTTTATAGCAATACAATCCTACCTCAAGAAACAAGAAACATCTCAAGTAAACAACCTAACCTTATACCTAAAGCAATTAGAGAAAGAACAAAAAAACTCCAAAGTTAGCAGAAGGAAAGAACTCATAAAGATCAGATCAGAAATAAATGAAAAAGAAATGAAGGAAACGATAGCAAAGATCAATAAAACTAAAAGTTGGTTCTTTCAGAAGATAAACAAAATTGATAAACCATTAGCCAGACTCATGAAGGAAAAAAGGGAGAATACTCAATGGAATTAGAAATGAAAAAGGAGAAGTAACAACTGACACTGCAGAAATACAAAGGATCGTGAGAGACTACTACAAGCAACTATATGTGAAAAAAATGGACAACCTGGAAGAAATGGACAAATTCTTAGAAAAGCACAACCTTCTGAGACTGAAACAGGAAGAAATGGAAAATATAAACAGACCAATCACAAGCACTGAAGTTAAGACTGTGATTACAAATCTTCCAACAAACAAAAGCCCAGGACCAGATGGCTTCACAGGCAAATTCTATCAAACATTTAAAGAAGAGCTAACACTTATCCTTCTCAAACTCTTCCAAAATATAGCAGAGGGAGGAACACTCCCAAACTCATTCAATGAGGCCACCATCACCCTGATACCAAAACCAAAGATGCCACAAAGAAAGAAAACTACAGGCCAATATCACTGATGAACATAGATGCAAAAATCCTCAACAAAATACTAGCAAACAGAATCCAACAAAGGATCATACACCATATCAAGTGGGGTTTATCACAGGAATGCAAGGATTCTTCAATATATGCAAATCAATGTGATAAACCATATTAACAAATTGAAGGAGAAAAAGCATACGATCATCTCAATAGATGCAGAAAAAGCTTTTGACAAAATTCAACACCCATTTATGATAAAAACCCTCCAGAAAGTAGGCATAGAGGGAACTTATCTCAACATAATAGAGGCCATATATGACAAACCCACAGCCAACATTGTTCTCAATGGTGAAAATCTGAAACCATTTCCACTAAGATCAGGAACAAGACAAGGTTGTCCACTCTCACCACTATTTTTCAACATAATTTTGGAAGTTTTAGCCACAGCACTCAGAGAAGAAAAAGAAATAAAAGGAATCCAAATCAGAAAAGTAGTAAAGCTGTCACTATTTGCAGATGACATGATACTACACATAGAGAATCCTAAAGATGCTACCAGAAAACTACTAGAGCTAATCAACGAATTTGGTAAAGCAGCAGGATACAAAATTAATGCACAGAAATCTCTTGCATTCTTATACATTAATGATAAAAATCTGAAAGAGAAATTAAGGAACACTCCCATTTACCATTGGGACAAAAAGAATAAAATACCTAGGAATAAACCTACCTAAGGAGACAAAAGACCTGTATGCAGAAAACTATAGGACACTGATGAAAGAAATTAAAGATGATACCAACAGATGGAGTGATATACCATGTTCTTGGATTGGAAGAATCAACATTGTAAAATGACTCTACTACACAAAGCAATCTACAGATTCAATGCAATCCTTATCAAACTACCACTGGCATTTTTCACAGAACTAGAACAAAAAATTTTACAATTTGTATGGAAACACAAAAGACCCCGAATAGCCACAGCAATCTTGAGAAAGAAAAACGGAGCTGGAAGAATCAGGCTCCCTGACTTCAGACTATACTACAAAGCTACAGTAATCAAGACAGGATGGTACTGGCACAAAGACAGAAATATAGATCAATGGAACAGGGCAGAAAGCCCATTGATAAACCCACGCACATATGGTCACCTTATCTTTGATAAAGGAGGCAAGAATATACAATGGAGAAAAGGCAGCCTCTTCAATAAGTGGTGCTGGGAAAACTGGACAGCTACATGTAAAAGAATGAAATTAGAACACTCCCTAACACCATACACAAAGATAAACTCAAAATGGATTCAAGACCTAAACATAAGGCCAGACACTATAAAACTCTTAGAGGAAAACATAGGCAGAACACTCCGTTACATAAATCACAGCAAGATCCTTTTTGATCCACCTCCTAGAGAAATGGAAATAAAAACAAAAATAAATGGGACCTAATGAAACTTCAAAGCTCTTGCACAGCAAAGGAAACCATAAACAAGATGAAAAGAGAACCCTCAGTATGGGAGAAAATATTTGCAAATAAAGCAACGACAAAGGATTAATCTCCAAAATTTACAAGCAGCTCATGCAGCTCAATATCAATAAAACAAACAACCCAATCCAAAAATGGGCAGAAGACCTAAATAGACATTTCTCCAAAGAAGATATACAGATCACCAGAAAACACATGAAAGAATGCTCAACATCACTAGTCATTAGAGAAATGCAAATCAAAACTACAATGAGTTATCACCTCACACCAGTCAGAATGGCCATCAACAAGAAATCTACAAACAATAAATGCTGGAGAGGGTGTGGAGGAAAGGGGACCCTCTTGCACTGTTGGTGGGAATGTAAATTGATACAGCCACTATGGAGAACAGTATGGAGGTTCCTTAAAAAACTAAAAATAGAACTACCATACGACCCAGCAATCCCACTACTGGGCATATACCCTGAGAAAACCATAATTCAAAAAGAGTCATGTACCACAATGTTCATTGCAGCTCTATTTACAATAGCCAGGACATGGAAGCAACTTAAGTGTCCATCAACAGATGAATGGATAATGAAGATGTGGCACATATATACAATGGAATATTCCTCAGCCATAGAAAGAAACAAAATTGAGTTATTTGTAGTGAGGTGGATGGACCTAGAGTCTGTCGTACAGAGTGAAGTAAGCCAGAAAGAGAAAAACAAATTCTGTAGCTAACACATATATGTGGGGGAAAAAAATGGTTCTGATGAACCTAGGTGCAGGACAGGAATAAAGACGCAGACGTGGAGAATGGACTTGAGGACATGGGGAGGGGGAAGGTGAAGCTGGGACAAAGTGAGAGAGTGGCATGGACATATATACACTACCAAATGTATAATAGATAGCTAGTGGGAAGCAGCTGCATTGCCCAGGGAGATCAGCTTCGTGCTCTGTGACCACGTAGAGGGGTGGGATAGGGAGGGTGGGAGGGAGATGCAAGAGGGAAGGCATATGGGGATATATGTATACATATAGCTGATTCACTTTGTTATACAGCAGCAACTAACACAACAATGTTAAGCAATTTTATTCCAATAAAGATGTTTTTTTTTTAAAAAAACATAAGTGGTTACCTGTGTTTATTCATTTAAAGAAAAATGTTTATTTAATATTTTAAGTATAAAAAGCAAGGTTTTTATACTTAAGTTGTGAAACTGTCACCATTATCTAATTCCAGAATAGTTTCATCTCCCCCAAAAAGGAGCCCCTTTCTCATTAGTAGTCACTCCTCATTCTTTCCTCCCTGCAGTCCCTGGCAACCATGAATCCACTTTCTGTCTCTATGGATTTGTCTGTTCTGAGAATGTCTTGTGAACAGGATCAAATATTGTTTACTGGCTTCTTTCACTTAGCGTAATATTTTCATGTTTCATCCATGTTGTAGCATAAATCATTCCTTTTTATTGCCAGATAATATTCCATTTTATGGATGTACCACATTTTGTTTGCCCATTAATCAGTTGATGGACATTTAGGTTGTTTCTTCCTTTGGCTATTATGAGTAATAGTGCTATGAACATTTGTGTCCAAGTTTTTGTGTGGATATATATGTTCACTTATCATTGGTACTTACCTAGGAGTGGAATTGGTTGGTAATATGGTAACTCTATGTTTAACTTTTTTGAGGAACAGTTTGGAAATTCTTCACAAAGTTAAACATCAAGTTACCATATCACCCAACAATTCTACTCCTAGGTATAAAGTGGCCAGATCATTTTACATTGCCACTACTCAGGAGTGTTTCAGTTTCTCCACATTCTCACCAACACTTGTTATTTTCCATTTTTCTCCCCTGCTTTATTGAGATATAATTGACATATAACTTTGTGTAAGTTTAAGATGTACAGTGTGATGATTTGATAAACAGCTATATTGCAAAATGTTTACCATAATAAGGTTAGTTCATACATACTTTACCTCAAATAATTACCATTTTTTTGTTGTTGTTGTTGTTATTAGGGTGAGAACATCAAAGCTTTACTCTCCTATCAACTTTTAAATTTACAATACAGTGTTGTTAACTATAGTCACCATGCTGTACATTTGATCCCCAAAACTTATTCATCTTATAATTGAAAGTTTGTACCCTTTGACCAACATCTCCCTTTTTACCCTACTCCTCAGCCCCGGCAGCCACCATTCTACTTTATTTCTATGAGTTTGATGTTTTTAGATTCCACATATGAGATCATACAGTATTTGTCTTTGTGTGAATTATTTTACTTAGCATAATGCCCTCAAAGTCCATCCATGCTGTCACAAATGGCAGGATTCCCTTCTGTTATTTTTTTTTGGTTTTTTTTTTGTGCGTGTGTGTTTTGCAGTATGCGGACCTCTCCCTGTTGTGGCCTCTCCTGTTGTGGAGCACAGGCTCCGGACGTGCAGGCTCAGCGGCCATGGCTCACGGGCCCAGCCGCTCCGCGGCATGCGGGATCTTCCCGGACCGGGGCACGAACCCGTTCCCCTGCATTGGCAGGCAGACTCTCAACCACTGTGCCACCAGGGAAGCCCCCCCTTCTGTTTTATTTCTTTTCCCCCATTTCTTGCCTATTGTGAATAATGCTGCAATAAATATGAGTGCAAATTTCTCTTTGAGATCCTGTTTTCATTTCCTTTGGATATATACCCAGAAGTGGGATTGCTGGATTAAATGGTAGTTCTAGTTTTAATTTTTTGAGGGACTTCCATACTGTTTTCATAGTGGTTGCACCAATGTACATTCCCACCAACAGTGCACAAAGGTTCCCTTTTCTCTATATCCTTACCAACACTTGGTATCTCTCATTCTCTTGATGATAGCCATTCTAACAGGTGATTCTCTCATTATGGTTTTGATTTGCATTTCCCTGATGATTAGTGATTTTGAGCACCTTTTCATGTACCTATTGGCCATTTATATGTCTTTTTTGGAAAAATATATATTAGTTCCTCTATTTTTTATTCAGATTGTTTTTTGCTATTGAGTTGTATGAGTTCTTTATATACTTTGGGTATTAACCCCTTATCAAAGATATGATTTGCAAGTATTTTCTCCCATTCCATAGGTTGCCTTTTTAGTTTGCTGATTGTTTCTTTTGCTGTGCAGAAGCCTTTTAGTTTGATGTAGTCTCAGTTATTAATTTTTGTGTTTATTGCTTGTGCTTTTGATGTCATATCAAAAAATCATTGCTACAACCAGTGTCTAGGAGCTTTCCCCTTATGTTTCCTTCTAGCAGTTGTATGGCTTCAGGTATTACGTTTAGGTCTTTAATCCATTTCAAGCTAATTTTTGTGAGTGGTGTAAGATAAGGGTCCAGTTTTATCCTTTTGCATGTGGTTATCTAGTTTTCTCAAAACAGTTTATTAAAGGGACTGTCCTTTTCCCATTGAGTATTCTTGGGCTCCCTTGTCAAATATTAGTCGACCATATATGTGAGAGTTTTTATGGGCTTTCGATTCTGTTTCATTGGACTTGTGTCTGTTTTTATACCATTACCATACTGTTTTGATTACTATAACTTTATATTATAGTGTGAAACAAAGAATGGTTATGCCTCAAGCTTTGTTCTTCTCAGGATTGCTTTGACTAGTTGAGGTCTTTTGTGGTTCCATGCAAATTTTAGTATTTTTATTTCAATTTCTGTGAAAAATGCCATTGCAATTTTGATAGGGATTGCATTGACTCTATAAATGGCTTTGGGTAGTATGGACAAATTAATATTAATAATAGTAATTCTTCTGATTAATGAACACAGGACATTTTTCCACTTATTTTTCTTCAATTTCTTTCATCAATGTCTTATAGTGTTTCATGTATAGCTCATCAACTTCCTTGGTGAAATTTATTCCTAAGTATTTTGTTTTCGATGCTATAGTAAACAGGATGTTCTCTTTATTTTTCAGATAGTTCATTGTTAGTGTGTAGAAATGCAGCTGATTTTTGTGTGTTGGTTTTGTATCCTGTAACTTTACTGAATTTGTTTATTAGGTGTAACAGTGTTTTTGGTAGAGTCTTTAGGATGTTCTATATACAAGATTATGTCATCATCAAACACACAATTTAACTTCTTCCTTTCCAACTTGGATGCCTTTTGTTTCTTTTTCTTGCCTAACTGCTCTGTCTAGGATTTCCAGTACTATGCTGAATTGGAGTGGTGAGAGTGGGCACCTTTGTCTTGTTCTTGATCTTGGAGGAAAAGCTTTCAACTTTTCACCACTGAGTATGAATACCTGTGAGTTTGTCATATATGGCCTTTATAATGTTGAAGTATATTTCTTCTATACTCAATTTATTAAGAGTGTTTATCATAAAAGTATGTAGAATTTTGTCAAGTACTTTTTCTGTATCTATTAAGATGATCATATGATTTTTGTCTTTCATTCCTTTAACGTAGTGTATTATATTTATTGATTTGCATATGTTGAAACATCCTTGCAACCTAGGATTATTCATCTTTTTGATTATAGCTATCCTAATGGCTGTGGAGTAGTATCTCATTGTGGTTTTGATTTGCATTTCTCTAATAACTAATGATGTTGGGAATCTTTTAATGTGCTTTCTGGCCATTTATATATCTTCTTTGGTGAAATGTCTTTTCAAATCATTTGCCTATTTTTTAGTTGTGAGGCATACATGTTTGAAGAAAAATAAAAGTTAAATGTGATAAGGAATGAGTGGGGGCATGAATTTTAAAAAAGCTTGTGAGACCTAAGTGAAGTAAAAGAAGGGGGTCATGCAAAGATTTTAGGGAAGTAAAGGCAGAGGGATCAGCAAGGGCTATGGAGAAAATAAAACATGGTAATTGGATAGGGAATGACTGGAAAGAGGAGCCACACCAAATAGGGTAGTCTCTGAAGCCTCTTTGAGGGGTGTCGTTTAAGCAAAACCCTGCCAGCCATCTTCAATTCCATCTTCCCCTTCATCCCTCTTACACAGTCACTTGACAAGTCCTAGTGATACTTCACCTCAACTGACCTTCCAATGTATAAGCTTATGATTAGGATGGAGAGAGAAAGGGGGCATGGACTGCCTTTTCTTTCTAATGGGAAAAAGGAGGGGCTTCCCTGGTGGCGCAGTGGTTGAAAGTCCGCCTGCCGATGCAGGGGACACAGGTTCGTTCCCCGGTCCGGGAAGATCCCACATGCCACGGGGCGGCTGGGCCCGTGAGCCATGGCCGCTGAGCCTGCGCATCCGGAGCCTGTGCTCCGCAACAGGAGAGACCACAACAGTGAGAGCCGTGTACCACAAAAAAAAAAAAAAAAAAAAAAGGAGAAAATTCTTACAAGTGGTAACCTGATACAACGGTCAAAATACAAGGAATAAGCTAGGTAAATTGATAATAATTCGGGATTTTATTTGTTCTGAGACAGTAAAATCTTCGTTCTTTTTTAAAAAATTAAATATTGAACTGTAAGCCCGAAAAGAGGAGTTACCAGTGCCTCAAAGTAGGTCAGATAACCATTTGCCAACAGGTACTATTGGTTCAGGACCAAGGACAGCATTCACAGTTTTTCTGCCCCCTCCCCTTCGTTTTATTTATGTCACACTTGCACACATCCATCAATTTCTTTACATCCCTACTGCCAGTACTCCAACAATGCCAGAATTCCCCATTCCTGTAGTGCTCTCCATTCTACTGAAGTTCATCCCATGAAAGAGATGCCTTTATTTATGTACTTTCTTCCCCTTCAATACGTCTCTTTTTTTTCAATTGTGGTAAAATATACACAACATAAATTTACTATTTAACCATTTGTAAGTGTATAGCTCAGTGACATTAAGTACATTCGCATTGTTGTGCAACTCTTACCATCATCCATCTAGAACTTCATTATCTCCTCAAACTGAAACTCTGTACCCATTAAATAGTAACTCCCCATCTCCTCCTCCCCTCCACCCCTAGCAACCACCATTCTACTTCCTGTCTCCTCCCTGCATCCCACCACCACTTTTTTAAAAAATAAACTTATTTATTTATTTATTTAATTTTTGGCCCCGTTGGGGCTTTGTTGCTGCGCATGAGCTTTCTCTAGTTGCAGCAAGCGGAGGCTACTCTTCGTTGCAGTGCGTGGGCTTCTCATTGCGGCGCCTTCTCTTGTTGCAGAGCACGGGCTCTAGGTGCGCAGGCTTCAGCAGTTATGGCACGTGGGCTCAGTAGTTGTGGCTCATGGGCTGTAGAGCACAGGCTCAGTAGTTGTGGTGCATGGGCTTAGCTGCTCCGTGGCATGTGGGATCTTCCTGGACCAGGGATCAAACCCGTGTCCCGGAATTGCAGGCGGATTCTTAACCACTGCACCACCAGGAAAGTCCCCAACACCACTCTTTATTTAGTCTGCTGATTGCCACAGAATGGTTCATTGATAGCATAAGCGTCACATCTAGGAAATATAAATGCAAATTCTTGGACCCCTGACCTACTGAACCAGAAACTCTCAAGTGGGAGCCAGCTATTTGCATTTTAACAAGTCCTTCAGGTGATCCTAATGCCCATTTCCTGCAGGAGTTTTCTGCAATGGCTTAACTATTGGCCTAGGGAAGCTGGGCTGTTGGATATAAAATAAGAGTTGGTTTGAGGTTCAGACCATGCAATGCACCTCATGCATTGAGGTTCAAAATGCATTTTAAAGAAGTCCCATGGCATGATTTGCCCCGTGGCTCCCAAATATTGATGTACATTATAATCACCTAGAAAGCTTGTTTAAGAACATATAGATTTCTTGCATTCACATCAGCATTTCTAAATCAAAATATCTGGGGTGGGGCCCAAGAATTGGTACTTAAGCTACCCAGGTGATTCTTATGTGTTTGTTGGCAACATGCAGGATAGACAGACACAGGTAGGTCTTGAAGTCAGAAAGTAATTCAGGGATTATGGAAATACTCTAGAAGGCAGAGGCAGAGGGGCTGGGGCCAAAGAACAGAAGGATAGGAAGATAAAATCTGTTGTGAGGATATAGTGGGTAGGATTTGGCAACTTAATGTTGATTGACAAATCACTCAGTCTTTTTTTTTTTTAAAGGTTAATGCTTTAATGATTCAGAAGGATCTGGTACTTTCATTTCTATGTATTCTCCTATACTTTGAAGTAACTGTATCCAGAAGACAGTTACACTGCCAGGCAACAGGCTACAAAATAATTGACCCTTGAACAGTGCTGACCCCCCCAGGGGCAGTTGAAAACCCATGTATAGCTTTTGACTCCTCAAAACATTTTACTAATAGCCTACTGTTGATTGGAAGCCTTATTGATAACATACACAGTTGATGAACACCTATTTTGTATGTTATATGTGTTATATACTAAATTCTTACAATAAAGTAAACTAGAGAAAAGAAAATAATAAGGGAGAGAAAATACATTTACAGTACTGTACTATATTTATCAATACCATAAGTTTAGGTCATCTGTTTACAAGATGAATCATCTGCCTGTATCTACATCAATATTATCTTATATAATACAAACCACTGTATATCTTATACATATTACTAACACTAGACATCAAAAATGGAAAGATAATGTGAAAAGGAAATCCATGTTTATTTTCAGGTATAACGATTCATGCATTGATAATGAAGCAGCAGCAATATCATTGCTTTATCGTGTAGTCTAGTGCAATCAATGCAAATGCTTCATGGTAGCCTAGGCTATACACTAAATGAATGAATCAATATAAAAATTTTATGGCATACAGTCATATTCAGAGTACAGTATTGGAAACATTGTTACATTTAAAGAAACACCTGTGATGATTGGCTGATATGCAGTTTCTCTAATTACAAGAGAGAGGCATACCATATGGTAATGTAATTCTTTGAAAGCAAAGTTATAAAACAGTAAGAAGACTAATACATGATTAATTTAATATTCAATATCACTCACCTTATGCCTATGAAGGATGGACTAATCTACATAGTTTTATTCATTCATGACATACCTAAATTTCTCTTAATGTTTTGAGATTTCTAGGCTACAAAAAAGTAGCCTAGAAAGTTTTTTGAAAATTGTTGCAAATTTTAAAAAAAAATTCCAATATTTAAAAAAAATCCACGTATAAGTGGACCTGTGCAGTTCAAACCCATGTTGTTCAAGGGTCAACTATACTTTCAGTCCAAGTGCCACATAGGGAAATGAACAGTAGATGGCACTTTTGTGCTATGCCTGAATTCTCCACTTGGAAGGGAAGTAACCTCGGAATGACTCGTGCTAAAACAGAAACAACCCTTTGTAGTGTTCAAGTGGATAAATTCAATTTCTGATTTGAAGGGGATCTGGAAAAGGAGGGCTAATTAAAGAGTCAGTTTTACCCGACCTTTGTACCTGGCCTCCAATGACACCTTAGATTTTTAAATATTGTGACTCCCATCCAGATTAATAAATTTGCAATTTGAGGTGGTCCCAAATAATTACTGTAGCAAGTAGAATTACATGAACTGAAGCAGGCTTAGGGTTAGAAAAAAAATCCCGAACTTGGGCCACATTTCCAAATATCCACCTCTGAGCTTTTGCTGTTTGCAAAGGTTAGGAAGAGCAAAAAGAAATAAAATCAAATATGGAAGAGAATCATGGGAGGGGCATTTGGGAGTAATAAATGAGGACAGTGGAATGGAAATAAAGGTGTTACATTTTTTTCTTTTGTAAAACTTGTAAACTGGTAAAGCATTAGGTAGGATACAGAATTTTACATTTATCATACCCTTGCAAGCACAAAAAAGGCATCATGACTTAGTGATTAAGAGGTGGAGTCTGGAAGTGCCCACTAAAATCTAAAGCTCTGCCACTTCCTTAGCTGCGTACCCTTTTATTTTGTATCTATATGAGATGATGGATGTTCACTAAACCTACTGTGATAATCATTTCATGATGTATGAAAGTCAACTCATTATGTTGTATACCTTAAACTTATACAGTGCTGTAATTCAGTTATATCTCAACAAAACTGGAAGAACATCATCTCAAACAGAAACTCCACACCCGTTAAGCAATAACTCTCCATTCTTATCCCCATCCCCTGGTAACCTCCATTCCACTATCTCTCTCTATGAATCCATGTATTTGAGGTACCTCATATAGGTGGAATCATACAATATATGTTCCTCTATGTCTGGCTTATTCACTTAGCTTAACGTTTTAAGGTTCACCCATGTTATAACATGTATCAAAATTTCTTTTTATGACTGAATAACAGTCCATTTTATGTAGGTATCACATTTTGTTTATTGATTCACGTGTTGGATACGTGAATTATTTCCACTTATTGGTTATTGTGAGTAATGCTGCTACGAATATTGGTGTACAAGTATCTGTTCCAGTCCCTGTTTTTAATACATTTGGGTATATACCTAGGAGTTAACTTTTTGAGGAACTGCCAAACTGTTTCCCCAGTGCTATATCCTTTTACATTCCCACCAGCATCCAGCATTATTTTTAAATATATTGCTCTTTTTTAAAAAAAAAAAAAAAGTCAAACCTAGACTGGGAATAAGTAGCAAAGCTTAGAGTCCTGCCACAGTTTGCTGATAAATTGCTGGTATCAACAATCTGGACACATCACCTCCTAAACTAGAGCAATGTTTCCCAATGTACACAGCTGAGACTCCCATGGCAATCACCTAAGGGGCTTATTACATCTATAGGGTCCTCGATCCCACCCCCTATATGCTGATTCAGCATTTTGGGGAATGAGGTCCCCTAAATCAGCTGTCCCCAACTTTTTTGGCACCAGGGACCGGTTTTGTGGAAGACAATTTTTCCACGGGGGGTGAGTGTGTATGTGTGGCAGGGGAGGTGGGGGGAAGGTCCAGGCGGTAATGCGAGCGAGGGAGCGATGGGGGGGCGGCAGATGAAACTTTGCTGGCTCACCCGCCACTCACCTCCTGCTGTATGGCCAGGTTCCTAACAGGCCGCGGACCTGCAGCGGTCCGCGGCCCAGAAGTTGGGGACCCCTGCCCTAAATCATCATTATTCATGTTAAAATATGAGACTCAGAAACCTAGATTGTTGAGTTCTTAAAGGCCGGGAAAATACCTCAGTCACCTTTGTACTCCTCAGAGCCAAATATACAGGAGATATTCGACAAACATATACTTGAACTAATGTTGCAGTCTAAAGCTATTTCCTACTTGCTTGATTGCTGTGTATAGTACTCATTAAAACTAAATTCTATCACTAGACAACTAGTTAATCTGTAATTTTGGTGTATAGTTTATCTTTCATTTGCATAGAATGTGTATCTTACCAGCTGTGGTCTATTATGCCATCTTATGCTGCCAAGAATCTACTGTATATAATTTTCAGCTGAGTCCTTCAAGCTTTGAGGCAGGGTAATAAAGGGTATGGACTTGGAACTGGAAGAGCTGTGTGTGATCGTTGATAATTAAATTAAAATAAGAATCAAGTTTATAATTTGTAAAGGTTGGTAACATTTTGTAACTCTATTAACTTCATAGTGTTGCTGAAGCTCAATGATATTCTGTGCAAGAAAGCCTACTGTAGCAAAGGCTATTGTTACTATATTGCCCAATAATTTAAACAAAACAATATGTTCCTTTCTACGTCTTCCTAAAAAGTTTAAATATGCTGCTGTATCAATTTGCTGCTCTAAAGCATATGCAAATGAGATTGGAATACAAAACGCACAGCAGAAAAACATTAAGTGGATTCACAACATTAATTCATTCATCACGTTTATACAGTATTTACAACAAGCCAGGCATTGTGTGAAAACTTGTGATTAAATAAATTCAAGCCTGTCCTCCAGAGGTTTAGTTCCTTTGGGTATATTAATAAATAGCAAGCGGCCCCATTTCGCATCAAACTCTCTTGTGCGTCATAAGCTGTCTGGGACCAGCTTGAAATTCGCGCGGGCTGTCTCTTTAACGTGTAATAGAACTCTGATTGCATCGATCACAGGCTCATTACCCTCTCCCACGCTTCGGTCTCTTTTCTATCCCGGTTACTACCCTCCTACTTGTGTCAAGTCGTGGGGAGCGCAGGTGTTAGTAAAAGTTGGCTTTGATGTGTGCCGGCACCTGACCCCGGGGCTTCCTGCTTGCCAGGTGGCGGAGGCCAGGCTCTCTACGGCGCGGGCGGAGCCTCGGGGCTCGGCTGGTCATGCCTGGAGCGCGGGGTTTGAGTGGGCCGTTGTTGTAGTGACCGCGAGGCGCTGCCGCTCCGGGCAGACTGTTCCGGGCGCCGCAAGGTCCCCCTTCTTACCTCGCCCCCTCCCTTTCCCCGATTCCCCACACGGGCAGGGGGCAGGAGCCAGGAGCCAACCGCTCCCCCCATGGCCTCCGCCCCGGTAAGGACGGGCTGGGGTGCGCCTCCCCGGAGCCGGTCCCGCCGGCTGGGGAGCCAGGTCGGGGCCGCGCCCGCACCTGGCGGGAGATGGAGGCAGACGTCCTCAGTTGGGTCCCGAGCCGCTAGCTCCTCGCCCCTCGCTCCGGGGCGCCGGTGACTCGTCCTCTGCCACTGGGACACCGGGAGCGCAGAGCCCTGGCCGAGCTCCCGGGCACTCCTCCCCGAGTCCCGGAGTTCCGACAGCCACGGCAGCTCCATGGACCCCAGAATTCTCTGAGGGTTTCCGTGGAGAGCCTGCGTCAGAATCACCTGGGAAGTTTTTGAAAAGTACCGAAGCCCGGGTCCCGCCTCGCAGCTGTGACTGCGTGCCAGCGGGCGGGGTCCCGGAACGTGCATTTAAATGGAGCTGCCCAGGTGGTCCCTCGCGTGCGCTCGGTTCTGGGAAGCGCGAGTGGAGGATTCGGCCGGCTCTGCTGGGGAAGTTGGCGCTCGGCGTCCCCCTGTAGCGGTGGCCGCGTGTGCTCGCGCGGGGCGCTCCTGCTCTGCACACCCACCTTCGATGCGGCCGTTCCCGGGCCGGCCTCCGGGGGAGGGGACAGCGTTGATGCCCGACCCCCCCAAATTCGAGGTCAGCATCTGCTTTCAAAACTTGACAACTTTCCTTCCCAGGAGGACCCCGTTCTGCAGCGCTATTTTAAGGGCCACAAAGCGGCGATCACCTCCGCGGACTTTAGTCCCGACGGCAAACAACTTGGTAAGTTTTCTTTTTTTCTTTTTGTAATGAGACGCTCAACCGGTCAGAACCCTTGCCTCCTGTCCACGCCGGGCCCCCGCGAGAACCACTGAGGACGTATGGGTGGAGGTGGTGTTGAAAGCGGCCGAGATGCATTCGGAGCCAGAGTGGGCGCGAGCTGGGGCCACCTTGGTCATCCCGGCCCACAGCCCGGCCCCGCAGGGTCGCCTGTAGGCTTGGGCCTGGCCGACGACTTTCGCGAACTAACCACCAGGAGGAGTAAGTGGGAAGGGGCGGAGTTTGTCCTCGGCCCCGGGAGGGAGGGGGGTTGGCTGGAGAGTTTGTGAAAAGTTGTGAGACCAGCAGGAGGAAGTGGGGAGAGAGGCGTTGGGGCTGTTCCGGAGGCCGAGCACGGGGTGGTCTTAAGTGACCCCCGGGGAGCCCCCGCGGCTGGAAAGGAGCCGAGCGCCTGCATGAAAGGAGGAACCTGCTGGGAAGTTCGCTTCTACCTGAGCCCGGAATTCCAGCGTCGGGTCCCGCAGCCCTTCCCCTGCGTGGTGGCTCTGGTGGCCGCGTCCGCGCCCCAGCAATGAGGATCCGGATGGCCGTGAGGTGGACGTGGGCAGGCAAAAGCTGCCTGCTGCTGGCGCTTTTAACAGTGGCCTATCTCCTGGTGGAACTCTCCGTCTCCACTCTCCATGCCTCCCCAGGAGCCGGCCTTACCAGGGAGCGGGGCCCAAGACAGCTCTCAGACTCCGGGAAGAAAGCAGTGGATTTGTCTCGACCGCTTTATGAGAAGCCCCCTGCAGATTCCCATGCACTTGGGGAGTGGGGGAAGGCCAGCACACTCCAGCTCAAGGAGGGTGAACTGAAGCAGCAAGAAGAACTCATTGAGAGATATGCCATTAATATTTACCTCAGTGACAGGATTTCCCTGCACCGCCACATAGAGGATAAAAGAATGTATGAGTGTAAATCCAAGAAATTTAACTATAGGAGACTTCCCACCACTTCTGTTATCGTTGCTTTCTATAATGAAGCCTGGTCGACTTTGCTCCGCACCATCCACAGTGTTTTAGAAACTTCTCCTGCAGTCCTTTTGAAGGAGATCATCTTAGTCGATGACTTGAGCGACAGAGTTTATTTGAAGACACAACTTGAAACTTATATCAGCAATCTCGATAGAGTCCGCTTGATTAGAACAAATAAGCGGGAGGGGCTGGTTAGGGCCCGTCTGATTGGGGCCACTTTTGCCACTGGGGATGTCCTCACTTTCCTGGATTGTCACTGTGAGTGTAATACTGGTTGGCTGGAGCCACTTTTGGAAAGGATTGCTAAAGATGAAACAGCAATTGTTTGTCCTGTTATAGACACCATTGATTGGAATACTTTTGAATTCTATATGCAGACTGGGGAGCCCATGATTGGTGGGTTTGACTGGCGTCTAACGTTCCAGTGGCATTCTGTCCCCAAACATGAAAGGGAGAGGAGGAAATCGAGAATTGACCCAATCAGATCACCCACCATGGCTGGAGGACTGTTTGCTGTCAGCAAAAAATATTTTCAGTACCTTGGAACTTATGACACTGGGATGGAAGTGTGGGGAGGTGAAAATCTGGAGCTGTCTTTTAGGGTGTGGCAGTGTGGAGGTAAACTGGAGATCCACCCCTGTTCTCACGTGGGCCACGTTTTCCCCAAGCGGGCGCCATATGCTCGGCCCAATTTCCTGCAGAATACTGCTCGGGCAGCGGAAGTGTGGATGGACAGGTACAAAGAGCATTTCTACAATCGAAACCCTCCAGCAAGGAAAGAAGCTTATGGCGATATTTCTGAAAGAAAGTTACTACGAGAACGGCTGAGGTGCAAGAGCTTTGACTGGTATTTGAAAAATGTGTTTTCTAATTTACATGTTCCAGAGGATAGGCCAGGCTGGCACGGAGCTATTCGCAGTATTGGGATCTCTTCTGAATGTTTAGATTATAATTCTCCTGACAACAACCCCACAGGTGCTAACCTTTCACTGTTTGGATGCCATGGTCAAGGAGGCAATCAATTCTTTGAATATACTTCGAACAAAGAAATAAGGTTTAATTCAGTGACAGAGTTATGTGCAGAGGTTCCTGAGCAAAAAAGTCACGTGGGAATGCAAAATTGTCCCAGAGATGGGTTTCCTGTTCCAGCAAACATTATTTGGTATTTTAAAGAAGATGGAACCATTTTTCATCCCCACTCAGGACTGTGTCTTAGTGCTTACCGGACACCTGAGGGCCGACCTGATGTTCAAATGAGAACTTGTGATGCTCTAGATAAAAATCAAATCTGGAAGTTTGAGAAATAGAAGAGCATAACAGCACTTTCTCGTCCTGAGCTGACGATAGCTTGAGCAAAGTCAAAGAGCCTTCAGAGAGCCTCAGTGAAGATTAAGTTTATCAGCATTCACCCAGTGGTCATCTGCAAGAGCTCTGTAAAAGCTGTGGATCATTTTGGTAAAAACACTGAAACTGGGTACACAGAGAGCTGCTGTTTAATATTTCAAAGTGCCTTACTTATGGGTTTTATTTAAGAGCTTTGTCAATATGGTCTCTTCTTAATGAATTTGACTTGAGATACACAAAACATTTAAGTGCCAGACTTAATGTTAAAGAACGTAAAAGTCCATGCAAAACGAGGGATGATTTATTTTGATGGGTAAGTTCACTGCACATCCCATCAAAAAAAACCAAAAAAACAACTCAGAAATGTGCAGTTTGAGCTATTGCTATTTTTATTGTACATAGAATTTGAATTTCCTTTAGCCAGCACATTAAATTTCAGGTTTTGTTTATTTTTTTAATTCTAATTTTCCTTTACTCAAATAGAAATCAAGGAAAGTTAATCTTAAGGAGAAGGACCTGGTTTAGACATATGTGTCATTAGATGTGAATTTGAATGTAAGTTTAGAGGTCTTTTTAACATACAGACATCTCAGAAAAATATACCCATATCTGAATGAAATGAGAGATATTTACATTCCAGACTGCAAACTTGAGCTATTGGACTTAACTGACCTATATTGATACCTCACATCACTCTGATTTTGTAAGCTGTCCTCTCTGTTAACTTGTTTGTGTGTGTAGGGCATTTTCTGATTGCACTTCCTTAAGTTATGAATGTATTGGAGAGGGACTCATTCAGAATACTGTGCTTCTCTTTGTTAATGCTTAATCACTTAAAGTAAATGCTTAATCACTTAAAATTAACACAATAGAGGACAGCTGCATTTACTGAAATGTGTGAAACTGAAAGTGGGCCCACATCTACAAAGGCTGTGGAACACTCCTACAGACTTCTTGCTGATTAGGACTTTTAAGGATCAATTTTAAGAAAACAAGGGGAAAAGATAGCCTTGGCAATGGTGGATGCTGCCTTCCAGGTTGTTTTCTGCACCTAACCCTGAGCCTGGTGCTTAGGCAGCTGTCAGTAGTTGTGGGTGAATGACTGACTGAATGATTGGCTCAGCCGATGATTGTGACTTTGGTCAAGTCATTTGATTGACTTAGTTTGGGCCTCAGTTTCTCATCTGTAAAATGTGGGTGCTGGAGCAGGTCTTGAAGATCTCTCCAGCTCTGAAATGTTATGCTTGTACATTCAGTCACTGTGCAATCTTTACAACACCTTTATTTCCTCCCTGCTAACGTAGGTAATGTTGTTGTGCAACGTTCAGTCCAGTTATGAAGCTGGAAAAAAAGAAATGGTTTTAAAAATTAAGTGAGCTGAGCTCAACTGAAGTGGTTTATTTTGGATTGAATGGAGAGTTGTGGTCAGTGTTTGTATTCATTTTATTTTGACAATTGCTGAACCAATTTTTGTTTTTTATCTTTAATCTTTCAAACTCTAAAAGTTATCTTTTGGGTTAAGAATATGAATATTTTCCAAACTAAATTATGCAAGAAGTAAACATACTTAAAAAAATTATTTTTACTGGTTTTATTCCAATGTTGTATCCAGAATTCAATCATAGGCTGAATTCAGAATTAAATCTTAATTAGTTCATTGTGTTGTAGATTTGTGAAAAATGCATGCTCCATAAAGCATCAGTCCACAGTACTCGGAAGTTGTTTTCGGTGTCTACTTGATGACTTGGAGAGTAGGAACTTTGCAAAATCGAAATTTAAGAAAAGTTTGTAGGATAACCATTTCAAAAAGTAAAATTGCTATGTATTTTGAATATTTTGTTTCTCTTTTGTTTCTTAAAATAAAAATGTGTTAATAACTTTCTGTATGTTATGCAGCAAAGAATTGTCCAGATTCCATGTGCAGTGTGCATGGCCCTGGGTACAATTTAGGAGGGTTTGTAATCTGCTCTGATGTGGTTAATTGGCAGCAGATATGCTCCTAAACCCATATGCACCCTCACCCCTTGCTCAGTCTGCCTTTTCGTCTTTAAAATCACCCTTTCTCTTTTTATTTATTTTTGTTGTTCTTCTTAGCCCCCTATCAAATGGGAAACTAAGATTGACATATTCTAAATGTACTTACTGGAATTATTTTTATTCTAGAATCTTGCTGCTCCCATCGAAAAAAAAGGGAGCATTGAAAAGTAAAGCGCTTAATTCTTTATTTACCTTTTGCCTAAATTGCAGGGTGTGACCTGTTAATCTTTTTGGAAGAAATTTTAGGCTAGTGTTTTATTTATATCAGTAATTTGGAATCAGTGGGCTGTTCATTCCTCACAGTAATGTAGGTAACGGAAGAATGAGACCCAATTTTCATATATAGGCATTTCCAATTTAATTCCTAAAATACACTGTAAAACTACAAAGTATATTTTGATTGCCTACTTCTAATTTATTGGTACCAAAGCTCTCTTTTGCAGTAGATAATTAAGAGTTGATCTTTTAATTTATATGCTTAAAAACAGTTTTATAAAAAATTTGGTAGACAAGAAGTTTCAACTTTAAATGGTCACTATGTTATTTAGTGTTCAGTTCTATGAATATGTTGAGTAAATAGTCATTTTTAGCAGCCATTTAAAAAAATGATAATCTGGTCATCTACAGGATCTCTATAACTCAGAATAACTTGTTTGTAAACGAAAATTTGTCTGTGCACCCAGTAGTAGGCTCCTGAGTATTCATTAATTGTTGGCAAATCTCACTTTTCTAGGTTGATGATAGGAGGTTATTTTTCAGTTGTGTAATTTTAGTTGGTTTAGGGTCTCAATTTTAATTAATAAAATACTTAGTTTTGACTTTTTTGTCCTTTTCTATTGATGTTTTAATAATGTTTTAAAATGAGCACAAGGAATGTTGAGGTTCAGATTAATCTCTTTTGAACGATGAATTTTTTTGTGTGTGATGAGCGGTTTCCATCCTTTTTTCCGTTTGTTAATGGTATTTGCAATATTGATTAAGACATATAAAATAAAATGTGTGCCTAATTATTTTTGCAAATGGATTCTGATGATTTTAGTCCCTGGGGTCACTCTTCCTGTGTACACATTTATTGATGGTAATAGAAGTAAGTTAGCTTGTAATTATTTTACTTATTTGACAATGCAGGCAGTAGAATATTTTAAAAAGTTGAATTTCATGTATTATCTTGCAAAGTGTCATTAACCAGCAAGTATTCTGAAGTGGTGTTAACACTACTCGTGCATTAACTACTCATAAACAAACTGGAAATGATCGGAGATCTCTGGGACAAATTGGGGACACTATAGAAGGAGGCAAGTGGGTACGTGGGCACCTTAGCACAAATTTCAGAACCCTGGGCCGAAAAGAAATGTCTGTCCTGTAAACTGCATAGCTTCCCATTTCCCTCAACCTCCTCTCTGCATCACCCTGTCCCTAAGTGCAATTCCTGTCCACCAGTAGCATCTCTGTCCCTCTTTTAGTGATTCCCTCCAAACACCCTCCACCCCTGCCTCTCCCTGGCCTGAAACACTGCCTGAGCATCACCAGCCCAAGGACTCCGCTTTGTATATCAGATGTCTTATAGCCACGTTTAGGATATGTGTAGTCAAGCTAAACATATTTTCACTGATCTTTTTTTTTTATGTACAGTTTAAAATGTTACTATAAATATATGTTATGATCTTCCTAATAATGAGTAATATAATCTTGCTAGTAAGTTTCTAAGTGACTGCAACCCTATGCAGATCATTTCATCTCTCTGTGTTTCAGTTTCATGAACGTTAGAAAACACTGGAAAATCCGTAGAGACAATATTAGTGGCTGCCAGGGCCTGGGGGAGGCAGGAATAGAGAATGATTGCTAATGAGGATGGGTTTTTTTGGAGGGTGTGGTGATGGTGATGAGAATGTTCTGGAATTAGTGACAGTGGTTGTACAACTTTGGGCAAAACACTGAATTGTACACTTTAAAAGGGTGAATTTGTGGTATGTGAATTGTATCTCAATTAAAAAAGAGTTCAGGGGAGAAAAAGAGGCTGGAGAATTTCATGTGTCTCAGAAAAGATTGCTCTTTTCTCTGTCCCTCTGTGCATACTAGACTTTAAAACAGGCCAGCAGTATTTATTGTTGATACTTGAGTCATGCTGTAATTCAGCAGAATTAAGGAAGTTAGATAAATATGTGAATCTCCGAGCTTCGTATGAGGGTGCAGGTGGAAACCAGTTTGTATTGGAGTTTTTTCTTAAGATTTCAAAAAAACCTCAATCCTTTTGAACAGGAGGTAGAGATTATTATAAAAGGTGAAACGAGTTCCCAGAGTATATAATTGTCTGTGGCAGAACTGAAGACTAGGGAACTCCTTCTAACTTGCTAGTTAGTAGTCAGATACTACTTTTCCTTTTGTGCCCAACTTGATCATTTCCCAGGCTGGCTGGGAAGGGATGTCTGCTGCAGGCCAGCAGTGTCCTCAGCTGTCTGATCATCATTCTAACCCATTTATTTACACTTATCTAATCCTCTTCATAAAAGGAATAGGAGGTACTCTATTTACTTAGTACTCTTTTTTTTTTTCTTTAAAGTTAATTCTGCTATGTGTCAGGTGCTGTCTTATGCTTGGGTGTACATACAGAGATGTACAAAACAGGTGTGCTTCTTATGATGGTAGGAAGAATTCACAGTCCAGTGATAGAGACAGATATTAACAAGTAAACATACAAATCATGTGCAGATACAACTTCAAACTGGAAAACAACCAAATGCTGTGAAGAAAAGGAACAGGTTTCTTTGAGGGATGAAAACTGGGGCAAAGTACTTAAGTTTATGGGGTCAAAGAACACTTCTCCGTGGAAGTTAGATTTAGCTCAAGACCTGAAGGAGGAGCTAGCTAGGCAAAGACTAGAGACAGAATAGAATAAGCAAAAATCAAGGGTGGGAAAGAGCTTGTCCTTGATCAAGGAAATAAAAGAAGGCCAGAATGGGTAGAGCCTGTAAACAAAGGAAGAAAGAGAGCTTTAGGAGGTGAAATTGCAGGGGGAGGCCGAGGCAGCTTGAGTTGTCTTTGGAGGCTATAGTGGGTTAAACGGCGACCCCCCAAAAGATATGTCCATGTCCTAATCCCTGGAACTTGTAAATGTGACTTTATTTGAAAGAAAAGGTCTTTGCAGATGTAATCAAGGATCTTGAGCAGGGATCCTCCTGAACTATCTGGGTGGGCCCTAAAATGAGACATACAGAGGAGATAAGAGGAGGAGGCCACATGAAGTCAGAGATCGGAATGATAGAGCCACTGGCCAAGGAGCTCCTGGAGGCGCCAGAAGCTGGAAAAGGCAAGGAATGAAATCTCTAGAGCCTTTAGAGGGAGTGTGATCCTGCCAACACCTTGATTTTGGACTTCTGGCCTCCAGAACCGTGAGAGAATAAATTTCTGTTGCTTTAAGCCTCCAAGCTTTTGGTAATTTGTTATGGCAGCCACAGGAAACTAAGAGGGCATGTTTTAGGCTTTTGTTCTGAGAGTCATGGAAATTTGTTGAAGGATTTTAAATGAGGGAATGATACAATATGATTTATACCTCAAAAAGATCACTCTGGTTACTACGTGGAGATTGAACCACTGTGAGTAGAGAAATCAGTTAGGAGCTATTATATCAGCAGGAGATGATGGTGGTTCAGACTAGGATGGTGGTCTTCAAACTCGGTGATAGCCTGGGAAAGAGAAATTTGGGAGTTACTAGCATACAAATGGTATTTAAAGTCATGGGAATAGATGAGGTCACCTGGGAAAAACATAGAACAATGAGGGCAAATGGTCCATTTCTGAGTCCTAAGGCTCTCCAACCTTTGGATCAGAAGAGGAAATGACAAAAGAATCAAAGAAGGAATAGTCGGAAAAATAGGAGGGGAACCCATTATAGTAAGGTATTATGAAAGCCAAGGTGTAGATAGAGTGGAGTAAAAATGTAGAAGAGAGAGAAGAAGATATTAAATAGTCATTAGAAAGAGTGGGGAAGGGAACTGTTATAGAATTGAGCACCACTGGGTAGTGTGGAAGATCCGTGTGCAATTAGCGATCATGAATTTATAGTATTTCCAGTCTTCCTGGGAGTGTGTCTAGCAATTCTCACTGGCACAGATATAGTCTCAGAAAAGGCAGAGCGACTGGGATTTTGCCAGGGGAATTTAAAGGAAGGAGGAAAAGTCAAAGGATTGAATATATGTGTAAGAAGGGGTTTATAATTTGGATAAGGAGAGAAGTGAGGATTATAAATCAGATAGTGAAATGAAGATAGTGATAGAGAGCCTCAGTGGAGAACATAGGTCAATGGATTGGAGTTCTGGATGACTTAGAAGCTCATCCAGAAAAGAAGCTATAAGAAAAGCATGTTATCAAAGGGTAGTGGGTTTCATTTAGCAATCAGGGAAGTGTTGGTTCTGCTGGGGACAAAATCCAGGGTTTGACCATGGAATGGGCTGCTGAGGAAGCATGGAAGAAAAGGTCTTTGGAGAGGCCTGGTTGTCCCTTTAGTCTGAAATATTCATCACCACCTCACTCTGGTTGGCTGGCTCCTTCCTGTGCTTCACGCCTCCACTTAAAATGCCACTGATTACTCCATCTGAATAAAGTATTCTATGCCCATGAAAAATTCTCATGTGACATCCTGCTTTATCGTTCATGTCTCTTAGCACAATTTAAAGTGATATGCTTGCCTGCTAATTGACTTGTTTCCCTCTTCTCTGCTTAAATTTAAGCCTATACCAGGGCTCCCTGTTTTACAAATAAAGTAGCTCAGCACAAAGAGGCACATGGACAAGTGCTGGCAAGATAATCATTGGTCTTTGCTTTGGGTGTTATCATGGCTAAAGCAGATTTTGCTGGGAGAACGGTGATAGGTGTACTGTTCACATGGCTTTGGAGAAAGATATTTTCTTCCATTAAGATCCTGTGTCTGAGATGCAATATAGATTTTAGCACTTGAAAATGCTGCCCGAGTCAAGAGCTCTCCTGCAATTTTCAGATAAGTTTGTGACCTGCCAGCATATTTGATTTTGCATTTATTGAAATGTTCATTAAAACAATGCGTCTACTGAAACCCAAAGAAGTTACGTAAATGAAATAAAGCTTCACACAAACTTAAATTAAAAAAAAAAAAATTAAGCTCCCTATTCAGAGATTTTTGCCTGTATCGTTACTCAGGACTCTCCCCACCCCGCCCACCATGCCTTACATGTGGTAGGGGTGAGATATCTGTTGAATGAACTAATAATACCAGGAGTTAGAACGGAGAGAAAGACCTGAAGTGTGAAAGAGAAAATGATTGTTGCTTGAAAGGGCTGCAGGGAACTTGATGTCCCCGAGCAGAGTCAAAGTGTAAGTAGGTTAGTAGGAGGAGGGACTTTCAGAGAGGAGGATGTGTATACAAGAGGGATCATGTAGTGGGTGTTTCTCTGGCCCGTGGTAGCTTTGGGGAAGGAGAGCAGGCATGGGTACCAGGGTCAGCTAAGGGGCTATCTGGAGCATTATGGGAGATAGTGCAGGGTAATTGATGACCAGAGAGGCTGAAGGCTTAAATTCCTGCTCATGACTGGAGGAAACAGCATGAAGCATGGTGGATTTATACTCAGTAGCTTCTTGGAAGGTGGTGGGCTCTTGGGTTTCACAGGATGAGTTGGAAGGTGATCAGAGAGGAGAGGATGGGAAAAAATGACCACCTGTGAAATACCATCCCTCTTTATGCAGACAGAAACTGGAAGTTGAGTAACTTTGCTGAGGCGGTATAGCTAGTAAGCAGCAGAGCTTGGGTGAGCCTGACTTCCAGTCGGCCTCTGGAGCCACACTCTTCCATTAGGGCAGTTTCCCAGAGGGGCACACTTAAGTTTATACAAGTGTTAGAAGAGTTTAAGAGCATTTTCATGTGACGTGCACAATCTGAGCTGCACTTTAGAAGTTTCCATTTAAAACGATATATTTTAACATTGATGTTGTCACCTTTTCCTCTTTTTGTGTTCAAGGTTACCCTGTCATTGATTCATTCCCTATTTAATCTGTGGGACGTTTGTAGAGTAAATGACAGTATAGGACAAGTTTATATCTCCTTTTTCTTTCTGAATAGAGGCAGAATGAAATTGTGAATTTTTAAGTTATTTTCCTCACAGTGAAACTATAATTAAAGTTTGCCAGAAATTCTTTTTCTATTCTGGTTCTTGATGGCAACCTGTGTAGCAGATTTACTTAAGTTCCTCCTACTGTTATAGTTTTAAAAATTGCTCCCAAGCGCTAAAGTAAGCTCGGGTACACACTGAGAGGCAGTAGCAGAGTGCAGTATTTCTCAGATGTCCACATATATCAGAATGGACTGAGAAAGTGATCAAAAGTTCAGATTCCTGGGTTTTACTCCAGAGAATGTAACTTACTAGAAATACACGTTTTTCACAAGGTCCCCAAGTAATTCCAATGGGGATAATCAGTAAATCCCCAGAGCTTCTCCAAGCACTGGGTTCTTGGTTAAATGTCCCGGCTGTGGAGTCTGATAGACCCGGTTAAACACGGAGCTCTACTCCTTTCAACGTGCGTGACTCTGGGCAAGTTACTTCACCTCACCAAGCCTCATTTCCTCATCTGTAAAAAAGGGATAATAATGGTCACCTACCTCGTTGTGAGGATTATGTAAAAGGATGTTTACCAAGTTCTTAAAAGTACTCGGCCCACAGTGACAACTCGAGAAGGGTTTGTGTTAAGATTGTCACTCCTCATCGAGATACAGAATTTGAATACGTTAAATTTCTCCACATTGTCATTACTAAAGATTATTCTTAAAGCAGTCACAACTCCTTTGAGACTCTGCTTACACCAGCAAGCTAACTACTTAGTGTCAGCTAGCAAGAAAATTATTCCCTCATTCAGACAGGAATTTTAAGTCAGTGCCATCACTTAATTATACTATTATATAGTGCTTGGATTGTACAAACAATTCTGAAAGTATTAGATAGGGTATTAAAGTTTATCTAGTTACGGTTAGAATATTATCTTTTTATTGTGCAACCATCTCCCTTCTGTCTGGGTTTATGGATGTGTATGCCTGGGGATTACATTTTATTTTTCTTTTCTTAAAAATACTTATAGTTGGGCTTCCCTGGTGGCGCAGTGGTTGAGAGTCCACCTGCCGATGCAGGGGACGCAGGTTCGTGCCCCGGTCTGGGAGGATCCCACATGCCGCGGAGCGGCTGGGCCCGTGAGCCATGGCCGCTAAGCCTGCGCGTCCGGAGCCTGTGCTCCGCAACAGGAGAGGCCACAACAGTGAGAGGCCCGCGTACCGCAAAAAAAAAAAAAAAAAAAACTTACAGTGAACTCCTTCTCTTAGATTTCCTTAGAAGATTTCCTTGTTTATATTTTCCTGAAGAAGGTGGTCCAGTGTTTCTGTTGTGAACCAAAGACCACCATGAACCTGGAAATGCAACAGAAAGTACAAAATCATGGTGCCCTCAAACTAGAGAGCTGAGTTTCATTCTGGTAGTGGGTTTTAAAACAGAACATAATGAGGGTAGGAAATGTATTGAGGGACTTCTGCAATAATTGAAAAATTCAAGAATTTCTATATGGAGGTGATTGAGTTATTAGGACTCTCTTGATTATGGAATGAAAAGGCCTAAGAGGAATATAATCCAAATTTATAAAGTTGTGAAAGATACTATATTATGAACATGGACCTTTTTAGTAAATTCTAAAATATGTACTCTTTGACCCATCAATAATTCTTTTGGGCATTTATCACAGTGTTATTTTGCATATGTCAGAAATGACACATGTACATTGCAGCATCATTTGTAAACAACCTAAATAGGGTAGACTGCTTAGATAAATTAAGGTATAGCTACACCATAGAATACTATGCAGCTATTAAAAAGACTAAGGCCAACTTCTGCCTCCAGACACGATAGTAACTGGTAACCAAACTTGCCCTCCAGCTGAAAACAACTGTAAAATGAGACAATATATGAGGCAACTGTTTTCGGGCATTGAGCAAACAGGGAATGTAAACCGGTGATCCTTGCAAGAAGGAAACACCTTCTTGCAACGAAGGTGAGCTCCTCCCTACTTGGCTTTCTCCCCGGGGGCACTCTTCCTGCTGCACAGCAGAGGTAGAGCAAAGCGGAGCAGAGGTCTTAGTTCTTCTGCCTGTGTCCGGGCTGAATGCGTGTGGCAGGGTTCCTGAGAAGCTGCTGCTGAGTGGGGTACGTGGCCTCATGTCTGTGGGGCCTGCTGCAGTTTTGGCTGAGGTGCAAGTTGAGAGAGTGTGAGGTCTAGCGGAGACCCCTTCCTGCCGGGCTGAAAGAGGAGTGGTGAGCCCAGTGACCATGCCGGGCTAGAGCGCTCCAGCTCTAGCTCAGACAAAGGGGAGATCTTGCCCAGCATCTCAGGCGAGACACCAGGGAGGCCAGGCCTTAGGCATCAGGACCACATCTGAAATAAAGGGCATGCCCGAAAACTAAATTTAAAACTGAAGTAGATTTGCTCTAATAAAGAATAAAACCAAGGCTGGCAAGATCAAAAGGAGTAAAACTGCACCCTGAACTCTAGTTAGTAGCACCGCTTTTTGCAGGGGTGTGGGTTAGTGATTCTGAAACCGTTTGCGTGCTCTAGACTTGAACAAAAATATATTGAGTGTAACGTGAGCCAGATTTTTTACTGTGGGGGAAGAGAGTTATAAATGTAAGAAGAGGGAGGGCTGGAATGTATTTGGTGCTGTTAGATGGAATTAGAGTTATCAATATGAACTCATGGTTTTTAATATCTTTATCTTCATTTCTACATATTGATAGATACAGCTTTCTATTTATATCTGCTTTCTTAGTTCTGCCTGCTGAGATTTCTATTTATACCTTATTTCTTAGTTCTGTTAGCTGTCACAGCAGTAGCAATGAGCAAACATAGTTTCCAGATCTTGGTTTCTAAATACCACTCTCTATTAAGAGGAATCAGAGCTTCTTGGGGAGAAAAGACCTATTCCAGGGCTGGAGCAGGGAAAGTACATCTTGGAACATCTTGTAATTCTAGAAGTAAGGAAGTATTCAAAATGATGGACACATATCAGAAGGACACAGAGGCCAGCTTTAAGGGGCTCTTACTAGCCAAATCTGGAACAATATGAGTCAAAATAAATAATGATAGCTTTGAATTATAACCCACTGAGTAAAATAATCTGAGTTCACACTGATACGAACAAGTATCTGAATAAGTAGATAAGTGGAGAAAAAGAGAAGATTCTTCCTTAAAGTAACAAATTAACAAATTAAACATTAGTTCATTAATTAAACATTAATTAGTAAACCATAGGAAGAATAATGGGTTGGAAAATCATTGAAGGATGCTAAAATTAGTGGGTGATGGACTTCCCTGGTGGCACAGTGGTTGAAAATCCGCCCACCAATGCAGGAGACACGGGTTCAAGCCCTGGTCCGGGAAGATCCCACATGCCGCGGAGCAACTAAGCCTGTGCGCCACAACTGCTGAAGCCCACGTGCCTAGAGCCCATGCTCCGCAACACACAAGAGAAGCCACCGCAATGAGAAGCCCACATACTGCAAAGAAGAGTAGCCCGCGGTCTCCGTGACTAGAGACAGCCCTCTCACAGCAACAAAGACCTTACGCAGCCAAAAATAAATAAATAAATTAATTAAAATTAGTGGGTGACAGTTTATTGAGGAAGAGGATATTTATATAGTTTACAGTATCTCCCGAAAAAATACTAATTAATTACAAAGTGGAAAAATACTAATTTTACAAGGCAAAAACTACCTAAGCCAAGTGATCAAAGTTAATCTCACCAGTACTGGCACAGATACCAAGCGTACCCTGATACGATGCACTGATAAGGGCACAACATAATTTTTGTGGTGTTCTTGTCAAAAGTGTATATCCTGAATCTAATGGCAAGGAAACAACAGGAAAAAAACAAACTCATTAAAAAAGATCAGATTTGTGATTACCAGAGGCAGTGGTGGGGGAAGGGGGATTTGGATGGAGGTCGTCAGAAGGTACAAGCCTCCAGATGTAAGGTAAATAAGTACTAGGGGTGTATAACTATAATTGACACTGCTGTACGTTGTATATAAAAGCTGTTAAGAGAGTAAACTCTTAAGAGTTCTCATCATGAGGAAAAATATTTTTTTCCCTATTTCATTACTGGATCTCTATGAGATGGTGGATGTTCACTAAACTTACTGTGGTCATCATTTGATGTGTGTAAGTCAAATCATTATGCTGTACACCGTAAACTTATACAGTGCTGTATGTCAATTATATCTCAATAAAAATGGAAGAAAAAAATCCAGAAAAAAAAGTAATTTGACACACATATTTGCTTAAACACACGGGAGGATACTCAATGAAATGAGTATCCTCTCTCCTATGTGCTTAAACAAATATGTTAACTATGCCTCTAGGAAGGGAAACCGGGTGGCCAAGGGCTGGAAGGAAATTTGGTAAATACTCTTGTAATACTAGAATTCTGCATCATATACATTTATTACCGTTAGAAAAGATAATTTAACAACAAATGCAATAATTGGGAGGCAGTACCATCTCTTTCCAGAAAAAGGTATTCCTCGCAAAGCAAACCTCCAGTTAACTGTAGTTGATTTTGGTTAAATCAATGAGAGAGCTCGGGTTGAGGAAAGAAAGTTATTGCTACTTAAGGTGACGCAATAACTGTTGGCCTTTTGGACATTATGGAGAGCAAACCATTAGTATGCTCTTTGTTGTCACCTCCAGAGACCTGACACTGGCCTAGGTGACTGTGGACTTTGTTCTTTCTTTTGTCCTAATGAGGATTTCTTGAAACAATAGATTATTGTTATAAAATATAAATACTTTTTTTTTTAATGGGTAGATTTACTAGTTAAATTTTTAACTTCCTCCCTTTGATAGTTTATCTTAAAATACATGAGTCAGATGACGATTAGGTACAAGCTTTGACATTTTAAATGATGTGGTAATGTTTATAGAGGGTGTGGTTCACTAGAAATGTATGAAAGCAAATTCCAGGTTGACACTGTACAACATTGACACCAATAATCAAACACCTTTTATTATTGTGGTATTAGGGTTTGGTGGCGCAGGGTTAAGGAAGTAAGGAGGGAAATTCAGTGTTGGTTTTCAGAGTTTCCAATAAGAATGCATTCATGGGCTTTTTGTAGATTGTTAGTCTTTTTTTCTGTTTTCTTGAAATTTGGAAGAAAAAGTAGAGTGTACCCTGAGCCACACAGTTGTAATTGGGACATCCCTGCTTCTAGTGTTTCATAATTATTAGGGCTTGGAAATGCCACCTTGCTGTAAGGTTTTGCTGTCCTTTAAAGCACGCGTTCATCCTGCCCTCTCATCACTTCTCTTTAGCGGGTCTCAGGCTGATAATAGCCAAGTGTTGCTTTAATGTAGCCATCAACTCTAAATTTATGATTTTTGAGCATCTACTCTGCTTAAGATGTCCTTTTCCTTTTCTGACAAAATATGTAAAGGCTCAAGTCCTGTGGCACCTTCTCAGTTAAGTGTCATGTTCTCATTCCTCTGGCTCTGCCCTCTGCCCCTCCCCCCCACCCAGCCCATGCCACCCCTAATCAATTGTTGCTTCACCATGATCCTATAATAACATTTTTTCTGGTCCTTGTCATATTAAACATTAGTGACCCTGTAAACCTTCAGTGAGTTCATGGATCAATTGTGTATTAACTCCCTCCACTGCCTCCCTCCCATTTTCTCCTCCACCCACACCATTCCAGCTTTGATCCCACCACTTCACTGAAACAAATCTTGTTGCCAAGGCAACGTTTGATCCTCGGGCCTAGGGCTGGCTTCTTGGGCAAATGACCTGTATCGTTGCGTAGGTCTCATACTTGGTTTAATGCTCTGCTATCATGGTCTTGAAATTCTTAATGATTTCCCACAAGGGCCTCCACATTTACACTGGACCCCCCAAATTATGTAGCTGGTCGTGTTCAGGCCTGATCTTAACCAGATCTCTTCAAAGCACTTCACACAGCCCGTCAGCCTCTTGGAACACATCCTGAATTCCTGGACACCAGTCTCCTTGCCCCCACCCCCTCCATTTATGGCTCCTTCCTGTCTCTCCCTTCTCTCCAGGTTAAGTATCTGCACCCTCTTCTTTATCTAGACTCACTGCCTGAGTGATCCCATCCAGTTTCCAGTCTTTAATGTATTATCTACACTGTTGCTGCTGACAGTAACACAAATTAAAACGACAGTAATAATAGCTACATTTGAGCGTTTTCTATGTGCCACGCATGTCTTCTGAGTATTATTTCACTTAATACTTTAAATGCCTTAATTTCATTAAATCTCTCTAAGATTTACCTGGGTGCGCACGCCAAAAGCTGGGCACCTTTGTTTCTTTTCTTTCTTTCCCCTTCACATCTAATGTGTTTGCAAGCCTTGTGGACTCCCGTCTTTATGATATATCTTGGTTTTGACTGCTTCTACTATTTCCATAGCCTTCAGCCTAGTCCAAACCACCACCTTCTGGCCGGATTATTACAATAGCCTCCTGAGTGATTTCCTTCTTCCTGCTGTGCATACTCCACACAGCAGCCAGAGTGAGATTTTTTGTTCGTTTCGTCTAAACATTTTATTAAAGTGTAAGATATGTACCACAATTGGACAGCTTGCAGAATTTCCACAACTGTGACATGCCCATTTTGCCAACATCCAGAGTGAGAAGCCCTCTTGTGCTCCCTTCTAGCCACTGTCCTCCCTTCCTACCACCCACATGATCTCTATGCTGACTTCTAACTCCATAGATTAGTTTTGCTGCTTCTTGAACTTCGTATAAATGAAATTTAATTACACGTTAGGTGCACGGTATGAATATACCACAGCTTTTGTATCCGTTTTACTTTGATGGACAGTTGGGTTTCTAGTTTTGGTCTTCTTAGAATAGTACTTCCACAACGTTATTGTACCTGTCTTCTGCTAAACATGCATAAGCATTTCTGTAGGTATATACCTAGGCGTCAAATTCTGAGTCAGATGGTAAGTGTACATTCAGCTCCAACAGATTTCAAAACAATTTTCCAAGGGTGCTTAAAACGACCACCATTATTTGAGAGCTCCGCTTGTTACACATACTCACCAAGATTTGGTACTATTTATCTCTTTTATTGTAGCCATTCTAATGAGAGTGTAGTGATATCTTATTGTGGTTTTAATTTGCACTTTCCTAGTGACTAATGGATTTGAGCACCTTTTCATATGTTTATCGGCCATTTGCATAGCCTCCTTTATGAAGTGCCTGTTTAAGCCCTTTGCCTATGTATTTGCCTGTCGTATTTTACTGCCTTTCCTTATTGATTTGTAGGATTCTTTATATATTCTTTATTATATGTTGGATAAATGTATTGTAAATATCTTTTTCATCGCTGTGGCTTGCGTTTTCACCTCTGTGGCTTGCGTTTTCACTTGCTTGGCGGTATCTTTCAATGAGCAAAATTTCTTAATTTTAGTGTAGTACAAATTATCATTCTTTTCTTTTAGTAATTTTAGTAATTTAGTCATTTTCTGGTATTATCTAAGCAATCGTTGCCTACCCCAATGGCCATGAAGATATTCCCCTAAGTTCTCTCCTAAAAGCTTATTGTTTTACCGATCACATTTAGATCCGCAATCCATGCGGAATTACTTTTGTGTACAGTATAGTGTAGAAGTCAAGGTACATTTTTTTTCCTTGTGAATACCCAGTGGACCCAACGTCATTTTTGCAAAGATCATCCTTTTCTCACTGTCAGAGCGGCAGTTTTCTTAAATCAGATCACAAGGTCCTCCTGCTTATAATCCTTCAGTGGCTGAGAACTAAATACACACCTCTCACCATGGCTCCTTGCTGGCATCAGCTTCTCTCTGGGCTTCCATCCCTTGTTCTCTTTTTCTCCCCTCCCCTGTGGACATGCTGGTCTCCTTGCTGTTCCTCAGGTTGACAAGTGCATGGCTGTCTCAGGCCCTCACATGTGGAGCCCTCCTGCCCAGAGTGCTCTTTCTTCACGTCTTAGCCTGGATCACTCCTCATTTCACTCAAGTCTCTGCTCGCATGTCCCTTCCTTGGAAAGGACCACTAACTACCCCATATAACATTAAGAATATGGTCAAAAGGTTTAAGCTTCCACTTATAAGTACTAGGGATGTAATGTACAACATGATTAATATAATTCACACTGCTGTCTGTTATATGTGAAAGTTAAGAGAGTAAATCCTGAGTTCTCATCACAAGGAGAACAAATTTTTTTTTCTTTTTCTTTAATGAGAAATATGAAATGATGAATATTCACTAAACCTATAGTGGTAATCATTTCATGATGTATATCTCAAACCTGGAAGAAAAAAAAATAATATATAAAAGTCCTCTGAACATGTATGATATTATAGTCTAATGAAGCATCTCCTGCTCTGTTGTGATTCCCTGAGGGCGCGAGGTTGTGTCTTACTCCCTTTTGTAGCTCTTGTTTGTAGCATACCTTAGAACTCAGAGTCCCCAATATAATGTACATAATTCATTGTTTTCCCTAGTTTGTCCACATTAGCCCCAGATAATTGAAACCCTGATTTATTTAATAATTTGATGAGCTGTAATGGAATGTCAACTTTTTGTACTTTTAAAAAAAGGGGGTAGTATACAGCTTATAAACTCACTTTAACTATTTTACATGGAAACATTGCATAGGCCAAGTCCAAATGAATTTTATCTATGGCTAAGGAACTTAGAAGGTTTTCAGTGACTTTATATTTCTCTTCTAACAGTAATACTAATTGTATTTCAAGTTTATAAAGTTTTTTTTTTCTAAACATTCTACAGTCTAGACTTAGTGATTCTCATTGACCTGGTTCCTCTCACTGGGGCTATTTTGGGGCTACATGAATATATAAAATTTGGTTTTAGGGCAAGAGTTAGATCTATCTTTCATTTGTTTATTTCTTCATTCCTTGTTTAAGGCATTTATTTCCACTGTTGATTTCATTTGTTTTCCTTTTCTTAAAGCCTTAAGTTAATGTCTGAAACACATGACTCTTTTATTAATTGTAGAATGTCATAACAGAGCAAAAAGTGTGTTTTAAGATTACCTTATCTAGCTATAAAAGACATTACTGGTCAATTAACAAAACTGGAAAGCAGTAGATTAAAGTACTGTCACTGGTAAATTTTCTGAAATTGATTATAGTGCTATTGGTATGTAAAAGAATATCTTTATTCTTAGAAAAATACACTTAAGTATTTAGGAATAAAGGTGCCATGATGATGAATTTACTTACCCCAGAATCGCTTAGGAAGAAAAAATTGTGTGTTTGTATGTGTGCCCACACATACAATGCTTGTGTACAGAAAAAGAGTGCGCACAGGAGCAAATTATAAACCAAATGGGGCAAAATAGTAACAACAGGTGGATCTGGTAAAGGGTATATTAATGTTCTTTATACTATTTTTATGACTGTTCTATAACTGTGAAGTTATCTCTGCATAAACAGTTTAAAAAAATCATTCTCATCCAGCCCTCTCAGGAAAAGCATTCAGTCCTTATGACACAAAGATTAAGTTACTTTCGCAGTCAGCCTGAGAGAGACAGAACTGACTCCTACTCCTGTGTCTCTGTTGTATTGTGCTGCCTTCTTCTAGTAAATAGTCATTGAGTTCTAACCAAATACAGGGGCCAATAATCCTGCTCTGTGGCTACATAGGACACAGCCAAGCTTGCATATTAGTGATGTGGCTTTGGGTTTCTTTTACAAATGTTTTTGCCATTGCTTGGTCTGTCTCACAACCTCCAGGCCCCTCTGTTACCTGGACGTCTTGTTCTTAGATATGCTGCCCATTGTAATGAGACATGCCTACATTCGTGTTTTAACACACAGTGGTTTTGTTCTTCTATTTCTTAATAGCTACCGGTTCTTGGGATACGTTTCTCATGCTGTGGAGTTTCAAGCCGCAAGCTAGAGCTTTCAGATATGTGGGTCACAAGGACATTGTAACCAGCGTGCAGTTTTCTCCACTTGGAAACTTACTGGCATCTGCTTCACGAGACAGGACCGTTAGACTCTGGATTCCTGATAAGTAAGAGAAACGAACACCTGTTATGCTCTGGATTTAGAAATGTGAAAGAATACTGGAGGCGGGCTGTTCCCTGTGCGATTCTTGGAATGCCCACACCCCTAGTTACCTGCACATCTTTAGTCTGAGTCACAAACAAGGTGTACTGCCCTTGTCGTAAAGTCAGACTATTTCATTACCATTTTTTCCTCATCTTTAACTCATAATTGTGTCTTCTGTTTGAAAACTATTTCTAACCATGGAAATATGCTTAATATGTCCTAAGGTTTTCTTGGGGCGGGGGCGGGGGCGGTGGTTAGGAAGGGTGATGGTTATCAATCCCTTTATAAATCTGATGTAAGCTTTAGATCGTCTCCCCAGAGAGATATACATCAGCCTGTCTAATCAAGATTTTACAGTTTATTAACCTACTACCACCCATCGCGGATCCTTGAGGGGACTTTGAATCTCTATTAAAAACCCCGGGGCTAGCTATTCTTTGATGCATATCATTCATTTGGGCTCCAGAATTTTCTTGTTAAAGAGAATTTCTGACAAATGTATAAACCTCATTGCATTTGTGCACAGTCCTATCCTGTCATAGCAAACCTCTCTATAAGAGGTTTTTTAAATCCTAGCTGATAGCCCATCTATTTTAAGCAATTATTGAGCCTTGATTATTTTAAAAGTTCTTAAACTCTTAATTATAAAGAATTTCAAGCATACATGAAAATAGAATGGGTGACGTGACAACTCCCTCCCCACATAACCATCCCCCATATCCAGCAGTTATCAGTGTTCTGTCAGTCTTGTTTCATCTGTTCCCCCGTTGCCACACACCTTTTTTTTTTCTTTTCTGGAATACGTATTACTAGAACAAATCTCACACATCATATCACTTCCTTCATAAATACTTAGGATAATAAGAAACGAGTGTTTTCCTTCACTCTGTTGTGGCAGGATTTGATTTGTGGTACGTGCCTGAAGAGGCTCAGGCACTCGCAAATGAATGAAAGTTCCAGGGGCATTTCCCTGCCAGTGGGCACTTTTTTCCTGCCACTACCCAAAGGATCTCCATACTGAGAAATCTGAACATTATCCCGAGGTAGCAAACACTGCTGAGGAGAAGTGACATATTATGATACTGCAGATGGCAATGTAGAGGGAATTGTAAGGACAAGAGGCTGATTTGGGGTCCAAAAGTGAAAGCATTTTTTAAAATCCTTCACTTTAGGAATTTAGGACTAGTGGTTTGTTATTCTCAGCACAGCCTGTCTCCCATCGCTAATTCAGGGAAATCTCAGTAAACTGCACGAGGGTAGATGAGGTGAAAGCACACTGAATCATTAACTTGTACTGGCTAATCTAAGTACAACAATTAGGCTTGTGTAGACACGTCTAGTTCCTCTTCCTAAATCAGATCACAGTGGTGCCAGGGCAATAGTGGGTCATGGCAAGGAGAAGGAAACTAACCAGTTACCTATTGCTGCATAACAGTCCTCAAAACTTAGTAGCTTAATACAATAACTATCATTTCTCACAATTTTCTGGGTTCCTGGATGACTCCTCTGCCCCATTGATGTTGGCGCTTACTCACGCAGCTTCATTAAGCTGGCAGCTGGGCTGGCAGGTCCAATTCCTCCCTCATACACCTGTGGCCTTAGTGCCGGCTATTGGCTGGGGCACCGTGGTCCTCCAGCACTATGAGGACCTCCTTACAGCATGGCAGCTGGATTCTAGGATGGTAAAAGCCAGAGCTGCTAGACTTTTTAAAGGCTGGTCCTGAAACTTGCACAGTATGTATCCCTTCTGCCACATTCTGTTGGTCAAAGTAAGTCACAGCACCAGCCGAGATTCAAAGGGAGGAGAAATGGATGGATTCCACCTCCCATGGGGAGGAGTGGCGTGTGTGCACAGGGATGAGGGGAATTGTGGGCAGCCGGATGAGCAAACACCAGAACTGGTGGCGGGAAGGCTAAGAAAGCATAGTAGGAGCGAGTTCGGAGGCAGGTCTGGCCTGGCGTTCATCACAGTCGGCAGTCAAGAGAATTTGGGCGGAAAGGGCAGGTGAACGTGTGGGAGGTGGAAAGTCCGTGTGAAGGCAATGTGAGGAACTAGAAACCAGTTAAGCACCAGCACAACAAACACTAGGCACTCTTATCTCGGTTTCCTAGATGCTTCCTGTTGAGACCGGACCTGGATCTGGCTGTTGGGCCAGCCTGTAGCCGAGAGGAGCGGCTTTTAGAAAGAATGCAAGCAGGAAAGCCTCCTGCAGTATGGAGTGCAGAAGAAAGTTCAGGGCAGACTTTGATGATACCAGCTGTCTCTTGGCTTCCTGGCCATAGCAGATGCCAAGTCTTTTCTTTGTTTTCTCTAGGCTTTATACCTAAAATCAGGCCATACTGTACTCCTGACTTCTACTCAAAGAACTTTCCCTTGAAACCTCACTGACCTAGTAGTCCCTGAATGCTCCCTCCTATTTTGTTTTTAAATATTGATTTTAATTATTCTTGGTATGTCATATATCAGGTGATGGAGATTTATGACAAAGTCACCTCTGCCTTCTACAGGCCACTGGAAGGGAAAGCCAGGATGGATCTAAGAACCATTAAGTATTGACTCTTCCCAGCAGAATTCAGCAAAATGTACTGTACAGAATTCGGCAAAATGTACTGAATTCAGCAAAAAAAATTCTTTTTCCATGCCTGACATTGTGCTAGATGCTGGTCTTTTAGAGATGAATAATCAACTTTCCTGTCCTCAAAAAATTACTGCCTAATAGGAGAGAAACAGGACTATTTTAAAACAAAAATTACTGTATAATGTAATAAGCAAAATAGCTATAATAAAAAGGGAACAATTAAGCCTGTCTGGGTTGGTCAAGGGGGCTTTGCTGGTAGGGGAAAGTAGTCAGGCTAAGAAAGCTGTAAGTACAAAGCCAGAGGTGTGTTTGAAGCAGTGAGACTGTTGTAAGAGTACAAAGGTCAGTGCAGTGGCAGGATGTCTCGCCAGAGAGCTTGGGCGTTGTACTTTTTCTTGGAGAGCAGCCCATGACACGTTTACACTGGGATTTACACGCTTAGAATTATACATTTAGCAAGGCTGTAAGCACAGTATGTAGGTGACTGGAGGGAGATGAAAGATTAGAGCAGGAAGACCAGTTAAGAGGCTTTTGCAGTAATCTAGGTGAAGGATATTGAGGGTATGTATATCTACCTTAATGCAAGCATAGCTGGGATGGAAAGAAGAGGAGGGATTCAAAAGATATTTAGGAGGTGATAGCAGTCTCACTATCACATTAAATAGGTTGCTGACCTGTCGGATGTTGGGGAGGAGCCGAGTGTAACTTCCAGGCTTCTGCAAATTCTGCTGCCTGATCTTCTTCAAACACTTGTGGTGATTTTTCCCATAAGGCATCACCTGTATAAATATGATTTTCTGAATGGAAAAATTGCTAAGGCTAAATGTAGTATAAAGTGAAAGTACCTTGGGAACTTGGAAACGCTGACACAAAGTAGCATTTCCCAAATGTCACCATTTAACTCCAGCGCTGTCTACTAGCCTACCCCTAATTATGTCAGCATTTTTCCTGCTGCTTCTCCTTAAATGCCACACATTATTTTCTCCACCTTTTTTTTCCTATTCTCTTTTTCCCACCCTAGCCAAGAAAGAAAAAGTATCTGAAATTTCAAGGTGTTGAGAACTGAAGGATCAATATGTTATTACCATTTATCTTTTGTTTTGCTTATGAATGTAAGATTGGGCTCAGGGCTGAGCAAGGCCTTAGGTATACCTCAGGATCTCAGTTCGCATTGCTGGTGGGTGAAAGCGGGAAAGTCAGATCACCCAGGGACATTCTGCATAGAGGCAAGTGACATAGGGAACATCTCCTCCTTCCCAAGCCAGACTGCCAGTCCACACAATTTCCACGTGAGCCCAGTTTGAAAACCCTACCTTAGAGCTCTTCATTTAATGAATCTTAGGTTTTCTAGCTTGCAGTTCATTTAAACTGTATGTTGCTCTTTCTAGAGGAACAACAGGAACTTGTTCAAAATATTATTCCGTAGCTTCCAATTAAAGCAAAGTCAGCAAATGCATTTCAGGGTGGGGACCACTAGGCTCTCACTTGTTTAGTGTCAGCTGTGACTTTAACAAAACCAGCTTGGAACAGTGTCAGTGAAGAGTACAGTACAACACAGCCTTTTCACACTTCTGTCAGTTTTTACAACAAACTATTTTATATGTTTCAAAGTCTGTATACTGATAATTAAATCAAATGTTATAAATATTAAACTGTTTGTCTCCAGGAGAGGGAAATCCTCTGAATTTAAAGCTCACACAGCTCCAGTTAGAAGTGTGGACTTTTCAGCCGATGGCCAGTTTCTTGCTACAGCTTCTGAAGACAAATCTATCAAAGTATGGAACATGTATCGCCAGCGCTTCTTATATTCTCTGTACCGACACACACACTGGGTTCGCTGTGCCAAGTAAGTGCAAAGTTTCACAGTAAGGTTTCCACATTTTTTTTTCCTGTTATAGTCCATGTTTTACCCCCCCGACTCCCAGAAAAGGAGATTGAGGGCAAATTCATTCATTCATTTGTTCATTCATTCAGCAAATATGTATTGTGTGCTTGCTATGTGCCAGGAACAATAGTAAACAAAACGGTCAGAAACCGCTGCTCTCGTGAAGCTTATATTCTGGGGAGGGGAGACAGACAATAAACAAATGGGAAACTGGATATGGTAAGTCAGATGGTGGTAAGTGCTACGGGGAGAAACAGATGGGAAGGGGGGCTGCCAGTTTAAACAGGGTGTTCAGCGACTGCTCCCAGAGAGGGTGGCCTTTGAGCAGAGGGAGGGCAGGGAGTGAGGGTTGAAGATGTTTGGGAAAGGAAAGTCCGCGTGGAGGAAGCAGGAGTGAAGGCCCTCAGGCGGGAGCTGGGTTGCTGTGTGAGGACAAGAAGACAGGGGCGGCCAAGAGTGCGGCAAAGCCGGGGAACAGCCCTGACGGGCACTCTGAGTAGATGCGCCGTTGGAGCATGTTCATCTCTCTGACTTACAGTTTAACGGGACCCCTCTGACCACTGTGTGGTGAGTAGACTGTCAGAAGTCAGGGCAGAGCCCGGAGGTGCAGGCTGTTGCAGTGGTTCTCATCCCGGTTTGGTCCAGGGTAGTGGCCGTGGAGATTTTGAGAAGCGGTTGGATTTTTAGATAATCTATACAGTTGACCCTTGAACAACACAGGTTTGGGCTGCAGGGGTCCACTCATACGTGCATTTTTTTCAGTAGTGTCGATAAATACTAGTGTACTTCACAAACCGAGGTTGGTTGAATCCACAGATGTGGAAGCGTGAATACGGAGGAACCTTGGATTCCAAGGGCAAACTAAGTCACACACGGATTTTTGACTCTGTGGAGTGTTGGTGCCCCTAACCCCCGTGTTGCTCAAGGGTCAACTGTAGTTTGAAGTTACAACCAAAAGTACTTGCTGTCGTGTTGGATGTGACGAGAAAGAGAGAAACCAAGAATGACTCCATAATCTTTGGCAACAGTCTGTTGGGACAAGTGCTATTGTGTTATTAAGGTCTGCTAATAGCCGCGGAGCCCTCTATTCCTAAGACACAGTGCTGTAGTACTTAAAATACATATCTCCTTTCCCCATCGGAACTGGCCAGGGAGGGAAGGGCTGTTGTTCTAAATTCCCCATTTTACAGATGAGGAAACTAAGTTTCAGAGTTAGAGTTAGAGCTCATCTAGCTGAAAGTGACAGAAACCCATTCTTTTTCACTTCTCAAGGTGGTTTTGTTGCCTGTTTGATAACCTTGGAGTTGGAAGGAGAGACCAGAACGAGGGACTCCAATGCTGTTAGCTCTCTCTAGGCCTCTCTAACATGCCAGCTTTACTCTCTGAGAAACCCTAAGCTTTGAGAGGAAACTCTAAGCTTTGAGAGGAAAAGCTTCTCCCAGCTCCAGTTAGAAAAGTACCCAGGGGTGACTCTGGCCCAGCTAGGACCCTGTACCCATCCCTTCACCAGGCAGTGAGACACTGTGATTGTTCAAATTTATCCAGGCAGCCAACTGAGACAAGCTACCCTGGCTGGGGAGGAGGGGTCATACCAACCATGTTTTCTGGTGATGCAGAGAGAGGAGAGTTCTCACAAGAAGGGGGCTGGTACAGAGGTAATCAGTGGGGGAAGCTGTGAACCCTGTGGTCACCTGGATTTGTGCACACCATATGACATAACATGCCAGGTGTCCACAGCTAGGATGTGGTGGAGTGAGCATATGAGCCCAGCTCTCTGTCTTGCCTTACAGTCCAAACTCTTAACCCTTGTTATGCTCTCTGGGGGGCATTATTGCCCAGGAGGTGTCAATTATAATTTATGGTAATGAGTCCAAGCAGACTAAAAAAGGATAGAAGATCATACTTTTAGTCAATAGTTTTTCTTTTTTTTTTCCTTCTAAAGGGCTTAGCTACTCTTGGCTCTGGCCATCTTAGTGTTATTTTCCATATATGCCATATGTCTGTGTGGTTACAAATATATAGATTCAAATCCCAGCCCCACCACTTACTAGCTATATGACCTTTGGGGAAATTATCTGATTTCTCATGCCTCAGTTTTCTTATCTGTAAAATTAGGATGATAACAGTAACCTGCCACCTAGGTTGTCATGGTATTTAAATGAGTAAATTTAAAAGCCCACATACTAATCAGTAGATAAATCTTAGCCATCATCCCCATCACCATCATTGGACATCTCATTCTTATTTAATTTTTACATGTATTATGTAACTGGAATTGATAATTTTTCCCCACCTAAGGAGGTGGCACGATTTGTATTTATTTATGAAATGATGTTGTAAATAAGAGGAGGCAGAGATCTATTATCTAGTGGTTGGGGCCTGGGGAGCAGAGGTATAGGTGGCAGGGCCGGGTACTAGGAAGGGTCATTTAGCTCCCACTATGTACCAACTCTGGATATGTTCAGTAAAGAGACTGATTTCTGTTACTTTCATCAGGGAGCTCAACATAAGCAAAAGCACTGAATATTGATTTAACTAATCAAGACAGAATGTGTCCTCTATATTCTGACTAATAATAAGAGCTGTTATTTATCCACTGTGATCTATGTATCTCTGTTTCCTTTCATAAAGAATTTAAAGTGGTTTATAATAACTGACATACCTATGTATACATCAGTCACTGGAGGGAATGGAGAGACAGTTCTATCTAGAACCACGTAACCTGGGTTAGTGCAGTTTTGGCATGAGGTGTAGCCTGAGTTTCCTGCAGCCCAGGTATTAATGGAATGATGGAGGCTGACATATTTCCATTTTCTAATAACAAGAAGGAATCCTATCAAATTGTTCAGATAAGAGAAAATTTTTCCTGGAGTAGATTCTAGGAAATACTTTATTCCTTGCCCTTGTATTGAATTATCTATGTATAATATAAATGTTAAAAAGGAAAAAAGGTAACACTAATGTAAGATAGAACTTATGAAAGGTTGAAAGATCACCAATGTGAAATTTTCGTCATCAAAACATTCCTTTAATAAGCATAGCCCCCGATACGATCCACACATCTGTGCTGGGTGTTAAGTATGGAGAGATGAAAGACACCATCTTAGCCTCAAGGAGCTTTTATAATTCAAGGGAAAAAATATATATATAAATAATTATAAAAGGGTGTGTCCTATGGGAAAATGATATACATGACGAGGGAGTGTGCGAGTGGAGCATTGAACTAGGCTTGTGTGAGGAAAAGTCAAAAGAGACATTGTGAGCCCCTAACTGAGGGGGGCGGGGAGAGGAGAAGAGGAGGGAGTGGCGAATCATCAGACGGGAAGCGGGTGGCAGACCTTCCAGAGGGAATCAGTGGGAGTGAGCACCGTGGCTGAGAGAGTGTGGTGCTCTGTCAACTGTTCAGCTGTGGCCATGCTCAGGAAATAAGGTGGGGTGAGGTGTAGGAGGAGATGGGAAGGCTCAGGGTTCAGGGTCCTGGATGATGTGAAAAGACTTTGGACTTCATCCTGCAGGTGATACGGAGGCACCAGAGAGCTTGGAATCTGGAAGAAGCGTGATCTGAGCTCTTCTTTATTAATTGGTCTATTCTACTGGCATGACTTTGCGTTTAGAGGGTTGACATGAGATAGTCCAAGATTCACGTGCCCACATATAGCACCTTGTTACCCTCGGGCATGTTTCGGTTCACGGCTCTCTGCCTCTGTGGAAAGTGAGGGTGATGAGGCTCCTCAAAGTGGACTGTTGCGAGGGTGAGAAATGTAAGTTTACAGCGTTTGGGACTGAGTGATGCCACAGGACTGCCGTGCCTCCAGCTGAGCACCGTCTGCTAGGGTGAAACTCGGGAAGTGGGGGGAGCCTTTGAAAATGTTGTTTTTCCTTAAATCAAGAGAAGAAAGCCATGATGGAATTTTGCACTTTGCCTAACATCATTCCCCGTTTTCTGGTGGTAGTGCCCACATTTTCCCTGAGGAACCAGCCCTCCCCGACGGTCCCTCTATGTACTGTGGTGGCCCTGTCTCCAGTCCAGCAGGAGGCTCAGCTCAGGTTTGCCATACGGGACAGAGCATCTCCCTTCCTACAGGAGAGAGTGAGCCTTGTTAGAACTGTAGTCCTTTGTTGTGGGATTTCTATCTTGAGGCTTATTTAAACCTGAACTGCTGAGGGACACCGTGCACAAAATACTGACCTAAGAATGATGCTGGTTCTTTCAGAGGAGAGCGGAGCTGTGAGAGGAAGACAGAAATTGTTGTCTGATTACATGGTGTGGTTTCTAGGTACAGCCATGCCTGGAATTATTAGTGGGAGTGGGGAGGGGCCGGAGAGGGAGACAGAGACATGAGCCTTAAAATATTTCTTTTCACTCTTTTTTTAAAAGGCACTTTCCATAGGAAGTGATAGTGAAGCAGAGTTTTGGAAAAATGGGATTGATCCTTGCATCCAGTCATGTGCACTCGTGATTCCTGTTTTATCTCCATCCCCAACACGGCCTTAGTTTTCAGCATCATTATCACTTGTGGAGACTTTTGCAATAAACTCCTAAATGTTTTCCATGACCACAGATTGGCATTTATTCCCTCCTTCCCCTACGGCCTCCAAAGAGACTTTTGTGAAATGCAAATCTGATTGTGCTCTTCCTTAGGTTAAAGCCACTCGGTGACTCCTGTCCAGGCACACTTGTCCTGCCACATCTGCTCTGCCTTCCTGTTACAAGCTCGCCTTTCTTTCCTTTTCACCATTCACCTTATTGCAGCTACACAGGGTTCCCCAAGTGTGCGATGCTCTGTTGTGTTCTGTGCCCCTTCACATGTTGCCTGCCATACCTGGAATGCCCCCAATTCCACCCTCCCTTCACCAGCCTGCTTTGCATCTCTTCCTCTAAGAAGTGTTTCCAACTCTCCCAGGGGGAGCCTCTTATGATTCCTTTATGCCACCACATTACCCTGTTAATGAGGTCTGTTTGCCAGTTTAGGCCTCACTTCCCTATTAGACTTTGAATTACAAGTATTTTATTCATTGTGTATTCTCATGCCAGGGACCATTCTAAATTCTGTAAATACCGCAGAAAGTAAATCAGACAAAATTCCTACTGTCATGGAACTCCTTCTATCAAAAGGAGACAGACAATAACCAAATATACTAGTGATATGTGCTCTGCAGAAAAGTGCTGTAGCGGGTAACAGGACAGAGAGTGACGGGGATGGGAGGTGCTCTTCTACATATGGTGGCCAGGGAAGGCAGCTCTATTAAGGTGATATTGACTGGAGTGGGAGAACTAATAAGGTGTGGGTATCGGGGGAGAGTGTTGAATTTAGAGTCAGATACAGTGTGAGAGACACTGCAGAGTGTTAGTTATAGGGTGAGGAAGGCTCAGAGGAGTTGTGTAAAAATGTGGGTCGAATGAATCCATGAAAGGTTGACCGCTAATGTGCAGGTGGCTTTGGTGGGAGTTTTCATGGGCTTCTTCAGGAAAGAGTCATTTTTGTGGATTTTTTTATACCAAATTCAGGAGTACTATACATGCATGTTATACATGAGGAATATTTAAGTGGCTTCACTACTTTTTCGTTTTGTTTTATTTTTGATCAGATTGATAATTTTTATACTCTGCACACCTGGTCTTAATGGAATGCCTTTATTTTGCTGGTACCTTGTGGATCTGAGGGATTGATTGATGGATTGATTTTTCAATCAGTTGTTCTCTTACTGTTTGGAGTGAGTGATTCCTGTGGAATTCTGCAGAGGCCTCTCTGGAGGAATGTTCTTTGGTAACAAATTTGGCTAAATTTAATGAATAAAGATTTTCTCTTTTGGCCGGCTTTCCATAGATGTGCTCGACAACATGAGTTCTTTCTCACACATTTATTACCATCTTTTTTCTTGACTCCTCTTAATGCAGATGGAGTCCAAGAGAGTTGGGAGGGCCTAACTGACCACTCAGGCCCGGCCTCTCAGTGCTTGTGCAACTTCCTGTGAGAGCTTCGCCTTGATGGGGTCCTTCTAGTCCAGGACTTTCTTCTAAATGTCTGAAGGATCAGAAGTTCTGTTTTGGCCCGAGGTGAGGAGGCTCAGGGGGGAACTAAGTCAGGCTTAATAAACGTAGGAGAGTCTGAAACAGAAGCCAAATTTACAATTTATTGACAGTGACAGCGCTAACCTTCAGAGGGGCTAGGGCATTTGCATGCCTCGGTCAGGGCCTTCTTCCACTCTGTCAACAAAGTCAGAATAAGGGCTCAGTGGGCCCTGGAACTAAGGCAAGAAAGTTTGTTGAAAAAAATCCTGATGGATAGTTTTTTCAGGTTAGGGTAGTAAGATGGGCTTATCTCCTCCACATATACATACCTGCCGAGGAAACTGCACAGTCAGTTCTGCTGGTCAGGTACTCTCTTCCCTGGGCCAGGCTGGAGACACCCTGATGGATGATTGCTCTTGCTCTTGCCTCGGGTGGTTCCTGGGCACCTCCTCTCTCTTGACATAGTATCTTTTAGGTGGTGCAGTAGAGCTGATTGGTTTCACTAGCATGTGATCCTGCAAACGTGACATAACTCCTCTGGTCCTTAGTCTGCTCCCTTATAAAATGGATACAAAGGAGTACCTTCCTCAGAGAGTCATCCTGAAAACTGAACAAGTTAATGAATGTAAATAATGTCAGCTATTAACTACCCTCACACTCCAGCCTTTTCTCCTTGCAGTTCTACTGGAGTCACCTTTAGGGTGTGTTCCAAAGTCATTTCACACATTTGCGCATAGTGTTTGGGGTTGCTGCTATGGGTAACTACTATTAACCTTTGAATGCATTTTATGTACTTAACTATAGAGGGTAACTTTATTTTTAACTGCTTGTGTCTGAAAATCTCTGCCTTTTAATTGGAGTGCTTAGTCCACTTAAATTTATGTAACTAGTCCTATGGTTAGATTTATTTTAACACTACCATCTTGCTCTTTGTTTTCTATTTGTCTTATTTGTTTATTTCTTTTTACTCCTTTTCTTTTGGATCAATCAAGTATTTCTTAGTATCCCATTTTATCTCCTCTATTGTCTTTTTATTTATTTATTTAAAATATTTATTTATTTGGCTGCCTGGGGTCTTAGTTGTGGCAGGCAGGCTCCTCAGTTGCGGCTAGTGGGCTCCTTAGTTGTGGCATGCATGTGGGCTCTAGTTCCCTCATCAGGGACCGAACCTGGGCCCCCTGCATTGGGAGCATGGAGTCTTATCCATGTGCCACCTGTGCCACCAGGGAAGTCCCTCTATTGTCTTTTTAGCTTTATTTTTGTTTAGTGGTAACTTTGGTCTTATATTTTTGTTTAGTGGTAACCTTAGCATATCATAGTCTAGAATTAATTTTATGCTGTTCTATATATAACGTTAGAACTTATAAAAGTTCTAATGTTAGAACTTAAAAAAATACATCTCCATTCACCCACCTCTTGACAGTTTTACTTCTACATATCATATATACCCATAATACATTAAGCAACCATTTTCTTCTAAAGAAACAAAACAGGCTTTTATATTTACCTTTTCCTGCACTCTTTTCCTTTGTGTAGATCCAAGTTTCCATCTAATATCATTTCTCTTCACCCTAAAAAACTTCATTTACTGTTTCTTGTATCCCAGGACTCCTGGTGATGAATTCTCTCAGCTTTTTGTTTTTCCTTTTTAAAGGATATTTTTGCTGAGATGTAGAATTTTATTTCAGTGGATAATTTTTCTCTCAGCACTTTAAAGATATCATTCCATTGTCTTCTGGTTTGCATTTTTTTTTAAATGAAAGCAACAGTCATTTTTATCGTTATTCTCCTGTATGTAATGTGTCTTTTTTTTCTCTGCTGCTCTAAGATTTTTTTTGGCTTAATCTTCTGTTTTTAGTGATTTGACCATGATGAACCTGGGTATGGTTTTGTATATTTTTCTTGTGGTTCATTGAACTGCATGGATCTGTGGATTGATCTTTTTTCATCATATTTAGAAAGTTTTTCTCTTTTCTTCATACATTATTTCTCTGCCCTAATTTTTTTCTCATCTTTTTCTGGAACTCCAAATTCACATTTGACCACTTGATATTGTCCCATCATTTATTGAGGCTTTGTTCATCTTCCCAAACTTCTCTTTGTGCTTCAGTTTGCATAGTTTCTATTGGCCTGTTTTCAAGTTCAGTGGTATTTTTTTCCCTGCACTGTCCAATCTATTGTGAGCTTATCCATTTCTCTGATGAGATTTTCCATTTGTTTGCTCATTATGCCCATCTTTTCTTTTAAATCCTTGAACATATTTATAATAACAATTTTAAAGTCCTTGTCTGTTAATTCTAACATTTATGTCATATCTTGATCAAAATTTTTTGCTTCTCTGTATTTTTTAAGTTTTTTGTTGTATGCACAAACATTGCTCAGTGTTTGAGAGTATGAGTTACTCTATCATCTTCTGAAAAGTGTTGAGTTTTGTTTTGGTAAACAATTAACTTTCTGCTGGCCTGGCCAGATGGTGTTGGATTTAGACTTTAGGCTGGATCCAGAGTGGCCTTTACTCTTGGGCTATAGTACTAGTGGACTTTCTAGGGCCTCAGCTGGATGCCTGGAGTGTTCAGCCAAATCGGTTCAGAACTTGAACATCTCTCAGTACTGTGTAACCTCAGGAATCTTGCTTTGGCTCACAGTCTCCGTTGTTCTCTGCCAAGCCTTCTTGTCCTGTGCATTATCAGGTTTGTATTTGACCGAAGACTCAGTGAGACTCCTCGGCAGATTTTGGGGGATTTCTGCTCTTCACAGGTCCTCTCACCTACCCTGCCCACAAAATTCCAGCCCTTTAGTAGTTCTGAATTCTAATTGCTATTTCCTCTGCTCAGTGAGACTGCAGCTGTTTCCTTGGACTCTGCGTCCTTATGCCATGCCTGAAAATGCTCCTGGGTAGAAATCTGGGATGGATTTTGTGTTTATCTCATTTGTTTTCTGTCTGTCAAGTTTCATAGCCCTGTGCTGTCTCTTGTCCAGTGCCTAAAAACAATTGCTTCATGTATTTTGCTGAGTTGTATGATTGTTTATGGTAGGGAAGTAAGTCTGATCATCATTACTGCTCCTATCCGGAACGTGAAGTTTTGCCGAAGGAATTTAGTGGAAACTGCCAAGCCAGTTTCAGAGTTTGTACAGATGAGTTAAATGTGTGAAAATAGCCAAGAAAAAAATGACCAGAAAAAATTGGAAGAAATTTGTTTAACCAGCTCTCAGAACACAGTATAAAGCTAAAGGAATTAAAGTGTGGTGATCATGGTACCACGTTAGGAAAATAGGTTATAGAAAGCTCAGATGCAGATCCATATATGTTTTCTGATAAAGATGGCATTTCCAATCAGTGGGGAAATGGATGAATAGTTATTTAAAATGTTAAGATAATATTAAAGAGTTACTAAGCTCTATTTACAATAGCCAGGACATGGAAGCAACCTAAGTGTCCATCGACAGATGAATGGATAAAGAAGATGTGACACATATATACAATGGAATATCACTCAGCCATAAAAAGATACGAAATTGAGTTATTTGTAGTGAGGTGGATGGACCAAGAGTCTGTCATACAGAGTGAAGTAAGTCAGAAAGAGAAAAACAAATACTGTATGCTAACACATATATATGGAATCTAAAGAAAAATGGTTCTCAAGAACCTAGGGGCAGGACAGAAATAAAGATGCAGACGTAGAGAATGGACTTGAGGACACGGGGAGGGGGAAGGGGAAACTGGGACGAAGTAAGAGAGTGGCATGGACATATGTACACTACCAGATGTAAAACAGGTAGCTAATGGGAAGCAGCCGCATAGCACAGGGAGATCACCTCGGTGCTTTGTGACCACCTAGAGGGCTGGGAGACGGAGGGTGGGAGGGATACGCAAGAGGGAGGGGATATGGGGATATAGGTGTATGTATAGCTGATTCACTTTGTTATACAGCAGAGACTAACACAACATGTAAAGCAATTATACTTCAATAAAGATGTTAAAAAAGATAATATTAAATAGTTATTTAATATATTAAAATAGTTGTTTTAGATGTAGTTAAGATAATTATGTTTCTATTTGGAAAAATTTAAATTTGGATCTATATTGCACACCACACATTAACAAAAATTGTAGATAAATTAAACAACTAAACATTAAAAATGGTCTAAGTGATACTGCTTTTCCTTCCAATGCATGGACAGCATATTTAAATGAATGTAGAGGGTCAACAGAGCAATTATTTCTCCCTTAAGTATTTGAATTTTAAATGTGCCATGGACTTGAGTAATTAAAATTCTGTGTCTCTCTCTGGGCCTAGTACTTATTATGAGTTTGTCCCTGGAGTCCAGACCTACTCCATGTGGCACAGAGATGGTGCCCATTGGTGTAAGAAGAGATGAGTAGCTATATTTTCTGGACTAACTATCGTTTATGATCATACATCTTGATTCACAGAAATATTTCTTATTTTTAAGATATATCATCTATTGGGAGATATATTCATGCTTTAAAAATATAAATTACTCTAGTCTTTTTAGAAATCAATTTGCAAAATATATCAGGAGTCTTTGTTGCAGTGAGTCCACAACTGTAAATCTATCCTAAATAAATACTCTTTTGTATTTAAAGGAAAAGCTTTGTATTTAAAGATACCGCTTTCAGTTTAATTTATAATGATGAGAAACTGGAAATAACCAAGTTTTCCAAATAAAGAAAACTGGTTAAAAAAATTTAGATTATTATTTAGCCACTAAAAGGTGAATATATGTAAGTAGTGACATAAAAACATGTTTATGTGTGGGGTAAGAAGGGCAAAATTCAGAACTCATGATTATAATATAAAAGATCTGTACACGAACAAAAGATAAAGTACCTACATACATAAAATATTACATGATTTTGTTTGGGTGCTGCACTGTGGACTTTTTTTACTTACTATATTTCCCAGTTTTTTTAAACAAGCAATTTGTCTTTAACGAGTAATGAAGAAAACATGTATCGTTTGAAATATCTACATATGCGGGTTGAGAAATATTTATTTTTAGTGGCAGGTGAATTTTTCTAAAAGTTCAAATTGTTATAATCCTGTATTTTAAAAAATAATGTGTGTTGTGGTATCACTTATGTTTCTTTAGGTGTCCTCAGGCAAAAAAAAGTAGCGGCTGATGAACGACTTTTCCAACTTTGTCTTTCTAGCATTAATTTTAGGGGGGAAATCTGACCTTACTTTTCAGTGTTTGGTAGTGTTACAAGTGACCTTTGATCATCTGAATTGCAAGGATTTTTCTTTATTGCAGTAAACTATATATAATATGAAATTTACCATTTAACCACTTTCAAGTATACAGTTCAGTGGCATTAAGTACATTTATGTTGTGCAAATAATTGCAAAGATTTTAAACATCAGCGTTCATTGGCTGATGAAAATCCCCTTGAAAAGTTTTTTAATGCCCTACATATTTACTGAGGACCTACTCAGTACCATATACTGTGCCTGGGGATACAGCAGTGAGTGAATAAGACAGATGTTGTTTCTCTCTTCTTGGAGTTTACATTCTCTTAGGGAAGCAAACAGAATAATTGGTTGTAATTGTGACTGTGAGCTAGCTACTCTAAGATGCATACTGGAGAGCAGACCTACTGCGGGGAGGAGTTCAGGAAAGCTTTTCCTGAGGAAGTGACCCTGAGCAGAGACTTGAAGGATGAGTAAAATCCCCTTAGGTATTTAAAACTAGATAAAGAGGGCTTCCCTGGTGGCGCAGTGGTTAAGAATCTGCCTGCCAATGCAGGGGACACGGGTTCGAGCCCTGGTCCCAGAAGATCCCACATGCCACGGAGCAACTAAGCTCATGTGCCACAACTACTGAGCCTGTGCTCTAGAGTCTGTGAACCACAACTACTGAGCCCACATGCTGCAACTACTGAAGCCCATGCACCCTAGAGCCCGCACTCCTCAACAAGAGAAACCACCACAATGAGAAGGCCACGCACTGCAACGAAGAGTAGCCCCTGCTCGCCACAACTAGAGAAAGCCCATGCGCAGCAACGAAGACCCAATGCAACCAAAAATAAGTAAATGAAATAAATTAAAAAAAAAAAAACTAGATAAAGAGTAGGGAGTGGTGTTTGAAGCAAAGGGAACAGCATGTGAGGGAACACCTGAGGCAAGAGAAAGACCCGAGAGAAGAGGGGTGTGGTGCCAAGAAGAGTAAGGTGATGGAGATGAAGAGACAGGAGGGCAGATCCTCGAGGACCCAGGAAGCAGTGGTAAGGGTGTCACTTTTTCCCAAGGGAAATGTGAAACCACCGAAAGGTTTTAATCAGAAAAAATTTATTTAAGATTTAAAGATCACTTTTATTGATTGTGGAGAATGGAATGTCAGCAGGGCCTGTTATGGTTGGAAGAGGAAGGGCCTGATAATGGATTGGAATGTGGCAGCAAGTGGAGGAGAAAGGAATCAAACTTGACTCCTAGGTTTCTGTCTTGAGAAACCATCTACTGAGAAAAGAAACGCTGGAGGAGCAGTTCGGGGAGGAAGATAATGAGTTCAGATTTGGACAAGTTCAGAGTCAGAGGTGCCTGCAGGATATCCAAGAGGAAACGCTTAGTAGGCAGTTGTACTTATGGGTGGAAATCCCGGGAGAGGAGTCTGGGCGTGTAAATGGTAAATGACCCAGCAATAATTAGCATGTTTCATGGCATACTTAAATCTTCTTATGTCTCTTTCATCTGCTTTTTGTCTCTCAGCAGTTATAGGAATGAATCTTGTTACTGCGACCAAAAGACGGTTTCTCCTCTAATGCTGACCAACACTTAAAAAGCATAACCGTTTTGCTTATTGCCTTGAACTCCACCTTCACTATGTAAACCCAAAATCCCATCAAAGCAAACTCTGAGACTGCCAATTTTTTTTTTTTTTTTAATGTCTGTGAAAGTTTTAGGCCTGAATGCAAGCCAGAATTTCTCATTATCCAAATAGAAAATGGTGGCCAGGGTGGTTATGAGTTTCACAAGGTTACATAGCTGGGCAGTTGCAAAATTGGCTTTAGAATTCAGGACTCTGCACTGACTGGGTAGTCTTATTTTCACTGCTTTTTACTGCTTTCCCCTCCTATTGAATAGCTGCTGGCTTCAGAGTACCACTTACTAATGATTTGTTTCTTAAGGGACATGGAACAGTGCCTACTCTGGTCTCAGAGCCCTGAGGGCCAAAAATGTAGGGTTTTGGTTTTGGGTTTTTTTTTGGAGAATATTTTGCTTTCTGTATTTCCTTCATTTTTTCCTTCTCTCCCACTATTCCCTTTCTATCCTCCCTTATTTTTAATTTCTTTTCCTTTTTTTTACCCTGCCCCCCTCCCCCCCAACCAGAGGTGGAGCTGGTGAGTGTGGCTGACATTGGATGCTAAATAGATATCCTTCAGCCCCTGGAGTCCAGGTTGGTCCTCAGGGACGATATCTAGTTCCTAAATGTGGCGTATCTAACTCTCAAATTAGTCTTCTGTGTCCTCCTCCTGTTCGGAGGGCGGACGGTTGAGTCACAAGCTCTCATCTCAGAAGGCTTAGCCCTTCCTCCATGCAGTTGAGTGTCTGGCAGGGATGGGGGCTGTGTGTCCTTGTTCCTCCCCCACCAGCTTTATGAAGATATAATTGACATATAACTGTGTGTAAGCGTAAGGTGTACGATGTGGTGATTTGATACATGCACGTATATATTGTATTTTTGTAGACTATTTAGTCTAATGATAAGAAATAGCCGAATGAAAATTTTGATTTCTTATGAAAACACTTTAAAACTTCTCAGGGTTCATGGACATGTTTGGCTCGCTAATGAACGAATAACTCAGTGACTGTACTTATGGACATATAATTTTATATATAGTTTCAGGAACTCCATAGATTCAAAGTTAAAGAACTCCTGTTACATAACTTGGGCTACTCTCAAGGACATGTGAACCAGTTTTTCCAGAAGAAAGTTCAAGAATTTCCTCATTTTCTCCAAAGAGTACCAGTACATTTTAAAGGCTTGAATAGGAAGTAGTTAACTTCGCAAATGCCTTACAGACAGTTCACGTCTGCTGATCCATTAGTCACTGTTGACTAATGTGACATCCATCTTCTTGACACACTTGCTGGAAGTTTTAAAAGGTGGTTAGGTGATACTGAATTAGAGTGTTAGAAATTTTTTTTACGTCTTGATAGAAATTTTATATCCTCTTAACGTTCTTCAAATTAATAACCCCATCAGATGTTGTTTGAGCCCTGACAAAAAAAGGACTATCCTTTCCTGATCAAAGTCAGGGCAAAGAGAAGCCTGTTTTATTGGCACGAACCTATTTCTGATGTATCTAATTAAAAATAAAAGGGAGGGGCTTCCCTGGTGGCGCAGTGGTTGAGAGTCCGCCTGCCGATGCAGGGGACACGGGTTTGTGCCCTGGTGCAGGAAGATCCCACATGCCGCAGAGCAGCTGGGCCCGTGAGCCATGGCTGCTGAGCCTGCGTGTCCGGAGCCTGTGCTCCGCAATGGGAGAGGCCACAACAGTGAAAGGCCCGCGTACCGGAGGGAAAAAAAAAAAAAAAAAAAAGAGAGGAGAAGATACAAACCGCCATCCTCACTTTCAACCCCTCCAAAGGCGAAAAGAGCCAACAGAGAGTTTATGCGGGGATTATACACAGTGTCCAGAGCAAGTGAGAGGACCTAAGCCTGACCCCTGCTTTGGTCGTGCAGAGGGGGGTGGTAGAAACGCCCCCCTCAGCCACCGCCTTCTTTCATCCCAGTCGGCTTCTCCACTCCCCACTTATCTGAGGTTCACATTCCCTTCATTTCTCTAGTGCTGGGGAAATTTCCCCCAGGCTATGGCCCCTCCTGCTTAGGATGAATTTCTGGCTGGTCGAGATACCTTCTTTTCCTTAATTCACAAGTTTCTTTAAAATCCTGTTTCTTCTGGTAACTAATTGGCACCTTTTTGTTACCAACTCTGTTCTTGCCATTATCTAAAATTATATTATTTGTGTGCCCACCCTCCTTCCTAGTATGAAATCCTCATGAGAGTAGGGGTCTTAGCAGACTCCTTCACTGTGGTATTCCTATTACCTAGGCCAGTGACCAGTGCCTGGTTCTGGCAGGTGCTCAGTAAATATTCGAATGAGCCAGTGAATGACTATCTTCCCCATAAACTCCTCAAGGACACTGATCGGGTATGGCATCAGACACAGAGATTTTTATTAAGGGATTGCCTAGTGGTTAGCCTGTCAGGCAGAGCCCAGTGATATAGCTTCCTAAGAGCATTGCCAGTGGTTTTTCTCCACTTTAGAACTTTCTGTGGTTACACAAGCCACACAGAACTTCCTGTGCTCTACTTTGGCCGGTAAAAGAAACTTTCCTTTCTGTCAGAGACATAAACAGAGTGGCTGAGAGATCTGGCTCTGGAGCCAGACTGACTAGTTCACATCTTCCTGGCTGTGTGACTGGCAGTTACTGACCCTTTATGTGCCTTGGTTTATTCATCTGTAAATGGAGGCCGGCAATAGCAATTGTTTTGTAGGGTTATTCTGAGGATTAAATGAGTTGCTACAGGTAAAGTGTTAAGAACCATTCTAGGACACAGATGCTCAGTAAATGTTGACAGGGTAATGATGATGATGGTGGTGGTGGTGGTGGTATTTGGCCAATAATATCATAGAATGAGTATATTTGTACTTTGCTTTTAACCTAATCCTTCCATTCTATTACATTTTTTTAATCATTGCTTTCTTAAAATGTCAGAATCAACTCATCAACTAGAAATATTCTTATCATTTAGAATGCTCACATTAAATAATTTTTTAGAACAGAGCTTATTAATAAACACAATTTGATTTCTTATATTAGTTGTTTACAATTACTATGTAAAGTTTATTTTCATGGGGATACTGAATAGATTTTTCTTCCCCAGTGTCTATACAAAATAAGTTACATCTATTTGGAGCATTTCTGTAAAACTGTCTTTCATATTTGAATCTTCCTCACATATTTTCCTAAAGGAAAAGATTAATAAAATATTATGATAAAATCAAGCTGAACTGCCCGGTGTGGAAAATATTTCCTTGCAAGGTTATTTTCTTGAATTTTTAAAAACGATTTCACATAGAACTTAATTATTCATCTATGTTGCTTTTAAAATATGGTGAATTCATAAATTCCAGATTGAAAGCTTCTGTTAGGAAGAATTATTTGTCGGCCAACCTTAAGAATGGGAGGGGCAGGGGAGGGGACAGTGAGAAAACAAAAAGAAAAACCTTCACTTATAACCCACACCCTTAGTTAATCACTTTTATAGTAATCTGGGCAGAGAGGGAAACTACAAATAAAATTGAAACATAATCGGTCTGTGACCTAAATCTTTTTTTGGTTTTTGTTATTGCTAAAATATTAATAGCAAAATTACTGTTCATAGTTTCTTTGTTTTTTTTAATTTTTTAATTTAATTTTTTTTTTATACAGCAGGTCCTTATTAGTCATCAGTTTTATACACATCACTGTATACATGTCAATCTCAATCGCCCAATTCATCACACCACCACGACCACCCCCCCCGCTGCTTTCCCCCCTTGGTGTTCATACGTTTGTTCTCTACGTCTGTGTCTCAATTTCTGCCCTGCAAACCGGTTCATCTGTACCGTTTTTCTAGGTTCCACATATATGCATTAATATACAATATTCGTGTTTCTCTTTCTGACTTACTTCACTCTGTATGACAGTCTCTAGATCCATCCACGTCTCAACAAATGACCCAATTTCATTCCTTTTTATGGCTGAGTAATATTCCATTGTATATATGTACCACATCTTCTTTATCCATTCGTCTGTCGATGGGCATTCAGGTTGCTTCCATGTCCTGGCTACTGTAAGTAGTGCTGCAGTGAACATTGGGGTGCGTGTGTCTTTTTGAATGATGGTTTTCTCTGGGTATATGCCCAGTAGTGGGATTGCTGGATCATATGGTAATTCTATGTTCAGTTTTTTAAGGAACCTCCATACTGTTCTCCATAGTGGTTGTATCAACTTACATTCCCACCAACAGTGCAAGAGGGTTCCCTTTTCTCCACACCCTCTCCAGGATTTGCTGATTGTAGATTCTCTGATGATGCCCATTCTAACTGGTGTGAGGTGATACCTCATTGTAGTTTTGATTTGCATTTCTCTAATAAGTAGTGATGTTGAGCAGCTTTTCATGTGTTTCTTGGCCATCTGTATGTCTTCTTTGGAGAAATGTCTATTTAGGTCTTCTGCCCATTTTTGGATTGGGTTGTTTGTTGTTTTAGTATTGAGCTTCATGAGCTGTTTATATATTTTGGAGATTAATCCTTTGTCCCTTGCTTCGTTTGCAAATATTTTCTCCCATTCTGAGGGTTGTCTTTTTGTCTTGTTTATGGTTTCCTTTGCTGTGTGAAAGCTTTGAAGTTTCATTAGGTCCCATTTGTTTATTTTTGTTTTTATTTCCATTACTCTAGGAGGTGGATCACAAAAGATCTTGCTGTGATTTATGTCAAAGAGTGTTCCTCCTATGTTTTCCTCTAAGAGTTTTATAGTGTCCAGTCTTACATTTAGGTCTCTAATCCATTTTGAGTTTATTTTTGTGTATGGTATTAGGAAGTGTTCTAATTTCATTCTTTTACATGTAGCTGACCAGTTTTCCCAGCACCACTTATTGAAGAGACTGTCTTTTCTCCACTGTATATCCTTGCCTCCTTTGTCATAGATTCGTTGACCATAGGTGCGTGGGTTTATCTCTGGGCTTTCTATCTTGTTCCATTGATCTATGTTCCTGCTTTTGTGCCAGTACCATATTGTCTTGATTACTGTAGCTTTGTTGTATAGTCTGAAGTCAGGGAGTCTGATTCCTCCAGCTCCGTTTTTTTCCCTCAAAACTGCTTTTGCTATTCGGGGTCTTTTGTGTCTCCATACAAATTTTAAGATTTTTTATTCTAGTTCCCTAAAACATGCCATTGGTAATTTGATAGGGATTGCATTGAATCTGTAGATTGCTTTCACAATATTGATTCTTCCAATCCAAGAACGTGGTATATCTCTCCATCTGTTGGTATCATCTTTCATTTCTTTCATCAGTGTCTTATAGATTTCTGCATACAGGTCTTTTGTCTCCCTAGGTAGGTTTATTCCTAGGTATTTTATTCTTTTTGTTGCAGTGGTAAATGGGAGTGTTTCCTTAATTTCTCTTTCAGATTTTTCATCATTAGTGTATAGGAATGCAAGAGATTTCTGTGCATTAATTTTGTATCCTGCAACTTTACCAAAGTCATTGATTAGCTCTAGTAGTTTTCTGGTGGGATCTTTAGGATTCTCTATGTATAATATCATGTCATCTGCAAACAGTGACAGTTTGACTTCTTCTTTTCCAATTTGTATTCCTTTTATTTCTTTTTCTTCTCTGGTTGCCGTGGCTAGGACTTCCAAAACTATGTTGAATAATAGTGGTGAGAGCGGACATCCTTGTCACGTTTCTCATCTTAGAGGAAAGGCTTGCGGTTTTTCACCATTGAGAATGATGTTTGCTGTGGGTTTGTCATATATGGCCTTTATTATGTTAAGGTAGCTTCTGTCTATGCCCACTTTCTGGAGAGTTTTTATCATAAATGGGTGTTGAATTTTTTCAAAAGCTTTTTCTGCATCTATTGAGATGATCATGTGGTTTTTATTCTTCAATTTGTTAATATGGTGTATCACATTGATTGAATTACATGTACTGAAGAATCCTTGCATCCCTGGGATAAATCCCACTTGATCATAGTGTGTGATCCTTTAAATGTGTTGTTGGATTCTGTTTGCTAGTATTTTGTTGAGGATTTTTGCATCTATATGCATCAATGATATTGGTCTGTAATTTTCTTTTTTTGTGGTATCTTTGTCTGGTTTTGGTATCAGGGTGATGGTGGCCTCATAGAATGAGTTTGGGAGTGTTCCTTCCTCCACAATTTGTTGGAAGAGCTTGAGAAGGATGGGTGTTAGCTCTTCTCTAAATGTTTGACAGAATTCGCCTGTGAAGCCATCTGGTCCTGGACTCTTGTTTGTTGGAAGATTTTTCATCACAGTTTGAATTTCATTACTTGTGATTGTTCTGTTCATATTTTCTATTTCTTCCTGGTTCAGTCTTGGAAGGTTATACCTTTCTAAGAATTTGTCCATTTCTTCCAGGTTGTCCCTTTTATTGGCATAGAGTTGCTTGTAGTAGTCTATTAAGGTGCTTTGTATTTCTGTGGTGTCTGTTGTAGCTTCCTCTTTTTCATTTCTAATATTATTGATGTGAGTCCTCTCCCTCTTTTTCTTGATGAGTCTGGCTAATGGTTTATCAATTTTGTTTATCTTCTCAAAGAACCAGCTTTTAGTTTTATTGATCTTTGCTATTGTTTTCTTTGTTTCTATTTCATTTATTTCTGCTCTGATCTTTATGATTTCTTTCCTTCTGCTAACTTTGGGTTTTGTTTGTTCTTTCTCTAGTTCCTTTAGGTGTAACGTTAGATTGTTTATTTGAGATTTTTCTTGTTTCTTCAGGTAGGCTTGTATAGCTATAAACTTCCCTCTTAGACTGCTTTTGCTGCATCCCATAGGTTTTGGATCATCATGTTTTCATTGTCATTTGTCTCTAGGTATTTTTTTATTTTCTCTTTGATTTCTTTGGTGATCTCTTGGTTATTTAGTAACGTATTGTTTAGCCTCCATGTGTGTGTGTTTTTTACGTTTTTTCCCCTGTAATTGGTTTCTAATCTCATAGCGTTGTTGTCAGAAAAGATGCTTGATATGATTTCAGTTTTCTTAAATTTACTGAGGCTTGATTTGTGACCCAAGATGTGTTCTATCCTGGAGAATGTTCTGTGCGCACTTGAGAAGAAAGTGTAATCTGCTGTTTTTGGATGGAATGTCCTATAAATATCAATTAAATCTATCTGGTCTATTGTGTCATTTAAAGCTTCTGTTTCCTTATTTATTTTCATTTTGGATGATCTGTCCATTGGTGTAAGTGAGATGTTAAAGTTCCCCACAATTATTGTGTTACTTTCGATTTCCTCTTTTATAGCTGTTAGCAGTTGCCTTATGTATTGAGGTGCTCCTATGTTGAGTGCATATATATTTATAATTATTATATCTTCTTCTTGGATTGATCCCTTGATCATTATGTAGTGTCCTTCCTTGTCTCTTGTAACATTCTTTATTTTAAAGTCTATTTTATCTGATATGAGTATTGCTACTCCAGCTTTCTTTTGATTTCCATTTGCATGGAATATCTTTTTCCATCCCCTCACTTTCAGTCTGTATGTGTCCCTAGGTCTTATGTGGGTCTCTTGTAGACAGCACATAGATGGGTCTTGTGTTTCTATCCATTTAGCAAGCCTGTGTCTTTTGGTTGGAGCATTTAATCCATTCACGTTTAAGGTAATTATCGATATGTATGTTCCTATGACCATTTTCTTAATTGTTTTTGGTTTGCTTTTGTAGGTCATTTTGTTCTCTTGTGTTTCCTACTTAGAAGTTCCTTTAGCATTTGTTGTGGAGCTGGTTTGGTGGTGTTGAATTCTCTTAGCTTTTGCTTGTGTGTAAAGCTTTTGATTTCTCCATTGAATCTGAATGAGATCCTTGCAGGGCAGAGTAACTTGGTTGTAGGTTCTTCCCTTTCATCACTTAAAGTATATCATACCACTCCTTTCTGGCTTGTAGAGTTTCTGCTGAGAAATCAGCTGTTAACCCTATGGGAGTTCCCTTCTATGGTATTTGTCATTTTTCCCTTGCTGCTTTCAATAATTTTTCTTTGTCTTTAATTTTTGCCAGTTTGATTACTGTGTGTCTCAATGTGTTTCTCCTTGGGTTTATCCTGTATGGGACTCTCTGTGCTTCCTGGACTTGGGTGGCTATTTCCTTACCCATGTTAAGGAAGTTTTCGACTGTAATCTCTTCAAATATTTTCTCGGGTCCTTTCTCTCTCTCTTCTCCTTCTGGGACCCCTGTATTGCCAATGTTGTTGAGTTTAATGTTGTCTCAGAGGTCTCTTAGGCTGTCTTCATTTCTTTTCATTCTTTTTTCTTTATTCTGTGTCGCAGCAGTGAATTCCACCATTCTGTCTTCCAGGTCACTCATCTGTTCTTCTGCCTCAGTTATTCTGCTATTGATTCCTTGTAGTGTAGTTTTCATTTCAGTTATTGTATTGTTCGTCTCTGTTTGTTCTTTAATTCTTCTAGGTCTTTGTTAAACATTTCTTGCATCTTCTCGATCTTTGCCTCCATTCTTTTTCCGACGTCCTGGATCATCTTCACTATCATTATTCTGAATTCTTTTTCTGGAAGATTGCCCTATCTCCGCTTCATTTAGTTGTTTTTCTGGGATTTTATCTTGTTCCTTCATCTGGTACATAGCCCTGTGCCTTTTATCTTGTCTATCTTTCTGTGAATGTGGTTTTTGTTCCACAGGCTGCACAATTGTAGTTCTTTTTGCTTCTGCTCCATAGTTTCTTAATAGTCTAAAATTTTTCATTTTCTTTTCAGCCTTCTGCTCTTCTATCTCCATTCTAAAAAGGCACTTAAGAGAGAAAAATAACCTTGGAAAGGATTTTAAAGGGAAAGAGTATAAAAGCAGTAGACAAGATGTCTGAGAATTTTCTCATTTGTTTTTTAATGGGGCATGTGGATAATAGGTGTGTCTCTGAAGGAACTTCAGTTTTGTATAAATGAGTTATCCTATTTTCAGTCTGTTGGAGCTCTCTGGGCTCCCCAATCCGGGAAGTTACAGGCTTGAGGAGTTGGTTCTTTTGTTGATGATAGCATTCAATTTTAATTCTCAACACACCAGTTCTTTTCTTACAAAAAGCCTCACTGTAGAGTTGGTAGGATGAGTAATAGATGCTCTCTTGGGTCATATGGATAACACCAGAAAATGACAGTAGAAAGAAATAGAGAATACTTTTAAAAAACAAGGTACTTGGGGCTTCCCTGGTGGCACAGTGGTTGAGAGTCCACCTGCCGATGCAGGGGACACGGGTTCGTGCCCCGGTCCGGGAGGATCCCATGTGCCACAGAGTGGCTGGGCCCGTGAGCCATGGCTGCTGAGCCTGCGCGTCCGGACCCTGTGCTCCGCAAAGGGAGAGGCCACAACAGTGAGAGGCCCGCATGCCACAAAAAGAAAAAAAAACAAAAAAAACCCAAAAAACAAGGTACTTGGCTTGGAAGCAGTGCAGACCTCAGACAGAAACTACCTTGAAACTAAATTATTTAAATATAAAAGAATAAAAGGTTAAAATACTCTCAGTTAATCTGTATAGTATATTTTCATCTTTTTAATGGTCTATCAGTGTCATTCGTTGTGCTTATTTTTAGTTGGAAAAGGTGTTGGTAGCAGAATAGGAGTTTGCTGCGTGGTGTGCTAACACTGGCCTAGGGTATTTAATATGTACATGCATGTCATGTGTATGTCATGGTGGGGGTGGGGGTGATTGTCAGGAGCCTTCCAGAACAATTATCTTTCTTATGCTTTCCAGGTTTTCACCTGATGGAAGACTAATTGTATCATGTAGTGAGGATAAAACTATTAAAATCTGGGATACCGCAAATAAGCAATGTGTTAATAACTTCTCAGATTTTGTAGGGTAAGTCCATTCTCTTTTTGCATTTATATGGGTTAGTTTGATACGGAGACATTTAACTATTACAATTCAAATAAAGAAATGAGAGTAAAGAGAAATCAAACTATTAGACCATCTTATTCTTTCCTCCTAGGTTTGCAAATTTTGTGGATTTTAACCCTAATGGTACATGCATAGCTTCAGCAGGTTCTGATCATACCGTGAAAATCTGGGATATAAGAGTGAACAAGTTACTCCAGCATTATCAAGGTAACAATTTCCATAACAAAATTCAGTTGTAAAATGGGCTCCTCTAGGAAGTTCTTAACGCTGACAGACTATCCTTCTCAGTGTGGCTTAGCCCTCTTAATGAGAAAGATGGGCTGACTTTGAACTGACTAGAGAAGAGTTAGAGTAGAAGAGCTGGAGTAGAGGCCAGCGTACAGAAGGGGGTGGAGGGACCTTAAAAATGCTGCCAGGGCTGTAAAAAAAATAATAATAATAAAGAAGAAGAAAAAAGGTTACTGTAAGATTTTCAAACTTAATTATCTGCTTTGTATAAGACTCCAGGATACGGCTTCCCTGGTGGCGCAGTGGTTGAGAGTCCGCCTGCCGATGGAGTGGACACGGGTTCGTGCCCCGGTCCTGGAAGATCCCACGTACCGCGGAGCGGCTGGGCCCGTAAGCCATGGCCGCTGAGCCTGCGCGTCCGGAGCCTGTGCTCCATAACGGGAGAGGCCACAACAGTGAGAGGCCCGTGTACCGCAAAAAAAAAAAGAATCCAGGATAGAAATTGACTCAGAAGGAGATACCTGAGCACAGATAGGTGTTATAACTGGTAGAAAACAACATCCTACTGTGCCCATATATTGAAGTTAAAAGAGAAATGAATTGATTTCTTAGTGTATATTAGATTTATATTAAATCCACATTTCCCTTTCTTTTTTTTTTTTTTGGTTTTTGTTTGTTTGTTTTTTGCGGTACGTGGGCCTCACACTGTTGTGGCCTCTCCCGTTGCGGAGCACAGGCTCTGGACGCGCAGGCTCAGCAGCCGTGGCTCACGGGCCCAGCCGCTCTGCGGCATGTGGGATCTTCCCGGACTGGGGCATGAACCCGTGTCCCCTGCATTGGCAGGTGGACTCTCAACCACTGCACCACCAGGGAAGCCCCACATTTCCCTTTCTTAATAACTATAATGTAGCAGACACTGTGCTAAATCCTCACAACAGCCCTAAGAGGTATTACTGTTACCTCCACTTTAAAGATAAGGAAACTGAGGCTTAAAGGGGCTAAGTTACTTGCTAAAATATTGATAGAACTGATGTGGGACTTTCTGTTTATAAAGTACATTTTTATAAAATACAGTGATGAACAAACTTTTGATCGCTGTGTTATGCTGCCTCCTATTGGAAGGAGGTTGTCCAGAAATGAATTCTCAAGCTGGCAAGACTGCCCTTCTCCACATATATCTCCATACTCTTCACCCCTTGACCCAAGCAACTAACTGGTAATTAAATTTAGTTTAAGGCTAAGATGTATACCTTATGTGAGCTGGTGGTAATCAATGGTTGCTTATATTGGTAATATATCTGAAGATTTTATAGTTATGTGTTTATTAAGATCATTCTTCCATGACTTACTCTCATTTGTAAAGCTATTCTGTGTCATGAGCTATGTGGAATTTTGATTGCTGTGGAGACATTGCCCCGAATTGATTCTTTCAGCCTGGTATTGCTAATAGGGTAAAGGGGCATCTCTAGAATTAAGAATTATTCTCTGAACTTTTTGCTTTAATTTTCTACAAATCAGTTCACAGCGGTGGAGTTAATTGTGTGTCATTCCATCCTTCGGGTAACTATCTCATCACTGCTTCTTCAGATGGTATGCTTAAGATTCTGGACCTCTTAGAAGGAAGGCTTATATATACACTTCAAGGACATACGGTATGAACAGTAAGATTTTTACTTCTTAAATAATATATCTTTAAAAGTTTTGATCCATTTTATTATATGGCTTTATTATTTTTCCAAGTGTAGCACACATTGCTGCTACCACAATGTGTTTTGTTTTTTTTTTTTTGCTTCCAAGGCTATGTTTTTTATTTTAAGATAAATATTATTTTTTATCTTTAAATAAATATTATTTATTGTAATTCATGTCAAAATCAATGTGTATCTTTCAGTGGACATTAACTTAATCCTTTACTGCTATCTTCTTCAGTATGTAGTATAGGTTTGACTGGTTAAATGGTGATGGATACATGTTTTTCTTACTTCTGATCTTTCCCCTCATGTGGAGGCTGTCCCACTAGCTTTGACCCTCTTAGCCTCCACACCCCCTCACTCTATCCTTTCACTAATCTGATTGGCGAGTTTAGAAGGAGAAATTTGACAAGTCGAGCCCAATGCCTTCTACTCTTGGGAGCCTGTACCTGTCTGTATGGTTTTCCTCTGATATTTCTTGTGGGGAGGCCTGCCCTTGTCCAGCCTTGCCTGTGACTGGGTACTCAAATCTGACTCATTCTGGGATTCAGTTCTAGAAAGCCCAGTTGCCCACAGATAAAGCCACATTTTCTCTTTATAAGCCTTCATCAGTAAGAAAGATAATATTTCTTTTGTCTTATTTTTCAATTGTTTTAGGAAACCAGTGGGGAAGTGGGGTGCTATCTATTGAGCCTATTCAATCACACACACACACACAAACACACATATACACTAGTATATAATGTACTAAAGAAAAACTTTTTAAGTGTAGAAACTATCTTTCCTTTCTGGGTAAATATTCAAACTTCTCTAAATTTTTTAGAATGCATCCTCTTTTTTTTTTTTAATAAGATGTACTAGGTACTTCCTTTTAACCAAGTATAAGTTATTTATATCCAGAAATAGAATGGGTTTTGTGGTCTAAGGGAGAAGTTTTTTTTTCTGCCTTCATGTATCCTGCGGGACTTCCTGCTTGCTTTATCATTTGTTCTGCAGCTGTGTTAGAGTGAAGCAGAAATAGACACTAACCAGCTCAGATATATGTGTACCCATGGATTTAGGCTGGATGAACAACAAATAAAAGTGGCCAAAGATTAAAATATCCATGGAAGAAGGACAGAGTAATAGAAAAAAGATAAATAAAATAATTTAGGAGAAAAGCACTACACATGAATATGGAATATTTCACAGTCTGGAGGTGAAGGTGTTTATGAGGCTATAATAACCTGAGTCTGTGGGATGGTCTACTTGAAAAATATAAGATGTTTTTCCTTCAAGATTTTCTTGCATAGATTAAGGACATATTAAAAACAAACAGTATACGAATATTTTTGAAATGAGGAAGATTTACTCTTATCCTGACTGAAAATTGACCTAGAGGTCATGTTGTGACTGTGCCGGGTATAGTCTTGTTCAGCTCCACAACTATTGCTCCATTTCGTGTTCCTGTTACCTCTCACCTAGATAATTGCAGTAACTTCCTAACTGCCCTGCAACCATTTGTTCTGACTCCAACTCATCATTCTCACAATCGTGATATCAATTTTCATCAATCACAGCTCTTCTATCCATGTCCTGCTCTTAAAACTTGGAGTGGCTCAATATTGCCCACATGAAGGGAGAACTCAGTGAAGCCTGTTGTGGTCAGGAAATAAGCTTTGTTCATGCAGCCTCATTCCCATCACCTACAGAATTATCATTCAGTTTCTGCTAGTGATTTGTTGAATAAAGAATCCAAAGCCAGAAAATCTTAACAGAAATTCTTACTAACTTACCTATGCACAAGCTTTTCTTTAAAGGGGAGAAGAGTGTATTTTCTCATTTTTATTAGCATCTCTTTTTTCACTTAGTATCATTTATAGATGTTTTAATGTAATTGGGTTGATTCTTTGATTCTCTTTGCCTGCATAAGTTACTAACAGCTGGATATGTTCTCAAGACATTGCATAAATAGTCTGCACAAGTTAGGATGAAAAATTAATACTCACGGCCTTCTTGGCCATGAGAACACATTACCAAGTAAGTTTTTCTTTTATCTCCCTTTATTTCTTAGGGGCCTGTCTTCACTGTTACATTTTCAAAAGGTGGAGAGCTGTTTACATCAGGAGGTGCAGATGCACAGGTTTGTAAATCTCTCGGCTCCCTCTTTGATTTGGTTAGGGGCATGGAATCTGAGACCTCAGCTAAGATTTTTACAACCAGCTAGTTTGTATATGTTAAGATGATTATCAATGAGTTTATATTTAATTTAGTGCCAGGAAGTCTGCTATCTCATAGCTGAAATACTTACAGTTCTGATAGTTTTTGGAACTCAAATAGCAGTTATTTTCTTTTGCTCATCTTTACACTTAATTATAATACATAAAACTGACACTTACTGAATACCTAATATTGGTGTGGCCCTTTCACTTGAATTATTGCCTAATCTATTGTCTGTATGCCTTGTTTTTCAAATGTTGATTAAGCTCCTTGAGGATGGTAAAATTAAATTGTTTGTATAGCAAATCTGCATTTATTTGAAATGACCAAAAGTCATTCAGAGCCAGATTTATTGAATAAGGTGGACAGTAAAGCCAAAAACATGATTTTGGGCTTTGGGAAAAATAAAAGAGGATTTTAAGATAATAAGTTATTTTCTTAATATGAATTTTAAACTGGACATAAAGGCAATTTGAAATGCTAAATCTCTCCCTATCACCCTTTAAAAAAAAAAAGTGTTGAGATGTAATGTTGTCAGAATATATATCTAGCCTTTCTGACTATTTTGAGAGACAATTCTATATATTCATTTTTTTAAAAATTTACTTCTACTGCTTGTACATGCAAGTCAATAACTACCAACCTGATTAATTTGTATAGGTCTTATTGTGGAAGACTAACTTTGATGAACTGAATTGTAAAGACGTTATTAAAAGAAACCTCAAAAGATTACACTTTGATTCACCACCACATCTTCTCGATATCTACCCAAGGACACCACATCCCCGGGAGGGAAAAATTGAAACTGTTGAAGTGAGTACTTTGTGCATATTTGCCCTACCATTTGTTAAGTGTACACTTTGGGGCTGTTGGTCAACTAGATGCTTGAAATTATACTTAATTAGATGAAACCTAGTCCTGCTTTAAAACAGCAGCACTTCAAGAAACAATTATTTTCACTAATAAAATAAAACTGTAAATAAGGTAGTGTGTAATAGTACTAAAGCCTCTCATATTTGCTTCTTGAAGATTTAGAAATAAAACTTAAAAATTGTGTTAATAATAATGGAAATGAGGAATCAAATCTAAGACCTCTGATGACTGTAAAGTCTGAGCTGGCTTCATATTCTAGGCACGTTTAGGGAGCTCATGTGATGGCTGTCAAGAGAACAGGGCTGAAGGGCAAGAATTTTTAGAGCAGTTATTGAAATAGGTATCTTGAAGCCCTTTTACAATAAAAAATAAAATAAAAGGTCTTATGAACAGTAAAAAGAAGAGACTTAAGCATTAAACCTAATAGTTGAGACCATTTTACTGTGTGCCAACATATATTTTCAAGTATATAATTATCTGTTTAGCTGTAAATTTTTGTTGGCAAGTTCCCTTAGGTCCTATAGATTTAAATGTTCTACTCTCTTCAAAGAAAAAAGTTCCGTCTTTGCTGGGTACTTTGCTGGTATTAGTCTATTTCTTTCCATTTTGCATGATTCTTTTTTTTTTTTTTTTTTTTTTGCTGGCTTGTGGGATCTTCGTTCCCCAACCAGGGATTGAACCCGGGTCCACAGCAGTGAAAGCGCCAAATCCTAACCACTGGACTGCCAGGGAATTCCCATTGCATGATTCTTCTTAAGTTGTTTTTTCTCTCAGAAAGAGCAGATATCAGGAATTACTATTATCTGTTCATCTGAATTTTTTTCCCAATCACTGGCAGAGTCTTTCTTTGCTTTTCAAGTAGATGCTTAAAAATTCTTAAGATATTATTCCTGAGTGGCAGTTTACAGCCACCTCCTGCTTGTTATTCATGCTGTAGTTCCAGACCCCCTTCTGTGGTCTCTGGCTTCCTTACCCCGTGTCAGTTCTTTAATTTTGGTTTCCTTGGTCTTAGCCTTTTCTCTTACCTCAGGTATTTCTTTTAGTCTCAGGTTTTGTGTATGGGTGTGTGCATGTGCACGCATGCATAAATTTAAGTTTTTAAAACTTCTAATTCTTTTAGACTGTTTTTAAGATTTTGTTTAATCTAGCCACATTTTGGGGATTTCTTTCCTTGTTTTTCAATGGTAGTGTTTATTTTCAGTTCTTTGCTATAATTTTTGTCCTCTCCAACTTCCGACCATCTTTCCAGACCTCCTAACTAAAGTGTTTACCATTGTGCTTTACTACATCTTCATGCCGCTTATTGTATTATCATTTTCCCCTCTTTCATTTCTTTGAAAGAAAGAATGTAATGTAATTTGTGGTTCACCACATTTTTGTTTCAGTTTCTGCAATTATGGATGCATTTGTTGATCCCCTGTTATCCCATGCATTCACATCAAATATATGTGAAATATATTTTAACTTGAGTTTTCTTTTCTTGTTTTACCTAAGCTGGTTTTATTGACTCTTGGTGTTTTTTATTCTAGTATTTCTGTAGCTTAGCTGGGCCTGATCAGCAACATTGCTGCTGCCCTCTCATACGCTTAGCCACCTACCTTTCCAGTGTGGTAGGTGACAGAGCTGCAGGCTGAGCCCAGGTCTCTTTACTCCTAATTCATTTATACTTCCATGACATCACACTGCCTCAGCACTGAGGATTCAAGCCATTTTCTCTGTGATTTACTCTGAGCCCCAGCTCACTTAAGAGTGCTAGACTTACTTTTTTTTTTTTTTTTTTTATTGCGGTACGTGGGTCTCACCGCTGTGGCCTCTCCCGTTGCAGAGCACAGGCTCCGGACGCGCAGGCCCAGCGGCCACGGCTCACGGGCCCAGCCGCTCCGCAGCATGTGGGATCCTCCCGGACTGGGGCACGAACCCGTGTCCCCTGCATCGGCAGGCGGACTCTCAACCACTGCGCCACCAGGGAAGCCCTAGACTTCCTTTAAAGTGTCAACAAGTTCTCTAAGTAGCTCTTCTCTGACAGTGGAGCCAGAAAGCAGTAAAACCAGCTGGGTTGCTTTCTATGGCTAGGTCAAGATGACCCAGGGCATGCAGAGCCACTCTCACCCATATTTTTCACATATACCCTTAAAAAATCTATTAAAAACTGGCTTTTCATCTTGGAGTTACACCTCAGTTACAGTATACAGAATCTTGAACACTGTGACTGAATTACGTTTGTTGCCTTAAGAAAGTCAGCCTCTGTGTACAGTTTAAATTATCTGTACACACTCAAATAAAGTGTGTGGGACTGAAATAAACTTATAGTAGCAACTGTAGTATCTATCATTTATCTACCACAAAAATTTTAGAAAATGGCACTTCTGAGAATGTGAATGTCAGTTTCTAATCCTAGGGGATCAGAGACCAATTCATAAAGAGTCATTATCCATTTCTTTCCCTTATCTTAGTACAGAAGATGATTGGGGGAACCAATGCTCTGTCTCCCTAAGCGTAAACAAGTAATTATGATTTACCACTCTAAATATGGTTTGTATACAGGACAGTGATGAGAGAAATGTCCCGGGAGAGTATACAGATTGTGCACATAGATATTCTCTACAACTCTACTTACTATTTTTATTTTTCATATTTACCAAAAGGCTTGGTTCTTACTAGATGCCAGTACGTAATAGAGAGTATTGAACATTTATTAAATATCAGTTACTACCTGGGCACTTTACATTTATTATCTGCTTAAATTAAGTATACAGTATGACTTAATATTTGTCAAAATTCAGATTTTGTGATATGAAATGCCAGAGATTTTATGATATACGATTCTGCATATGAACAACCAACTGTTCATTTTTTTTCCCTTAAAATCTCTTATAATAAAGCAAGGGTATAAAGTTTTCTGGACAGAGAACATCTTTAATATTATGAATAAATAATTATTAAATATCAAATTATTTTTTAAAGTAATGTCTGTGAATCCCTCATAGAGCCAAAAGACTATAAATTTTTAAATATCATTTAGAATAGTATGAATCAGAAGTTGTACTGTGCTCATTTAAGATTAGCAAATTTTACTTCGAAATACTAAATTTGATGGATTAGATTTTTTTTTTTTTCAAAGCTTTACGCAAGGTCAGCTTACATATGTTACTTTGGAAATATTTGGAAACTAGTAAACCTTTTTTTTTCTTTTCGATACGCCAGCCTCTCACTGTTATGGCCTCTCCTGTTGCGGAGCACAGGCTCCGGACGCGCAGGCTCAGCGGCCACGGCTCACAGGCCCAGCCGCTCCGCGGCACGTGGGATCTTCCCAGACCGGGGCACGAACCTGTGTCCCCTGCGTCGGCAGGCGGACTCCCAACCACTGCGCCACCAGGGAAGCGCTAAACTTTTTTTTTTTTTTTTGAGGTCAGAATTCCTGACTAAAGGAATAAAAATGTATTATTAGAAGATGTGAAATAAATGGCATCTAAATAATCTAATTTCCCCAGCTTTCTCTTTTTACAGTAACCACGAATGCTTCATTTCTGAGTTTGAAGTAACATAGCTGTCCTATGATTTGTATTTTATTGTGTTTTCTGTGAGGCTCATTTGAATCGCATATAATCTCGGTCTTCTGGGTGAAATTATTTGGCCTTTTGCAAAAGCCATCCATTTGTCAGCCTTAAAGTCATCACTTGTTTGAAGGTGGGGAATCCTGTGGAGTCTTAGACCTTGGGTACCAGCTGACTACAGATATAAATTACTAATTCCTACACAGATAGAGAGGGTGATAGCCAGATTGCTTTTAGAATAAATGAGAGAAGAAGGCCACATGAAAGAAGGCAGGAAGCATGAAATCCTTTCCCTTGCTGTGTCAGACCCCTCCTCTGTCCTTTCTGCTTATCTAACTGTGGAGCCTTTGTAACGCTCCTGGCCTGGGCACTCTGTCTTAATTAAAACATAAGAACAACTTCTTGCTTTTTTTGGTGGGAAAGAAGCCCACTTTTAAAACAAGGTATCTTAACCCTGCCTGCATTGCTCAATGGCACATCACGAATTTGTGCTGACTTTGTCTTCTTCAGACTGTCACGAGCTGGACTGCCTAGTCCAGCCGCCCAGACAAAACCAAACTTTCCTTCTTGAAGGAGGAACTAACTTAATGTGTGTGCCTGACACTTTTCTCCCAAGCAGTTCCCTACCCTTTTGCATATTTTGATGGGAAGACGTAGAGCCGTTCTAAGGGATGGTGGTAGATCTTGGTGACAGAAAGGCATCAAAATAGCTATGCTAGGAGAGTTGCCGAATATTGTAGGAAGGGGTAATGGTTAGTTTGTTAAAAAGAATTTGTTAATAAAATAATTGTTTTGATGGCTTCTAATTTTGTAATGGCCACTTGAGATTACCTTAATCTACACATTGCATAGGAAATTCTGTACGACATTGATCAGGAAGGAAAACTTCCTTTAACTTAACCAAATATTTGTATAATGATATTTTATGGTAGTCTGGCCACGATTCATAGTTCAAAACTACAAGTGATCAATTTTAAGTCTTGGAGTCTGAGATTGGGTTTTATCTCAACCTTCTATTAAGGTTGAAACATTATGATTTATGATTAAAAAAAAGACCACTCCTCTATCAGTTTTGTAATTTAGTTCTAGCTGTGCTATATGTCTACACTGTTTTGGACCTCAAAAACTGTTCTTCAGAGATTACATAATAATAATAGCAGTAATAATACTAATATCTAACACATGCAACATTTTTCTAATAGCCTTACACAAATTGTCATTAAATCTTCCTTAAAACTCTATAAAGCAAGCACCATTTTTATCCCATGAGAAATTGAGGCACATGTGAATTAAATCTTTTTTTAATTTTTAAATTTTATTTAATTAATTATTTTTTTAATACAGCAGGTTCTTTTTCTTTTTTTTCTTCTTTTTTTTTTTGTGGTACACGGGCCTCTCACTGTTGCGGCCTCTCCCGTTGTGGAGCACAGGCTCCAGACGCGCAGGCTCAGCGGCCATGGCTCACGGGCCCAGCCGCTCCGCGGCATGTGGAATCTTCCCGGACCAGGGCACGAACCCGTGTACCCTGCATCGGCAGGCGGACTCTCAACCACTGCGCCACCAGTGAAGCCCAGCAGGTTCTTATTAGTCATCAGTTTTATACACATCAGTGTATACATGTCAATCCCAATCTCCCAATTCATCACACCACCACCACCACCTGCATTTTGCTCCTTGGTTTCCATGTTTGTTCTCTACATCTGTGTCTCAACTTCTGCCCTGCAAACCAGTTCATCTGTACCATTTTTCTAGGTTCCACATTACATGCGTTAATATACGATATTTGTTTTTCTCTTTCTGACTTACTTCACTCTGTATGACAGTCTCTAGATACATCTATGTCTCAACAAATGACCCAATTTCATTCCTTTTTATGGCTGAGTAATATTCCATTGTATATATGTGCCACATCTTCTTTATCCATTCGTCTGTCGATGGGCATTTAGGTTGCTTCCATGACCTGGCTACTGTAAATAGTGCTGCAATGAACATTGGGGTGCATATGTCTTTTTGAATGATGGTTTTCTCTGGGTATATGCCCAGTAGTGGGATTGCTGGATCATATGGTAATTCTATTTTTAGTTTTTTAAGGAACCTCCATACTGTTCTCCATAGTGGCTGTATCAATTTACATTGCCACCAACAGTGCAAGAGGGTTCCATTTTCTCCACACCCTCTCCAGCATTTGTTGTTTGTAGATTTTCTGATGATGCCCATTCTAACTGGTATGAGGTGATAGATACCTCATTGTAGTCTTGATTTGTGTTTCTCTAATAAGTAGTGATGTTGAGCAGCTTTTCATGTGTTTCTTGGCCATCTGTATGTCTTTGGAGAAATGACTACTTAGGTCTTCTGCCCATTTTTGGATTGGGTTGTTTGTTGTTTTAATATTGAGCTGCATGAGCTGTTTGTATATTTTGGAGATTAATCCTTTGTTGCTTCGTTTGCAAATATTTTCTCCCATTCTGAGGGTTGTCTTTTCGTCTTGTTTGTGGTTTCCTTTGCTGTGCAAAAACTTTGAAGTTTCATTGGGTCCCATTTGTTTATTTTTGTTTTTATTTCATTACTCTAGGAGGTGGATCACAAAAGATCTTGCTGTGATTTATGTTAAAGAGTGTTCTTCCTATATTTTCCTCTAAGAGTTTTATAGTGTCCGGTCTTACATTTAGGTCTCTAATCCATTTTGAGTTTATTTTTGTGTATGGTGTTAGGGAGTGTTCCAATTTCATTCTTTTACATGTAGCTGTCCAGTTTTCCCAGCACCATTTATTGAAGAGACTGTCTTTTCTCCATTGTATATCCTTGCCTCCTTTGTCGTAGATTCATTGACCATAGGTACGTGGGTTTATCTCTGAGCTTTCTATCTTGTTCCATTGATCTATGTTTCTGTTTTTGTGCCAGTACCATATTGTCTTGATTACTGTAGCTTTGTAGCATAGTCTGAAGTCAGGGAGTCTGATTCCTGCAGCTCCTTTTTTTTTCCCTCAAGACTGCTTTCGCTTTTCAGGGTCTTTTGTGTCTCCATACAAATTTTAAGATTTTTTGTTCTAGTTCCCTAAAACATGCCATTGGTAATTTGATAGGGATTGCATTGAATCTGTAGATTGCTTTGGGTAGTAGAATCATTTTCACAATATTGATCCTTTCAATCCAAGAACATGGTATATCTCTCCATCTGTTGGTATCATCTTTAATTTCTTTCATCAGTGTCTTATAGTTTTCTGCATACAGGTCTTTTGTCTCCCTAGGTAGGTTTATTCCTAGGTATTTTATTCTTTTTGTTGCAGTGGTAAATGGGAGTGTTTCCTTAATTTCTCTTTCAGATTTTTCATCATTAGTGTATAGGAATGCAAGAGATTTCTGTGCATTAATTTTGTATCCTGCAACTTTACCAAAGCCATTGATTAGCTCTAGTAGTTTTCTGGTGGGATCTTTAGGATTCTCTATGTATAGTATCATGTCATCTGCAAACAGTGACAGTTTGACTTCTTCTTTTCCAATTTGTATTCCTTTTATTTCTTTTTCTCCTCTGATTGCCATGTCTAGAACTTCCAAAACTATGTTGAATAATAGTGGTGAGAGTGGACATCCTTGTCATGTTCCTGATCTTAGAGGAAATGCTTTCAGTTTTTCACCATTGAGAATGATGTTTGCTGTGGGTTTGTCGTACATGGCCTTTACTGTGTTGAGGTAGGTTCCCTCTATGCCCACTTTTTGAGGACTTTTTATCATAAATGGATGTTGAATTTTGTCAAAAGCTTTTTCTGCATCTATTGAGATGATCATATGCTTTTTATTCTTCAATTTGTTAATATGGTGTATCACGTTGATTGATTTGCATATATTGAAGAATCCTTGCATCCCTGGGATAAATCCCACTTGATCATGGTGTATGATCCTTTTAATGTGTTGTTGGATTCTGTTTGCTAGTATTTTGTTGAGGATTTTTGCATCTATATTCATCAGTGATATTGGTCTATAATTTTCTTTTTTTGTAGTATCTTTGTCTGGTTTTGGTATCAGGGTGATGGTGGCCTCATAGAATGAATTAGGGAATGCTCCTTCCTCTGCAATTTGTTGGAAGAGTTTGAGAAGGATAGGTGCTAGCTCTTCTCTAAATGTTTGATAGAATTCACCTGTGAAGCCATCTGGTCCTGGACTTTTGTTTCTTTGAAGATTTTTCATCACAGTTTGAATTTCATTACTTGTGATTGGTCTGTTCATATTTTCTATTTCTTCCTGGTTCAGTCTTGGAAAGTTATACCTTTCTAGGAATTTGTCCATTTCTTCCAGGTTGTCCCTTTTATTGGCATAGAGTTGCTTGTAGTAGTCTCTTAGTCTCTTAGGATGCTTTGTATTTCTGTGGTGTCTGTTGTAACTTCTTCTTTTTCATTTCTAATTTTATTGATGTGAGTCCTCTCCCTCTTTTTCTTGATGAGTCTGGCTAATGGTTTATCAATTTTGTTTATCTTCTCAAAGAACCAGCTTTTAGTTTTATTGATCTTTGCTATTGTTTTCTTTGTTTCTATTTCATTTATTTCTGCTCTGATCTTTATGATTTCTTTCCTTCTGCTAACTTTGGGTTTTGTTTGTTCTTTCTCTAGTTCCTTTAGGTGTAACGTTAGATTGTTTATTTGAGATTTTTCTTGTTTCTTCAGGTAGGCTTGTATAGCTATAAAGCTACTTCCCTCTTAGAACTGCTTTGCTGCATCCCATAGGTTTTGGATCATCGTGTTTTCATTGTCATTTGTCTCTAGGTATTTTTTGATTTTCTCTTTGATTTCTTTGGTGATCTCTTGGTTATTTAGTAATGTATTGTTTAGCCTCCGTGTGTGTGTGTTTTACGTTTTTTTCCCTATAATTGATTTCTAATCTCATAGCGTTGTGGTCAGAAGAGATGCTTGATATGATTTCAGTTTTCTTAAATCTACTGAGGCTTGATTTGTGACCCAAGATGTGATCTATCCTGGCGAATGTTCTGTGCGCACTTGAGAAGAAAGTGTAATCTGCTGTTTTTGGATGGAATGTCCTATAAATATCAATTAAATCTATCTGGTCTATTGTGTCATTTAAAGCTTCTGTTTCCTTATTTATTTTCATTTTGGATGATCTGTCCATTGGTGTAAGTGAGGTGTTAAAGTCCCCCACAATTATTGTGTTACTGTTGATTTCCTCTTTTATAGCTGTTAGCAGTTGCCTTATGTATTGAGGTGCTCCTATGTTGAGTGCATATATATTTATAATTGTTATATCTTCTTCTTGGATTGATCCCTTGATCATTATGTAGTGTCCTTCCTTGTCTCTTATAACATTCTTTATTTTAAAGTCTATTTTATCTGATATGAGTATTGCTACTCCAGCTTTCTTTTGACTTCCATTTGCATGGAATATCTTTTTCCATCCCCTCACTTTCAGTCTGTATATGTCCCTAGGTCTTATGTGGGTCTCTTGTAGACAGCGCATAGATGGGTCTTGTTTTTCTATCCATTCGGCAAGCCTGTGTCTTTTGGTTGGGGTATTTAATCCATTCACGTTTAAGGTAATTATCGATATGTATGTTCCTATGACCATTTTCTTAATTGTTTTTGGTTTGCTTTTGTAGGTCCTTTTGTTCTCTTGTGTTTCCCAGTTAGAGAAGTTCCTTTAGCATTTGTTGTGGAGCTGGTTTGGTGGTGTTGAATTCTCTTAGCTTTTGCTTCTCTGTATAGCTTTTGATTTCTGCATCTAATATGAATGAGGTCCTTGTTGGGTAGAGTAACCTTGGTTGTAGGTTCTTCCCTTTCATCACTTTAAGTATATCATGGCACTCCCCTGTGGCTTGTAGTTTCTGTTGAGAAATCAGCTGTTAACCTTATGGAAGTTCCCTTCTATGGTATTTGTCATTTTTCCCTTACTGCTTTCAATAATTTTTCTTTGTCTTTAATTTTTGCCAGTTTGATTACTGTGTGTCTCGGAGTGTTTCTCCTGTATGGGACTCTCTGCGCTTCCTGGACTTGGGTGGCTATTTCCTTTCCCATGTTAAGGAAGTTTTCAATTATAATCTCTTCAAATATTTTCTCAGGTCCTTTCTCTCTCTCTTCTCCTTCTGTGACCCCTATAATGCGATGTTGTTGCGTTTAATGTTGTCCCAGAGGTCTCTTAGGCTGTCTTCATTTCTTTTCATTCTTTTTTCTTTATTCTGTTCCACATCAGTGAATTCCACCATTCTGTCTTCCAGGTCACTCATCTGTTCTTCTGCCTCAGTTATTCTGCTATTGATTCATTGTAGTGTAATTTTCATTTCAGTTATTGTATTGTTCATCTCTTTTTGTTTGTTCTTTAATTCTTCTAGGTCTTTGTTAAACATTTCTTGCATCTTCTCGATCTTTGCCTCCATTCTTTTCCTGAGGTCCTGGATCATCTTCACTATCATTATTCTGAATTCTTTTTCTGGAAGGTTGCCTATCTCCACTTCATTTAGTTGTTTTTCTGGGGTTTTATCTTGTTCCTTCATCTGGTACATAGCCCTCTGCCTTTTCACCTTGTCTTTCTGTGTATGTGGTTTTTTTTCCCCAGGCTGCAGGATTGTAGTTCTTCTTGCTTCTGCTGTCTGCCCTCTGGTGGATGAGGCTATCTAAGAAGCTTGTGTAAGTTTCCTGATGGGAGGGAGTGGTGGTGGGTAGAGCTGGCTGTTGCTATGGTGGGCAGAGCTCAGTAAAACTTTAATATGCTTGACTGCTGATGGGTGGGGCTGGGTTCCCTCCCAGTTGGTTGTTTGGCCTGAGGCAACACAACACTGGAGCCTACCTGGGCTCTCTGGTGGTGCTAATGACAGATTCTGGGAGGGCTCACCCTAAGCAGTACTTCCCAGAACTTCTGTTGCCAGTGTCCTTGTCCCCATGGTGAGCCACAGCCACCCCCCATCTCTTCAGGAGACCCTCCAACACTAGCAGGTAGGTCTGGTTCAGTCTCCCCTGGGGTCACTGCTCCTTCCCCTGGGTCCTGATGTGCACACTACTTTGTGTGTGTCCCCCAAGAGTGGAGTCTGTTTCCCGCAGTCCTGTTGAAGTCTTGCAGTCAAATCCCACTAGCCTTCAAAGTCTGATTCTCTAGGAATTCCTCCTCCCGTTGCCGGACCCCCAGGTTGGGAAGCCTGACATGGGGCCCAGAACCTTCACTCCAGCAGGTGGACTTCTGTGGTATAAGTGTTCGCCAATCTGTGAGTCACCCACCCAGCAGTTATGGGATTTGATGTTACTGTGATTGCACCCCTCCTACCGTCTCATTGTGGCTTCTCCTTTGTCTTTGGATATGGGGTATCTTTTTTGGTGAGTTCCAGTATCTTTCTGTTGATGATTGTCCAGCAGCTAGTTGTGATTCTGGTGTTCTCACAAGAGGGAGTGAGAGCACGTCCTTCTACTCTGCCATCTTGGTTCCTAGTCTGTGAATTAAATCTTAAAGCTAGTAAGTAACAACATGAGAATTCCAACCCAGTCACTCTGGTTCCATTCTGTACCTTTAACTATTTTGATGCAGTGCTTCAGTAGAATAAAAAGTTAATCTCATCCTGTTAACAGATATTGGACATCGTACTAGCTTTAGAGTGTGCAACAGTGAACAAGATGGGCATATTTCTTGCCCTTCAGAATTTGTCAGAGCAGGGTTTGTGCTCATGGACTCCTCAGTGTGATGGATACACCAGAACCTCAGAGTGGGATGGTATTGGTGAGGTCGTGTATACTAACCCTCCCTCATGCATGAATCCCTTGTTTGGTGATGGAGAAATCAGCCTTTCATAAGGCAGCCAACCCCATTTCAAGGCAACTGTAGTTATTGAAGCGTTCTTTCCTTTAATAAAAATGGAGAGATAGTACTGTTAATATTCATGGAGGTTAGCTTGCAAAGAACTCAACTGTAAGTGTCACTGCCTCAGCATATTTTCTTTTCAGAGAAGACTGTAAACTTTTACTTAGTAAGAATTTCCTGCTCCATTTAATGTATATGGCAGCAACTGTGGTACATACGGTGAACTATTGTTACATCAAAAGTTTCCCAGCTCATAGAAGCTCAAGGATTTCTCTATGAGAAATGCTAACCATTTCCATGTGATTTAGTGGTTTTTTGAGCAATTCCAGTTTCAGATGGCAAAACCAGATTGTATTTTTCATTGGTAAACAATTTCATATCTACACTAGGTGGCAGTAGATAAATGAGAATAATGTGTCTGCAAGCACTCTTTCTGGACAGCTCACCCAAGATTAAAAGGAAAGCGAGTCAGCCTCAAGTTTCTTATCTTTGCCTCAACTCTGGACTCTGGAGCTGATAGGAAGAAGGTTGTGCGTTCTGTTCTGTGGAATGGCCAGAAAGAAACATAGGTGTTGGTGGGCCAAGCAGATAGACCTACATGGTTCTAATTCCTTCTTTACTGCAGTGTGGGGATTATTGGGAGTATACACCTCTACTTCTGACACAAGTGGCTGGATAGATGTAAATGCTTATTAATATTTCCAAAACTACAGCTGTACCCATCAAACTTGATAAGTGCTGTTACAATAATTCCACTCCTCTTACCACAGTCCCTGACTGTTGCAGTGTTGTCCTCACTGTTAACCCCTACTTTATTCTTGATACTCTACATGTTCCTGTCAGATTGATCTTTCTAAAGCACATTTTAGCCTCCAGTTTTTCTGTGCCTTCCCAAATTCCTTCACCCCTCACAATTTGACCCTTGCCACCCTCTCTTGTCGCTGCCCTGTGCAGCAGTATCGTGTCAGCATTCTGCCTCTATGCTCAGGGAGGCTTGTAACCTCATCTCTGTCTCTCTCTTTTTGCTTTTGTTTTATAAACCTTTTCTAAAGGAGCCATCACAAGCTCTGTTTCCTCCACGGGAAGCCTTTCTCACTAAGTGCTCAGTCAAGTTTCTCCTTTGAGGTTCATCAGTATGCTTTTTGCTGGTAGCATTTATTTGATACCAAGTTCTGCTATCTCTCTTGCCCTTAGTTTACTTCTTTGTATTCATAATGTTTAGTAAATAAATGGTGATCATGTGGTTTCTTTCCCTTTTTGTTTTTCTGAATTCTAAAATAATCTCCCTCAGAAGTAGTCACCACTCTAATTATTCCCTTGCTTTTCTTTCAAATTTTACTATTTATGATTGAATCAGTAATGAGATATTTTTTCATTTTGGATAGTTTTAAACTTTATATAAATGGAATCATACTGCATATATTTTACTATAGCCTCCTTCTTTATTTAGCATTAAAATCCTGAGATTCATGTGCATGGATTCTGAATTCATACATTCATATGTTGTTGCACATAGTTGTATTTCATTCATTTTCACAGCTGTATAGGATTTCAGTGAATTTACTACAGTAGTAATTCCCATGATTATACATTTATTCTACTGTTGATAAACAGGTGGGGATTTCTGATTGTGGTTTGTTTTTCTAATTAATTTACTGTTTATTGACATATAGTTGATTTACAATGTTGTGTTAGTTTCTGCAAGACTGTGGTTTGTTTCTGTTTTTGCCATTACAGTGTTGCTCTAAACAATGTCAGCATCATTGAGCTTTCTAGCTTTTGCAGTCTTGTAGGTGTTAAGCAGTATTTTGCTTTAATCGTCCCTTTTCTAATTACTACTAATGTTTCTGAAAATCTCTTCATATTCTAGATAACTGTTAGGTTTTCTATAATTTTTTCCTTAGGATTGCTCTTCTTTTCACATTGATTTGTAGGTTTTTCTTATATATTTTAGGTATTTGTCCTTTTTCAGTTTCAGATATAATATCTCCTCCTATTCCATTATCTGATTGTTAACTTTGTGGTAACCATTGTTAAACAGAAATCCTTAATTTTGGGGCAAACAGATGGATCAATTTTTTTTTAATTTATTTAGTTTTTGCCTTATGGTTTTACTTTTGCAGCTTTTAAGATATTCTTCTCTACCCTGGGTCAGAAAGATATTCTTTCACATTTACTTCTACTAACTTTGTAGTTTTAACATACCATTTCGGTTTATAATTTATCTGCTGTCCATCTTTGTATGTAGTATTAGGCAGGGATCTATTTAGTGAGCCCGTTTTCTTAGGTACAAGTCATCCTTCCTCTACTGATTTGTGGCACCATTTTTCCTTTGTATTTGTTTTCCATATATACAGGGCTTTGCTTCTGAACTCTTTATCGGATTGCTTCCTGTTTTTTAAAGACTTCTTTAATGTCTTTATATGAGTTTTTTTTCTTTAAAGGTCATATGCATTTTTGAGGTTTTTTCCTGATGTATTTAAAAATTTCTATGGCATTATAAATTATGATTTTCAAAAAATTACATTTTCTGTGTGCTGAAGTACAGACAGGTAATTGACTTTGTATATCAATTTTGGATCTAGTAAACTCTCAGTTTTAATGATTCAGCAGTAGATTCTTTTGGGATTTCTTTATAGATAATTATATATGAATGACAATTTTTATTTCTTCTCTTCTAATTCTTACATCATAATGCTTTTATTTCCTTTTCTTGTCTTACTGAACTGGCTAGGATTTTTTTCTGCATCTTTTGAGGTGGGTCATTTCATTTTATTTTTAAAATCCCTTAATAGGTGAATCCCATTGATTTTCTAATGTAAAAGCAACTTTTTATTCCAGGGATAAATTCAACTTGCTCACAATGATCTTTTCTTATATATTGTTAGATTTGATAGGCTAATATTTTATTTAAAATTTTTGTATCCATGCTAATATATGGATATTTTCATTTTAGAATATATTAGGAAATACCCTCTAGATTATTAGAAATGACATCCACTTTCCTATGGTATAAAAATCTAATATTAGCTTTTTTTAATGTATATATACAGATTAATCCAAAGCTTGATGTAGTCGATTTGCAGACCTCTACTCCCCCTGTTGTGGACGTCCTTTCTTTTGATTCTACCACAGTAAGTTTTCTTTGGCATTTAAATGGTATTTAATTGTTTGGCACAATCCATTTTCCTTAAAAAGTGTGTGGGAGGGCTTCCCTGGTGGCACAGTGGTTGAGAGTCTGCCTGCCGATGCAGGGGATACGGGTTCGTGCCCCAGTCCGGGAAGATCCCACATGCCACGGAGCGGCTGGGCCTGTGAGCCATGGCCGCTGAGCCTGTGCGTCCAGAGCCTGTTGCTCCGCAACGGGAGAGGCCACAACAGTGAGACGCCCGTGTACCACAAAAAAAAAAAAAAAAAAGTGTGTGGGAGAGAACATAAAAAATGGGCTAAATAGCCTAACACCTTAGCATAGAAAAAACCTTGTACAAAAGTCATATTTACAATGTGTCTAAATAACCACAAGGGGGAGCAGTACCAATTTCTAGAAAAGCTTCAATTTGAGGACCTTGAGCTCAGTAGAAGCCATACCGTCTCATCTCCCGTTAAGGTGCCACCCATGTGACATTTCACTTGCTGTCACAGAACAGATTTCCTTCTTTGGTAATTGCCTTTCAGAGGTGCTAAACTTACGTCTAGTCTCCTTAGAAGGTGTAAGAAAAGCAATCATTTCCCTTTGTTCGTCTCTCTTGAAGGATAATCCAGAAATTAAGAAGTATTTCTAACACTTGCAATTTTGTTTTTAAAAATTTCATACATATAATTTATTTACTAAGTGTATCCAAAGACTTCAAAAATTGAGAGTTTTAGCATTTCAATTTGAGTCTGCTTAATCTTTGCAAAGCAGATTATTTCTGCCATCAATTCTGCTAGTCAGGGCAAAACTAGCTATAAGAACGAATGGGAGGACTTCCCTGGTGGTGCAGTGGTTAAGAATTCGCCTGCCAAAGCAAGGGACACGGGTTTGAGCCCTAGTTCGGGAAGATCCCACATGCCGTGGAGCAAGTGCTCCGCAACGGGAGAGGCCACAACAGTGAGAGGCCTGCGTACCGCAAAAAAAAAAAAAAAAAAAAAATTAACTAGACATCAAATTCTTGCCACAGTGCTTAGCTTATAGTAGGTGCTCAATACTTATGTTCAATGAATTACTCAAAAGTCTCACTGTTGAAATTTACAAATTCTGGTGAGTTGGGTTTTTGCCCCACTGGTGAGAGGAGCAAAAGGTAGGTGGTTTTTGAGATGTGCTGCCTTCTTGTGAGGTAGTTGGTAGACTAAAATTGGGTGTTTCTGGCCTAGAAGATATCAGAGATCATCAAAAATCTTTGATCAGAGCTTTGAGACTCACTCTCCCTGCCATTACCCTTTGAAATTTGCAAAACCTCATGACCTGAGGAATCCATGTGTTCTCAGTAGTGTGCTATGGAGGTGGGCATAAGTGCCACCTAGCAAGCGATAGCAGAGTGTCTGTCCCTGGATGGTAATGCAGAAGTGCCAAAGTCAAGTGTCCATGTTATAGAACCCTAACTCGGGAATACAGGGTACGCGGGATTTCAAAAAGACAGTTCTTTTTTTGTTTTTTTAATTGAAGTATAGTTGATTTACAATGTTGTGTTAATGTCTGCTGTACAGCAAAGTAATTCAGTTATACATATATATAATTCTTTTTCATATTCTTTTCCACTATGGTTTATCTCAGGATATTGAATATAGTTCCCTGTGCTATATAGTAGGACCTTGTTGTGTATCCATTCTATATGTAATAGTTTGCATCTGCTAACCCCAAACTCTCAGTCCATTCCCCCCCTCCCCCTTGGCAACCACAAGTCTGTTCTCTACAGGGAAGACAATTTTTAATAATAAACATGTGACACGTTTGCAGTTGTGTTACAAAGCAGAATAATAAGACTGAAGAGTACAGTTATTACCCACATAAGGGATACTATTAGGCTGAATTATATGATATTGCCATTTTGTAGGCAAAAACGATCTAATACATATCAGTGATTTCCCATGGTTCAGCCCCACACATAAGCATTAAAAGGAAGACTCCACTGTTACTTTGAGTTGTGTGCTTGATGCTACATAAAAATAAAACAAACAAAACAAAAACTTGTTTGCTATAAGTTGGTTTCGAATTAGGCTAATGATGTCCCCCTTAGATTTTTTTACAATCTGGAAGATAGCTGCTTGCCTCCTGGCAAGACATAAGGACTCCTGATTTTATTTATTTTACTGACACATTTTCTGAAGACAGATATTCATGAAGCATTTAGATTTTTATAAAGAGTATCTTTAAAGAGCTTTCCTTTAAATTTTCAATGTATGTGTCTTTCTTTTAGCTCATTGATAGATAAGTGGTTAGAAAACTAAAGTGCAATCACTGTAATTGTTTGCCTTTCCATTAATCTAGTGGTAATTCTTAATCTGTCATCTCCTCTGTATCGGCTGCTTTTCTTTTGCTTCTGCACAACAAATCAAACATAAATGTAAAGGAGATTTGTTTCTATTCTGGCATGAAGCACTATTGTGGTGTGAACTTTGCATGTAATTATAATGAAAAGACACAGAGAAGTATTGGAAGAAAAAAAGCAGTATTTACAGATGGTTTTGGTTTTTGTTATTGTGGTTGCTGTTTATTTTGGGGATTTGTTTGTTTGGTTTTTGCAGACTGGAAGAAAGTTTCTTTAGAAATTCATTTTCATCAAGATGAGATGTAAAAAGGTTACTCTTTAAAACTTAGTTTGTGAAATTTCTTAGGATAAAAGCAGGTTTTTTATGGTGTAAGAAATAGTTGGCTTCTGTTCCTGTTTTGACTTGATTTAATATTACATTCAGGATGATTTCTAGATCTAAGTGTACTGATATCTATGCTCTGATGCCTTCTTACAACAGAGAAGAAATTATGGCATACAGTGTAACAGTTGGTATCTTTGTGGCTTGCACTTGTGTCTCTAATGCCAGGCAGGAAATTTGATACAATATTTCGGGATTAAAATAAGCTGTTCCCAATCTGCATTTTTAAAGCTTTGTTGTAAAAAAAAAAAAAAAAGTTTCCGTAAAGGGATATACTGGCTGTCACATAGACATAGTTTAAAAATGTTGATCTCAAATTTCTGAATCTTATTCCAATTATGTTGTCTCTTGCTATTTGCTGATCTTCTAAAGATTATTTAGTTCAAGATTCCCATTGAGTCTTTTAATGTTTTCATTTATTCTATTAGAAATAGATGAAGGTTTTGTCATCAAAATTGTACAAGGCATTTAGCATTAGCACATGTGGTGTGGCTATATCCTCAGCTCCTCTCTCCCCAAAGGCAAATAAGACAGTGATTTCTCTTCTGTGTCCTTATATAAAGTGGTGTTTTTTTAAATACTAACTAAACAGAGCTTATTTAAAATACTCTAGGATTATTAAAATTGTTATTTTTAGGTAAACTATATTCCTAGGTTTTGATGTATTTTATTACTATTTGTCCAACAAATGAACATAATGAAATTGATGATCTTGCTAGTATTACTCTGATTGACTCAAAACACTGGACTCAGAGAACTCAGAGTGTCCTTGTCTTTACTCTGGCAACTGTGTAGAGTATGAATGTAGTATTTATGCCTTTCTTTAGAATTTAGGGACAGTTTTCAGGTTAAATTAATTATTTACAATAAACTGAGAATCTGAAGTTATATCATAGAAGAAAATCAAGGTCTACAGTCTTTTCTTGCTCCATCAGTCAAATATTTAAAGCCACACTGCATGGAGGCATCATATGATATACTGAAGACAGGATGTCAAGCTGGCCGCCTCACCTCAAGAAACTTACAGCCAAGCCAGAGAGAAATAACAGTGTAAGAAGTAAGTGGCAGTTTCAAGATACTAGATGCTAAGGGTATATGATTGTCAAAGGAAAGGTTGTTAACAGAAGGATTCAGAAAAGGTCATGAATGGGCTAGAGGAAACTAGAAGACTTCTCTAGCAGAAAACATTTGACCAGTTCTTGACCTGACCGAAGATGGGTAGGATTTTGATAGAGACATTCCAGGTGGGGAAAGCAAGGTATAAGTAGATGCCTTAGAAGTAATTGAAAATACAATACGTACCATGGTAATAAAAGTGCAGCCGTCTAATCTGGAGTCTCTGCGTTGCCTAACTCAGTGGATAGCAGATGTGGTAGGATGCTGGGAGCATACCTACTCACACATATTTTTAGCTCTCAGTCAGTACTTCTTGAGTAACAAAATATACCTGCCCCAGAGAAGCCTACATTGTATATTCTAGAGGAGGAGACAAGCAATTCACAGATTTAAAAAAAGTAGACCATATAGTATAGTAGACGGAAACAATGCAAAGGTGTAAATAGCACCGAAGTTAGGTAGGAAGAAGGGTGCATTTAGATAGTACGGCCAGGACAAGAGTCATGTGAAAGGTGACATTTGTGGAAGGAACTGAAGGAATGACGTGAACAAGTTAGATGACTATCTGGGAAGGTACTCCAGGCCATGGGAGCAGTGCTGGAAGGCCAGATTGGGAGTGAGGAGCCGCCACTGGAGGGTTTCCTGCAGAGAAAGGGGCATAATCTCATGAGTGTTTTAACAGGGTCACTCTGGCTACTGTGTTGAGAATCAGCTGGGGGTGATGGTGGAGGGGAGCAAAGAGACCAGTTCGGAAGCTAATGAAATCATCAGACAGAAGGCAGAAGTGGCTTGATCCAGGGCCGTAACAGAGGAGGTGGTGTTAAGCGATCTGATTCTGGATGTATTTTGAAGGTGGAGCCAATGGACTGGATGTCCGCTGTGGGATTCCGTCTCCTTTCCCCAGGGATAGTAAGGCGCAGCCCTGAGTAATCTCAGGGTGGCCCAGCTTATCTCCTGGCTCAGCATCATTTGGCCAGAGGGGTTGCTGAGAGAAAAAAAGATTTGTGATTTTCCTATCTTCTTTTCTGGGATTAGGAAGGTGATCAGCTGAATCAAAGCAAGAGAGGCTGTGCTGTTTCTGTGACTTTGAGAACCACAGTGGTAAAACATAGTCCTCCTTCCTAGGTGTCCTTTAGGTTTGCATTTTTCAGCGATGTTTATTGGTTTCCCTTTTGGAAAGGCTGTCGCATCAGCCTATTTTTAGAAAGAAAAAAGTTATCCACTTTCATGGAGATTGTCATATGATATATGCTCTCTGAAAAATATTGATATATTGATAAAATAAAAGGACATACAAAGAGTAAACTTACAGCTGCAGAGAGGATATCTCCATGGTTGTTGTGGCAACAGTTCGTCCTGGTTACTAGACAACATTGCATAACCAGTTCAGAGCTATTCCAGTTCCTAACTGCTTATGTAAGCAAAGATTTGGAAAGACTTACTTGAAAGAACACAGTGTATGAAACCTAAATGTTCAAAACTAAAATTTGTAACTTGAAAGTGTAAAATGGCAATATGTGATGCATCGTCCCCAGATACCTCATTTACCTTTCCAGGAAAATCAATAGAAATCATGTTGTGCAAACCTCCTGCTTATACTGCTTTTCTGTATGCTAACATTCCTGCATTTACCTATAAACAGCTTCTAAATTTGGAGGTAGGTGAAATTCTTTTTTAAGTGTTTGAACTTTGCAACAGTTTATAAGGTAGCATTTGATTTGTAAATTCGGGGCATATGATTTCTGAAACTAGATATGTTTGTAACGTTGTTGCTTGCTAAGCTTTAGGAAACAGACGTGTTCATGGTATCTTTAGACATCAGTTCAGTGGCCCTCGGGACTTTTCTCCTGCTCCCACTCGAAGTGTTTGAAAGAAAATGAACACAGGCATTTGTAAAATCCGCCTATGTACTGTACACAGAGGTGCTTTCCACAGTTTATCCTCATTTTTTATCCTCATATTTTTTTATCCTCATTTAGTCTTAATTTCAAATGATAGTGAATATGTCAAGTGAGATACAGTGATTCTTTTTTTTTTTTTTTTTTAATCCAGTGTCTCAAAAAGTTAAGATGCTTAGTAGGAGTAAAAGATGAATTCTTATCAGGGCTGAGAAATAATTTTAAAACATTACCCTTTGAAATTGAAAGAGATAAAGTAATTAAATTGTCAAAGCATTTTAAAAATAAGACATACATGATAAAACTAACAAGTAAATAAGAAGAAATACACTTCCACAAATCTCTCACTCTTTAGAATAGAAAACACATTTATGGTTTTTTCAGATACAAGTTATTTTAGAGATAGAGAAAACGTTAGAGAGGAAGAGACGATTTCCAAATTCGTTGCATCCTTGCTTTAGAAGTACATCATGACCTATATGTTATAAGAACTACCAACAGTTGTGAATGTGATAGCTGACCTTTAAAAAAAAATGTGTTTTGGGGATTATAGAAAAAAAAACAAGCAACTAAAACTTTTAGTCTGTTAAAGGAATGTGGCTTTTTTTTTAAAGCTGATTTACTAAGATAGTACAATTGTAAAAAGAAAGTAATAGTGTGGGTCAGAGGGTTTTTTTCCTCCAAATAAAATATACTTTTTGATAAAAATCATAATAATCATAAGTCCCAAATGTTTGATTTAACTATCCTTAACGACTTAACTAATTTGAGCCTCATTCCCTTTAAGTTTCAAGGTCACCGAGAAAGAAAGCTTACATTAATGAGTGTTTCCTTTTACCAAAAATTTTATACTAAGTAAATTTTTAAGCATAGTCCTAGTTAAAAATTTATGCAGTGAAACTGGTCTTTATAACCTGTTGACAAAAGTGATTTAGGACTTAAACTTTTCTTTATGAAATGTAAAGAGAGAGAGAACTCTACAAAAGGATTTTATAAAACATGCTATTTGGGAGCCCAACAGAGTAAATACGTTTTTTAATTTCCTTTAGAAAATTAGCACATTTCTGGGAACTGGAGGTTTTGATGTTCCAGGTATTATTTCTGCCTTCCAACTTCCTGAGCTACTGTATTTCTAAACTGCTGCAGTCATCTGGACTGTCACAGGCCTGGGAATCTAAGCCACATCCCCAGTTCCCACAGTTGAAACTGAGGCGTGCAGAAAATGCCCGACAGCCTCAGCCCACACACCCAGTAACAACTGGTTCCTTCCTCTTCCTGTGGAAGAGCAACATCCTCGGAGATGAGAAGAAATGCACCCTGAGGAATGCAGGAACAGCAGTGAGCTTTTCACACAGGAAATTACTAGGGGAGCATTCTGCAAAGTGCTTGTCTCCTGGACTGTCAGCCCATAATGAGCTTCCTGCTGACCTGGAGGATGGTTTACTATGGAGCTAAATGCCCGTTGGCAGGTCTGTCAGAGTTGCCTGGAAGATAGCGAGCTTCCCTTTCAGCTGTTCTGTACATTACACCCATCTGGTTTTGAGTAATTTGGTGCTGCTTATACAGTGAAGCTAGTTGGCTTTGCTCCTTTACTTAGCCACCTGACAGCTAATTGTTCGGTGGAAGTAGTCAGCAAGTCTGCTGAAATGAATTTTTCAGTCAGTTCTTTGTGCTTTATGAAGTCAGGTTATGTAAACTATATTAGGACTTCAGAGGGATTAAAACCCTCGTAATCTGAGTGAACTGGCTGCTGATGCCCAGTGCTGGTTCTTGCCGAGTTCCATCTATGTCTTTCAGTCTCCTTGCTTTTACTTTCTGAAACAGTCAGGCGTCAGTAGAAGATATACTGTGTGCACAATCGTACATCCTTGAGCACACAGAAAACTCTGCTGCTTCAAACCAGCCGATCCACCAACCCCTATAATTTAAACATTGAGACTGACTTGGAATGACTTTTACAACTGAAGAATGTTCTGGTATAATTTTTTTCCCCTAATTCCTACGTATTTTCTTTTTCCTTTACTTGAGATAATGATGGCCACTGTAAAGCCCAGTTTTTATATCATATGTTCTTTTTAAACTGCTTTCCAGATCACTACAGAATTTTGGTGGGTTTCAGCATTTATGGTGGCAAAATGCCTTTACTTTTCATGTATTTGTTTGGATTATTTTACTGAAGCACATAAGAGTTACATGTTGTTTGTTTTAAGTTGAAGGGGAGATGGAGGAAAGGAATGTCAGGCATTTCCTCTTCCTTTCAGAATGTCTTTTTAATGAACATTCCTCTTCCCTCCTATGAACAAACCATCTCAACTCAGTGAGGGGCCTCTAAGTGTCTAAGTTTCTAACAAACCAACTTCTTTCCTTTGTTCCTTCAGCCCTAGAGTTAGTTGCTTCATGCATTTACTATTTCTTCTCACCTCTGTGATCCCTTTTAGCCTTTGCAGACTTCCAAACCTTTTTAACCAGTTCCCTATATTAAATTCTCTCTGCTAAAATAACTGTTGTGGTTTCTGTTTTCCTGCTGGATCCTGAATGATCATCCTAAAGATCCTAAACCATCCTAGAGAAATAGAAGTACAGAAAAAGACTTGTATCCAAGGATGTTTATTTCAGCATTACTTATAACAACAAATGGACACAAGTCAAATATCCTTTAAGAGAGTATTAGTTAAATAAAACTATAGTACATCAAGTGATGGAATATTATATAGCCATGCCATGTTTAACAACAGCTAAATGCATGTGTATGATTCTGAATTTGATTCTGGGTCAGTAGAAGAATTGCTATAAAGCACATCACTATGCCAGTTGACAAGAATTGAGCATGGGCTTTACCTCCTTGGTAGGGCTTTGTAGTTACTTTTCTTTTACTGCTCTTCCCAGGTCCTCAACCTCACCCAATCAATTATTTTCATTTTTTTGTTTGTTCTTTTTTTTTTTTTTTTTTTTTAAGAAAGAGTATTCTTTGTGGCAAGAATTGTGTGTGCCTAAGTTTTCTTTGGTGGTGTTACTGCTATTCATTCTGGTGTGTGCAGATATTACTTCCTTTGTGGAATAGGTGATAGTCAGTTTCCATCAGATTTGGCTACAGTGTGAATTTTATGAAGTGAATCCTATTTTCCATTGACTTTTATTTTTAAGCAGAGCTATGTTTTCTTGGTAAATATTCTGTTTATTGGGCTGGAAATCTTATGGGCTACGCTTGAAAGCATGCCCAAATCCATAATTACAGTGTTACAGTAATAGTACACCTTGTTCCCATAGCTGAAACTTTAAAAGACATTTTGTAATTCACTCGGAAAGTTCTTCTGTTTGAAGCTACAGGTTCAGTAGAAAGAATCTGTGTCCCATTTTGTCCATTCTCTAAGCTTGATATTGTGTAAACTAAATTCATTTTAAATGACATCTAGCATCAGGCAAAGTACCAGAGTAAATGTTATTCTAAATTCAGAAACAATGCATTTTAGGGATAATAATTAATCATCTAATGAAATTTTAATTATTTGTTGATAAATAATTACTTGTTTTAAACAGAACTGGAAATGCATTATTTTAAGATAAAGTGAAGACAGTTGTGTGCTTTGGAAAATCAGTTGAAATTTTGAAGAATTTGACTAAGAAATGCACTCTCCCAGATTTGTACTTTTAGAAAATTCTGTGTACTTTCTGTAAAATTCAGTACACAGTAAAATTACTGAAAAAAATTCAAGCTGTTAACACTATTTAAAAACTTTGTTCTTTTTCAAGAAATCGTTTATATATGTTCTGTGAATTATAAATGCCATAAAACTATGGCTTTTTTACATTTCGGGCACCAATCTATCAGAGAGTCACACCCTCTTCCTCCCAACTCAGGGAAAACAACCTCTTTCTGATATACAATTAAATGACATGAAAAATTTTAAACAAATAATATGTTTTTTAAAATATCACCATTTTTTAAATTGAGTAAACTGATACGTTTATGACACAGAATTGAGAAAAAATAAATTCTATTTAAAAATAAATTATCTCTTCCCTGAAATGTATTTGAAACTTTCTATTTAGAGAGCAATAGTTTTCCCTAAGGTATTATATGATTAATATTTTAATCAAGCATTAGGATCTTGTTATTTCTCTTACTATGTGCTATGATTATTTTTATGTATTTATTAGTCAAGCGAAATGACATTCCTGGGGTTTATCTCAAATTATGTTTTATTTGTTTATTTTTAGTTTTACTTTGGCACTTTTTCCAGGCAGTTCTCTTGGCAACAGTGGCATTGCTTCTACTTGTCATGTTTTATGCAATTAAGCTCTTCCAGTATATTCCCCATCACAACTTATTTCATGCAAATGTTCTAGCTGTTGTATCCAGCCATTAACTTATATAATTTTTCCTACAGTATTTTTAGTCAAACTTATTTTCCTAAATATAAAGGAAAAATGAATTTTATGAGAAGCTAAACAATGAAATTTTAATGGAAAAAAATCAGAATGTACTGAAAGTTTTTGTCTTTTCCTCCTGCCTCTACCCTTCCTGGTGCCAGTCCTCACACCAGGGTGGGAGATTTGGATCTGACCACATTAACTAGGATTTGCTTTTTTTCCTCTGCTGCTTATATACCTGGCACAAGAAAATCTGGAGTACTAGTAGACTGTATGTGGAGACTGTGGCCAACCAGCTTGTTAGAGTAGCAAAACGAGTACATATGGAATTAATTACTCTCCTGCCATAGCTCTGCAGACCCCAAATGAGTAAATCTTGGCAGGAATAGAAAATCTTTCAGAGTACTAACCACAGATGAGCTGTATTTCTGCAGGAGCTGAGCTCAGGGCAGTGAACCTTTGGTGTGCAGCATCACGAAGGGAAGTGACTCAGCCTAAGTTAGGGGCTGACTCAATAGACATTGTTCATTCATTTCTCAAAAATGAACATGCCAGGCACTAGATAGGAGTAGGGGGTTGAGAGGGAGGAGGATGAATGTGGGTTATAATGATAAGCAAAAGCTATCATGGAAAGTTACATAGTACAGTGACAGTATGAATTGTGGGCATTTGACTAAGTCAGGAGTATAGGTGAGGCGAAATCAGAGAAAGTTTCCCTGAAAAAGTTGTTTTAAGCTGAGATATAAAACCATGCTATTCAAAATGTGGTCCATGGTTTGTTTGAGCATCACCTGGGAGCTTCTTAGAAATGCAGAGTCTTGGGTCCCACCCCAGACCTACTGCATCAGACTCTGCATTTTAATAAGATCCCCAGGTGATTTATGTGTTCATTAAAGTTTGAGAAGTGCTGATCTAAAGCTTCAGTAAGAGTGGATGTGAGAAGATTAGGAGTAGTGGAGTGTTCTAGGCAGAGGGAACTGTGTATGCAAAGACTGGCTTGCAGGGACCTTGGTATGCTCTAGTGACTGAGAAGAGGGCTGGAGCCCAGGGATAGGCAGGAGAATGTGGTATCAGGACAGCCAAGAGAGGAGTGTTTAAAGAAGATGGGAGTGTCGACATTGCTGAAAGCCAAGAGAAGGATTTTTATAATAATCAATTTAGCAGAAATTTTTGGTTACCTTTTGGAGAGCTTTTTCAATGGACTAATACAGGTGCGAGCCAGTATGAAGTGAGTTGAACAGTGAGTGGAGGGGGCAGGGTGAGCAAAGAGACAGCTAGAATAGATTATTCTTTCTTTTATTGAATACATTTGCTGTGCGTCTATTATATACCAAGGAATGAGAATGCACAGATGAAAGAGTCCAATAATAGTGATAAATGCCTAAGTTGCTATGGGAGTAGTACATCAGTGGAGTGGTTAAATAAGGAGTGTGTATATGTGTGTGTGTGTGTGTGTGTGTGTGTGTACACATGAGCATGTGTGTGAGTGCTAGAAAATTTGGGTGGGGGACAGAAAACTTAATCAGAGATAACTTCCTGGAAATGGTTGAAACTTGAGCTGTTTCTTTAAGAATTTGCCTACCATTATGCAGAACACGGACAGAGTTCAGCATTTGTATAGGTGACAAGGCTTAAGAGGGGATGGTGAATTCAGGGAACCATGACAAGAGCAAATTTGAGTTTTAGGACAGTTACTCTAGAGATGTGATAAAGGAGGGGTTAGAGGGAGGTGAGGCTGGGAGGCATGAAAATTAGGAGGCAAGTGCAGTCATAATCTAGATACGGGGGGGGGTGCTTGATCTTGAGCAGTAACATAGGGGGGAATGAAGAAGAGGAGACTGAGCTGTGAGATCTTGAAGAGAAAGAGTTAAGTTCTGTTTACTGATTAGACATAGGAGAGGGAAGACTCTAGAATAGCTCCCAAATTTGAAGCTTCTGAGTAGATAATGGCACTGTTTACCAAGATAGGACAGAGACCGGTCTTGGGTATGGAGCATCCAGGCAGAAGTATAGATCTGGGAATCTTTAATTGATTGATCAAGCCGTGAGGTCCCACAGGGTGATCCCTGAACTGCAGCTTCATACTAAATACGGTAATGATTATGACAAATAGATGATCACCAGTAATCTCATCTCATTCATCAGGAGTGGTAATTAGAAGACTGTTTGCTTGAATAATGCTGGTTATTTGGTGAATACTGTGACTGAAATATAAAGCAGATAAAACTGGTTGCATTTAATGGCTGTAAGTAGCAGACGTGCATTAGTGGTGTCACGGCTTCCTTTTTTAAGAACTTCCTGCTTACTCCTCTGGGTGTGTGTTTAGTGTAGATAAATTTTCATGATTCTTAACCACACTTTTAATAAAGTTATAGAATATAGTTCATATTCTCTTTGACTCATGACATCTGTGAAAAATATTTTTGAACTTTATGGTAGCATTTGAACATTAATTCTCCTGGACCATTTTCCCCATGATAATTGGTTTAAAAAAAAAGAAAGGAAAATCTTTCTTTATAAAGACAGTCATTTTAAAATTAATTTTTTAATTGAAGTATAGTTGATTTATAATGTGTTAGTTTCCGTTATATATATATATATATATATATACTTTTTTTTCAGATTCTTTTCCCTTACAGGTTATTAAAATAATATTGAGTATAGTTCTCTGTGCTATACAGTAGGTCCTTGTTAGTTATCGGTCATTGTTGTTATCCTTTGGTTTCTGAGTTTCTTCCACCAGCAAAATTAGAAAGGAGCAAAACACCCATACCTTTCTATATACAAAACTGTAGGAAAGAAAAATATAGTATGTCTATCAAACAGTAATATTGTTATCATGGCCTCTTATTTATAATGAAGTATTTGTTACTGATTTTCTACTCATAAGCTCTTTGTCCTGAAGATTTTATGCCATAATTTTTCAACTATGTCCAGTTATATAATATTTATCAAGGGGTTAAATATTTCAGATGAGATTCATAGATTTAAATGCTTGATGTTAGATTGGCTTCCTGTATTATTATTAGGAAATCATTTTTCACGCATTAAATGATGGGACCAGAATTTTTAAAAAGATGTTGTATCTTTGTTTACTAAGTGTTTTAAAAAAGTATTATGTACATTTCTCAGGCAGCTGCCTGAAAATGGAAACTTTTTTCTTTTTTAACTATATCTGAAAATGTCTTAATATTTTGTTTTGGATTTGCTGAACAGTGATTTTCATTTTAAATGTATATTCAGCATATGCTTATCCATTTACTACTTTATTTAGTATGGCTTGTTCATTTATTTTTTGAACTTCCACCAGCCCTTAAGTAGCCTGTTAACTTATTTGAGAAACCAGACAGAAGAATTTTTTTATAATTTGAATATAATGGATAGAAAAATATCTTTAATTCAACAAATTTTATTAATTACTTTATGTATGCCTTACACATAGGAGGCACTCACCATATTGTCAGCTATCCGAAAGAAGGTGAGCTATGGCTTCTGCCTTCTAGAAAAGTGCAATTTAGATTTTAGTGGAGTTGGGGGGAGGACACAATTTGATAATATTGATAATGATAGGTAATTGATCACAAACTATAGATTAAACTCTTTACCTGCATTCTCACAGCAACCTTATAATGTAGCCCAGGGTTATTTTCTTCATTTTACAGGTGAGGAAACTAACACTTAGAGAAGCCAAGTAATTTGTCCAAGGTCATACAGTCAGTACACAGAAGAGACAAGATTAAACCCAAGTCCGTGTGACTTGATGTCCCATTAATATAGCGCCATATTATATGATAGCATGGATAATTATACAGTATCACAAACAGCAGAAATGCAGGGAAAATTGATAATTACCTTTAAGAAACAAAATTGAATTTTTCTAGAGATCTAGAACAGGCAAATTGCATCTATTTGGGGAGGATGAGGAAAGACTTCATTATTTTGCAAATGCAAATTGAAGCAAACTTACATAAAGTGCACTGTGTATACTGCGATCTCATAGAAAGCTTTCACTCTCTGTCTTCTGAATGATATAATGAACAATAAATAGAAGAGTGGTTCTCAATACCCAGCTGTGAATATACATACTGTTATAATCACAGTTTTATCATTAATCGTACTAGAATGTTCACATTATGCTAGATGGTGAATAGAACATAAATAAATATAATATTTGCCCTCTAAAAGATGTTTTCTGGATGTAGCTTTGTTAAATGATTGGATAAATTCCTGCCTTAAAATTGCCTCTTCATAGTATTAAAACACAGTAAAGAAGCTAGTCTTATTGAAGTGAGCAAAGCATGAGTTACTGTGTATGTGCAATTAAAAAAAAAAAATTATCTCATGGCTTTTAACACACAGCTCACTTCTCCTGAACTTGGCACTTGAAGAGTTTTGAGGAACAGAAAATAGGCCTGTAAAAAAGGTCAAAGAATGGCATTATTTACCTTAAGAGAGTCAGCAAGCCCAGGAAATAATTTTTCATAAATTTATTCTAAATAATCCTGACTCTGATAATTTTGTGTTTCATAAAAATAATGAGGATAGTTATTTGAGGACAACATTTGGCTTGTTGGTTTGGTCGGCTCTCCATGTACATTATCATGATACTAAAATGGTGGTGGTGTATTTGCTTTTGCAGCACGTATACTAAAATTGAAAAGATACAGAAAATATTAGAGTGGCCTCCACGAGAGGATAAGTTGAAATTTATTAAATGTTCCACGTGTTTTGGAATATTATGTTTGTAGTTAGGGAGGCTCAGTGTCATAAAGACGTTAGTTCTCCCTGAATAAATCTACAAATTCAAGGCAATTCCAATAAACATCCTATTAAGATTTTTCATGAAACCTAAAAAGTTGATTTTATGGCATACATGGAAGAGCAAAGGTCCCAAAATAGGACAATTTTGAAGAAATTTGAAGGTTGGGGACTCTTTAAGCTCTAAGTGTGATATTGTTAGAGAGACAAAGAGTCCACAATGGAGAGCACATAAGCAGACCCACACAAGTGCAGATGGTTGGTCTATGAAAGGCCTGATTTTGTAGACCCATGAAGATGGGTTTGTCACTAAGTCAACTGTTCAATAAATGTTGCTGGGACAGCTAGCTATATGAAAAATAAAAAATTATATTCTTACTTTTAACCACAAATGAAATCAATACCAGATGGGTTAAAGGCTTAAGTGTGAAACCCCATACTTCAGAACTTCTAAAGGAAAACAGAAGAATATATTTATGTATTCTGGGTAGGCAAGGATTGCTTAAGCAAAATATAAAATGTACAAATCATAAAAGAAAAAGTTTAATAAATTTGACTACATTTAAAACAAAAAACTTCTGTAAAAAATCCCATAAAAGTGAACACAATCCACAGAGTAGGGGATGTGGATATAAACAAAGTATTGGTATCCATAATATATAAGCAACTTTTTAAAATTTTTATTGAAGTATAGTTGAATTACAATGTTGTGTTAATTTCTGCCATATAGCAAAGTGATTCAGTTATACATATATATATATATATATACACACACATTCTTTCCATTATGGTTTATCACAGGACATTGAATATAGTTCTCTGTGCTCTACAGTAGGACCTTGTTGCTTATCCATTCTCTATATAACAGTTTGCATCTGCTAATCTCAAGTTCCTACTCCATCCCTCCCCCACCTCCCTCTCCCCTTGGCAACCACCAGCCTATTTTCTATATCCCTGATTCTGTTTCTGTTTCATAGATAGGTTCATTTGTGTCATATTTTAGATTCCACATATATGTGATATCATATGGTATTTCTCTTTCTGACTTACTTTACTTAGTATGATAATCTCTGGTTGTATCCATGTTGCCGCACATGGCATTCTTTTTTATGGATTAGTAGTATTCCACTGTATATATGTACCACATCTTATATATCCATTCATCTGTCGAAGGACATATAGGTTGCTTCCATGTCTTGGCTGTTGTGAGTAGTGCTGTTAAGAACATAGGGATGTATGTGTCTTTTTGAATTATAGTTTTGTCTGGATATACACCCAGGAGTGGGATTGCTGGATCATATGTAGTTCTATTTTTAGTTTTCTGAGGAACCTTCATACTGTTTTCTACAGTGGTTACACCAACTTACATTCCCAGCAACAGTGTAACAGGGTTTCCTTTTCTCCACATGCTCTCCAGCATTTGTTATTTGTAGACTTTTAAATGATGGCCATTCTAATTGGCGTGAGGTGGTACCTCATTGTTGTTTTGATTTGTATTTCTCTCTATAGAAGGAACTCTTAAATATAAATTAGAAAAAAGCAGACCAACTAAAAAGTGGACAGAGGACTTAAATAGGTAATTTGCAGAAGAATGATCAATATACACATAAAATATGCTCAAGTTACCAATAATCAAGGAAACAAACAATGAAATTACCACCATGGGATACCATTTCCTGCCCATAATTTTGTTAAAATTTAAAATGTCTGACAATCAAATATTTTTGACTTTGTAGAAAAAGGGGGATTTTCTTCTGCTCATGGAAGAGTAAGTTGATTCTACCATTTGGGAAGGTATCTGGTAAAACTATAACTGAACTATGACACGTTAGAGGAACTCACCTACCTGTGTACAGGAGACATTTATAAGAATGCTTACTGTGGAATTCAATGCTAGTTAACAGTACAAAGGACACATAAATTGTGGAATACCCAATCAATGGAATACTATTCGGCAGGGAAAATAAGTGAAGTAGACCTACCTGCAACACCATAGACAAATCCAACAATGTTGGTTAACAGAAAATACTAAAGAGATCTAATACTATTTTATGTGAAGCTCGAATACACACAAAAGCAATACTGCTGTTGAGGGATGTCTACCTATGTGATAAAAGTAAAGGGACATAGATTGGGATGATAGACACAATATTCAAGATGGTGGTATCCTTTAAGAGGGAAAGGTAGGGAGATAGGTCATAAAAGGGTATACTTTGTTTCTTAAGGTAGGGGAGAGGGTTGCTTTATTATTCTTATATCTCTTCATTGAATTTTTAAAAATTTTTACTTTATTGTAGTTGATTTACAATGTGTTAATTTCTGCCATACAGCAAAGTGATTCAGTTATACATATATATACATTCTTTTTCATGTTCTTTTCCATTATGGTTTATCACAGGGTATTGAATATAGTTGCCTTGCTATACCATAGGACCTTGTGGTTTATCCATTCTACATATAATAGTTTATATCTGCTAATCCCAAATTCCCAATCCATTCCTCCCCCACCCTTTTGGTAACCCAAAGTATGTTCTCTATGTCTGTGAGTCCGTTTCTGTTTCATAGATAGGTTCATTTGTGTCATATTTTAGATTCCACATATAAATGATACCATGTGATATTTTTCTCTTTCTGACTTACTTCACTTAGTAGTTTTATTTTCAACGAATTTTTGAAAGCAAAATTGGAACTTAAAAAATCAGTTATTATGAGATAAAAAGAGGGATTACAGATTCATTCAGAAATGTTAGTGTTGCAGTGAGGTTGCATTGCTTATTCACGCCTGTATTCATTTCACTTGATTGCTGTTCTGCATGCAAAGAAGGGGCAGCTTTCTGAAAGGTGAACAGATGGCTTTTTGGAGACATGATGTGGGTGAAACTAAACCAAATGTGGTTTTCCAAGTCGAACTTCAGTTTTCTCCAAGATGTAATCCTTACTTGAATGTAAAACATCTTTTAAAAAAGTACATCATTGTACAATATAAGTTATTACCTGCCTCAGAATTTAGATTCACACGTGCACACACCTTTTTTGAACACAGTAAGGTATCGCTATAAATAATGGTTGATTTCTGCCCTTGTCATTTTAGCAACTTGCATAAAATATTCTTGTTGATTCTATATGGAAGAGATAATAAGAATGAATCCCTTATTCTGTAGGCCTTTGGGGTATAACAGCAGGATTCACAAAAGATGTAATGACTACTTGTTTTCTCCTTGGAATTTATAGAAAGTTTTATTGGTATTCTACTTGTCTAGAATACTGGGATTAGAATTTTTAGTTTTATATTAACTCAGAAGAGAGAGTACTAATTCTAGTTCACTGACTACCTGCTGTCTCCCTCCACCTCCCCCAGATAATTCTGGTAAGTACTTTATCATTAATTAAAATTTATCTGGTGCAGTGCACAGTTCTAGACTCCGCATAAGGCATTACAAGACAAATATTCCTTTAAGGGATGCATAGTTTGTTTGCCTAATCATGTAAATAGTGAAACATGAAAGGAAATTTTTGTACAGATTTTATTTGTCCTAGCTGTATCCTACCTATTCATGGCTTCAAAATTAATAAGCTTCTCTGGAGATGACAGTAAAGATTAAAGACAAAGATAGATTTATGGCCTCGGCTGTCATTTTCAAGGGCACTGAATTAATCACTCAGATTTCCTAGTTGATAGTTGCATTGGGGCGGGGGGGTTTTTCAAGTCTTCCGACAAACATGAAACGTCCAATTTGGTTTGAAGAAGAAAAATCAAAGCCCTCAGTAAAACCTTATCCCCAAAGCCTCTTTTTCTCTCTTTGAGAAAAAGATGTATGATTTTTCCCAAGGGATAAACAGAAGGCTTTCTCCGCTCAGCGACTTTAGTCTGGGAGACACAAATTTCACATGACATTCTCTGATTTTATCCTAGAAGTATTTTTAAATCAATGAGACTGGATCAGGTGGGTATGTTCCTACAAGGATATACAATACACTGTGCAGATATAACATAGAAGAGATGTGGTTTTCTTCTTCAGGATTAACAGCCTTTTCTTCTTAAGAGTTTTAGAAATTGGGAACGAATCTTGCCTGTGTTGTGGTCCTGTGACAGCCCCACATGGGTGACTCCATAGCTCTTCATTCTGTTTTTCTGATTAATCCATCCACTTCTTGGTTAACACTGGCTTTTGATCTCAAGGAAAGAACCAAAGACAGAGCAACACTCTGAGTCACTTCTGAAAGACAGCCATCCTCTCTTGGTCAGATGAACTCAGTGACTGTCTAAATCCTTTGTGTTAACGGTAAACTCAGTGTAAAACCTCCCACGCACTGGCCACCACTTCCTCTAGTCCTTCAGTTTTGATAATTCATCAACCCCAGAAGGACCTCCAGTCCACTGAGCCTCTGCCTTTTCATTGCCCACCTTCTGTGTCTGTGTGTCTCGCCTTTATGGGGTTAGATTCTATAGTCCATCATCGTAGCCATACGCTTGCCCCTTTCTCTCTCCATTGTACTCACCCCAAAAAACTTCAGCCTGGTTAAATCTATTTTTTTCTGCCGACTCTCTACCTACACCCAAGCAACTGAATTCGACTAGACTGCCATGCTGACTGATCTCCCTTTAAATTTATTTATACAAAGCTCCAGGGGCACTCAGTACTGCCTAGCAATCCATTTACCAAGTAGTTATCTCCTCACCATCCTGTGACATCAGTGCTCTCTTTCTGTTTGATCTTTTCCATCAGCCCACGTTTGTAATGTATTTCCCATCTTTAAAAAGGAAAACTTCATTTGACCCCTCATCCATTTCCAAGTCCTGTCTCATTGCTCTGCTCCCCTTTATAGCAAAACTCCTCAAAAGAAAGGCATATATTCAGTCTTCATTTCTTCACTTTCTACTCTTCTGAATCCACTTCAGTTAAGCTTTTGTCCCCACCATTCCACTCATGTCAAGGTCCCAGTATTCATCCGAATTAGCCTTTCTATAGGACTTGATCTTAGTGATCACTCCCTTCCCCTTGAAACTTTTTCCTTACCTACCTTCGGGTCCAGTACCCCTCCTACCTCATGGGTCGTTAGTCACCTTTCCTGCTCCTTCTCTTCCTGCCTTCTAAAGTCTTTGCAGCTGTTCTCTTGTTTGGCTTCTCCCTCTTGTTTGATCATAGAGCCATGGCTGTAAATAGTTATATGCCGAATACCCCAACTCCAAGGGAACAGAAGCTTCCGCAATTGGTACCCTTCCAGACCTTGCCTTATGTACCTCTTCACCTGGCTGTTCATTTGTATCCTTTATAAAAACTGGTAAATATATGTATATATATTCCGATAACTCCCAAATTTATATCTTCAGCCCCAACCTCTCCACAGAAATCTAGAATCATACATTTCCAATTGTATTTATGATTCTTCCCCTTGGAGGGCTCATAGGCATCTCAAACTTAACATGCCCCCAATTTAAAAATGCATCATCAGTGGAGCTAAATCATAATGTAACACGTTGCCCAGCTTTATTTTTCTTCATAACCATTGTTACTACCTGACATTACATCACATATCTATATATTTATTCACTGGAATATAACCCCATGTCAACAGGGTCTCTTTTTTTTTTTTTTTTTTTTTTTTTTTTCTTTTTTGGTACGCGGGCCTCTCACTGTTGTGGCCTCTCCCGTTGTGGAGCACAGGCTCCGGACGCGCAGGCTCAGTGGCCATGGCTCACTCACGGGCCCAGCCGCTCCGCGGCATGTGGGATCTTCCCGGACCAGGGCACGAACCCGTGTCCCCTGCATCGGCAGGCGGACTCTCAACCACTGCGCCACCAGGGAAGCCCAACAGGGTCTCTTTTGTGTAATCATTTCTTGTGTTAGGCAGAGCAGTGGTCCGTAAAGATGTCCAAGTTCTCATCCCCAGAATCTGTGAATATGTTTCTTTACACAGCAGAGGGGCTTTGCAAATGTGATTAAGTTAAGGATCTTGAGATGGGGAGATTATCCTAGATTATGGTCCAATACAGTCACAATGGTCCTTACAGGGGAAGAGGGAGCCATAGGAATCAGAGGAGTAGAGACTGGAGTGATGCAGCCTAGAGCCATGAATGTAGGCAGCCTCAGGAGCTGGAAGAGGCCAGGACAGATTCTCCCCTAGAGCCTCCAGAAGGAACACAGCTCTGCTGACACCTTGATTTTAGCCCCGTAAGATCTATTTGGACCTTCAGAACTTCAAGATAGTAAGTAAATTTGTGTTGGTTTAAGCCACTAAACTTGTGGTAATTTGTTACAGCAGTGGTAGGAAACTAATATACTCCTATATCTCTGGCACCTAGAATTTTCCTGGCACGTAGGTGCTAAGTAAAAACAATTTTGTTTGAATAAATGGTATGTCTTCATTGTTTTATATCCCATATAAAGATTATTGGAGTTTCTAATCCCTATTCTAATTGTTATTGTTGAAGATAAATGACCCATTCTTTCTTTGAAATTGCTTTTATTTTTGTCCAGGCAAAAGGTATTTTTTGTTATCCTAGTCTGTTTCAGGCAGGCATTTTATAAGAGTGTGTGTGTGTGTGTAGTGATTTAAAAAATCTCAGAGGCTTCCCTGGTGGCGCAGTGGTTGAGAGTCCACCTGCCGATGCAGGGGACGCGGGTTCGTGCCCCGGTCCGGGAAGATCCCACATGCCGCGGAGCGGCTGGGCCCATGAGCCATGGCCGCTGAGCCTGCGCGTCCGGAGCCTATGCTCCGCAGCGGGAGAGGCCACGGCAGGGAGAGGCCCGCGTACCGCAGAAAAAAAAAAAAAATCTCAGAATGTCAGGAATGGAACAGACTTTTAAAGGGCATTCAGTTTGCATTTCCTGATCCGATGTTTGTATACTTCTCACAGTATCCCTGATAAGTGATCATCCCTAGTCTACTTTAGAACCTTCAGTGATGGGAAACTCACTTTAGCTAGAGGGATCAAGACCACTTTGGGATAGACTTTGCTGACTTTGGTCTGTTTTGTTCTCTACTTACAGAATTAAATCAAAACTAGAAATGTTAAGTATAAGCCCAAACTGACTTATTTTAACCCATTTATTAAATATGTATCTGCAGTTCAGGTCACTGCTTATCTGTACACGTGAAGTACCTCCTTTTGCGTTCACACTTGTCAGAAGATCCTTATGCTATTTCACCAGAAACCATCAAATACACTTTTGGGGGATAAAAATCAAGAAGTGATTTGCAGTTAAGTGATAAATGCTTCCATTGCTCCCTCATTGTGCCTTTGAGGAGGCCTTTAAGATAGTAATTTTTAGTAGAGAATCGTACTGGCTTGACTTTGAGTTTATATCAATAGTTCTCTCCAAATACTGTCAAATTATTAATATTTACATTTTGAGGATGGCTCAGCAGATGCAGGACGGTCAGTTGAATTCAGTTCAACAAATGTTAAGCCCTGTATGTGTCTCATGCACTATGCTAGGCACCTGAGGAAGAAAGATGACCAAAGTTATGGCTCCTACCCTCGAGAGTAATCCCCATGACCTGGTAGGGAATATTAGACATGAAAGCACAAATATAATGAGAAGTGATGAATGCTCTACTAATGGCATCAACAAAGACTTATGAGAGTGTATGGTGTTAGAGAATGTTCTAATTTCACTCCTTTACATGTAGCTGTCCAGTTTTCTCAGCACCACTTATTGAAGAGACTGTCCTTTCTTCATTGTATATTCTTGCCTCCTTTGTTGTAGGTTAATTGACCATAAGTGCGTGGGTTTATTTCTGGGCTTTCTATCCTGTTCCGTTCATCTCTATTTCTGTTTTTGTGCCAGTACCATAGTGTTTTGATGACTGTAGCTTTGTGTATAGACTGACGTCAGGGAGCATTATTCCTCCAGCTCTGTTTTTCTTTCTCAAGATTGTTTTGTCTATTCTGGGTCTTTTGTGTTGCACACAAATTTAAAAATTATTTGTTCTAGTTCTGTGAATAATGCCATTGGTAATTTGATAGGGATTGCACTGACTCTATAGATTACCTTGGGTAGTATAGTCATTTTGACAATATTGATTCTTCCAGTCCAAGAACGTGGTATATCTTTCCATCTGTCTGTGTCATCTTTGATTTCTTTCATCCGCGTCTTGTAGTTTTCAGAGTACAGGTCTTTTGCCTCCTCGAGAGTGAAGTGGTGCCAGTGATTAGTTCTGACTTGCCAGCCCAGGCAGTTGAGTGGGTAAGAAGGAAGGGTAGTAGGAGGGGGAGAGAAGAGGCGAGGAAGAAAGAGAATAAATATAATGCATGAGCTTCCGTATGTAATTGAGCACCACAGTGTCTTGAATGTCTCACTGTTAATGATGTAAATAGTAGTAGTTGAAATGTGTAGACCTTGATTGCATTGTTGAATGGTTAACTTCCCAATAAAAATTTACTTGCAAATGCCACAGTTTTCACTTTCTGTTGATGCATTAAAAGAATTCATTCTCTAATGTGACAAATGAAACTTTATGCATTAAAATTAATCATGGCATTTAAACAACCTGTTAAGAGTCGTTTGTCCCCAGAATGTGACAGGTTTTATATATAGCTCTCAGGACTATCAAAGTAGTTTGCATCAGTCAACTCTGTATTTTTTACTCTATTTTGTATGTTCAGAGGGAAAGTGGAGCCTTTTAACCTGTAGAGAGAAGGATTTCTTAGCCACACACATTCATTCTGTGCACTTGGTGAGGCTGTATTTCCCATCTTTGAGATGGCAACCATGAGTTTATCCAAGGAGAACTTAAGCGTGGTAACTGCCCTGCCATCCATTTGAAGGAATTGCTTCCCTGGAGAACTGTAAGCTCCTGAAGGAAGGTACCATATCTGATTTGTTCTTTGCTGTAGCTTTAATGCCTAAGTATAGGAGGCCTTCATTTGCTGAATCAATCAATGAATGTTATTGTTACCCTGCTGTACTTCAAGTGTCTGCAAAGAAAGTAAGAGGTAAGGGAACATGCGTGATTTCTTCCTTTTATGGACTTCCAAAGCATTTGTTCTGTTCTTACAGTCATTTGCTTGTGTTTCTTGCTTATTCACTGCCGGTATATACCAGGCACTGCAGGGGATCCGAGCCTTGCTCTGTCTTAATTCTCTCCCCATAATAGAGACTCCTTCTTGATTGCTGGTATCACATTGTACTCACATTTAACATTGGTAAATGCTTAGTATGATGTCAGTGTTCAGTAAGCATTCACCCAAAAAATGAATATTAGCAACTCTGAAGTAGGAGAGGACCTCAGTGTACTGGGAGCAAGCAGGTACTGCAGCCTCATTTGCTAAACTTTTAATAACCCAGAATCTTAAATATATTTTTTTCCCTTTTCATTTTTTTTTAAATTTTATGAATGAGAGCATTGAAACTTCCCCAAGCTGTGCATCTTGTTCTTTTCCTGTACAAACAGGAAGCAAAGGCAGGCTTGGTCGGTGGGAAAGAATCTGCTCATATCTAGGTCAAAATAGCTTTGAGAGACCAGAGAACAGATCTGTCAGTTGGCTAATGTGGGATGGAGATCTCGTACTTTTTTTGTCTCTCTGCCCATACCCTTTTCCCTTTTCTATTCATTTTTATGTGTCATATGATAGTATATATATATATTTTTTTGGGGGGGGTCCCAAACAAGAAAACTATTGTTAAGGTTATTGGGATCTTTTTCTGCCTAGACTGTCTACGGCCTTAAATCTTTCTTTGCCCATCTCCTACTGCCCTTTTTCACTAACCACCCTGACTGGAATCCCCCAGGGTTCGATGACCAATTTGTTAATTAGATTGAGGCTTTTCCCACGAAGGGCCAGAGCTGCTACTATAATTAGTTATATTTGCGACCATGTGTGTACATACTTAGGTATGTTGTGATCCGTGTAAAAAAGACTGTCCTGGTCATAGAGAGTTTGGTTTCCATCTGTGAGAATGGTGATAAACTCTGCATGTGAGTGGTTAACATATTCAAAAATATTTATGTTTCTGCTAAATCCAGGGGGTACAGTGGTCAGAAGAGTAGGCATAGCACAGTCTAGTGAGGGAGACAGACAATAGAGAAGGAAAAGACAACTCTGATCAGTTACGGAAGAATCAGGAGGCCATGGTAGCCAGTAGACAGACCACCTTCACTAGGGTGGTCAGGGACTACTTTTCTGAAGATGTGACAATTAAGCTGAAATTTGGAGATCAAAAAAGATTCAGTCATGCTAGGAGGGCAGAGAAGGCACAGCAGAAGCAGTGTTAAAAAAAAAAAAAAAAAAAGTCTGTCTTTTGAGCAGGAATTATTTAAGGTGAGGATGGCTGTGCATGGCCATCCATACAATGTCCCCAGTCAGAGGTGGCTGCCTAGGACCAGGAATGCAGACTGTGATTGTGAGACAGGACTTCTTGGTGAATTCTTCAGATATTCCATACTCACTTTTACACTGCTTTCATTTCATTGTTTGCCACCAGCCAATAGCTGGGGACCCCGGTAGATAAGTGCTGTAGGTTGTTTTCTAAGTTCCCTTAGCTCAGGACATGAATAAGTAGGTCATAGGTGCTTCTGGGCCCAGCTAATGAGTGGCATTAAAAATCCTTTATGTGAACTTGTTCTGTGATCTATGATTGCTAGTTTTGCTTCTGAACATTTCAAGGACAGTTTTAGATTTTCTTCATCACACAGAGTTAAGTAATTCAAAGCATTAGTAATAGGATTCTTTGGGGGGTGTGGATTTTAATGAGTGCTTTCTGCCCAAAAAAGTCATTTTCATTCAGGTACTTTAGGTTCAGACCCTAATATCGTCAGTTATATCACAAAGGTGGAAAACTGTGGGTACAGAGCATAACTGCTCAGAGACCAGGATGGTTTTGGAGATGAACATAGGCTGGTATGCAACAGAACAAAAGTAGAAAAGATAAGGTACCAAATGACTGAAGGTACCAGAACATAAGCTTTAGGAGAGCAGAGTCTTGGGGCCTGCCACCCACTGCTGGGTTCTCACCATTGAGAACTGCGCCTCACACAGAGCGAGGCTCCGGAAGTATCTGTTAAGTGAACAAACAAAAAGAACCTGAGCAGATACACTCAGCTGGGTAGGAGTAATAAGATGTGTTTTCTGCATATTTTAAAATAAGCTTGAACTGGGGGTGGTGGATTTTGAGTTTGTTTTTATTATTTTCAACAGATGATGAATTAGTAAGATTATGACAGAGGGAAATTTGAAAGTTTTCATCTTCCTAAAAATGGTTGGGAAGATCATGGAGAACAGTGGCTTTGATCCCAAGGTTACAATACCCAGAGTGCTTTGGCTTCTCTTAGATCTATGATTGGTTATGTTTCATACACCTTTCCCACCTGTGTGAGCTTGGGCGAGTTATTTAGTCTCTCTGTATCTCTGTTTCCTAGTTTGAAAAATGAGAATAATAGTAGAACAGAACATACCTGATCGGGTTATTGTGAAGATTAAACCAGTTAACATGTGTAAAGCGCTTGAAACAATGCCAAGTACACAGTAAGCTCTGTACTTGCTAATTGTCACCATCATCATCACCACCACCACCATCATCATTAGAAGTATACTTGCCATGTTTGAGGTACCTTCTGTCTGGAACTCTCATATGCCAGTGACAACCAGGAATGAAAAACTGATTAAAATTTTTAAAAATTCTGTGATTTCTGTGATGCATATATTTGGATTCTTTGTTTTTAAAATAGCTTTAATGAGGTAATTCACATACTAGAAAACTTGCCATTTTAAAGAGTACAATTTAATGATTTTTAGAATATTCACAAAGTTGTGCAACCATCAGTGCTGTCTAATTTTAGAATATTTAATCACTCCAAAAATAATTTTAGAGTATTTTCATCACCCACATACCCATTACCGACCTCTGCCCATTCTTCCCTCCTCCCAGCCCCTGGCAACCACTAATCTCAGTCTGTCTTCCTGTATTTGTCTATTCTGACTATTTCATACATATGGAATCACATAATATGTGGCCTTTGTGTATGGCTTCTTTAACTCAGCCTACTGTTTCCAAGGTTCATCGTGTTGTAGGATGTATCAGTACTTCATTCTTTTTTTGTGGGTAACTGATATCCATTGTAAGGATAATACCACATTTTGAATTTCCATTAATTATCACAACATTCTGATGTATATAGGTTGTTTCCATTTTATTGGCTATTCTAAATAATGCTGCTGTGTATTCATGTACAAGTTTTAGGTGGATATATGTAAAGGATGTCATTTCTCTTGGGCATATACCAAGGAGTGGAATCACTGGGTCATAGTAATTCAATGTTTAATGTTTTGAGGAATTTTTCCAAACTGTTTTCCAAAGTGACTGCATCATTTTACAATCCCACCAGCAATGTATGAGGATTCGAGTTTCTCTACATCTTCAACACTTGTTATATTCTTTCTTTTTTATTTTAGTCATCCTAATGGGTATGAATTGGTATCTCATTGTGGTTTTGATTTGCATTTCCCTGATAACTAATGATACTGAGCGCCTTTTTATGTGCTTATTGGCCATTTGTGTATCATCTTCTTTAGAGAAATGTCTATTCAAATCCTTTGATCATTTTTAATTGGTTTTTTTTTGTTTTTGTTTTTGTTTTTTTGAGGTACACGGGCCTCTCACTGTTGTGGCCTCTCCCATTGCGGAGCACAGGCTCCGGACGCGCAGGCTCGGTGGCCATGGCTCACAGGCCTAGCCAGTCCGTGGCATGTGGGATCTTCCCGGACCGGGGCACGAACCCGTGTCCCCTGCATCGGCAGGTGGACTCTCAACCACTGCGCCACCAGGGAAGCCCCTGGGTTGTCTTTTTATTGTTGAGTTGTAAGAATTCTTTATATGTTCTCACACAAGTCTCTTATCAAATACATGATTTGCAAATATTTTCCCCAATTCTGCGAGATTTGTTCCCACTTTCTTGTTACCTACTTTTAAAAAATATTTATTTATTTGGCTGCGCCGGGTCTTAGTTGAGACATGCGAGATCTTCTTTGCTGCGTGCGGGGTCTTCATTGTGGCATGCAAACTCTTAGTTACGGCACGTGGTATATAGCCGCCTGACCAGGGATCGAACCCGGGCCCCCTGCATTGGGAGCATGGAGTCTTAGCTACTGGACCACTGGGAAGTCCCTCTTGTTGTCTTTTGAAGCACAAAAGTTTTTATGTTTTGATAAAGTCCAATTTGTTATTTATTTTGTTATTTGTTAGTTTGGTATTGTATCTAAGAAGCTTCAGTCTAATCCAAGGTGAGGAAAATTTACTCCTATGTTGTCTTCTAAGATTTGTATTGTTTTAGCTCCTGTAGTTAACTTTATGATCCATTTTGAGTTAATTCTGTACATGGTGTGAGGTAGGGGCCCAAATCCATTCTTTTGAATTTAAAAACACAGTTTTTCCAGCACAGTTTCTTGAAAAAGACTATTATTTTCCATTAAATTATCTTGGCAACCTTGTCAAATATCAATTGACCGTATATGGAAAGGTCTATCTATTCCATTGATCTATATGTCTGTCCTTATACCAGTCCTATGCTGTCTTGATTACTGTAGTTTTGTAGTGAATTTTGAAACTGGGAAATGTGAGTCTTGAACTGTGTCCTTCAATATTCTTTTGGCTATTTTGGGTTCCTTGCATTTCTATATGCCTTTTAAGACCAGCATGTCAATTTCTTTTAAACAGGCAGCTGGGATTTTGATGGGGATTGGATTGAACCTGTATATATCAATTTGGGGAATATTGCCATCTTAACAATATTAAGTCTTACGTTCCATGAACATGGGGTATGGAATGTCTTTTCATTTATTTAGGTCTTTAATTTCTTTCATTGATGGTTTATTTGTAGTTTTTGGTATATAAGCCTTGCACTGTTTTTGTTAAATTTATTCCTAAACATTTTATTCTTTTTGATGCTCATGAAGACTGAGTTGTTTTCTTAATTTTATTTTTAGATTTTTATTGCTATATGTTCGGAGGGCTTATTTGTTTTATTGTGGTAAAATATACATATTGTAAAATTGACCATTTTAACCATTTTTAAGTGTACAGTTCCCTGGCGTTAAGTATTCACGATGTTATGTACCCATCACCACTATTTTGAGATCTTTGTCATCATTTCAAACAGAAACTCTGTCCTCATTAAGCAATGGGTACATAAGCTCCATGTTTCTTCTCCCCTCCAGCTCGTGGTAACCTATACTCTCTCTGAATTTGCCTATTCCAGGTACCTCATATTAATGGAATCATATGGTATTTTCTTTTGTGTCTTGTTTGTTTTCACTTAGTATGTTTTCAAGGTTAATCCATGTTGTAGCATGTAGTAGAATTCTATTTATTTTTATGGTTAAATAATATTCAATTGTATGTGTACCACATTTTGTTTATACATTTATTTGTTGATTGGTACTGGGTTGTTTTTATCTTTTGACTATTGTGACTAATGCCACTATGAATATTGGTGTACAAGTATCTGTTCAAGTCCTTGCTTTCAGTTCTTGTGGATATATACTCAGGAGTGGAATTGCTAGATTGTATGCTAATTCTCTGTTGTAACCTTTTGAGGAATAGCCAAACTGTTTTCCAATTAGGTGACCATTTTATATTCCCACAGCAATGCATGAGGGTTCCAATTTCTCCACCAACACTTATTATTTTCATTTTTTAAAGTAATAGTTTTTAATTTTATATTGGGGTATAATTGATTTACAATGTTGTGTTACTTTCAGGTGTACAGCAAAGTGATTCAGCTATACATATATATACACACACACACACACACACACACACACACACACACACACACATATATATGTATCTCCATTCTTTTTCAGATTCTTTTCCCATATACGTTTTTACAGAATATTGAGTAGAATTCCCTGTGCTATAAGTAGGTCCTTGTTGATTATCTATTTTATATATAGTAGTGTGTAGATGTTAATCCAAAACTCCTAATTTATCCCTCCCCCTGACCTGTCCCCTTTGGTAACCATAAGTTTGTCTTCAAAGTCTGTGAGTCTGTTTCTCTTTTGTAATTAAGTTCATTTGTATCATCCTTTTAGATTCCACATATAAGTGATACCATATATTTATCCTTCTCTGTCTGACTTACTTCACTTAGTATGATAATCTTTAGGTACATCCATGTTGCTGCAAATAGCATTATTTCATTCTTTTTTATGTCTGAGTAATATCTCATTGTATATATGTACCACATCTTCTGTACCACATCTTTACCCATTCATCTGTCGATGAACATTTAGGTTGCTTCCGTGTCCTGGCTATTGTAAATAGTGCTGCAATGAACAATGGGGTGCATGTATCTTTTTGAATTATGGTTTTCTCCAGATATATGCCCAGGAGTGGGATTGCTGGGTCATATGGCAGTTCTGTTTTTAGTTGTTTTTTTTTGTTGTTTGTTTTTTTTGCGGTAAGTGGGCCTCTCACTGTTGTGGCCTCTCCCGTTGCGGAGCACAGGCTCCAGAAGTGCAGGTTCAGTGGCCATGGCTCATGGGCCCAGCCGCTCTGCAGCATGTGGGATCTTCCTGAACCGGAGCACGAACCCGTGTCCCCTGCATTGGCAGGCGGACTCTCAACCACTGCACCACCAGGGAAGCCCTGTTTTTAGTTTTTTAAGGAACCTCTATACTGTTCAATTTTTTAGAATAGTTTCAGAAAGACAGGTATTAACTCTTCTCTAAATGTTTGATAGAATTCACCTGTGAAGCCATCTGATTCTGGACTTTTCTTTGTTGGAAGATTTTTAATCACAGTTTCAATTTCAGTACTTGTGATTGGTCTGTTTATATTTTCTATTTCTTTCTGGTTCAGTCTTAGAATATTATACCTAAGGATTTTTCCATTTTTTCTAGGTTGCCCATTTTATTGGTATAGAGTTGCTTGTAGTAGTCTCTTATGATCCTTTGTATTTCTGTGGTGTCTGTTGTAACAACTTTTTCATTTCGAATTTTATTGATTTGAGGTCTCTCCTTTTTTTTCCTTAGGAGTCTGGCTGAAGGTTTATCAATTTTATTTATCTTTTCAAAGAACCAGCTTTTAGTTTCATTGATCTTTTCTATTGTTTTCTTTGTCTCTATTTTTTTATTTCTCCTCTGATCTTTATTTCTTTCCTTGTACTAACTTTGGGTTTTGTCTGTTGTTCTTTCTCTAGTTGCTTTAGGTGTAAGGTTAGGTTTATTTGAGATTTTTCTTGTTTCCTGAGGTAAGACTGTATCACTGTAAATTTCTCTGCTTTTGCTGCATCCCACAGGTTTTGGAACATCGTGCTTTCATTTTCATTTGTCTTTAGGTATTTATTGATTTCCTCAGTGATCCATTGGTTGTTTAGTAGCATATTGTTTAGCCTCCACGTGTTTGTGTTTTTTAGTTTTTTTCCTTGTAGTTGATTTCTAATCTCATAGCGTTGTGGTCAAAAAAGATCCTTGATATGACTTCCATTTTCTTAAATATACCAAGGTTTGCTTTGTGGCCCAGCATGTAATCTATCCTGGAGAATGTTCCATGTGCACTTGAGAAGAATGTCTATTCTGCTGCTTTTGAATGGAAGGCACTATAAATATCAATTAAGTCTATCTGGTCTAACATGTCATTTAAGGCCTGTGTTTCCCTATTGATCTTCTGTCTGGATCTGTCCATTGATGTAAGTGGGGTGTTAAAGACCCCCCCCCAATTATTGTGTTACTGTCAGTTTCTCTCTTTATGGCTGTTAGTGTTTGCCTTATATATTGAGATGCTCCTATGTTGGGTGTATATATATTTCAATTGTTATACCTTCTGCTCAAATTGATCCCTTGATCATCATGTACTGCCCTTGTCTCTTGTAACAGTCTTTATTTCAAAGTCTGTTTCTTCTGATATGAGTATTGCTACTCCAGCTTTCTTTTGATTTCCATTTGCGTGGAATACCTTTTTCCATTTCCTCACTTTCAGTCTGTATGTGTCCCTAGATCTGAAGTGGGTCTCTTGTAGACAGCATATATATGGGTCTCGTTTTTGTATCTGTTCAGCCAGTCTATGTCTTTTGGTTTGAACCTTAAATTCGTTTATGTTTAAGGTAATTATATGTATGTTTTTATTGCCATTTTGTTAATTGTTTTGGATTTGGTTTTCTAGGTCTTTTTTCTTCCCTTCCTCTTCTCTTCTTGTGATTTGATGACTAACTTTAGTATTGTGTTGGGATTGCTTTTTCTTTTGTGTGGTGTATCTACTGTAGATTTTCAGTTTGCAGTTACCGTGAGGTTTTGATATAGGTGTGTGTGTGTGTGTGTGTGTGTGTATATGTATATATCACACACAAGATTGTTTCAAGTTGCTGGTCTCTTGATTTCAAATGCATTTACAATATATCCTGCATTTGTACTCTCCTCGTGATTGCTGGTTTTGATATCATATTTGTATGTGGATGACTTCTTACCTTTACATTTGCCTTTATCAGTGAGCTTTCCCATTCGTAATTTTCTCATTTCTAGTTGTGGCCTTTTCTTTTCTGCCTAGAGAAGTTCCTTTAGCATGTGTCATAAAGCTGGTTTGGTGGTGCTGAATTCTCTTAGCTTTTGCTTGTCTGTAAAGCTTTTGATTTCTCCCTCAAATCTGAACCAGAGCCTTGCTGGGTAGAGTATTCTTGGTTGTAGGTTTTTCCCTTTCATCACTTTAAATATATCATGCCACTCCCTTCTGGCCTGCAGAGTTTCTGCTGAAAAGTCAGCTGATAACCTTATGGGGATTCCCTTGTATGTTACATGTTGCTTTTCCCTTGTTGCTTTTAGTATTTTCTCCTTGCCTTGAATTTTTGTCAATTTGATTAATGTGTGTCTTGCTGTGTTCTTCCTTGGGTTTATCCTGTACGGGACTCTCTGTGCTTCCTGGACTTGGGTGACTGTTTCCTTTCCCCTGTTAACGTAAGTTTTTGGCTATTACCTCTTCAAATATTTTCTCAGGCCCTTTCTCTCTCTCTTCTCCTTCTGGGACCCCTATAATGTGAAGGTTGGTGTGTTTAATGTTGTTCCAGACGTCTCTGAGAGTGTCCTTATTCCTATTCATTCTTTTTTCTTTAATATGTTCCATGACAGTGATCTCCAGCAATATCTTCCAGCTCACTTGTTCTTCTGCCTCATTTATTCTGTTAATTGATTCCTTCTAGAGTATTTTTCATTTCAGTTATTGTATTGTTCACCTCTTTGATTTTTAAATCTTCTATAGCTCTTTTTTGAAGATTGTCTATCTCCACTTCACTTAGTTGTTCTTCTGGGGTTTTACCCTGTTCCTTTGTCTGGAACATATTGCCCTGCCATTTCGTTTTATCTAACTCCTGTGTTTGCAGTCTCTGTTTCTGAGGCTGCAGGTTTGCAGTTCCTCTACCTTCTGGTGTCTGCACCCTGGTGGGTGAGGTTGGTCCAGGGGGCTGTGCAGGTTTCCTGGTGGGAGGGACTGGTGCCTGCCCACTGATGGGTGGAACTGCATCTTTTCCCACTGGTGGGCAAGGCCATGTCAAGGGGTGTGTTTAGAGATGGCTGTGGGCTCAGGATGACTTTAGGCAGCCTGTCTGCTGATGGGTGGTGGTGTGTTCCCACCCTGTTGGTTGTTTGGCCTGTGGCATCCTAGCACTGGAGCCTGCAGGTTGTTGGGTGGGGCCAGGTCTCAGTGCCAAAATGGCGATCTCCAGGAGAGCTCACGCAGATGAATATTCCCCGGGGCCTCCACCACTGTCATCCTTGTCCCCACAGTGAGCCAAAGTCAACCCCCGCCTCCCCAGGAGACCCTCCAAGACCCGCAGGTAGGTCTGGCCCAGGCTCCTGTGGAGTCACTGCTTTGCCCTGTATCTCAGTGCACATGAAACCTTGTGTGGGCCCTCCAGGAGTGGAGTCTCTGTTTCCCCCAGTCCTGTGGAGCTCCTGCACTCTAGCCCTGCTGGCCTTCAAAGCCAAATGCTCTGGGGGCTCCTCTTCCTCCTGATGCCAGTCCCCCTGGCTGGGGCTCAGAATTCTCACTCCTGTGGGAAAACCTCTGTGATATAATTATTTTCCAGTTTGTGGGTCACCCACCTGGTGGTTATGGGATTTGATTATACTGTGAATGCACCCCTCCTACTGTCTTGTGTGGCTTCTTCTTTGTCTTTGGATGTAGAGTATCTTTTTGGTAGGTTCTCATCTTTTTTCGATTGTTGTTCAGCAGTTAGCTGTGATTTTGGTGTTTTCATGAGGGGAGGTAAGCTGAAGTCCTTCTACTCTGCCATCTTGTCTCCTCCGCATAGAAATCAAATAATACTCACCTTAATGGATGTGACTTTTTAAAAATCAAGAATTAGCATGTAACCACCTTTTTAATGGTAGAACACCTGATCTTTCAGACAGATACATACAATTTTATTGAAAAACAAAATCAAGGAGAATCGTGAATTTTGTCCATCCTTTTTTAGCCTTTTTTTCCTTCTTATAATTGTAATTTCCATAATTTGCTGTAGTTGAAGATGAACAATTAAATGAAACCTGGGCTTTTAAAAGAGGAATGTTGAAAACGTTAATATATATCATTTTAAAGTTTGGAAAATATAACTCTTCCTATCTTTTCTATGGTGTCAAAGACAACGGAGACCACTGTTCATACTCTACCAGACAAGGGTGAAGAGATCTGCGGATATTTCTTGAACCCTTCTTTAATGTCATCAGAATGTTCACCTACAACCTTGAAAAAGAAAACAGAAGAAATGAGTGACCTCCCTTCTGAGAATCAGCGAAGCATACCACTCGCTGTGACCGACGCCTTAGAGCATATCATGGAACAGCTCAATGTTTTGACACAGGTGGGTTGGCGCACTTTTCACTTGGTTGTAAGAAGTTTTTCTTTCTTAGCAAGGCAAGCTCAAAGGTGGTAGTTAATATAGCAGTGCCTGCTGTGCTGAGCCGCTCTAAACCTTATGGAGGCAAAGTCAGAGCCCATGCACACATATACACGTATGCATGTGTGCACACACACACACACTGTACTCTAGCATCTGAGGCCCACAAACGAATAGAGGAGACCATGTACTTCATGCTACAAATGTATTACTTGATTTTGGACAGTAATGTTTTGCCGTAAGAATTTTTGATGCCATGTATTCAGATTTGGACATTATCAAAAATATTTAGGGCAATAAGAAAAATGTATTGGGATTAATCATTTCGGTTAGAATGAAATTTTGGCATTGCTTTAGTTTTTCACTCTGAAGAAGTTCTCTCTGTCCAATGTTTAACTTCCCTCATTCCAAAGCTCCTTACATGATGCTCTGTTCTTCTGGAGGTGAGGTTTCCACATTCCCCTTTTAGAATATTACGCAGTCCTTTGATGCCAATATACTTTTGCAAGAAGGGATACCATGGATCTTAATATATCGAAGGTCTTCCAACTCTTGGTCAGGAAATACAGATGTCATTTAATGGAAGCGGTGTATTAAGATGGATACATCAGAGGTTGCCCTTCCAGTTCTGCTCAGTGTTTCCTTTGAAGAATTCTTATTGTTCCTCTTTGCCCTGGATCCTCATTCTGTTTATCAGACACTGTCCTAAATTATACAGAAAGAGGCTATAATGTGAACTAGAGAAGACGTCAGTTACTTTTGCAGAATAAATATTTCAAGTTGAAATTGCTCATGCATAGAAATCATCTAATTCTTATTCTCAACACTGGCTGTACATTCTAATCGCCAGGGCAGTTAGTTAAGAATCATCCAGACGTCCAGGTCTCATCTCCAGAGAATTCAAGGCCCTGGCATCGGACTTTTAAGGTTCCATTTTGGGTTAAGAGCCAGTAATTAAAAATTTTACCCTTTAGATAACATCTCAGGGCCTTGGAGTTAAGGGATGTGGATGGGGGTCATGACAAATTGTGAGAACGAGCCTTGTGAGACCTTGGAGTCGTAAGATCTGTTCAATGAAAATAATAGGAAAATCATCAATTTTTGCTTTGCAGTATTGTGCTAGAGGTGACTGTGTTTATCGGACTTTCCTTTCCTTTAAAAGGCAGTTTTTCTCTCAGCTTCATGCCAGCTTTAGTTTTGGTTGGCCTGTTTCCCAGGGCCCTGGCTTCCTCACCTGCACTGTCACATTGGGTGGCAAGTCCTCTTTAGGCTCTTTCCGTCTTCTACTCTGTCAGCTTCGTGACTCATTTTGCCTTCTTTTTTCCTGATTTAAGGTTAAAATGGATCCCTTTAAACTTTATTGAAAGTCTGTAATTTTTTACTTTTAATTTTTAAGGACTGACTTTCCTTCAAATATGAAAAGTTAAAAGCAGGCACAGCACACTTGCAAAATGGGAACAATGTGAATCTGTGGGCAAATAACAAGTAAAATAAACACATTCAGATTCACTTTAATTACAGATGACTGAACATCTCCTAACCCAGTGGCACTGCTTGTAATTCAGTACAGATTGTAGTATCACTTTCTCATTATAACTTTTAAGATGGTTGGTAGGTGAGGAGTTAACCAGGGTTAAAGGTGTTGATGATACACATATCAAAAGCTTTTGCATCTTACATTGTGATAAGTATCAGGCAAAATGCTTGGCACACAGTAGGCACTCAAGAAATAGTAGAAAGTATTATCAGCATTGCCGTTAATTTCAATGAATCATCTATAGTATGGAATATGAGAGCAAAAAGTATTAGTTTTTTTTTTTAAAACTGATTGCCTTCGGAGGCTGGTAGGGAATCAGTTGTAACCAAGCATTTATTATGCTGCTTTTCCTACGTGAACTGTACTACCAGGTAACCAAATAATATATGAGAGAAGTGTCTTGTATAAATTATCCCAACTAATACATTTTTTAAATGATGGAATTAGAATATCACTGGCAATCTCTAAGAATCGATAGATCTAGACATTAAGTAGCTACTGACAACACAGAAAAAGAAGCAAATGTTATTATTGTGCCCTCCAAAGAAAGAATAGTCTTACCAAGGGATCTAACCCGAGTCTTACCAAGCCTTTGAATCCAGCTTCCAATTTAAATAAAATACAGAGGGTAGAAGAACAGATTAAACTGTACCCAGAGGACGCAGTCCCTAAAATCCAGACTGGTAGAGGCGCTGCAGGTCAAATGGCCTGAACCTGTCCAAAGACAAATTATAAAGAAAATAAATGGAGAGAGTAGGGATCTGTAGATTAAAAGACTTTAAATGACATCAAATCTTGAAAATGGGTAAGATATAGTTATAGTGTCTAGGGATGTACACTTGAAAGATAAAACCATAAAGACCTGCAGAAGAGTGATTATTATAATGGTCAGCATAGGGGCTGTTATGGGGGAAGGTGCACGCGAGGCACTCGGGGGTGGCTGGCAGAGTTCTAGTTCTTGACCTGGGTGTTGGTCATAAGGGTGCTTTTCTCGTGAGAGTTCATTAAGTGCCACATGTTTTTTGTGCAACTTCCTGAATCTATTTTATCGTATAGTTTTATTTAAAAGATAAAAGACTGAAGATGAAGTAGTCTATCACAATTAGATTTAAAAGTAGTCACACGCGTGTGTGTAGTTATATACTCACGAGCTGAAGGAGTTAGAATAAGATTCACGAAGTCCTGTGTGGCAGGCACCAGCTTAAGCATTTTACGTGCCGTATTTCATTTAGTCAGTCTTCATAACAACCCTAGGAGTTGCTGTCATCTTCTGGGTGCAGAAAGGGGTAGCAGTCATTATATTTTCAAAGTAAGCTAGGTATCCAGCCGTCTAGGGTAATATAGGTATGGTCCATCATGGATTGATTGTGACAGAAGGACCAGTGATGCCATTTAAGTAGCGGTGGGGTTATGTGGCATTCCATCCCCACCTCCCACATTCCATGTCACCTGTGACACTACCTACCATGCCTCCTGTGGCCTGTTCTCTGGCAGCGATGCTTTAGAAGATCAGACTTCAGAATTGCCTACAGAGGCTTGATCATTTACTCCGTTTTCCTCAAATGGTTCCTTTTTTTTCTTTTCCTCAAACTGCTTGACAGTGCTTTGCCTTGTGTTAGGGCACAGAAGTGGGGCAAGTTCTAGGGTTCATTTCTGAGCCAACCTCCTGGCAAAAGGGTGGCATTCCAGTTCTGAAAAAGATCAATGCTGAGATTATCATCATCATCCTCACCACCAGGTCACCAGGCATTGATTATTTTGTCCCCCTTTTTTGCAGACTGTTTCAATCCTGGAGCAGCGACTGACTTTGACAGAGGATAAGCTGAAAGACTGCCTTGAAAATCAGCAAAGGCTTTTCAATGCTATCCAACAGAAAAGTTGAATAGAAAGATATGAGCAGAGGCACGAGAAATGAACACATGTACACGTACTCAGGAAGGTAGTACAAGATGCTTTATGCAACACAACCATGTGCTAATTATCATGGCATTTCTTAAAAGGGTGAACAAAAGGCAGAAAAGGCATAATTAAGGACTAATTTAAACACACAAATCAATGCCGAGGACTAATTCAAATCATTACCATTTATGATTGCAGTAATAAAGTGATACACGTTCAAGTGGCTCTGTATTTTCCCCCATATTATTTTAAATGTCAGTTTTCATTAATAGTCCAAATCCTGCCAGTAAAGTAGTCAAATCTCTGTATTTCACTGTTATTCCAAATTGACCATGTTCAGGCAATTCCTTAAACACCTGGTGTACTTCTTTAGTGTAAACAGTACCCTTGGGGTGAAATAATTCACTTACCTCTAAAACAGCATTTTGTATGCAGAGAATGAATTAATGATCTGATTTGTATTTCTTTCTGTTAAAAAAAAAATTCTTTACCTATGCCTTGAAAAGATGATCTCATACAACTCCCAAACCGCAGAATTTCCACAGCAAGAATACACTTATTTTAATTAGCAACAGCACATACAGGACATACGGCAGGGGGTTTCGATTTAATTTATGGTATACATTGTTTATTCTTTGACCAACCTAAAAGAAGAGTTAGAAGTATGTAAAGTGTACAAATCTGCTTCCGTAGATGAATGCACTGAATGATTTGGGTTGTATCCAAACCTGTGATCTCAGTTTACGAAGATTAAGTTAGTGCAGAATCCTCAAAACCCAGAACGATGCAACAGCAATGTTTAAAAATATTCACACATGTATGTTCACATTCTTCAGAAATGTTTAGGGTGATTTTTTAGCTGAATAAAGAACATTTGCATCATCTTCCTATTTTCCTTTTAATGAATTGTGATTTGAAACAAAATGAAAATGAGCCAGGCATTCTAAAGGATCTTGGTTTTAAATTAAGAATTTTATCTTAAACAAAATAAGAGATTAAATTGAAAAAAACTGAATTTAGTTTGCATTTCTGTTAACCTATATCTAGAACAGAAGGTAGGAGAAGGCAGTCCACATTTATGATGCCTGTAGGCATATCATGGGGAAAATACTGTCTATGCTTTGGAAAAGAAAAAAGTCCTATTTATCTAGGAGTCTATATTTAGAAATTTCTCAAAGCAATTTTGATTGTATTTATGAGGTGATTTTGTTTTATCATCTCGTGTGTTTTAAGTGACTTTTTAGATAATACTAAGTGTGAACTTCTAGACAGATTCAAGAGTTTATAAGACTAAGTGGCACTGTATTTTTATAACCTCATTGAGAAGACTAAGAAATGAAATGTCATACCAATTTTTATCTACTTTTTTAATGCTTCAAACAATAAAGACATTTTACCTTTAAAAAAGTTGTTTCTTTTTAAATGATTAAAATCTAGAAATGCTAAACTTCTTATCTAGCTCACTCAACTTTAACCTTCATAACAATCTCCTGGAGAAGTTGTCAAAACAGTTCCGGCCCTTTGCCCCGGGTTTATGATTCACTAGGTCTGGTCTGGTGAGGCCCAATAATCTGCATCTCTAGCAAGCTGACAGGAGATTTAATGCTGTTGGCCTCAGGCCCACACTTTAGAAACCACTGACCAGCTATAGCCACTTCCTGCAACATGGTATTGCCACACCTTTTACAGTCATAGAACTTTATAAGTGATATAAAAACAGTGATGATGTAAGTTTAAAAGCCTTGACACTTTTTCAGGAGGGTTATTTTATAAGCCCCCCAACACCTCTTTTATGCTTTTGAGGCTTCTTTTCGTCAGATGCCAGCCTCTCATCTGTCCTAGCTGCATGTTCACTGCATGATCAACATGTCCACTTGGACAACATGGCAGGCAGCCTCTGAATATGTCCACAGCCAAACTCTGCTGCGCCTCACCCCCACCCACAGCCAGCTCCTCCCCTCGTCTTCCCATCTCCATAAATGGCAACTCTCCTTCAAGGCGCTCAGGCTGAAGACCTCAGAGTTATCCTTAAATCCTTGGTCTCACTCTCCACTCCCATTCCTTCAGCAAATCTCATGAGAACATATGAAACACCTGATCATTTCTCACACCTCCATCAGCCACCAAAACCCAGGCCACCATCATCTCTTACCTGGATGTCTGCAGTGCCTCTTAACTGTCTCCCACTGTCACCCTTGCACAGCAGACCACAGTGGTTCTTGAAAAGCCTGAGTTCATACCATACGACCCAGCAATCCCACTACTGGGCATATACCCTGAGAAAACCGTAATTCAAAAAGAGTCACATACCACAATTTTCACTGCAGCTCTATTTACAATAGCCAGGACATGGAAGCAACCTAAGTGTCCATCGACAGATGAATGGATACAGAAGATGTGGCACATACATACAATGGAATATTACTCAGCCATAAAAAGAAACGAAATTGAGTTATTTGTAGTGAGGTGGGTGGACCTAAAGTCTGTCATACAGAGTGAAGTAAGTCAGAAAGAGAAAAACAAATACCGTATGCTAACACATATATACGGAATCTAAAAAAAAAAAAAAAATGGTTCTGAAGAACCTAGAGGCAGGACAGTAATAAAGACACAGATGTAGAGAATGGACTTGAGGACATGGGGAGGGGGAAGGGTAAGCTGTGACAAAGTGAGAGAGTGGCGTGGACATATATACACTACCAAACGTAAAATAGATAGCTAGTGGGAAGCAGCCGCATGGCACAGGGAGATCAGCTCGGTGCTTTGTGACCACCTAGAGGGGTGGGATAGGGAGGGTGGGAGGGAGGGAGACGCAAGAGGGAGGAGATACGGGGATATATGTATATGTATAGCTGACTCACTTTGTTATAAAGCAGAAACTAACACACCATTGTAAAGCAATTATACTCCAATAAAGGTGTTAAAAAAAAAAGAAAAGCCCGAGTTCAAACATGTGGCTCTTCAGCTCCAAACCCTTCAGGACTTCCCATCTTAGAGTAAAAGCCCAAGACTTGACAGTAGTGATGTGCTCCTAACCTCTTCACCTTAGACCTCCCCTCCCCCTAGGGGGTCACCCTTACTCACTGCCCTCTGGCAGCAGTGGCCTCTCTGCTTCCCTTCGTAGACGCAAAATGGTTCCCACCTAAGGGCATCTGTACTTGAGGGCATTTGTACTTGCCATTTCCTCTGCCTGGAGCTCTGTCCCCAGGTATCCCTCGTAACATTCCAGCCCTGCTCACATTCTGCCTCTTCAGAGGTGCTCTTCCTAACCAGCCTATATGGAATAGTAACCCTCCATTCACTCCCTCTGGTATATAGCTCTGGTACAACACAGGTTGCAACACACTTACAGTCCTGCCTCTTCCACTGTGAACCGACCTTCTCAAAAACCAAGCACTGTCACCTTTATATTCCCCATCTACCACAGTACCTCGTTCATAGGCTGAGCTCAACAGATAGGTGTCCAAAAAAAATGCTCAACCTAAAAGTTGAGCATTATGTTTTATCCAGTGGGCTTACTGAGCACTTAAGCCCAAGATACAGCTTCTCAGATAGCTCTGAGGGATTATTTACAAAGAGGTTAAGACAGGAGCCAGGATATAAAGGAGTTTTGCAAACAAAACAATAAAAACAAACAAGAACAGGTAGTCAGAACATCAAAAGATTACTGCTAGAGAAAAACCAGACATCTCAAGTTAATGAATTTTAGCACTTTTCCATGTATGGGAAGATGCAAGAGTCGGGGCTTATTGAAATTATTCCTTTGATATGCACCTTAACTATCTAGGGCCAGTATCCTGTTTTTCTCCATCCTGAATTCCCCTCAGGGTGCACAGTTGGTGGCTGCAGTGGCTGCAGCATCCTTTGTTTACTGAAATGCTGGTAACATTCTATGTCCACAACGTTTCCTCTTGGTCATAAATTCAACCACCGTTTGGGAGGCATTTAATGACCAATTTTGTCCCACAGTGCTAGGAAGGCTCATTCCTAGATCAGGCGAAGATTGTGTGATAGGCTATTCAATCCGCTCATTTTTTGGATTAGGGCTATTGATCTTCTAAAATTCTCTGGATCAGCTGTCTTACTAGACTATTATGATCCAGGTAATGTTTTCCTTTGTTGCTTCTTCCCGTATCTAGAGTTGCATGCACTATTACAATTATTCTATGTAGAGTTATATATGATCAACTACCTCAAGACTTTTAGCCATCATTAATTTTGTCAGAGGCCTGGTTATACATTGGGTAGTGCAAGAGATAACAATCCTATAAAATAGACAGAATAAGTAATATAGCTAGTAACATTAATAAGGTCATAGTACAGCAGAGAGAGACACAAGGTATAAATAATTTGAAAACAACAAGAGAGCAAATTAAAACAATGATTAGCATAACTAGTTATAATCTGGTTGCAATAAGCCATCAAGTCCACAGGGGAGCCACCTGGAGAAGCCAAATTCTGGAAGAATCAGGTAGAGAGAAAAAGCTAAATGTTTCATAATCATTTACAAAAGTATACTTTATCAACTTGTTGCAGGTCACAGTTAGCATAAGAGGAAAGATTTTCTGGAAAAGATTAAAAGGCAGTATATTTCAGCAGAGAGTCATAAAACTGTCTTATGTATCAGTTCATTCAGTCCCATGTAACTAATTCCTGTTGATCTGGATGAAGTCATCAGGTTTTTTCATTAGAGTTTTAAACTTTCCTACCCAGTTCAGTTGTATGATATAAAAGTTATCAGAAACCTTAATTTATCAAAAAGTCCTTTTTATGAATCTTCCTGAAGATCCTCATATTTTATACAATCAGTAAAACAATGATTGTTTTTAAATGACAAAGATTTAAAATGGTATTGCTAAAGATCTAATTACAATGCAATTGACAAGAAACTTGGGATATTTTTGTGACATACAACATTTTGAGATAATAAATAGAATTATGACTGATAACATAACAGGACATATCAGATTTTTAGGAATTTCATATAAATTTTGGAATATCTATATTAATGACATTTACCCATACAATATAACCTAAGGTTTGTCTCCAATCATTTAACAATGCTTCAAGTAATTTAACACACCAAATAAGCTTAATTAGTTTAACATTTCTCTAAGGTGCCTCAGGGCTCCTCTGAGGCATCCCTGAGTTGGCTGGAGGTCAAAAGAACTTCAATTAAATTTGATATTTGAGAAGTCTGTCAAAAATATCAAAAAGGTTTCAAGACACTTGGTCAAATAGGATCATAGGTCACTGTGAAACAATACTTATTATTATTTTTTTAACAATACTTACTTAACGTAAGTGACAAAATATTTCAAAAGCAAATACAAATCACTTAAAGGTAAAGGAACACAAAAGCAGTATTCCAAGAAAAATTTGTTCTCTTAACAAAGAGAGGAACCAAATCCAGTCCTGCACCAGCCCACTTAACAAAATCCATTTACCTCATTAAATTTAATCTCAGCCTAACCATGCACAAAACGACTTTTCAGGGCTCCCTTTCCATAAACCTTTCATGACTTTCTGAATCCATATGCGTTTGTCCCGTATTTTTCCATCAAGAACAAGCTCTAGAACAAAAATCACTCTTTTCACTTAACAAAAGGTATTTCCATGCCTCATACCTTCTTTTACTGAAGACACACATCCTATTTTCCTTGCATACTGAAATGTTTCCCTCACTTTTAGTAGCTTTAACTACGTATTACCACTTTAACCCTTAAAAACCTTAATCTCTAGCAAAAACTGACAAGCAGCAAGTAATTGTGAACTCTGTCATACCAGCATTTCCTGATTGGAAAAATCCATAACCTCCAGAAACATACATCTTCTCATAGCATAATTTCCTTCCTCTTTCCCTCTTATAAGGATACAAAGGTAGGTAATTTTAGACCTGCTTAGCATTTAATGTTCCAGTATTTTATCTTATTTGAAATGACTTTGATATTCAATAATTTCCCATCATTTAACTTAGCAAAACTCAAGTTACCAGAAATCTGGAGAAACTATTTTAGACAGACATACCCCAAATATAATTCCTAAGGAGCTCACCTGAAAACTCCTCATTTACTTTTGTTTTACAAGTTATGAAAATATACCAAGTTAACTTTTTCTTCTTGCTGACAAACTCTCCAACAGAAATAACATGACCTTACTGACCTTCAGTTAACCTAGGTACAATAAAAGACCTAGGTACAATAAAAGACCTATATTGATAAACCAACAAGCCTAAGCTAGCTTTAATACCAGATATTAACTTAATATTGGATATTTCTTAGATCATGTGACCCTCAAATTCATTCTGACCAGTTTCTTTTATATTTAGAAATATTTTATTTGTAAGTGCTTACTTTCAAGTCAAACAAAGCTCTTCTATAAATTTAATTTTGATATTTTCTGGAGGTAGAGATATGTTATATGTATAATATACACAGACATAAAAAGACATAATTAGAAATCTCATAGCTTCACTTTAACACTTAGTTATGAATCAGGTGTTACAATATAAACTTAGATATAAACTTACAATATAAAATAAGTTTATAAACAATATAAACTTAGTTTATAAATAATAGTTGAAATAAGTTAAATTTATTTGCTCAGATGACTAGGGCTTTACTCTTTGTGGAAAAGACGTAAGATTTTTATTTGTCCTTGATAAACACTTAAGGAGGATATGATTTAGATTCTAGGTGAGGGAGCCTTTCCAGTTGTTCCAGTTTTAAAAGGCCACTTTTTCCCTTTTTCTCTCCTTGGCTTCAGGTTCTTTCTGATTGAACTGATAAGGCTCAGTCTCAGGTCATTGTGGGTTATATCTAAACTTCTGATTTGTAGAGATTTGCAAGACAAAGATAGCTGCTTTTAATTCTCCAAAGAACTGGTCTGCCTCCTAAATGATATTAAAAGATTGATTTGCCCAACTATATTTCCTTTCATTTGCTTTTTTCATATAAGTGAGAAGATTTCCAACTAAACTGAAATTCAAGAGTTCTATGTTCTAGAATTTTAGTTTGATTTATCAAGCCTTCAAAAGCTTGCACAAAGCATTCAACTAAGTCCCGCTTTCTGAGTGCACAGGCTAGACCCAGAGCAAAGTTTCTGTTGTGGTTTTTTTCTTTTATTAGCCCCTGAATATTACCTTGCAGATTTTACTTTATATTGTACAGTCTCAGGTAACCCCATTGGTTTCCTTAGTATGTTTAATTAATGTTTCCTGAGAGACAGATTCATATGCCCTGTCTTATAGTACCAAGCAGGGGAAGCATTCCCCAGTGAGATATACTGTTTATCCCACAATAAAATTAGGCAAAAGAGATGTAACCATCTTCAATAAAGCATATTTAAATATACCAATTTTTATAAACTTTCATCTCAATTATATCAACTCTTACACGTTTAGCTTTTAGTTTCAATTAGGACACAATAAAAAAGCCTTGCTGTTACAAGGAGTCCTAGAAGCTTTCCTTTCTTTTTATTCCTGACCATTTATCTGTTTTTGTATAAAAGGCTCTGGGGTCCCCAGTGAGGGGTTGAGCCAAGGGACTCAGGCCCGTTCATCAATATTTTAACTTGATTTTAACTAGGACTAACTGTTGCTGCAAGTAATTGTTCATCAAATATCTCAGAGTAATTTTCTTCCAACATTTTTAAGTATATGTATAAGCTGGGAGAAATACAGCAAACTCGTTTGGAGTTGCTTTAACGTTGGGAACCAAAAAGAGGGTCTCTTTGGGTCATCCAACCTTAGGTATTGTTGTATCAAATCTTTGTTTTAATACCACTGATGTCCATTTAATTTATCCCAATTCTTAATAACCATCTAAAGACTTCTTTATCCATTTGGGACAAGTACTTTTAAAATTTCCACCTCGTTGGGAGGAAGTCTCTAGACTTTCCTTCAGTTTTTTCTTATTCTCTGTTAATCAACCTGTTAATAATCCTACTGTTTTTATTAGCATCTGTGAGACTCATTGAGGGGAAGTGGAGACGACAAATAAGGCTTCCCAAACCGTTTTTCTGTTTGTTTGTTTTAAATTAAGGGAGTTCTTAGGTTAACCACTAAATATTTTTTCCACCTTCTAATTTGTTTTTCTATAGTTACCAATGAAACAGCTGTTAATAATGAGAACTCTCTAAAAATTTACCAATTTAGAAGTTTCTCTAATGTAAAGGATTCATCATTCAGCCATTAATGAGATCTCTTAATATCTACTCAAATCAATAAGATGCAAGAGGCATTCCCAGAAGAGACTGGGAAGGATGCTACCTATACAAGATTCAGAAAGTTTACTCCCAAGAAATGCTTCAAATAATTCTGAAAGCTCAGGGGGAAAAAAAAAGCCATGGCACAAGGATCCAGGATTCAAGAGGGATTTTACCTGCCACTCCAGATGTAGCAAAAAACAGTGAGCTCTGGGCTCAACAGGAGTTGGTTTCCTTATTTTAACAGCAAAACAAAACATGTTCGAGACAAAATGGTGGAGTAGAAGGACTTGAGCTCACCTCATCTCATGAAAATACCAATATCACAACTAACTTCTGAACAACCATCAATAAAAAAGAATGGAACCAACCAAAAAAGGTATTCTATATTCAAAGACAAGAAATCACAACAAGATGGTAGGAGGGGCACTTTCACAATATAATCAAATCCAATAACCAGCGAGTGGATAACCCACAAACTGGAAAACAATTATATCAGAGGTTTTCCCACAGGAGTGAGAATTCTGAGCCCCATGTCAGGCTCCCCAGTCTGAGGGTATGGCATCAGGAGGAGGAGTCCCCAGAGCATTTGGCTTTGAAGGCCAGCAGGGCTAGAGTGCAGGAGCTCCACAGGACTGGGGGAAACAGAGACTCCACTCCTGGAGGGTCCACACAAGGTTTCATGTGCACTGGGATGCAGGGCAAAGCAGTGACTCCACAGTAGCCTGGGCCAGACCTACCTGTGGGTCTTGGGAGGGACTCCTGGGGAGGCGGGGGTTGACTGTGGCTCACTGTGGGGACAAGGACGACGGTGGTGGAGGCCCAGGGGAATATTCATCAGCGTGAGCTCTCCTGGAGATCGCCATTTTGGCACTGAGACCTGGCCCCACCTAACAACCTGCAGGCTCCAGTGCTGGGATGCCTCAAACCAAACAACCAACAGGATGGGAACACACCACCACCCATCAGCAGACAGGCTGCCTAAAGTCATCCTGAGCCCACAGCCACCTCTAAACACACCCCTTGACATGGCCTTGCCCGAGGGAAAAGACCCAGCTTCACCCACCAGTGGGCAGGCACCAGTCCCTCCCACCAGGAAACCTGAACAAACCCCTGGACCAACCTCACCCACCAGGGTATGGACACCAGAAGCTAGAGTAACTACAAACCTGCAGCCTCAGAAACGGAGACTGCAAACACAGGAAGTTAGATAAAACGAAATGGCAGGGCAATATGTTCCAGACAAAGGAACAAGATAAAACCCCAGAAGAATGACCAAGTGAAGTGGAGATAGACAATCTGCCTGAAAAAGAATTAAGAGTAATGATAGTAAAGACGATCCAAGATCTCAGAAAAAGAATGGAGGCACAGACTGAGAAGATAAAAGAAATGTTTTAAAAAGAGCTAGAAGATTTGAAAATCAAACAAACAGAGGTGAACAATACAATAACTGAAATGAAAAATACTCTAGAAGGAATCAATTAGCAGAATAAATTAGGCAGAAGAACAAATGAGCTGGAAGACAGATTGGTGGAGATCGCTGTCACAGAACATATTTAAAAAAAAGAATGAATAGAAATAAGAACACTCTCAGAGACCTCTGGAACAACATTAAACACACCAACATTCACATTATAGGGGTTCCAGAAGGAGAAGAGAGAGAGAAAGGGCCTGAGAAAATATTTGAAGAGATAATGGCCAAAAACTTACCTAACATGGGAAAGGAAACAGTCACCCAAGTCCAGGAAGCACAGAGAGTCCCATACAGGATAAACCCAAGGAGGAACACAACAAGACACATTAATCAAATTGACACAAACTAAAGCAAGGAGAAAATGCTAAAAGCAACAAGGGAAAAGCAACATGTAACATACAAGGGAATCCCCATAAGGTTATCAGCTGATTTTTCAGCAGAAACTCTGCAGGCCAGAAAGGAGTGGCATGATATATTTAAAGTGATGAAAGGGAAAAACCTATAACCAAGAATACTCTACCCAGAAAGGCTCTCGTTCAGATTCGAGGGAGAAATCAAAAGCTTTACAGACAAGTAAAAGCTAAGAGAATTCAGCACCACCAAACCAGCTTTATGACACATGCTAAAGGAACTTCTCTAGGCAGAAAAGGCCACAACTAGAAATGAGAAAATTACGAATGGGAAAGCTCACTGATAAAGGCAAACGTAAAGGTAAGAAGTCATCCACATACAAATATGATATCAAAACCAGCAATCACGAGGAGAGTACAAATGCAGGATATATTGTAAATGCATTTGAAATCAAGAGACCAGCAACTTGAAACAATCTTGTATGTGAGATATATATATATATGGTTATATCAAAACCTCATGGTAACGGCAAACTGAAAATCTACAATAGATACACACACACACAAAAGAAAAAGCAATCCCAACACAACACTAAAGTTAGTCATCAAATCACAAGAGAAGAGAACAAAAGAGGAAGGGAAGAAAAAAGACCTAGAAAAACAAATCCAAAACAATTAACAAAATGGCAATAAGAACATACATATAGATAATTACCTTAAACATAAACGAATTTAATGTTCAAACCAAAAGACACAGACTGGCTGAACAGATACAAAAACAAGACCCGTATATATGCTGTCTACAAGAGACCCACTTCATATCTAGGGACATATACAGACTGAAAGTGAGGAAATGGAAAAAGGTATTCCATGCAAATGGAAATCAAAAGAAAGCTGGAGTAGCAATACTCATCTCAGAAGAAATAGACTTTGAAATAAAGACTGTTACACATGACAAAGGACACTACGTGCTGATCAAGGGATCAATCCAAGAAGAAGGTATAACAATTGAAATATATATGCATCCAACATAGGAGCATCTCAATATATAAGGCAAACACTAACAGCCATAAAAGGAGACACTGACAGTAACACAATAATGGGGGGGGGGTCTTTAACACCCCACTTACATCAATGGACAGATCATCCAGACAGAAAATAAGGAAACACAGGTCTTAAATGACACATTAGACCAGATGAAGTTAGTTGATATCTATAGTATATTCCATGCAAAAGCATTAGAATAGACATTCTTCTCAAGTGCATATGGAACATTCTCCAGGACAGATCACATGCTGGGCCACAAAGCAAAAATCAGTATATGTTAAGAAAATCGAAATCTTATCAAGCATCTTTTTCAACCACAACACTATAAGATTAGAAATTAACTACAAGGAAAAAAACTGTAAGTAACACAAACACTTGGAGCCTAAACAATATGTTACCTAACAACCAATGGATCAATGAAAAAATCAGAGGAAATAAAAAATTACCTAGAAACAAATGAAAACGAAAACTTGATGATCCAAAACCTGTTGGATGCAACAAAAGCAGTTCTAAGATGGAAGTTTACAAGATACAATCTTACCTCAGGAAACAAGAAAAATCTCAAATTAACAACCTAACCTTACACCTAAAGCAACTAGAGAAAGAACAACAAACAAAACCCAAAGTTAGTACAAAAAAAGAAATCATAAAGATCAGGGCAGAAATAAACGCAAAAGAGATGAAGAAAACAATGGAAAAGATCAATGAAACTAAAAGCTGGTTCTTTGAAAAGATAAACAAAATTGATAAACCTTTAGGCAGACTCATAAAGAAAGAAAAGTAGAGGGCTCAAATCAATAAAATTAGAAATGAAAAAGAAGCTAGAACTAACACCACAGAAATACAAAGGATCATAAGAAACTACTACAAACAATTATATACTAATAAAATGGACAACCTAGAGGAAATGGACAAATTCTTATAAAGTTACAATATTCCAAGACTGAACCAAGAATAAATAGAAAATATGAACAGACTGATCACAAGTACTGAAGTTGAAACTATGATTAAAAAACTTCCAACAAACAGAAGTCCAGAACCAGATGGCTTCACTGGTGAATTCTATCAAACATTAAGACAAGAGTTAACACCTATCCTTCTGAAATTATTCCAAAAAATTGCAGAGGTAGGAACACTCCCAAACTCATTCTATGAGGCCACCATCACCCTGATACCACAACCAGACAGAGATATCACAAAAAAAGAAAGTTACAGGCCAATTATCACTGATGAACATAAATGCAAAAGTCCTCAATAAAATACTAGCAAACCAAATTTAACAATACATTAAAAGGATCATACACCATGATCAAGTGGGATTTATCCTATGGATGGAAGTATTTTTCATTATCCACAAATCAATCAGTATCATACACCACATTAACAAGTTTAAGAATAATAACCATACGATCCTCTCAATAGATGCAGAAAAAGCTTTTGACAAAATTCAACACCCATTTATGATAAAAAACAATCCAGAAAGTGGGCATAGAGGGAACCTACCTCAACATAATAAAGGCCATATATGACAAACCCACAGCTAACATCATCCTCAATGGTGAAAAGCTGAAAGCATTTACTCTAAGATTAGGAACAAGACAAGGATGTCCACTCTGGCCACTTTTATTCAACATAGTCTCGGAAGACCTAGCCATGGCAATCAGAGAAGAAAAAGAAATAAAAGGAATCCAAATTGGAAAAGAACAAGTAAAACTGTTACTGTTTTCAGATGACATGATACTACACATAGAAAATCCTAAAGATGCTACCTGAAAATTTCTAGAGTTCATCAATGAATTTGGTAAAGTTGCAGGATACAAAATTAATACACAGAAATCTCTTGCATTCCTATACACTAACAACAAACGATCAGAAAGAGAAATTAAGGAAACAATCCCATTTACCATCACACTGAAAAGACTAAAATTCCTAGGAGTAAACCTACCTGAGGAAGGAAAAGACCTGTACTCTGAAAACTATAAGACACTGATGAAAGAAATCGAAGATGACACAAACAGAGGTAAAGATATACCATGTCCTTGGGTTGGAAGAAGCAATATTGTCAAAATGATTATACTACCTAAGGCAATCTACAGATTCAATACAATCCCTATGAAACTACCAATGGCATTTCTCATAGAACTAGAACAAAAAATTTTTAAATTTGTATGGAAACACAAAAGATCCCAAACAGCCAAAGCAATCTCAAGAAAGAAAAACAGAGCTGTAGGAATCAGGCTCCCTGAACTTCAGAGTATACTACAAAGCTACAGTCATCAAAACAGTATGGTACTGGCACAAAAACAGAAATATAGATCAACGGAATAGAATAGAAAGCCCAGACATAAACCCATGCACCTATGGTCAATTAATCTACGACAAAGGAGGCAAGAATATACAATGGAGAAAAGACAGTCTCTTCCACAATTGGTGCTGGAAAAACTGAACAGCTACATGTAAAAGAATGAAATTAGAACATTCTCTAACACCATACACAAAAATAAACTCAAAATGGATTAGAGGCCTAAATGTAAGACCGGATACTATAAAACTCTTAGAGGAAAACATTGGCAGAACACTCTTTGACACAAATCGCAGCAATATCTTTTTGGATCCACCTCCTAGAGTAATGAAAATAAAAACAAAAATAAACAAATAGGACCTAATTAAACTTAAAAGCTTTAGCACAGCAAAGGAAACCATAAATGAAATGAAAAGACAACCCACAGAATGGAAGAAAATATTTGCAAAGGCTGCGACCAACAAGGGATTAATCTCCAAAATACACAAACAGCCCATGAATCTCAATATCAAAAAAGCAAACAACCCAATTGAAAAAATGGGCAGAAGTTCTAAATAGATATTTCTCCAAAGAAGACATACAGATGACAAAAAAAGCACACGAAAAGATGCTAAACATTGCTAATTATTAGAGAAATGCAAATAAAAACTACGATGAGCTAGGGAAGGTGATCAAGATAAAGGAGTTGTAGGAAGTGAAGCTCACCTTCTCCCACAAATACATCAAAAATACATCTACATGTGGAATGTTTCTCACAGAATATCTACAGAACACTGGCAGAAGACCTCAGACTGCTGAAAGGGCAAGAAAATCTCCACGTAACTGGGTAAGATAAAAGAAAAAGGAAAAAAAAATAGTAAGAAAGGTATCGGGATGAGAACTACACTACTGGGAGGGAGCTGTGAAAGAGGAAAGGTTCCCGCACCCTGGGAAGCCCCCTCACTGGCAAGGAGATCAGCCAAGACAGAAGGGGAGCTTCAGAGCCTCAGAGGAGAATGCAGCAGCTGGTTTGTGGCAGCCAGAGTGAAGGCAGGACTGTACAGATGGTCAGGGCCGCCGCCCTGCATTCCCCAGCCTGAGAAACATGATCAACAGTGTGGGCTGGGTGCTGGAACTCAGGCTTTGGAGATCAGACCCAGGGAGAAGACTGGGGTTGGCTGTGCAGAAACAGACTCGGGGGCAGGGTGTGCTAGAATCTGGCATGACAGCCACTGAGGGTTTACGCAGAGGAAGCCTGGGCCACCTTAGAGGCCAGATGCCATTGTTTGGGATTTGCACGAGGGGAGGGTCAGGGCCCACCACTGCAGCCTTTTTCCCTGTGCGCATGCTCACAGAGGGCAGGACACCACCTGCAAGGGCCTCAGGGGTGGTCGCAAGCCACTGCTGCCTCCCTCCCAGACTCCAGAAGTGGTTGTGAGCTGCCTCTGCTCCAACTGCACGCTCTGGGGGTGCACCTGAGCTGCCACAGCCGCTGAGAATCCCAGTACCAGTCATCAGCTGATGCATCTGCACACCTGCTATTAAGGGAATAACAAACAGCACACTCTGGGGAAAGCCCATTGCTAGTGGGCAACAGGCATCCATACTAAAAAAAACCCTCACACCAAATGTATTAAACCCACACAAGCTACACAGGGACGCCCCCACCTATAAATAGCCCTCCAAGACCGCAGGAGATAACTGTTTCTCCTCAACTCACAGAATAAGAGAAATGTAAGTATAATGAAGAAGCAGAATTCCACTAAAGGAAAAAACAATGAAACAGACCTCTTCAGTCTAATAGACTCCAAGTTCAAAAAGGAGATAACGAGAACACTGAAGGAATTATAAAAGCTATCGACAGAAATGCAGAGTACTGTAAAAAGGAACTAGAAACTATAAAGAGGGACCAAGAAAAATTAGAAAACTCATTTGCAGAGACGGAATCTGAGCTAAAGGCAATGAATAGCAGAATGAATAATGCAGAAAAACGAATAAGTGACCTGGAAGATAGAATAATGGAAATCACCAAATCAGGGCAGAAGACAGAGAGCCAAATGAAAAAAAAATGAAAACAATATAAGGGACCTATGGGATAATATAAAGCATGTCAATCTGTGCATATTAGGAATTCCACAAAGGGAAGAAATAGAAAAGTGGGTCAAAAATGTATTTGAAGACATTATAGTTGAAAACTTCCCAAACCTAAAGAAGGAAATATATACAGATACAGGAAGCACAGAGGGTCCCAAACAAGATAAACCCAAGAGACCTACACCAATACATATTATAATAAAAATGGCAAAAGTTAAAGAGAGGATTATAAAGGCAGCAAGAGAAAAAGAGTTAATTACAAGGGAACCCCCATAAGGCCATCAGCTGATTTCTCTACAGAAACATTGCAGGCCAGAAGGGAGTGGCAATATATATTCAAGTCCTGAAAGAAAAAAATCTGAACCTAGGATATTCTACCCAGTAAGATTATCATTTAGAATAGAAGGAGAGATAAAGAATTTCTCAGACAAGAAAAAACTAAAATACAGCAATACTAAACCTATCCTAAAGGAAATATTGAAAGGTCTTCCCTAAATAAAAAAGAAGTAAGGGGCTTCCCTGGTGGCGCAGTGGTTGAGAGTCCGCCTGCCGATGCAGTGGACACGGGTTCGTGCCCCGGTCCAGGAAGATCCCACATGCTGCGGAGCAGCTGCGCCCGTGAGCTATGGCCGCTGAGCCTGCGCGTCCGGAGCCTGTTGCCCCGCAACGGGAGAGGCCACAACAGTGAGAGGCCCGAGTACCGCAAAAAAAAAAAAAAAAAAAAAGTAAGAATCTCTAGGAAAATCACAATTGGAAAGTAAATTACTTAATAAGCCATTACACAGATTTAAAAAAAAATAAAAGATTTCTGTGAAAGTGATGATAACCACAATGACCACCAACAAAAAGATGAACAGGAAGATGTAAAAGAGGACATCAAAACATAAAATGTGGGGGAGGAGAGTAAGTAAATGTAGATTGTTTTCCTAGAATGTGTTTGAGTCTATATGACTACCAGTCTAAGGCAAGTAGATAAAGGAAGGGGGTAACATATTTGAAAAACAGGGTAAACACAAATCAAAAACATATTCATAAAAACCAAAAATAAGAGAACATAAGTTTAATACAAAAGAAAATCATCAAACCACAAAAGGAAAAACAAAAAGATAAAGAAAGGGACAAAGAAGAAATGTAAAATCAACAGGAAAACATGGTTTAAAATGGCAATAAATACATATCTATCAATCATTACATTAAATGTCAATAGATGAAATGCTCCAATCAAAAGACAGAGTGGCGGACTGGATGAAAAAGCAAGAGCCTACAGTATGCTGCCTACAAGAGACCCACTTTAGGGCAAAGGACACACATAGACTGAAAGTGAGGGGATGGAAAAAGATATTTCATGCAAACGTAAATGACAAGAGAGCGGGGGGGTCACAATTGTCATATGAGACAAAATAGACTTAAAGACAAAGGCCATAAAGAAAGATAAAGAAGGACGTTATATTATGACAAAAAGATCAATACAAGAAGATTTTAAACTTGTCAGCATACATGCACCTAACATAGGAGCACCCAAATACATAAAACAAATACTAACAGATATAAAGGGAGAAATTGACAGGAATACAATAAAGTAGGAGACTTTAACACCCCACTCACAACAATGGACAGATCTAGACAGAAAATCAATAAGGCAACAGAGATCCTAAATGATACAATAGAACAGTTAGACTTAATTGATATTTTCAGGATATTACATCCAAAGAAACAGAATACACATTCTTTTCAAGTGCACATGGAACATTCCCTGGGACTGACCACATATTAGGGCACAAAACAAGCCTCAACAAATTTAAGAGTACAGAAATTATCTCAAGCATCTTTTCTGACCACAACATCATGAAACTAGATATTAACCACAGAAAAAAGAAATAAGACAGTAGATGCAGAGAAAGCTTTCGACAAAATTCAACACCCATTTATGATAAAAACCCTGCAGAAAGTAGGCATAGAGGGAACTTACCTCAACATAATAAAGGCCGTATATGACACACCCACAGCCAACATTGTTCTCAATGGTGAAAAACTGAAACCATTTCCACTAAGATCAGGAACAAGACACAGTTGCCCACTCTCACCACTCTTATTCAACATAGTTTTGGAAGTTTTAGCCACAGCAATCAGAGAAGAAAAGGAAATAAAAGGAATAAAAATCGGAAAAGAAAAAGTAAAGCTGTCACTGTTTGCAGATGACATGATACTATACATAGAGAATCCTAAAGATGCTACCAGAAAACTACTAGAGCTAATCAATGAATTTGGTAAAGTAGCAGGATACAAAATTAATGCACAGAAATCTCTGGCATTCCTATACACTAATGATGAAAAATCTGAAAGTGAAATCAAGAAAACACTCCCATTTACCACTGCAACAAAAAGAATAAGATATCTAGTAATAAACCTACCTAAGGAGACAAAAGACCTGTATGAAGAAAATTATAAGACACTGATGAAAGAAATTAAAGATGATACAAATAGATGGAGAGATATACCATGTTCTTGGATTGGAAGAATCAACATTGTGAAAATGACTCTACTACCCAAAGCAATCTACAGATTCAATGCAATCCCTATCAAACTACCAATGGCATTTTTCACAGAACTAGAACAAAAAATTTCACAATTTGTATGGAAACACAAAAGACCTCGAATAGCCAAAGCAATCTTGAGAATGAAAAACAGAGGTGGAGGAATCAGGCTCCCTGACTTCAGACTATACTACAAAGCTACAGTAATCAAGACAGTATGGTACTGGCACAAAAACAGAAAGATAGAGATCAATGGAACAGGATAGAAAGCCCGGAGATAAACCCACGCACATATGGTCACCTTATCTTTGATAAAGGAGGCAGAATGTACAGTGGAGAGAGGACAGCCTCTTCAATAAGTGGTGCTGGGAAAACTGGACAGGGACATGTAAAAGTATGAGATTAGATCATTCCCTAACACCATACACAAAAGTAAGCTCAAAATGGATTGAAGACCTAAATGTAAGGCCAGAAACTATCAGGCTTTTGGAGGAATACATAGGCAGAGCACTCTATGACATAAATCACAGCAAGGTCCTTTTTGACCCACCTCCTAGAGAAATGGAAATAGGAACAAAGGTGAAAGGATGGAACCTAATGAAGCTTCGGAGCTTTTGCACAGCAAAGGAAACCATGGATGGGACCAGGGGACAACCCTCAGAATGGGAGAAAATATTTGCAAATGAAGCAACTGACAAAGGATTAATCTCCAAAATTTATAAGCAGCTCTTGCAGCTCAATAACAAAAAAACAAACAACCCAATCCACGAATGGGCAGAAGACCTGAATAGACATTTCTCCAAAGAGGATATACAGACTGCCAACAAACACATGAAAGAATGCTCAACATCATTAATCACTAGAGAAATGCAAATCAAAACTACAATGAGATATCATCTCACACCAGTCAGAATGGCCATCATCAAAAAATCTGGAAACAATAAATGCTATAGAGGGTGTGGAGAAGGGGGAACACTCTTGCACTGCTGGTGGGAATGTGAATTGGTACAGCCACTATGGAGAACAGTATGGAGGTTCCTTGGAAAACTACAAATAGAGCTACCATATGACCCAGCAATCCCACTACTGGGCATATACCCTAGGAAAGCCATGATTCAAAAAGAGTCATGTACCAAAATGTTCATTGCAGCTCTATTTACAGTGGCCCGGAGATGGAAACAACCTAAGTGTCCATCATCAGATGAATGGATAGAGAAGATGTGGCATATATATACAATGGAATATTACTCAGCCATAAAAAGAAACGAAATTGAGCTATTTGTAATGAGGTGGATGGACCTAGAGTCTGTTATACAGAGTGAAGTAAGTCAGAAAGAGAAAGACAAATACCGTATGCTAACACATATATATGGAATTTAAGGAAAAAAAAGTCATGAAGAACCTAGGGGTAAGACAGGAATAAAGACACAGACCTACTAGAGAATGGACTTGAGGATATGGGGAGGGGGAAGGGTAAGCTGTGACAAAGTGAGAGACTGGCATGGACATATATACACTACCAAATGTAAGGTAGATAGCTAGTGGGAAGCAGAGAACAGGGAGATCAGCTCGGTGCTTTGTGACCGCCTGGAGGGGTGGGATAGGGAGGGTGGGAGGGAGATGCAACAGGGAAGAGATTTGGGAACATATGTATATGTATAACTGATTCACTTTGTTATAAAGCAGAAACTAACACACCGTTGTAAAGCAATTATACTCTAATAAAGATTTAAAATAAATAAATAAGAAAAAAATGGTTACATGGAGACTAACTCATGCTACTAACACGCTACTAAAAAAACCAATGGGTCAACAATGAAATCAAAGAGGAAATTAAAACATACCTTGAGACGTATGACAGTGAAAACACAACCGTATAAAATCTATGGGATGAAGCAAAAGCAATTCTTAGAGGGAAGTTCATAGCAATAAAGGCCTGCCTTAAAAAACAAGAAAATCTGGGCTTCCCTGGTGGTGCAGTGGTTGAGAGTCTGCCTGCCGATGCAGGGGACATGGGTTCGTGCCCCGGTCTGGGACTATCCCACATGCCGTGGAGCGGCTGGGCCCGTGAGTCATGGCCACTAAGCCTGCGTGTCTGGAGCCTGTGCTCCACAACGGGAGAGGCCACAACAGTGAGAGGCCCGCGTACCGCAAAAAAAAAAAAAAAAAAGAAAATCTCAAATAAACAACCTAACCTACCACTTAAAAGAATTTGAAAAAGAACAAACAAAACCTAAAGTCAGAGGGAAGTTCATAGCAATATAAGCCTTCCTCAAAAACAAGAAAAATATCAAATAAATAACCTAACCTACCACTTAAAAGAATTTGAAAAACAAGAACAAACAAAACCTAAAGTCAGCAGAAGGAAGGAAATAATAAAGATCGGTGAGAAAATAAATAAAAGAGATTAAAAAAATAGAAAAAAATCAATAAAACCAAGGCTGGTTCTTTGAAAGAATAAACAAGATCAACAAACCTCTGGCCAGGCTCACCAAGAAGAAAAAGAGAAAGAACCCAAATAAATAAAATAAGAAATGAAAAAGGAGACATAAAAACTGATACAGCAGAAATACAAAAAGGCATAAGGGAATATTATGAATAATTATATGCCAACAAATTCGACAACCTAGAAGAAATGGAAAAGTTTCTAGAAACATACAGTACACCATACTTGAATCAAGAAGAAATAGATAATTTGAACAGACCGATCACTAGAAGTGAAATAGAATCTGTAATTTAAAAACTCCCTACAAACAAAAGTCCAGGGCCAGATGGACTTATTCCACCAAACATACGAAGGAGAACTTATACCAATCCTTCTCAGACTTTTCCAAAAAATTGAGGAGAAGGGAACACTCGCAAAGACATTCTATGAAACCACCCTGATAGCAAAACCAAAGACACCACCAAAAAAGAAAATTACAGGCCAATATCTTTGATGAATATAGATGCAAAAATTCTCAACAAAATATTATCAAATGGAACCCAACAACACATAAAAAAATCATAGATCACAACTAAGTGGGATTCATCCCAAGTTTACAAGAATGGTTCAACATATGCAAATCAATCAATGTGACACATCACACAAATAAAAGACAAAAACCACATGATCATCTCAATAGATGCAGAAAAAGCATTTGATAAAATTCAACATCCATTCATGATAAAAACTTTTTTTTTTTTTTTTTTTGCGGTACACGGGCCTCTCACTGTCGTGGCCTCTCCCGTTGTGGAGCACAGGCTCCAGACGCGCAGGCTCAGCGGCCACGGCTGACAGGCCCAGCCGCTCTGCGGCATGTGGGATCCTCCCGGACCGGGGCACGAACCCATGTCTGCTGCACCGGCAGGCGGATTCCCAACCACTGCGCCACCAGAGAAGCCCCATGATAAAAACTCTTACCAAAGTTGGCAGAGAGGAAACATATCTCAATGTAATAAAAGCTATTTATGACAAACTGACAGCCAATATAATACTCAGTGGTGAAAAGCTGAAAGCTTTCCTGCTAAAATCTGGAACAAGGATGCCTACCCTCACCACATCTATTCAAAAGAGTATTGGAAGTCCTGGCCACAGCAATCAGACAAGAAAAAGAAATAAAAGTTATCCAAATTGGAAGGGAAGAGGTAAAATTGTCATTATATGCTGATGACATGATAATATATATAGAAAACCCTAATGACTCTACACAAAACCTGCTAGAACTGATCAACAAATTCAGCAAGGTAGCAGGATACAAGATTAACATACGGAAATTGGTTGCATTTCTTTATACTAATAATGAAATATTAGAACAAGAATGTAAAGAAACCAATATCTTTAAAGTCACACCCCCAAAGACAAAATGCTTAAAAATAAACTTGACCAAGGAGGTGAAAGACTTATATGCTGAGAACTATAAAACATTAATAAAGGAAACTGAAGGTGATTCAAAGAAATGGAAAAATATTCCATGCTCTTAGATTGGAAGAACTAATATTGTTAAAATGGCCATACTACCTAAAGCAATCTACAGTTTAATGTGATCCCTGTCAATTATCCATGACATTTTTCACAGAACTAGAACAAGTAATCCTAAAATTTACATGGAACCATAAAAGACCCAGAATTGCCAAAGAAATCCTGAAGAAAAAGAACAAAGCAGAAAGCATAACCCTCCCAGACTTCAGACAATACTACAAAGCTACACTAATCAAAACAGTGTGGTATTGGCACAAAAACAGACATATGGACCAATGGAACAGAATAGAGAGTCCACAAATAAACCCATACACCTACAGTCAATTAATCTTCGACAAAGGAGGCAAGAATATACAATGGGAAAAAGACAGTCTCTTCAGCAAGTGGTGTTGGGAAAGTCGGACAGCCGCATGTAAATCAATGAACTTAGAACACTCCTTACACAAAAATAAACTCAAAATGGCTTAAAGACTTAAATATAAGACATGATACCATAAAACTCCTAGAAGAGATCACAGGCAAAACATTCTCTGATATAAACTGTACCAATGTTTTCTTAGATCAGTCTCCCAAGGCAATAGAAATGAAAATAAAAATAAACAAATGGGACCTAATCAAACTTATAAGCTTTCGTACAGCAAAGAGAACCAAAAACAAAATGAAAAGACAATCTACAGAATGGGAGAAAATATTTGCAAACAATGCGACCTACAAGGGCTTAATTTCCAAAATATACAAATGGCTCATACAACTCAACAACAACAACAACAAATGAACAACCCAATCAAGAAATGACCTAAATAGACATTTCTCCAAAGAAGATATACAGATGGCCACTAGGCACATGAAAAGATGCTCAACATTCCTAATTATTAGAGAAATGCATTTCAAAACTACAATGAGGTACCACTGCACACCGGTTAGAAAGGCCATCATTAAAAAGCCTACAAATAACAAATGCTGGAGAAGGTGTGGAAAAAAGGGAACCCTCTAACACTGTTGGTGGGAATGTAAGTTTGTGCAACAGCTATGGAAAACAGTATAGAGTTTCCTCATAAAACTAGAGTTGCCATATGACCCAGCAATCCCAGTTCTGGGCATATATCCAGACAAACCTATAATTCAGAAAGTTATATGGACTCTATTGTTCACAGCAGCAATATTCACAATAGTCAAGACATGGAAACAACATAAATGTACACTGAGAGATGAATGGATAAAGAAGATGTAGTACAGGTATACAATGGAATACTAGTCAGCCATAAAAAAAAGAATGAAATAATGCCATTTGCAGCAACACAGATGGACCTGGAGATTATCATACTAACTGAAGTCAGACAGAGAAAGACAAATACCATATGATATCACTTATATGTAGAATCTAAAATATGACACAAATGAACCCATCTATGAAACAGAAACGGACTCACAGACATAGAGAATAGACTTGTGGTTGCCAAGTGGGAGGTCAGCGGGGAGGGATGGAGTGGGAGGTTGGAGTTAGCAGATGCAAACTATTGTACATAGGGTGGATAAACAACAAGGTTCTACTATATAGCATGGGGAACTATATTCAATATCCTGTGATAAACCATAATGGAAAAGAATATAAAAAAAGAATACATATCTGAATCACATTGCTGTACAACAGAAATTAACACAACTTTGTAAATCAACTCTACCTCAATAAAATACTCCAGGTTCAATACTCCAGGTTCCTGGAGACAACCTATGAGATGTGTGGACACCTGACTTTACCAGGATGTTTTCCTTCTCAAAGACTACACTCCACCTCCAAGAATTTGACAAAATTACCATTTAATCTGAGCTACCCTGTGATGGCTCCAGAAGCTTGTGCTTCAGCTTGGCAAGTCTCATCTCTGACTCTGTACACATCTGTCCCTCCAGAATTTGATGAATCTGTTGGCCCTTAGACCTCAGTTCTCTAATGCGGCCAAGAAAAGCTGATCTTTTTCATTTTGTTCATTTTCTTCTTCTAGGGACCTGAGTGATGACTTATAAACTTTATAAGTGTAACTAATATGAAAAGTCCTAGAAATTTGATATGTATCTTCCAAAATAAATGTACTTCCCTCAGATTTAACAATGTTAAGATATAGCTTCCCTCTAACATACTTGGGAATTACACCTGTAAACCAGTGTGCATCTATCATGGTATCCATCCAGGAGATCCAGAGTTAAATTCAGTAACATTTTAACAACAAGGACCTATGCTGATCCTCACTATGCCGGTAGCATTTGTTGAATGGCGCCACCCAACACCATACTCACACGATAATCCTGATTTTTCTGCCCTCAAATATTATGACTGTCCTTTCAAATCATTATCTTGAACTATCCTTTCAGTAACTTCCTCAGATTACATAATACATGGGAGGGAGGTCTGTACATAATGTAGCCAGTCTGTTCTAGAACTTACATGAGTTAAAAGGTGGTCCAAATTAATAGTTTAAATAGATGAGACTACATAAGGTGAAATATAACAAACCTCTGATGAGGAGAAAAGGCAGTACATTTGGCATGTGTTATAATAGTATGAGGCAGGTACTCCTTAATTAATGACATAAACAATGTGTTGAACTATTTGACAGGTCGTAGTAGCATTTATAGATGTAGAGATGGTGAAGATGGTCTTGAGAGACAAAGGAAAAGATGTTCAAAACAAAACAATGTTACAAGCCAACATTCTAAGTGCAAGGTTGCTAGGCAATGGGGTATACACGTGTGCTAAGTCAGCTGCTTTAACTTCCACAAATTGCTACAGCAGGAAATTTAAATCATTTAATGGTATTTCTGGAAAGTTGAAAATTCCCACTTGTGGAGTTTTAAAGAGACTGGCAAAGAGTGAAGCCTTTTATTATTTGTATAGTTCAGAGAAAACTGGTTTTACACAAGAGGGCAGCATGAACAGATGAGCTCTAACAACGCTGTCTCATCTTCCCAGGGCAAGTCTATGGGAGCAGTGCAGACCAGAGACGTTCTCAAAGGTCTTGAATTCAGAGGTTGTAGACGTGAAGAAGAAAGCACACAGCCCCATCATCAGAACAAACCTGAAAAGTAATTCCTGCAATTTGGACACTAAAAAACCTCAGGCCATACCAGATCTCCTAGTGAATGGCATTAAGACTCATAAGGGCGCTATGCATTGAATCAATTCTTGCACAAAAAGAATGTGGAAAGAGCAGAGAAATCCACCCGTCTGTTTTGGAAGTTCAAAGAACTTTACTCTGTCTACAGGTCCAGTTTTGCAAAAAGTAGGTCCGACAACCAGATAATCTCTTTTCCTGGCATATTTGTATACCTTTGTGTTTATTTCTTGTCCAGTAATTTACCTCCAGGAAATCATTTCATTTACCCTTGGCCAATAATCAATCCTAAAGAAAATTTACCCTCAGGAAGAGACAATGATGAAAAATTTCCCAGTCAGATGAGTATAATTCCCCAAAGTACCCACACAATGGTCTCTGCCTTGAGGATACATCATAGTTTGGAATCTTTTTTTCTTTTTTTTTTGGAGTAATTTTATTTATTTATTCATTCATCCATTTACTTATTTTGTATTGAAGTACAGTTGATTTACAATGTTGTTTCTGGTCAAAGTGATTCAGTTTTATATATATATATATATATATATGTATACATACACACACACATACTCACACACACACACACATACATATATATTCTTTTTCAGATTCTTTTCCCTTATAGGTTATTATAAGATACTGGGTAGAGTTCCCTGTGCTATATAGTAGGTCCTTGTTGTTTGTCTATTTTATATATAGTGGTTTGTATCTGTTAATCCCAAACTCCTAATTTATCCCTCCCCCACCCCCTTTCCCTTCTGATAACTATAAATTTGTTTGCTATGTCTGTGTGTCTCTTTCTCTTTTATAAATAAGTTCATTTGTATTATTCTTTAGATTCCACATAAGTGATATATTTGTCTTTTTCTGACTTCACTTAAGATGATAAACTCTAGGTCTATTCATGTTGCTGCAAATGGCAATATTTCATCCTTTTTATGGCTGAGTAATATTCCATTGTATATATATATATACCACATCTGTTTTATCTATTCATCTGTCAGTGGACATTTAGGTTGCTTCCCTGTCTTGGTTTGAATTCTGACCTTTCTGAAAGTTTTAGCTGAATGGGTTTAGCTGTATTTTCACTAGCTAAAACTGGAGTCTTACTTTCTTTACTCCATGAAGGACCAACAATGATTATTTAATCTGATTGCCTTCTTTTTACCTATTTCTCTTTGCTTTCGAGCTTAGATGACTTTAACGTGCTATATTTTATCCCTGTGATCGCCTGTTGTCAAACACATGAAATAAAAAATAAGCAAAATCCACAGCATCTCATACCCCTCACCTCCGTCATTTCTGCAAGGCCATGGTGGAGATATACTCTCATTGTTCCAACCTGCAGACTCTATCTACCATTGCTCTTTTTGGGTCCCGTGATTATGTTTCTTCCTGGTCCTATACCTGACAGACACCCTCACCTAGAATAAATGTGTTACCTTGAAACTCATTTAGTAAGGCTTGATTATGTTCTAGAGATCTACCTGGTCTTCTCCTTTCAAACATGAATGGATTCATCAAAACATCTATTCTGAGTCTCTCAGTCATCAATTTTCTCTCCAATTTTTTTTTCTACTTCTGATGTATTACATTCAGGTTCTTCTTTGATGTAGTAATCACCTGAATATATTAATTATTTCAGAGTGCTTTATTGAGAAATAATTTACATGTCATAGACTGCAGATTTTCACTGTAAAAATCAATCAGTATTATCATGTGTGTACAATGTAGCCCATAACCCATCAAGATATAGAATACACCATCACCCAGAAAGGTCCCTCATTCCCCTCCCCAGGCAATCATTGATCAGATTTCTATAGTTCTGTCTAATCTCCATCTTCATAAAACTGGAGTCCACAGTATCTATTCCTTTTTCTCATTCTTCATAATTTATTTTAGAATTTTCATATTGCTCTGCATATCAGTCATTCTTTTACTTTTTATCCTTGTGTCTCGGAAACCTGATAAGATGCTAAGCCATAGGAAGAGAATCTGATTAAGATGCAAGACAAATACTTGCACCTGTAATCCATGAAGCCCTAATACTACACAGAACCCATTATGATTAGAGGACCATAGCACCAGGATACCCACATAAAGTCAGGGTCTATTTTTAGGTAGACAGAATTCCCAATCATTCACTAGAAATGAACAAAATGCTTAGCATGTAGGAGATCATCATTTTCTTAACGAAAATCCACCAATGTGGTGGGCTAAGTGAGCAGCTTCAGTTGCCAAAAACTCAAAGGTTGGTATAGGACTTCTGGAAGGATGGAATGAAGAACTCAGAAAATTCTCTCCTCCAATAAAAAAACTATGAAACTCACAAAACTATGAAATTATCAAAGACAACTATTTTAGAGTTCTGGAAATTAATTAAAGGAGTACAACAAATATGAAAAATATTTACTCAAGAAAAAGTACTGAATGTTGGTAAAAAAAAGCATAGCGTCTGCGCTGTCTGACTTGGGGCTGCTTACTGTCCTGCCCCATCCCTGAAGACCAGCAGCCTTGTCGCTGATGGAGTGGGCTGACTTATTTGCAGCTGTGCATAAAAGTCCCATATCAGGGATGTTTTCAAAATCAATAGTAATTGATTGATGGCAAATGATGGGGGAAAAAAGAGCATCATGGCAACCCAAAATGATCATACTGCTGGACCAGGCAAGAGATTAGGCAAAAATTTAAGGGAAATGGGAAAGATGAAATAGTCCTAGACAACTCTGGAAACCTTTGGTGTATTCCTGGGGATTTGGAAGGCTGTGCATATGCAGGGCTGCAGTAGGGCCAGGAAAGACAGAAGAGGGCATTGGTTACCCATTTGCTCAGGGCTGACTGTAAACTGCATGCACTTTGAATGCATATTGCAACCCACACGCAGATCTCCTAGGGCAAGATGTTTGTGCCTTGTTGACTTGAGTTGTTTAAAGAAAACTGAACAATTTGTGGTTGACTACTAAGCTATGCTGACTCAGGGCTGACCCTTAGGAAACCAGCCTTAAAAATGAAAACAAGAATTAAAAAATAAAAACCAAAAACTGAGAAGAGGCTTTAGTGGCTGCACCTGCAGGGAACAGAGACTCTGTAAATTTATTACAGTAAGTCACTAAATGAAAAACAAAGTTTTCTGAGCCCCTCATTCAAAAAAAAAATAATAATAAAGCAAAAAATAGAAACAACAGCTGCAGGGAGTAATCAAAATTCAAATCTCTTACACTATAATGATCTACAACATCCAATTTTTCAACCAAAAAATCTATTAGATAGAAAAACAAAGAGGGAAGGATAGCCTATAAATATAAAGAAAATAATGGAAAGGGCCAGATATTGGCCTTAGTGAAAAAATACTTAAAATCAGCTATTATACATATGTTCAAATAAGAAAAAAAAATTAAATTAGAGTATAATGACAATAAAACACCACAAAAAAAGGCTTTTGATAAAGAGAGAAAACTTCCTTTAAAAAAAGAAAGAAGTTGAAACTCTGGAATTAAAAGTTATAAAATAAAAGAAAAATTTACTAGCATGACTAGGCTATAGATTTGACCTGAAGGAAGAATAAATCAGTGAATCTGAAGCTAGGTCAGTAGTTATTATTCTTGCTGAGGAACAGTAAGAATAAAGAATAAGGAAAATTAACAGAGTCTCAGAGACCTACAGAATTCCACTATTACTAAGACATATAATGGGAGTTGTAGGAGGCAAAGAGAGAGAAAAAAGCACAAATTTAATTTGAAATTGTATTGGCTGAACATGTCTCAAATTCAATGGGAAAACAAACAACAAAAAATTAACTTATACACCCAAAAAGCTCAAGAAAGTCCAAGCAGAACAAATATAAAGACATTCACATCTAGATACATCATAGGAAGATTATCAAAAGCCAAAGATAAAGGGACAATCTTTAAAACTGGCAAGAGAAAAATGATCCACCAAGTAAAGGAACCTCAAAATGATTAACAGCTTACTTTTGATCAGATGTGAAGGGGTTTAGAAAACAGTGGGATGACATATTCAAAGTGCTGGAAGAGAGAAGAAAGACCCAACAAAAACCCTATATCCAACAAAACTATTCTTCCAACAAGGAGGCCAAATAAATGCCTTCACAGGTAAAGACTTAGAGAACTGATTACTAGCATACTTGCCTCAGAAGATAGACTAAAAGAAGTTTGTAGCTGAGAAGAAGTAATAGCAGATGGTAACTTGAATGCTCATTAAGAATTAAAGACACACAGACTACTCATAAAGGTTTCTACATAGGTAAACATAAGAATATAAGTATATATTATACAGACGTATATGCAGGACGAAATTAGTGTTATAGGTTGAAATATGTCCCCCCACCCCCAGCAATTTCCTGTGTTGAAGCCCTAAGGCCCAGTACATCAGAATGTGACCATATTTGGAGATGGGGCCTTTAAAGAGGTAATTAGGTACAATGAGGCCATCGGAGGGGTCTTACTCCAATCTGAGTGGTGTCCTCATAAGAAGAGAAAATTTGGATACACAAAGAGACACCAGGGATTCATGAGGACAGAGGAAAGGCCATGTGAGGACACAGAGAGAAGGTTAAGCCAAGGAGAGAGGCTTGGAAGAAACCAGCCCTGCCAACACCTGGATCTTGGACCTACAGCCTCCAGGAATGTGAGAAAATACATGTCTGTTGTTTAAGTTGCCCAGTCTGTGGTACTTTGTTATGGCAGCCCTCACAATCTCATACAATTTTCTATAATCATCTCAATAGATAAAGAAAAAACACTCGACAGAATTTAATATATTAATTATAAAAATTATCAGGAAACTAGGAATTTAAAAAAATGTTATGAACTTTATGAAGGCATAAAATAAAAACATACATGTAACATTTAAACTTAATGGTGAAAGATTAAGTCCATTGATCAAGAACAAAATAAAAGGGCTTCCCTGGTGGCGCAGTGGTTGAGAATCTGCCTGCTAATGCAGGGGACACGGGTTCGAGTCCTGGTCTGGGAGGATCCCACATGCTGCAAAGCAACTAGGCCCGTGAGCCACAACTACTGAGCCTGCACGTCTGGAGCCTGTGCTCTGCAATAAGAGAGGCCGCAATAGTGAGAGGCCCATGCACCGCGATGAAGAGTGGCCCCCGCTTGCCACAACTAGAGAAAGCCCTCGCACAGAAACGAAGACCCAACACAGACAAAATAAATTAATTAATTAACTCCTACCCCCAACATTAAAAAAAAAAAAAAGAACAAAATAAAAGATATCTGTAACTTTAACCTCTAGTTAACATTTTACTGGACCTGCTAGCAGTACCAAAATGGAGAAAAAAGGGGGGAAAAAAAAAGAAACGCAGGTTCGAAAGAAAGACAAAACTTTCCGTGGTCACACACACACATGATAGTTTATAAAGAATATACCAAATTACCTACAAAATAAACAACAGGAACAAGACAAGTAAGTTTAGTAAGGTTCCAGGGAACAAGTTAAAGAAACAAAACTAATTTTTACATATGTTATAAAACATTTGGAATTGAATTTTTTTTTTTTTTTTTTTTTTTTTGCGGTACGCGGGCCTCTCACTGTTGTGGCCTCTCCCGTTGCAGAGCACAGGCTCCGGATGCGCAGGCTCAGCGGCCATGGCTCACGGGCCCAGCCGCTCCGCAGCATGTGGGATCCTCCCGGACCAGGGCACGAACCTGTGTCCCCTGCATCGGCAGGCGGACTCTCAACCACCGCGCCACCAGGGAAGTCCTGGAATTGAATTTTAAAACAAAATGAAATGCTTAAAAGCAGTGGGGAACATGAAATATTTAGGATACAGTTAGTAAAATATGTAATATGTGTATGCCAAAAATAGAAATTATTCCTAAAGTTAATGAAAAAATGAATGAAGTGAATTATCAAGATTCAGGAGAAAATCTAGATGATCTTAGGTTTCTGGTAAATTTTCAGATATTACACCAAAAGCCCAATTTATGAAAGAAAAAAGATACACTGAACTTCATTAAAAATTAACTTCTGCTCTGCAAGAGGCACTGTTAAGACAATGGAAAAATGAGACACAAACTAAAGAAAATATTTTCAAAGTGCTTATCTAGTAAAGGAATCCAATCTAAAATATACATCAAACAAGTGAAGCCCAACAATATAAAACCAAAAACCCAAATGAAAATATCCAAAGAAGATATACTCAGGCTCAATAAGCTACAAAAGGATCTTCAACAACATAGGTCATTAGGGAACTGCAAATTAAAACAAGGAGAGACCACTGCACACCTATTAGAATGGCTAAAATACACACACTGACAACACCAACGCTGGTAAGGATATGAAGCAACAGGAACTCACTGATAGGAACGCAGAATGGTGCAGCCACTTTGCAAGACAGTTTGACAGTTTCTTACAATAATAAACATACAATTACCATGCAGTCCAACAATCAATTATCCTTGGTATTTACCTAAATAAACTGAAAACGTATGTAAACACAATAACCCACACATGAATGATTATAGCATCTTTATTCATAATTGCAAAAACTTGGAAGCCAACAAGGTGTCCTTCAGTAGATGAACTGATTAGTAAACTGTGGTCCACCCAGACAATGGAATATTATTCAGTGTTAAAAAGAAATGAGCTATCAAGTCATAAAAAGATATGGAGGAAACTTAAATGCATATCACTAAGTGAAAGATGCCCATCTGAAAAGGCTACACACCGTATGATTCTAACTCTGACATTCTAGAAAAAGCAGAGAGGGTAAAAAAACAAAAAAAAACCCCAGGGGTTTCCAGGGGCTTAGGTGGAGGGAGGAAGGTGGAGCACAGGGAATTTTTAGGGACAGTAAAGCTATTCTCTTTGGTGCTTTAATGTTGGCTAAATGATGTTAAGCATTTTTCAACACCCCAAACACTGTACAACACAAAGTGTGAATCCTAATGTAAACTGAGGATTTTCAAGGGTGGATCAATGTGGGTTCATCAATTGTATCAAACACACACCACTAATGCAAGATGCTGATAAACTGTCAGGAGGAGAGGGGTGTACAGGGACTCTACGTGCTGCTCGACTCTTCTGTAAACCTAGAACTCCTCTAAAAATAGTCATTTATGTGTCAAAACATAATAGGACAACTCCTGAACGACAGGATTACATTCAAAAATCTCGAAAACAGTATGCTGCACGAAGTAAGCCAGAAACAAAAGAGAACACGATATATGATCCATTCATATGAAATGAGAGAAACATAAATCTGACCGAGAGTGATAAAATTAGATCCGGGTTTGTTTGCCTGCTGCTGGGCGGGTGGGAGTGGTGACTGCAATGAGAAACAGGGAAATATTGGGAGATACAGAAACTCTCTGTCACTTCATTCTGTGCTGCTTACATAAAAGTGTATTTGTGTCAGATTTTTACTTAACCTAATATTAAGAATTAAGACGAGGCAGTCAAAATGCATTTATAATCTATTAAATATTTCAAATGCTGTGAACTTAGATATCCAATGTGGCGGCTATGGCCAGAGTTCAATTAGGTAATATTTCATGTTTTCCAAATTAATTTAAAGGTAACTTTTCAGTGAGGATGATTAATTTTATATTTTCTGATCTAGGTCTCGTCTTTCCTCCAAATTCAGTATAACGACTTTAAGCGTAAAATGTATAAAACTAAGTATATTGGCAAGAAATTCTGTTTATGGTGATAGGAAAATGGCTTGCATGGACTCATCGTTCTGCCAATAACAATTAATCAAAGTTTTAAGAAAATACATATTTCTGAAGGTGGGGAACCAAACAGAAGAATGTGAGGTGTCAACATCCTTATGTAAAGAGAGGGAAAAGTGGATGAGATGGGCATATATATATCTGACCGTCACCTGAAGGCACTCCCTGTGTGACCGCACAAGTAACCTTTGGGAAATCAGACGCTGACCTTCAACAGAGTTGTGACCGTGTAAATCAAGGGTGCCCATCTGCAATGAAGGGGGACACAGAAGGCTGAGCTCAAAAGTCAGGAAAAATTCCCTTAAAATCCTGGCCTGACTAATTGCATCAATTCAGTGTGAGACTCAAAGGATCCTAACAGAAAAATCCCTGGAAAGCTAAAATTGCTGAGCAGAGATTTCATGAGTTTCCCTGGGCTGAAGAAACAGACTGGAGACCTGATCAGCTGACTGAAATAAAATATCATTCACAATAGTATTGAAAGACAAATTACTTCAGGATGAGGGTGACAAAGATGTGATACCTGTACCTTAAAAATACGAATATATTTTTTTCTTCTCTTTTGTCTATTCCAGATATTATGTTCCAGAAATTATAGTTTATATATATCACAATTAATCATATTGATACCAATTATAAATATTAAATTAGTATTAAATATATCATGAATACATATTATTTATCTATTACTGTTAGCTACATATATTATATATAATGATATAACTTCTGTATTATAATGCCTGTAATAAAAGAAGAAAAAGTGGAAGATTTGTACTATATCAAGATTTTTCCTGTATCTACTGATATCAAAGTGTGATTCCACCATATGAGGTATTTAAAGTGTCAAAATCATAAACTCAGAAAGTAAAATGTTGGTTGCCAGGGATTGGAGGAAGAGGAGATGGGCAGTTTTACAGCAGGAAAAGCGTTCAGGAGACGGATGCTTGGTGATGGCTGTCAACATTATGAATATACGGTACCTTCTATGTTATATGTATTTCACCACAATAAAAAAAATGGGGGGGAAAAAGAAAAATAAGGGAAAATGTGATAGTAGCCAAAGAAGAGAGACAGATTAAAGGGAGAAAACAGTCTAGAAATTGACTTGCATATATGAAGACTTTTTGTAAACAAAAGTGATGAAGGAATTCAGTGGGAAAGGAAAATATTTTCAATGAGTGTTGGTGAAATACTTCAATTCCCGTATGGATAAAAATGAATTTCAACCCCCCACCTCCAATGATGCATACAAATCAATTCAAAATGATTTAAAATGTAAGCACTAACCATAAAAGGAAAATGATTAAATTATGCTGCTGCGAAATTAAATATTCTTCTCAGAAAGAGCTAAACAAGTGAATGATAAGCACGTTAAAATGCCCTCAGCATCATTAGGATTAGGGAAATACAATATAAAACCAAAATTAGACATCATTAGTGCACAGTAAAATAGCTAAAATCTGAAGGAAACTGCCACACCAAACGTTGGTGAAGATGTGTTTAAAATGGTACAAACACTTTGGAAAACTGTCAGCCTGTGTCTTAAAAGTTAAATATATACAACTTCAATAAACCAGCGATTTCCCTGGACATGTATGTAACCCGGAAAGAGAAGAATGCATGTCTTTAAGAAGCATTACACAAGAATACTGATAGCAGATTTATTCCTAATAGCTGCAAACTAGAAATATGCCAGGTAACTATGTATAGGTGAGTAAACAACAACAACAAAAACCACACAGTGAGACTCAATAATAAAAAGGAAAAGAACTACTGATAAACAGCAATACAAAAAAGGCTAAAATTATGAAGAATGAAACAAAGGAGTAGATACTGTGCATTCCAGTTTTATGAAGATGTAGAGTAGGCAAAACTATAGGAATTTGATCAATGATTTCTTCTCAGGAAGGGAGTGAGGGAACTTTTTGGGTGATGGTGTATTATATATCTGAAGGGTTGTGTGCTACATTGTACACACATGGTAATACTGATTGATTTTTACAGTGAAAATCTGCATTCTATGACATGTAATTTATTTCTCAATAAAGCTTCCTGATATAAAAGAGACATAGTCAAGTGATTACTACACCAAAGAAGGACCTGAATGTAATATATCAGAAGGAGAAAAAAAAGAACTTGGGGGAAAAACTGACAACTGAGAGATTTACAGTAGGGGTTTTCATGAATCCATTCAAGTTTGAAAAAAGAAGACCAGTAAGATCTCTAGGATATAATCAAGCCTTATTAAATAAGTCTCAAGGTAACACGTTTATTCTAGATGAGGGTGCCTGTAAGGCATGGTACCAGGAAGAAACCTGCTCAACAGGACCCAAAAAGAGAACGGTAGATGGAGTCTGTATTTGGGAACAATGAGAGTGTATCTCCACATTGGTTTTGCACAAATGATGGAGGTGAGGGGGGATGGGATGCTCTGGACTTTATTTTTTATTTCATGTATTTAACAACACAAGATCACAGGGGTAAAATATAGCACAGTATGTTAAAGTCATCTAAACTAGAAAGCAAAGAGAAATAGATAAAAAGAAGGCAATCAGATTAAATAATCATTGTTGGTTTTTTATAGAGTAAAAGTGAGACTCCAGTTATAGAGTGAAAATAAGGCTAAACTTATTCAGCTAAAACTTTCAGAAAGGTCAGAATTCAAGCCAAGACATGGAAGCAACCTAAATGTTCATTGACATCTGAATGGACAAAGAAGATGTGGGGTGTGTGTGTGTGTGTGTGTGTGTGTGTGTGTGTGTGTGTGTGTGTGTGTGTGTGTGTGTGTAATGGAATACTACTCAGCCATGAAAAAGAATGAAATAATGCCATTTGCAGCAACATGGATGGACCTAGAGATTATCATACTAAGTAAGTCAAAGACATATATGATATTACTGATATGTGGAATCTAAAAAACAATACAAATGAATTATTTTTAAAACAGAGAGAGACTCACAGACATAAAACACAAAATTACAGTTACCAGAGGGAAAAGGGGTGGGAGAGGGATAAATTAGGAGTTTGGGATTAACTGATACACAATACTACATACAAAATAGACATACAACAAGGTCCTACTGTATAGCACAGGGAACTATACTCAGTTTCTTGTAATAACCTATAAGGGAAAAGAATCTGAAAAAGAATATGTATATAGAGATATATATGTATAACTGAATCACTTTGCTGTACACCAGAAACAACATTCTAAGTCAACTATATCTCAATATAAAATTAATTAATTAAATTACTCCCCCTTCAAAAAAAAGATTCCAAACTATGATGCATCATCAAAGCAGAGGCCACTGTGTGGGTACTTTGGGGAATTATATTCATCTGACTGGGAAATTTTTCATCAAACAACCATCGCTGTCTCTCCCCGAGGGTGAGTTTTCTTTAGGCTCAATTCTTGGTCAAGGGTATATAAAATGATTTCCTGGAGGTAAATTACTGGGCAAGAAACTATTTAATGAACACAAAGGTATACAAATACGCCAGGAAAAGATATTATCTGACTTTTGGAACAACCCTCTGCAAAACTGGACCTGTAGACAGAGTAGAGGAAACTTTTCTTTGAACTCCCAAGGTATTGGTGGGTTTCTCTGCTCTTTCCACATTCTTTTTGTGCAAGAATTGATTCAATGCACAGCGCCCTTATGAGTCTTAATGCCATTCACTAGGAGATCCTGTATGGCCTGAGGTTTTTTAGTGTCCAAATTGCCAGAATTACTTTTCAGATTTGTTCTGATGATGGGGCTGTGTGCTTTCTCCTTCACGTCTACAACCTCTGACTTCAAGACCTTTGAGAACATCTCTGGTCTGCACTGCTCCCAGATTTCCCCTGGATTTTGATGATAGCACTTCCTATTTCCACCTTCCATCCTGCACTTGGAGATGAGACAGCAGTGTTAGAGCTCATCTGTTCATGCTGCCCCCTTGTGTAAAACCAGTTTTCTCTGAACTGTACAAATAATAAAAGGCTTCACTCTTTGCCACTCTCTTTAAAACTCCACAAGTGGGAATTTTCTACTTTCCAGAAATACCATTAAATGATTTAAATTTCCTGCTCTAGCAATTTGTGGAAGTTAAAGCAGCTGACCTAGCACACACGTGTACCCCATTGCCTAGCAATCTTGCACTTAGAATGTCGGCTTGTAACACTGTTTTGTTTTGAACATCTTTTCCTTGTCTCTCAAGACCGTCTTCATCATCTCTACATCTATAAATGGCACTACGGCCTGTCAAATAGTTCAACACATTGTTTATGTCATTAAGGAGTACCTGCCTCATACTATTATAACACTTGCCAAATGTACTGTCTTTTCTCCTCAGACATTTGTTCTTATATTTCACTTCAAGTAGCCCCATCTATTTTAACTATTAATTTGGACCACCTTTAAACGCATGTGGAAGTTCTAGAGCAAACTGGCTACATTATGTACAGACCTCCCTCCCATGTGTTATGTAGTCTGAGAAAGCTGCTGAAAGGATAGTTCAAGATAATGATTTGAAAGGACAGTCATAATATTTGAGGGCAGAAAAATCAGGAGTATCGTGTGAGTATGGTGTTGGGTGGCGCCATTCAACAAATGCTACCGGCATAGTGAGGATCAGCATAGGTCCTTGTTGTTAAAATGTTACTGAATTTAACTCTGGATCTCCTGGATGGATACCATGATAGATGCACACTGTTTTAGAGGTGTAATTCCCAAGTATGTTAGAGGGAAGCTATATCTTAACATTGTTAAATCTGAGGGAAGTACATTTATTTTGGAAGACACATCAAACAAACTACTAGGACTTTTCATATCGGCTGCACATGTAAAGTTTATAAGTCATCACTCAGGTCCCTAGAAGAAGAAAATGAACAAAATGAAAAAGATCAGCTTTTCTTGGCCGCATTAGAGAACTGAGGTCTAAGGGCCAACAGATTCATCCAATTCTGGAGGGACAGATGTGTACAGAGTCAGAGATGAGACTTGCCAAGCTGAAGCACAAGCGTCTGGAGCCATCACAGGGTAGCTCAGATTAAATGGTAATTTCGTCAAATTCTTGGAGGTGGAGTGTGGACTCTGAGAAGGAAAACATCCTGGTAACTAAAGTCAGGTGTCCACACATCTTCATAGGCTGTGTCTCCAGGTGCCCTACCAGGTTTTCACAGTGAAAACCGAGAAACTTCTCACTGTGGCTGTGTCAAGAGTGAGGAAGAGAAACTATCATGAAATATGGCCACTGCATTTTCCATGATAAAAGCTTACACTCCAGGAAAAAAGTATTTTGCCAGTCTTAACCCAGCTGAAGGAAAGCCATCTTCATATTCCACACTTCATATCTGACTGGAGAAACACTTGTGAAAGTCTCAGTCCAAAGACACAAAGCCACATGAATACTGATTTGGTTATAATATTATAAAATGCATTCCCTTCCCCATACCTCAGCATCACACCAATAGAGTCGGATATAAAAACTGTAGATCCCACAGAAAGAATTTCCAGATGCAGTTTCTCTTTGAGGAGGAGTAATTAAGGAAGCTCACAGTCAAGAGACCTGAGTGGAATGTGAAACCCACAAATATTAATTATAGCACAACTACCAGCCAGATTGTCATAAACCCTCACACAGAGGTCTTGTTGATTTTACTTCCTATTACCTGATACAAAATATGGGACTTTCAACAACGACAACAAAATTACAAAGCACGCTGGAAGGCAAAACCAAGAGTCATGATAAGGACAATGTTAATAATAATACAATCTGTGTTAAGAAATACTATAAACACTTCTATGCTCACAGATTTGGTAACTTAGATGAACTGGACCAATTTCATGAAAGACACAAACTACCAAAACTTTTACAAGATGAAATATAAAATCTGAATGGGCCTATCACTAGTAAAGAAATCAAATTAATAATTAATAAATTTTCAGAATAAAGGAAAGCAGCATGCCTCCATAGGTTCACTGGCAAATTCTACTAACAATTTAATGAATAAAAATGCCAAAGATCTGTAAGCTTTTCCATAAAAGAGAAGCAGAGGAATCACTTCCTAACTCATTCTATATGTCTGGGTTTACTCTAATACAAAAATTAGATAAAGAAATTATAAGAAAAAACCCTAAGATCAATATTTCTTATAACTGTATATGCAAATACCCTCAGCCTAATACTTACAAAAATTATATATGGGTGTATGTATACATCTGTATAGATAGATAGATTTAGACATCATGAACAAAGGGGATGTATTACAGGTATGTAAGAGTGGTAAAATCCAAAATTCAAAGTAACCCCTCACTCAGCAGGCTGCAGAAGAAAATTATATAATCCTAGCACTGATGCAGAAAATAGCACCTGGGGCTTCCCTGGTGGCGCAGTGGTTGAGAGTCCGCCTGCCGATGCAGGGGACACGGGTTCGTGCCCCGGTCCAGGAGGATCCCACATGCCGCGGAGCGGCTGGGCCCGTGAGCCATGGCCGCTGAGCCTGCGCGTCCGAAGCCTGTGCTCCGCAACGGGAGAGGCCACAACAGTGAGAGGCCCACGTACCGCAAAAAAAAAAACAAGAGAAAAAAAAAGAGAAAATAGCACCTGGAAAAAAGTAAAAATTCATGAAAAATATCACAGTAAACTATTAATAGAGGGAGAAATTTTCAGCTTGATAGTAAATATCTATAAAAAGGCTAAATATAACATCATATTTAATCCTGAGAAAGTGCATGATTTTAGCCTAAGATCAGGAACAAGACAAGGACGTCCTATTCAACACGCTAGAAACCTACCTAGAACAATAAAACAAAGGAGGTGAAATGTTTAGAATTTGAAAAGAAAAATAAAACTGTCTTTATGTGCAGGTGACATAATTGTTCATGTAAAAAAAATCCCAAAAAGTTGATAAAATAGTTCTATAATAAATGACAATAGTCAGGTTGCAGGATGTAAACTCAATATGCCAAAAATAAACAGCTTACCTAGATGCCAGCGATGAACAATGTGAATTTGAAATAGAGAAAAATTACATTATCACCAAATCAAGTTAAATATTTAGCCATAAATATTTATAAGACCTACATCTGGAAAACTAGAAATCTCTGATTTAAGAAGTTATACATAAATGCAGAGTAGTCTGTGTTCATGGACCCACAGACATTATCTGAATCATTATTAGTTGAGATGATAAATTTACTGTAGATGGAGATGCCTTGGGGCAAACTCCACGTGTGTGGAGTTAGGATCGTAAGACAAGATCTCTGGAAAATGCACTAAGCAGGACAGATTGAGTGCCTGGGTGAGGATGATGAAAAGTATCACCTGGTGATTATCAGTCAGCTCAGGACAGTGAGAGTAAGCAAGGAATGCTGGATCATCATCTGACAGACATTCATCTCCTCTTTCTTACAGGGGGCAACTGCACACATAAAAAGCTAAAAGCGTATGTTGAAGAAAACAGTCTAAGATTCCACCACCACCACCACCCCCGCCCCGCCAAAGCAAAGGAAACTAGAAGGAAGCAAGCGGAATGAACATCTTGAAGTTTGGGGTAGTAAGAAGGCAAGGGATGGGTTTCACAAGCAGGTGAAAACGCAATTGCGATGTTCTGTTCTTTACCTGTGTCCTCCGAAAAGGTCAGAGAGGAGAGAATGACACAAAGACTACCATGACTCTCAAGAGAAGGATCTGTCAATACTGCGGAATCTTACATACATTAAGTGTATTGTCTGGATTGTGATGAGAACAAAATGCAATATTTTCTAATAAAGTATAATAGAAAAGAATATGAAAAAGAATATATATGTACAACTGAAGCACTTTGCTGTACGGCAGAAATTAACACAACACTGTAAATCAACTACACGTCAATTAAAAAATAAATTTTTAAAAATGTGATTTCTTGAGATGGAATTCAGTCCTGTTGAAGATGCTGTGAAGACTATTGAAATTACAACAAAGGATTTAGAGTATTGCATATACTATACTTCAAAAAAGAAATAAAATAAAAATTTTAAAAAAGAACGAAAAGCAATGACCTACACTGTCCAGAAGAATGCTTTGTGAAGAGTTGCACACCGTGTACTCACATTTACTTAAGCAGTATCCTAAGTGGTCCCTACGTTGTTTGCAATTCTGTTACAAATTTTTTAAAATGCAGAAAATACCATCATATACTATAATGGAAACATATACACATAAGGCTCTTGATGCTTAAAGAAGCGCCTGAACAGAAACCGTCTCTACTGTGTAGCTTTCATAACTGATTCTAAGACTTTTGGGAGTGAGATGAGGAGGGAGGAAAAAGGGGGAGAGAGAGATGAGACTGAAATGCACAGATGCTGAGAACATGTTAAACAGGGGAAAGCCAAAGTGGAATAAACCCACTCAAGTGATACATGTTCTATCTTTTCACTCTCACAGAGGCAGGCAAACTTGATCTCATCATTATTCACTCAACACATGATTTCCTGGTAAAATACACAGTCAGCCAGAATGCGAAAAGCAAGACCACCCACGTGCTGGATGCCTTTGGTATGTTTACCAGGCCAACCCCTGGAGAGTAAAGGGTCGTGTTGTCAGGGACACCAAGACAAAACGAATGTGCATGTTCATGGTTTATGGTGAAGGGAACACACAGGGGGACCCGGCCTCTCTGCATTCTGGGTCAGGACCCTAGTAGGGGATCTATAGGGGAAGGCAACCATGGTCGAAGAGAAGACTTCTTAGTAATGATGTGCATTTGTTCTAAACGTGCCTATAAGAATCCAGGATGTCTCCATCTCATACTCAGATAAATTATTCTTCCATTGCACGCGTCTCTGTGACACACGTGGGTGGTGTCACCTAACTGAATTCTGGAGTGGGAAATTTGAACCCAACAGAACACGTTACCATTCATGAATGCATCTAGCTCATTCCAAAACCTGTCATTTTACAACAAGAATTAAAACAGTGTCTCCAACCTGGATTCATAACTCAAAGTACCCAATTTTGGAGAATGCAGCCTAGAGGGAATTGCAAGTTGTTGAATTAACATCTCCCATTCTGAAGGGGCTCTGCTTCCAGACGGTTGCAGTAAAGAAATCTAAGGGTCCTTGCTGTGGTCACCAAGAAGCTCAGTCTCCAATATCCAATCCTTAACAAGCCAATCAGATATAGAGGGTCCTGGACACGTGAGACCAGTACAAACAAGACCAAAAAGCAGAGACCGGCCTCTCCTGCAGGCACGGAGGACCTCAGCAGCTGAGACCTTTCCTATTGTTTCCAAAACCCCGCCAGCGGGGCCTCCAACCACAACCTGCTCAGAACTGCGTAACAATTTAGAGCCAGGTGCGTTTCCATAACCAGGTTACTCACCCAAAGGCGGCTTCATACCCAAACCGCTTCTCCACGCAAAACCAAACCAAGCTCAGGTGGTCGGCGGCGCCTGGAGGAATCCGGGGCTGGTGCTGGAACCAAGGGACCCGACGCCACTGGTGCTCACACACAGGCTCTCAGTGCCCCCGGGGGCCACGACCCTCGGGCAAAGGTTCCTCTGGACTCCCTCCTGCTGGCTTCCGAATTGGTCACCAAACCAAGTTCGTTTTGCCGGACGCACGGCAAGCCCAAATGCAGACGGTGGAAGCGAGGAGAGGGTTTCTTCACTAGGCAGTCAGGCGAGGAGCCGGGAGGACAGGCCTCAAGTCTGCCTCCGAGAAAGCCCGGGCTGGAGACTGACGGATTAGGGTGACGCTGCGGGGCGGGCTAAAGCGTGGGCAGCGTAGGCAGGGCGGGGCAGGTGATTGGGAAAACGTGCGGGTACGGTCCTCCTGCGCAGGCGTAACTAGGCTCTAGGCCCGCCCACGTTCACAAGGTTCCGGCGGACACCTGCGCAGGCCCAGTGGAGGGGCCTGTGGTCCTATCCAGTCTCACGCTCAGCCCCAACTAGACACAGCTGAGACTCCCCTCCACCTCACTCAACTGGAAAGAGACTGAGGTTAACAGTGTATGTCAATATAATGGAAAAGAAAGACAGCTCTCACGGTAGTCAGCTGCCACAGGGCCTCACATGCTAGTGGACAGACAGCCCGAGGTTACCCCCTCAACTTTCAGGCCTCAGATACCAGTGGAGGTACCTTCACAACTTTCCATTCCCCGCCCTTATTTCCTGACATCGTGGTGCTCATGGGAGTTTCCCCGGCCTCCTGTGGCCAAAGCCTGCAAGCCCTGTACTTGCCCAGCCCGGAGACTAAAGAAAGAGCCCAGAGACAGCCACAGAGACATCCATGGGTTATTGGACAGGGGATCTTACTCACGAAAGCAAAAGGTCCTGGAGCAACATTCCCACTCTGTGTGGCCGCAGGCAGGCAGGACATGGCGGCAATCTTCGTTACCGAGGGGAAGAGGCTACCATTTACAGGGGGAATTATCATCGGATTGGCTTATCAGTTACCAGGGGAACCGGCAGCTGAGCCACATCCCTCACAGACCCTCTGGTTAATGACCATCATGAGGGTAGATATTTCCCTTTAATAAACTAGCAAGTGGAGCTGTGCTGGCCTAAGGATTAGGGCAAGCACTAGCTGGGGCAGGGGAAAGGACATTCACGTGCGTGGGATGTAGGTGAGGCAGGACTGATGGAAGAGGGGATGTACAAAGAACAAGAAAACAGCCATCTTGACTGGCCTGAACATACAAGAGGATTGGAAGATAAACCGTCTGTTTGTGGGTAGAAATATTTGGCTGTTGAGAAGAAAAATCCAAATATTTGGAGGTTACTGACAAATAATTATGCTCAACTCATGAGCAATTTTAATGATAAAAATAGATGGGTCTATAGTAGATATTTAAGTGGAATTATATCAATACACTATATGCTTCATTTTCCTTGACGGCTGATACGACATTCTGCCTTAGCAAGTCACAAGATCTTAGACCTCATGAACCAGAGGATTTATGAATGTACATTGAATCTAGGAACACGGTGTAATTTCCAGGTTGTCCTCCATAAGCTCTAACTGTGACTCAGCCTGATAACACAATGGTAGCCTGGGCTTACTAGGAAAATAGGTCAATGGCTTGCCAAGAGGCAGAGGTTAATGGGGGTGGAGAGGCTGTGTATAACAACTTTTTTGTTTGCAAAGTCCATCAGTTGCATTTTCTTTTGGGTCAAATCTCAAGCATGTTTCTATTAAAAATAAAGACTCTGATTTGAGATTCTTCTCATAATAAGGTAGATTTCACAACAGAAGCAGTAGGAGAAGTAACTCAGTCATCTTAAACTTCTAAATTTACAAAATACATGAATAGAAATAATTGACAGAAATAAAATACAGAATGTAATTAGAAATATCAACAGTTCAGAAGTAGAATTTAGTTCATCCACATGACACAAAGTGATACAAAATTAATAAGGCAGATTTAACATCTGTGCAAAAAACTACGTGGAAATATAAGCAAGTTTGCTTTTTCGCCCAAGTGTATTTTAGACAAAAATTGACCATGTTCTGCAGTACATAATAAAGTCACAACTCTACATTCCATATATTGAGAGTAAATCTTAAAATTAGACATAACAAAATAAAATAATCACACAGAAAATATGAAAAGGAAAACTTAAACTCCACTAAATAATATTTGGACCAGAGAAGAAACCCCAAAATGTCATGAAGAGTATTTTTAAATACAAATAGAAATGCAATATGTCAAATTAGATGGTATACAGCCAAAACAATAAAAGTATGAACCAAGGATATCCCTAAGAATGTAAAGAGCAGTCATAATAAGTGAAAGGAAAATACAACAAAGTTATATAAGGAAATGTGAAAAATAGCTGGCTCTTCAAAAATTTTAATCATTAACCAAAAGGATAAAAAAAAGCTTGTTTTACTTCTAAAGTAATTAATAAAAACACAGTTAACTTAAAATTTGGCCATTCAGGGCCTCCCTGGTGGCGCAGTGGTTGAGAGTCCTCCTGCCTATGCAGGGGACGCGGGTTCGTACCCCGGTCCGGGAAGATCCCACATGCCACGGAGCGGCTGGGCCCGTGAGCCGTGGCCGCTGAGCCTGCGCGTCCAGAGCCTGTGCTCCGCAACGGGAGAGGCCACAACAATGAGAGGCCCATGTATGGAAAAAAAAAAAAAAAAAATTTGGCCATTCAGGTTACCATCGAACATTTTTAAAGTAAATGTCAGCCATAAATCAGAATGTGAATATTTGAGAAATCTAATAGAAAAGTGATTTATGTTGCTGTTTATTTCAAGAATTTTTAGTGACTCTCGAATAGCAGCTAAGTATGTACTTTTTATCCAGCTTTGTGTTGACAGAAGATGGATATGTCAGGCTGGCATTAGTGTAGCTGCTTTGACACAAATCCTTTTCTTTTACCGTCATATGCTAATCCTTCTGCAGACTCCCAGTTTGGAAGAAGTGTGACTAGGAACGGTTTGTAGAGTAGCACATTGGTCTTCTGTGAACAGGAAACTCTCCACTTGCGTCTCATTCTTTGAACAGAAGCTTCTAAGATCTATCATTAAGAAAATTAATCATCTGTCTTGTTCTTCTACCTGTTGCTTTCAGTGACTCAAAACCAGGACGTGGCAGGATGAGGATGGCACCTATCCGTTTTTAAATATTTATTTCAGAATGATTTCATGTTAGCAAAACAATACATGTAAGAAGTTTTAAAAAGCAAAAGGAAAAAAAATTGTCATGTATCACATTCAGATGAGACAACTCTCCACCTCACTCAAAACCCACCGTTTGTCCAAGATATTCGTGGCGCCAGGAGAACAGAGGATGAGAAGCCTCAGTGGGGCAAGGGCTTGTGATGCTCTCTGCTGGATATACAGGGGGACCCTTCCAAGACTGGGGCAAAGAACTTCTTGTTGAGTTGACTTCAGGATAATTTTGCATCTCATAATTCTAATGAAACACTATCGCTACCTTAGGTTGTTTCCTCTGCTTAATCCCCAAAGGAAATCCCTTTGCTTTTCAGAGATAAAAAGTTAGTAGAACAAAGAGAAAGTCAGGGGAAGCACAGGGGCCTTTCGCTATAGAATTTCACTGAAGCATTTCCAAGCCCGGAGGATAGAACCCAAGGGCTATACTGTTTATTCCTGCACCTGGATTGAATATCAAGGTCTGTGAGAAGATGAATCATTTAAAAACCTGATGTTCTTGTAGCGAGCTGTTGCTTTTTTAGAACTCTAATTAACAACTGTGTCGAAGGTAAAAAATCACGTAAAAAGTTCAAAGTTGTTAGATCCTCTTTCTGCACTGCTCTTAAGAGAGTGATAGTCAGAATTGCTGGGTGCAAAGGCCTGCAGTGACTGGTGACGTTGATCATTCTCTCTCTGAAAAGGAGAGATTAAAGGTGCAACATCAGGGTGAGAAGAGAGCAAACTGCTTGAGGTGGCAGTTCTTAACTCAAGGGAACACCTAAGACTTACATCATTTCCTTTTTCATTTTGTCCTTAAACTGAATGATTGAGGCAAAAGACACAGGACTTGATTTTGAACCATAAAAATCATGATCATGAAAAACACATATGAAAGGAGTCATCCTAGCAGGGTCCTGACTTAGTTGTTTCCAATATAGCACACAAGAGAGCACATCAAAGCTCAGTTCATACCCAAGGGTGTTTCAGAATCAGCAATGGGAAGTAGTTATATTGTCAATGTAAAAAACTAGAGATGATGAAATCCTAGATTATATTTATTCACCATTAATATAAGCATTTGAAGTTTTAGACGGATTGTAATAATCCAGTTGCTGTGCAGCCAAAATGTCTTATAAGCAGCTCTTCTTACCCCCATCTGTACATCTTTTTAACTAGTGTTAAACTAGTTAGTATTACTATCAACACTAACTAGTTAGTATCAACTAGTGTTGATCAAGTTGGCTGCTGCTTTAGCCAGAGTTGCCGACAGGCAATCAACAGACATGTTTTGTTTGGCCTCTAGAGTATTTTGTTTTTCAAACTAGGTGCCCATGTTTAAGAAGCGAACAATTTCACATGAAATCCAGATTTCTGGCTTCCATTGAAAAATAGGAAGAACTGGTAATGTGATATAGTGCATATTACATATTATATTTTATATTATTACATGTCATGCATCACTTTCTCATGGTGGTAACCTCCAGTTCACTTGTCTGTTTGTCCTTGTGGTCCTGACCTGCTGGGTTGAATCAGTATCTGAACAGCATGGTTTATGTGTCTCAAAGATACAGTTCTCATGATCGTGAAGACTCAGAAATGGTAGAACTCAGGAAACGCATTTCTCTATTTTGAGGAAATGGAAATACACTGATGGATTAGTGCCTGGACCCGGGCCACACTCATGGTCTCTTCACACCAGAGCCAGCCCTCTTTCCACTGTTCTACGCTGCCTCCTTTGGTTTCTATTTTATTTCAAAATAACTATATTTCAAAAACTATAGAGATTTAAAATAATGTTAAGTGAAAAAAAACTCACACTGTACAATATGATTAGAACAGTGTTAAAATAGTACATTGAGAAAAGACTTTGGGTAGTGGCATTGGGGGATTTTTTTTCTCACTTTCTCAATAATTATGCATTAACTTTTATAATAAAATAAAACTCTATTTTTACACATTCTAAACGCACTGAAGCAGACGCTTTGCCTGGTCATGACCATCCCACCTCCCTTTGCCAGAAACGCACTTCCTTGCTTCCCTGTAGCTCAGATTGGCCTGGTGTCTCCACCCTGACTAATGAGACAGGAGGGGAAGTCTGCCGGTGGCTCCACATTTCAGAACTTTCAGTCTTGAACACAGTTATGTGAAAATGCCAAGCAGAATTCTGGAGGCAGAATTACAGATTCTAACCTTGAGTGGAAAACAAAAGCAAAAGCATAGACCTTTTCATGCACCCAGTTTCAGGTACCTGCATTCAATGGTATCCTAAGGTTTATGAAATTATTAGGTTTTCTATTACTTGCAGCCAAAAAATGAATATACATAAGAACATTTACATTTTCTTTCAGATACTTATTTTCCAAATACTAGCTAAGTAAGTTGAACTAAGAGCCAATACTTTTGATTATCTTACCCAATGGAGAGGAGTGGTCAGGAGATCAACAGAAGATTCCTCATCATGTTCCCCTCAAGAGCATTTTAGTTCATTTTTCACAAGTTTGGTTCTAACAATCCTTGGGAGCCATGGGACTGATTAGGTAGGGAAATCTTTACTACGATCATTCAAAAAAATGTATATTGATTTGATTTCATAAAAGCCTTCTGCTTCTGCCGGAGGTACAGAGCACACGCTTAGGACGGGCTGCCATTTGATGTGCTTCATTTGTGAGGCTGGTTATTGGGGCTGAGGAGGTGGGACCAAGAACTTTAGAGAGAGGATGGGGGAGGGCGGAGAAGCTGCAGCAACTGGAAGCCATTTCAGAAGGAGGGTTTAAGTGTTTGCAGATGGTTAGCCTGGAGAAGACTTGGAAAACGTGAGAACGCTTAGGTAAATTCTTATGGGTTTAAGGATTAGACATCCATTTGATTTGTTTCAGGTAATGCAAGAATTTTTAGAAGGATATACGTGAAAATAAAGAAGGCAAGAATCTCGATGACCCTGCCAGGCAGAGGCTAGCTTATGGGAGGTTAGCTTACCACTTGGCAAGGAAATTGTAGCTTAGAATAGATGATGGAACATTCAAGACCAGCTCCAACCCTGAGACTCTATGATCCTGGGGTTACATCTGCTAAACTGGTCAATGTAGAAGTCATTCTGGGACTGGAGGAGATTCACACGTCTAAGATGGCCTTGAGGAGTTTTGAGCCTCAAGAAACTCTTACAATAGTTAGGCTCTGAATCTCCTCTGAGGCAGATATTTGACAAGCAGTAGGCCTTAAGGGGTTATTTGTATCCCAAAGGGACCCTAAAAAAATTTAAACCCAATTCGTCACTAGCGTTGGTTTAAAAGAGTAGCAAGTGCTTGATGGTGAGGAGAAGGCTTAAGTTTCTCAGCTCTTGTCACTGTTTTGAATTGAGGCATTGAAGTTCTCACATTAAAAATGTGTCTGAATGGAATATTACTCAGCCATAAAAAAGAAAGAAATAATGCCATTTGCAGCAACATGGATGGACCCAGAGATTATCATACTAAGCGAAGTAAGTCAGACAAAGACAAATATCATATGATGTCACTTATATGTGGAATCTAAAATAAGAATCAAATCAACTTATTTAAAAAACAGAAACAGACTCACAGACATAGAGAACAGACTTATGGTTACCAAAGGGGAAAGCGGGGAAGAGGGATAAATTAGGAGTTTGGGATTATCAGATACAAACTACTATATATAAAATAAACTACAGGGGAACTATATTCAATATCTTGTAATAAACCATAATGGAAAAGAACGTGAAAAGCTATATGCATATAGATGCATAACTGAATCACTTTGTGCTAAACCAGGAACTAACACAGCACTGTAAATTAACTATACTTCAATAAAAAAGTGTGTATGGGGCTTCCCTGGTGGCGCAATGGTTGAGAGTCCGCCTGCCGATGCAGGGGACACGGGTACGTGTCCCAGTCTGGGAAGATCCCACATGCCGCGGAGCGGCTGGGCCCGTGAGCCATGGCCGCTGAGCCTGCGCGTCCGGAGCCTGTGCTCCGCAACGGGAGAGGCCACAACAGTGAGAGGCCCGCGTACCGCAAAAAAAAAAAAAAAAGTGTGTGTGTGTGTGTGATAACACACCTCATCACATAGTAATTTATCAAATGAATTAGGCAGTAACCTAAAAACAAGGGACAGATAATTTCAGGAATGGCAACTGGAGAGTAGCTGTAGGAGTAACTTGTTACATTAACGTTCAGTAATTTTTTGGGTCTTTTCCTCTGGGGCAGTTGTTTGGGGGAAGGAAAAGAAGCAAGGAAGGAATGGAAGCAAGGAGAGCGAACATCTAATTGGACACCTGCTCTGGGACAGGCCTGGGCACTTTCTGAGGCTTCCTACAGTAAGCAGCTGAGGCCATCTCTCATCTACCTGGGCAATGAATGAGTGATGGCCCATCTTCAAAGCCAGCTGTAGTCCTCTGAAATCACTGTACTTGTGGCATTAACATGAACTATTTCACAGGAAAGGAGGGGAAATGCGACCTGTGTTGATTTCTGTTCTTTCTTTGCATTAGATCAAACTAAAGCTTCAGCGTTAACCTAGCATGGGAGTCTCCTTGGCTACAGCCTGGCTGACCCACGCAAAGGTACAAATATTTGAATTCACTGATGCTGTTTGGGAGTTACTGCAAGTGTAATAATGACACGTTGTTCAGTTCTTAGCATTTTGTGAGGACCTGTCTCGAGATGGATTTTACTTCAAAATTATGAGGCAAAAGGTTGAGACTAAGGTTTAAAGAAAATAACCTTTGGAATTCAGCCTCCAGTGGGGGCACTGGCAAGCAAACTGTGTTCAGTATTCTTTTCAGAAGTGTCCTGAATGGAGCCGGGCTCCTAGAGACCAGGGCTTGCCAGGTGGGGCTAAAGAAAAAGAAAAATCCATTCACGGGAAAGCGTGCAAATAGAAGAAGAGAAGAAAAACCTGGAAAAGGCAACTCAATTCACTGGCATGCTTGTCCTTTCCTCAGCCACTGGGTCAGCCTCGCCCCTGCCCTCTACTCTCAGGGGGCCCCTTCCTCACCCCAGGACAGGCTAACCGGGTATAGAACTGCCCGAGGAGCTGGTGTTTGTCTGGGGACACTTGGGTGGGGAGAGTTTTACCTGAGCCAACTGCAAGACCCCAGTTCTCTGCTCACTTAAATTCCACATTGTGGAGGACGTTCTGGTACCCCGGGCCCCAACATCCATCCCACCCCCTCACCATCGCGTAGCCAGCATGGACGGATGGATGAGCCCTGGCTGGTCCATGCGAACAGGCCAATCCCATTTCCCTGGATCTGGTGATTGGTTCAAGGGTCGTCTGAGAAGGATGGGCACAATACGTTCTTTGCCTGTCTGCGAAGGCAGAAGTATTAGACCCAGTTGCTGCTTCCAGCATCTTGAAATCTCCTGTGGGAAGTCACTCTGCACATAAGCTGACACAGGCAAGAAGGCAGATGCGTGAGGATAACAACAAATGGCCTGAGCCAGGCCCTGAGTGAGCCGTGCCTGAGGCTGGCTACCTTCACGCCTTTCCCATCAGCATCCTACCTTCACGCCTTTCCCATCAGCACCCTTTCCCATCAGCACCTTTCCCATCAGCATCCTAAATCAGCATCACGCCTTTCCCATCAGCACCCTTTCCCATCAGCGCCTTTCCCATCAGCATCCTAAACCAGCATCATGCCTTTCCCATCAGCATCCACACAGCCTTAGAGACTAAGCACCTGGAGAAACACAAGTGTCACTGGCTGCTATGTGATAGGTGTTAAGTGGGGGGGGGGGGGGGGGGGGGGAGGTGTTCCGTGGCCAAAAACGTTTGCAAAATATTGAATTACACAAAATGCAGCCACTTGTAAGCCATTTATAAACAAATGCATTTTATAAATGTCCAGGAAGGAACTATTATATTAAGCAGATTCAACTCAGAACCAAATGGATTATTTGTTTCTGTTTTCATTTGTTTTCTGAGAACACATTAGCATTTCGAGAAACACAGTTTGGGAAGCTTTGCTGAGTCATTGTCAGGTATTTACACTCTAGGAAGTAGCAAAAGAGAGAAGACAGTAGGTACTGGACTTGGAATGTAAGAGAGACAAGCCAGGACAAGAAGCAGAACTGCTGCTTCCTTCCCAGACCCACCCAAGAGCTCCCGGAACTGAGGGGACTTGCTTAGAGGGTGACGTGCCATGCTGGCTGTGTACCATCGTCACCTCTGGGCTTTCTAGGACCAACCCCCCACCTCCTACCCATATTCTAATTCAGCAGGCCTGCAGGGTCCCAGAAAAATTATATACATGTACATATGTAAAATAGATACAAATAGATAGATAGATGTCTATCTATATCTTATATAAGAACAGATATGGGTACAGATATTTGTTTTATGGCAATATTGAACCTTTGGGCCTCTCACTGTTGTGGCCTCTCCTGTTGCAGAGCACAGGCTCCAGACGCACAGGCTCAGCGGCCATGGCTCACGGGCCCAGCCGCTCCGCGGCATGTGGGATCTTCCCGGACCAGGGCACGAACCTGTGTCCCCTGCATCGGCAGACAAACTCTCAACCACTGCACCACCAGGGAAGCCCGAACCTTCTCACTTTAAGAGAAATGGTAAGTAACCTAATGTCTCTTGCTTTAAGATACTCTTTAATGTTTCTTTCTCTTTCTCTTTTTTTTTATTTTTTATTTTGAAATAATTTTAGACACAGAAAAGTTGAAAGAATAATAAAAAGAACTGCCATATACCTTTTACCCAAAGTCCTTAATTCCTAACATTTTGATACTTTTGCTTTATTATTATCTATCTATGTATCTATCTTTATCTATCTGTCTAGCTAGCTAGCTAACTATTTTCCTGAAATAATTGAAAGTTGCAGACGTGATGCCCCAGTTTCACTGGAAGTGTCAATGTGAACTTCCTAAAAGACAAGGACATTCTCCCACATAATAACCACAATTCAGCCATCAAGGGCAGGAAGTTGACAGTTATACAGTACTACCATGTAATCCATTCACACCATTCACATTTCACTTATTATTCTAATACATACTGCATCCCACTTTTTTTTCTAATACATACTGCATCCCAATTTTTTTTCTTCTATTTCTGGTTGCAGTCCAGGATAATGTGTCACCTTCACTTTGGATGTCTCTTTCATCTTCTTCAATCTGAAATAATTCTTCAATCTGTCCTTGTCTTTTATGACCTCTATATTTTTGAAGATTTCACACCAGTTGTTTTGTAGAATCTCCCTCAATTTGGGTTTCTATTATGTTTCCTTATGATCAGTACTATTTGCATTTTGCCAGGAATAGCATGGAAGTGAGGCTGTGTTTCTCTTAGTGTCTCACACCAAGGGACATATAGTGTCAATCCATCCCATTATTGGCGATGCTTATTTTGATTTCTGGTCATTTTCAGGCAGGTGTATTTAAAATAATAAACCTGAGGTCAAATGCTACCATTGCAACTATGAGTGTTGCCTTCGTTCCAGTCCTGCACAAGAAGATAAGAAAAGAATACAGAATGAAAGGAAAAGCACAAGAAAGTATATTTACTAAGGACAACCAGATTTTCTTAGTTTAATCATTTCCTTGATTATGAATGAGAAGAAAAACCTGGTTTTTCTCTTTCTCTTGTCTAACAGAAAAGTGTGTGTTATGGTTGGCACGTTCAGGAAGTATCAAGTTTGCTGTTAAACAGATTATAAAACATGTTTATGCAATAGCAAACCATGAGATTATTCTAGGTCATGTTTCTATTGCTTACTCAGTCATCTATTTGCATGAATCAATTTTAACCTCCAAAGTTATCCAGTGTAATCCAAACATTAATAGTGCATAAGTTGCAAATGGTTCAGAGAAATGCCAATTTGGGGCTGGAAATTCCAATTGTGGAGCAGCTGTTTCAAATGTAAGTGGCGCATTGCGGAAACAAGGCAGATGGACTTCTAAAGGACATCCAGAGTCCCCTGGGGGTCGGGGCTGCACCAGAATCCCTAGATAGCAGGGGCTTGGAGCAGCAATCTGGTTAAAAGAGGGATGGCTAAGGGTTGTCTTCAAGGTACAGGCAGCACAATTTTTAAAACTTAGATTACGTACAACAGATTAATGAAAGTATTATTCTCTAAATAGGCTTCTATACCCACCTCATATACTACTGAGACAATGTCCCTTATACATATCAAGTAATATGATTATTTTTATTTGTAACAAATGGCTTAAACCAATCTGGCCAACGGATGATCATGAGGCTCTTCCTGAGAAATTTCAGCAGTTTCTTGTAACAGGCTAGTGGGCATTACTTGATCCAAACCAGCTAGTGTGTCACAATTCAAGCAAGTCTTGGGCAAAATGGCTGGACATATGTACACATATTAGCAAGCAGGCAGGTGTGACTCATAGCTTTGGACACCTCCCTCTCTGTTGCTGTGGATATCAACCAGCATCTTACAGACGTGGTCTGAAGGAGACTTGCTGACATACAGCAGGATTATACAGGCGACATTTGAGTCAGATCAAGCAAGAGGGTCCTGAATGATGTGGAGGGACCCAAGGCAAAGAGGCCCAGGACCTCCTGAGAGTCACCAAAAAATCGAAAGGTGCCACACAGCACAGATACATTGAGCAAGTTCTTGTGTTGTTGCTTTCTCATGACAAGTTTCTCATTCTGCTTATTATGGAAAAATAAGAAAATATAGTCGACAAAAAGTGTCGGCAATCCATGATCCAATTTGGCATGGATTACCAATTTCACACATGTAGATACATATAGATAGATATCTACAAATAAACATATAAGTTTTACAAACATGGGAACTTTGTTTTTCTTCTCAATGTATAGTCAATAGCTTTCAATATCAATGCCTATGTTTGAAAGTCAGCACTGCTTAATAAGCTGGTTAACTATAACAGATCTGCTACTGCGAGGCTCTTAGATTGTTTCTAACTTCTTGCTCTTACAAATAATCCTGCCAGAGAACATCCTGGCAAAGTTTTTTAATTATTTCCTTAAGAAAATTCTTGGAAGTGATGTTGCCAAGTGAAAGTTCATGCATAGTTAAGTTTTCTTTCTTTCCTTATTTCCTTGTCCTTAAGTAATATGTGTTCATCTTCTTAACACTTGCTTCCTATTTCAGGGAGAAAATAGATGTCACCAGAAGATCATTTCCACTATCCCCAGCACCACTTCTACCATCTTCCAGCCTCTGTTGCCATGAGCTCTGCCTTCCCTCCTCTTCCCTTTGGGCACTGGATGCCAGCCCCCCTGCCTATCCATGGACACTGTTCCAGCAAGTCTCTTTTCTCTTTCCATCACCATCAATGTTTCCTCTCTTTCCTGTGGATCATTCTCAACAGCATAAAACAACTCTTATTTTTCCCATCTCTGAAATAAACAGAACCCTTCTCTTGGCCCCATTTCCACTTCTAACTGTAGCTCTATTTCTCTTCTCCCCTTTGCAACAAACTCCTCAAAGAGTTGTCTTCATTCACTGGTTCCAATTCCTCCCATTCTTTCTTTAACCCACTTCAATAAGGCCTTCATGTGCACACTCCACCAAAACTATTCTTGTCCAGGTCACCCATGACCTCCAAGTTGCTGTAGCCAATGGAGAACTTTTCGTCTCATCTTACCTAACCAATCCACAGCAGTTGACACTGATCATGAATCCCTCTTCCTTGAATGAGTTTTTTTTCATGAGCCTGCAGAGCACCATGAGCTCCTGGTTGTCCTTCTCCTTCACTGGATCCTTCTCAGCATCCCTTTCTGGCTCCTCCTCATCTCCATGCACTTAACTCTAGAGGGTTCCAGAGTGTGGACACTTCTTTTCTGTTTACAGGCAGTCTTTTGGTGATCTCATTCAGTCTCTGGGAGTTAACAAACTCCCAGATGTAACTCTCCAGCCTAGGCTCCTTCTCTCACCTGCGCTCCACCCCCAACTCCAGATCCAACCGCTCCTTGACGTTGCAAATATAATACATCCAAGACTGAAACCCTGGCCTTCCCCCTTCCCAACTGCTCCTTCTACAGATGTCCCTATCTCAGTCAACAGCAGCTCTAACTAGGGCCATAAACCTTGGAATCTTCCTTGATCTCTCTTGGTCCCTCACACTATCCATCCAAACCTTCAGCAAATCTTGTTGGTCACACTTTCAGAATATATCTAGTACCACACCATTTGTCACCACCATTCTGGTCTGAACCACCGGAACATCTTGCCTGGACTGTTGAAATAGCCTCATGACTGATCTTCTTGCTTCCACCTTGCTCCCCTAGAAACACACAGAGGGGTACCATTGAAGAACGTGCCAGGTCATATAACATTTCTGCTCAAAATCAGACAACGGCTTTCCATCTCACTCAGGGTATAAGCAAAGCTCTTGTAAAGACCATAGAGTCTCATATAATCCGTCTCATTGCCTTTCTAAACTCAGATCCTGTTACCTTCCCTCCTCTTGCTTGCTCCGTCCTCCGCTTCAGGGCCTTTGCAAATGTTGTTCTGCATGGAAAGCTTTTCTGTGTAGACACCTGAAAGGCTTACTGCCTCACCTCCTCTCCGTTTTTGCCTAAATATCACCTTTCTCTGAGCCTTTCTTGACGCTTATTTAAAAAATCACAGTCCTCCCACCCCATTACTCCTGATATGCTTCTCCACTTCATTTTTCTCCACATCACTACATACTTTATTTATTTCCTTTGTGCCTAGATCCCCCCATTAGAATCGAAGCACCATGAGATGTCCTGCACCTGGAAACCCCCCAACAAGTGACAGGTGCTCAACACATGTCTGTTGAGTGAATAAATCTTTCAAAAAAATTAGAAAAGTAAAAGGAGAGAGTTAGAAAAAAATCACCCATATATAAAAAGGACATTTTATTCAGCCGTGAGAAAGAAAGCAATCCTGCCATTTACGATAACGTGGATGAAACTTGAGGACATTAATCTAAGCGAAATAAGCCAAAGAAAAACAAATACTGTATGATCTCACTTAAAAGTAGAAACTAAAAAAGATGATGAAAAAAAGAGTAGAATGGTAGTTACCAGGGGCTGGGGGTGGTAGATATGGAGAGAGGTTGGTTAAAGTGCAAATTTCCAGTGATCAGTTCTTAGGATCTCATGTACAGCATGGTGATTATAGCTGATAACGCTGTACTATATACTTGAAAGTTGCGAAGACAGTAGATCTTAAATGTTCTCACCCCAAAAAAGAAATGGTAATTATATAATGAGATGGAGGTGTTAGCTAAAGTTATGATGGTAATCATTCTGTAATATATAATTATCGAATCAACACACTGTACACCTTAAACTTACACAATGTTATGTCAGTCAATTATATCTTAGTAAAGCTGAAAAAAAAAATCACCCATAATCACGCTCTCCAGAGAACCATTGTCTACACGCAATTAAACTCACAGTCTTTTTCATGGATTCATATGTATTTTTGGTGGGGTCACTCTGTACATAGTTTTAACACCTGCTTTAAAATTTTTGACATGTGCATAATTTAGACTTTGAACACATACCCCTACATAGCCTTTCAGAAATACCAAGTTATACACTGCTGGGAGTTTATGATGGTCCATTTCTGCATCTTCTCCCCTGAAACTTGCTCTTATCGGATTTGTCTTGTATATAAGCCAACCAACATAATAATTGTGCCTCTGATCTTGAAATCTTTCTTAGCCGACTTTACTTTCAGCGGCTTCCCAGATTCCTGTCACCTTCATCACTTCTCACTGTGCACACACACCTCCTTCTTCCCTAATAATTTCAGGGATTCCAGAGAATGAAAAGTGCACACTCTCGATGGAGAAAATTTCCAGAATTTCAGAATCTAGCTTATTAAAACTCAGAAAGCCTGATAGTTTGAATTAGGATGGCCAAATGTGGACTCGTGATGTTTTGACGACTCTCGTAAACTATTGCTGCCCTGTACAGTCAACAGTGTGTGCCATTGACACCGACTACAATGAAAAGTCACCCCCTGGGAGTTCTGCAATGTGGCAGCCCCCCAAAAGGTCTGACTAGATTACACTCAATTCAGTTTTAAGGAATCACTTCTGAGATGCTTTCTTTCTCTGGCTCTGCCCTTCCCCCTCACGATCTATTGAGCATTTGTCTAAGAAAAGCACACTTTCTATGGTGATAGTCAAAATTTTTAAATTATCTCTTTGACCCTTTCTCTGGTGGACAAGGAAAGGGATGCAAGCCATTTGGTCCAGTAAAATAACCAGACGTGTCTGCCAAATGAGTGTGCTAACAGGTCTCTCCAGCGGGGAGCTTGGGAGGAAAGCAAACAGCTGAGCTTTGAAACCCATTACATCTCTGGTGGGTCAATCAGCCTCTGGCCTCTTCGGACCCTGATGCCTTGCCTGCTTCATCTATTTACTCTGTCCCTCAACCCCTAACTCAAGCCCCACGTTGCATGTGATGGGTCTTATGTGTGTGAATCTATTCTTTTCTCATTGCTGTAGGAACTTTTCAAACACTTTCTAGACCTAAGAATCCCTTTCTACCAAACCAGCAATCCAACAAACACTTATCCAAAATGTTAGCAAACAAAATAGATCAAGGCAGAGCTTCTCTGGCCGAAAAGGTTCTACTTCTCCCCTGATGGGGCTCTTTTGAACCTCTAGGCCTCTTGGAAGCAGAATCTGAAAACCTGGCACCTCTGCTGGAACTCACGCACAAAGGATCCTCTTTCGTCCCATCCCCATGCAGCCTCCATTAGATTCCCCCGGACATCAGAGTGAGGCCCTTGCTTAAGGTGCAAAATTTTAGAGGGGAGCACCGAAAAAACTCAGTAATCAAGATAAAGAGTATTTTAATATGATATTTTAAACAATCAAAATTAATGCAAAGAATCCACAATGAACAAAATATTAACGTTAAAGTTAAAGACATGATGAGCAATGGTGCCCTGCTGAGCCACGCTGAAGCCCGAAACAAAAGGAAAAATGAGTCATACTGAACTCCATCCTGATAATACTCTTCATCTTGATTACTAAGTCTCTGGTGTCCCTTTAAATCCTGAGCCCAAAGTGAGTGCCTCACTCGCCTCACCTGCCTCTCCTGGTACCCTTGACATCCATCACTCCACGTTGTCCTATAACTGGCTATTTCTCTTGTCTCTCATCCCTTCTTAGACTATACCCTCCCTGAGTATATAAGGACCATGTCATACTAGTCAGTATCTCCAATACATTAAGCTCATAGAAGGCATTTAATAAACATTTTTTGAATAAATGAATTGGACTATAACTAGGGGCTATGGGTTTTTCCATCTGGCTCAACCTCTAACAAGCCCTGTGATTGTGGGCAAATGATAACTTCTCTGGTTTCAGCTTACTCATCTGTAAAATGAAAGACCTGGTCATCTCAACTGTCTTTCTGTATCTGTCTATAGAAATCATCCATCTGTAGAAGCCCAGGTCTCCCCAAACATTCCCTGCCTCTTAGTTGACGGTATCAATAAGGCAGCTGCAAGCGTGCTGGTATTTTGCGATAGAGTACAGCACTGTATTCAGTAAAGCTATGGAGTTATCTGTAAAATGTCCTCTTGGCCAGACAATTGCTTTAAACTTACATGCTGCTGGAACTGTATTTTTAAACCATGTAGAGGGTAATTTCTCCAGTAATGCCATCCTTGTTGGGAAATATAGGCATTGTCCTTTAATTAGACCAACATACTTGAAGAAATACCTTCCTCCTTCAGTTCCATTCCTGTCAGTCTGTTGTCTTTAAATCTGGGGAAAGCCACAGAAGTATTTAAAAGCATTTTATGCTTTCCCATCATCCTTTGTATGTGATTGAGAGAGAAGAAAAGAAAGATAAGAATGAAGCAGTTCATTGCAGGTATAGAAATATGTATCCACGGAGCACTTACTGTCCATCTACTACGTACAGTCTTCTGTGGGAAGCACCTCAGACAAGGTTCTTGTCCTCAGCGAGTTTTCAGACCCTTCCAGGAGAGAAAACATGAACACAGAAGCACCCCGAGTTAGTTAGATGATTAACTACCATGAAGGTAAGAACACAGGAGTCAGAATAGTAGGAGAAAAGGAGGACGCAAATCACCTTTATCTGTCTAGTGTGTGAGGACTTAGAAATTTTATCTTGTGCAATCTTTACAATTGTCTGTTTTTTCCTTTTTTTAAAATTAACTTTTCTTGGTGTATAATTGATTTACAATGTTATGTTAGTTTCTGCTGTGCAGCAAAGTGAATCCATTATACATACACATATATCCACTCTTTTCTAGATCCTTTTCCCATATAGGTCATTACAGAGTATTGAGTAGAGTTCCCTGTGCTATACAGTAGGTTCTTATTAGCATAACTCTCTTTTTGAGTTAAGTCTTACTATCTCTAATACACTAATAAGGACACTAGGCTTAGAGCAAAAGCCAATCAGGAAGCATAATTTGCTTTCCGAAAGTGTTCACGTACAAGTTCTTCTAATTGTTTGAAATGCATTACTTGACCTGGATCTGTGAGGTTTAACCAGATGAGGAATATTGCTTACCTCTTCCCCTCAGTGATGCAGGCCTTGGGTTTAGAAGCGGCTTTTATTTAACCATCTCATCCATGGAGTGTTTGCTTATTAGGATATCACCAAGGTTTGGAAACTCTCGTTGGGGAATTTAAAACAGGCCCTTAGTTTCATTTTCACACTAAATATGATTTAGGCCTTGTTACTGGGCCATCAGACACAGAGGTTCCCATATGTTATTTGGTAGCTCCAAAAGCTCTGGGTTCAGTGGCCAAAATTCCCCACCTGGTTCCATACTCCAGGATTTTTCTTTCTTCTTTCCAGGGGCAAGCTAGATGCTGGCCGTTTCCATGAAGGAGGGCTGGTGGGGGGCGGGGGGAGTTGCCTCCCCTCTGTCATTCTAAAGCCCAGACCTTGAAACAACAGCTTTGAGATAGCAAAGCCTGTAAAACTTGTGTGTTGCTTTTTTCTTTTCTTTCTTTCTTTCCCTTGCTTCCTTCCTTCCCTTTTTCCTCCCTCCTTCTCTTCCCCTCCCTCCCTCTCTCCCTCCCTCTCTCCCTTCCTCTCTTTCTCTCTTTCTTTCCTTCTTTCTTCCTTCCTCCCTTCCTCCCTTTCTTCTTTCTTTCTTTCTGTCTTTCTTTCTTTCTTTCTCTCCAGTTTATCCTGTTGTTGTTCTACCTCTCCTTCCTTCTCTACCTCTGGCCCCAGGCAATGAGAGAAGGGGTTGAGATTTAACCATCCATGACAGATGGCAATTTGCCAGCCTTGGAAGGTGGTGGTCTGTTTACCTAGGAGCCAAATGTGAGGCCAGAAATGCACACATCCCAGGCCTCAACCTCAGTCTGAAAGATTCAGCCTTCTTGTTGGGAAGCAGAGGGACTCAACTAAGCTCTCAAAGATTCATAACATACTGGCCTGTGTGCCCACAAAGTATTTCTACCTTTAAATAAAATTAGATGTATCAAGGGATGAAAGTGACTCACCCAGCATTTGCAATCTTTGAGGTAGCAATCCTACCAATAAAAAGGGGCCTTTTGGGCTTCCCTGGTGGCGCAGTGGTTGAGAGTCCGCCTGCCGATGCAGCGGACACGGGTTCGTGCCCCCGTCCGGGAAGATCCCACATGCCGCGGAGCGGCTGCGCCCGTGAGCCATGGCCGCTGGGCCTGCACGTCCGGAGCCTCTGCTCCGCAACGGGAGAGGCCACAGCAGTGAGAGGCCCGCGTACCACAAAAAAAAAAAAAAAAAAAAAGAGGGGGCCTTTTAATAATTTAATTTAAAAAATGACTAGTTTCTGTTTTTGTAGGACCATTAGAACTTCTATTCCACACTTGCTCAGTGATACTTTTTAATTATCCAATGAAATCTTAATAGAAATATTGGTGCAGAGCTTTTTATAAAATGTAACGCATCATCACAAAGGCAAAGAATATGAAATAGCTAAACGATGGTATTAGATGGGGACTGGGGAGTTTGGTAAGTGGTTTGGATGTTTCCTCCATATAGGCAGCACATACTTGCTTTGAGTCAAAGTCATGCATGTTTTCCTGGGTCTCGGCTTGCAGGTGAGAGCATCATGGTCTTTCCATAGCCACACAGTCTTGCTAGCGCTGGTGGAGAGTGCCCAGGAGGTGGCCAGGGAGTCAGCAGTGTTTCCCAGGATGGTGGAACGTACTCTTTACTATAACAGACCCAAGGGGGAAAAAGGCAAAATAATTTGAAAATATGGTCCCTAGAAGACCTTATAATTTAATCGTAGAAAAAGAACCTAAATTCAGAGAACTTCTCAACAGCAAATGGAAGATTACCAATATATCCGAGCATGGCATGGCACTCAAGGCCTGTCCTATCTGTTCCTGGCTTCCACCAACTACCGCACATCCCGTCTGTGCCGTCCCCACCTTCCTTTACCTGCTCGACTTGTACTCATCCCAGAAGATTCAACTCTGGCATCAGCTTTTCCAGGAAACCTCTGACACCCCGGAAGATGAGTGTGTGTGTGCTTCCACATGCCTATCTCAACTATCACTCTGATCACATTTTATTAGACAATTTTTCCTAATGGACTGTGACCTCCATGAGGGCAGTGACTAGGATTCACTCATCAGTATAGCTCCAGGACCAAACCCAGTGCAAGTACATACACAGCAATAGAGAGCAAATCAATCCAGACATAACTGCTTAGGGTTTGCAATGATGCGGAAGGACTACATGTAACCAGGGAGAGCTTCTCAGAGGAGCGCTGAGTAACGTTTGAAGGAAGCGGAACTAATTGGATTGGTAGGAAGAAGACCGGGCATATCATTTATGGGAAATGTCAGTAGCTGCACTGTGTGGCTCTCAGAAAGCATTGTACGGGGGATTCATGAGAACGGGATTAATAAAAGAGGAAAGAGCATAGTTGGAGGACTGTGGAAAGCACTTTGTATTCTGGATTTGATGGGCAGACCATATCATTCTTTCCACTACTGTAGTCGAGAGGGTGAGCCAATGCCAGCAGTGCCCTGATCAAATGCTCACCAGAGAACCTCTCTTTGGCTTATTTAAATCCCACTGGGCTTTCAGTTTAATGCAGCACTTCCTTCATTTCCTATCTGAAATCCTTGTGCATATTTCAGTGGTAGTTGTGGATTATTTCTACGTACTACTGTAAACCTATCCCCATAAATATCCAAGCTAATTCAAGTTTCTTCTTTTTTTTTTAAGGCTGCAAGTTCTTTATCTTCAAGCAACTTTAATCTCACATTTAGCATGATTTGAGCATCATTTCTCATGTGTTTTCAATTGAATGAAAAGTCTTACTTGAGTCCTGCAATCACAGCAGCACCATCAGGAAGAGATGAGCAGGGCTGTTAACCAGAACATGTTGTACCTTTTTAAACATTAACCATTGTTCAGGTCTGTAGCCCTGGATGCTGAAGGCAATGACAGGAATCTGGAATCACACGCAAACAAATCCTACCTATGGAAGACTTTAGAGCTGCCTTATCTGCCTTAATCCATAGAAGTATTATACTATATATATATATATATATATATTACACATTTTTTAGAGAAGTATAAGTACAACTAAATTAACCTCTTATCTGAAGATAGCTCTATCTGATCCATGTCATGTTGAGAGAGACCAAAGTCATGCCATCTGACAGCATTTGAACTAGGATGACATCATGCCATTAGAACATCTCTATGAAAGAAGTTTCTGTTCTGTGAGGAACTTTGTTTTAGCAAATAGAAAGAACTTGATAATCTTTGCTATTTGCTGGCATAGCTTAGGTGTATGTGGGTTATCACTGATTTTATGTATTTTTCTATAAATGTGAATCATGGGAAGCAGCATTTCTATCGGAGATGGTAGGGCTGCAATCATCATCATCGTTGTCATTTGGTACTGAGCGCTTACTAGGCCAGGTACAAATGACTTTCATACATTAGATCTTAGAACTTCGCACTTACTTTTATTATGGTACTTCTCAAGGTGAACTAAAATACGTTATATAAGCATCTGTCTCGACTAAATTCTGCTTCCACTGGACCCTCCTGAGTACAGGGCCTGTACCTTACTCATTTTGGTATCCCAGCACGCTGCACAGATTGGGCGCTCAATGAATGTTATAGAAGTAGAAATAACTTGAAGTAACAAAATCATACCTTTTTTAGAATCTTAAAGAAATATTACGGCCACGCTACTTTGATATAATATTTTTTCTAATAACAAAATCTGGAAACAAACTATATCCCAACCCTATGGGAATAGTTAAACATAAGCAAGGCCTAGTATAACAGACACACTTGATACACTTAGCATAACGGAAACACATTGACCGTGAAACACATTAACTGTGAAAGCACTGCTATCAGAAATATAAACGGCCTGTGTGTTGGGAAAGCTTTCCTTCTTAGTCTCCTATTAGGCTTTCAGATCAGAAACTTCTCCAGCCTTTCTAAACTTCAGATTGTCTCTGTATTAAGGGTTCTCTTCTTGTTCACCCTGCCTGGCCACCTGCCTTTTATTTTAATTAATTAATTAGTTAGATTTTTTGCATCCTTTTCCCTACCACCCTAAGCCTTCTCAGGTACTTTGTTATTTATTTGCTCCCACAATTCTATCAAAGATATACTGGCATCTTTCGCAGCAAGGTGTCCTGTTAGCGGACGGTTCCTATCTTGCTTTAAACAATCCTTTTTAGTGGCCACTTTGCATAGCTCCTGGGTTCAATTAACCTTCATTGTCCAGCAAGAGAGCTGCTCAGATGATTTCTGGCGGGATAAAATTAGACCCTTCCACTGAATAACAACAAAATAATAATAAATAAATGTATGCTCTCAATTTGCTTGGTTCTGCACAAATCAGAAGAGATTAATTGCACACCTCAGGATTAATGATCAATGAATCAGCAGAATTCCTGATCCTATTAGAAATGCTAATCTCGTGAGAACAGGGAGAACCATTTGTGAAAGGGCTGAGCTGCCCAGACTGTGTCTGTCCCCAGGGTCCTGGCTCTGTGAGAAAGGAAGGAAAAGGGGAGGGGAAAGAATATTTGTTCAGTGCCTACTCTATTCCAGACTTTGGGCAAGGGGCATTCACACACCCAATGTAGTTAATCCCCAAGCCAATCCTTCAAAGCAGGATTACAGTCAGCCTTGGTCCTGATGGAAAACCTAAAAATCAGCGAGATTAAGTAGCTTGACCTGGACCACACAGCCAGGAAGTGGCAAACCTAGAAGTGAGGACTTGAACTCAGGGTTTTATGAGTCCAAAGTCTGCCATGTTGTCATTATAGCAGTTGCCGGGTTTGGTTAGATAGCCTGTAACAATGTTCAGGTTATTAAAGACCAAAAGGCAAGGTACAGGTCACCTCTGCAAGGCTGATTCGTCCTGCTCTCATGGACCCCAGGACTCCCTCCCACACTGTGTCACATATACCTGAAATGAGAAGTCATGTTATCCCGGATGGACTCCGGGAAGTCAAGACCTTAGGCATCAGGTTTATGGCCACAGCCCTAATACTGACTAGCTGACCCTGTGTCATTTGAACAGGGCCTGGCCCCATGAATAGAAAGGGCTTGAGGACCCCTGGAGCCAATCTCTATCCCTAACCAGCTGTATCTTTTCATGGAAATTCCACCATTAAAAAATCATTCCTGAGGACTTGATTTTCGTCTCCAAAATATCCTATCGAAATATACATAGACCTTTAAAAAGGTAACACCTAAAACTCCTTTATTACACAGCATTCTGGTAGGATATAGTTGGGCAAGGCCCATAGGTCAGGTACCTGAGTGATGAAGCAAGTAGATGAGTTCTAGAACAATTTCCCCTTTACTATATCATCCCTTACGTTGGGTTCACTCCTGTCTTTATGTTTCAGTTTTCCTCTTGGGAAATTACCAGTGATAATGAGACACTGGGGACAGGAATTTAAACCAACCAGAAGAGGAAACATGCGTGGACTTAAATGTTTGGTTTTGCAGAACCACAAGCCAAACTAACTTTAACATATATGTTTTTAGTAAACATTTAATTTTAGAATAGTTTTAGATTTATAAAAAGGTTGTGAAGATAGTACAGAGAGCTCCCATATATCTCACACCCAGTTTCCCCTATTGTTAACAGCTTACATCAACACGGAATATTTGTCACAATTAAGGAATGAAAAATAACATGATATCGTTGACTAAAGATGGTACTTTATTCAGATTTCCCTAGTTTTTACCTAATGTCCTTTTCTGTTCCCATCCAGTTGTCACATCTCTTCTGGCTCCTCTAAACTTTCTCAGACTTTCCTTGTTTGTGATGACCTTGACAGTTTGAGGAGTATGGATCAAGTTATGTGTAGAATGTGTTTCAATTTGGCTTTATCTGATGTTTTTCTCATGGTTAGACAGGGGTGATGGGTTTTGGGGAGGACAACGTCAGTGGTAAAGTGCCCTTCTCATCACACCATATCAAGATTATGTTTATCAAATGTTAAATCACTGTTGATTTAACATTTATTTTTATTTATTTTTTTGCAGTACGCAGGCCTCTCACTGTTGTGGCCTCTCCCGTTGCGGAGCACAGGCTCCGGATGTGCAGGCTCAGCGGCCACGGCTCACGGGCCCAGCTGCTCCGTGGCATGTGGGATCCTCCCGGACCGGGGCACAAATCCGCGTCCCCTGCATTGGCAGGTGGACTCTCAACCACTGCGCCACCAGGGAAGCCCTAACATTTATTTTTAAAGAAAACAAATCATGTGGCAAGTTAGTCTGAACCAGAGCCAGGCCTGTCCATTTTCTAAAAGGACAGAACTGGCACAAAATCAGATTGTCAAAGTCTCTGGGAACAAAGTAACGTTTCATTCAGTCCAAGTCCCGGGTTGTAACATTTTATGCAAGTTCCATTTGCAGAAAACATTTGGAGTTCCTGAGGGAAAAAAATGGCTGTCTTAAATATAGAATGTAGTTAAGATGCCATGTATGAAGAAGTTCACAGAACTGCCAGTGAGCGAGCACTGTCATCACAGAACACCAGCTGTGGAACGCTGCCTGTTGGACCCACAGGCCCCAAGTCCCTGGAAGACAATATTAGCAATGAACCAGATTTTCACATTTCCTGCCTCCCCTGAATTCATAACGTTTCCAAACTGCCGGGCTGCTCCTAGGAGTCTGTACCATTACCTTGTAGGGAAAGTGCTGGCAGAACCACCTTTCACATGTGTTGCATAAGAACATCATCTTCATTTCAATGATTTAACTCTGATTAAATTTAGCCGTCAGCCTTTAAAGTTCTCTGAGCAGCTTTCAAACTCAGTAAGGGAAGAGGCATGCTAGCAGGTTCTCTGCAATCCCTTCCCTCCTACCTTCCTGCAAGCTCCTTTCCAAGCAGCTGGGCAAGGCTGGGGTCATGCAGAGAGCAGTCGTTCGTCAGGCTGGGAGGTGCCTGGTTGGAACGGCTTCTCCCACTCTGCGACCTGGCCTTGCCTGGGGAAGGTGGCGGGAGCTCCCAGCACTGCCTGCCACTTTTTCATCTTTCTAGTTTCGATTGCTTCTTTCAGTGTCTTACTTCTCAGGTCAATCAATACAGCCTGTAGCTTTGTTTTGGTTTTGTTTTGTTGTTGTTTGTTATTTCATTAAAACAATTTTTTAATTTGAAACTTTTTTCCACATTTTTTTTCAATTGAATGAAAGATTCTTGAAATTCTATAGTGCTTTACAATTTTCGGAAGTTTCACACACATGATTTCATATAATCCCACCATTTTTATTACTGTTATTTTTTTTGGCTCTTTCAATTTTTCCTTTCTTGCCAGACTGTCTTGTATTTTTCCTCTTCCTGTTTGGGCCCTCCTGTCCCCAGCCCTCGTGCTTTCACTGGACACCCAAGGCTGTTTCCCCTGATGAGTGTCTTTTCCTGTGCTTTCCACTGCCTTCCTGCCATTAGGGTGAGGGCAGGAGGAGGGGACAGGAATGTGGATGCCATTGCATCCAGCCCTCTTCCCTGGTGAGGGCGGAAGCAGGCCCATCCTGGAGGGGTGCGGGGCACACACAGTTCCACAGGCCTCCTCCCACACCCCTTTTAACTTGTTCTCTTAACAATCTCAAGGGTCTCATTGCTGCAAATTGCATTTTGGGGTTTTCATCTCATGCTTTCTGTGTGCTCACCATGCAGAAAACTAAGCAGAACTACAGAACAACCTAAAAATTGGTCCTAGGAATCCTGGAAGTGGGTTATGGCCATTACAGACAGCACAGCCTTCCACTTATCGGGGTCGTAAAAGGATATATAAGAAGGAGTTTTGTAATCAAGTCCATATGCTCCAGGCTTGATTACCAGGGCAGATCTTCGATGTTACACAATCCCCAACTGCTTTGATCTTTGCTGTCCTGGTCAGTATAGCCAGCTGGATAAATAACATTAGTCCAAGCATAGCTTCCTGGACAAATGGTAAAAATTGATAATGTCCTACATTTTCTAGAGGCACAGGTGCTTCAGATCAGTGGGGCTAATCTTGTGGAAACAACTAATGCTAAGCCTTTTTATAAGACAAAAAAGCTTTTGTGTTTACAGGTTCAGATTCGGGAGGTAAAATGAATTTTCTGGGAGAGAAAAATGTTCCCTTTAGAGCTAATGGATTGTTAACATTCAGTGTGGTTTATTGAGCTCTTAAAAAGAAGAAAAAAACAACCAAAACAACAAAGTAATAAAAACATGTACCATCACCATCAGCTTATTACAATAGTTAACTTTCCGCTTATGAGTTTTTCAATAATGACTCACCTGAAAGCTTGAGATAAATATATTATTATGAAACAGATTATCATTCTCCAGGTTTGCTCTTATCAGAACAGATCCAGATGGAAGTGGAGACTCCTACCGGAATATGGCTGGTTTCCAAAGGTTTAGAAGTGTTTCTTACGACTGAATAGATAGTCTCATAATTGGGTTTGTGAGTATAAGTTTGTCAAGATTCCACTTTATGTGGCATAGATAGTCTCAGCTCAAACTCTCAAAAGATATTCCTCTGTAAATTTATAGGCAAATACCAAAAGACTCATTCTAGCTTTTCTCCAGTTGGGAGACGCAATGTAGAAGCAAGTCTCATTCTGTTGGTGTGTGACTTTAAGCAGATCCTTTATCGTCCAGGGCCTCTGCTCCCTCGTGCCTAGACTAAGGTCTAGCCCTAATAATCTGTGCCCCTATTTAAAACAGCGATTAGGAAAGAGGGTTCCGCAGTCAAACAACTGTGGTTTTAAGTGCTGGCTTCATCCCTAAGTAGTTACATATTGTTGGGCAAGACAGTTAACCGTTTGGAGCCTCAATTTCCTCATCTGTAAAATGGCTGTAGTAATAGCACCTACCTGAAAAGGTTGGGGTAAAGATTAAGTGAGATAATTACATGAAACACTCAGCATAGGGCCTGACCTATTACAGGTGTTGGAGAAATGTTAACTTTCATTCATAGAGGCCATATTATTATAATAAATGGTTGATTTGTATGTGGTTTTCACCCTTTTCACTAAATTGATCCACTTTTTTTCTTTCTTCTTTTGAATTGAAGTATAGTTGATTTACAAATTGTACTAGTTTCAGGTATACAGTAAAGTGATTCATATATATATATATATATATATATTCTTTTTTCAGATTCTTTTCCCTTATAGGTTATTACAAAATATTGAATATAGTTGCTATGCAGTAGGTCCTTGTTGGTGGTTATCTATTTTATATGTAGTACTGTGTATATGTTAATCCCAAACTCCTATAAATTGATCAACTTTTATGGGGATGGATCAGGTAAATAGGTCATGGAAGACCGAGACTCTTACTTTATACATTCAGAGGTGCTGTTATTAATATTACGTCAGTATTCCTGCTTCTAGTGTTTTTGATGCAAAACAATAATTAGGTGTGTGGGGTCCTCTTTGGATGGTTTCCAGTGACCATGTCTACAAGGAAGGCAAATGCCCCATCGGAAATGTGGTTCTTTTCCTGAATGATTTCTGAGCCAGGAAGAATAAGGTTTAAAAATAATAATTTTTGACAAATGATAGTAGCAGATTATAGAGGTATGGACTTTCTAGGAGTGTGTGCGTGTCAGGGGAATGTTCTGTGTCCTAATCAAAATATTGTGGCTAATCCCAGTCAAACCTACAGCAACAGGGCACTTTGTGGTAGATGACAAAGCTATAGGTGATGAGATAGGTGGAAGGGGAGGAATGAGGACTGTGGTGCTGACCAGGAAAGGGAAGGCCTGGTTGGTCCACTTAAGCTAGCTGGTCAATGATTTCCTGTTTTGATTATCCTTGTCTGAAGTTTTTGGTGAACTAATTGCTACTTTATGCAAACAGCCATTTCTAGCTGGGAGGTGAGGACGTTCGAATCCCCTTCTCCTACTGGTTAGACCCAAGGACTACCTATGAGTCAAGCAGATCTGAAATCATCATGTTTGCTTCTGTCTCCCTCCATTGGAATAGAAGCTCCTTGAAGGCAAACACCTTGCCTGCCTAGTTTACCAGTGCCTGGTACAGGATATATAGAGAATATATTCTGTACATATATGGAATAGATCCTCGACAGATGCTTGTTGAATGAAAGCATACTCAGACGTTCTTTCTCATTAGGCTGCTGGAGTGGCGTCTGCAGCAAACACAAACAAGGGGAGGAGGAGGACGGAGGGGGAGAGGGAGAAGAAAGAGAAGAAGAAGAAGAGGAAGGAGAAGAAGAGGAAGGAGAAGGAGAAGAAGGACAAGAGGGGAAGGAGAGGAGGGAGGAGAGGAGGGAGGAGAGGAGGGAGGAAGAGAGGGAGGAGAGGGGGAAGGAGAGGAGGGAGGAGAGGAGGGAGGGGAGGAGGGAGGGGAGGAGGGGGAGGAAGAGGAAGAGGAGGAGAGGAAGGGGAGGAGGAGAAGTTTCAGCAGGTTGAAGAGGGCTCTGGTCAAGGTTTCAGGAAACTCATCTTCTCTGTACCCCTTTCCCTGGCTCCCTCTTGCTCCCTAAACTCCATGGGGAGAAGGCTGGTCATTGATGATTTAGGATACTTTTCAAACCAAAGCTGAAAATAACTTCAAAAGAATGTGACATCTTAGGGATACCAAATGCTATACCAGGAGATACTGCTTATAGGAAAGTAAAATACAGCCTGTCTCTTTTTCAGTTGCTGTCGTGCAGAAACAGTGGTTCCGGCTGACTTTAAAATTGCTGCCTAAATGAAGGAATGAGGATCTTCTGGGAAATGTAGGCTCCTAATGGAGGGTTGTGGTTTGAAAAGGTTCCCACGCAGTGATTTTTCAAATGCCTATTGACCTCACTGAAGTGGCTGCTTTTCCATCATAATCTGTTATATAATTACTGTGCAACTCTGGCTCTGCCTCTTACAAAACTGATTGAAACTTACCCACCTAGACAAGCATCACTGACCTTTTCCTAGAATCTGTGGGGCTTATTAGAATTGCACTGACAGAACTAGAGAATCTGGTGATTTCAACCAAATTAACTCCAGGAAAATTAGTTCAAGGGCTCCTTTTCCTTCCCAGGCTTGCGAGGGATGACGTAAAGCCAATGTTTGGGATTCGAATGGCTTGAGAAAACTTGAGTTTGGTGCCTTTGTAAATGTTTGACCCCAAGCGACTCTCCCCACCTCCCAGATTTTGACCTTCTGCATTGCATATTGAAGTCTGTGGCATCTGAGAAGCTATTTTAGTCTGGATTCTGTGATGGAAATAACAGAGGCAGAGTCTGGGTATCTTAAGCAAACAAACGAACTTATTGGAAGGATACAGAGGAGCTCACAGAGCAGAAGGAGAAGCTGAGAATCCACTCTATAAAATTACAAGAGAAGCTCTAGGAATTCAGGTTATAGGAATAACATAATTCCCTTTGGCCATTGCTACCAGAGTAAGTGACTTAGAACCAGTCTCAGTTTTTGTGTCACTTCTCTCAGCACCAAAATTCCAGGTCAAGAGCATCTGGTAGACCTAATTTTGGTTATGTATGTGACCTCCCTTTGGCCAGGAGAGGGGAAGGCACCATGATGGGAAACCATTTCTCCTACGGGGGAAAAGAGGTTCTCTGAAGAAATATCAAGGCTGTCTCTCCTCAAGCTATTGTGGCACGTGGCTGCCCTATGGCAGGGGAAGAATGTGCAGTTCTAAAGGGAGAGGCGTGGTGTGGGTTATACTGCTTTTAACTCACCATCCTCCAGTTCTAGCTCATATCTTCCGTCTCCTCCAAACCCCCTGTTAGCACACCAGCCATCCCCCCACACCAGGACAGCATATACTCCTTCCCTCAGGAACAGTCTGGGATGTGTGAGCAGCTTAGAATTTTGGAGAAGGAGAAAAATGGGTAAAAGGAATGAGACTGGAGAGAGGAGGAGTGGGTTTCATGCCCTCCTTCTGAGCTGTTGATTTCAGTTCTCCCCAGGTCAACCCATTTTTTATTTAATTTGAGAGAAACTCAATATATTTCTACGGCAGTACCATCGAATCTGCTATCTGTGATTTTTTTTAGGTGTGAAGAGAAAGATACAGGTGTGAAGAGAAAACAAAGATGTTTTTAAATTCTTTTTGCTAAAACTGACCTCTCTAAAAATTTTTTATTTTGTCAATCAATTAATTATTACATGTGTAATTAATTGAAAGTATTCTTTTATTGATGAGATAGACAATAACAAAACATTGAGGGTGCCGAAGAAGTGGGGAAGCTATTGGGCAGATCCAGCCATCCTCACCCCTGGCCACCCCAAGGTAGCTTGCTCATTTGACTCTCCAGTCCTTGAGGTATTCTGCTCTAGGGTTTCCATGTAAGTGACCTCTTAGGTGATACAACAAAAAAACCTATAATGCACCCAGGATTTCATCCCAGTGCATCCTGCAGTGGAGCAAAACAACACACACTGGAGAAGAAATCTCTTCCAATGTTATGCCTGTGCAGGTTTTCGTTTGGGGAATATCTAATTCTGTTGTTGTTTCAGAAAATATAAGGACTTGGGTCTCTCTTAAACCTATTTGTTACATCTTTTTAAACTTTGGTATGTTTTATATAGTTCAGCAAAAAGTTAATCATTGACTTTGATTCATGTTAGAGCAAATCAGTATGTTCATTCTGCTTTTCTCTCTTTTTTCCTTTCAGTTCAAATTACCACCTCTAGCACTACAAGCTTCCCCCATGCCTCTATCGCTGCAAGTCACCAACCCAGAATGGAGCTGATGTGTACCAGACACCTGTCATATGACAAGCATTATGACAAGCATCATTTACACTTGTAGTATCTTCATACGTGTAACCCAAGGTCCAGAGAGGTTAAAAAAAGTATCCAGGGTCACAAAGGGTCCAGGGTCAAAAAGTATCCAGGGTCATTGGTAAGTTCATATTGGAGCCTACATCTGTCTGGTTTCAAAGCACATTTCGTCCACTGTGTTATGTCAAATAAGGTAGTTAGCTATCAGCTCATCAAGAACTACTACACATTCCAGGAAGAAATGCATGTTATGAGTTCCTAAGACCAAAATGATGCTAGAAGAGATGGATGAACGGAAGCAGAAAGAATCTTGTATCTGATATATAGCCTCTTGGTTCTCTTTCTTCCCTTCTGGGAGCACCCGGAGGGTGAGTGAGTGGACTGAGTATGAGTTCAGTGTTGAGCAGCTTAGGTCAGGGAAAAGGATCACTGAAGGCTGGAGGACCATAAAGTCATTGTGGAATCTTACAGACTAGACAAACAATGCTTTCATTTACATGGACATTGATTCATTTTCATACAATGAATATTTATTGTATGTATCTATGAGTGTCTATGAGAGGGCAGGAATACAAAGATGAATAAGACATGGCTCTTCCTTCAAGGACTTCAGTGTGTATTGAGGAGGGGAGATAAGTTAACAAGCTGTCAGAGTGGAATAATATATATTTTCACTGTCCTTAGATGCCCCTTCTATGAACAACATATCATGGGCACAAGCTGATTTTTGACCGCTCGTTATTCACTCCAATTTGAATTTCTTTTGAAGGATTACATCTCCCCCACTGGAAAACCTGGTGAGACTATTAAATCTAGGTGCCCTCAACCCTCTACTCACCAACAAACAGCTACCTAACCCAAGCTGGAACACTGTTTACTTCTTAGAATCAAAGTCTTGAAACGAGGATAGAAAGATAGAAAAAAAATCCCCAGAAAAGACAGAAGAGCATTCATTCTGGGACAGGGCACTGACAACCCTGTTGAATGGTTCCTAGACCTATCCCATCCACTCCCTGACAATTTCTATCAATTTAGGCATCTTCTGGTCCCCCTAGAGAGCTGACAGAAATCTTCCTAATAAAGTCCAATTGTTAAACAAAAGATAAGATCCCCTTAGTGAGATATGGGTTGTCTGGGGCAAGACTGAAAGCAGGGACACCAGTTAGGAGACTATTGTAGCAATCCAGGTGAGAGATGGTGAGAGACTGAACTCAGTGACTGGAGAGCGAAAGAAGGCAAGATGGATTCCAGAATCAAAAGAGATAGAGCTAGTTGGACTTGGTGACTACCGGATGCAGAAAGCCAGGAATATGAAGAGTCAGGTGAAGAGTTTTTCAGTGCAATCACGTAGGGCAGCTCCCCTCACCTCTTTCCTGAGGGTATGTTCTGACACGGCCATGGTTCTGGTAGCATTTTCTTACTTGCAAAGGCTGCCTTCTTCCCCCTCCACCCTCCTAGCCCTGGGAATGAACACATCACTTTCTCCCCAAAAGTCATCTCCATTATTTAGGAAACTTGGCAGGGACACCAAATTCCTCCTTTCGCCTTGTCTCCTAAGCCCCCCGGGGTACATGTATGGTAGATTCTTGGAAATAGTCCTGGACAGCACGTTGTACTCCAATGACACCAAGCGCACTCTGATGATGACTGGGTGTCACAGGGATATTTACTACATTTGTGTTCCCATTTACATCCTCACCTACGTGACCACAGCCCATACAGTTCACATAACCTCAACCCTCCTTCTCTGTAGGGATTCCCAGGGTGTCCTGTGCTATCAGCTCTGCTGCAGAGGAAAGGTGTTCAAGCAGTTGTGGTCATGTGGAAAGAATCCAGCAGTGCTGGGTGTGCAGAGGTGGAATTAGTGGACTGTGCTCTCTCCCCTCAAAAGGAGCACATAGGGCACAAGCAAACAGCAACCTCTGTGAGTCAGCGCCCACTCTGCCCGCCTGTCCTTCGCACGAATCTTTTGAACCAATAGATACAGGAACACCCATAACTACAACCTCTTATCTGCAGGAAAATAAGCCAGTTAGGAAAGTTGTGCAAGACACTGAACAAACATCTACAGGAACCAAGGGCTCTACCCTCCCTGGAAAGCCCTTCAACCCTGGATTTTGGGGACTCACTTTTGAGATGGAAAAGATGAATTGACAAGGGCTCTAGTTGGTTCTTTCTCTAGTTTCTCTTTTTGGAAGATTGAGCATCTTGGAACGTAAGTATCTTTAAAAAAATTTTTTTAGCGAGCATATTAGTGGCTCTTGGAATATCACATTATTTACTGGCTGCTCTTATGAAAAATAAAAGCAAGATATTGGTGTGTTCTAGTGGCTTTTGGAACCTCAGCATTTTCAAAACCGTGCTATTGAATAACTCCCCTCTTTAAGGCTGTCCAAGTAAACAATGTGCTACAGACACTCAGACTGTGAAGGAAATCTTGACGGATGATAGAAGAGAAAGAAACAAAAATATCTCACTTACAATTGATGCTCCCATGCAATTTTTGCTGGGTGATTAGATTATTATATTTGTTACAGTTTGATCACCTGTATTTCATTTCAAATAAATTTTCTTCAGTTTCTTTGCCAACAAAGCACACTTGATAGAAATGCCTCAAAATCAAATTTATACTGCTTCACTCGTTTTATGCATTTCAGATTTAAGGAAACAACAATTAGGATATTTTCAATGAAGAAAAGAACTCCATTAAGCTGCCACAAATGTCAAAAGTTCCTGGCTATGCTAACACTTATGTAATTGTTCTGGAAACCCCACGCACCGGAATAGACCTACAACACAAGGCATGACTCACCGCATATTTCTATGCACATACCCTCTCGAAAATGCACTCCAGTTGTTTGTGGGTTTTCTTTCCCCCAAAGGGGGAAAAAAAGACAAACTATGGTACATCAAATCCAAAAGTTCTTTCTGTAAGTTTTTGGAAAGTACTGCCTCACATGAGAGCATTAGAAGATGCTGTGGTTCTCATTAATAAAGCAGCCAGACGGGCTAGCATTAAAACAGGTTGAAACTTTGAAATCCTTCCTGAAAGAAAAAAAATCACATAGACAGCGGATGGGTTCTCAAGTTTCCAAATGGTCCTTATTTCTTCTCGTGACTTTATTCCCAAGTTTGTTTTTTTAAAAGTTGTTGCTGCTAGCATATGACTAGTGTCCTAATCTGAGCAATGTTAAGGAAAATGACACACGCCATCAAAGGCCAATCAGGACAGACAGGCCTGGGCCTAAAACATCAAGGCTCATATATTCTGAGAGCTTTTATTGGACACCTTCTCTAAGTCCAAATGCTTGTGGGAAATTTACAAAAGCATATTGCATAACCTGTATCCCCCAAAGCTTATGTTTGATGCTACCTTCAATATCCAGGTAGTGCATTTTTCATTAGCAATAGTCAGAACGGCGTTTAGGAATTCAATCAGTGGTGCGCCAAACCAGGTTTGTTTATGCGAGGATTCTAGGGGCGGTTCTCCCAGGTGGTTGAAACAGGTTCTAGATGGGAATTCCTGTTTAGGCAGTGATGGGGCGCTTCAGCCACATGGTTGTCAGCAGAGATTTTCAACAAGAGGTCATCAGTCTGTGTTCTATCTGAGAGGGCAAAGGGGAGGAATCTGGCAGGCAATAGCCATCCGTGGACCCAGCAGCCACAGCTGGAAATGGAGCAGGGCCTCAGAACAGAAGCCCGAGCCCAGCTGATTAGATATTGATTAGCTGAGCTACTTACATTCCCTCTAAGAGCAGGCTTGGGCTCAACCCCTGGGGTAGGGCTGAGCTGCAGGTGGGCCTCCGTGGCCTCAGCCCAGGGTTGAGCCTGAATTCGGGGAAAGACGCCAGGCAGATGGCCAAGCACACCCACATCCAAGTCCTCATGGCTCCCAGCCCTGTTTGGTTTTTTTTGTTTGTTTGTTTGTTTCCACAACTTCATCCCTTTTTGCAAGCTGTTTTGTTTATTTCCTTTTTTTTTTTTCCTTTTTTTTTGGCTGTGTTGGGTCTTCGTTGCTGCCCGCGGGCTCTCTCTAGTTGCGGCGAGCGGGGGGCCACTCCCCACTGCGGTGTGTGGGCTTTTCACTGTGGCGGCCTCTCCCATTGCAGAACACGGGCTCCAGGCATGTGGGCCTCAGCAGTTGTGGCTTGTGGTCTCTAGAGCACAGGCTCAGTAGCTGTGGCACACGGGCCCAGCTGCTCCGCGGCACGTGGGATCCTCCCGGACCAGGGCTCGAACCCGTGTCACCCGCATTGGCAGGAGGACTCTCAACCACTGCACCACCAGGGAAGCCCTGCAAGCTGTTTTTGTTACCTGAATTTCCCAAGCCCAAACTCCTCGGGCTGCTCATCCTTCAGGATCCAGTTCAAAAAGCATCTCCTCTGGGCTTCCCTGGTGGCGCTGTGGTTGAGAATCTGCCTGCTAAGGCAGGGGACACGGGTTCGAGCCCTGGTCTGGGAGGATCCCACATGCCGCGGAGCAACTGGGCCCGTGAGCCACAACTACTGAGCCTGCGCATCTGGAGCCTGTGCTCCACAACAAGAGAGGCCGCGACGGTGAGGGGCCCGCGCACCGCGATGAAGAGTGGCTCCCGCTTGCCACAACTAGAGAAAGCCCTCGCACAGAAACGAAGACCAGACACAGCAAAAGTAAATAAATTAATAAACTCCTACCCCCAACATCTTCTTGAAAAAAAAAAAAAAAGCATCTCCTCTGTGAAGCCCTTCCTGACTCCTGACACTTAGTACACCTTGTCTCGTCCTGTTTTTCTTTACACGTCTCTCTCCCTGACCAGCCTTCGAACTTCTTGCCAAATGAGCTTTGGCATCTCCTGAGCCTAGCATAGCATCAGCATAACGTAAGATCTGAACACATATTTGATGATACATAAATGAATGAGTCACTGAATGATTCAGTTCACTAAATGGAATGAGCAGGTGTTTATTAAATGAAAATTGATCAATCAAGAAACAAGTTAATGAATAAAGCAATTGTTGACAACTCCATATATTGACAAGGGACACAAAGTGATAACAGTAGCTAACATTTATGTACTGCTGACTGTCCTGGGCTCCTGTACTTAGTCCATCACATAGATTATCTTATCTTCACAACAACTCAAGATGTAAGTGCTGTTATGACATCCATTTTATGGACGAGAAAAATGGAAGCATCATGCTAGAGTCTTTACAAAGTCAGTCTGATCTGGGAACTGTTTATTTTACTCAGCAAAGGGATCACTCACTTCTCAGGCCTTTCACTTGCCACAGGGGATGTAGCGACTGTTGGGGGTGGAAGGAGAAGATGTCATCAGGCTCTCCTTGTCTCTCTACCTCCCTCTTTCTCCCCTCCCCGTGTCTTGCGTTAACAAGAAGAGTGTGTCCCATGCAATTCTATTGCTGGGTCCCTCCTGATGGGCGAGACTGTACTGGAATAGGCTACATTTGGTCCCTTTGAGTTCTTGACCTTGCTATCATCAAGGTGTAGGCGTGACGGAAGATGATGTGAAATGATAAGACATTTCCCTAATCATCTGATATCTGTGTATCTACCTTCTTCTGAGGACCCCAGGAAGTACTTTACCTATATCATTCTCCTCGGTCCTCACTCCAACCCTTTGAGGGAGGTGTCCTTATCCCCCAACACACAGGTGAGGCACCTGAGAGTCCCAGAGGTCTAGCAACTTGCCTAATGTCCCAGAAGCTGGTCGCAGAGCCAGGATTTGAACCAAGGCCCATCTGCCTCCAAGTGATGCAATTTAATAACTATCTACAAAGCCCCTCCTTTTGGACGTGCTCAACAATATGCAGTATGTTGTCACTAAAACCCTTTGGTGTCGGGGATACGGTCGTAGTCACCTTCTCTGGTGATTGGTCAGGGTCTCCTTTAACGTGTGACTGTGGTGGCAGCTTTTTGGTCTGCTTATTAGAAAAAGTCACAAAGGTGCCATTCATCAGTGTAAAGTTAGCGACAGAAGCCGTGTATGACGGTGGGTAAGATGAACAGCATCTTCAGTTGGGAAATCCGGAATCCTTCCCGACTTCCGCTGTTGTCTCCTCTTCTGCTCTTTAGCAACTCACATGCTCATAGTTTACATGCAGCCATTTTTGTTGACCTGTTCATGATGGATGGTGAGAGCCTGTTATGAAACGAGGCACCAGCAGGAGAGAGCCCAGAGCCCACACCCACACTGTTTGCTTTGTGAAATTCCAGACTGTTTAATCTGCTCTACCTCATCCTAAGAACTCCAGGTTCCACTTTTCTTAATGACTTTCCCCTCCTTAAATACCTACACAGTTATTTTTAAGGAAGGAAAAAAAGAATAGATGAATCATTTGCAGGAAACGGAGGGGAGAGATGTGTGGTTGGAACGGCAGATGGGCGAGCGTGTGGGCATGTAGCTGTCTCTGTTGTTCCTTCCACCACACTCTGGAAATGAGTCCTTTGGAAGTAAGTGTACATTCATTTTAGGGTAAGGGCTGTGCCCGCTTTCAGGTACTAACATGTAATTCCACATCCGCTCAGATTCCTCTGAGACGTAGAAACTCCAGGGAAAAGTGGGAAACTCAGGCTAGGCTCAGATTGGACTGTTTATCCTCTCTTTGAAGTTTTGACATTAAACCTTCTAAAGATAAGGTGATAAACTCCTTTCAATTAGTGGCAACAGAGTTTCTCCTGCTGTCTTCTTTCTCCTGCAGGATATGAAGTCAGTACATGAATATTCTTTCTGTGCCACAGTGCAAGCTCCCTAACCTCATAAGGGATTGGCAACTGCCTAGAGGGAAGCTGGAGGAGAGAGCTTGAAGCAGGAAGCAGGAAACACAAATTGTTCTTGGTGGGGCTTTTGATGGCGGGGGGGCGCGTGGAAAGGACATAAAGACAGTACGATGTTGGGGACAAGTGCCCATGTATTGGTCCCCAAAGTGAGCTTCTTGCTGTTTGTATGCAGATGACAACAACTATGGTCTTTTCACTTGGATAACTAAAAATAAGTTTCTAGAGTCCCGAAAATCCAAGAGAACATACATTTTTGAAAAGCTGACTTTTTTTCAGAAGGCTTCATGTAGGCCCTCCTGTTACTTCTATGTAAATTTCCAAATGTTATCTGGATGGCATACTAGGATAAGTAATTGTGGTTATTTTATTTTTAGATTATGAAACTCATTCCATCAACAGACTCTCTTCCACTGATTTTTTTTCCCCCACTTCCATCACCACCATCTGCCCTCCCTCCCCTAGACCCACAGCACAGGACCCTGTTGTGAGCACACGAATGAATGTGCAGAGAGGTAAAAGCTTGTGATTTTTAGTGCAATAGAGTTTTGCTAAAATATGTGTCTAGAAGTTGACATCTGTTTCTTAACACAAATATACCACTTGGAACCAAAGAATTGTGGTTAAGAGCATTTTTTAATTAATGAACACTCTTTCAGGATCCACTTTAATAATAAAAGTCATCTGATGAAAATGAGTAAACTCAGTCCAGAAATCAATCTGAATAATCATAAAAAATATTTCAGCCATCATAAATCTTGTTAATAATAGAATTTCCACCCTCATTATGATGTGATGACGCGTTTATCTGAAAGTCATTCATACTAACCTTCACAAAAGCACTAATTCTTGGATCCTAAAAGCTTCAAAATGATTCTTCATAATTTATAAACATGACCATACTGGACTCATTTTTGTGCCTCTCGGGATGCCCCAGATTCACATGACCCCCAGCCTCTGCCTCGTCCTGAATGGAGAGCCTCCTGGGGGCGGGGTTCTGGTGGAACCACATCTCATCTGCCGTAACAGGAGCCTCAGTGGTTCCTGGCCCAGGTCTGACCAGACAAGACTCATGTACCTTATGGATGGCTGCTGCCCTCCCGTGTCTTCCAGGCAGCTTGCTAAGATGTGGAATCTGGCTTCCCTAATGGCTCCCTGAAGTGGCTGAAAAACAACCCAGATGTTGCAGGGGACTTAAACTTTGAATCAAGGGACTAGAGGCCAAGAAGATAAACCCTTCTTCCTTCCTCCACCCCCACCCCTACCTGACGGATTGCTTCAAGGTAACTTGCAGGATGAGCAACTGGCCCGTAATTCCTTGTGACTTTATGGCCAGTTCCTTAACACGCATGCCTGGTATCTGCATTCCTTTCTCTCCTGCCTCATCTCTCTTTCTCTCTCGCTTTTGTAGCCCTGGGATTGCCGAATCCAACATAGCCTTAGCAAGTAATCTTTGCTGCAGGTTTTATTCTCTAGGAAATTTAGTTAAGACAATGATAAAAAAAAAATCACACATTATATCTTCAATCTGGCCTCCTGCCAACAGTCTATTGTCTTCTTAATAAGAAGAATGAACGGAGATCTAAAGTTTGTGTTAAGGTTAACTAGTACTGCTCCAGTGAAGTGTTTCTGGGTTGAGAATATGGTCTCTAAATCGCATCTAACTTTCCTGTAAGTGGGTTTCCTCTCACCACTAGTATGATTGGATACTAGCAATTCTTTTCTCAGATTGGTTGCTTCTGCCCAGGCTGGTTGGTGATAAACCAGAAAACCAGAACAACAGATAGCAGCTTCTCCTACATACAGCCTGGTATTTACAAACCTACTTCCTGATCTCCATCGTATCACCTTTGATGCTATCCTCTGTCTTCTTTGTGTCTTTACCTTCTATTTCACTCTCAGCAAATTCCTGATATGTAGGTGTGATAAAGCCGGTTCAAAGTAATGCTCAAAATCCTTTTGATTCATTATATTCAGTTTAGGGTAAAATATGTATCTTTTAATCAACAGCTAGAGAATATCTGCCACCAAGAGCAATGTGATATTTGGAGATTGTAAACAAGACACTTTAAACCATACCCAGACTGAGAACGAGAAAAGGACTTTTTCACTTCTCTATTTAATGGACTAGATAGGATCTTATTATTGAGGGGGGGTGGCGTGGGGGGGTGGGGGGGTGGTGAGGATAAAGGCGCTTAGATATTTGGTACTATCAAAGGCAGAGACTGTGAATGCTGGAAGACAATATTAAGGCTGTTATTTTAATGAATTAAAATTCCTCAGAAGGTTTGCATAGATAATAATGTCTGAGGCTGAGTTTAAGACACCCTTCTGGGATTAAAACCAAACAAACAAAAACCAGAGCTGTTGGACCCTGAGCAAGCCTGAGGACTGGAAACAGTTTTCATTATAAGATGACATTTAGAATGAGTTGAAAAGGAAAAGTCAAGCACCAGTGAGTTATATATCAAAGTGTGCTCAGGGATTAAGTGCCTCCACATTTTTTTTTTTCTATTTGAAACTAATGATTGAGTTATGGTATTTAAATTCAGTGGCTACCATCAACTTAATATTATGGTTGAAAAATAAGGTATACAAATAAAATAGGATTTTAATTTACTTATTTACCAATCAAAACAATGGGACAGAATATGAGTAGATAGTTCATAGGAAAGGAAATTCAAACAGGCTTTAAACATATGCAAAGATGCTTGACCTGACTCTTAATAAGAGAAATGGAAGTTAAATTCACCATGAGATATCAAGATTCATCTATCAGATTGGCAAAAGGTTTGAGAGCACACTGTGTCAGCTAAGGTATGAAAAAAATACATGAGTGGCAGTAATGCAAACTAGTACAATCTCTGAAAGGGGTGTTTGGGTGATATGAAGCAAAATTATAAACTTGCATACTCTGACCAAGCAATTCCACATTTAAGAATTTATCCCACAAACATATACGAAGTAGATAAACGTATAAAAGCATATTCACTGCAGTTATTGCTTGCAGTAGCAGAAAAGATGAAGAACCACCATGCCCATGGATAGGAAGATTGCATAAATAAACTATGCTATCTATGCTCATGTAACAGAATACTATGTAGCCATTAAAGAGAATGAAGAAGCTCTTATGTTTTCTTTCTTTTTTTTTTTTAATTGGGGTATAGTTGCTTTACAATGTTGTGTTACTTTCTGCTGTACAATGAAGTGAATCAGCTATAGGTATACATATATCCCCTCCCTCATGGACCTCCCTCCCCTCCCCTGCATCCCACCCATCTCCTTCACCACAGAGTCCCCAGCTGAGCTCCCTGCACTATACTGCAGGTTCCCACTAGCTATCTGTTTTACACATGGTACTGTATATATGTCAATCCCAATCTCCCAATTCATCCCATTCCCCTTTGCCCCCAGCTCCGGGTCCACACGTCCATTCTCTACATCTGCATCTCTATTCCTGCCCTGCAGATAGGTTCATCTGTACCATTTTTCTAGGTTCCACATATATGTGTTAATATATTTGTTTTTCTCTTTCCGACTTACTTTACTCTGTATGACAGACACTAGGTCCATCCATGTTTCTGCAAAAGGACCCAATTTCGTTCCTTTTTATGGCTAATATTCCACTGTATATCTCTACCACATCTTCTTTATCCATTCCTCTTTTGGTGGACATTTAGGTTGCTTCCATGACCTGGCTATTGTGAATAGAGCTGTAATGAATATTGGGGTGCATGTGTCTTTTTGAATTATGTTTTTCTCAGGGTATATGCCCAGTAGTGGGATTGCTGGGTCATATGGTAGTTCTATTTTTAGTTTTTTAAGGAACCTCCATACTGTTCTCCATAGTGGCTGTATCAATTTACAAAGCCCATCTCCAAAATGTGCTCAGTGAAAAACCAAATTGCACTCCTGTATGTTTAGTCTGCAACTGTTGTGTAACATTGGTACTAATGTCAGTAATAGTAAATGTATACATTTGTATATGCATAGACTCTCTCTTTGGGAGGATGTACCAGACCAGTTAATAATAGTTGCCTCTAGGGAAAGGAACTAGGTATCTAGGAGAGACTTACTTTTACTCTCTACCACTTCTTTCCTTTTCCATGCACAAGTATCACCTATCCAAATATAACTCAATAATGTTTTATTTTTTATTTTTATTATTATTATTTTTTTGCGGTACGCGGGCCTCTCACTGTTGTGGCCTCTCCCGTTGCGGAGCACAGGCTCCGGACGCGCAGGCTCACCGGCCATGGCTCATGGGCCCAGCCGCTCTGCGGCATGTGGGATCTCCCCGGACCGGGGCACAAACCCGTGTCCCCTGCATCGGCAGGCGGACTCTCAACCACTGCACCACCAGGGAAGCCCAATAATGTTTTATTTTTTAAGAGAAGAAAAAATTGTACAATATATGTAGACATTTGAAAAGGAGCTTTCATCTAATTCATGAGAAAACTGTATTCTGTAGTTTCAAGTCAACTGGAAGCAGCATACGCATTATTTTTTTCATTAATTAAAAAAAAAAAAGACTTTTCTAGAGCAATTTTCGGTTTAGGGCAAAATTGAGCAGGGTACAACCTCCCCCATTACCAACATCCCCCACCAGAGTGGAACATTTGGTATAAGTGAGGAACCTATGCTGAGACATCATTATCACCCAAAGTCCACAATTTACATAAGGGCTCACTCTTGGTGTGGGACATACTATGAATTTTAACAAATATATACTGACACGTATCCACCATTATAATATTGTTTCACCACCCTAAATATCCTCTGTACTCCACCAATTCATCCCTCTCTCCCTCCAACCCTCAACAGTCACTGATCTTTTTCCTGTCTCTATAGTTTTGTCTTTCCAAGAGTGTCATATAGTTGGAATCATACAGTGTGTAGCCTTTTCAGATTTGCTTCTTTCACTTAGCAATATGCTTTTCAGCTCCTTCCATGTCTTTTCATGGCTTGATAACTCATTTCTTTTTAGTGCTGAATAATACTCCACTGTCTGGATGTACCACAGTTTATTTATCCCATTCACCTTCTGAAGGACATCTTGTTGCTTCCAAGTTTTAGCAGTTATGAATAAAGCTGCTATAAACATCTGCATGCAGGTTTTTTTTTGTGGACATGCTTTCAACTTCTTTGTGTAAATACCAAGGAGTATGATTGCTGGATCCTATGATAAGAGTATGTTTAGTTTTGTAAGAAGTTGCCAAACTGTCTTCCAAAGTGGCTGTACCATTTTGCATTCCCACAAGCAAAGAATAAGAGCTCCTGTTTCTCCACAACCTTGCCCGCCTCTGGTGGTGTCAGTGTTTCAGATTTTGGCCATTCTGATAGGTGTGCAGTGGTATCTCATTATTGTTTTAATTTGCATTTCCCTGATTACTTGCCATCTGTATATCTTTGGTGAAGTGTCCATTAAGGTTTTTGGCCCTTTTAAAAATCAGATTGTTCATTTTCTTACTGTTGAGTTTTAAGAGGTTTTTTTTTCCATATGTTGGGTAACAATTTTTGTCTGATGTGTCTTTTGCAAACATTTTCTCCCAGTCTGTGTCTTGCACATTTTTTTGAAAAGAAGTGAATAAGTCACCTTTAAAGATCTAACCAGAAATTAGAACTATCAAATGGTCACATTACTTTATTAGTAAATGGATAAATCTTTATTAATTCCCTTTGTAACCAATTCTTTGTTGCCAGCACAGCCATGTTTCTAGCTGTTTTCCTTGAGCTCTTTGAAGTAAAAGAATCTAACGTGTAATGGACAAGTAAATGCAAATGCAGATTGGGATGTTGTGATATTTAAACTGCCCTTAGAGTAAGAACGAATTTGTGTAAGGATTAAAAAGGGTTATTCTTCTGTAATTTGTAATCTCCCAATTACTTTGTGATGAATTTTGCTAGTAAGTTTTCCAAGAAATGCATGTTAAGAGAGAACAAATGAATCAGAATAATTTACTGTACCAGAGCAAATATTTCCATTTGAGAGAACTAATCACTTATTCCTTAAGTAACTCCTTAGAAAGTACTGTATATTATCTTCTCCTTATGTGTTCCTGACATGTACCCTTATTATATCACTCTAGAATCATTTAGTTTTCATATATAAAACAAAGAACCATGGAGTTCCTCATTGTAAGTCTAAATCGTCCCATCCTGGGTTGGCAGGACTCTGTCCGTCACCTAACACCACCATCCTTTTTGATCTTGAACTTTGATACTGTTCTACCTGCACACTGAATGCTACTTCGGCAACATTCTCTCTTAGGTCATGGTCCCACCTGTTAGCTTCTTGAGGCGAGTGTCCCCATGTGATTTATCTTTTTATTCCTCAGAAGATCTTGCCCCAGCTCAGCAGATATATTGAGCATGGATTTTTTTAAAGGTAGAAGACAGTCATTTTGACAAAATGGAAAGCATTTTCAGTTTGTACTGCATTCTGTGACAGATACCGGTGATACCCTTCCAAAAAGAGGAGAGAATTCTGCTATGGTTCTGGGCGGTGAAATGGCGATCTAGTTGTCAGAGAGGCCGCGGCAGCAGGTGGAAAAGGCACGGCCAGGTGTCCCTTGCTACCAGGCCAGGGTCTAGGACCCCCAAAACAAAAACACTTGAAAGCATTATGCCCAACTCTTCACTTAAATGACCGTGTTTAACTCCTTTACAGACAGGGGACAACCCCCACCCCTATTTCAGCAACAGGAGTAACAGGAGGAACATCCCTTACACTTTTGTTTCTAATGAAAAGAAAAACAATGGGGAGACAAGCTTTTTTTTTTTTTTTACAAAATTTCACTTTACGGAACAGTGTTTTTAACCACACATGTTGCGATGGCATTTACGTCCTAAAGGCCGCGGGTGATTGTATTAGAAATGCCACTTCCGGGCTTCCCTGGTGGCGCAGTGGTAGAGAGTCTGCCTGCCGATGCAGGGGACACAGGTGCGTGCCCCGGTCCGGGAAGATCCCACATGCCGCGGAGCGGCTGGGCCCGTGAGCCATGGCCGGTGAGCCTGCGCGTCCGGAGCCTGTGCTCCGCAACGGGAGAGGCCACAACGGTGAGAGGCCCACGTACCACAAAAAAAAAAAAAAAAAAAAAAAGAAATGCCACTTCCTGGGTAGTTGAGCAATTGGAGCTTCTGCAGGAACTTAACTGTTTCTGATGCTTTTACTCAACTTTCAACTTATCTGCAGGTCTGAAATTTTCATAATAAAAAGTTAGAGGCGAAAGGCAGTTTGTCTCCTGGAGAGAAATGTCACCAATGGCATTTAGAATAACATTTCCCCCTCTTTCCTGGCTTACAAGCATCTCTCAGCACCTTCCTGTGTGAGGTAAGTTAAGGATTTTGTCATCTTCTATTAATAGGGAGGGATTCTGAGTCACAGAAAGGCTAAGTGATTTTTCTAGCCCCAGAAATAAGAGGAATAAAATGAAGCAAGATGATTAGTACATTATTTTAGGAATAGGACTATTATGGTGGAGAGCATCATTTTCTTGAACAACTGCAATTGCTTCCTAACTGGTTTTCCTGCCCCCAATTTCTCTCTCCCCTCCAGTCTACTCACTCGCTTTGTTACCAGAACCATATTCGGAAATCATGCCACACCCCTGTATAAAAATCTGTGATGACTTCTCACTGCCTAAAGAAAAATTCCAAACTCCTTAGCAGGACGTCCAAAGCCCAGGTCCATCTGGCTTTAAACTACCTTTCCTCTTTCTTTGCCACTCTGTGCCATTTATAACTGCTCAACTGCTCTCTGGTTCTCACGCACGTCCGTCCATGCCTCCAAACCTTCGCTCACGCCATCTGGCTCTCTTACCCAGAAGACCTTTCTTCTTCTATCCTTCTGGGACCATGGAGAGGGGGGAATCTGCTTACCCACGGGGATCTGACTCGAATATTGTCTTCTCTGGGACACTTACCAACACCCAGGGTCAATGGACCCATTTCCTCCTCTTGTTCCCATTGTACATTTTTTCTATTGCAATTACTATATTTAGTTTCTTACATTCTAGGAACCTGGGCATGTGTCTAACCTCCCCAATCAGACTTCTTTTTTGTGACAGCAGGGTCTGACTCTTACTGATTTCCATATGCTCCAGCAATCACTTCAGATCTAGACACACAACAGTGTTCGACGCAAGCCTTGATGCTGTTGTCAAGAGAAACCCTCTTTTAGGCAAAACCACAGGCAGATCTGGGTACCGTTTCAGCCCCCTGAAAGAAATCAGAGCTCGTGCCAGTTCAAGAGTTGAGTTGACAAGGACAAGCAGATTAGTTATGCCTGAGGTTGCATTTTTCTGTAACGAAGTTCTGATATTTGCGGATAAAGTGTACTATTTGATTCATCTTTCCAGGTAACCTACAAGAAAATTTCTATACTTTGTGGACCAGAGCTGGTGGGTGAGGAACCTGGCTGTCCAGGCTATTAGGAACTTCTCAAAGTGTGGTCCATCTGTAAGAGCCACTATTGGCTGCTGGACTAAAAGGCAATTACCTGGGTCCCTCTCTAGACCTCAATCAGGGTCCCTGAGTGGGAGTCTGGAGTGTGGGCCACAGGCAAGTACCTCCAGCTGTTTCTAAACATTTATTTTGAGACCCACTGGTCTGGCTGGAAACCTCTCCCTAGGCAAGCGGAATGAGTGTTGTGAATCCTTCTAAGGCAGAGGTTCTCAGCCCAGGTTGCGTATTGGAATTCCCTGGGGAACTTTTGAAACATATCGATGTCTCGGACCCAGATATCATTTAAATCAGACTTACTGGAGCTGGGATTTGAGAATCCATATTTTTCAAATGCTTTGCTTCTGAGCCAAGGTGGATGTTGGATAAATGTCAGATTCTTTGGATAAAAATCAGAGGCTTCTAGTGGTTAGAGACCCCAGATCTAGGTCACACTCTTCACTGCACCCCACCTCACTCTCACTATAAAAGTAAATCTCATACCAAATTTAACTAGATACACACACACAAAAATGTTTCAGCAAGTACGTACAGTCATCCAAACTGAGTCCTTCTCTCCACCTCAGTATTTTGATGAACAGCACCTTGCATAGAGGCCCATGCTGAAGGAAAGGCAGCAACATTCCAAAATAAAACCCAGCAGGGGGTGTAGTCTCACAGGGCAGGGGGCAGGGTCCTAGGTGAAGTGGAGGGTCACAGGTTCCAGTGCTGGAGGCTGCATGGTTACCTACGCAGGTGGTCTGGCTGCCCTCTTATATCTTGGTCATACAAGATCCATGGGTCCTGTCACACCTCCCCTAACAAGACACATCGCAAGCGCCACCAATTTCAGCAACAGATATAACTTTTTAACACCTTTTATGCAAATTAAAAAAAACCCTCACAGGTCACTGAGTCTAAGGTATTGGTTCATATTAGAGGATGTCACAGCTAATTCTCCATCTTTAAAGCATTAGAGTACTACAGTAGCTATACTGAATTACTTAAAGTAAATTACCATACAGACACTATAACAAAAGGGCAGAGAAATCCCCATTATAAAGGCTTTTTCCCTGGGAAACTGATTAGGCGAGAGGGATGGATTGGGGGAGGGGGCGGGGCATGACCTGGCAAGGCTTTAGACTTTTGGTAAAGAATCTAAAACTTCTGATGCCTCCAGAAAAACCTGAAATTTGTCAGACATTTAATAAAAATAACCTTGGAATCATGCATGTGCAAAAAATTACTATAGAAACTGAGCTGAGCAGGTGGCCCGTTTACTTAAGGCTAGGTATGCTTCTACCACGTGGCCTTTAGCAGCACACTCTTGCTAGGCAAGACGTCAGAGGAAGGAAGGAACTTTCCAGAGGAGATTTCTTAGTTGCAGGAGGCCTTAAAAGCTTGAGTGTATCAATGCGTGCTCCCATCAGCGACAACAAACCCAGATCACTGAGGATGGTTACATCGCTTGGGCCAGTAGACTTCCAATTCACCTCCTGCAGACTGTGCAAGCTATTGCACAGTGCAAGGAAGGGCTGTGAGCCAGCAGTGATGGAGGGGGAAAGTGCCTGCTGCTTCAGCAAGTCAGTCCTAGACTGCTGGGAAGTCCCTCCAAGACAACCAATGTCCCCAAGGTCCCCAATCTATCCACATCTCTCAGCACACTGAGATCTGGGCTGCTTATATCAGCAACTAAGAGGGGTGGTAAAGCAATTGACTCCGTTCTTTAGCATTTTTCTTTCAGAATTTTGCACTGATTCTTTTTTCTATTCCTAAGAACAAAACTGGCACTGTAGTGTTTTTCATTATATAATCCCTTTTCAGCAAGGTCAGTAAACATTTATCAAGATCTGTGTGTGTGTGTGTGTGCGCGGGGTGTGTGTGTTAATAATAAAAACAGGTAACTGCCAATGAATTAGTATTGTTTCAGGACTGTTCCTACCCCTTTACAAATGTAACTCATTTATCACAACAGTCCTGTGATATACTATCCCCACTTTACAGATAAGGAAACTGAGGTATATGGCGATTATGCGATTTCCTTCAGAGTCACACTCTAGAAAGGTTTAGAATCCAGATTGGTCTGACTCTAGAACTCCCAGGCTTGACCAGCAAGATAAAACTGAACAAATAATGTAGATGCTGCTATTTAATAATAGGTTGCATGAAGTCACTCTTATCAGGTAGGGAGCAGCGGGTACTAAAGAGGTTTTGAAGGGACTGAGATATTCAGATTCCCGTGTAATTACCTGATATTTGAGCCCAGCCCTCCCCACTATAAAATTGTGGTAATAGTATACCTGCTATGCAGAATTATCACCGTAATTAGACTGAACACGCGCAAAGCTTGGTGTTGAATAAATTGTAGCTTTCTGTTGTTATTTTCATGGTATACCCAAATATAGCTTTTGTAATTAACCCACCAAATGCTGTAAAGCAGTACTGCTTAGACTGGGGTTTGGAAGCTCCTGGGGTTCCACAAATATATTCCTGAGGAATCTGTGAGTTCTTAAGTTTGATAAACGGAGTGAAAGCATTCCTTGCATTGTGGACACACAGTCATTTCTACTGATTGCTGAGGCAAAAATAGGCTGGCAGGAAATAATTCCTACTTAGAAAAATAATTAGTTCTCTTACACAACAGCTACCTGTGCTGCTCACACCTGCATAAATAAAGGAACACAAGATGAGGAGAAATGTCACCCGAGGAAACATGGCCCATACAAGGAGGCACAGGGCAAATCAACTGCACGTAGATGCAGCATGGCCAATGCCCAGGATGCTGCACACATGAGGCCCCATGACACGACCAGGGAAGGTTCCTGAAAGATGAATACATAGAGTCCCTCACCTTCCCTGAAGGAAATGTTAGCCTAATTTCCCACCAAGGATCCTCACTGGGGCTTTGGAAATAGTACAATGGGAAGCAAGGTGCTGTCATTCCTTTTCCAAAACAAAAAGCAAACCAGAAAAGTCTAACAGTAAGTGAACTTGGCTATACTGCAGACGCAGAGGTGCCAACCCCCTGATGATTTCTTACACATACATTTACACATGCCTTTACTTTCCTACTTTGTGAAAATAAAAGAGAAGAGGGAAGAATGAAGGAATGTTTTCCCATGGGAAGGAAAAGGATTCAAAAGCATCTGAAAGGAGAAATCAACACTGCTAGCTGTAAGTGAATTTCCTTACTAGAGACTAACTTCCAAAGAATATTCTTGATAGAGTCTCTATGGGATCCTGAATGTACACTAATAGGTATTCCATCAGGGGAGGGGAAACAGAAACCCAAGAAAGCTGATGAAGACCTAATTTTTAAAAAACTTCGATTGGGGTCAAGGTCTGAATTTCACAGTAGTTCATATTTTTCTTCAGGTTGTATAATTCCGGCAAGGTGTGAAAGTGCCACCTCTTTCACAGGAAAGCTCTGACCACTCCCTCCATGTGACTGTGGGTGTGACTCTGGAACTGCTGCTGTCTAGCTGCCTGTTAGTCCCCGTGTAAGCTTACCTGCCTTTCCTTCCACGGCTGCATTGTTTGGGGACATTGTTACCATTGTTACCCGCCTTCAATAAGCTCCCTGCAGCTGACCCTGGGGCAAGCTGCATGAAGCTGCAACACCAGAAGCAGTTTGATGGCAAACAAGGATCTGCAGTCATGTTATTTTAATTTGCAGCTCACATTTGAAGCTCCCTGTGGTTTTTTCCATGCACAGCGCATGACTGTATATTACCTTGGTTTCCTATTGTCAGTCCTTTGGGCCTCTTGGGTTCCACGGTGCCTACCGGTCTGACATAAGTTGCTGTCTTTTCAAGGCACCTGTCAAGAAAGCACAACAGAGTTTTGTGAACCCCATATGCCGTTTATTTAAAGTCAGACTATTTCGAACATATTTCTCAAATGCAGTTGAATTGTGTTCTGAGGTTTAGCTGTCCTGAAACTCACCGACTGTCACTTTTTTTTTTCAATTTTTATTGGAATATAGTTGATTTACAATGTTGTGTTAGGTTCAGGTGTACAGCAAAGTGAATCAGTTATACATATACATATATATACTCTTTTTTTTAGATTATTTTCCCAAATAGGTCATTACAGAGTATTGAGTAGAGTTCCCTGCACTATACAGTAGGTCCTTATTAGTTGCCTATTTTATATATAGAAGTGTGTGTGTGTCAATCCCAATCTCCCAATTTATTCCTCCCGCACTTACCCCCTGGTAACCATAAGTTTGTTTTCTACATCTGTTACTCTACTTCTGTTTTGTAAATAAGTTCATTGGTACGCTTTTTTTAAGATTCCACATATAAGTGATATCATATGATATTTGCCTTTCTCTGACTTCACTCCACTGTCACTTTGAGGGCCTCCCTGGGACCTCTAAAAAACCTGAATCCTGGATATGCCACAGAGTCCATTTTAGGGACTTCCCTGGTGGCACAGTGGTTAAGAATCCACCTGTCATTGCAGGGGACACGGGTTCGATCCCTGGTACATGCCACATGCCGTGGAGCAACTAAGCCTGTGTGCCACAACTACTGAGCTTTCACTCTAGAGCCGGCGAGCCACAACTACTGAGCCCACGCACCACAACTACTGAAGCCTGTGCACCTAGAGCCCGTGCTCCGCAACAAGAGAAACCACCGCAATGAGAAGCCCATGCACCGCAACGAAGAGTAGCCCCCACTCGCTGCAACTAGAGAAAGCCCGCGTGCAGCAAGTAAGACCCAACACAGCCAAAAATAAAAAAACAAATAAAAAAACAAAGACTCCATTTTTAAGTCAGATCTTCCAAAACACACTCTCCCTATTAGTGAAAATCTGTTTAACTATTTTCACATGATGTGTTAATTAATGTCATTATATTCATAGAGATTACTCCAAGATTAAAGGTCATACTAACCCTTTCAGGTCTCATCAATCGCAAGTGTTCTCAAATGCAGGAAAATTCCTGCAAAGTTGGAATGCTTCTCCAATAACCAAGCAAACATTTATAACTGAAAGATTTTCTTTTAAGGAACTTTCCAGGGGGAAACACCAGGAAGAATTCAAGCACGAGTGCTCATTGCACGCACACACTATCACTCAGAGAGACAGTAGGATCTATGAAATTGTTTCTGTGCACTTATGAAAATGGATCAGAGATGACCTGCTGTACTCTCCAACCTTTAAACATAGCTCTCTACATGTGACTGATACCCTAGGCAGGGAACTGAGGCCTCTGGAAGTAAGGAAGCCTGTGGCTCTTATAGTCACTAGAGCTCTCCTGAGAAAGCTTTTCCTGGGGGCCCCGGCAACAGGGCCAGGATGATGAGATTCAAAGCAGGATTACCAGCAACAGCGAGTCAGTTTTATGCAGAAATGAAGCAATGAGTTTAAAAACCGTTGAATACCTACTTTGTGCCCTTTGTGTGTCATCTTGGCTGTCTCTATCCTCGCAGTCCTTTGAGGCAGGTGTAACTATTCCCCATTTTACATACTGCTGAATTCCTTTCCTTGCTTTATTTTCCTCCACAGCACTTTTCCTTTCTAATATACTGTATAATTATTTATTTTGTTCATTGTCTCTTGTTACTAGAATATAAGCTCCAGGAGGGCAGGGTTCTTGTCTGTTTTATTCACTGCTGCTTTCCTGGTAGCTAGAGTAAATGAGTGAGTGAGTGAATGAGCGAATGAATGAATGAATGGAGGCCCGGAGAGGTTAAGTGACTTTCCCCTATCTAAATACTAGTTAGAGACAGAGCTACGATTTGAACTCAGGCCCATGTGCTACACTGAGACACATCAGTAATGGTAGATGCGAGGATTACCATCTAAGACATACTCTAAGAAAGAAAACTGTATGGGCATTTATTGAATGGTTGACTAATGAAAAGGTGCATACAGTCAAAGAAAACCGCCAGATGTAAAAGGAGCAGGAAGGAAATGAGCCTAACTTTTGATCCTTGACATCTGTGGGGAAGGAGCAACATAATTTGTGAAGCCTGGAATTGCCTGGTGGTCAAAATTCAAAGTGCAGACCTTGAATCCTTCAAACTTCAGCAGCAACAGCAGAGCGCGGTGGGCGCGGTCTCCACAACACCCTGTAATATGGGTATGTGGTAGTCCTGGAGGCTCTGTGAAGAGTCGGGCTTCAAATCCTGACCCCATCGTTGGCTCCTGTGTGACCTCAGGCAAATTCCTTAATCTCTGTAAATGAGGATAATTTGCATGGGTTTTCTGAAGACTGACGGAAATATGCATGTAAACACAGAAATCAAGACCATGCCCACCAGGCGGTAAATACCCACTACATATGACTTCTATTATATCAGCTTAGTGTACAGAGTGTTTAAGAGGGGACCAGTAGGGAGAAGTTAGAAGGGTAGCTGGGTATATTCGGTATTTAACTGCGGTAAAGGATTTTGATCGTGGTCTGTAACAGCACCTGCTTTGCTTGACAGCTAAATTGGCATGGATTTAACTGCTTAGTGCAGTTCCTCAGAGGATTTCTTCTTAGACTAGGGAATTTCAGGCGGGCTGTTAGGCATCAAAGGGCGTCTTTGGGATGGAAAGGACGGCGGCCATTCTGCAGGTTCAGAATTCAGAAAGATAAAAATAATATTAACAGTTAATGACACACCAACAACGTCTTAGGGCATCTCACTTTACCCATTCAGCCATCACACCGATTCTGTCATTTTCCGTATGCCAGCGTGGAAGACTACGGCTTAAAAGAGTTAGACGATGTAATCAAGGTCGCACATTTAGGAAGGGGTGAGGGCACAATTCAAACCCAGGCCGCCCCACTCCAGAGGCCCTTTCTTTATACCGCACGTTTTAGGACCAAGAGGTCTGAATGCCATTTTATACAGTGTCCTGAGAAGGACTGAGGGTTCAGAAGCACGGGTAAAGCTAAACGTTTCAGGTTTGAGAAGTGTTGCAACCATCCTTCCAAACTAATGCCCAGGCTCAGGTATCAGCACTTTAAAAATAGCTAAGTGGAAAACAATTTCCCTTCTTGCATTTTCTGTTGGAGGTCTGTTGGAGGTCTTGGGCTGAAAGATTATGCACTTCTCAGTTCCGCTGGTTTGTTCAAAAGAAGCAGGCATCCTGCTTCTCCCCTCCTCGCCTCCAGGTTCCAGTAACAGAAAGGTCTCGGGGTAGGGACATCTGTAACAGGTGGAGGCGGATCGGAGGCGTCAACTCCAGCGCAGGCCTCCTCCAGCTGGAACTGGATAATATCCAGTGAAATATGGGAGCTCTGTTCCAAGGGATGCCCAAAAAAGGCGCGGGGATAGGAGCGCTGCAACTCCCACCTTCACCGAACACGCTCCTCCAGGGGCGGCCTGACTGTAGCAAAGCTCCAAAATTGGCAACCTGGGCCTCGCAGCCGCCTTTTTTTAGCCTATATTCCCCAAACCAGAGAAGAGGCGGGTGACTAAAAATGCAAATTGGAGCGGGGGCGTCAGCAGGCCGGCCCGTGGGTGTGGGGCGTCTGGCTTGGGGAGACCCCGCGACCTCAGGTGCCCTCGGCGATATCAGCGGTGGACGCAGAGCGCCGCGAGGGCGCTCGGAAAAGCCGCTCCCCGCCGAGCGGCTGCCTCCGCTTCCGCCTCCCCGGCGGCGGCGGCGGCGGCGGCGGCTGCGGCGGCGGGACAATGCGCGCCCTCTTTTCCGCCGTGGGTTAGGGAGGGGCAGCCGGATTAGGGCCCGCGCCTTCCGGCCGCAGGCCCCCATCCTCCACCTCCCCTGCGCGCCGCGCCGGCCGCACACAGGTGGCTTTCCGCTCGGGAGCTGCAGCCCCGGTACTTTTATATAACAACAGAGTTCTGCGCGCCTGGAATGCGTCTACCCGCCGCCGCCCGCCACGCCTCTATCCGGACCCCGCCGCCCGCCCCGCTCCGCCGTAACCCGGCCGAGCGCAGCTCGCTGGCCTAGCGAGCACCTTCCCAATTACCTGCTGGCTCTGCAGCGCGGCAGACACTTTCCCCAGGACTCCCAGCTCTCCTCGGGAGCAGGGGCTCCCGGCAGGCACTTCTCCTCGCCCCACACCCACCCCAGGCCTCTCCGGAGCTCGAAGTCCCGCATCGGCCCTGCACCGGTCCTCGGTGTCGCCGGACGCCCCGCGCCCGCTGAACGAGGAGGCGGAGGCGGCGGGTGCTAACGAGGAGCGCAACGCGTAGGAGCGGGCGGTGCTCCGCGAGGGCCCGGCGACTCGCAGGGGAGGGGGTGCCCGGGCAGGGAAGGGGGTGACCCTGTGCGGGAAGTCGGGGGCGGGAAGGAGTCTCCCTTTTGACATGCCTCGGTCTACAGTAACCAATCGCCGAGCCCTCCAGAGCCCCCGCAGCCTGCAGGCCTTGCGGGAGGACTTCCCCAGGCTTTGCGGATGGTGGGGACAGACAGCCGGGCTCCGCGTGCCCTTGGTGCACCTCGCCCAGGCGGCCCTTCCAGGCGGGCTCCTGTGTCGGAAGCTGAGCTAGGTTGCTCAGAAATGATTAACGAGCGCTACCCGCCCCCACCCCACCCAGGGCGCAGTGGGCGGGGGCGGGGGATTTGGATCCCCGTAACAATGGTTCATAACACCCCACGCCCCCGGAGAGGAATAAAAGCATCGGACTGCCCAACGAATTTGTTCCTGCAGTCTCCACTGTTTAAAAAAATTAATTAATTAAAACGCTCTTTTTAAAGAAAAAGCTTGCTTTCTATTCTCTGGACAACCAAGCATTTGTTTGTTTGCTTGCTTAAAAATGTTTCAACAAAATCCTGGTTTGTTCAAAAGATGTTGGATTAGCATTTAACACCTCATCGGTCACTAAAGCCCGGGCAGTTCACCAGCCCCAACACAGCCTCGGCTAAAAGAACATCAGAGTAAACAGAGCTGGGCTTTTTAAGCTGGCAAACAAATGCCACACACTGCCTAAGGGGGGTGGGGGGTGGGGTTAACGTGAACTCCAGTCCAAATGAGTTTAAAGGGAATAAAAGGGAAAAAGTCAGCACAAGTTTCCCTAAAGCTAGCTTGCGCGCCCAGGCGTCGCGAACAAGGGCTTTTGTGCCTGCTAATTGCACCATTTGTGCGCAAAAGTTCCGAAGCGAAGTGTGAACTCTCAACAGAAGGAAACATGAGACAACTGAAGTGCCCTGGTTTGTGTGCCCTGCTCCTCCTCCACCACCGCCTCCTCTTCTTTCTCCTTCCTCCCGCCGAGCCCGCTGTTGCAGCTTGTTTGCACTGGGGCTTATCCGGAGCGGAAATTCCTTTCCGTTTTTGTGAATGACAAACTCATTAACAATTCATCAACACAACCTGTTCCAGCCGGCCCGTCCCCACGGCAACAGCCCCTTCCGCAGCGCGCTCATTGGCTGGCCTGGAGAATGTATCCATTGAGACGCTCGCTGTTTGTATCCATTGAGGAGCTGCCTCGCTCGGGGGGTGTGCGAGGCTTGAGTCTAAGGGAGAGTGAGCAAATCGAGGCTTGAATAGTCCTAGGAGAAAGACGCCCGGGTGGATTTGAGGTGCAGTCTTGGAGGGAGGGATTAGGAGCCGCTGGGTTTTTTTTTTCTCCCCTCTGAGTAGCACGGAGTCCGAATTAATTGGATTTCATTCACCGGGGAGGAACAAAACTCTCCGGGCAGCTTCATTCAGAGAGATTCATTGACACTAAGAGCGAACGGCTGCAGCTGGGTGCAGAGGGAACCGCCGGCTTCACTTCTGTCTCGCCTGCCCCAACCGCTAACCGGGTTTGGGAAGGGCGAGGTGGAATTCAACCCCGCTCTGAGAGCGGCGGCTTCGCGCGGCGTGCTCGGCCTATGCCTGCCCCGAGGGGCGTCTGGTAGGTACCCCGCCCTCTTCGGCAGCTCGACCCCCATGATAGATACGCTCAGACCCGTGCCCTTCGCGTCGGAAATGGCGATCAGCAAGACCGTGGCGTGGCTCAACGAGCAGCTGGAGCTGGGCAACGAGCGGCTGCTGCTGATGGACTGCCGGCCCCAGGAGCTGTACGAGTCGTCGCACATCGAGTCAGCCATCAACGTGGCCATCCCGGGGATCATGCTGCGGCGCCTGCAGAAGGGCAACCTGCCGGTACGCGCGCTCTTCACGCGCGGCGAGGACCGGGATCGCTTCACCCGGCGCTGCGGCACCGATACCGTGGTGCTCTACGACGAGAGTAGCAGCGACTGGAACGAGAATACGGGCGGCGAGTCGGTGCTCGGGCTGCTGCTCAAGAAGCTCAAGGACGAGGGCTGCCGGGCGTTCTACCTGGAAGGTACGAGCCGGGGGAGCTCCACGCGGGGGCAGGACGGGGGACACCGGGCTGCGAGCTGCAGGCGGGACGCGCGTGCTGGAAGCGCCCCTGCAGCGCTCGGCTGGCGCTTCTGAGCCGCGCTGCTGCGCCAGGGGCAGTCTGCCGGCTCCTGGCTGCGAACCTCTCTAGAGTCCCGCACCCGCGAGCCGGGCCCGCGCGAAATCGACCGGCTTCCGGCCGCAGGCACTAGCCGGTTCTTTCTAACTAGGTCTCCTTCCTACCCGGGATATTCCCCACCATTCCCTGCTTTCTATCGTTCGATTTTTGAGTTCAGATTTTGCAGGACGGCAGAGGTCGTTGGGGTGCAGATTGACCCCTTCTAGCCCTTCAAGATATTCGGAAAAGTTGCCATTTTGTGCATTTCCGGATTCGGAAGAATAAAGGTTCCCAGGGGAGGCGGGCCCGTTCGTTCTGTTCCCAAGGGTGCACACTTCAGTGTCTTTCTCTTGTATCTGGCTGTGTGTGCAGGGCGGCTGGAAGGGTTCTGTGGTGTGTTTCTGCGTGAGGCTGCGGCTCTCAAAGCTGTGAAAACTACTACGGGATCTCGGGTTACATGATTGCTTTTCTCGTTCTGGCAGGTGGTTTCAGTAAGTTCCAAGCCGAGTTCGCTCTGCACTGCGAGACCAATCTAGACGGCTCGTGTAGCAGCAGCTCGCCACCGTTGCCAGTGCTGGGGCTCGGGGGCCTGCGGATCAGCTCCGACTCCTCCTCGGACATTGAGTCTGACCTTGACCGAGACCCCAGTAGTGCAACGGACTCGGATGGCAGCCCGCTGTCCAACAGCCAGCCTTCTTTCCCCGTGGAGATCTTGCCCTTCCTCTATTTGGGTTGTGCCAAGGACTCCACCAACCTGGACGTGTTGGAGGAGTTCGGCATCAAGTACATCTTGAACGTCACCCCCAATTTGCCGAATCTCTTTGAGAACGCGGGAGAGTTCAAATACAAGCAGATCCCCATCTCGGATCACTGGAGCCAAAACCTGTCCCAGTTTTTTCCTGAGGCCATTTCTTTCATAGGTGAGACTAATTAACAGTCCTCGCTCAGACTTTTAAATGCAAAATTCCTAACCTTTCCTAGAGTTCAAGCCATTCATCTTTCTTGCTGCTTCTAATTTGTGGGGCTGCCGGTCTCTGATGTTCCAAGGGCGTTCTTAATTCTGGTGTATCTTCTTGCTAAGAAAAAGTGCCTTTTGACAAGGCTGCAGACCTCAGGTGTATTTGAAATGCTGTCTGCTGCTTGGCTCTGAACTCAGTCATTTGAAAGGGAGACCATTCGTAAGTAGACAACAGAATTTTCCCACAATCTTTGGACTAGAGGAGGGCCAGATAATAGTACTCAAGGTAGACGGGAATTCTAGCATGACTTTGTAATTTTAAAAGACCTGGGAGTTGTTTGAGAATACGAAGTTAGGCGTTGGAAAGCCCTGTGAATGCTAGATGTTGTAATCCAGCTGAATGTTACTGTGATACCGGTTCACAGTGAGACAGTGAGGGTAACCTGAGCCCAGCAGGAAGGACTGTGGGCTGAAAGCCTGGAGAAGCGAATCTCCAGGCATTGTAATGCATTTCCTATTACAAAGGAACTCATTTTCAGGCCATGTCGACATCCTGTTCCTCCTAATGGGCTGTCCCCTGTGACTTCCCTTTCTCTTTTAAAATGCCTGAATATCTCCATTGTTAGCTGCACAACAGTTGGAGAATAATTTAATAGACCCTTGCAGTCTGCTTGTCTGTATAAAAGGCATTCACGACCATATTGCAGGGTTTCTGGTATTCACATGCTGGGGCAAAGAATGCACACATTAAGGAGTTTTTTGTTGGCGGGAACTTAATACAAAAGCTCCCTTTTCAGAAAATATCTGAAATATGTAATTGTGCCCAGTGTACATGTTTTATCACAGTGATACATTTTCTGCTGCCTGCAGGGCTCAACTGCTGCACACAATTATTTTTAATCTTTTTTATGATTATCATTATTATTCAGTTTTTAGACTGGTCGTTCACAAAGGGTGGTTTTCAGTCTGCTGACATTTTGCCTTTCTTTTTTGTGTGTTTACAGATGAAGCCCGGGGCAAAAACTGTGGTGTCTTGGTGCATTGCTTGGCTGGTATCAGCCGCTCAGTCACTGTGACTGTGGCTTATCTCATGCAGAAGCTCAACCTGTCAATGAACGATGCTTATGACATTGTGAAGATGAAGAAATCCAACATCTCCCCCAACTTCAACTTCATGGGCCAGCTGCTGGACTTCGAGAGGACGCTGGGACTCAGCAGCCCCTGTGACAACCGGGTCCCAGCACAGCAGCTCTATTTCACCACGCCCTCCAACCAGAATGTCTACCAGGTGGACTCCCTGCAATCCACGTGAAAGGCCCCACACTGGGATGTGTCCGTTCTTCAGCAGTTTCTCTTAGCAGCATCAGCTGGGCTGCTTTCTTTGTATGTGGCCCAGGTGTCAACATGACACCAGCTGTCTGCATTAGACAAGGTTACCACGTGTGGAATTGGTTATTCCAAAGGGAGAGATTTGCTCCATTCTCGTTGGAAGAACAGGACCTGCTGTATAGATACAGGCAGTAGGTTTGCTCCACACCCGAGTGTACAGCCTACCCCTGCAGGGACTGGGATTCGAGAACTTCCAGGTATATAGGGTAGGACCAAATGGTAGGGTAGGAGCATGTGTTCTTTAGGGCCTTGTATGACTGTTTCCTTTTGCATCTGGAACTGACTCTATATTGTCTTCAGTGAAGACTGACTCAATTTTGCATATAGAGGAGCCAAAGAGAGGTTTCAGCTCTGTATTTGTAGTATCAGTTTGCAAAAAAAAAAAAGAAAATAAATAAATAATCAATCAAATGAATCTGATACTCCATTTGATTATTGTAAATATTTGATCTTAAATCATTTGACAGTGTTTGTTTGAACTGTGTTTGTTTTTCCTTTGATGGGTTTAAAAGAAATCGTCCAAAGGGAGAAAGAGCAGTATGCCACTTCTTAAAACGATTGAAACTTTTGCTCTTTTCTAATCCAAAGGATATATTTGCAGCATGCTCGACTTTACCAATTCTGAATGACGTTTTCATGGACACTTATGATCACAGAGACCTTGTTATGGTGCAGTCTCCAGTGTCTTTCATATATCTTCCTTGTGACCTTTTTTTTTTCTCTTAATGTAGTTTGACTCTGCCTTACTTTTGTAAATATTTTGGCTTGTATTGTCTCAAAGGGGATATCTTGGAAAGACACCAAAATCATGGGCTCACTTTTTTTTTTAAACTTCAGCTGTGCTAAACAGTATATTACCTCTGTACAAAATTCTTCAGGGAGTGTCACCTCAAATGCAATACTTTGGGTTGGTCTCTTTGCTTTTTAAAAACAATTTGTGCGTAACTGGAAGCGTGTGTGTGAGCCTGGGTACCCATTCAACAGGCGACATGCATATGATTGTGAAGGAGGGAGACAAGTGGCTCCATTATGTTCATGGTGTAAAGTTCTGAGCTGAAATTTATTATAAGAATGTAAAACCTTAAATTATTAATAAATAACTATTTTGGCTATTGAATGTGTATTTTTAAAAAATCTCTCCTTAATTGTACTTACATGTGAAGTGACACATTTTAGGACTTTTTCAGTTGGGGATTGATATTGGCTTGTAAAGTACATGTAGGAATAATGGGGCAAAGTTCTCATCTTTTAAGCTATTTCCAAGAATTTTTCAGGTGCATCTTTTGCTTCAAATAAAAGTGACAAGGGATTGACTATATCATTCCTATGGAGAATACTTTATACGAAGGGAAGAGAGTGATTACATCATTCCAATGGACAATACTTCCTAATAAGTTCTGGCTTACTTAAGAAAATTGTAATGCTCTTGAAGAAAAATGAAGTCTCAGAGCCCAGCTTGCTGAACTATAAGATTTGGTTATTCATGAATAGTCTTAAAGGGGGGGCACCAGAATAACAAGGTGACAGTTGCAATGTTCACCTCTCTTTCCTTCCGCCTCAGGGTCTTCTGCTCAATAATACTTAGACATGCCAGGGAGAAAGTAGAGATGATTCTTTTTCTGGTCTGTAACTGTCTGGCAATTCTACCTGCAAATTCTAGCGTTGGAATAACAAATGAGTCTGGGATGATGTCTCCCCTTTCCTTTCTTGTGTACAGGGCAGGGCATAGCTAAGCTTTCTCCCTGAGTCTAGATGTAGGCACGATTTCACGTTGGCACTTGAAATGAAGCCTTGCCACTCCTAATGTGCTTTGTACTTTGATTTAGAACGTGGGCCAGAAACTCCTGTTGGAACTTTATGTTGAGGTTATTTTGAACAGTTACTTTAAGGTAAAGGCTTAATATCCTGTCGTTTTCCTTGGGACATACCTCTCCTCGTCCTGAGTGTCAAAATACACAAATCAAAATAAAGGGCAGGTGTATGAAATCAAAAGGATTAGAACAATACATTTCCAGCCCTTTTTGAATGAGCTTGATCCCTTGGTCTGCAGTGGGGAGAAAGATGGGCTTTTTACCCACACGGTACCTGTGAGATGCCAGTTGAATTATTTGGTAGGAGGCAAGTAGCCCTGATTTTACGGCAATCATGTCAAGCCGTCCAGTGTGACTTTTAGCATCTAAGCATGTAAAAAGGCAGAAACAGTGCAAAAAAACACCAAGTCAGTCTCTCCCATTTGGGTGCCCCAAGTCAGCCAGAGCTCCGAAAGGAGAAGTGGGTTGCAGTTCAACTTGGCTCGTGTTAATCCAGTTCTGAACGGTTTCCGCTCCTGGCATTCCCTAAACTGCCTCTTCAAAGTAAGGATTTGCAAGCAGCGTTAGCAATTTCCTGTCCAGCTGCAGCTCGAGTAGCTGCGTGCTTCTCCACACACCTCCCCCCCACCACCACTTTTCTCTGATTTCTCTTTCTTTCTTTTTTCTTTAATATAGGTGGTGGATAATTTTAGTGCATTTCCTTTTTGTGGATTATCGTCTCCTTTCCTTCTAGAACCTGCATACACTGAGTTCCTACAGCTCTGCTCAAGCCGACAGCTGGCCTCCCCAGCACTTCCTCTCATTTCACTGTGGGTTTGTTGTTTGTCAGTCCACTTCTGAAATTAATAATGTTTTCTGGCCAAGTGCCACAAGCCATTACCACAAAGGGGAAGTAACACATATGAATAGCAGGAAGCCATGCAGGGTCACAGTGTGAGCTGAACCTGTGGCAGGAGCATAATTGAGCCTGGCCCATTCAGCAAGTGTCTGACAGCGATTTGTGGGGAGAGGGAGCTCCCTGCATTTAAGCAGCTCAAGCTGTGAAAAAAAAAAGTTTCCAATAAATTGGTAGCAAATGGTCTTTGTCATCAGTGTGAATAAAAGAGAGGCAGCAAGAAGAGTTTAGGGCCCCCATAAAGTTAGCAAGGTTTGGGATTTCTCCCCCCTCTCCTGGCATACTGTTTCATAAGGCTGGTAAACAGGGGCGCCTGCTTCCCTCCATCGCCACAAAGGGACTCCTGTTAAATGGGTGTTTTTACGGTTCACACAGGCCAGAAGATTCAAACAGCTCTTCTCTTCCCTTATTTTTCTTCTCTGGAAGGTGGAAGGTTGTAACTGACAGCCTGGGCCCCTCTCTCACCCCACACCTCCCTTTCTCCTGGCCATCCCTCAGTTCCTTTGGTTCCTTTGTGCTCACAGGAGCCCTTGAAGGCGATCATTTTGCATCTTGGAGTTGGGCTCACTTCCTGAATGAAGCCCTGCACGGTTACTAGGGCAACCTTTGCCAACAGCTGCAGCTCCCTGGCCTCCCTCCTCACCTGCTGTCTCCATTAGCGGTTTTCTCAGGTCTCTGAGCAAGCGGTACCTTTCCTGGCCTTCTGCAGGGGGCTGGTGGGGGGGGGGGGCTTTCCCGGACGTTATCTGCAGGTTTCGTGGGGCTGCAGGAGACTTAGAAGATGTACTGCTTAATGGTCAGAACTGGTCTTAGGTTTAAAATCAGACGGAGAAAGGCTTATCTGGGGATAGAAATACCAGCACAGCCTTTAAAGGAGTGAAAATGGAGACTTGCTTGAACCAACAATTAGAAGACCTGAACTCTGACTCTCCCTAATGAATCAGAAGCCCTGGGCAGGTCACCCAACCTCACCAAGTCTCTTTTTTTCTAGTCTATAAAATGAGAGAGTTTTTAACCTCTCATTCTAGGATTCTTTTATCATTCCAGTGTTCTGGTACACAAACTAGATGGTAAAACGAGGTGCAGATGAGGGGAAACAAATAACATTTACTGAGGGTATTAGATACTGTACTTCGTTTACAATATTATCTCATTTAATCCTCAGAGCAGCTCCGAGATGGGTCCTATTACCATCCTTATTTTTCAGCGAGGAAACTGAGGCAGAGAGAGGCCAATAGAGCCTGAAGTCACCTCGTGGGAATTGGTAGAACTTTGAGGCTTTAGCTCTTCTTGTAAACTGCTTGTCATCAGTATTTGCTCGTCTTTATAAAGTCCTGTGATGCTGGCTAGGAAGTGGTGACCCCGTTTTACAGCCGAGGAAGTGGAGGAAGCAGAGTTAAGTGACCTGCCAAATCAAACCCGAATTCGACAGCCAAATCAAGAGAGGGTCAGAGGACCCCAGCTGATATGTCATCAGAGAGATGTCAGGTCTGCCTAGAAGCTTCCATCCTCCCTCTCCACGGAGAAGTTACTCTATCTTGGACCCATGAGCACATAAATTACAAAACTGATGTCCCTAACGATCTCTAGAGCGGCTAGCAGCTGGCCAGCTGGCCCTGAACCTTGCCCATACTCCCCTTTCAGGATTACACAAGTGAATTGGCCCCAGAGATAGTCACTTCCTCACTGTGATCCTCTTGGAGGAAAGCTGGCCTGGCGAGGGGGGAAGAGAGGAGAGAGAGAGAGAGAGAGAGGGAGAGAGGGAGAAGGAGGGAGAGGAAGAGGGAGGGAGACGGAGAGAGAGAGAACCATGGAAGGCTGCAGAATAAGAGGGGCATATTAGAAAATAGTGGAGGAGCAGAACACAACAAAGGCAAATCACGTGAAAGCTGGTCGTAAGTAAAGATTCTTGAAAAGTCATCTTGAAAAATCAGGCTTCAGACTTTAAACTGCTTCAAAAGGATTATTTTGGGTGTAAATTTATATGCAGTTCCTCACACTGTAACAGTCATTTTCCAAAAGATTCTGCAGACTTTCCAATACGCGTACTCCTCTTGTGTTTCTACCACAGTGGGCCCTGAATTAGTCTGGAATCTTTAAACTTCTTTAAAGTCCAATATTGATTTCCTAAGAGTATTTAAGGGCACAGAACAAAGTTCAAACAATTCACAAATATTTATCCAGGCCTTGATCTGTGTTACACAGATTCAATGAAACAAGGTTAAAATAAAAGGCAGCCAAAGACTTAACAGGCCCTCAAAGGCTGACGAAGGCAAAGTCATGTTTCAAAGTGTCACCTCTTAATCTTTCTGCTGGTGCCTCAAGTCAAAGCGGAAGCCCCAAAGAACTATTAGGCAAGTCCTTGTATGTCCTTACCTGCTGCAACGATCAAAATAACATTTTAGACCCTATATTTAATTTTTTTTAGGGGAAAGGATGATTAGTCCACATGTCTGCAATTTGGCCCACCTACTTCCCTATTTTGTCATGGAAAAATACCTTTAGAGACTGTGTGCAGCCTTTAAATGATGAGAAGTTTTGGACCACCATACCTCCAAAAACGAACTCTCAGACACACAAATGAAACAAGAAGAAATATATATTATTTGATAACGACATCCTGAAAAGCACCAAGCTAAAAAAAAATTGCTTCTTCTAAGCTAGAAGTCTTCTTTTACTGCATTTGGAGACAAACTAGGTATTTATTACATTAAGCATTTTTCATCAGGTCTAGTTTAATTCCCATTGCAAATGCTAACAGGAGAAGGAAGAAAGTGGGGAAGGTACAGAAGGGGTTCTTTGGGAGCACATAACTCTAAGGACAATCATGGCAGGAATGTCCCTTTATCTTAAGTTCTGGTTATTATTGCTATATAACAAACTACCCCCAAACTTAGAGGCTCAAACAACAACAATCATTTATTTTGTTCCTACGTCTGCATTTGGGCAGATCTCAGCAGGGAAGGCTGGTCTCTGCTCAATGCTGTCTTAGCTGGGGTAGCTCGACTGCAGGCCAGAAGCTCCATTTCCAAGATGGCTCCCTCATGTGGCTGGCAAGCTGGTGCTGGCTGTCAGCTGGGGGCTCAGCCGACGGCTTGTGTCAGGGACTTTGATTCTTCTTCATGTGGTCTAAATTTCCTCACAGTATGATGTTCCATGGGTGAAACCCCAAGTGAGAGAGTCAGGTAACTGTGTTGAGTTTCAGGACGTAGGCTCTTAAGTCACACAAGGGTCTACCACGGTTCAAGGTGAGGAGATGAAGGAGGGGCAAGATTCTGAGAGCACGTGCGATGGAAAATATGGCTGCAACCATTTTTGGAAAACAGAACCTTTCACTTCTTACATGGAAACTGCTTGAATGTGGGACTCTAAGAAGTAATAACGAGCCCCCAAATTAGTCTCATGGTCCTATCTTGAAGACGTTATAGCTGTCAACAATGCTGCAATTATTCTTTTAATCTAACTCATCTTTCGTCTGTCTCTAATGTTCCCAACATAGTAATACCATTGAAACAATCACAAAGATTGACCCATGAAATAAAATATGAAATAGTTTTACGAAAGAATATTAATGTTTTCATTTGGGCAGAGAAAATGTTATATTTGTGATGGATTCAACCAAGTTATTGAGTATAGTGATAGTTCATTATTTTCATGCAAAATAGTATTCTATTGTATTTCATGGTATTCCATTGTAGTAGACCACCTTACACAGACGGTTGGGTTTTATCCAGATTTAACTATTATGAACAGTATTGCTAAGAAGACTCTTGTGCATGTACACTGATACCCCTGTGCACCTGATACCCCTGAGGATACACAAGGGAATGGAATAGGTATAGATTGTGTAGATCTCCAACTTATATAATGAAAAATTGTTTTCAAAGTGGTTGTACCAATTTAAACACCACCAATGGTATTTGAGTTTTTATAGTTTCGCATTTTTGTCAACACTTGATATTGTCAGACTTTTTTAGTTTTTGCTTATCTGGAAGGTGTGAAATTGTTATTTATTATGATTTTAATTTTCAGTATTCTGAATCCTCATGAGGTTGAGCCTTTGTTTGGTATTGATTGGCAAAGGATATTTTATTTTGCAAAGTTCCTGTTCAAGCCTCTTGCTGAGTTTTTCATGAGTTACCTCTAGTTTTTGTATTGATATAACAAATACTTTGATATCCTAAATACTAGTCCTTTATTGATTATACACATTGAAAATATCAGTGCAGTGCTTTTCAAACTTTATCCCTCTGGTCCTTCTCAGGGAAGGGTACATTTGGGGGCAGGTTGTATATTATATAACTCTAAAAGGTGTCTATCAGAAAGACAATGACAAAACTGGCAGTGCCAACCTGCATAACCTTACGTGGAGTCTTAGGGAATCAAGGGACTTATGGCTAAAAATGTTTGAAAACCACTGAATCTATTTAACAAACATGGAAACAGAGTCAGAGAGACTGAGACGAAAGAATATCTACTTTTGGTTATCTGGACTTAAGTGGGGCTGGTCTAGAAGTGTGTTGGGGTATCCTAAATCTTGCACCAAGTTTTGAAGAGTGGTGTTTTTTTCACAGACATGTAAAAAGGATGCTACAGTTGTAGGTGATGAATTATGCCTAGATTTGGAAGTAGTAAAAGACAAATTCTTTGTAAGGCACGGTAAAAGTATTTTTCAAGATGTAAAACAGATAGCAAAAATCAGGATACCCAGGGATATGGGGGGTGAAATTTAAAGATAATTTGCAGAGAGTAGAAAAAACAGTGGCTTTTGATTTGCCTAGCCTCCCTTCCCAGTTACATCTTGAATTGGAAAAACTCCTGTTCTTTCCTCCTGTGTGTCTGTTTCTTGTGTCTCCTTTACTACTCACACACTTCCCTTCTCACACTCTGATCACCAAATGTGTAGAGGATTTTCCCCACACCAAGCAATTCTCTGTGACACCAGCTGGGTGTCCTATAGTTAAACTCAATTCTAACACTCTCTATTTAAAGATAGTGGCAGATTCCACAGCTTTAGGGCTGAATCCCTCAAGACTGTTCATACCCCACTTCGGATGCTAACAGCAAGTAGAAGGTCCCAGATTACCTACAACTTCAGTCCAACATGGCCACAAATCAGAGCATCCCATGACCTTCTTCTCAGGTTCAATTCAACATGTAGTTATGTTTACCAGTTTCTTAAAGGATATGACAAAGTATACGGATGTATGCCTGGTGAAGAGATACATAGGGCAAGGTCTAGGGTCTCCAATGCAGAAGCTTCTGTCTCTGTGGAGTTGGGGGTGTGTCACTTTTCCAGTAAGTATGTGCTCACCAAACGGGAAGCTCTCGAAACTCATACTCTTGGAATTTTTATGGAGGCTTCATCGTGTAGGCGTGATCAATCATTAACTCCATTTTCAGTCCTTTTCCCTTCTCAAGATAATGGGAGGCAGGGCTGAAAATTCCAAGCATCTATTCATGGCTTGTTCTTTCCTGTGACCGGCGCTCATCCAAAAGCCCACCCAGAGTCCTCTTATTAGAACAAAAGATAGTCTTATCACCCAGGAAATCACAAGGGTCTCAAGAGCCCTCTGTCAGGAATTGGGGACAGAGACCAATATATATATTTCTTATCGTAAATCACAATATCACACATCTGGTTACAGAATCTTACTGTAATGTATCAGGGAGAATTAGGTTCAGAGGCCTATATTAGAGAACAAAAACTAAAAATTATCAAAACTCATGAGGATTTATTCTCGTCTGTAAAAGGCAGGAGGTGTAAAATCCTGACCTGGTAGGGCCACTTCACAGGCCCATTTGAGACTCAGGCTTCTTCTAGCTTTGATCCCCACAGTCACAAGAAGGCAGTTCCATGCTGGTCATCACATTCACATTCCAGTCAGTAGGAAGGAGGGTGGAAAAAAGGGAAAAGAGTGCCCCTCTTGCAGAGTCTGTTCCCTCAGAGAAGCTTCCAGGAAAACATGTACCAGACTTGTACTCTATGTACTCAATACCCAGAATTAGCCACATGGTCATAGCTAGAGAGACTGGGGAATATAGACTTTTAGCTGGGCATGTGCTTCCCCTAACATATAATTGAGGTTCTGTTACTTGGGAAAAAGGGGAGACTGAATATTAGTTACTCACTTCATTCCTGGCGAAAGCCCTACCCCAACTCTAGGGGCAGGTACACGACCCAGGGCAGGGCAAGAAGAGTACATCATTTTCCCATCTCAGTGATTGGTTCAGGGATAAGACATGATTCAAGTTCAGCCAATCCTATCACACTCTGGATTTTCCCATGGAAAGGATTTTCTCTTAGAGTTGCTAAGCCTAGACCTACCAAGTTAGAATGACTGGATGTGAGGCCTGGGAATCTGTTTTATAATAAAAGGTCCATAGGTGATTCTTTTGATTGGCCACTTTGGGAATTACCAGATATGCCATATGTATTAAGCCAGTAGTTAATTTAATCTAGAATCTCCACTCTCAGGGTCTTCAAAGAACAGTGTGAATGAATGGGAGCTTGCTAGATGTCTTTCATAACATGGACATCAGAAGATGGGGCATATAATTTAGCTCTAACTGTACCATAAGCTTTTATGAGCTCCCTACTTTAGACTCTCTTAGAGTTATGATTTTTTTCTAGCTTATTACCTGTCCTATAGAATAGCATTTGAAAATGTAAATTGTCCTAGAAATACTTTAATTTCACCAGGACTTCTAGGTCTGCTGTGCTGGGACTGTGTTCACTCTATAACTCTATCAGAACCCTCTGATCTAAAAAAAAAAAAATGAAAAAAAATTTTATAGATTCTGACCCACCAACTCTCATATTTTGTCTTTTCAGGCTGACGTGTTTTAAAGTCTCTCTGATTTCTTTACAAACCCTAATGTTGACTAATTTTAAGTGACCTTCTTTGGATACATTCCAGTTTCATTCTGATATTTTTGAGGTTTAATGACTGGAACTCAACCCAGTATTTCTGGAGCAGATGAATTCTGGTGTCTCCGTGTGTATATGTGTGTGCGTGTGTGTGAGCACTCACGAGATGTGCTTTCTATTTTGTTTTTAACATCCTTCCTGATGATGCTTGCTTTTGTGACCGCCACAATACTTTGGACCGCCTTCCTCAGAGAATGGGCTACAATGATGCCATCATCCTTTTCCTGGATCACGTCTGCACTTGGAGGCCTTGGTCTCCGGAGAACAAGGTGGGTTCTCTTTTCCTGCGGGCATTACGTTCAACTGCCTGTACTGAGCGTCAGTGTTCTCTGCCCACTCACACAGCTCTGTGAGATCTTCCCAGTGTTTATTCTTGTCAGGTTGGTATTTCAATTGCCAGAAAATCTTGGCATCGTTTATAAAGTTGAGATTTCACTTTATTGATGTCTACATTGCTTTTGGAAAATGATAAATGGTCCCCCTACAGATTCATGAAACACACAGTTTTTAATATATCCTCAAACAGAAGAGTGATTATCCCTTTAATGTGCCCCTATAATATCCATCAGCAATCCACGAATAATAGAATCTGATTAAAGATAGTGAGACTCCTGTGAAAATATAGCTTTATGATCATTTCAAAAAATTCATGCTCCCCACCCAACCTCAGTTCCAATGAAATTTCTACTCCCAAATCCTTCTCATAAGGACATTTTGGAATTGCCACTGATTTTTATTCAAAGTTTCATATTTTTAAGGTTCTCCTAAGTCTTGACAAAAGCAATCAAGAGTTTAAAAGTTTAAAAAGAAAGATGCTGGCTGAGTGGACCATAGAATGTCTCAGTTTGGATATAGTTCTGACCTGTGGAATGAAGATTACAAATGCCATCAATGGGTTCAGTCTTCCTGATCTGTCACTTATTATCCATATGACCTTGAACAAGTTACTTAGTCTCTCTGAGCCTTGGGGTTTCCTCATCTGAACAATGGGAATAATAGTAACACTTAGCTGATGGAGTTGTGAGGATTGAATGAGAAATTGATGTAAAACACTTAGTACAAATAAATTATGATTGTAAGGCTCTGGGGAGTAGAATTATGGTATATAATTATTCATTCATTCATTTATTCATTTAATAAAAGACAAACTGTTGTGTTCAAGGAATGTTCTGGAGGCTATAAAAAGATAAATTAGATACAAATCTTGACATTTTAGCCTTGAAATGAAACTAATAATGAACATAAATCATTGTGGGGTATAGAGTGACAAATAGCATCAAGTTAAGAACATGGATTCTGGATTTAAACTCCCGCAGGTTCAAAGCTTAACTTCATAACTAGTTACATGTATAACCTTAGACCAGTTCCTGAACCTCATTAAATTTTTCCTCTTTTCATCTGTGAAAAATGGAGATAATAAGAGTATTTACCTCGTGGTGTTGTTATCAGGATCAAATGAGAAAATGTACGTGAAGTGTTCAGCACTTTGGCTGGCACATAGAAACTAATGTCACCTATTTCCATAAAAGAGATCCAGAAGCAGTACTCTGGCAACTGAGAGGAATAGGGGAATGTGTTTTTCTGTGTGGGGAAGGGAAGGCTTATGGAAGACTTCCTACAATAGGCTGCTGAATCACAAAGCCAATTGATAAATTTACTGGAGAGTACATATTGAGTTATTACCATGAGGCTGGTCCAGCTATCCTTTGAGGTAGGTTTTATAGGGATATGAAATTCCCATCTTCCAGATGAGAAAACAGGTATTCAGAGAGTTTAAATTAAGTCATTTGTTGGTCTTTGTTCACAGATCTGCCCGACTCCAAAGCCTGGGTTTTTAACATCTGCTTTGTCCTCCTCCACAGTGATGCGGACATTGCCCATCTCACTGGTCTCTCCCTTCCAGCATGAGGATGAGGGCACTGGGAGAGCTGAATCCCTCATTGCAAGACTGCTGACCAGCAAGTGAATCAGAGTCCAGGGAGTTTGTGGCATACTTCATCCAGGTCATATTAGGGTCAAGACAAACATTCCTGCTCTGTGGTAAGACAAATGAAATGAAATGAAATGAAATGAAACGAAACGAAACGAAACCAAACCAAACCAAACCAAACCCGCACCTTTTTAGTCACTGGAATGTTGAAGTCCATTGGATGGTGCTGAGTAAGCCTGACAAATTTCTGTCCTCTGGCTCTCTTTTCCTTGTCTTTTTTCAGGAACTCCAACACCCTCCATACATCAGTCAAGCTATAAGCTATAGCTAATTCAAACACAAATTAGTTATATTACTTACAGATTAGATTCCTTGTTCTACCCTAATCCCTTGATGAGAGACAGGAAAAGGTCTAGTTTCATCTGAAGCATATTGATGGATCATTTTCTGATAGTAAAAGCAGAATCTATATTTTTTGAGCCGTTCCTTTGTGCCAGGTTGTGTCCTATATGCAGACTATCTCCTCTAATCTTTGGTACTCTCTTCGTGAGGCAGAGATTACTCTCTCATGGTGGGTAAGTACAAGGGCTCTAGAGCTGGAAGCCTTGGTTCAAATCTTGACTCTATCACTTACTAGCTGTCTGACTTTAAGCAATTTGGTTAATCTCTCTATGCCTCAGTTTTCTAACCTGGAAAATGAAAATACTATAGGGACATAGTGGGAAACACATTAATTAATACACTTAGTGTTAGGATGGTGTCTTGCTCATTTTAAGTAACAAATACATGTTAGTTCTGTTGGGGAGGAAAAACTTTTCCTCTAACCTCTAAGGTTCTATAATTGGAGGCTGTGGATTAAACTGACAAAAGACAGCTTGGCAAGAGAAAAGACAAACTTTTATTCACGTATGTTTGCAGGAGTTCACAGAAAAATATGACTAAGGAAGTGGTTAGAATTTAGGGCTTATATACCATCTTAATAGTGGAAGTGGAGGGGGAGAAGGGCACTTATGGGAAAACAAATGACTCTTAGGAAAGATAAATGGTCCCTTAGGAGAATAAATGGGAGATACGGTAGTTTTGTGACAATGTCTGTTAGAGTGAATTCTTATCCTACTGCTGACTTCTCCCCAGTGATAGAAGTCAATCTTCCCTGGTTGTGAAACTCCCGGGAAGGGTGTTTACGACAGCTGAATTCTTTTGGAAGGCTCTGCTTTTAGGCAGATAAAGGGTGTCTAGGAAACAAACTCTTCACAGTGGTATATTCTGGACCCCTTCAACTCTTATCATGTCCATTTTGCAGATGGACAAGTGGAGGCTTAGAGGGATTGATTTACCTAGATCACCAAAGCAGTAAAGGGTGGAGCTGGGATTTGAAACTGACGTGACCTAAGAGCCTTTGATTTTTCCACCGTGAGAGATCAGAGATGGAGAAACTTCTTGTGTCAAAATTCTTAGGGAATATAAATTCTTTGGAATGAATTTAACTTACCTGGGCCTCAACTTCATCATTTTTGCAAAATGAGGGGTTGAACAATATGACCTTGCAAGGCCTTTCTACCTCAAAATTATTATTGATTTTAGGTGTTTTAGCATAACCCATCATTGAAGAAGAAATTATGGTCATGTTTCTAAGAATGCAGCAGAGGAGGCACTTCGATGTGTGTATGCAAGTATGTGTGTTCATGTACACTCCTCCATGTGTGTACACCTGAGTACATGGTCAGTTGTGGAACCAAGCAAGACCCTGTGGGTTTCCTGGGCACAGAAGCCTTTCTGTCCCCGCTTTCTTGACTCCAGCCTCCATGACCTTCCCTGAGTTCCAAAGGGCAAATTCGAACAGTTGCTCAAACGGGAAGGGAGGGGATGCAAAGACAAGGGAGGGGAAGCCAGGAAATAATAGTGCAGGCTTGGGGCAGGGTCCTGGTTCCACTTCAAGGGATACACATAACAAATTCTTTAAGCTCTTTAAGATGTTAGCATTCTTCATACCAGAGAAAGACCACCTGAGGCTACATTAAAGGAACCAGAGAGCTCATCAAGAAGATTACTTGAGACCAGATTAGAGGAGTGCAGGCCCTGCACATGCCCTAATCTTATCAGCAACCCCACCCTTGACCTGTTGCTATAAAACTCCTCATCAAATCCTCCCGAGTTGGGACACATAGTTTTTGAGGGCAGGAGCCCACTGTGTCCCCCTTTGCCTGGCAAAGCAATAAAGCTATTCTTTTCTACTTCACCCAAAACTCTGTCTCCTAGATTTGATTCAGCACTGGTACACAGAGGCTGAGCTTTTCAGTTGCTCTCAAAAGAATGATTGTCTTTGGAAGGAAAAGGGAAGATCTTAAGATGGAGATAGTTCAGTTGTTTATTTCTATCACACAAGCTGCTGACCTCGGATTCTGCACGTCCTCAGGGAGTGCCTCTCTAAGGCCTTTTCCAAAAGGTGATTGGCAAGCGAAGTCCTTCTAAAAGAGATAAGTAGCTTCTTAAAGTAAACTCAGAACAAATGGAGTACAAATTCTGTTTACTAAGTATTTCCTGGTTTATGGACGCTAACGTGCAGCCTTGCATGGCATGGTCTTTGAGGAATGGAAGAAAGGAGAGGGAGAGGTTGAATTCTGTTCCTGTATCATTTGGGAAAGGTATTTGGAAGCTGCCCCAGATGGAAGGTTACATCATTTCAGAGTAGTAACTCAAATCTATAGAAATAGATGCTACCGTGTAGATGTGTTTATGTTAGAGACCACTGAGACATGTGAGAAGCTTTTGTTTGCAGTTAAAAAAAATTTTTTTGGCCGCACCTCGATGCATGCAGGATCCCAGTTCCCGGACCAGGGAACGAACCTACGCCCCCTCCAGGGGAAGCACAGAGTCTTAAACACTGGACCGTCACGGAAGTCCCTTGTATGAGAGGCTTTTGAAGCTTATGATAAAATTTGTTAAATTCTTTGTAATTTATTAAATCTGTAGAATTCCTTGCACTACACAATTTTTTCTGAGCAGTTTACTTCCTTTTTGCTAAATACACTTTGCATTTTGTGTGGTTGTATTTCAGAATCGCAAGGTTTTGCTGCTGCTGGTTATTCTAACCAAAGGCTTTTTCTTCCCCACTCCGAGGACAAACAGGAAGGCTGGATGCTTGAGCCAGTTGAGTCAAACAGTTTCCAATTCTTTTTTTTTTCCTCTTTCTCTCTATTTTTTAAAAAAATCTCTTATTTCTGGGACTTCCCTGGTGGCGCAGTGGTTAAGAATCTGCCCAATGCAGGGGACATGGGTTCAAGCCCTGGTCTGGGAAGATCCCACAGGCCGCGGAGCAATTAAGCCCATGCACCACAACTCCTGAGCCTGCGCTCTAGAGCCCATGAGCCACAACTACTGAGCCCATGTGCTGCAACTACTGAAGCCTGTGCGCCTAGAGAAGCCCCCACTGGCTGCAACCAGAGAAAGCCCGCGTGTAGCAACGAAGACCCAACACAGCCAAAAATAAATAAATTTATTAAGAAAAAAATATCTCTTCTTTCTTAATATTTCCTTTTCTGATGTTGGGCCTTAGTGACGTTAATTTAGCAGCATGATTCTTATATTGAGTCTGACTTTTCAAGATGATTTGTTCAGCCTCAGGATAGGGCCAATTTAAAGTCTGATTGTCTGATACAGTGAGGCTTATAATTATACTAAGAAACAGGCTAATACAGGAAGAGAAGTCGAAGGATTACTAGTTGAGACCCAAAGTTGTAAGATAGTGAAAGAAAAGAATTTTGGCTTTTTTATCCCACGTGAGATGAAAAAAAACCCAAACCAAACCAACCAAGCAAAACATGAAAAAAACCCCAAACCAAACCAACTAAGCAAAACATAAGAACTGGCTTCTAAAGACAAGGGTGACTTTAGGAAAGAAAAGGAGAAAATCCATTGATTTAAGCACCTGTCAAGAACTTTGTTCCTCTTACCAAAATAAATCACAGGTGTACCTAAAATAAAATAATAAAATCCTGAAAAATGCTATCATCAGTTCAGATTAAGGAATAGGTTTCAAAACATAAAAAAAAAAAATCTCTTTCCTAAAACCACACTTCTCCGCTACAAGTTGATTTACTCACACAATTTTTTATTTAGTTATTTATTTTTGCTGCTCCTTATTTTAAATTTATTATTAAATATGTAACTGGGAAAAAGAGAAGAAAAAAATTCTTCCCTAGTTTTCTTACATTTATTCCTTTTTTATTTTTAACATCTTTATTGGAGTATAATTGCTTTACAATGGTGTGTTAGTTTCTGCTTTATAACAAAGTGAATCAGCTATACATATACATATATCCCCATCTCTCCTCCCTCTTGTGTCTCCCTCCCTCCCACCCTCCCTATCCCACCCCTCTAGGTGGTCACAAAGTACCGAGCTGATCTCCCTGTGCTATGAGGCTGCTTCCCACTAGCTATCTATTTTACATTTGGTAGTGTATATATATGTACTCACTCTTTAAGTGAAGTCAAAAAAGTGGCCTAACTCTAGTTTCTCTTGTAAGATGGGACTTGAGGCTGTCTGTGCTTCTTCCTCTGTCTTTCTGTGACCTTCTGATGACCTAGGAGTTCCACCTACTTTGCTTAAGTCCTCTCTATGCCTCAAATCTGCACATCAGTGGGATGTAGTTTTCCTTTTGTTTTAATGGCTCCTCAGAACCTTACTCATTTGGCAATCCTTCCCACTTCCTTTCTTGTTTCTCCAGCCTTTAAGGGCAGTAACCCTCCTCCCCTCCCCAGCAGGCAGGCTCTCAGGGATTGATGGTGATTCACTGATTTACAGTTTTCCTTGTTTTGTTTGGCTGGTTTGGTTGCTTTGTTTTGTTTTCTTCTCAAGTGGTGTTAAAAGCCAAACTGTGTTTTTCTTACACTTTGGATCTCGGCTAGTAATCCTTTCACTTCTCTTCCTATATTAGCCTTTGTTTTTTAGTATAACCATAGGGAAAAATTATAAACCAGTCAAAAGCTTGACAAAACATACTTTGGGTGTTAAAAGTCTGCATAAGGGATTTTTGTATTTTTACATAAACAGGATTATAGTCACATATTTTTTCCACAACCAGTTTTTCCAACTTCAACAGTTTATAAAGAACTTCTTTCATTTTCCCTAAGTATAGCTTTATTTCATCTTTAAAAAAAAAAGATGTTTTTTATTATATTGTATTCAATGGTATGAATGTAGAATAATTTATATGATTGACATGTTATTGAGGAACATGAGCTTGTTTACAATTTCTCACTATGATCAGCAATACTATAATGAAAATCGTTGGTTTATGCTGGCTTAATTATTTCCTTTGGATAAATTCCTGGAAGTGGAATGACTGGGTAATGACCTCACACATTTTATATCTGATTCATATTGCCTGCTTGCCCTCTTTCAGACATGCACCCTTATCTCATTGGGCATTGTTACTCTTTTTATTCTGTCTCAGTCAGTAGGGTAGCACCCATTTTAGAAGCTGGGCTTCTCTCCACCACAATTAGAGGATCACGCAATGCCAGATTAAACGTGTTGATGGCAAAAATATTGAAGATACGAAAAGTAGGGAGAAGAGGAGGGTGTGATGAATTTTCTACCTCCAACTCTGGCTTCTCCTTGATCTCATGAGATGGAAGTAGAAGAAACAATGCAAAGGAGAAAAATCAAATTTTGTTAGAGATATGTGGGATGTGTAAATCTGGTCTAGGGTATTTTAACCTGTTCTATTCAACCCATTTCTCTTAAGAAAACGAGAGCCCCCAGTGTTGTGCCCTAAATGTGGAAGAAACATTGCAGAAGACAGTATCCCAGTACAGGAATGCACAGGGTAGGGTGGGTAATTTATTGAGGGCCAGCCCTCTATATTCCAGGTGCGTTACAGATATTGTCTCATTCTATCCCGCACAACAACCCTGTGAGCTGGGTGGTGGTGTTATCACCATTATACCGTATTTACAGAGGAGGGACCATAAGCTCTCAGAGGGCAAGCCCACGCTATCAGAAGTATAGAATCTGGATGAGGTGGTGGTGTTGGTGTTGATGGGGTATCTGCATGAAGGGGCAGCTTTCTCATCTGACACACATGCCTCAAGGAATGGGGGCGTGGGTGTTGGGCAGGGAGGAGCAGGGAGGAGGAGGGTGGGACAAATGGCTGTCCCTGGGGGACAAATGCCTTTGTGAGCCTTGGGGAATACGCTAGCTGTATCTCTATGTTCGTAGATCAAGACTCAGAATTGTCCTAAAATGCCCTTTGCTTTTGGTGACAGTAGGGCCTATGTTTGTTTCCAGAAATTTCAGTAGCCATCACAATGAGGCTATGTTCATATGTAATCGGGTTTGACAGGAATTAATTTTTAATAAGAGGTTCCATTCAGACAAACAACTGCCCTTCAGGGCCGTGTCAGGGTCAGTTGATCAGGGCTGGGTACTGGCACAGTGTGCTCTTGGCTGTGGCCTGAGGAGTGTGTGTGTGTGTGTGTGTGTGTGTGTGTGTGTGTGTGTGTGTGTGTAGAGAGGGAGTGGATGTTGGGATGATGGGGGTACTAACTGGTCTTAGATCTTAAATCAGGACCAGGCATTGGTCTTACCAGAAGGTGGAGGAGGCAGCTGGCCATTTAGAATTTCCAAGAAGAATAAGTATGGTGCCCCGCAGGAAACTCCTTCTTGTTCTTCATACTAAGGGCTCTTTCAACAAATTTAAGGTCTGACAGAGGCTTAGGGTATGCCATTCACTGTGGTCTTGCTCAGTGCCACTTACTCTGTGTTGTTATTTAATCTTAACAACAACCCTACCTGGTACAATGTGATCAGTCCCATTTTAGAGATGAGGAAAACTAAGTCTCAGAGAGGTTAAATAATTAAGACTACAGTCAACTAGAAAGTTGGGAGGTGGGCTTTCCTGGTGGTGCAGTGGTTAAGAATCTACCTGCCAATGCAGGGGACACGGGTTTGAGCCCTGGTCCGGGAAGATCCCACATGCCGCGCAGCAACTAAGCCCGAGCACCACAACTACTGAGCCTGCGCTCTAGAGCCCGTGAGCCACAACTACTGAGCCCGTGTGCCTAGAGCCCGTGCTCCACAACAAGAGAAGCCACTGCAATGAGAAGCCCGCACACCATCACCAAGAGTAGCCCCAGCTCGCCGCAGCCAGAGAAAGCCTGCGCGCAGCAACGAAGACCCAAGGCAGCCAAAATAATAATAATAATAATTAATTAAAAAAGGAAAAGAAAAAGAAAGTTGGGAGGTGGACTCTATAATCTCTCTGCTAAATCATTTTGTGTCCTCCTTGTGAAGGCAAATCTCTATCATCATTTCTCTGAGGACCAGTTACTGGAGTACTGGAAGCATTACTGTTCAAACTCTTATCGTATTTACTCTTTATTTAATCTTTCTCATTGAAGTTACATTTACCAACCATGTTTATTTATGATCTGCTACCAATTTTTCCCCATGTCAAACTCTGCCTCACTCACATCCCTTTGCCTATTACTAACACTAATAAGGTGATGTTCATACCAATTGTTGAAGATCTGGGGCTTCTGTGTCTTCTCTCTGAGAGGCTGCTTCCATTTTACTGAGGAAATGCACACTTTTAGGGTTTTTTTTTTTTTTTTGGTCCTGTGAAAAGGCAGAATCTAGAGGCTCTTCCTTCTCAATGTGGGCGGCCCTGCCATTTCCAGCACTGCAGACTTATCCTCCAGCCGCCCCCAAAAGCTTTATCAGGAGATGTGGTTATTTCTCTATGAAATTACACAGGTTGGTTTAAAAATAGGCTGCAGGGTTTCCCCCGTCTGGGAACGCTGTCAGGCTGCCCACTTTTGACAGTCACTTCTACCTCCCTTCTTTGGTACAAGTTGGAGCATTTTTATTTGTATTAAAAAAAATGTTCTGCTTAAGTTATCTGGAGCCCCCAAATTACCAAAAAGGTTCATTTGAAACATCTAAGGGCACCTTAAAAAATGCTTCAGTTTCCTGATTAAGAATCACGCACAATTTGATTTTCTACACCTTACCATCTTTGCAGGGGCATTGTTAGCATGAAAATGAATTTTAAAAATACATTCTAGCGGAGGCGAGCGTCCTGACATGAAGAGTTCTGCTCTGTGTGGATGGAGACTCAGTTGGGAGCACAAAGTAACTTTGTGCTGGGAATAGATCAGCTTGCATCGTGAGTGCAGCAAAGGGCAATAAAAAGTTAAACAAATAACGATAAGAAAAAATAAAAACAAAGCAAATAAAAATAAGGTCTGGAAGTAAAAACAAATTAATTAAAAAAAAAAACAACTCACCCCACATAGAAATGCTGGGAAAGAGAACAGGCTTACAACTTGGGTAAATATTCTCTAGTCAAATCTTTTCCAAAATGATAGGATTGGTTGAAACATCTTGTCCTTTGTGTGCGGGAATGTAAAAATCTCCATTTTTTTCTGTAACCTTTTGCCTCTCCGTTCCTCTCTTCTTATCTGTACTGTCTGTTCCTCCCTTATATGGCTGTTCTCGGAAGTCCAGGAATTTGAGTGTTATGTGAAAGGCTAATTCTAATTGGGCTCAGTGACATTCCTGTCAGATGGGAGATGTATGGGGGTCGTCCTGTGAAAGATCAACACGGCCGGCCGCGGCATCTGCTGTTCTGCATTGCCTCTTTCATTCCAGTCTCTCTAAATACCGGGCTTAGCTAAATGGCCCAACAGCCCGTTATCCCCTCCTCCATACCCCTCCTCTCAGCCCACTGTTTCCTTAATTAGCAGGGCAAGTGTGATTCCCTAGCATTTCTTTAACACTGCAACTTTGCAAAATGATGTTTATTATCTCATTGATTACATGCAAAAACCTGTGAGATAAAGAGGGCAGGAATTCTTACATCATGTTTGTTTCCTAGCTAAGAGACTTGAGGCTTTGTAGGTTCTGGTTACAGCGTATGATTGCACAGCTCATTAACGGCAGAGTCCATTTCCCCTCTTCCAGCCCCAGGCTCCTTGGCGCCTTCGTTGGGCGGTTTTCCCTAAACAGAATACTTCCTGACTTTGGACATCAGGCACCATTTGTGGGTCCAAGTTAGAGATTATTTTGTAATATGAAAACCCATCCAGCTTTATGCCTCATATTAAAGAAGCTTTTCTTATCTCAATCTAAATGACGTCATACTTTAGGAAGTGTATTAGCTTCATTCATTCAACAAATATTGACACTGTCTTAGTTTGAGTACATAGCAGTGAAAAACAATCAAACAAATTCTCTACCCTCGTGGTGCTTACATTTCAGTGGAGGAGACCAAGCATTTAAATAAAGAAATAAATACGTATATGATAGGCCTGGTGGTAAGAAGTGTCAATGAAGTATTGTGCATTTATATGAGATGGTAAGGCATGGTTTCTCTGGTACAGTGACATTTGATGAGGTACATGAAGATTTGAGGAAGAGGGAGCTCCAGATATCTGGGTGGGGAGGAAGCATTCTAGGGAGGGTGATGGCATGTGCAAAGGCCCTGGGGTGGGAGAATGCAAATAGGATAGCTGATGGGAGCTGAGAGGGGAGGTGAGTGGTAGGAAATGAGGCCAGGGAGATGGGCAGGGGAAGTAGCAATTGGGATAGAGCCGTAGTAAGAATTTTGGCTTTAACTCTAAATGAGATGGGACACCACTGGAGGTGTTTGAGGATGGAATTCTGGTGTCAAAAAGGGCATTTCGACAAATGTCTGCATCCTGCTGGGCTATGGCCCAACTCTGACCTCTTGCAGCCCAGCTTCTGCTCCACTCATTTTCTTTTTGTTATTCATCAGAGATGACTACACAACTTGCATGGCCTGGTCCAAAAAGAAAACATGAGGATGTCTGTTCAAATAGTAGGAAAAAAGATACAGTTAAAGGTACTTAAATATACAGCTTTTCTCTTTCTTCTGCAGCCTCTCTCTCAAATTGTCATAGTGGTTTAAATTTGCCATTTAATGTAATTCTAAGTAAAGAGACATTAGCATTTAAAATTATTAGCATTAATTTTACTGTTCATCTTTATATTGCACAATGCCAGTATAAATGCCAGTTTTAAATGCAAACGTAAGAGCATTTTTTTGTATGTGCAATTACTGAAATTATACATTTCATGTTTTGTAGTCGATACGTGCATGTGTATTTTGTTTCTGCCAGAACAGAGGAAAGGCTGCACAAGACTAACTCAGTGGTTTTTACTTCTTGATACGCGACATCTACCAACACTCTACCTTTTGCTTACTGATAGGTAAAAAAAGGACTAAAAAGGCAAAGGAACTAATGGTTGCCTTTTTTCCCCCCTTTTGCTATGTCATCGTTTTCAGGGTAAATGGTTGGCTAACACAGGGAAGTACTAGGGGTAACCAAAGATATGACCGGTTTCCTTGGTTGTTGGGGTTTTTTAGAACGCCTTGGCCTTCTTTCTGCATCTGGAGTAAATTCTGGACAGATTGGAAGCCTGGCCCCTGGGGGTGGTAGCACCCTCACTTATGCAGCCCTAGATGTAACACGCTTACCTTGTACTTGCTTTCAGTCTCTCTGAACTCCCAAACGTGGCAGGGGCCCATGAATTCTGTGCTCGTGGGGCATCGCAAATGCTTGTGTGTGAATGGGGTGGCAGGGAATGATGGACAGGCCTAGTGTGTGTCCTTCCTCACCCCAAGGTCCTACTGGACCTCATTTAAAGAGTTCAAAGACAACATTATTAAGAATTTTAGGATGGTGACATCAGAACATTAAACCAAGAACATGGCCCATGAAGCCCGGCTGCATGTTCATGAAGCTGGCCCTGGTTTTCACCCCAATCTTTCTAGAACTAGCCTGGTCTTAGTGTAGGAGCTATTATAGGGCTGCCCGAGTACCTTCCCCATGCCTTGGTGACCATTGGCACTGCCCGTGAGGAGGGCTCTTAACCGATCCTGGTTGTGAAGATGGTGCTTCTTTGGAATGGAGAGAGTTATGCAGGAAAGCACAAAGACATTTGAGAAAAATGAACAAAGGAGAGGCAAGTTAACATGAGTAAAAGAGAGAAAGCAGGTGGGGATGAGGAAGAAAAAATGACTGGTGGCAAGGGCAGCTTCCAGGGAGGCTCTCTGACAGGTTTTTTTGTTTTTTTTTTTGCGTTACGCGGGCCTCTCAGTGTTGTGGCCTCTCCCGTTGCGGAGCACAGACTCCGGATATGCTGGCTCAGCGGCCATGGCTCACGGGCCCAGCCGCTCCGCGGCATGTGGGATCCTCCCGGACTGGGGCATGAACCCGTGTCCCCTGCATCGGCAGGCGGACTCTCAACCACTGCGCCAGCAGGGAAGCCCTCTGACAGTCTTTTGTGTGGAAGAGTGAGGGACACTGGGTGCAGAGAAGGGGGTGCCAGCATGGTAACTTTGGTACTTTTGGTTGAATTGACTCCACTCTTAGGGCTATTGGTAAGGATAACGTCAAAGAAAGGGGAATACAAATAAAATTAGGAAATAATCAGGGCCCAGGAATAAAGAGGCAAAGTTGGATATGAGTAATTATTAATTTAAAAAAGGAACTAGGCCTTAGTCTCCTGGTTTTTTATAGGAAGTGAGGGAGATGCAATGAGTTTAAGATAGTCATTGTGTGTATATGAGCTATATATATTTATATCTTTTCATTGTAGGTATATCTTTTACACATATATACATATTTTTTCTCCCTTCTCCCTTGGGGGAAGGATGAATGAGTAGAATTACCCTGGGGCAGGATAAAATGTCAAGAAAAGACAAGTTTTCTGAATTTGGAGAAAATGAGCAACATGGGCTTCGGTTTCAGACTTAGAGAATAATGTCAGGAATGAGACATTAGGAAGAAGCTGGTTGCCTGACATTTGTTTGTGATTTATGGAGAAAGTTGTGGGAGCCAAGGTGTCACCTAAAAGAAGCTGAAGCTCAGAAAACTAGAGAGGCCATCTGCCTGTGGGAGAAGGTGTGAGGCAGAATTTCCCTGGGGTGAAGGTCTGAGAAGATCCTGAGGAGAAGGATGTGGTCTAGTCGGTGTTACCCTTAGACCCAGGCAAGAGGTGCCCGTGTCCTGAGCCCCCAGCTGTGAGGGGTCCTGTCTTGGATATACTGGACAAGGGGCGAGACCTGTCTAAAGTCCACGCTCTGTTTCAAGACCACGTCTGAGTGCCTAGGCTCTGTGAACTCCCCACGCCCGAGTTCAGTGCCCTTGTGGCTGGGCTTATCCTCCTGACTGCAGACTGTTGTGCATTTATAGGCGTGTGGGGTTACCAAGGGCCAGCTGTCAGGCAGGGTTTGAACTGCTTGGATCTGGGGGCTGGGTTATCCCCAACCTGCCTTGAGGCTGCTTGCGGTGCTGGATGCAACCGGGCGCTGGGGGGGTGGGAGTGGGCAGGGCTCAGGGGAGGGCTCTCTCCCTGTTTCTCTGTTTCAGTGTGGAACTCTGAGGACTCCAAGAATCCTGAGTTTAAACCTGGCCTTCCTTGTTATTAAGAAGGTAGAATTGTCAAAGCAGGAGGATAGACTATATTTTATTTACTCATTTATTCTCTTCTTTTATAACTTTTAACTATTTATTCATTTGGTGGGCATTGGTTTGTTCTCCAGCACTGGTCCTGCCACCCTAGGAATAATTTCTGGGGGTTTAGTGGCTTAGACGAAGGTGAAGGGTGATGAAGTTCCGCCTTCTCCCTCTCCCACCAACATTGTTATTGTTGTTTTGTTATTATCCTTAGTAGGTTAAGATGGAGACCCTTAAAGACTGAATAGCAGATTCTTCCTGCCTAATTATACTCTGAATTACTTCTCATTTTGTGAATGGATAGAGTTGTTTTAAGGTGAAGAATTAAAAACATTTTGATGTTTTAGGCATCATTTGTTCCTTTGATACCTTGAACATGAAGGGAAAAAATGGAGAGACCAGAATTACTGGTTAAACTGAGTATCCTGTTTCAAGCAGATGACTGCAAGACATTCTTTCCCCCGGGAACCGGGTCTATGAGTTCCTCCACGAATCAGGGAGGAAGCCAGAGTTAGTCTGTACAGTCTGCTTTTTTCCTCTCCTTTAAACTCAGATCCCAAATCTCTTGCTCTTTCTCAGACTTGAAATTAAGAGTTTAGAAAAAGGGAAGTAAAACAGCTTGGGCAAGGAGAGCAGTAGATCCAGAATGTTCTGTTGATTTCAAATGTTCAACTTCTGCTTTGGCCCTAGGACATGGAAGCAGAGCTGAGGCGGTTGTGATGGGGGGCAAATGTAAGATTCCTTCATGGAACATGTGATGTGGCCAGTATTTTTATGAGAGTATGGGCAAGATTAGCAGACATGGTTTAGGTTCTTGTCAACAGCATGAAGACACATTTCCTGAGCACTTCTTAATGAGCCAGACATATGCTGAACATATGATGTGCATTATCTCATAATTCACAGATTCTAATACAATTATCAGTTCTCATTTTACAGACGCCGAAACGGAGAATTTAAGTTACCTGCCCAAGATTCTAGAGCTAGTCAGTTACTGAGCTAGACCTGAAACTGGTTCTTTTTGATAACAAAGTTCATGCTTTTGACTATGATGCTACACTGCCCAGACAGTGAATACTTGTGAAAGCACAGATCCAGAGAGGTCAATTGACTTATTTGGGATCAATCAGCCCATTGGTCCAAAACCAAAATTCAGGTGTCCTAAACTCTACACCGGCAATTATTCTGCTACATTCTGGTGAAGGACACATTTGAAAATACAGTTGGAGTAATGGTGGGTGAGGAAAGTGGACATGTTTCCTTTTAAAATTCGAACTTGGAGCAGAGTTGCCAGCCTCTCTTATTTTCCTGCTGTTTCTTTGCCTTGCAATCTGTGCTGAATTCTGAGAGCTTTCATAAGGGTATGTGTTGCTGATGGGTGGGTCTTAGTGTATGTCATGTTAAAGATGGAGGTACGTGGTGGTTTCTCCTGCAATGTTTCTAGATCAAATGTGCATTTTGTTTTAGTGGTTGTCCCATCAAACCCTCTTTCCTTCTCTTCCTTGGTGAGTAGGGTGTAGAAGGCAGGAAACGCATGCCCTAATTTTCAAGCATCTGATTTATACTTGACTTTCATGTGTGAACAACTGTTTGTTCTCCATCTCACCTAATAAAATTGTGGGGAAAAGTCACATGATGTCTCTAATTTACTTTTAAATACTTCTGCATTAAAAAATAAATAAATAAAATGAGTTTTAAAAAGGAAACAAGAAATTTTGGAACTTTAACCTACTGTGTGGATTCAGGAGTTGTTTCAGTTAGCTTTTGCAGTAGAACCAAGATGCAAGAACCAAGATTCCCAAAATGCATTTATCTGCTCACAATAGTTTGGGTAGCGGTCTGTGCAAGGCTCAGTAGGGACTGCCCATCTATCTCAGCTTTCACTGTGACCATAGTGGGGACAAAATAGATGGTTTGAGAAGATGTCCATGACAGTTCCTTTCATCACTACACAAAGGCCCCTTGACGACGTGACTTTGCCACTCCTCTCATCAAATAGGGAAGTTTATTTCTCTACCCCTTGAATCTGAATTTAACAATGTGACTTATTTTGCCGGAGGGGATATTGGCAAATGTGACACAGCAGATATTTGAAAAGGACTTGCATTTGGGGGCCTGCTCTCTTGCTGCTGGGAATCTGAAGACCACCTTCGGAAGAAGCCTAAACGAACTTCCTGCAGAAGGAGAAACCACGTTGAGAAACCGGCCATCCATCTCCGCTGTCTGGACTGAAACCTCAGACATGTGAGGCCGTCTTAGACCTTTCAGTCCCTGTTAAGTTGACCCAGACCAGAAGAACTGGGAGAAATAAATCATTGGTCCTATAATCCAGTTACTATTCACTTTTTGGTTGGTTGGTTTAAAATATCACATTTACTGCCCAGATCAAAATCTTATAGACTACGGTGATTTTTTAAAAAATCTATTTTTGCATGCTTAAAGAGCCTGAATAAGTACCTAGCAATCTAAGAGAGTTTTAATAAATTTTGTTCTACAAAATGGTGTTACTGATATCGTTGCCTGACTTAGAGCTGGTGGAACTTGTTGTAAGACAAAAAGTCCTTGTTGGCAAAGTAATTTAATCAATGCAAGGGACGTCGAGAATGGTACGCAGTCGCCGTGGGTTTACAGAGCTGCTCTAAGCAAGCGATATCACCTCCCTCTCACAGCAAAGGGGAGCAATGGCTAAAAAAACCTTCCAAGAATACCTTCAAATTGCACCTGCAACATATTTCTAAATGAATAAAGGTCAAGTCTGTAAACTAGATTAATGGTGCTCATGAGTGAAAGAATTAAAAAGTAAAGATGCAATCTGGTGAATCTTTTTACTTCTTCCTCTCAGGATATAATTTTTCTTCATGAGGAACCAGGAAAATCCCTTCCTACTCTTTGACTTCCCGGGTTAGCGGATGTTCTACAGCATTAGATCTAATTCCATCAATGTCTTGAGACAAACATTCCATTTTACTTTCAACAGATGTTGATGCATAAAAATCCACTAAGAAATACCCTCTGCTATTATGCTGCTGACTATGGATGGAGATCAAACAAGGAAGTGCTTGTTTCCCCAGGTTTCCCAAGTTCCTCACTGTTGCTCTCATGCTGATTGAGACAGAGCAGTCTCTGGTGGCTGCGTGGCTTTCAGGGTTAAGGCCAGCACTAAGCAGGGGCATTGCCCCTGCACACCACGCATGGCTTGGGACTGAGGCAGCTCCTGGGACACTGGAGAGCTGGGCTTGTGGGACAAGGTCCATAAGGACTGGAAGGACTGCAGGGACAGTACTGGAACTGGTGGGTCAGAAGGCTCCTGGGTCATGAAAAGCTTAAGCCATTTAGTTTTGGAGTGGTTTGTCTGGCAACGAAAACTAACCGAGGTATAAATAGAACAGCCTTAGAAGACCGTTTGGAACAGAATACCCTTAAGAAAATATCTCTAATTATGAAAACAATGCCAATGCCCACAGAATGAGAACAGCATAAAAATTACTACTTTTACTGAGGTATAATTGACATATATTTCATTAGTTTTAGGTGTATAGCATAGTGATTTGATATATGTACATAATGTGAGATAATTACCAGAACATGTGTAGTTAACATTCACCACCACACATAGTTACATGTTTTTTTTTCTTATGATGAGAATTATTAAGCTTTACTCCCTTAGAAACTTTCAAATATACTATAAGTGTTGTTAACTATAGTCACCATGCTGTACCTTACATCCCCAGGACTTGTTTAACTTATAACTAAAACCTTGTACTTTTTGACCACCTTCACCCATTTCACCTACCCCCAACTCCCGCCTCTGGTAACCCCCAGAGGTTACTAAAAATTACCATTATTAAAACTAACAATGATGATGATGATCCTGACAACTGAAGTGTCCCTTACTTCCTATGGTGAAGGTCAAAGGTCTTCCATAGAATGATCTAATTTAAATGTGTACACCTGTTAAAAAATGTTTGCCCTACACTTCCATTTGTAATACTGACATATATTCTATGCTTTTTAGAGATATTTTTGAAGGGATGGTGTTAATCGAAATATAATAAAGTACAGTATCTGTAGGAACTGGAGATATGAAGGATTGACTGAGTTTTCACAATTTAGTCAGATTGCTTTCCTCTGGACAGCTCAACTATTTGAAGGGAAAAAGGATTTTTATTGTAGGTAGGGACAAAGGAAGTGAGCACTCTGGAAGATCAGAATGGAGTGAGCACAGCTGAGGGGTGTGGATAAGCACAAAGGGGACAAGTTCCTGGGGAGAAGACATACAGGAGCTGTGTCAACAGCGTATAGAGAGGGGTGATGAGTCTTGGGCTGGTCTTGACCTCAGGAATTAAGGAGAAAATTCCCTTTTCCTCTTCCTTCCTGTTCAGCAAAGTTCATCAAGTTGGAGTTCTTAACATAGTTTAGATACATTTTGACATACAATAGCATTTTCCCCAGTGTGTTCTTTGTTTCATTAGTTCCTCAAGATGTTCCGCATGAAAGAGATAAGGCGTTAAATAAGTCTGACAAATATATTAAATCCTACTTTTTGCCAATGTATGTTAGTATAGTATACTGAGGACTTTAAGAAATACTGTAGTAAAGAAATTATTCCCTCTTTTTAAAATCCAGTACTTGTCAATCCTATTTAAAGACAGAATTATTTCCCTCTATAACATGTTTTAACATCTCACATAACTGTCTTTCCCTTGAGAAAAATTGAGTTAGTTGGCTCAATTCAACCCGTAGTTATGTATATGTGTATATACACCTTGGTAAGATAAGATAAGATAAGATAAGATAAGTTCGATGTGGTATTGGTCTCAGAAAATTAATAGGTACAATAGGGAATATAAAACTGGTACACAAAAATATTATATGACGTAGAAAGAGATAAGGGCTGTATCAGTAATAGGCTTTCACTGGAGGTAACAAAATCCAGCTCAAAGTGGCTTGAGGGAATGATTGGCTTATGTAACTGGAAAGTTCAGAGGTCGGCCAGGCTTGGGGAGCTTGTTCCATCAGGATCCTGGCTGTATTTATCCTGCCCTCCTCTGGGTGTCAACTTCACTCTGGCTTCCTTGATGGGAACAACAGGTATGCCCACAGCAACATAACCCATATTATCCATAACTTTCAAGTCCAGGAAGAGAATGTCTCCTCCCACAGTCATTGGTGAAAAGTCCTAACACTTGTGCTGATGGTACATCTCTTGAACCAGTCCATGTGGCCAGGAGAATGTCAAATACCTATTGGTTTAGGATTAGATTACCTGGATCAAAGATTCAGTCAAGAGAGATGAGATTATCCTCATTGGCACAGAACCCACTCCAGGAAATAAGGGTGGGCTCAGTCTCACTGAAACCCTATGGCTGTTAACCACAGACTAGAGGGGGTAGAATGGACGTGGGGGGAAATGACCACAATGCCCACTACAGAGGGGCCATGAAGAGCACTTCAGTTCTGCGGATCCAGTAATTGGTTCCTTCTGTTGAGAATCTTGGCGGGGTAGCTTTTGAGCTGGTTGTCAAGGGCATGAGTTGCCTTTGGATATGAAGGAGAAGAGGGGTAAAGGGCATTCTGGGAGGAGGGAGCTGCAGCGGCAAGTCAGAGGGGCAGGGCATGGAGGAGCGTGAGTGAAGTGCTGTCAGGCAGACCCATTTGGATGGAATAATCACAACAATGTTTTTATGGGAAAGTTCACTCTGCGCTCCAAGTACTTAAAAAAATGAGGTTTTGAAACTCAACCCATTAGTAAATTGGGAACTCCCTGTTCTCTTGGTGGCAGTCGTAGTCCTACTAACATTTATGATGTTTATGTTTCAAGAAGTGTATAGTTGGCATATCCATGCAAAATCTTTATAGAAAAACTACAGACTTGTTTGAAAAGATGCCAGGTTAGTGGAGAATTGACCATTGACAACTCAGAGTTGACCATTGACACATTTTATAGCAAAATACTTGTTGACAGGAATGAAATGAATTCCTTGCCTCTCCCTAAGGACCCCTGGCTTTCCATATATTACTATATGTAATAATTTAGATTAGAGATAAAAAGCAGTTTAAAAATCCGATTTTGGAAGAGATGCTATGAATTTTCCTGTACCCAGTGTTTAGCATTTTATTTTGAGTAACTAAAAAGACCATAACAATTTATGTTATGTTAATTTAACATAAATTGCCTAGACTAAATTTCAAATCTGTTAATAGACTGAAGTACATTAACAGTGTGAATTAGGAGAAAAGAAGAGGTGCATGCTATTGGGTATAGAGAAACCAGATGTGCAGTTACCCATCTGGTAACAGAAAGATAGAGCAGTGGATGCTCTAACATATTTTGAGCCTTTTAAAATATCTCCCTGACTTTTTCTTTTCATTTTTTAAAGAAGTCTTTATATTCACTTATTTAGTTGGTTTAGTTTTTGTTTGTTTGTTTGTTTTTTTAATTGAGGTATAGTTAATTTACTACTCAGCCGTAAAAAAGAATGAAATTTTGCCATTTGCAACAACATGGATAAACTTGGAGGGTATTATGTTTAGTGAAATAAGACAAAGAAAGACAAATACTGTATGAGATCACTCATATGTGGAATCTAAAATATAAAACAAATTAGTGAATATAACAAAAAAGGAAAAAAGAAAAGAAACAGACACAGATATAGACAACAAAGTAGTGGTTACTTGTGGGGAGAGGGAAGGGGGGAGGGGGAAGATAAGGGAACAGGATTTAGAGGTACAAACTGTCATGTATAAAGTAAATAAGATACAAAGATATATTGTATGGTGCAGGGAATATACCCAACATTTTTCTAGTACTCATTCTTGTTAATTATACATTTCTTCTTTTCCTTAAAAATCTAGCCTAGCACTGTATGGAACTTCCTATGAAACAAGAGTAGGACATTTTTAAGGGACTGGAGTCAGTCCTTATCACTGCCTTTGATGTACAGTTTGATCTTTCCTAAATAGCTCCAAGCTTTGGTAGTGGTCATTCTGCTTCCTCACTGGTTGATTCAAAATCCATAATTACCTCTAGGTCCAAAGAAGATTAACAGAACTTAGCCTAATTGCTTGTTTTTGTAGAGCTGTTAAAAAAGATTTGGGCTCCAGAAACAGAGGGTGTAGCCAGACAGAGGCAGCCTGGAGTTCAAAAGTCTTGTAATCTTTGGCTCCACAGGCCTATAAAATTGAAGTGTTGACTGAATGCAAACAGCCTGCCGTCTAAGAGACCCAGGCCCATCAGTCATTTGAAGAGGTGGGGTTTCCATAAGGGTTCTGGACTGAGCTGTTAACGGATGGCCCCATTTGATTTCCCCTTCCTCATGAATGCAAGATCTGGAGCTCTCTGCCACACAACAAAGCTTTTCTTAGCTCCCCTGTTCCTGGAATTTAAGAATAAATGAGGCCTTTTGCAAAGGCCCGGAATGAAAGGAGTAAATTGGAAATATTAAGGGCTGATTGTGCAGTAATAATGCACTCTTGTTTCCTGGTGCCACTCTTGAGGTAATTGTTACAGGCTTGTAATTTGTGAGCAAGAAATTAAGTTCAATATTAAAACGTGATTACAGGCAAGTAGGAGCAGGGGGCTCTTTTGGGAAAGTGTGAGCCATCAGTCACCTCCTCACCTCCAAATATGACAGGTTACCAGAGGTTATAAGATTTAACAATATGGAAAGTTTTGCTGGGTGAGAGGGTGTTTTAAAAACTTCACCTGGAAGGTCTTTCAAGTGGCTTTCTTAACAACAAATCGTGCTTTCTCACTCTCCATGGGGTTCTTAGGAAATCTCTGGGTATCTTTACAAAGGAAAAGTTTAAAGTATAAACTACATGTTATACCTGATTGATTTGTGGAATACAAGATATATTATTTCATTTAAGAAGATGTAATAGAATATCACATTAAAGCTGGTTATGAAAAGATGTTAGAAGAACAATGAAGACAGACTTTTTTTTAATTTTTATTTTTTAAACTAGGCAGAAATTGTAAAGGAACAATGGTTAAGCCTCTGTTTCCTTTTCTTTCTAAGCTGAATTTTTTGTCAGCAAGCTAATTTTCAGTTATTTTAGCACAAATATATTTTAAACAAATTTAGAAACAGTATAAATGGAAATAAATATTTTTAAATGTTTTCAATGAACCTGTTTTTTAAATTTTTTCTTCTTCCTCTTCAGAGGAAGAATCTCTTAGTTTAGGAAATCTTTGTTTTATATTATTTTCATATTTACTTAAAAATAAGTACTTTCATCTTATTTTATCTTAATATTTGGACTTTTATAAAGTCAGGAGATTTCCTAAAATTACACCTACGTCACTGATCCCTATTCATCACTATATTTGAGTTTCTCGAGAAAAACAAGGTTTGATATTTAAGAGCCTATTTTTTGTCTCCAACTTGAACTCATCTGTGATTTTTTGAAACTAAGAAACTAAATTAATTTGAGGTGCAAGTTTATAAAAAGAGGTACTTGTTATGGGAGTTTTGATGACTCCCATCTTTTTTTCCTCATAAACATGTCTGAAATCTATTATATTTTCCTTATAAAATGTCTGAATCTATTATATTCTAGAGGACACTGTCTCTTTGATGATGTGTCTTGCATTGGCCACATTCTGACTTTCTGATCCCTGGAAAAAAATTTCAACACCCGTTAAACAACTAGGTCTCAGAAAGTAGTTCCTGCCTTATCCATCCAGAAGGAACTTCTTAATTTAATTCTGAATACAATGATTGACTACCCTGAGAAAGAATTATGTCAGTTCTGTGTGTTTTGGACCCAAGTCTCTTGCACCAGCTCTTTCTCCAACCCTAGGACATGGGTCCCACAGGTAATCAGAGAGAGAGGTCAGATGAAATGTGTGACTTGTGTGGCAGGGTTCAGGACTTAACTCACATGTCAATTCAGATGTGCAGAGAAACATAGCTCCTTTATTTTGTCTATTGCCTGTCCCCTTCCTGAGCTCCCACATGCTGGTTTGTGGGAAAACTTCATTAAATTTCCAGTATGTTTTAAAATTAGTTCAATCTGACAATTTAAATAACCCCTTTAGGTTATTCTCAGTCTCTCACATGAAGAAAAATATTGAGTCTTGGAGAGTTTCTATTTCCTCCTGCCCCATTTCTAACATTGAGTTGGTGTGAGTGGAAAGGTGAGTATTGCTCAAACTTGTGTTGCCCCGAGGCAAAGGAGAAGATTTGGGATTCTCTAAGGTGTGATGTCTTCTGAACTCCAAGGTTATGGCCATTGATTACTGAATTCTCTCCCGCGTTCAGAGCCGAGATCTGGAGAATATGAAGCTGTGGGCTGTTCTCTTGGCTCAGGAAGTGCTACCAGTGTGGACTTTGGCTGCTTTGTGTCAGCCACCAAGTCTCTAGCAGTTCCTCCATCTGGCCTTCTGTTCTTGGGGTCCTCTTCAGCTGTGGAGTCCTTATGCTTTTCTGTGGTGGGCTCCATGGTTGGCCTGTTGGATTTCACTTTGAATCCAAGCAATGGGGAAATGCAGGTGGCTTGGGAATGTGAAATATCGAGGCTTCTTTACCTAACCACACTGCTAAGGTTTCTTTGAGTGGCTGTGCCTTAGACTGGATACTCTACTAAGTGGTCCCATTTCAGATTCTAAATTGGGGGTAGTGGATCTCATTGGTACTGCATGTATGACATATTACCTCCTTTCATGGTGGAAGCCAAGATGGAAAAAATTTGAAGGCATGTGTTGACTTGTCTTTTATCTTCTCTCTCTTTTTCACCATCTTATGTCCATAAAAGGGCAGACTTTCTTCCACTTCCTTTAAGACACATCCTCTGTCTGCCATAGTGATGGCTTAGCTGTGAGAGGATAGGCATCCTTTCCACACCATGGTAGAACTCTATAATCTAGGTTCTTGGTATCCTAAAGGAAGTATTAAAGTGATCTGGAAAACCTTCTCTCTGTGCAATGATATGTCTGGCAAGGCTGTTGTCTTGGCACGTTACCCTATTTTGCATCTCAGAAGCTGCTTATAACTTTATTACACCTTGAATTTGCTCCGCAAAAAATACCAGTGTTTACCTTGCACGAACTGTATCACAGGCAGCTGTGACACCATTTTGAGGATTTTGGGGAGTCTTGGAGGCTGAGCTAAGACCTATTGGTTCTGTTCTTATTTTTCTACAGCCCCTTGCTTCAGCAATATTCTTGATATTTTGTTAATTAAAATGGAAGCTAAGTGCTCGCTTTGGCAGCACATATACTAAAATTGGAACTATACAGAGAAGATTAGCCTGGCCCCTGCGCAAGGATGACTCGCAAATTTGTGAAGCGTTCCATATTTTTACTGTCAAACAGAGTGAAGTAAGTCAGAAAGAGAAAAATAAATACCGTATGCTAACACATATATATATGGAATCTAAAAAAAAAAAAAAAAAAAAGGTTCTGAAGAACCTAGGGGCAGGACAGGAATAAAGACGCAGACGTAGAGAATGGACTTGAGGACACGGGGAGGGGGAAGGGTAAACTGGGACGAAGTGAGAGAGTGGCATGGACATATATACACTACCAAATGTAAAATAGATAGCTAGTGGGAAGCAGCAGCATAGCACAGGGAGATCAGCCCAGTGCTTTGTGACCACCTAGAGGGGTGGGATAGGGAGGGTGGGAGGGAGACACAAGAGGGAGGAGATATGGGGATATATGTATATGTATAGCTGATTCACTTTGTTATAAAGCAGAAACTAACACACCATTTTAAAGCAATTATACTCCAATAAAGATGTTAAAAAAAAAAAGGAAGCTAAATGTATGCTTATGATGTATGTATTCTCTTTCTGCCAAAATATAGCCTGCTGAGATGTTGACCATCTATTTCACCTCCAAACCCATCAATCAGTTTCTATTACCTTATCCTTCCTTATCTTTAGAGAAGTTCGTCTTAGTGAAATTATATATTTTTACTTGCTTGCCTGCTTACTTTCTGTCTCTCTCACTACACTATAAGCTTGAAGAGAGGAAGGCTTTATCTGTTTTGTTCACTATGGTATTTCAATGCCTAGAACAGGATGTACTCATATTAGGGACCCAATAAAATATATGTTGAATAAACAAATTTATAAATAAATGGATGAATGAATAAATCTATATCCAGATTCTACAGTCAGTTGACTTTCTTTTCCTTCTAGGTTCAAGGTCTCTGCATAGGCTCATTAACAATGGCTGATCGTCAATGACGTTACTATAGATGACTAAGCAATCATATTCACCGAGGTTAATTCTGAGCTGTGTTTTTATTTCAAAATGTTTTTGGCCTGAAAATTTCATTGGTTCATGGAGAGCCTGTTTTGTGGAATTGGAGAAGTGGTATCCTGACTGTGGAATCAATGCAAGGTAAATTCACGCAACATTCAACAAATGCTATAAACTCTTAATAGCACCCTATTCATTTGTTCATCATTGTATTTTGGTACCCAACCCCACTACGTGACACATAGTAAGCATTCATTAATGTTTGTTGAATTGGTTCAGTACGAAATGTGAGTTCAAAACTTCCAATTGTGCTTTACGTGTTTGCATAAATTACCCTGAAGTCACTAAACCTCAGATAAAACTATACTGTTCATGGTATGTTTACTCTAAAAAACAAAGATTATAAATCCTAGTCTGCTTTATTTTGTCTTAATTTAGGTCCTGAGACACTTCACAGCCAGCTAGAAGAAGGCATTATCAGTAAGTTCTTTACCATTGACACTTCAGTTCCAACAGTTCCACTGTGCTTTGTTCCAACACACTAGCTGACCTTAAAGCAGCAGAACAGAACTGTTCACAGATTAATCAAGAAGCCCTTGTTATGGAGGTTGAGGATTTGCACAATCATTGTTGACTGCTTGGGATGACTGATTACTTAGATCTCCTACGCTCGAAGGGGGCTGACCACAAGAATTGTCCAGATATCCAGGAATAAGCTGTTCCAAGCCTGTTTCTACAACGAACACAAGAGCCCTCTGCTTTCTCGTGATCATGGCTGTGAGTCATCTCAGCTGTGTCCCCAAGCCTCTTGGAAAGGCCTCACCTGTGTTTAGTGTTTTGGGAACTGAGATCTGGCCAAATCACAATGGCCACGGGACTGTTGGCATATTCAGGCAGTTCTCCAGCTGTTCAGTGAAATGATTAAATTGAGTTATCCTAACTCACTTTTATGATGCCAGTCGTGCAGTTTGGGGAACACAGATTCAGAAGTAGAGTCCGATGGTGGTGTTATTGTCTGCTGGCGTTTTGCTGGCATAAAAGTTACACTCATTTTCCATCAACATAGTGTATAGTTCATACGTGGTAGGCCACTTAAAGCAAAGAGGGGCTGATGGAGAAAAGTCACTCTATTCAATTAAAAAATATGTATTAAGCACTTATTGGTATTGGGTATTAGCCACTGCACTTAGTAGGCCCTGAGAGAGATACAAAGGAGAGCAAGAAACGATTCTTAGCCTCATGAATATATCGAATGTTAGATATATTTATGCTTGCAGATAAATAGAGCATACTTTGACACAGAAGACCAGTTAGTATTTTTTGTCTGCATGTGGTATAGGAGAATCGACGTACTTGCCTTAGACTGCAGCGTTAAGAAAGGTTAATGATTGATGACTTTTTCTTGTCTTTTGGAACACATAGTATCTCCTAACACTTTTTTTGCTCAAGTACCAGAAACATTAAATATAGAACCGAAAATTGCATAATAGAAATGGGTGGGTTTTATTGAAACAAACCAAAAACAAAAACTAAACTAAACTGAACAATCAAAACGTACGCGTTATTGAACTGGAAGTTTACGTATTTTTTAAACATTCTTTGACATCCATTTTCTTTGGATCTTTTCCCCCCTTTTTTTCTTAATACTGAAAGTACTCAGAAGAAAATCCTGTCTGTCTAGATTTATTTTATTCTTTGCTGAAGGCTGCACGGTTTGCAGAGTTCCTTTCAGTTACCAATGTAATAAGGGTGATATTTTTAACTTCAAACCCTTGATGATTATTTTTATTTCTCAGGAAAATCCTTTTTTCACCCTTCTATCCTGCTCACCAGCAGAGAGAAAACAGCACCTTATAAGTCTTTCTTTCCTCCTATGGCGTGTTTCATAACACCAGTGCTCTTCACTTCAGCTCAGCTTCCAAATTTAATTCATTTGTTAGGCCTATTTTTACCTTGAGACATGAAATCTGAATGTGTTGCTAAACTATCAGAGAAAGTGCTTTTCTTTGTGCTTCCATCTAAGGCAATGTGTGCTTTCCTAATGGTATTATTTATAGCTGTGGGCTGTGAAAACGGAGCACAGACAGGCTGCTTACGTCCCCTGTCACACTTTTTTTTTGGTTAGAGTAGTTAGTCATTAGTACTGAATTGTTTGGTCACGAGCGGGGAGAGAGTGAAAATGTAAAATTAAATATACTTCATTTTCATGGTTCTGGTGTGAAATCTATGGGGGAAATCCCTGAGTGGGGTAACCTGACCAAAGGGTTGCAGGTATTTGGTGTTACTCAGCATCTCCTGCCTCATCCCTTCTGCCCTGGAAGTCTGTGTTTGTGAATTTACTAGTCAGGATAGGCTAGTTTATGTTGCATTAACAAATAAGTCCCCTACCCCCCAACCTCAGTGATTTATAGGCTGATTAATTGTAGCTTCTATACCATGTCCTTTCCATATTGGCTATTGCTCCACTTCCTGTCATCTGATAGAGCAGCCTCTACCTGGAACACTTGGTTGTTGTAGCAGAGGAAAAAGAAACACGGCAAACCGCTTGCCAGCTCTGAAAGCCTCTGTGTGACCCACATCATTTCTGTTTACATTTCATTGTCTAAAGCAAGTCACATGATCACTTCTGAGTCCATCAGAGCAGTGATATATAATCCTTCTTCAGGGAGGGACACTGTAGATAGGGGCCCCAGAATATTTGTTGAACAAACTACCGCAGTGGGCGTTCACTGACTTTCATTTGACAATAGTCAACAGAAAGTAAGAACTTTCCAGACAAGGACTGAATCTTGTGACTGAGCTTGGCAAAGAGCTAGTATCTTTTTTAATTTTTTCTGGGGAGCTAGAAATAAGGTAGAAGTCCTCATTGCCTAGAACTCTAGGCCACTAGATTTGAAGGCCACTTTCTAATGTATTTACATACTTGTTATATCCATATTCATTATGCTATTGTTTGATCTACTCAGTTAAAAAATAACTTCATGATGTTTGGTGTTTTATGACTATCATTTTGTCCTTCCTGTGTGTCCAGGTTCATCTCTCACCACACTCCTGCCTCAGACTCTAGGCTCTGGCTGCAACTAACTATTTGCTATTCTAGAACTTTCCTTAGAATGCTGTTTAGTCTTGCCTTGTCTGGCCAACTCCTCTCATCCTTTAGGGCTTAAAGTCAATATCACATTTCCTAGCCTTGGTCAGGTGCCTCTATGCTCTAATAGGAGGCTGCCAATATTTATCATTACCATAACATTTATCCCATGAAAGTATGTTATTGTTTATCAATTTTTTCTCATTATATTTAATTCATCATTGCCCTGGGAGGCCCACAACTGTAGCCTCAATTCCTATCACTCTCCTCCATTGACCCTGATGCTCCAGCCACACTGGCCCTCTTTCTTTTCTATGAATCAGCCCAATTTGACCACACCTTAGTGCCTTCTCACTATCCATTCCTGCTGCCTGTTCTCTCTTGTCTTCAGAACACTGGTCCTTTTTTGTCATTCCGGTTTCAGCTTAAATATCACTTCCTTAGAGATGCCTTTTTTCCGAGTACTTAATCTAAAGTAGCCACCCAGACTCTGGCTATCATATCACACTGTCTTTGCATACTCCTTATCACTATCCAGTACTTTTTCTTATTCATTCATTTGTTTGTCATCTGCCTCCTTCCATTAGAATATACTCTAAGAGAGCAGAAAACTTTCAGTTCTGTTTATTTCTGTGTTACTGAGGACAGTGTTGGTTATTAATACTGTTAGGTAGTCAATAAATAGTTGTTGACTTTTTAATGAATTAATGACATTATAGTAGTTCTTCAAAATCAAGGTTAAAGCTTTCATTGTTGTTAAGCACTCAATACATATTTATTTATTATTAAAGAAATTAGTGAAATTCTAGAGGTTCTTCAAAATCCACATGAAATCTCATCTTCCATTGATAATTTCCACCCACACTACCAATCTTTCACAGCACTTCTTAGTATTTTTTAATCTAGTCATAATATCTTCTCATTTTATTTTTACAGATTTATGTTATGCCCCTGATGATGACAGTATATTTTACTTTAGTTCCCCCTTCGATTCTTAGCAAAAAATTTGGAAATTATATTTTGGGATAGATTTTATCTCATCAGTGGATTGTATAAGAAGACTTTGTTAGGCAAGTCTTATTGTCATAGATTACTCATATCAGAAATGAATTTACCAAGAGTCAAAGATTCCTACAAAGATCTTGAATCACTCAGATCAAATTTTCATGACCTTCTATGACTAAAGCCTGGAGAATTAATTTCCATGACTCTATGGAAATTGCCTGAGATGGACTATTAAGAAGATGCCATATGATTTGGTAATCACTGAAGAAACTTTTCCATAATTGGATTCATGTATAATTTCTTACTCTTTCAAATGAAACATTCATCAGATTTTGATTTTAATACATTTCTACTTCACTAACAGGGTATATGACCTCAGACAAGTTAGTGACTTCTCTGTGTCTTGGTTTCTTCATCTCTAGGTAGGAGATAATAGTATTGACCTCTCAGAGTTGAGAGGATTCAATATATTAATACACATAAGCACTTAAAACATTGTCAGGAAAGAAGAAGGTGCTACATTATTGTTAGCTATCATCATTATTATTTTTAATAATGTAAGCTAAAATCAATGGTGAACTTCTAGGAGATGCTTGAAATTAAATTTTTAACTAGAAAACAAAGACAATACAATAAACCTTGAAGAATAATAAGTTGGTTCAACTTACAAAGCTCTGCCAAAGATGTGGCATCTTTACACTTGCAAGCCTACCTGTAAAATTTACCTTCAGAGATTCTAGAATACAGCTTATAGTCTAAGCCAGTGGGATTCAAACTGGGTTCTGTGGGGCTCCTTCTAAGGTCACTGTGGAGTGTTTGGATTGGGGAGGAGCAAAGAACCTACGTGTGTGAGATTTACCACTCCTCCAACCCTGTTCCTTTCCTTGCCTGTTCTAGCTCCAGAATAGAAAATTTTCCTGATTTAAAAAGTTAGGTTTTTGCATAACATTTTTGGAGTGTGTACCTTCAAAAAATGTGTGAGAGGTTTGAACACTATTGGTCTAAGTTATAATTTGGGGGCAGTAAAGCTAATTGCATGGGAGCTGGGGATGAAAAAGGGCAGAAATGAAGACCTCTTTTGGCTCTAAGAGTGGCCCTGGGAAGTAAATACATCAGTTGGGGAATGCCACCCTTGTTCTCTCTACCTTGTTTTGCTTTTCCTCCTTCCTCCTTCATTCACTTCCATGTCCTTGACACTTAGTTGCAGACCAAGACCCAGCATTTGATTTATTCATTAACTTGATCTTGGCCTTATCTTTGATACCATGGAGATCACTATATTTGATATTGAGAGATGGGATTTTGGATATCCAGCAGAACCTCTGTGTACCCCAAACAGGATGATGTCCAAATACCCAGTCATGTTGATGAACAACCTTAGGCTAACTGTTTAGCATGTAGAACAAATAAAATATTAATAAAATGTTACATACTTTAACTGGTTGCTATATGGTCATGTAAAAAGATCCTTCATTGATGTGGTGAATTCATCCTTTCTCTGATGCAGATCAATATGTAGGGAGACCGAAAGTAAGAAATACAGAAATGTTCTGGAGGAGTTTTTCAGGAATTTATCTTGTCAAGGGAAAGCATTGGCATGATTAAGCTTGAAGAGATAGCATTATTATATTTTAGTAATATCTTATCCCACCATTTTGATCCCACAACTTTGATTATTCCTATGTGTTGATCTGTCTCTTTCTTTGCATGTTTCTTTTTGTCTCCCTTTATTCTCTCTTGGCTTTCCCATTCACCTATTCTCTCTCTTCCATTCACCCATCTTCTTTCTCTTCCTTGACCTCTTTCCCTTTCCTTTTCTCTAAGTTGCTTATAATTTTCATATGGGTTAATAGAGGAATAATGATATTTGCATTAAATATTACTGGTACAAATAATCTCCATAGAATAGAACTGACAACATCTTAAATTGCACATGGTAAAATTTGTTATTGACTGAAAATTAATGGAAGAATAAGATCTTCTTAACAATATTTAGGTCTGAAAATTCTCACCCAGAAATATTGAACTTGGTAGATATAATGGCTACAAGAGAAAACCCACAAAGATTGAAAGAAATCAATAAAAATTGATATGACAGAAACCTCGCTGATGAATGAAATTATGATTTTATAAGTATTATAATTTATAATTTAGATGGAAAACAACTAATGTCAAAGAAATAATCTCAGTTAAATAAAGAAGAAAATTGAAAAAATATTGAAAAATAGTTACAGTACTATTTTGATCAAGGAATAATTTGGCTTAGTGGTATTTGCTCTGGGACCTAATTTCTTGACGAAAATTTTAGCAATATTGGCCTAATCTGATCAAAATGTTTGTACTATACACATCCTCAGGGTCAAAATTTCTTCAGAGACAAAAACAGCTGCGTCAAAATGGTGGGGTTGAAACATCCTATAAATATTATTTTGTAATCTGATTTTTATTTAACAATTTATTTTGTAGAATTTTCCATGTCATTGGATATTTGTCTACAATATTTCAATGGCTGCATATTCTAGTTTTTGAAAATATAATAGTTTATTTAATTGGTTTTCTATTTTGTATATTTAGATTGTTTTAAACTTTTTGCTATAACAACTCTGTGAACAATACCTTTACGGATCAGTGGCACACTTTTCATAAGAGGAACATTTCTTGAATCTTTCTATTTCTGTAAGGGTTTCAGAAATAGATATTGTCTGAAAAACTACTGTGAAGGAAAAAAGACTCTGTATGTCTTTCTTTTTTACTTCAAGTTCTGGTTATCTGGCATTGACTATTTATTAAGAGCCTTTCAGATTAAATTAAAACTTTTAAACTTCCAGGGTTGCCTGAAACTGTGACAAAATATGAGACAGCATCTGATCTTTGCTTTTAAAATAAGTAAACCTGAAATATCTCAACCCAAATAGCTCAAAAACAGCATGAAAGGATTGAAATGTCATATAGGAGCTGCTAGGATTTGATCGGTCGGAATTTATTTGTCTTGTGCTTAGTCCAATGCTATTTATAGTCAAAGGTAAATATAATTTTAGCCCTCTTTTTGGAACCACAAGCAGAACAAAATGTAGTTTCTGTAAGAGGCTAGAAGAAATGGATTGGGGATAAACTAATTTCATACTCATTGCTTAGCATAGTAAATACAATTCATTAATAGTCATTGAATGAATGAGTAAATAAGTTAGTGAAAATGAATTTTTTAAATTTTATTTTATTTAAAAAAATTTTATTTTTTGGCTGTGTTGGGTCTTCGTTGCTGTGCGTGGGCTTTCTCTAGTTGCGGTGAGCGAGGGCCACTCTTCATTGCGGTGAGCGGGCTTCTCATTGCGGTGGCCTCTATTGTTGCAGAGCACAGACTCCAGGTGCACGGGCTTCAGTAGTTGTGGCATGTGGGCTCAGTAGTTGTGGCTTGCGGGCTCTAGAGCTCAGGCTCAGTAGTTGTGGCGCATGGGCTCAGTAGTTGTGGTGCACGGGCTGTAGAGCACAGGCTCAGTAGTTGTGGCACACGGGCTTAGTTGCTCTGTGGCATGTGGGATCTTCCTGGACCAGGGCTCGAACCCGTGTCCCCTGCATTGGCAGGTGGATTCTTAACCACTGTGCCACTAGGGAAATCCTGAAAATGAATTTTAATTTCATACTTTGTGACAAGCAAGATATCTACAAAGTCTATCACCTGGCATCTAGTGCTGCAAGTTCAGGTATTCAACATGAATTCTTGCCAGATGAATGCAGAAATAAATACATATTCCTGTTGCCTTGGATATCACTGTATATTTAAAAGATGTCTGAGGCCAATGTGATCACATTGTAGCACTGGTTACACTGAGTGGTCAATGGTATGAACTTGGGCTTATGATGGCTTTATGTGGCTGGTGATGAAGGCTGTGAATGAATGCTGTGAGGAAGTTAGTTTACCCCACAAAAATAACCACAGTGTGTAAATCACCTACAGGGTGCCAGGCACTCTCCCATTTTGTAGATGAAGAAACAGAGGCTGAGAATGTTAAAAACAAAGAGACAAAAAGAACAAAAACTTTTTCAAGCCTGCACAGGCAAGAGGTTTAGCTGAGACATCTACCCGCTTCTTTATGGTCCTAAAGCCTGTGAACTCCATTACACCCATTGCCTCTTCTTCAAGTTGATAATCCAACAATGTTTCTTAAAATCACTCATCATCCCAGTACCCAGAGATAGTAGCTAGTATTTTCTAGAATTTTAAGAATCCTGTTTGTACTATCAAAAAAGATATTTGGGATTATCCTTTCGGTTCTGTACTGTAGTTTCCTTTATTTACTGTTTTCTTTTTCTTTTCACAATGTATTTGAACATTTCCTCATGGAATTAGATATCCTTCCCCATACACTTCAGTGGTAACTCCCCCCACCAGAACCCCAAGTAAATTATAAGGTCTTTGAGGGGAGAGACTTAGAAAAATGCATCTATTACAGTGTTTAGGGTAACACTGGACATAAAGCAGATAATAATAACTATTATAGCTACATTATATAGTGTTTATTGTGTGCCAGGCAATGGGCTAATCATAATGTGGATTAATTCATTTAACTTTTATAAAAGATCTGTGAGGCAATACTATTAGTACCCCACTTTCCATACGAGGAAAGTGTCTAGGTCATCTATGGTTACTGAGTGGCAGAGGCAGGTTCAAACCTGGCCAGTCTGGCTCTGAAATCAATGCTTCTAACCACCATGCTCATCTACCTAAAATAGATCCGCAATGAATACTTGTCAACTCTAGGAAATGGAGAGTAAAGGTAATTATGGGTGTGCCTTGACATTTCCCATGTGCAAAAAGCCCACAGTTCATCCCCATTGCTGACCTGCCTGAATTCTAGATTCTTCTGCTAGGCTTTTAAATTAAAGATTCCATCCATATTTCTCCCAATTTCCATTTGAACTTTTGGTTTAGTGAGACTGAATGCATGACCACCCCATGTCCATTGTCATTTTTTAAAATCTTGACTCTATCCAAATTCTCTCCACCATTGCAAGCTTAGCTTAGTTCCTGGGTCCTCCACAAAACATTCCCTGTGTCCTCAGACCTTGTTTCCTGTCTCTCTCCTTTGGACTCGTCTGGTCTAATGTTAAAGATTTTGTCTTACTCCTCTTCATATTTCTTAATGTCTCAGAAAAAATGCTTGATTCCTGGCAGGAAGTCAATATTCTTTTGTTGAGTGAGGAAATGCCCAAATGAATAAATAAGAGTTACACTCTTTTGCAGCTGATTGCATCTGCAGTAGCCTTATCTCTACAAATAGACTATAAGCTGTAACCAGGCACTAGAGAAATAAAATCACATAAACTGGAAACAGCAGAAAAAATGGACAACAGAAATCAAGCAACAGTTACTTCAAGGTATTAGACTTATCAGACACAGACTGAAAAGAAGGCAAAGAAGGATCAACTCTGACCATTTCTCCATCCTCCAAGTGCCTGGTACAATCCGAATCAGCACAAGGTCCTCAGCCAATACCTGTAGTTGTTGTGGCTCAGCTTGGAGTACATAAATGGTGGAGAAGACAGTGCACTTTAGAGATTAAGACATATTTTGCCCTTTTATCAGATGCACTTACTTTCTTATTTATTTGTATTTTCTGTTTGCTTGCTAAGAATATTTATTAAGGAATTATTTTGAATGAATCACTATTTTCAGGGTTAACAAAATTAAATTAAAAAAAATTTAATTTTAACTATTTGTTGTTAGTGTGTAGAAATGCAATTAACTTTTATGTTTTAACTTTATATTCAGCTACTATTCCAAACTTATGTATTAATTTTAATAATTTAACTATAGATTCTTTTGGATTTCCTATTCATATAATCATATTGTCCGAGAATAATGACAGCTATATATATATTTTTTATTCTTAAAGCTTCCATTAATTTTTATTGCCTTATTCAATTGGCAAGTATATTTAATTCAATGTTGAATAAAAGTGGTGATAGGAGGCATCCTTGTCTTGTGACTTGTCTCAGATGGAAAGCTTTTATATCGCACCATGAAAGAGGAATTCTTGAATCCTTGGTTTGGTGTTTTCAGTCATTATCCTTTAAATATTGCTTCTGTCCCAACTGGTCTTTATCTTCTTCATGAATCGTATTATATGTTAGAGTTTCTCACTGCATCAGCTAAGTGTCTTTCCATCCTTTTATGTCTCATTTTACTCTGAATATTTCTTTTGATCTAACCCTCGTTTCACAAATTTCCTCTTCACGTCATCTAATCTGTTGTCAAACTCATCCACTGCACCCTTAAATTCAATTGTGCTTTTCAATGAAGTTTATAGAGCTTCTATGTGGCTCTTTGTTACTAGTTTCCAATTCTCTGCCAAATTTCTCAGTCTTGTTTTTTATCTCCATCAACATTGTAAAATAGTAAACATTATATTTTAAAGTCTGCATCTGATAAGTCTAATATCTTGAAGTAACTGTTGCTTGATTTCTATTGTCTATTTTTTCTGCTGCTTCCAGTTTATGTGATTTTATATTTCTTGTGCCTCGTTATTTTTTGTTGTATTTAGGACATTGTGCACAACTGTTTTTAGAAATAATCTAAGGTCTAGGATAATCTTACCTTTCCCTAGAGAGAATCAACATTTGCTCTGCCATGCTTCTGACTGTGTTTGCGATATGGTAAGTTTCAGGAGATGAATGTAAAGGTGTCCTGCAATCCTTTAAAAGCCTGTCTATTCTGGGTTCATCCTTAAGATGTGTCTTTCAGGGTCTCAACAGAGAGCAAAGAGTGTTCACGTGAGCTCTTCTTCTGGGTGGACCCTGGCCCCAAACTTTGTTCCTCCAGCTCTGGCAGACTGTCGAAAGTACTCCAGCTCAGTTTCTCAGCCACTTTATCTAGAATTGGCACAAGTCTCCAGGGGAAATGTGACCCCAAATGCCGAAGTTTTCTTTCTGGGTTTCTGCCTTTTCCTGAATCTTTGTCCTTTTTCAGTGCTTTGTTGACTCTGCTATGCTTTCAAGTGGAAGTATTTATATCATAGAACTTGCCCTCATTACATAGTCTGCTATTACTGGAATCAGAATGTCTCTGTGTTCCTGACTTTTGATTTTAGATTTTTTGTGCTCCACTCTCTATACTGTTTGAAGGAGTGAATCTTTTGAAATTTATGTATATTCCTGTTTCTGTTTGTTTGTTTGTTTTTAGCACTGCAAAGTAAGTTGCTTGGATATCTAAAACTCTAGCTACCTAAAGTGAACAAAATGTTGGGTGTTTGTTGCAGAGATGGACTGGACATGCTCACACATATCAAAATACAGCTGGAAAAACTAGTTATAAGACAAGTGTTGAAAATAGACTATTAAAAAGAAAAGCATCCTGTCAAATTTGATTTTCCTGTATCGTGAAACTGTTTTATCCTTTTTCATTCCAAAGTAGGTGTACTAATGTTGGTCTTTCTGCTTAGAAAGGGAAGACTACAATATCATCATATTTGTATTCCTTAGCAACTCTAAAATAACAAATAATAGCAAATTAATGGAAGAAAAAGAACAAATTTATAAAGGGACAAGTTTGGGCTTCACGTTTCCTTTGGATTCTTTAAAATAACAGCCAGTGGAGAAATAAATGTTTATAACATTCCTTTGAAAGTTCCCTTTAAGGTTTTTATCAGAAATAACTAAGGACAAGATTTATGCCAAGTAGAAAAGTATCCTGTTAACTAAGTGATACATTAAAAACAAAAATAAATACTAAAAGTGAAAATAATTGACTGATTTCCTTCTTTGGACTAGTAATACATTTTTGTTTCCAGTTATAAACAATGGATATAGATGAGGCTCTATCAAATACCACTCATAATACAGCAGCCAGAGTGATTTTTTTTTAAACAAATCAATCCTACAATGGCTATCAATTGCACCTAGAAACAAAAACTGAATCACCACATGACGTATAAGAAATTACCGGGACTTCCCTGGTGGCGCAGTGGTTAAGAATCTGCCTGCCAATGCATGGGACACGGGTTCGACCCCTGGTCCAGGAAGATCCCACATGCCACGGAGCAACTAAGCCCAATGCGCCACAACTACTGAGCCCATGTGCCACAGCTACTGAAGTCCGCGTGCCTAGAGCCTGTGCTCTGCAACAAGAGAAGCCACCACAATGGGAAGCCCGTGCACCACAACTAGACCACGCTCGCCGCAACTATAGAAAGCCCGAGTGCAGCAATGAAGACCCAATGCAGCCAAAAATAAAATAAATAAATACATAAATTTATATTAAAAAAAAATTACCTAACCTCCATGATTTGACCTCCACTTTCCCTCTCCCCTCCTTCACTGGACTCCATCACTGCCTGATTTCTTTTTATTCCTTGAACACAACAAGATTGTTTCTACCATAAATGTTTGCACGTGTTGGTCCCTTTACCTAGAATCTCTTGTCTTTAGCTTTTCTCTTGGCTGGCCTCATTTTTATTGTCCAGGTTACAACGTAAATTCCTCAATGAGAACATATCTCACAAACAGTCTAAATTAACCTCCCCTTATCTCTGCTGCCCCTACTTCAATCCTATTCAATCAGCTTGTTTCATTCTCTTCATAGCATATATCATTATCTGCAACTATCCTGTCCATTTGTTTTCTTACTTGCTTGTACTCTATCTTCTTTAGAAAACAGGCATCTGGCTATTTTCCAGAGCCTAAAACAGTGTCTGTCACACAATGGATCTTGAAAATAATTATTGATAAGCTTTCAAATGTGATATTTGAAAGGTTGTTGTAAAATATGTCTGTTATTTTAATAGAAAATTTCATTGCCTACGTCAGCAAATTTTATGTCAGAAAAAATTGTTACAGTGAGATTCCTCATGGAGAGGTAATTCTGGCCTAAAGGGTATTAAGTGTCCAACTTAAAATGAAGACATTCCTCAAATGGTGTTCAAATTTGCCTAGAAGATTGAATGATCCATTTCTCTATTTCTCTATCTATTCATATATATGGCGTTTAGGAGACATATATATTCATATTCATATGGAAGAATGAGATCATACATACTCTGAAGAAGAAATTTGGAAGTGAGTCTTTCATTAAAAATATTTTCTGAACCTCATTTGCCCTCTGTCAAGCAGTTGATCACGTATTTCTGATTAATTTTAAATAGTAACCTTTCTACTTAGACAAAATTCACCCCTTAACGCTCACCCCCCAATATTGCACACACACACGAGCACACTGTCTCAGGGTTGGGATGATACTCAGAGGAAACAAATACTGTTACTAAGATGGTAATAAAATTTCCAGTTACCATGTCTACCTTTAATCAAAGTCTATATGTATGGGAGCTCCTTAATCTAGCTAAAAATGTGTAATGATATTCATTTGGCATAGAATTGGGATTAATAATTAAATCCAGTTATATTAAAAATCTACCACTATCTATCAAGTGAAGATTTAGTCTTTACCTGTGGCAGGCAGAATTCTAAATGGCCCCTAAAATTCCCTTGGAGCACATACCCTATATGATCCCTTGCCTGTGAATAGGATGGATTTCACTCCTGTGAATAGGTTACATTATGTAGCAAAAGTGAAGGGATTTTGCAAATGGAATGAACGTTCCACATTAATTGACTCTGAGTTACTCAATAAGATTGTCCTGGTGGGTTTGACCTAATCAGATGGGCAGCTCCGAAGTCTGCGGCCCACTTCCACACCAAACACCTCAGGAACATGAGTAGTACACAAATGTAATCATTTTAATGTCGTGGTATTAGTGAAATGAATCCTCCCAGAGAAATGAAGAATGCTTTATAATTTGAAAATCCCTTCCTAATTTTCCTTTTAAAAATGTATGTTTTTGAATATACTATTCCTTCAAAACAAAGATCCCTCAGGTTCTTTATATCAATTGCCGTCTGCCAGCGTCCTTCACACGTGGTAAGGCCTCTTTAAACCTTATGTGATAAGAGCCATAGGACACAGCCCCACAGACCTGGGACCTGCAAAAGAGTGGACTGGGCCAAAATCAATTAGGCTAAAGTTAATTATGATTTGTTTTTTGAATGGTAAATGTCTCGATGGCAAGATTCTCAAAACTCTTCTGCTGATACAGTCACATATTTGTATAAGAGACAGCAGGAGGCGGATGTAGTTCTAACCATTAGGTCGTGTTATGTTTAAAAGGAACATTAATTCTATTGTTTCTGGTTTAAAAGTAAACTATATCCACATTGCATGCTGAGATACCAGCCAATGCTCCGAAACACCCACATTCATTTAGTACTTTATTGCCTTCTATTCATTTCATCCCTTTCCTAAGCCGCGGCTCACTCCACAGCCCTCTCCCCACCCCTGCCTTGTACATCTGTAAGAAGGGGCTCATTTCCCTTCACTTTGTGTGCTTTCTTTGCTGATTCCTAATTATTTTACTGCATTAGTCGAAGCTGTTAGCAAAGTAGCTCCAAGAACAGACTTCATAAGAGTGACAGATTTTGACTTTCATATAAAATTATAAATCCGTGTCCATGGAAACAGAAGGGAAAGCAAAACCTCAGATTCCCTTCCTTTTTATCTTGCCGGGTGGCACAATGAAAAGTAACCACAGTGGAAAGAGCTGAGAACAATTATGTGTTGCAGCAAATCCAGTATCCCAGGTGTCAGGAAAGCACAGTTCCACAACCCATAGATTTTGGTTTATTGCTAAGGAGGTGCGCTTCAACATGGTTCAGCCACCATAAATCTGGACGTGTGATTCTAATCTATCAAAACCTGAAAGCGTCAGAATGTTATGTTTCAAGAAAGACTTTTTTTTGGATAGGATTACTGTGACAGTTTTGAAATGACAGAGATGTTTTTACCTGTGAATATTTTCTTGTTTATTTATTGGTATACTATTGTGATGTCTGTGGAAATTTGCCATTGACATCTCCTTCAAGAGAGCCTGCTAGCGAAGTGTAGTTGATGGAGACCCTCAGCTGCCCTTCCTTAGAATCCATCCCAGTGGCCACTCTTTTGATGGCTATCCCCAGCCAATGACCAAATGACCGTGGGATCTGGGACCTTTTTAACATCAATTTTGGCTCATCAGCTCCCCATTCATCTGGCCGATATTTACATGGAACTGCCCTGCAGGCTGAGACTCTTCCTATCCAGACCTCCTTCCTTCTCTTTCCTTCAGAAGCATCACACCTGCATCTGGCAGTGGGACCCTCCCCCTGGCTACTTCTGCTCCTTCCTCTTTATCCTTCACTGATATTCCCCCCCATCAAATCTTTGCATGTCTAATCACACTGTGGTGTCTGCTTCTCAGAGGACCCCAGCTGGCATAACTGCCTTTTCCCAGAAAAGTATATAAAATGGTTTACATAAGTACCAGCAATACAATGAGAGATTTAAAATAGGCATGAAATATTAGGAAATGGGAAAATAAAGTTAAGATAGTAGAATGGAGTCCCAAAGGGGTTAATTTACAGAATGAACATTATATATGGGTCATATATTTGGAAACACAGGAGTAAGATAATTCTTGTTTTACTGTTTAGAATAACTAATAACATAGAGGACCCAGAAAGTGTTGGGAAAAGAAAAATTTCTTACCATCAAAGCAATTTTGACCATGTTTTGATTATCTGTGTTAGTGACTTAGAGGAGTGGTGTGGATATAACCAGCTCTTGGTAATTTTAAGAAATCAATTTCATTTGGCATTGGATACACAAGCATATATTGTGCAAATATATATTTATAGCAGACTTTCTTTTTCTAATATTTTTCTTCTATTAATATCGGCATTAATTGGTATATATCTGACTTTTTTAGGATGTGTGACAGTGGTGGGAAGAAATTAAAATATCTTGCGGATCTTTCACAGTATAAACCTCATGATACTATTGGAGAATGTGTTGGTCCCAGCAGGGCCCATTATGTCCTCATGGTTCTTCATATAAATCAAAGTGGTCTATATCTTCTCAATCCAATCTCAGCCAGAAATCCAAATGTGAATAACAGTAATGTACATTCAACTGTCAGAAAAATAAATTAATTTCACTCATACACAACACCGTGTTCCACTCTGGTGACTAACCTTTTATATTATGTGCTGTGGAAAAGTAACTTTCTGTCAGAGAAGGATCTGGGGTTAGAAGAGACACTAAGTTGAGCATAAGTCAACATTGCAGTTTTGTTGAAAAAGGTCAAGAATGTCACTGGAATATATAAATATAAATGTGGAACCCTGCATGGGTAGAATCACACTAAAACGCTGTATAACACGGAGACAGGATAATAGTGGTTAAACACAGGGACCTGGAGCTAATTAATGTTAGCAATTGCGACCATACTAGTGTCTTCACTTTTATCTGTCAACCATTATCCTTTCAACCTTTCTTCAGGGAAACATAATTCAGGAAGTTTTAGCCAATTACTTTGAGCCAGAAGACAGTCAAACTCAATCTACAGTTATTACTGTTGTCCCTCCCATACTTGTTAAATGTAATACAGCTGTGATCATTTCTTTCTCCATCTTACCTCCATTTAAAAATTATTAGCTCATTCATACATAATTTTTACTTTATACCACCAACCACCATTCCAAGCTTGACTAGGGAAGTCTGTTGATATTATAATAATGATTTGTGTTAGAGTCAGTTCTAGTCAGATCATTCAGATGATAGGTCATATTCTAAGCTGTATAATTTAGGGAGAACTTAGGAATTATTCAGGAGAGAAAGAAACAAAGCTTGGTAAAGAGCCAAAGGATGTGTAAGACAAGGATATAAAGAGCATTTTCCTGAAGTCGAGAAACCAGAATCCCAGATAATATGGATTTAAAAGAAATCAAGGTATCATTTACATACAGTAGTATGTACAAATCTTAAGGCCCATGAATTTTTAGAAAGTAAACACACCCAGATAAACTGCATTCCCAATAAGCCAGAAACTTCCATCATGCCCCATTATTAAGTCATTAAATTATTCCTCAAAATAACCATTGCTCTGATTTCTTGTCATTGTAGGCTCTTTTGGCCAGTTTTTGAAAACTTCCCTCTTTTTCTTTCTTCCTTTCTTTCTTTCTTCCTTCCTTCCTTTCTTTCTTTCTTTCTTCCTTCCTTCCTTCCTTCCTTCCTTCCTCCCTTCCTCCCTCCCTCCCTCCCTCCTTTCCTTTCTGTCCTTCTTTCTTCCTTTCCTTATTGCTTTTGTTCTTTATTTTTTTAGTTTTCTGGTTGATTTAATACAACAATATGCTTGTGAGGTTCACCTATGTTACGTGCAGCAATAATTTCTTTTAATATTTATATAGCCTTCCATTGCATGACTTAACCATTCCATTGATGAGGGATAACTGGGCTATTGCCGTGTTTTGGTTATTATGAACAATGCTGCTGTGAACATTCTTCTATGTGTCTTTTGGTGCACATCTATACACATTTCTACTGTGTTTATGAGTAAAATTCTTGGTCATAGGGTATGTGTATGTTCAGCTTTAATCAACACAGCTAAGTAGTTTTTCAAAGGAGTTGTACCAATTTGCCTGATAACCAGAAGTGTATGGCATTCCACGTGCCCCATGTGCTTGTAAACATGAGATATTGTCACTTTTCACCTTTTGCTCAGTTCTAATACATACCTTTTTAACCATCTGCCATCTTCATGAGACAGTGTTTTGAGATCAAGAAGATTTTAGAGGTGGAAAAGATGGAGAAGAAATATTTAAAAGGTTATGAAAAGAAGAAGATAAGGGATGAAGCAAAGAAAAGAAGGGAAGGATTATCTGAGTGAACTATGGAGGGAATTCTTATGCATTTTGATCACTTGAGAAAAAACAAAGTGAAATTCAATTTCTTCAGAGGAAAATTTCTTCCATTGGACTTGAGGCTCTGATTTCTTGGGTTATAAAGATATGATAATGGGAAAAATAAAAATAGTGAGCAAATATAGAAAAAAAAAACAATAAATCTTCTCCAATAAGACCTAAAGGTCATTGGAAGAGTCGTAAAAGCAAGTAGTATGTTATCATTAAATATTTTGTGGTCTATGCTCTTGCATATTTTCCCTGTCTGCTACTTCCATCTAATGCATATACCCCATATCTTTATGAAATATTTTTGATATTAAAAAATTTGGAGATGGAAGGGAAAAAAACGTGATGTCTGATTCCATCCTCTTCTTTCCTTTGCTCTTTTCCTTCATAATTTCTTCAACCTTACCTAACACATCTTTTCTCTGGAGTGTGAAGGGAGGGTGTCAGAAGCAGTTCACCATCCTGTAAAATCTCAAAGGTCTGAGCTAAGTCCCTGACAGGAGGTGACAAGCCATCCCTGAGAAGCTAAAGTATTATTGGCTTATAATGGAGGTGAGGTGACACCCGATATCTTCGGGCAAATGACTTTTCCTTGTTGATTCTGTCCACCTAGTCTTCCAGCTTTGAAGAAAAAAGAAATCTAGTTTCATGACCTTATGAAGGGAAATCCCTAAAGGGTTAAAACCTTCCACCTACTTAAAATTTATTGTTTACCTGGGTAATTTCTGTTTAGTAATGCCAACTTCAATAAAAACTGGTTGAGAGAGGGACACCATTGAATATACAGAAACCATGTCTCTTTGGGTTTGCTTGCTAATTCTGTGCATTCCCCTCGCTAGCCATCTGGAAGAAGGGAACAGGCTTCAAGCTAAATTTGGAGATTTATGAGGCATTGGATGCATAGTTGCTCTATTCATTTGAATTGAAAATTTGATCCAATTCTGGAGACTTCGAAGTAAGCATCAACCTTCTGGGTTGAACTAGAAATCTGGAAATGACTTTGTAACATTATCTGCTTTGATTTAATAGGGCAAAATGTTGTCTCACACCTAGCAAAAAAGCAATGGAGCAATAACACTTGCTGTACTTGTCATCTTTCTTTTTAGCTAAGAATACTGAAGAACTTTACGACAACTGTATGCCTAAATTAGCATTAAGTTGAACCTGTCCGGTAACCTGGAATCTTTTTCCAGGCAGCTTCACTGGTGTTGCCCTCATTATGTTAGCAAGACTTTGCCTCTGTTACTATCCTAGATCAGCTGAGGTCATGGTTTATGGACTGAAAATAAAGGGAAAGAGAGGCATACTGCCACAAAGCAATTAATACATCATTGCAGAGAATGCCAAAACACACACCTTCTGCTGTTACTATGACTTAATCTCCTGTTAATATGTATTTTTATACCTACATGGTACTGAGGGCTCGAGAACACTAACGATAGTGTTGGTGAGAGCTGGATTTTCACCAAGAGCATTTTTACTTTGCAAAAGAAATGATGTTAGAAGCTAAATAGGTATCTATATTTCTTTTTGGCTCTCATGGAGAATTCCTCTTGGGCTACAGTAGAATTGGACACTCACTTCTCAGGTAAAACATATCCAAGTAATTAAGAAAATGTATCTAATCCATGAAAAATGAATTCACAGGCCAGCATGGGTTTAAATATTGGCTGGCTGAATAATCTCTTCTTCCTTTTCTTCTTTTTATTCTTTAAGACAATGCAGACAACATGGAATAGAAAATGAACCTACTCTTCAGCTGTTAACTTCTGCACCACCCACAGTCCAAAAGCTAAAAGGGACGATAGCGATTGTCTAGTTTAATCTTGCCTTTGTACAGATGAGGTAACATGTGGTGAAAGAAATTAACTGGAGTTGAACCACACCACTCTCTGATCTCTTCCAATCATCAGATTCTGTAAGTTTATGAAGTGAGTTGAACTAGAGATGAAGAAACATTGATAATCATCGGGTGTATGTTATAAGAGGATATTACTTGCTGAGAGGAGTGGTTGCAGGAAATTCTTTTATTTCGTATTTCATATCTTTTACCGTAATGAATTAAGGTCACTTTTCTGAGTACAAAAAATATGGATGTGTGAATGAGAATCAGACCTTCTCACACAGCATGTTATTTAACAGCAAAATATCTTCATGACCATCTGGCCATCCACTTATTTACCTATTCAATCAGCATGTACCACGTCCTAGACAAAGAGCTGGTTGCTAGGCCTGCAGGGTAAACAGTATAGATATGGTTCTTGCCTTCTAGTGTGACACTTTTGACCAGTGGGGGACACAGATCTATATACAGACACATATATAATATCTCATTGATTCTAAGGTACACATGTCCTCCCCTATATTCAATATATCTGACATCAGGACACATCCTAAAATTGAAAGAGTGCCATATCCTTTTCTTTCTCTTTGTGACATGTAATATAGTGGCGTGTCTAACACTTGCTGGAATTCTAAATTTGATGAGGTATTGGATGTATATATATGGCAAGTGCTATGAAGAAAAACTGTTATGAGGGAGACTAGCTGGGAAACTACTTTGGATTGGTGGGTGTGGGAAGACCTCTGGGCAAGGTGATATTTAAGCTTGAGGAAGGAGAAGGACCCAGTTGGGTGAGCAGAGAAACACTCCAGTCCTAGGAAGAGAGAACAGACTTTGTGAATGCCTGGCTGGGACAGAGCTGGGCCTATTTGCGGAACAGGTGGAAGGCCAGGGCTGCTGGACCATAGCAAGCAATAGGGCCTTTCGAAAAGCCTGATTCTTTTAGCTCCTTGCAAATGTTTATTCTGGAAAGACCTGTTTCAGATCAGCTGTATTGAAGGCAGTTCCTTTTGTTTCAAGTCATGTGAGGGAGCAAAGGCTTTCATAGGCTCTGCCACTGCTTGGTAAAATCAGTCCGAATTTCACGTTTTTATCTGATGTTTTTAACCTAAGTGTAGGGAGCACATGCAATTGTAATTGAGCCGAGTAATTTGGCCTTTGGTTGTTTTTGGAATTATGTCGCAAGGTAACATTTCTCCTATTTTGGCTTCTTTGGTGACTTGCCATTTTCAAACAAGTCAGTATACCTTTTTTAATTGAAATACTTTAGGGGAGGGATTATTGAAATTATGTGATTTTAACAGAAAATAATTTTGCTTGAGATTGCATGCATATAAGACAAAGTGTTAATAAAATGTGGTGGTTGTGTTGCTGAGGTTGTAATTCACTGAGCCTCAACTATAAAGAGCAAAACTCTTCTGCATAAAAACGAAATAAAAAGTAACAAACAAAACTAAATATAAGTAAATGTAAATATAAAAAGTATCCCAAATTCTAAAACACAGTTTACTCTTTAAGTAGGGAAACACAGCCCCTGAAAACTGATTTACAGTTAAATTTGTTAGCAATTGTTAACTGCTAATATCTCCAGGATGAATGGCTACATATACAGTAGTCAAAGAGGAAAATCCATGTTAATGTAGTTATTGTGAAACATGTTTTGAATCCTCTCCAGTATGAACAACATACTTTCTTCCTCTATGTATAATCTAACAATGATGAGTTTTTCTCAGGCACGTTTAAATAGGTATCTAAAACCAAAGGAAAACACTTTTCAATGATCGGACTTAAGGAACACTTCCCAAAAAGAACCACAAAGGATTGCGTTTCTTTACCACATTTAAAAAATTGATTCTGACAGTTCTATACCACCGCCACCAACAACAAATCCTCTACTAAAATAAGTGCAAAATATCTTTTCACCATTTGACTCTCATCATTTTTTCCATAATTGTCTTCCAGGCATCTGCTTTGTGTTCCAATTTTATTTTGCTAGAGGTAATTTTATATAGGCTTTTCTGAATGGTGCATCTGCTTTAAAATCCAGGTGCATATGTGCATGAAAGTATTTACAGAAAATAAAGCTAAACCTATGAAGAGAAGGAATGACTGAGATCTTTCATGAAAATAGCACGGTTCCTTCAAAGAGTGGTTTGTTGCCAAATTAGATATAGGTGGGCTCATGTCTAATTCCATGTGCGCTGCGCTGAGGCTGTTGAGAAGAAATCGGCCCCATGAAGATCCAACAATATTTAGAAACTAGATGTAAACCCTGCTGTTTCCCAGGAAGTGCAGTAGTTTCAGTGAAAAACTCCTCCATTCTGCTGGGATTTAATTGACCACACATGGTGGAGATTGTGAGGGGAGCTCAGCGGAATACATTCAGTTCCTCTAAGTGAAAAGTCATCCAACCTAAACAGGAAAGAGCAAAATTTGAACGCTAGAGGATGGAACAAAATTGCTCTAATTTCCAAGGTGGAAAGACTCAGATGGCTTTGTATTTTAAGTTTTTCATATAGAAATGGAAAAAAACAGCCAAGTGCCACTGAAAAAACTGCATTTAAAACATGGAAAACTTTAAAAACAGGGCTATGACAGTGAAAAGGGGAAAAATGGCTCCTGAAATTTTTCATTTAGTAATTCATGCTTAATTAAAATAGAGATGATGAATATCTTTGCTTAGTGTGCAGTAACCAGCTAAAATCCTTAGGTAACAACATATTCATCAATTATGACTGTGCTTTCAGATTTAGAATCAAATTGTTTGTTTATTTAACTAATATGAGTGCTTTTCACTGGGGGCAGTTATCATAGCAAAATGGTGTTAACAGACCTGGTGAAGTAAAGAAATTTTAAAAAGAGCTCCTAAGGAGAATAGCAAAAGCAATGCATTAAGTTGACAAGAGAACTACATGTACAGAAGTAAGCTGCTATTATAAGGGAAGTTTTATAGATTTAAGGACACATTTTCATGCATATATGTACCATATTTCCCTTTGGTAGCTAGGAGATGAAGTAGAATACCAACACAGGAGTCATAGCGTTGGTTTCTAGCCTTGCATCTGCCAGGCTCGTGACCTTGGGCAAACCACCTTAACTTTCTGAACCACTGTTTTTTCATTTAAAACAATGGAGGGGAATCATAGTATTTCCCCTGACACTTCCTATGGATTCAGGTAAGATGATGGATATCAGCACATGGTATCAATAAATGTACTGATAATGCACCAATATCAATTAAGAAATAATTTATCACTATTATTATTATTGTGTGAGAAATTCACAAAGATAGGCAGAAATGTGTTGGTCTGCAGGGCTGGATGCTACTGCTAAAACAATTCCTTGTTTCTTTCCAGGCATCCCTCAACGACTGAAACTCTATCGTTCACGTTGGCCTTTCCAAAAGGTAATGACCAAATCATTTAAGTTAGACAGCCAAGACATAGCTCTGAGAATTAATTCTAGCGTATCGTACTCAACATATTTAAGACTGTCAACAGTTTTTGTTCTCTCAAATGTTTCATAAGGTCAGGAGTTTAAAAAGAGAGAGATTTTCTTGATACAGTTTTTCCTTCGTTTCCCTTTGGGAAACATCACTTTGCCTCACTGCCTTCAGGCTGAAGGTGTCAGGGCTTACAGGTTGGGAACAAACAAAGAAAAGTCCCTCCCTGAGACAGACGGTAAGGAACGAATGCCCTGGGAAACTGACTGCCCTCCCCAGTCTCAAAGGCCAGATGGGCTCTGGACAAACCCTGAGAGTGTAGGCAGTCTGGGGTAGTGGAGGTCAACCATGGTGCTAGGAAATTCCCTCTCTGAAAGACACATGGGCAACCTGTTTTGGTATCCGGAGTTTGAGTGATGAAATGGTGAGAAGGGGGACTAACTTGGTGGACTTTGGCTAGGTCTGTACACACAAAAGCTTTCTGTTTCCCTAAGGAGGAAAACCCCAAGGGATACTGATCAGTGGAATTTAGGGTACAGGAAAAGTTACTAAGTTGCATTGGTTCGCATAACTTTTATTGCAGACCTTATGTTTACAAAAAAAAGTCTTTTCCAACAAGTTTATTTCATTGGGGGATTATTGTCAACTAACTGATCATGATAGGGAATGCAAAAGATTTTTATTTATTACAAGGCCAAAGATGCAGGCTCAGGAGGATGTGGTGAAAGATTCTACTTCCTGTCTATTCAAAGAGTGTGAATAGACAGTTTACATGATAGAACATTCAGTAGGCTCACATGGAGCAAATCATACAGCCTAGTTTGCAAATAACAAAATGCAAATTAAAAGAAGCTATGGCATGTTTGAAAACTGATTAAACTCACAAAAATAAACAATGAGAAAACCCTGAAATTCAATTCTTTCTGGGGAGCAGTGTGTCTAGGCTGTGTGCGGTGGTAGAGAGAATGTTGCATTTGGAATATGAAGACTTAAATCTAACCAAAACGGTGGGCAAGTTATTTACCCCTCTGAAGCTCAATTTTTTTCTCTTCTGTAAAGTGTGAATAATAATATCTGTCAACCTTATAAGGTTTATAATAGATTCAAGTAAGTGAGTGGAAGAAATTTTCAAATGGTAAAGCATTGTATAAATATAAGGTTTTCTTCCTGTTTTAATTAACAGATTCCAGTTACTTTGCATCCATTTCAGAAGCAAGTAGGATAAAATTTATGCTAAATGCATTTAGCAATTTCACTTTTGGACATTGTCAGGGGACTGGCTAAATAAACTGTCTCAAAATAATATGAGGGAATTGATTATTATTAAAAATTATAATTTTGTGGACTCTATCAATACATTCACATTAAATTCAGATTTCATCATGCTCCCCTCATTTTGTTGGTTGATTTCACCACGTCAGCATAGTTTAATCCACAAAACAATCTTGAGAGGTAGACATTATTTTTCTTATTTTAAACATGGGGAAATGAAGGATGCCTAAGTTCATTTAGTTGGCTGATACATAAAAATATATTTAATTGAAAAAAGCTGAAAAAAAAGGCAGTGTATGTACACGTTACTTAACATTATACATGAATGTCTATGAGGACTTAATAAAGATGGAAGACAATTTGAAGAAGTAGAAATGGTTTAGAACTAAATATTTAAACATTTTAAAATCATAATGTCTTACAAATTCTGAGACAAAATGATATCCTTGAGGGAAATTTTTTTGGTATGATTAAAAAATAAAACAAAATAAAACACCATTACCACAAGGGAAAATTAGTTTAAAAATAATTTAAAGTCTGAAAGATATTAGTATAATTTAATAATAAGACCAATCTTGCCACAAAAACAGAGACAAACTGTAACTTGTCCTGACACTTAGGGGACAAGAGGAGTTCAGATTATAACCTCTCTGAAAACTGGAAGAAAAAATGGCAGTGGTAAATCATGTCACTTATCATCCTCTAACAAAGACAGGAACACAATCCTGGAGCATTTCTGTGTGTCAATTAACAGTTAATATGTTATCTGCTCAGTGACATTAAGATGTGGTTCCTAAAGCCCTTTACAAAGACGTTGGCTCTGATGAGTGACAGACAACAAGCCCGGGCAGGCTGGTGAAAGGAAATTCAATTATATTGCTTCTGAATTGTGCATCCTCTGGGTTGAACTCAGAGATTCAAATACCAAAGAATAACACTCGACCCTAGATTTCCTTTAGGGAATGCTGGGTGATTTCACAATTTTGTCTCTGCTTGAGAGGGACACATTGCAGGGCAATCAGGGGCAGAACTGACAGAAGAGTGAATGCCCTTGAATGAGGAGTGTGAAGCCTGGCATTTGTTGTTGGAGAGGCATTTCAGAGAATGGCAGGTCACTCTGGGCCTTGATAATTCTATGCATAATAGAACCGGGCAGAGATGGCTTTTGTCTAAGAAGTAATTCAAAAACCAGCTGTTCCCTTTGTTTACTCAAGTAGATTGGTCTCCAGGGTGGAGGTTCATGCATCCCAGAGGTTGGCTAACGACAGCAACAGGGTCTGGGAAGAAAATATTAGAACTGTTATTAATTTCTGTCTAAAAATGTAAGAAAGGGATTCAGCTTACTAGCACATATAGAGTGGCTGGTACCGGCACTCCCCAGCAGCATTTCTGGGTCGGTGTGTTGGATAGCCTTGCATCTTGAACGGTGTGGAAGTTTCCCTGAGTGGGGAATGGAGATGGGGAGAGGGCCATTAGTCTCACTCTTTTGTTTGCTTGCAGAATATTTCAAAGCAGGGTTTAGTAAGTGGCTTTTCAGATTATATTATCTCGTTTTCACTGAATGAATGCTCACCAAATAGATACATGGCTTGAAAATGTCCCTTGCAGAGAAATTGCAGATTAAAAAAATGCTAATAATGTAAGCACACGTGAACAACAATAACATTGTAGAGGCGGCTTTTGCTTACTCCTTACATGAGACTCGTGACAAGAGAAAAGCAATGATCGAACTGATCTATTAAGAATTAAGATACCGAGCTTCCCTGGTGGCGCAGTGGTTGAGAGTCCGCCTGTCGATGCAGGGGACATGGGTTCGTGCCCTGGTCTGGGAAGATCCCACATGCCGCGGAGTGGCTGGGCCCGTGAGCCATGGCCGCTAAGCCTGCACGTCTGGAGCCTGTGCTCCCAAAAAAAAGATACCTTTTTTTTCACTTATCAATAGTATTATTTAAAATAAGGACTCACATCCACTATTTTTTCAGCTTTATTGAGGTATAATTGACAAATAAAACCATAAGATATTTAAAGTGTACACTGTGATGATTTGATAAACGTTTACTAACTCATCCACCATCTCACATAGTTACCTTTTTTTTTTTTGGATGGGAACATTTAAGTTCTACCCTCTTAGCAAATTTCAGTTATACAATACAGTGTTATCAATTTTAGTCACCATGTTATTTATACATTAGATCCTCAGAACTTGTTCATCTTATAACTGAAAGTTTGTACATTTTACCAACCTTTCCCCATTCCCCCCACACCCCAGCACCTAGCAACCACTTTTCTACTCTCTGTTTCTGTGAGTTCAATTTTTTTTTTTCAGATTCCACATAAAAGTGATAGCATACAGTATTTGTCTGTCTCTCTTTGGCTTATTTCACTTAACATAGTACCCTCCAGGTTCATCCATGTTGCCACAAATTACAGGATTTCCTTCTTTTCTTGTGGCTGAGTAGTATGCCATCAAGGTGTCTGTAGGGTTGGTTTCTTTTGAGGTCTCTTTCCTTGACTGTGTAGATGGCTGTTTTCTTCCTCTGTGTTCACGTGGTCTTTTCCTGTGAGCATATACATCTTTGTCCAAATTTCCTCTTCTTACAGGGACACCAATCATATAAGATTAGGGCCCAACCTAACGACCTCATTTAATTTAATCACCCATTTAAAGATCTTATTTCCAAATATGATTACACTATGAATTACTGAGGGTTAGAACTTCAACATATGAATTTTGGGGAGACATAATTCAGTCCATAAACATAGCCATTAAAATCAAGTATTAAACTGAACTTATAAGCAAACTTTCAAATCACTGATCACAGGTTTTAAACCAATATTTCAAAAAGAAACATACTTTTCAAAGTTTTGTACCAATAATAAATACAAATTATTTGAAAGTATTGTATATGTCAACTTGACCTCATCCTTTCCCCATGGTCTAGAGTCTAGTTTCCTGAGGAATCCAACAAGAAACACATGTTATATATTATATTATACATAACATTATAATAGATTATACTTATTATTAATCTATTAATAGAGATTAATTATCTCTATTATAGATATCTCTATCTATTATGTTTTATTATAGTGCTATACTGTATTATTTACTGTTTTTCTTCCTCGCTAGAATGCAACCTCCATGAGAGGAAGTACTTTGTCTCTTTTGTTCACTGCTCTAGCCACAGCTCCCAGAACAGTGCCTTGAAAGTATCTGTCCCCCAATAAATATTTGTTAAGTTAGTGAATGTTTGCAAAGTCAGAATAAAAATAGTACTGACTTCCCAAGATGAAATGGTGACAACCCACGTGCCATCTTACTACAGTGCCTGGCATATAACAAGTGCTCAACAAAAGTTGGTAATTATCAATATTATGATCATTTCAAAGAAGACTTATCACTCTCATTTTTTTTAAGGGCAGTAATTCAACTCTATTTGTTCACGTGTTAATTAATCAAAAATTTATTGCCAAGAACTGCATTAGGAGCTGGGGTGACAAAGAGGGTAAGAAATAGTCCCTGCCCTTAAAGAGAATTCAGTTCGCTGGCATGATCACAGGTCACATTTCATTAGTTATTTCATATTTAGCCAACTATCTTCTTTTGTATATTCTTTCCTTTGTCAAATATTCTAAGATGTGAGCTTCAGTACCTGTTTTCCAAGTGACTTTTTTCTCTCTCAATTTGGGCAGTACTTCTCAATTGAAATTCATTCACATAAACCATTGGGTAACACCTAGCTGGAAACTAGATCAAAACTTGTCATATTTCAACTGATATGATCAAGTTCTCTTCATCTGCTGGCTGTCTATTATTATTATTTTTAAATCAGTTAAGACATTTGGAAAGGGTTTCATTTGCTAACACTTTGGGTGAAATATTTTTTGGCCAAAAGATTCCAAGGATTCCATCAGAACTTTGCCATCTACTCATCCTTGAAGACTCAGTTCAGGTATTCCCTCCTCCAGGAAGTCTTCTCAGGTTCAATTAGCTACTTCTCGTCTCTGCCTCCATCATACCCAGTAGTAGGTTAAGCTGTTGTTGAATTTGGCACATTTTATCGGAATTCTTCTTTTGAATCTGTTTTCTTCACTGGCCCAGAAACTCCTAGGATCAGAAACCTTGCCTTATTTATCATTGTGTCTCTCCTGCCCACTGCAATGCCTGACAAATAACCAGAATTATAGTAATAGGTAATCCTTGCTATGTAGGCAGGTACTGTTGTAACTGCTTTACAAATCCTAATAATGAGCCTCTGAAGTAGGTACTAAGATTAGCTCCATTTTACAAACCAGGAAACTGAGGCCCAGAGATCTCAATAACTTGTCAAGATTTCCCAGCTAGTAGTGATCCAGGTGGAATTTGAACCCAGAAAACATGGTTGTGGAACCTGCAAGCTTACCCACAGCTCCTACTGGTAAATGCATTTTGACTTGAACTATGCATATAAATTATTTCACATAAGGGAAGAACTATGACAGGAAACTTTAACCACAACTTAAGCTTAATCCTTTCTTAAGTTCAGAAACTTCCATAAGTAGGTATCAGTTCTCAGAAGTAGAGATTTTTCATATTTTCTTGTTTAAAAGTAGAAGATGCCATGGTTTACTGAAGTCATCACTTCTGTATCGCTGTAGTCTTCTGAGAAAGGGTAGCTTATGATTAGCTTTGGCTCTGCCCCATATCCTGGGGAAAAAAATCTATACTCAGGAATAACAATAATGTAAACCAACATTTAGTGAGCATTCACTATGTAACTTGGCCACAGACACACAGCTTGCCAGTGGTGAGATGGGAATTTGAATCTATCGCTAAAACCATTATGCTTCAGACAGGACCTTGCTTTGTTTCCTCTGCCCACGGTTTGTAGCTCAGTAGTTAAAACAATGGACCATGCTTCTTCATGTTGTGGCCGTCCTTCTTTCCCTGCCTGGCACTCCAATTCTTCTGGGACTGGTGTCGCACATCTCAGTCCCTGTGGTTGAGCATCTGGTGCTGTGTTCTAGGACGCTCAGGAATTGCAAGTTGTTAGATTTTTTCCTATCTTGATATTCTTATCACCCATGATGCATGGATATAAATTCATAGTTCGTTTTAGGTCTGGGAGGGACCCCGGAAGTCACTGATTTCAACTACTTGGCTGATACTTGAAAACAACTTTTGCAACTTCCTTGCCAAATGGTTATGCGAATGTTGTTGAAGAAATCTAGTCCATCTTTTGACTATTCTACTAGAAAATATTATGTTGAGGTGTACTCTTGCCCCCATAATTTCTACTCCTAGTTTTGGTTTTACTGATTATACGAAATCCAATCAATCTTTTCAATAACAGACTTTACAATATTTAAACACAATGCTATGTTCTCAGGAGTGTTCTTAATATTCATCCCCAAGTCATTTATCTTATTAGATATCGTTTCGAGTTCCCTGGCTCTGAGCATACAGGAAGGGGAAGAGAACATCGTTCAGAGACAGACACACCCAGCTTTGAATCCTGCCTCCACCACTTACTGGCTTTGTGTGTTTCAGTTTTGGTTTCTTCATTTGTAAAATGTTGATAATGACACATAGTTTAAAGGGGAGTTGTGTTGTCAAGTGTTGTATTTCACCTTTTCATTTAATCTTCGATAAATGAAAAGGTGAAGTACAACACTTGACACAGAGCAGACACTCAAATAAATGGTACTTGCTGTTGTTTTTACTATCACCATGTTTTTATAAGTAGAGTTTGAAGAGCCCAAACTGATATTCAGATGTGATCTGATCATCACAAAATAGTTGAGACCCTCATCCTCTGACAGTGATGCTGAGGATGATGCTAAGACAGAGAACAGTGGCCTTCATTTACTGTTTTCTCCAAGGCAGGCTTTGTGTGAAGCAGTTGATATCTATTATCTCCTGAGGTCCTCTCAATCTGTCAGGTAGGGATTATTCCTATTTTACAGATGAGGACACAAGCGCAGAGAGAGATGACCAGCTCAAGTCACACAACGAGGAAATGACAGGGTTGAAACAAACTGTCTTGTCTGACACCAAGACCTTGCTGCCTCTAATATTAGACCTTTACTCATTCATTCTGTGTTGGCATCAAACACATGGTGGACTTACCTAGAACTCACTGTTAACGGAAGCTTTTCTCTCTCTCTCCTGCCACTGCACACGGTTAAGCTAGGTATTGTCTATCTTATACTCAATAGGTATATTTGTTTGTTGCCCAAATGTGAGTGTATTACATAGTTTGCTAGGGCTGTCATAATAAAAATGTGATAGACCAGGTGGCTTAAACAACAAAAATTATCTTCTTACAGTTCCAGAGGCTAGAAATCCAAGATCTAGGTGTCAGCAGGTTTGGTTTCTTCTGAGGACTCAGTCCTTGGCTTGCAGATGGCCTGGCCACCTTCTTGCTGTGTCCTCACATGGTCACCCCTCAGTTGTGGGTTGTCTGTGTCCTAATCTCCTCTTATAAGAACACCAGTCGAGTTGGATTAGGGCTCACCCTAATGGCCTTGTTTTAACGTAATCACCCCTTTAAAGGCCTTATCTCCAAGTACAGTCACATTCTGAAGTACTGGGGGTGAGGGCTTCAACATATGAATTTGGGGGAGAACACAGTTCGTCTCATAAGAGCAGGGTCTCACATGTATCTCACTAAAAGTTTCCTTTTGTTAGATTTGTCTTTTTGTTCATAGAAAACTTTCTGAATGCTGATTTTGTTCACCAGCATTCACCTCATTCCTTCTACATCTGTGCCATCTGTAAACGCAGGATGCATTCTGCCTGTATATCTTCCCATTGATTAATGAAAAACTGAAGACAACAGGAGTAACTACAGAGCTGGAGGGATGGAGCTAGACAACTTCTTCCAATGTGCTGCCCTCTTGCTGCCTGTCTGACCCCTGTGGGCTTCCCTGGTCTTCACTGGCTGGCTCTCTATGGTTTGGTCATGTGGCCATTCTCTGCATACTCGTTTTGATTTAATAGATGAAATACAGGTACTGTGTTTAGGTCTATTTAAATGAGAGCTTCATCTAATTCAGTGGTTTTGATAATAGAAAAAACATCAGACAAGGAGTCAAATGACTTGAGTTCTAGTCCTGGTTTTATAATGATCTGTGTCACATTAATCCAGTATCTGGATTCTCAAATTTCTCACCTGGAAAAATGAGATAATGCCTTCCTTACTTCAGGCTTCACAGAATTGGTATCAGACTCCAGCAAACATCTACGTGGAGCCTCTATAGAGGCAAAATGTTAGCTATCCATGGCAGAGTGTCAGCAGGCATTTTAAGATTCACATCTGTCAGCCTATTCTCAGGCCAAGTGGTCCCAGTACCAGCCAGAAGATGCTTAAAGCATCCATCTCCTTGAGACTGACTACTCTCTCATTGTTTCTTTGTTTCAGGACTCTTTGGAGGAGAATGCAGTACAGATATATTTTTGGAAAATTAAAATGAATTAAAATAGAGTTGCTTGAAAAATTCAGAGCCGATCTAGAATTATAAATCATTGACTTCGGATATGTAGACTAAGTTTAATATCTTGAACCCAACATAATTAGGAAGATAAGTCTGCTTTAGGGTCATCCTGTGATGCTTTTCTAAGCCAAGTAGAAGAAACATTTTAGAATACACCTCTCCATTAGCTAGATAATCAATATATGGAATAGATGCACTCTTAAAGCTTTCTGAAAAACAAATTTCTGAGTATTTAATCTTATTTTACTCCTGATTTCTAACATAATATGTAATGCATATTCTTGTGGAAATTATGTGTTACACTATCAGGTTGTAAATAAGCTTGCTAAGTCATTTATCCATGCAGGATAGGATCTAGTCTTATAACTTGTGTGACAGGTGGATACCAGGAAGTCTTAAAAAAAAGTTAAGGTAGAGGAAGAAGGTGAAGAAGGGACTTGCATTTATTGAATGTCTGCATGTCAGATTTATGTGCTATTTCAATTCTCATATAATCTTGACAATAATTCTGAGGTAACACAAATATAGCAGCTGGGAGGAGAGTATATATAACAGTTGGAAATGTCAGCGTACTCAAAATCAGCTTCTTAAATTGTGAACCACTTCTGTTGATCCTATTTGTAGCATATAACATTGAAAAAAAATTTAAATTAAGATTAAAAAAGAAAAAAGAAAAATCCTGCTTGTGGGAGGAGGACCGCTGTCACACTGGGTAGCATACCAAGTTAACCATCTGGTGATGGACGCTTCTTTTTGTAAGGTTGTCATTATCACCTCCCGTTTTTCAGTTGAGGAAACTGAAGCCCAGAAGACTTCCATACTTGTTCCATGTCAAACAACTGGTAGGCATCAGAGCTGGGATTCAAAGCCACAGTTGCCTTCTGAGTGTGTGCTTTTGCACCATGCCCTGAACATGCTGGACTAGCAGGCTGAGATTATCCCCTCTGCTCTTGGGTGCTAATATATGACCTTGTCAGTCACTTAGCCTCCCTAGGTGTCATGTGCCTTCACCACAGAATGGGGATAATCTCAGCATGGATCAGAAAAATAATCTCTTCTAGTCTTTTTTTTTTTTTTTCAGATGTGCCGCACAGCTTGTGGGATCTTAGTTCCCTGACCAGGGATTGAACCCGGGCCACGGCAGTGAAAGCGCCAAGTCCTAACCACTGGACCACCAGGGGATTCCCTCTTTTCCAGTCTTTGAAAAATCATGAAGTGCTGCACAAACAACGCAGTATTTTTCAAAAATATCTGAAGCAAGATTATATATTAAACTCCTTTCCTCATCTAGAATGTTTAGAGTCCGACAGTGCTGTCCAATAGAGCATTCTACGATGATGGTGTTCTATATCTATACTTCCCAGTACATAGCCTCTTGTCACACGTGGCCATCAGCAGTTGATATATAGCTACTGTGACTAAAAAACTGAATTTTAAGTTTTTTATTGACTTAACTAATTTAAGTTTAAATTAAATTGCTACATATTGCTAGTGGTTGCTCTAACGCACGGTGCGTAATGTTGGATGGATTTCATACACAAATATGGATTCTGAACAACGAGTTCATTTTTATATATTCTAGGCATGATTGCTAGTCCTTGATGACGTAGCTGGGAAACTGAAATGGGTGTTTTATACTTCCTGAAGTCCTCATACCTCTGAGTCATGTGTGTTAGGTTTCTTATTTTAGTTTTAAGCAAACTCAGGTTATTTAAAATTCTCCTGGCTCCAGGTGGACTTAATAAATTAATGTTTGTTGAATGAATGTACGTGATGTAATCAGTATACCTTGGTTCCCTTTTCCCTGGCTGGGCCTTTCTTATCTGTATACAGTGGAGGGAATCATGCACCCCAGGCTTACACTGAGGCTGAAAGACATCCAGTATGTGAACGCCTCTGGCACAGCACGCAGCAAGACCTAAATAAATGTTAGTTTCCCTTCCCTTCCCTTCCCTTGAGAGAAAGTGCTTCTTGTAAAGGAAAGAGCATAGTATCCATGTAAGTAGCCTGCGTGGCTAACTGTTGATCACAGCTGGGCCTCCTTGCCTGTGCCATTCAGTTCTTTGGTACACGATTTGCAAGTTTAGCTCATCCATTGGGATAATCTTTGTGAAATTTAGTTTGCATTTGCTTTTGTGATTTTTAAAAATATAAAACCAGAGGGAGTAATCGTTTCTCTCCACAATGCCATCTTCCCCCACCCGAAAGTGACTCATTGTAAAATATATTTAATTGGGAGAATCTTAATTTCTGTAAATATAAAAAATCCAACTTCTCTGAAGTAACCATATGACTTTTTTTTTTGCTTTTGATTCATGCGTTTTATAGTTAACTGCAAGAGGGAGATGCTCTTTTCTCCTATCCCCTCGGTGTGTGTGGGAAGTTGTGAATCAGCACAACTATAAATCTCCGGGAGAAACTTATATTACGACAGTGACTCCAGACTTTCTTAGCTTTGTGACTCAGTGGGACATTTTTCTTCAGCACTATAGTGTTAATCACCTACTTTCTGGAAATGAAAGAAAAGAGAGAGAGAGAGAGAGAAAACTGTAATAACAGAAGTTCTATCTAACTTTAAAAGGGCACCTTTGACCTCTATCCATCAGTCTGTCCTTATCAATTTGTGGAAATTCCTGTTCTATTGACACAGAATGTAAGGCTTTGATTGTATCTGGCTGAGTAAAGAGCTGTACATTTGCTTTATTCTAACTGATGAGATTTGGGGGAAGAGAAGAGTTTTTTCCTGAGAGATCCTGAAGCCCTGCGGGATGATTTTGCCTTTGATCTTACCTCTCTGCTTTTCTTTTTTAACTCAAGGTTAACCTTAAATTCAGGTCCTTTTTCCTTAGACAGATTTCATAATAATTTTCAAAGTGAGAGCATGAGCAATGTTTCAAAAGGTAATCATTATGGGATCAACGTTACAAAAGGAAATTTGAAATATATTCCTTATATTCCTTCCATCCTGACAAAACACTTTTTATTTCAGACATTATTAACACAATTGGCCATAGCAATAAATTTGTCACTCTGTTTTAAACTAGTTTTTTAGTGACGAGAAAAGGAGAGGTTACAGCAATAAGTCACCATAGTACTTTTCAATAGAAGAGACTCTTCAGGAATAGATTTTAACTAGTTTAGAATACAATTAGGGATCTAAATATTGTTATCATGCAAGACCATTTTAACACACGAACCTGTCAGAAGTACTAAAGAATTATGGTGAGCCATAAATGTAACAACAACAACAGAAACACTAGAATAGGTATGAGGAGAAATGAGTTCTTGCCTGAGTTCTGCTGGTAACCAGTTGTGTGATCTTGAGTAAATACTTTAAACATGATCTCTTTTCTCACCTGTGAAATAATACATTTGAGCTCCAGAATCTCATGACTCAAAGGATTCTATTTTGTATAATTCTGTGGAAACATATTTGTAGGCTTTTGTATACAGAAATAAAAGAGTGAGGGGCTCCTTATCAGTAGGTCATGCTCTTGGGATTAAGCTGTAGTATAAGTGATAGATTTGATCCTGGCCATCTACGTGTTCTCCTGTGTGGTTCTTCCTGGAATCAAGCACAGACATTTCTCTTTCCTGCTTGTGATGAGGCATCCTGTCTATGAGCATGTTAACTTTGGTCTCCCTGGCATTTGACTTGAACCAATTAAATGAATGATGTAGCAAGTGCAGTTGCCACAGAGTTTATACCCAGTAATGGCCCCAAAGGGTTACACATGGCTGCTCCTTGACCCAGTAAAAGGCAGTTATAAAAATCCACCCGGCAACTGGAAGCTGTCAAAAGTCATTTCTCAATGAGTCATTTGTCACTGTTAATAAGAATGAGCTAGGGACAAGTGGAAAATATTTGTTATTTTTAAGGCAACTACATTTCAACAGATGAGCAAAAAGTTGTCATTCCACACTTTATGAATAACAGTTGGGTTATTTTGAAACCAATAATCTTTGCTTCCTTTAGGAGTGCTTATGAATGCTATCACTCAAACAACTTTCTAGTTATCAGTTTCCCAAAACATGGATGGAAACCCACCCTCTGTATTGATGTGCAGCTCAAAAATGGGGGATGCAGGAGTAGAGCCAGGTACAATCAGACTGGAGGAGTCTAGCCTGGATTTTGCTCTTTTCACAAGCCCTTTTCTTCATCTGTAAAGTGAAGCTGTTTTTAGATAATTCCTCAAGATCATGTCTGTTCTAAATATCTGTGACTTATGGACCCAATAGCCCTAAGTAAGTGGTAAAATCTCAGAATCTTCCTGTTGATCTTGAAATCAGGGGAAAGAGTATTTGTTTGTAATAAACTTTAATCAACAAATTCTATCTCTAAACCATGTAGTTATGGTATACTTGTTCTAGGCTTTGTGATATATGAATGATAAACTCCTGATTTCTGCATGTTAAATCATTCTTAATTAGCAATTTAAGTACTTTTATAATTGCTCACAGTTTGAAATCCTTATCTATAGAAGGGTTATTGACCTGTTTTCTATGGGAAATGAACCTTGTATGTAAGCTTTCTGTGACTTTGCCATATAGAGGCTACAGGCATGTAAATATTCTAAAGAAAATACAGGACAAAGAAACCTCACAAAAACCTTCACTCTTTCCATATGAATAAGGATATCCTCCCCAGCTTAATAGTCTAGAAATCTTGTTTTATTTTCTTTAAAAGGTGTTGGATTGAAGATTCTGAGAAAGCCACTGATTATAAGCCATAATGCCATAACTGTTTTTGTAACATATAGTTTCCTGGGGAATGGATCCATTGAAATAACTCCATTATATTTAAAAAGGCAGGTTTTTTTGCCAGGTTTTAGGTGTTCGTACAATTATGGAAGGGTTTTCAGCATTTAGATAGAGTCCAACACTTGAAATTATTGCAGATAGTCTTGTCATATCTATAGCTGTACATAAGCCAAGATCCCTTGGGGATGGTGAAACAGCCAAATGCTACAACATTGGCTGAGCAAATATTTTGCGCTTTCTCCAAGGTGACTGATTGTTCCGAAAGACTGGGACTGCTGTATCAACTGAAAGATGGCTGTGGTGAGAGAGCTATCAGGTTAATAAACAAGGGATTCAGATACGGACTCTGAGATGAAAGGTTATGAGGCAGGGTTTAAATAGCAACTTTAGTTATCATTTGCAGGTCTGTTAAAGAAAACCATCTTGTGCCACACTTAAGATCACAGTTTATACTGAATAAGGGCTGTGCATTGAAAAACAATACCTTTTTACTGATTAGCATTTCTTTTTACTTTGAATAAGCAGATCACGTGTGTGGACAGTTACAGACCATAAGCCATCGCTGGTAAATGAAGTTGTGATTTTCATAAATACTTCGTTAGTTCTTCCTCCTAGAACTGTAAACCTTCCTCAGTCAATAGTTTCAGTCAATAGTCTTCCTCAGTCAATAGTTTCAGTCAATAGTCTTCCTCAGTCAATAGTCTTCCTCAGTCAATAGTTTCAGTCAATAGTCTTCCTCAGTCAACAGTCTCAGTTTCTATGTGGGAAAGGCTATAAGCCACCCTAAATATTTTGGGACTTTTTCAAACATCTAGCTGAAATCTGTATCACTTTAGTAGAAATCCCCATTTTCTCTTTTAAGAGCTTTAAGATTGACGGCATATTTTTTTTTCTTTTTCATGAGGAAGCTTTTTTTTTTTTAAAGGGCTATCACTTTTGAAATGGTATCTGTGTCTCTAAATATTCAAGCAGATGCCTCCCATTTAGCTATTTTTTTCCCACTTTTGGAAACAGGGAATCAGCTGCTCTGCCTACTGGATTAGAGACGGCAGTCTCTACATTTCTTCTTAATTTCCTAACACTGAGTATCATGGATATGCACAGTATTACTTAAACAAACCAACATCCAACCTTTGTAACTGCAAACATGAGGCCAATCTGCTAATTACTGTTTTCTTTCGCCATGACACCTATCTGTGTATATCTAGCTCAGAAGCTAGAGATCACAACAGCCCTAGTTTCACACAGTGAATTTCCTAATTAAAAAAAACAAAAAAAAATCCCCAAATCTAATTTGATGTATAAAAATGAGCTGCATTCCAGAATTTCAAGAATCTAACCTTCACAAAAAGCTAGATATAAGTAACAGCTTTGGATATTAAGCTGTCTGTTCCAGAGTTGCTCAGAGTTTAATAGATGGCCCAGAGTTTTTTGAGCATCTGTTCTTTCTGTGTGGTCTGGAGGAGGCAGGTGGTATACTAGAATTACAGATGATGAGTCAGATAAAAACATGGCAGGTGAGTCAGAGACATTTAGAGCTTGCCAAGTATTAATGTACTCCTTTCCTTTTCCCAGACTCCCTTGCAGTTAAGGTTAGAGCCATATGAGTAGTTTTGGCCAATGAAATGTGAGCAGAAGTGCCATGTGTGTCATGTTTGTGCTATGTTTGTGCTAAGATATTGAGACGGTTTGCTTCCTTCATTTCTTTTTCTTTCCCCCCGGAGTTCCAGATGGCATAGCTATAAGGTAGAGGAGAGTGATTATGAGACAGAAATAAATTTTTACTGGGTTAAGCTGCTGAGATTTGGGGTTTGCTATTGTAGCAGCTAGCAGTAATTACCCTGACTAATATAGTAGGTGATACTCTTTATGTTAGAAAGTTATTGGAAAAGCTGGGGCCATTATCTAGATCAAGAAAACACAAATCTGACGTTGAATCAAAATCAACCTGGGGAGCTTTAAAAAAATTCACATTTCTGGGATCCATGTAAGATTTACTAAATAAAAATTTAGGGGGAGGGCATATGAATCAATATTTTTATCAAGCTCTTCAAATAATTCTAGACCATTCCCTTCAAATCTGAACTCCCGTTCCATGACATCAAAGTCTGATTATTTTCTGGGGTGATGAGATGGAAAATTAAAAATGATCAGAGAGAATCAGAAGATTTAGAGCTAAAACAAGATCCGCAAACTATAGACTCCAAGGGCCAAATCTTGTCTGCAGTATGTTTTTGTAAATAAAGTTTACACAGCCACATGCATTGGTTTACATATTGTCTATGTCTGCTTCCACTACCAAGGGAGAGTTGAGTGGTTGCAACAGTGATGTTATGGAGTGCAAACCTTAAAATATTTACTATTTGGCCCTTACAGAAAAAGTTTGTGGACTGCTGCTCTACACTATTGTCTCTGTGCTTGAAAAAGTCATGAACTCTTAATTTGGCCCTGCCCATAACTGAAAGACTCAAATTCTCAGCATTCCTGGTAAGTATAAGAAAGGCCAGTCATGAAAACTTATTTAACTTTTAGATCAGTGTCACATTATGGTACCTCTGTGGTCCACGGAAGAGTTTAAAGTCATACAAATTCTCCTACTGTCTCGTAATCTGTGGAACCTCCAGAAACACAGCCACAGGAAGACAATTGTTTCAGTTGAATCTATTATAGAAACAGCTGGATGATATTTATAGGGGAAAAATTATAGTTTCCAACATATCTGGATTCTTGTAGTTCTTTCTGTCTACAAATGAAGATATGAAACAGGATTAATATTTAATGGGACCCATTTTCTTTACTGTCTTTCATTCATGATTAAATTCTATCAAGTGCTTGGTACAACCCCCCCAATTTAAAATAATTTATATTTAGATATGTGTCCATTTAAATCTGTATAGTTGAATACACACATTTAAATATAAATTTTAAAGCTGTCCAGTCCAGGAAATTCACATTTAAAGTGCCAATTCTAGGGGGATGGCTATTTTAACCAGTTCCAAATGCAGATTTAAGCTGAAGATCTTTTCAGCTCAGCGCATCATCACTGTGGCTTTCCTTTCTTTCCCTTCCATTTCCCCACTAAAATACTACCAATCGGAAACCTAGGGAATCACAGCAGAGAAACTGAATATTCTTGCTTTTTAGTGAACAGGAGGGGAATTTTGTCTCTTGGCTAAATTATCTCTGTTATTGCTCAGTAAAGAAAAGAAGAATGAGCTCTATGTTTGTATCACAACATATTTACCTGGTCCTTTTGGAGGCCCACAGAGGGAGTTCCTAACAGCTCCACTGCGGAGTAAATGCTGAAGTTAGAGTGGACTATAGGGGAAGAATGGCAGGGGCTTCGATGTACGTGGTTTTCTTACACTTAGAAGGAAAAAGATATGTTTGAGCTCTGTTCCCTGACTACTTTAACTTCTTGGAGCCAGAGAAGAAAGAAAAAGCAAAGCAAAACATACAATTTCATTACACTCCCTAATGTACATAATTGGTAACATGTGTACCTAATTTTGATTACTCACTCTTCTATTCACTTGTTGCTGGTTAATTGAGAGTGGCAGTCCCAATTAAACAACCCCTAGTAGCATGTAATGGCTAATTGTGAGCAGGTTAGAAGCCTTCTTTGTCTTTGAAAAGGTCTCTTAACTCTCCAGGGCATGTCTGTTTTGGACTGAAGTCATAACTTGGTATCGGATGATTTAAATTCAAGAAAGTCCTTTAATATTAAGGTTCAAATAAATGAATTTACACTCCATGTCATATGTTTAGCAGGTGACTGAGACCATGTGCTCTTTACCCCACTTAGAGAATTATAATGTATAAGAGATTTAAATTAGGCTGTAACCAGCCTTGCTGCTAGGGGCAAGAAGTAGTGAGGTTAATATAGCAGGCTAGAACGAGAAGTGGGTTCATTTGGGCCATTTACAGTGACTTCTTATTGAATTCAGGTAATTTCTTCTAAAAAGAGTTCATGCTTCTCTTCCGTCTACTTCTAACTCCAAAACTTCAGACCCAAACAGTCACTGATTTATGTAGTTACTATTACCAAATTGTTGGGCTAAACAACATGTCTCTCAAAATGCTTTGGCTAATGGGGTCTATGAAAATGATTTGCAAGTCTGCTGTGGATGAGGACACAAGTTATTAGCTGTAACCGTCACTGTGGTACCCCCAGGATGGTTTCTAAACATTGTGCCGGCTAGAAGACTTGTGAAAAAGATGGAATGTGATGGCTGAGGCTTTATCAACACAATTCTCATTAACAGCGATGGGAATTGTGTGGGCGAGAGCCATAGTCCTCTTGGGTGGGCACGTGTGCACCGAGGAGCACTTTTCAAACAGGATGCTATTTCCCTTTCCTTTATCTCAGAACCAAATTTAAAATTTATGAAAGTCCTCATTTCACTTTGAAATCACCTATGGATGAAGGTGGACCTGGATAACTGGGAAAGTTGGCGCAGCCCATTTCAGGATGCATCTCTGAATTTCCTTTCCTTCTTTCTCAAGCATCTTTCCTTTGACTCACTATGAGGACAGTATTCAGGGAGGTGAGTCACGCTGGTCTGCTTCCAAAGCAATCCCTCAGTCTTGGTAACATCTCTTCCATTTTTTTTTTTTTTTTTTTTTTTTTTTTTGCGGTACGCGGGCCTCTCACTGCTGTGGCCTCTCCCGCTGCGGAGCACAGGCTCCGGACGCGCAGGCTTAGCGGCCATGGCTCACGGGCCCAGCCGCTCCGCGGCATGTGGGATCTTCCCGGACCGGGGCACGAACCCATGTCCCCTGCATCGGCAGGCAGACTCTCAACCACTGCGCCACCAGGGAAGCCCATCTCTTCCATTTTTGATTCAACTTCCTATACTGTCTCCTTTGCTTTTCTCAGACTCATTTGCCAGAGACATAGGCAGAGTATGAGTGACACATTTCCTCAAGGGGTCAGGGGAATTAGAGTTAAGAATCATATGATAGTTTTCTGCCTTAGTTCTTATTCTTATTTTTTCAGGTCTACAGCTAAAAGGAAATGCATATCAGTCTGTTAGTTGAACTATACATTCTGTTGTGGATAATAGGGACCCCAAAATATCACTGGCTTAAACAAGATATAGATTGATTTATTTTTCTCTTATATAAAGGTATAGATACAGAGGCCAAAGATGATGGCGTCTCAGTCATCTGCGACACAGGTTACTTCCATCCGCCCATCTCACCAAGGTTGGTGGACTGGGTACATGACCCTCATCCTCATGGATGAAGCATAGCCCTTACATTCAAGTTCCATACAACAGGACAGAGAAATAGGAAAGGACATGTTCCCTACCTTTAAGGACACATCTCAGAATTTACACACATCAGGTCTGCTTACATCCCATGGTTGGGACTTAATCACATAGTCACACTTAGTTGCAGGGGAAGCTGAGAACTGTTTGGGCTGCCATGTACCCAACTAAAATTTTGTACTTCTAATAATGAGGAAGAAGTGGAGAACGAATTTAGAGACATCCTACAATCTCTACCATGGTCTGTCCAGGTAGAAACCTAAAAAGCTTTGTGTATCTCTTTTTCACATGCAGAGGACACTCACCTCCTCTCTCAAGGGATTCAATTCAAAAATCCCACCCAGTTACTGCAATAGGGTTCAAGGTTCAGAAACTCTGGGTGATGCTTGGTCCCTTCTACAAGGTCAGAATAGGGTTTTTTTAGGTCCATACTTTTCTGGTCCCATCTCACCAGTAGTAGTAACATTATAACTGTAGCAAAAACTCCTATTTGAAAAAGGAGAGAATGCAAATAATTCTCAGTCATTTGGTTGTAGCAGTTATCAGATCCTGCTGGACCAGAGTGAAGAGGGAGTGATGGGGAGTAAGTCTCCTGCTTAGCGCATCTGGTGGCTCTTGGTTCTGACTTTCTGGGAGGAGCTGTCTTCTTCTGTGATCCTCCCCGACCACATCTGAAGCAGACTCCGGTATTAAGTATTTGCCATATAGCAGGTACTATGCTAACCAAGCATTTCATGTACCTTTTTACATTTAGTCTTCCACGGGCTGTGAAAATGTATTTTACTGGCACCATTTTTTACGTGAAGAGACTAAAGCTTGGAGCGGTTAAGTGACTTGCTCAAGGGCACGTGGCTCCTAAGTGATGGAGCTGGTATTTGCTACTTGTATGATTGGTTCTAAAGCCTGATATATCTACCTTCTGAGTATATTGAGGGCCGTAGTTCTCAACTGGAGGCAATTGTGCCCCCCAGGGGGTGTTTGGCAATGTCTAGAGATACTTTTGATTGTTACAACTGGGAGACTGCTACTGGCATCAAGTGGGTACAGGCCAGAGATACTGCTAAACAGCCCATAATGCACAGGATGACCCTGTGCATCTTGATAAAGAATTAGCTGGCTCAAAGTGTCATTGGTGCCACAGTTGAGAGACCGTGAATTAAGCCTCATTATCTAACACATTTGGTAGATGCCTTCGTCCTTATTAACGGATAGCAGAAGATTTATGTCCCTTTAGATTGTTAATCTGTGGAAATAGGGAATTTCCATTCCTGTGCAAAGGGCTAAATTTTTCTTAGACAATAAGGATCAGTTCTTCATTTTAGAATTTAGCTGATTTACATTTTGGGGGAAAAGATTGAGTTTTTGGAGATGTGGGAGCAGGGAAATTTACAGAAAGAGAATACAAAACAATATTTAGAAAGTAATTATTTTATACATTGTACTTCTGAAATTTTTAATAGAAAATGAAACTTTCATCCCAATTCAAAAGGACGTAAGTTATTAATCCACTATCTTTCTTTTAAAAGGAAAATGGCTGTGTATAATATGTATATTTGGAACATGAGCCAACATTTGATGCTACTCTTAGGCTGTTTGGTTGCATGGATTTTAAATGTTGTAACTGCTTTAACATCAACCAGACAGACTTTCCTTTAAATAGGCATTTACTAAGTACTTAAAGGGAACAGAACTTGTCCTAGGCAGCCCAGGTAGAGATGAACTATGACTTTTTTACCCATAAGGAGACTATGGTTTACTGGGGAGAAACAGTCAGCAAACCAGTGGTCCTAATCGGAGGGGACTGAGGGATACATAGGGGATCAGTGACAACAGAATGGGATACGGTAGAGCTAGGTGTCGGGTAGCGTGGGCTCACAGAGGAGAAAACTTCTGTCACTGTGGAGGAGGTGGAGAAGACAGTGAAGGCTTCCCAGAGAAGGTGAGATTTTAGTCAATTCTTTTTTTTTTTTAATTTTAATTTGATTGGAGTATAGCTGACTTAACAATGTTGTGTTAGTTTCAGGTGTACCGCAAAGTGATTCAGTTATACATATACATACATTTATTCTTTTTAAGACTCTTTTCTCAGATAGGTTATCACAGAATATTGAGTAGAGTTCCCTGTGCTATACTGTAGGTCCTTGTTGATTATCTGTCTTATATATAGTAGTGTGCGTGTGTTTATCCCAAGCTTCTGATTTATCCCTCCCCCACCAAGTTTCCCCTTTGGTAACCAGAAGTTGTTTTTCAACATCTGTAAATCTGTTTCTGTTTTGTAAATAAGTTCATTTGTATCACTTTTTAAAATTAGGTTCCACATATGAGTGATATCATATGATATTTGTCTTTTTCTGTCTGACGTACTTCGCTTAGTATGATAATCTCTAGGTCCATCCATGTTGCTGCAAATGGCATCATTTCATTCTTTTTTGTGGCTGAATAATATTCCATTGTATATATGCACCGCATCTTCTTTATCCATTATCAGGTGTAAAGCAGGCGATAAGAATGTGGCAGAGGGAATAAAGGGATGAGAAAACCCAGGCCACCTGGTACAACTGTGTAGTTTTTGCCCTGAAACCCAGCATACACTCTGAGGCACATCTGCTTCCCTACTGAGAAGGTGGCACCCTTTTCTTTACATATAATTTCCTTCTACTTTCTGAATCTGGCTTCTGCAACTATGTCTGCCTAGAGGGAAGGTCTATTGAGAATGAGCACTAATATTTCCTTATATCCATGAAGAGGACTGACCCTAGAGGTGTTGGATGCAGCACGTGTAAAGCCAGGGAGGAGTGTAATATCATGACATAGCACAGAATGGAACTTATGGAGCTGTCAAAGTACTGTCACCTGTACTTTAGGAAAAGCCCCGGTGCCTACATGGAAGATGGATGGACTGATGCTTCAGGAGATGAGGCTGAAGTCAGGGGTTCACTGTAATGTCACTGGGACAAGTTTTACTTAAGTGTAATCAAGACTAATGCCTTAAATAGCTTTAATCCTTTGAAACTAACGTTAATGGGGAGATCACCTGCTATAAACATTTTATTGGCAGCAGGATATGAATCATAAATAATCCATATTTGGAGGGAACAGCTATCTTATCCAAATACCCTTTTGGTGCAAAGAATCAATAAAGTGACACACTCATCCCTAAGGGCCAGAAAGCTCCTGAGAAGAGAGTTTAGTTCTTCCTTTACAAATTTTAACTGTGCAAGATGTCTTCAGAATCTGGATTTCCCCCTAATTGTTGGGGGGAATTTATCACTCACTGATTTGTGTGTGAAGTAGGAAAAAATTAATATGATTCTGGGACATTTATGATTGTGGAATTTTAAAAAAATTCAGTAACGAGCAGTTTCATAAACTTCAGGACTATTAAAATTACAAAAGACCTTAGAAATATCTTTCAACTTCCTGATTTTACAAATGAAAATCTGAAGTCCAAAGACATTGTGGGATTTGCCAAAGTCCACCATTAGCTACTGGCCGATCTGGGCTGTGAACTGAATCTTCTGGCTTTCATCCAGAATATTCTCCATCAGAAAAAGAAATTCTTTTACCTAAGAATTAAAAAAAACTAGTAGAGATTGTTTATTTTGATTTCATAGCAAATGTCCCCAGTTCCTCTGTCAAATATTTCAAGGGATATACTTCCTCTTAGTTATGTCGATTTTAAACAAGTGATTGGGACTGATCTTTGGTTTGCTTGCGTTTTGGTGGTTTTCTTCTTATTCTCGAAAGATCTAAAAATTCCTGTGGATTCCCTTGTTCTTGTTGAAAAAAATGGGGAAAACTCTCTATAGTCAGAGAGGAGAAGCATTTGTGAATGAAAACCTTTGTGAGATTAGGACAAACTCTTAAATTCATGAACAAGCACTTAATGATAAAATATTTTGCATTTCCTGCAGGAGTGAAATAAATGGGAAGCTCAGGCAATGAAATAAAGGAGCATATTAGAGTCTCCTAAACAGGCTGGAAAAGATTTCCATAAGACTTTGCAACACGGCATCTGGTAAACCCATCCGTGACTGCAAATAGGAGTTACTATTCTTTGGCCCAAGAGATATTTTCTCACAGTCAAATAGCGGGTGTTGCCACTTCATCCGACCTGGCGTTTCATAAACCATAAACTCTGTGTCAGAGTGGGCTCTTTCTTCTTCTGGAGTTCTCCAGGCTAGCCCAGGCTTGCTCAGGGGGCCGTCCCCATAGCTTTTGAATTTTTAAAAGATTGAGGCTAAGCGCTGTCACTGTTCCAACACAGCTCTTTTCTCCAACTCTTTTCTGGGTCAGCATATTCAGATTTTCCCAGATGTAGCTTGGCCTCAGTAAGACTTGATGACTCAAGTTTCTGTTGTATAAACAAGAAGGTTTATACTTACTGCCTCAATTTATGTTGCTAGGGTCTTTATTCATCACATTTTTATCCATACCACATTGTTTCAGGTTAAAAGGTATATTGCCTGGACTTTCAAAAATTTAGATGGTCTTTGAATAAAGAGTTAAGCTATCTAGACAACTTTTCCTCTTTAATTTTATGGAGCACACAATTTGCTCGTGGTCCCACCCCCATATTCATTATTCCTCTCTTCTTGAGCTTTTATTGGACACATGGCTTCCCAGCATGAGGCTGCATTTCCCGGTGTCCCCTGTAGCTGGTGTGGCCATGTGACTAAATTTTGGCCAATGAGTTCTGATCTGAAGTATGTGTGACTGATGGGTTTTGCAACTCAAAGATGTGTGGTTTGCTCCCTGCCCTGCCCTTCTCACTGCATGGATGTTGCCCAGAACCCAAAGGCAGAAGCCCCGTGTCTTGAGGGAGGAAAACTGTCCTAGCAGCCCTGCACCACTTCCCTCCAAACTATCATGTGAGAAAGAAATAATTTCCGTCTCATTTAAGTCACTGTATTTTGGGTAATTTTTTAATGTCAGCTAAGCCTTGTCCTAATTAATATACCTTGCTAGAGAGTTTAAAACCATTCCGAACCATTTATGCCTGGATGAACACGAGGCAGTGGAGACATCTGTAGCAACTATAAGGGAGAATAAGTTTCCCTTCAAGAGGATGTCTACATAGCAGAGTCATTCCCAGCACAACTGCTCATGGGAAACTTGGTAACAACTCCACACCCTCCCTGAAGTTTGTTCACCTCTCTCCAGTTCTGTCTTTGAGGAATTTGTTACCTAAAACTAAACCAGGCTCTGATGTTTCCTCAGGTGTAAAGTTCTCAGCTGATGATGCTGTAATGACTTCAGCGTCTGAAACTGGAGTATGTTTAGAAGCACAATTTGGGGGAGAAGAAAATCAGCATATAAAGTTGTCATGGGGTGCCAGATGCCGAGCTTGGACATTTCATAAATATTTCACTGAATCCCTGCTAAAGCCCTGGAACACTGATGTTTTTATGCATCGTTTGCAGATGTTGAAACATACTATCAAAAAATTTAAGAAGCTCATTCAAAGTTACATAGTAAGAAGAAAAGCTGAGACTTGAACTCAAGACTTTAGAGGTCTAAGGTTATGCTTTTTCTAATAGTAGTGGTAGTCTGTGAAAGGAAAGAAATCCCGATTAGAGACATTAAAAAATAAATTTGCATGATACCCCAGGAACTCAGCAAAAAATGCCATCTCTTTAGTCTCCACTCCTGCCTGGCTAACATGCTCTCCTACTGGTGTTCCATGCCTATGCTTTATTTTCATATAGTAGCTCATTTTAAAAAAATAAATGTATTTATTTTATTTATTTTTGGCTGCGTTGGGTCTTCATTGCTGCACTTGGGCTTTCTCTTGTTGCGGTGAGCGGGGGCTACTCTTCGTTGCGATGCATGGGCTTCTTATTGCAGTGGCTTCTTCTCTTGTTGCGGAGCATGGGCTCTAGGCACACAGGCTTCAGTAGTTGCAGCAAGCGGGCTCAGTAGTTGTGGCTCGCGGGCTCTGGAGCACAGGCTCAGTAGTTGTGGCACACAGGCTTAGTTGCTCCGCGGCATGTGAGGTCTTCCTGGACCAGGAATAGAACCCATCCATGTCCCCTGCACTGGCAGGTGGATTCTTAACCACTGTGCCATCGGGGATGTCCCCAGTAGCTCATCTTGATTTGCAGAAACATAGGGCTAATTGGGACCTCACCATATCATTCCTTTAATAATACTGCCTTTAGACAGAACTATGATTCCTGTTTTTTAAGATTCTTCATAGTCTTTAGCAGAGTGATTCAATTCTTTCACAACCTTCACTGAATAGAAATTCTTCCTTCCATATGACATAAGTCCTTTATGCTGTAATTTGGAGGCATCCTGTGACCATCTTACTGAGTAAGGAAGAAGAGCAGAAATACTTATTACTCTTTGTTTGAGTCCTTTCTGTTTTAGAAATTTATTTGTTACATTACTCTTTTTTTCCCCTTTGGAATAATAATCCAACTTCCTTTAACCTGTCCTCATCTGCTTCATCTTAAATCTTTGTGGGTTTCTTTGGACATAACTCTTCAAGTTTTGCATTTTTTTATTTGTGGAACCTGAGACTGGGGCAGTAGCGGTTGATATGTCTATTACTTTCTAGGTGCACAGCACGGTGCTAAGTGTCCTTGTAGTGTGTCATCTTATTTAGCCCTTACTGCCATTCTGTGAGCAAAGTACTATTATTAGCTCTATTCTATAGTGGAGGAAACAGAGGCTTAGAGAGATTAGGTACTGTATGTGCTAAAATATGAGAGGAGATAGTTTCCAAACCTAACCCTCAGAAAGGAGGGGATTACCTTTAGTTTAATCTTCATAAATTTTCTCGAATTATATGGTTCTTTTTCAACTTCTAAGGTCACATAGGCCTGAGATGACTTCAGAAAATTCTGGTCTCAAAAGCTTATAGATGTTACCTGCATAATCCCTTAAAAAAGGAGGCAAAGAAATTCGACAGAGATTTATTCATGAATTTTGTGATGGGTGTGGGTACAGTGGTGATCTCACAAGTGCAAGGGTTGAATGTCATCATAGGCAACCTTTAAAGAGAGGCCTTTCAAAAGTGAGAAATCGCGTATTATATTACATTAAGTGAACACAACAGCACAAATATTCACCGACAGGATGAATGAACAAGGCAAGTGTCTTAATGTTATGTGAATGGGTAATTGTGGTTTGGGATAAGATTTCCAATGATAGCGTCCAACAACCCATCTGGAAATAAAGATGGTGCATCGTGAAGACCACGTCAGGTGACACAGATAGATGCCAATGCTGCAAATCAAGAATTTGAAGAAAACCGTTTGGTAAAATAAGAGTGAAAAAAATTCCTAAATCTAGATTTCTATGATTTAAGCATTTACATGACTAAATTAATAATTTAAATATTATAAGCAGACATTTGATTATTTCATCTATATTCCTAAAAGTTTACCCAATCCCAATAGGTAGGAAAAGTTTTTAACCTTCTCCTTGGAAAAATGGAGGAATGCCTAATAATCAGGACTGTACAGTAACTTATCCAAGTTCATCTAAAGGTAGGATGGCTGGGGTCTGTGCCTAGATCTGTCTGATTCACGGACTCAGAGTGATTACGTGGTATAATGGATTTCCTGAATCCTGATTCTGAGGATTGCTGTCCGTATTTGTGCTGCTGGAGTTTCTTTCCTAAGTGTATTTTAGTAAAGTTGGTCGACTGAACGTATCAAGGCACTAAGAATTAAATACCCCACAGGTCTTTAAATGTTTACTAAGTACAGTAGAATGAGGAAGCGTTCCAATGGGTCCTCAATGATGAATGTTAAGATTATTATTCCCTCTTTTGTCCTTCTGTTCAGTAGCTCATTTTTATGTTTAAAGGGTAAATGTTGTTTTCCAGAATTATTTTTTTCCACAGCCTCAGTTTACAGAGGGGAAGATGGATCTGCACCAGGGAATTCCATTTCCAGGAGTATTTCTGACCCACTATGATGTAAACATTATATAGAGTCTCAGATCATAAAACCTCTCTGCCCCGTCTCTTCATTTGGCGAACAGGGACATTCATGCTTTATACTCACGTCTCCTCTTTGTGCAACACCCCCATCCCTGCAAAAAAACCCCAAAAAACAAAAAAAAAAACAACTGGGAAGATATTTGAAGTGATGCTTATGCAATATTCCTCTTGCCTTAGGATGAGTAATTATACATGATGGAAAACACATGAAAGTATCTTGTAAGGCTATCAGCTTCCTTCTCTCCCATCCACATACCCCTACCATCCATTCCCACATCTTTTCTTAAAAGCTAAAAGCAACTGATGTAAATTATGTGATAAAACTCCTTGGTCTAATGCCCCAAATATTTTATTCCATTTCTTGCCACAGGCTACTGAGGCTTGCCTTTATTCCTTTCTATAGGAAACTAACTTTTCCTCTTCCCCTTGGTTGAACTCTACACGAAGGAAGCCAATTTATTAGGCCAGTGGCAGTTACTTGGATGTTCAGACATATGGTCCACAAACTGCTTCATTCTGTTTTAAATCAGTTCCTCCTGATGGGCTCCATTCTTTCTGCCGTCTATGCCACAGGTGAAGTCATGAAGATGCTTATTGTGGCTTCCTGTTAATATTCCAAGGCCTGAGGCTCTGAACAGCAGGATGTCTGTTCTCCAGCTGTTTTTCCAACAGGAAGAAGGGATAAAATAAACAAAGGCATACACAGTAGTCCATTGAAACGACAGGTAATCCACAGCTGCACTGAAAACAATTCAGGATTGCCAAACTGGTCCACCGTCATAGATTCTCATCAGCAAAGGCAACTTCAAAATACTTTGAGGGTAGTTGGTAGTTTCTTTCAAGTCCTTCATATCCAGAGGGCAGCTAACTGTAAATCCAGATTTTTGGACCAATGGACTAACTCTCCTGCTGTTCTAATGATTTTTAAGTGGAATTCTACGGGATGGGATGGGGGCAATCACGGTTATAAAGATGCACAAATTGCTATCATATTCCAGTTTGGTCTTAAGTTTGAGTTTAAAATATATCTGAATTGACAAGCCCTTCAAAATAGGAATCTGTGTAACATTCTTGCTAATGTCTTAATGCTTAATATTAGCAGACATTGTTTCTCCAGACACCTAGATGTAATCCAGCCAACTGAATTATGCAGAGTTCTTATTATATGACTCATCTTTTATAGTTATATAGAAAATGTGGATAATATGTGAGCTTCATGTGAAAGGTTTATTGAAGAAGGACCTATGACTGATTCCGGAGCCAATTCTGTATAGATATGTAAGTTTGGTGTCCAAAACTAGCTTCTTTAATATGACCTTGATGACTTGAAACCTAAGGCAACAGATATCACATAAGGCCAAAATGCATTGTTAATTCATGGCCAAGCACCTGACTGTTATTCTCAATGTTCATGACAGTGCGTCTCCAAGGGAAGATCAGCTTACCTCTTAGTCATCTATACGATCTTAATCCTAAACTTTTGAAATCCTGCCAATGAATTCCCAAAGACTCTATTTTCTTCTTAACAAGGTGTACATTTTTTCATCTCAATGAAAGCAGCACTCAGTACAGGGCCAAATGTGATTCAGAATGAAATAGAAATTGGATTAAACAAGCCATGCAAAGTCACAGGCTTGAATGGCCATAGACACTGTCAATAGTATTGAAATGAATTTACCAAGACAGTCATGCCCACTTGCCTGATAGTGACCATAGAAACACTCATGCTCTATTTCATGATAGTTATTTATTATGCTTAGAACTTATTTCCAACCTTATGGTATTATTTTTCTTGTTGTTTTATTCTCCTATAGCTACCATTAACTAGGGAAAAATCAAAGTCTATGAGTAGCATTGTCTGAGAAGTTTGATGGATGCTATAGTTGGACTCAAAGATAAAGGGGATGCTTAAAAACTTGGATTTGCACATCATGGACTTAAATTCTGTAAATAGTTTGAGAAATTTGTTTTGCCAATCATAACCAAGACTTACTACAGCAATCTCAATTTATTAAGAAAACCAACAACATGCTCCTTAGGTTAAGAAATAGGTATCATCCCTGCTACTATTATGATATAGCAGAAGAAGCACTGAGCTTGGAGTTGGTAGGCACAGGGATGAATCCTGTCTTGATCTTCATGTATCATCAACAAATATTGATCAGGAGTCTGATCTGTAAGGTTATCGATCCCTGACTCTACCCAACAGTGTATGAGATAGGGATGAAAGATCCAATTCCTGCTCTCAGGGAGCACAGAGGCTTACCAGGAATACAGACAGGAAAACTAAGGATTGCATCACAAGGGGATGAGTGTGGGAGAGAGCCATCTAGGATGCACTTCCTCTTCCACTGTATTCCAGTTTCTTTGGGAGGGAATTACCTTTCTTCCCTTGTGCGAGGAAAGTGGGAGGAAAATTTCTAGTGACCAATTCCCATTAGGGAAAATGGAAGAGAATGATCCTCCTTTCTCACTCGAGGGCAGCCGTAGGCTGGTCAGGGTAATCTTGGGACCCAGAGTTGGCCAATTAGACCCTCTTCTAGGACTTTGATAGTGAGACACAGGGACTATTTTCTGCCTCTCTTTGCTAAGAGGCAAATGTGCCCTCTGCTTCTTGCTGTTCACTCCCTTGGATTCTGGGCATTTCCAAGCCTGTGCCTCTAGGTACTCCTGAGCTCCTGATACACTTCCAGTCAACTCTCTTTTATTAGAGTTACTTGGAGTCTGTGTCTAATGCCCGCAGTTAGGAATCCTGAAAGAGTGTCATATCTAGAATGGGGGTGAAAGGAATAATGGCTTTGACAAAATGGCAGCTTGGAGGAGATAACACCTGAGCTGTGCTTTAAGGGCAAGAAGGGGTTCCCTAAGTCAGGCAGTAGGAACGGCATTACAGGTAGAGGAAATAGCATACGCAAGGCCTGGAGGTGAGAGCAGCTAGCGGCAGGTGTTACTGGAAGGAATGCAGGCAGCTTGGGTGTTTGCTGGGTAGGGTGTAGGTGAGAACTGAGGCCTAGACAGCCTATGAGAGATGGGTGATAATCAGCTCTTTTCTCCATTAGAGGAAACCATGCCTTACTCCTTGTGACGGTACCTAGCACAGGCGCTGGCCTCAAGAAGGGGCCTAGTAAAGATTTAATCGTGAAAAAAAAAGTGAGAGTTGAGTGAGTTCAGTTCCTTTGAGATACTTTCTCCAAAATTCTAGAGTGAGAAGGACTCTGTCAGATATGTGTACCAAAGTGCCAAAAATCTATGTGCCATCTGGAGACGGTCCCTTAAAACTGTGTGATTCCATCCCTGCATTTAGGTAGTAGTGCAACTATCTGGAACATCCCAGATAGTTGGGAAAGTTTTCTATGTTTCTGTAACTCTGAAGAAAAAAAGACTAAGAGGCATCATTCCTGTTGGATCCTTCAGTGTTTAGCAATGTCTTCTGCCAGGAAAGTTCCTCTCTATCTCACCCACGTTTTCTATGCTGCAGCTCACCTCGTTTCCTGTTGCTCTCCCCTGAGAGGATATGGACATCACGGGCTCGTCAGCCTCCGCGGTAATAACAGCCCTTCACAATCTTGACGTCCATTCCTAAATTGCCTTTAGCTTTCCCTTCCAGTTCTCTTAGTCTGTTTTCCAGCCTTTAATCATCTCTGTGGGTCTCTTCTCAACCCCGTCCAAGTGCACAAAGTACCTCTTACGGCACTTTTCAGTTTCAAAACAAACACCAAAATTTCCAGGCTTGTTCAAACTGGCAAAATGAGATGACTTTCTAAGAAAAACTATTTGAATCAAAAGAAAATATATTTCAGGTGTTCCTGGAATATGAAATGATATGCCAAGCAATTAGGGTAGGAAGAAATCTTTCAGTATTGGTCTTTTCAACCTGATGTCATTTTAAGACAGGTTCTTGTCAAAAGATTCCCTAAAGGAATGAGAAAAGGTCAATGTAATAGACGTTTATAGAACACCTACTATGTGTCAGGCTTTTTTTTTTTTTTTTTTTGCAGTACGCGGGCCTTTCACTGTTGTGGACTCTCCCATTGCGGAGCACAGGCCCCGGACACGCAGGCTCAGCGGCCATGGCTCACGGGCCCAGCCGCTCCGCGGCTTGTGGGATCTTCCCAGACCGGGGCACGAACCCGTGTCCCCTGCATCGGCAGGCGGACTCTCAACCACTGCACCACCAAGGAAGCCCTGTGCCAGCCATTTTGCATGGCACTAAGGAGCCAAAGGTAAATGAGATGTGGTTCCTACTGTCAAAGAGCTCGTAGGCTAGTAGTTGAGGCAGAAAAGAAGGAAGATAGCATCTCTAGCTGGTGAGGTCAGGTTTGAGCAGATTCTTGAAAGAGGCCTCAGAGCTTTCCGGGTTTAGAAGGTAGGTTGAGAAAAGATGCTCCTTTTGCAGGCAGGGAGGACTGCATAATAGGAGGTACGGAAATGTGAAACAGCATGATGTGTTCGGTAGTTAGCACAGGACAGAGCAAGCCTGTGGCAAGAAATAAGGATGGTGAGGATGAGCTCACAGAGGGCTTCATGTGCTACTCACAGGAGTTTGGATTGTTTGTGGCACTGGGAGCCATTAAGTGCTTGTGAGTAATGCAGTAATGTAGGAAGAGCTGCTGTCCAGAATAATCACTCCACCAAGAAGAAGATATCGCAGGAGGAGAATGGGGCTGAAGTGGGGTTGGCCTGGAGGAAGATACAAGAGTTAAGAGGTGGTTGCAACAGAGAGATGAGAAATGATGTGGGTTGAGGCTAGGAGAAGAGATGACTGAATGAAACTAGGCAATTCTGAGGACTTTCCATGAAAGCTGAGAAGGAGCAAACATGGTGGATGCTATAGAACACGATGCATAAGATCATTCTCAAAGAACTCCTCCACTTCAGTTTCAGTTACAGAGGCCAGCTCCACCAGACGTCAGGTAATACAATTGAAAAGCTAAGATGTTGCCTTCCTTAGCCAATGGGGAGAATGTTCCAGAATTAGTGTGAGTTTGGGTATCACAGAATCAGATAAGGAGCTCAGCTCAGAAAATCAGACAATTCAGCACATGACTACATCACCTGGGATGGCCCACAAGAAGGGAAATATAACATTTAGTAATCTGTGTGATTTATGTCCTTAGGATCTGTGTAAGATATAGGATACAGGGTAAACCTTAGAAAGGATGTGTTTCAGATGCAATCGGACCAGGGACTTTACTTACCTAACGAGTGAGAACAATGAGTGACAGCTGAGTAAGTGTGTAGTTCCTGTGATTGCCAAGTTCATTGGCATTTTGTCAGATCGTGGCTGCTGTGAAAAAAAGCCCCTTCTCTGGCACCTCCCCTCTCTGGAGGCTTGTAGTCGTGGGAATGAGGGTGAGAGTGAGTTTGAGTGAGTTCTGAGGAGGGGTTAGGATGACCGAGGAGGTCTGGCATGTGTGTGTTGGTTGGGGGAGAAGGTGATCAAAGATGTGGAGCAGAGTAGGCAGCTGCTAAGGAGAGGCGCGATCCTTGTGGGTGGCAGGGGCTTAGAGGCACAGGGACTTCAGGGCACCGTTCGTTGAGTCTTGAGGTTCAGGGGCTGAGGGAAAATGAGGTCAAGCCAGTGAACTTTCTGCCAGGGGTAAGTTCCAAAAATTCATCTGCAAGTTTTTGTCTGTTGGGTTTTAGAATGCTTAGGATTGACTCTTGATTATTTTTCTTAGAAATCTGTCATTATCCTTCCAAGGGACAAAATGAACCATATTCTAGTGAATTAGTAAAGATGAATTCTTAGGATTGCATTAGGAATGTTGGCTTAATCTCTGTTGTTACTTTCTTTGATTCTCTAATAATAGCAATAATACCACCAGCAATACTAGTACCTCGTGCTTTACGTAGATCACCATTCATTTTTGCAACAATGCTGTAAGGAAGGTATTATTTTAGAGATAAGAAATCTGCAGCCCAGGAGGCTGATAAAATGCCCACAGCTTCGCTGCTAGTTAGGAGGGGAAGCCAGCATTCAGAGCCAGGTCTGTCTGACTTGAAAGGTTTTTCTCTCACTCCCTCTTTTCTCCCACCTTCCACTGCAGGGAATGAACAGGCTGATTCTACCGGCTTAAAGCTTCGTCAGTTCGCAACATGGTGTCTGCAGCTTGCTTGTTGGGGATCCTGGCCAGCAACTCAGCAGTGTTTTTCTGACCCTGGCTGGGCTGGCAAATGATTTCTCTCAGGATTCTGACTGAAGCAGAGGGCGGCGGCACTCAGGGCCTGAATCATATTGCGGGCTGGCCTTGACTCCAGAGGCCAGCGTTCCTGTGATTGTTCTCTCGGGCTTTAATTTATGCCCCTGCCAAATTGCAGGCCCAGTGTCTAAGCCAGAGAGAAAGGTGCGTATGGAGCAATTGGAGTGTCATCAGGCAGCTGTAGAGAAGCCTGTTTAGTGAAGGGCACCCAAGGACATGGGGACCGGGCTCTCTTTCTTTGAGTGCTCTCCCTGGGTGGACATCCGGTGCCCATTTCATGTCAATCACACACGTTATGATGTCCCTGGTGGGAGACGATGAGACTGTGAGAGCTTAGGTGTTACTAATTGGCATGACTTTAAAAATTGGATTATATGGGATTTTTTTCTTGGCTCAAGAAAATAATCTTGGATTATAAAGGCATTCAGTAGATAGTTTGGGGGCACTGACTATATTTTAAGCATGATTCTAGGTACTCAGAATATATCATTATTTAAAATAGACAAAAGTGATTGCCCTTGTCGAGTTTGTAGTCTAACAGATAAAGGCTACTCTTCTAGGGACGTGTACTTACAATCAATTCTGCTCATTTCCTGAGCATCAAACAAGTGAAAAGCAGTAGGCTTTGGAGATGAATAAGAAGTTACTTCACAGTTCTATACATAGAATAAGGCAGAATGCTTACGATCATAGTATGAAGCAGAATACGATAAATTCCATAATGTAGATGTTAAGAAAGTGAAGTGGGCATTCAAAGGCAGAACACATATTTGGATATCAGAATTAGGCCTCATGGAGGGGGTGGTATCTGTGTTGTTTCTTAAAGGATAGGTAGAGTTTTGACTGGTGGAGATTAATGGGAAAGTCATATCTGGTGGAAAGATAAGCATAGTAAAAATGTGGACATGTTTGAGGCTGACTGAGAGGCCAAGTTTGGGAGATGAAAGCTAGGAAAGTAGCTTGGGTGATATTGTGGAGGGCAAATAAGTAGCTGGGTCTGTTTTTGTAGAAAAAAGGAAATCATTCGAAGTTTATGAGTATGGAAAAGACATGACCAGAACAATTTTTGGGGGGGGAAGAGTCATTGATGCTTTGAGCAATTATGTGCTAGGCACTTTAACTTACATTGTTTTATGTACTCTTGAAATGAGCCATCGTTTTATGGAGCAAATTGAGGATTAGAGTGTTTGGGGAAATTGCCCAAGATCACGCAACTAGAAAGAGATGAAACCAGGATTTGAATACAAATCTATCTGGTTGTGAAATTTTCTTTCCCCGGTGATAGTGTTTGCGACAGTCCAGGTGAGAAGAACAAGAGCCTGAACTAGGCTGGAGGCAGTGAGAATAAAAGGAGCTGAATGTTAAGGAGGATGGGTTGGAATGATATGTTGGAAATGGGTCTTAGAAAGTCTCTCAACGGAACTGAAGAATGGAAGGGATGGAAAGGTACAAAAAGGGAAGGTTTTCACCTAGTGGAATAGTGGCATCGTGAATGGAACCTGGGAGGTTGCGTGGAAGAACTAGTTTTTCAGAGGAAGAGAATGAGTTTGGTTCTGAGGATGTTTGCTTTGTGGTATTGGAGGGACATCCAGATATCCGGCTAGAAGATTACAACGCAGGTCTGAGCTCTTGGCTGAAGAATTGGGAGCAAACCATGTGGAAGCGATTGTTCAATTGGATGATATCATTGGGGGAAGAGGTGAAAGGGTCAACCAAGATTAGAAACTAGGTTTCGGAGTAGAAAGAGTCAACAAAGGAACTAATTCTCATTTTTGAAAATATGGTCACAGTAAGAGAACACAAGTGTTTGATTAACACCAATATCCAAGAGCCTTGAGGATGTGGCTTCTTAAATGCTCCACAGTGACTGCTATGTTCCCTTATCTGTTTGTTTGGACAACTTTTGTGTCATTTGTGTAAGTGACCTAGAATGGGTTCTTGGCATCACAGTAGTGTTGCTGTGTGTTGATGCCTCAATCCCTCCTATCTATGAGGCTTGGGGTGTTCCTGAATGCACATTAATGACTCAAACATAGGCACTCCCGTTTGGGAATGTTTGAGCAATATCTCCTAAAGCCTTGCTTTTTTTTTTTTTTTTCCCCCTCTTTTCCATTTAATTCCTGTAGGAGAACATAATGATGACTGAGGTCCTGAGTGAGAAGTTACTTTGGAATAAGGCATGGTCAAGGCTTTAACCCCATGGTACTCTGGGAGCTTGGATCTGTCTTTCTTTTAGTAAAGAGCTGGAAAACCAGTTCAATCCACTTTTGAGAGCTTATGGAGAAAGGCAAATTCAAGCAAGTGATTCATAGATTACAAGTGTCATGTAAAACAGGAAATGAGGAAACAAGACTATAATCAATCCTAATAAACGGTAAGTAAATCCTCCCCTCACATGTGGAAAAAATTGGCTGTGAAGAGGCATGGTGTCCCTTCTAAAGCATCAACATTATTGAATTTATGAAGTGCTGGTTCATGATGTTTCATTTGCCTCAAGCCTGCTTTTATTTTTCCCTCCACATTTTTGGGTCCTTTCCTCAGTTCACTTGTTCATGGGCTTTGTTTTGTTCCTGCTCAATGACCAGAACCCAGAGTTGGAGCTTGGCTCAGAGTGAGCATCAGTACATACTTGTTGAGGGTCATAAGTCTATTCCATCAATTCCTTCATTCATCCTCTTATTGGATATCTATTGAGTATTCATTATGTACCAGATTCTGTGCTAGTTCATGGGGATAAAAAGATGAATCAGAAGTTGTCCTTTCCCTAATGAAGCTCATAACCTAGTGGCACAACAGTGACACAAGCAGAGTTACAATTTCCCTGGATAAGCTTAATAATAGACTTATGCACAGTTAACACAGGCTGTAGGGAAGAGGATGGAGAGGAGGAGGGGCAGGGAGAGGTCAGAGGAGGCTTCCGGAAGAAGGAAGCCTCTCTTCCTGTACTGCAGAGATCTCCCGGTATTGGTTATTTTTTTGCTCTCTCTTATCTTAAACCACTTCCTCTTTACTGTGTCTTTCCCACCAACCTTTAAACTTGTTCTACCATTGTAAGAAAAACAACTCTCCTCAGCCCAGCATCCCTCTACTTTTATTTCCCTCAACTACTTTTTTCTTATCCTCTCTTACCTTTCACTTCTAAGTCCACCGAATTCGGGCCCTCATCTTCACCTTTCCTCAAGTTGTTCTCAATAAGGGCCACAAATGGCATCTTGATGGCTAAACCCAATGGAGACTTTCTGTAACTCTTCTTCTTTGTCTTCTTGGTTGCATTTGTCACTGTTGACACCTCTTTCATGTTCCTCCTCCTTGGCTTCTCTCACTCTCCAATAATCTTGGTTTTTCTTCTGCTTCCCTGACTGCCCCTTTTCACTCTGTTGCAGACTCCTCCCCTTACAGGCTATCGTTGGTAAATGTTGGACTTCCTCAGCGACCTTTCCTAATTCTGTATTCTCTTCTTGAGAAAATCTATATACTCTTATGGTTCTAATACGCTTTTTATCCTGAGGATTCCCACGTAATTTTCTCCAGCCAAGGTCGGTCTTCTGAGCAACCGACTTTCATTCCTACACTTATTCATCCACTCAGACAAGTATGTACTGGTGCCCACTATGTCCAAGCACTGTTTTAGAGAGAGAGATTTAACAGTGAACAAAGTCTTTGCCTTTGTGGTACTTATATTCTACTAAAAAAGACAATCTCTCTTATATACACACACACACATTCTGTCAAAAGTGCTATAGAGAAAAAGCAGACTAGGGACTGCTGGAGTATGAGTGTGAGATTTTGCTCTTTATTAAGGGGGTTCAACAAGTCCCCTCTAATCAGATGACAATTAAGTAGAGCTCTGGATGAAGAGAGGACAGGAGTGAGCCATGCAGATATTTGGGGGAAGAGCGCAACATCAGAGGAAAGGGTCATTACCATCATTCTCCATCATCCTCACCTAGAATGAACAAGAAATCCCAGATGATGAGACTCTTCTACTGTGGGACCAGAGGTGGATAATTGGGGGAAGAAGTGACAATGTCACTTCTACATTTTCCCTTCTTCCCCTTACACTCAACAAATGAGCTTCTTTTCTTGCTTAATGTAGCTGAATCATACAGGTGGGTTAGGGAGAATTGAAATAGTCTCTGTAAATTACTGGCTATCCCAGAAGCCATTTGGTAACAATTATCTTCCCCCACAAAACCGCTTCTCCACCCATGTTCTCGCTGACAGTGACAGGCACTGGCATCCACCCTGTTGCCCAAGCCAGAGACATGGGAATTACCCTCCCTCATCTACAGTAGCTGATTCATCACAAAGCTCCTGTAGGTGGCATCCTCTCTCAAATCTCTCCATTTCCCTTGATCTCTGTTGCCTCTACATAAAACTAGTTACTGTCATGTCTGATATGGATGACTGCCTTGGACTCCCTGCTGGTTTCCTCTCCTCTTGTTAGCCCCTCCTCCAGTCTATTATCTGCAGGCCAGCTGGGGAGATGTTGCTAAACAGAAATCTAGTCTTAAGCTTCAGTGCCTCCTCATTACCCCAGGACAAGATCCTACACTGGTCCCAGCACTCCATACTCCAGTGAAACGGAACTATTTTAGGCCCCTCAAAGGAGCCACGTTCTTTCTAACAAGTGTGTGTTTGCATGTTATCATGCTATTGCCTTTGTCTGGAACGTCCTCCTCTCCCAAACTCCCATTTACCTGGCCAACTCCTACTCCTACTTTGACTTTTGACTTGGATGTCACTTCCTCCAGAAAACTTCCGATTTTAGTTAAGTGCCTCTGTTGGGTGCATCAGCCCTCCTCCAGTCATTGTACTTATCAGTGGGCTGTACTCGTTCGTTTAATTGCTTGTACCCCCAACAACAGTGTCTGTTCTTTGAAAGCAGGGACCGCATGAGTCTATTTTATCACCATAGCCTCATCTTTGTCATACAGTGGATGTTCGGTAGTTATTTATTGGATGAATGAAGTCACATGAGCAAAATTAAAGGATGAAGAGGAGTTACCTAGACAAAGGGGCGGTGAAAATATAGAGGGTCCTGGGCTGAGAGCACAGCTTGAATAAAGACACAAGTGAGCATCATCATGGTGGATGAAGGAAACTCTAAGCAGTTTGGAGTTTCTGGATCATTAAGCTTGATTCTGGAATTAGCAAGGAGCTTCAAAGGTAGTTTTGAGAGACCAGTCAAATCATGGAGGGTTTGTGGGTCAGGTTAAGAGTTTTAGATTTGCTCTTGTAGGCAATGAGGTGCTTACAAGGCTTGCTTTTGGATATTTAATGCAGGCAGCTCTATGAAGATTGAATCTGAGGGCAGCAAGAATGGAGACCAGAAAGAGGGGTTAGGAGGCTGCTACCTTGCTTTCTGGCTCTACCTTGAAATACAATACATGGTTTTTCATCCCAACTTCCAGTATTAAAATTTTATTGTAGTCAGAATTCTTAGATGGCTCCCAGGACCTCAGCTCCTTGGTGTTATTTCATGATTATGTTACATACCATGGCAAAAGGGATTTTTGTAGATGAAATTAAGTTTATCAGTTTCCCTTAAAATAGGGAGATATCTGAGTTGGACTAACCCAATCGCATGACCTCTTTAAAAGCAGACTTTTCTCTGGCTGGTTGCAGAAGTCAGAGGGAATTGAAGCATTAGAAGGATTCAGTGTGAAGGAAATTCTCTGTTGTTGACTTTGAAGATGGAGAAATTGTCAAGGGAAGGAAAGGAGTGAGCTCTAAGAGCTAAGAAAGGCCCCTTGCTGAGAGCCAGCAAGCAACCAGGGTCTCAGTACTACAACTACAAGAAAATGAACTCAGTCAGTGCCCACGGTTGTTCCTTAGAGTCTTTAAATAAGAACTCAACCTGGTTCACCCATGAATTTCAGCCTCTGATATTGAAGAAGAGGACCCAGTCGTGCCTTGCTGGACTTATGACTGCATAACTGTGAGCTAATAAAAGGGTGTTTTAAGCAGTTAAGTTTGTGGAAATTTGTTATGTAGCAGTAGAAAGCCAATACAAATTTCAGCAAGATACTCTTGTACTACTGTCAGTTGTTTGTGGAAGAGTGTTAGCCATGTCTTCTTTGGTTTTATAAACAATTCTCTTTAGAATGAATTATAATGAAAGGGTAGTTAACACTAGGGCCTCACAGAGTGCCAAACACCATACTGCACACTTGACAATGGACATCTCGTTTAGTGCCCACAACCGCCTCATGTGAGAGGCACTATTGACCATCCGCATTTTACAGATGAGCCAACTGAAGCTCAGAGAGGCTAACCAACCTCTCCAAAGTCATTCAACCAGCAGTTGGCAGAGCTGGAACTTGACCTCAGGTTGCCTTAGACCATCATGTAGGTAGACTTGTCAAAAGCTGTAGTGATCTCATTCGTACTCACACATTTAGATCCCATTTTCTCTGAGAAGGGTTCAATGGGTTAGATTATAAAGTACAGGATCAGACAATGGGAAAGATTTTCAGGTTCAATTTGTGCTCTGTTTCTGTTTGAGATAGATTAGGGAGTCATCTTGGGCATGATATCAATTTATTCTCTTCTGTGCTTTGTTGTAATGAGACAAGGAGAAGGAAGATGAAAATGAAAAGTAGTTGGAGGGAAATGGTTAGAACTAGTAAAAAAAAAAAATGGGCTTGATGTGGGTTTAAAGGCAGTTTGGTCACAGATGTGTTCAATTTAGCAATCCCCTGTTTCATGTCCATTCAAGCATGGACAGGTGTTCTTTTTTTCATGTGTTAGAGAACGCTTGAGGTTGGCTGCCTTGTGCCAAGAAAAAAAAGCAATTAAATATTTTAATATTTCCTGCCTATAAACTGCTCCTGTTTTATTACTTCAAATGCGCTGGATTTAAAAGGAGGTGTGAAAGCCTCCTGAGCCATTAATAAAAGGCTGCAGCTGCTTGAGGAGAATGATGCTATGCATTTTTCAAAGGCATGATTTCGGCCTGAGCACCTCCATCCACAGACTGTTGATTTACGACGGTCCTGAAACTGATACAGAAGCATGAGGCAAACACTTACAGCACTTCCAGAATATATTTGGGCAGAATCCTTACAATGAGCTCTTTTCCTTGGGGAAAATATAAAGGAATCAAGCAAAGAAATGTGAAAGCTGCCGTTCAGAAGTGATGGTGCAAAGGAGAGTCAGCACAAAAAAAGTGAATCTTTTCCTAGAGTCAGTGGTGAATTTCATGCGGTTTGGGTTGTGAGATTTCTGTTCTTGGATGAACGGAATAAACAGCAGGGAATTAGTGATTGATTTGAGTCTTTGAGGGCTTCCAGTAGAGACATGTCCTAAAGTTAAAAACCAAGACGCGGTTCTATCTTTTCTTACAACCAACCAAAAGGAACCAAAGTACTATTTCCCAAAGGCCTTAAATTTTATTTTAAAAGTGTTCATTTTTCCTTTTCAGGGATGGTGTGTAACAGAAGTCAAAGGATGAGGGATGTTGGAGATTCAGTTTAACAAGGTTTTGTCGAGTGGATACTGAATGCAGGTTCCTGCTTGGTGCTGGGCAAAATGCACAGGAAGTCCCTACCCTCACCCTTTGTCTTTTGTAGGCAACTTGGCCTTCTGTATGGACATGTTAACATCTTTCTGAACTTGCTGGAAAGATGTTTCTTAAGCTTCAGTCATTTCCATGCCATCTTTACAATTTTGGCTGTGAGCCACCTTACTATTTACAATTTATTTCTTTACTTTATTTCTTTATTTAAATAATTCAGCTCACAGTTTACTTAAACAAATTCAGCCTCATCTTAAGCAATAAGATATCTGTGAAATCACAGGTATGGGGTGCTGGTTAAACCTTTTCAAACGTACCCTCAAATAAATAAAGCTTAACAATATCCTATCTGGAACCCCTGGATCCAGAAGTGTTTAGGAATTTAGAACATTTTGAGGTTTTACAAAGGTAATAAGGTGCATGTACTGTATATTCTTTAACACCACAATGGGGGTGTGGGTGACATCCTATAATCAAACAGCATGGCCACAGAGGGGCATGTGAATATTTGCAGTAGGTAGAATGTGGAATGAATAAAGATGTAAATAACTTCACATCAGTTCAAATCAGTTAGAAAACTTTGGTTTTCATAGCTTTTTGCATTTCATCACTGCAGGAAAGGAATTACGGAGTGTAAGTAGTACTAAGAAAAGTTTGTGTACCACAGAAAACAGAATTATCAGTAATGTTCAAGGCATGAATTATATAACCTTTCTTTCATCTATATGGCTGGGCTAAACCTAAAAAAAATTTTTTTAATCGAAGAATAGATATAACATACACTGAGTAAGAACTTAAAGAACACCGATCTTAAGCACACAGCCCAGTGATTTTTCACATGTACATATGTACCCACATAACCACGGCCCAGATTGAACACAGAACACTTCTGGCACCTAGCAGGTATTTTCTGTCCCTTGCCAGTTAATACTCCTCCCAGATAACTATGATAACCACTGTTTTGAGTTCCATGCATGCGTTCCTATCAATGGAATCATATAACGTATACTCTTTTGTCTCCGGCTTCTTTCACTTAGCAAAATGGCTGTGTGATTCTCGCATGTTCTTGTTTTATCAATAGTTTGTTCCCTTTTATTGTTGTATACTATTCCTTTGCTAACTTTTATAACCTCTTAGAATGTTACATGCAAATATTTTAAGTTAACGCCTTCTGGGGATTGAATTGTTCTCTTTCTCTTTCTCTTCAAAAGACAATCACATACAGAAAACTTTTATTGGAGAATTTGAAAGCAGCTGCAGTTTACCAAGACTGCACCCCTCTCAGATGACCTAGAAGACACAACTCATGTTGCGCTGCTACACATCCGTTGCGGTTAGATTCATTTCCTGTCATGTTTTCGCCACTTTGGTGAGTGGATGCGAGCTGCTGCCTTCATCAAATAGAAAAAGAGGACAGGAGATTCTGAGGAAACATTCTGATTTAATTTTTGGTTAACGTCACACTTTAAAAAGGAAATTAGAGCCCATGTTATGTAGCTAGATTATAAGACATGGAAATACTCTTTAAAATGAATTTTATACTAAGTTTTGGGATAGTACTTCATGTTCAGGCTAGCTCTTTGTGAGATGGAGTGACAAGGATGAGTTGGGAGCGATCATGGGCAGTTTTTATTGAGTTGGTGTGAATTACTAGAACATGAGAAGCGCTCATTCTCAAAATATACATTCCAGAAGTGAATAGGAAGAATTGTCAGACTTCTGCCACTTTAGACGAATATGGAGAATTAAGAGCCGAATGACCCAGGACAAGTTAGAAACTAGTTTGCTTGGGTTCTTCTAAAGAGCAATCTTGACTGTAATCTTGACTAAAACACTGAGCACTGGCTATAAAAATACTAATCTTTAAAAAAATGTATCAGAGGGGCTAAAAAAATTTAGAAATCGTGTATATGCATTTCATTCACATTATCTCATGAGAAGTAAAACAGTAAAGTAACCTGTGGGTTTAAAATCCAATCTGTGTCATTGACTAGCTGTGCAATCTTAGTTGAGTACTTTTTAGTTATTTATTTATTTATTTGGCTGCCCAGGGTCTCAGTTTCGGCACGTGGGATCTTCGTTGCAGCATGTGGGATTTTCAGTGGTGGCATGTGGGATCTTTTTTAGTTGAGGCATGCGAACTCTTAGTTGTGGCACGTGGGATCTAGTTCCCTGACCAGGCATCGAACCCACGCCCCCTGCATTCGGAGCGTGGAGTCTTAGCCACGGGACCACCAGGGAAGTCCCCTTAATTAAGTACGTTAACATCTTTGATTCTCAGCTTTGATCTTGCTTGTTTTTTCTTTACAAGCAGCATTGTCAGAAGTGAACCATCTCAGAAAGAACCGTGCCAGTGAATTTTAAAGTAAGAGCTAACGATGATTAAAGAGTCTCTCATTTCATATGGCAAGAAAGCCCAATCCTCAGTAAACTGGCTGACACAGCATGTTTCTGCAACATCTTTATTTAGGGGCTCAAGGTATGTTGTGAACCATAAAATTTCTCTGGATCTCTCTTTGGCTGGCAGTTTCCAGGGCAATTTCAATAAAAGTATCTATCATACTTGGTGGGAATGACTTTCCCAGGAACTCAGCAAAAGACCAACAGAGCTGGCCCTGTGATTGTGTTTCCTGGTCATTATTCTATTGGTGGAGTACTAGCGTAGTTCATAGAGAGTTAATTGTCTGAGAGGTTGAGTATTTTTTTCCCAAAGAGAGAAAGGGGTAGGGGCAAAGAAACCCGAGAGAGTATTCATTACTTGTAATTGAAAGCTAATCATCTTTTCATGGATAACTACTCCCCAGAAAAAAAAAAACAGCCAAACAGCTTAAAACCATCCACGGAGCTCACTGGCCAGTTAGGATAATGATGCTGAAAAATATTGGTATGCTGAATTTATCTTATTACACTTTGCTTTATAGACTGCCTGATGATTAGTTCAGGTTCAAATTCAGGGCCAGGATTTATATTTTTCCCAAAAAATTCTCTTGCACAAATCTAAGAATATTTATCACAAGAGGAATGTACCAAGGCTTTGAAAGAACATCATTGAGTCGGAAACAAAATGAGCTTGACCTTGGTCTTTGTCAAGAATTGCTTGATTCTATCAGCTCTGGTCGGGGAGAGGCAGGTAATAAAATACTAATTTGATTTTAAGAACACTGCTTAGAGACGAGGGAGAAAGGCACCCCCATAAAGTATTTTCTATTTGTCCTAGGACAAAAATCTTTTTCTTTCTTTCTGCAAAGGTGATTAAAAATCCAGGTTTTCATGAAAAATTCTGAAAAACTTCAGATCTAGCAAATTGTTTTCTGATTTGGACAATAGTGACTCAAAATGAAAGATTGACCAGGGTAAGATTATTCCACCCTTATTAATGGAGGAATTATGAGAGAGTGCATATTAAGTAGGACCCTTTGCAAACAAGTAACAGAAATGCAACCTGAACTAACTTAGGCAAAAGGGAAGGGCAAGGATATAACTGGGTCTCCAGAATCATTGGAAACAGGGACTCAGGTTTCTTCAAGTCTCTCTGTCTTATACCTTTCATTTCTACTCCTTTCAACATGTTTTCCTACAGCCCTCCTCCAAGAGGTCACCACCTCTCAGGTTCAGCTCCTAAGCCTTGATACCAGAGAGGGATTGTCCCTTTTGGTTAAATCTCAATTTGTAGAAGTTTAGGGAAGGTCCAGTTCAGGTCACATGCAGCCTCTCTGACCAGTGGATGTGATGCTGTAACTGGCATTTCTCACCTGGACCATGTGGTGGAGTGGGGGAGGAGTATTTCCTGAAAGAAGGTGGAAATAGGAGTGAAGGTGGAGCTCACCAAAAAGGAAAAGGTGCTGGGGAGATAAAAGTATATATCCTTATTACAGAACATAAAGTGGAATATAAAATATAAAAGGAGAAATTTTAGTTGAGGCTGCGTCTGAAAAATTCATCAACTTACATAATTAAACATTGATTAACTTAGAGTGGATGATATACATTTATAACTAAGTCTCTGGTTAAACTTTTAGCCTTTATTGTGTGAGGGAATACATAACGCCGAATGTTCATTTCATGACAAGATGAAAAACAAAAGAGGAAGACTTGTTTCCCTTACATTCATACCCCACACGGGAGTTTCAAAGTAAAAATAATTTGGCTGATTTCTTTTGAAAGAAAGTGCAGTTCTCTGATGACTCAGTGCGAGCTTTGGGTTAAATCCAGTGGTATTCTAGGGCCCCGAAAAGGAGAATCTCTCAGTTCCATGGTTCTGGATTTTTCTGAAGAATGGCTTTACTCCTGGAGGTGTCAAACACTCAGGATTTTTTATACAACTTTACCAAATTTAATTACTTTGTGGGCTGCCTAAAACTATACCTACAAATGGTAACATAGTATTTCATTTCACTGTTTGCTCTAAATGTTTACGGTTTGCCATCCATACACTCTTTATATGTTTTAATGGATTTTTTTTTTAAATTGAGGTATGGTTGATTTATAAGATTATATCAGTTTCAGGTATACAAGCTTAGCGATTCAGTATTTTTGCAGATTATACTCCATTATAAGTTTTTACAAGATAATGGCTACAATTACCTGTGCTATACGATATATCCTTGTTGATCATCTATTTTATATTGGATAGGTTTTGCCTAAAAATATTCCCTAGCTCCACTAGGGAAAAAAGGTGTTCAATCCAGGTTTTGAAGTAGGAGTAGAAGGCTATGTCAAAGGACAGAGGAAGATTATTTGAAGCATTAAACTGATTATTGAAAATGTCCAGGTCCGAGAGTGAGAGCAATCTTGAGGCTATTTGGAAAAGATTTCTGGGCTTTGATAAAAAAGTGGAATGCAGAGCATGTCGATGTTCAAAATGCACCAGTAACGCAGCAACCCCAAGGAGCACTGCAGAGTCCAGGCGATGAGTGTTCGTGCTGCTCATAATAGGGAACCTGTATGTCCCTGAACCCTGCATCAGGTCTCCGTGGTCCTGCCAATGGCTCCACATGAGATGTACAATTGAGAAGCATGTGGTCTCCTATTGTGTTGTTCATCTTTGTTTGTTTGTTCCTTTAAATCTTCTATCTCTTTGTTAACTATTTCTTGTAAATATCCACTCCGTCTGTGCCTCCATTTTTTTCTGAGATTTTGGATCGTCTTTACTATTATTACCCTGAATTCTTTTTCAGATAGATAGCATTTATGTGTGAAATCTTAAAAAAATGGTACAAATAGATTTATTTACAAAACAGAAACAGAGTCACAGATGTAGAAAACAAATTTATGACTACCAGGGGGGAAGGTGTGGGAGGGATAAATTGGGAGATTGGGATTGACATATACACACTACTACATATAAAATAGATAACTAATAAGAACCTACTGTATAGCACAGGGAACTCTACTCAATACTCTGTAATGACCTATATGGGAAAAGAATCTAAAAAAGAGTGTATATATGTATATGCATAACTGATTCACTTTGCTGTACGGCAGAAACTAACACAACATTGTAAATCAAATATACTCCAATAAAAACTAAAAAAAAAAAAAAGAAGCATGTGGTCAACAGGGAAGGGCAAGTTAATCCTAATCCCATTCTCATAACCTAAGGAAAAATGGGTCTGGTTGTCTGAGCCATCTCGTCTTTAGGGCACAGCAAATAGCTGTCAAGCTGGGAAGTATCCCTTATAGTTATAGGACCTGAGGCATCAGTTGCGTTTTTATGGTTCAAGCACCTTTAATGATAACCAAAGTGTTTTTAATGCAATACTACTGATTAAAAAAGGATTAGTTGGGAAGAACTAAATGCACACTAAGAAATTAACATGAACAATCTCTTATCAGTTAATTTAAGCATAGACACAGAGTAGATACAAAGAATTATAGGTAGGACTAAAGCACGATCCTGGGGTATCTCCCCATTGCTCTTCCCTTGAACGGGAGTTAAATCATTAGTCAGGTTTGCTTAGAATATTGTCTCTTTTCTGTCTTGGGTATACTTTTTCTTTGATATCACTAGATCTGAACTGCTCAGTTTTATAGTAAATATGCAATACTTTGCTGTAACTCCTTAGTCTGTCTGCAAATACTCAGGCTTTAAAGCACAGAATCATTCTACTGCACCTATTAAAAACCCAACAACTACATTTCCACGGCCATGGCTTTGTCTTTGTTTTTCATTCTGTTCTCAGTTGCTGTTACACAAATTCATGCAAAATAAGTTGAATTTCTTAGCACCTCGTAAAAGGTCTTCCAAATCTGACGCAGCCTACTCTTCTAGCTTCATTTGCAGTCCTTCTATTTCATCTATGGAAGGTTCTGGTCACACGGGGTTACCTACCATTACACTTCGAAGTTTCATGTTTACATTCCTGCTTTTCTTCCTAGCGTCTGAGCTCATATATATCCATCTAAGCCCAGTTTAAATGTTGTTTTCTCTGTGAAATCTCCCTGACAGCTCCCAACACCCCCCTGGCTAAATTCTGTACAAACCTTAGAATATCACACTATACGTTGCTGATAATAAAGTAGTGGAATAGAATTTCGGTCCAAAGATTTTGACCCAAAAACCTGTTGTGTTAAAAGCACATTTATTGCTCCCTCCCCTTCTTTCCCCTCCCGCCCTGCCTTTCTTTTCAAAGTTAACTTAAACCACTGCATTACCATGGAAGGAGGTAGGTGTCAACACTCTACTTGGGTGTTAAAAAGAAAACTGATATGTGGTATGTTAAGAAAAAGAGATCTGGATCTCTTCGAATCTGCCTCCCAATCTGCTCTACCCAGATCAGTCTTTCCCAGACCAGCTGATGGCAGTTCCATCTTTGCAGTTGCTCCAATGGAAAAATCTGGAGTCATTCTTGACTACTCTTTTTGCCTCACACACCACATCCAGTCTGTCAGGAAGCCATGTTGGCCTTACCTTCAAAATATATCTGGAATCTGACCACTTATCACCTCTGCAGCCACCACCATGTTTTCTTGACTAGATTACAATAGCCTCTAACCCATCTTCTTCATTCTTTATTCCACAGCATTTTGCAACTTCTAACATACTATATAATTGACTTTCTTATTAATTGTTTATTGCTATCTCCTCAACCTAGAAGGTAAGCTCCTGAGTGCTAGATATGTCTGTTTGTCCCTGCTGCATCTCTAGCACCTGGTACATAATAAATATTTGTAAGTAAATTAATGATTTTGACTCACTGGAATGAATGTGTCTCTTGTGGATCTCGCTTTCCCACTACAGCCCTGGGGGAAGTGTTGCAACAACTCTTCAGGCAATGATGGTGCATTGGAGGACAGTCCTCTTTTGTCCTCAATCTACCTTAGAACTTCCGAGTGTCCCAGCTGTCATGGCTTCTTCACGTGCTGCTTTTGTTTCACTTTTCATGCACAGGAGTCCTGGGTTTGGTTAGAGCCCCTTGCTGACGGCCCAGCTCCCTTCATGTTGCCTACAACCCTAATCTGCTGTCTCCCTGGGGAACCACACTGGCGGTCCACTGGTCCCCACTGCCTCTGACTTTTTGACACCTACCTCCTTCCATGGTAATGCAGTCAATGTCCCCCTTCTACTTCTGTCCTCAAGGACACTTCTCCCTCTCTGAGAAGTCCATCATCTTTGCTTCCATGAACTTGGGCTTTCCCCCAAACCAAGAAGCAGCTTTGTCTTCAAGGAGCTTCTGTCTTCTCCTCTGAAGAAAACTTTGGAAATGAGTCACTGAGGCCCTAACTGCTTCTTTGAAACAGGGCAGGAAGGGACCTTATGATCTCACCCTTCACACATGGTACTAGAGTTTTAATTTTACTGCTCTTTGCCAATCACTGGGTATTAGCATTACATCAGTCCTTGTGTGCCTGGCGTAAATCCTACTTTTTCATTCTGGATTATGCTTTTAATACATATTTGAATTTTATTGAGGAGTTTTGCATTCACTCTTATTCTGATAATTGTCAGTAACCATAAGTATCAGCAGCAGCGTGTGTGTGTGTGTGTGTGTGTGTGTGTGGTTTTAGTGTCAGGATTATGTCTGCTTTGTAAAGTAAATGAGGAGGATTTGTGTCTTTTTTTGTATCCTGGAATTGTTTATATAGTGTGGCAAGTATCTATTTCTTAAAAGAATGCAACCATAAAATAGGTTAAGTCTGGAGAATTTTTCTTAGGACTAGTTTTTAAAATAAAGATTTCATTTTATTTCGGGTAAATTAAGTCTATTTAGGCTTGTTTGTAAGTTTTATACTGCCATTTGATTGAAATTGTGGTTTCACTGTTATTTAAAAATTTAGAATATTGACACATAGAATTATTTCTAGAGAATGCTCTTTGGAGTCTTCCAGATGATGTTCCTTTTTCCTATTTCTGCAGTAATTTATAGACTTAAGTTTCTTTCTTTATTCATCCTGGAATAGAGAGAAATCGCTTTTTCAACTCAGTGTTTGTGATCATTCAGGGTTTGTAGATTGTCTTTGTCTTTCCTCACTGACACTGTCAGTGCTGGATGAATTCTCTCCTAGGATCAAAACTGGAGAATAATTTGATTACATTAGGTAATTGACGGGCAAGTCTTCTTGTCCACTTTTCCCGATCAGCCAGACATTCATCTAGGGCATCTCTGTGTACAGAAAAGGGATCTGGTTTTACTTCTACTTTCTGCTTCTCCGATGTGAACAAGCCTTCCTCAATGTTTTCTGCAAAATACTTGTTATGTAGAATATTAAGAGTTATGTAGTGAGTTTGTATCTAGGCAAAAGAATTTAGCCAATGATGGATACACATTTAAACATGGTTATTTCCTGCAGGATATCTCAAAACTGTTAGGGGCACTGTGACTACCCACGGACGGGTTATGCATCCTTGCCTCAAATTCTTTGTTCACAGAACCTTCTGGAAAGGCATTTCATGGTGCTACTCTTCTGTGAACCTTATTTTGAGAATTTTTTGTCTTGGAACAGAGTACTTGGAAATCTACAATGCCAAGAACAATGGCTAGAATGCTTTCTGTATGTACCCATTAACTTTAGAGTCTTCACCCTATTATTCTCTTGGAATTAGTTTCCAAATGGCTTTAGGATGCTGCTGAGTGAGGAGCTGATGGATTCTGGCTGCCCCTAAGTGCCATCCAGTAGCAGGACTGTAGTCTCTGTGTCTCTAAGTCAGGGTGAAGAGGTTGGAAGAAGAACAAAGAGGACTTCTAAGGACTCCTCCTATATTTTTCTTCATAGTTTTAGGTGGCTGAGATGTTCTCGTTCAACAGATGAAGGATGGATAGGCTCTTGAATTTCTTAAAATTCAGCTCCATTGTTAGACTTGATAGGAATCCCCAACAGATTCTTATGATAGGCTACCAGATTTAGTTTTGGAGATACAGTAACTTTTTTTTCTTTTTTTAACATCTTTATTGGAGTATAACTGCTTTACAATGGTGTGTTAGTTTCTGCTTTATAACAGTAACTTTTTTTGTGTGTGTGTGGTACGCGGGCCTCTTACTGTTGCGGCCTCTCCCATTGCAGAGCACAGGCTCCGGATGCGCAGGCTCAGCGGCCATGGCTCACGGGCCCAGCTGCTCCACGGCACGTGGGATCTTCCCGGACCGGGGCACGAACCCGCCCGTGTCCCCTGCATCGGCAGGCGGACTCTCAACCACTGCGCCACCAGGGAAGCCCTATAACAGTAACTTTTGTCTTTGGTCATTTTCTGTATCATCCTAGGTATTTTAGCAGGGAGTTAGGATAGGCTGAAAAACCCATGTTAAGTCTATTTTCTCCATAGTATTCCTTCAAATGCTGGGAACCAGTAATTATTATCTGTAGCATTTGAATTCAGGAGCCTGAAGGCTCAGAGAGGGAGGAAGATAAACAATGCAGAGAGAGGCAAACTTCCTGCCACCTCTGACATCACCCCTGTCACCTTCACACATCCTGGTAAAGATGCTTTCTCAATTGGACTTGTATTTTTTTGTTTTGTCCTCCTTAATAACTCTCTATCTAGATAACATCCTTAAAAAAGGGCCATAGCTGTGGCAAACAAGCAGGTCTGCTTCCCTGCTCATTTGGGAGTTCTAAGCAGTCCATTTTAAAAGTCAATCCCTTGTTGAATATCTTTTGCTCTCAGCATCCATTAGACTAAATTCCATAAGCTGACCATTGCCAGCAAACAATCAACAAGTCACCACCATTCACCTTCAACCACCTTGCTTGGTCCTTGCCAGTGAACCTAAAAGGCAGAGAGGAAAACACAAGAGTTTCAGACAAATGCTACCAAAAGTGTGGCCTTCAGACTGACTATTAGACTGGCATGGGACTATTCATTATCTGTCTGGAATAAAGCAAGTACGGAAACTGAGAGCAAGCATTCAGAAAAGCTATTTGACACTGTCCTGATTCTAAGTGTGTGATCAGTGGGCTTGTCCATTGAACATAGACCAGTTTAGTTGGATGTTGTTGGCCTCTGGTGGTAAGTGGCATGTGCCATGACCTGTGTCCTAGTCACGTCCTAATCTTTTGGTACATAGACTAAGAAGCCCAGGTTTAAAGAGCCCATCACCTTTCTCCACCTGCCAATCTCTGCTGGAGGCTTTGTGATCTTTGGACTCTTCCCTCCTTGCTTTCAATTGTGGAGAGGCACGTTCTCAATCTCCTTTACCCCTTTCATGGTAATGGCCCATGATCCAAATCCAAAAAGCTGGGAGTCTGCAAAGGGCGCATTAAGATGGTGAAGCAGAGTCTTCTTCTCCCAGTTGCTCCACTGAAAGTGACAGAATGTTACATGTCTTCTCTAGCTCACTTCTGGTTCAGGTTGTGTAACAGCAACTTGAGCATGCATTAAAGCCTTTCACTCAATGTCATAGAAATGCCAAATATATCCCTGGGTTGAATTTAAATCAGGAGGCCAGGCTGTTTAGCTATGGCCCAACATGATGTGGCATAAGCCAGGCCCCAGAGATGTGATAAGTTATTTAGCACCATCTGCTAAAATTTCACACCTGTGGAACTATAAAAATGGATTTTTTTCCTGAAATTAAAGGATTTATTTATTAATTCCCTGTAGAATATCTGTCATGTGACACCTTGTGTGTGCTGTGCCCCAACCGGTAAGCTGATGAATTCACCTTAAGGAGACTTGTACTCTGTGTGTGTGTGTCTGTTTGTACTTGCCATGTGTGTTAGATCAATCAGTATCAAAGCATACTGACTATAGTCACAGACTTTGGTTAAATTGAAGTGCTGAATTGGTGTAGGGCAGGCTGTAATATCTGTAAGAGATTATGGTATTAAATAGAATCTGTTCCCAACCTCTTAAGACAATATAAGATGATTAGTCCTTTCTTCCTGTTCACATGTCAAAATCGTTTTGATTTTGACTAAAACTATTGTTTTCAATGTCCAAGATCATTTCCTTTCTTAGCCCATCTGCCACCACTGCTTCTTAGTAGTTCATTTATTTATTCATTTAAGAAACATTTACAGGGTACCCATTGTGTATCAAGCATCATGCTAGATCTAGGCCCCCATCTTTATAGGGGAGACCCACAGTAAATCAGCAAAGATAGCAGATTATGCATTATAATGAATGCTTTGATAAGCATATGAACAGGATATATGGGAGCACAGTGGGTAGGATATTTAAATCAAGAAAGAAACGGAAATTAGGAACAAACTTCCTGGTGTAGGTGATATTTGAAGTTGGAGGAGTAAGAGAGAGCTACACGAAGAATGTGTGCTTGTGTGGGTGCCCTCACACGTGTGTATATGTGGTTTGTGTGTTGGGAACATCCTCCGTGGAGGAGTGACAGTGTAGCAGAAGGCACGGAGTCATGAATGCGGATGACACACTGAAGCAGTTGTATGTAAGGGGTCCTCCCTAGGTCATAAGTGCCACAAAGAGGAATTCTTTCATTCGGCAATATACATCCAGAGCGTGGCACATAATAGGAGCTCAATAAATATTTGTGGAAGAGACGAATGGCCTCAAGTACTAAGCTAATAAGTTTGAACTTTTCCCCCCAAAATATGATAGCAAGATATAAGCAGTTGTATTTGGCCTTTCTTAACACTTTTAAGATTTTTTTTGTGCTGTGCCTAAAGGGAAAGACTCTGCCATAGAACAGCTGTTCCCATCCATTTTCTGTCATTCCCATTAGAGTCACCTGTTCTTTCTTTGCCAGTAATTATTGATTGATTTGACGCTTCTCTGGTCATGCTGGTGACACATAACATTTGTGTCAAACAAGGTCAGGGCTCTAAAACTCTCATATGCTTTTTCAGATAATCCATTGTGACAGTCTCCTAATAAGAGGTGCTTGGAGTTTTTTGAGACTAAAGCAAATACTGGAATTTAAAGCAAATAATACAGATATCTTTTTATGTCAAAGGGTCTTAACACTTACGAATGTTAGAATTGATGATTAATAGCAAGTTGTTAAGTCATAGCATTAAAACCTGTTGAACACTTAGCTTAAGAAAAGTTCTTCCCTTTCATAATTAAGCCAAGAACTAGGAGATTTCTGTAAGTCTCATAAACAGAACTGGAGACTTAATTCACTGAAAATTGATAGTTAGCAGCTGACCACAAACTAAAGACACACACAAAACTAATAAAACAGTACTTCTATTGAATTGAAGAAAATGTGAGTTTCAAAGCAATCTAATAATTTTAAAATGTTCATTAGAAGATATCAATATATTCAAAATGAAATTAATTTTTAAAAATATTATTTCTTTGAAAGAGCAGGCTATTGTATTAGCTTGCTTTCGAACTCACCTTCAGTGGTTTGCAGTTTATATCTCTTTGCAGATACTTTCCTAGATAAATGCCTTTCTTACTGCAGGCACAGCATCTCCCTACTTTCCATACTTGGTTCAGTTCATGTCTTTAGGGAGGGTTCTCTGTAACCTCACCCAGCTCTGATTGCACATTCACTCTGGTTTTTCCCAGCCCTCACCTGTGTGGCTCTTAGGTTGTGCTTTAGCATTTTCACATGGATTTGTATTAAATTAATTTGTATCACATTAATCTGTCTGATGGATTGATTGATTGTATTTATTATGTTTAAGGCTTTTTGGTTGCAAGAGACAGAAAGCCATTCAGGCTATTTCTGGTAAAAAGAGAATTTAGTGAAACGATACCAGGGAATCTCAGAAATACTTGGAGTCTGGAAAAAAGTACAACCAGGCTGTAGGAGGCCCCGTGATTGCGAAATCAGTACCTGAGTCTATTATCTTCTCTCACTGAATGACTGACCTCCTGATTCTACTTTTCTTTGCCCAGCTGCTCAGATCTGCCTTCCAGATGTGCCACCTTCCTCATGGCTGCTCTGCTCCTTCTTCGCTTGTGTTTGGACATAGTAGCTTTTGCTTAAATGGGTCCAGGCCTGACTTTGGTTCTATACCTGTCAATGTGTCTCTCGACCCTCTCCCCAACCAACTGTTATCTCACTATTTCAATTGTTAAGCCTAATGCTTCATTCCCTGGTTGGAGAATCTGATTTGCTCAACTGAATTATGGGTGGTTTCTCCTCCTGGCAGCTGTTTACACCTCAGCTAAGGTGGTGGGTGTCATTTGGTACAAACAGGATGGACTCTCTGAAAAGAGGTTGTGGGCAGCCAGTCATGATTGGGATCTCAAGTACAGCATCTTCTCCTAGCATCCTCCTCCATGTTCTCGATTGTTTCAGAAAGTCTACCTGACAGATTGTGACTAACGTTAGTGACCCAGGGGCTCTGGGCATCAGTGGTCTCCACTATTTTGTGCTCCTACTTAATTAACAGTACTGCGGGCTTCCCTGGTGGCGCAGTGGTTGAGAGTCCGCCTGCTGATGCAGGGGACACGGGTTTGTGCCCCGGTCTGGGAAGATCCCACATGCTGCGGAGCGGCTGGGCCCGTGAGCCATGGCCACTGAGCCTGCGCGTCTGGAGCCTGTGCTCCGCAACGGGAGAGGCCACAACAGTGAGAGGCCCCCGTACCGCAAAAAATAATAATAATAATAAATAAACTAACAGTACTGCTTCTTTCTTTCTAAATGCCTTATTTTTCTAGTCTGCTTTGATACTAGGGTGGGAATCATGTACTATGGACTGAATGATTGTTTTCCCCAAAAGTGTATGTTGAAGTCCTAACCCCCAGTGTGATGGCATTAGAAGGTGGGGCGTTTGGAAGGTAAGTAGGTTTAGATGAAGTCATGAGGGTGAGGTCGTGTGATAAGACTAGTGCCCTTGTAAGAAGGGACACCAGAGAGTTCACTTCCTTCCTGTCTCTGTGCACGCATGCCCAGGAAAGGTCATGTGAGCACACAACCAGAAGGTGACCATCTACAAGCCAGGAAAAGGGTCCTCACCAAGAACCAACCTCACTGGCACCTTGATCTTAGACTTCCCAGCCTCCAGAACTGTGAGAAAACAACTGTGTGCTGTTCAGGCCATTAACTCTGGGGTATTCTGTCATAGCATAGCCCTAGCCGACTAAGCCGCCAAACAATAATAGTTTTGCTTCCGTTTTATAGATAAAGCCCTCAGTAGTTAAATAGACTGGTCAGGTCACTCAGCTGGAGCCAGGATTCAAAGGCCAGCCTCCCTGGTCACCAAAGCATTGCCCTTCTACCATAGTTCTCTGTCTAATGCTGTCTCAAGTTTGTTAGAAAGAAAGAAAGAAAGAGAGAGAGAAAGAAAGAAAGAAGACCCAACTCCAGGTACAAAAGTCAGTTTCAAGTATTTTCACCATCAAATCAGTGTTTAATTCACTTGAGAGAGAACCTTAGAAAACCTTTTAAAGTTTATAAATTAGTCAGGGAACTTTTCTTTTTTTCAACTGGCAGAACTTCTGATGCAGTAGTTTCAGCCTTTGATATCACTATTATGAAGTTCAAAAATAAAGTTTATTTTAGTTTTGTTTGACCTCAAAATGTACCTTGGATTCTTGCCACTGTCATAGGGAACATATATAAAGCAGTTTGTAAGTCTGCTTTCTTCCAATTCTGGCCTATTTTTTTCAAGCTATTGGGTAACCAGTGGCCTTTTAGAATTTCCCCAGTTAACTATAACTAGATACGATAACCTGGAATTATAGCTTACTACCTTTACAGAGGCAACAGAGCAAGAGCTGCGAAGTGGGAGTCTGGAGACCAACGTTTCAGTTTGGGCTTTGCTTCTTAATAACTATGTGACCTTGAGGAAATCCTGTCTGCTCACCGAGCCTCAATTTCCTAACCCATGAAAGAATAATCATAACTCAATACCTCACAAGAATGTTGTGAAGATAAAATAAAGTATGGGAAAGCACTTTGTAAATTGAAAGGTAATATAGAACTGTAAGTGGATATTATTATTTATTTTATGAGCCAGTAGAAATCAAAGCCCTGGTTTCATTGCCAGGAGGATTTTCCTCACAGATCTAATTCTTAAAGCTCTGCTTTGCTGAGTTAATGAGTACTTTCCAAATAAAGATCCCTTTTACTGCTTTGATTTCGTGAACTTCCCTTTACTCTGATTCAAAGTCACATGGGAAGGTGCTCTTGTAAAGCCATTGTTTAATTTAGGCTTTTCATACTGCGTGTATGTCCGGCTATTCTCTGGTTTCAGTCTCCAGGGAGCCTCTGAGGGCAGACCGTGCTTCTTTCCCTTACATATAGCTTGGCAGCAAATGAGATGTTTTCAATAGGGTTGAAAAAAACTTGCAGTATGTAACCTGTCACCTCAAGGAAGAAGCACATCCTGTTCTAGAGAAGTTGCCTCAGAGCTGGCCTGAGGACCATACTCTGTTTTTACTTATGACTCAGGCAGTAGCCTGGAATGAAGTTTCAAGGAGAGTTGTTAGACGACGTCGTTGTGTTAATAATGTGAGAAGCCACCATACAAAGCTCTTTATTTTAGTAACTTAGACTTCTAGTCAGGGCTCAGTTCTGTTCAGTATGCCTGAAACTTTTTGTGCTAATACACAGGGAAAGTGTAAAACTGACTTTTAAAAGATCCTTAGGTGTAAGCAGATATGCTTTAATTTTAACCTCATATGTGCAGGAATTAAGGCAATGAGTAGTAGACTCGGGTTTTCTAAAGTCACTTGTGCGGCTAGAATGGAGGCAATCGTTCCAAGTTTTTGCGTTAAACTTCGCCAGTTAATTATGCTCTAATCCTGTTCTTCCAAAGTTTTTGGCATTCAGGCATTGGAGCCAGGGAATGGAACAAGATGGAATTTTAAAGAAATGAGGGGGCTTTTATAACCATAAGTCCACTGTCACTATCTGAAGCACAATAAAAAGTGGAAGAGCTGAAAACAGTCTCGTCATATCTCCTGACTCTTACCTCGTGTGTTGTGTTTTTACCAAACTCTGAGATAATGGTTTTAATAGCTGAGGGTTTGTTTATCTCCATACAGGGACCCACAGTGCCAGGTCAACAGGCAGACTTCTCAAAGTGTCCTATCTACTGTGATTTTCTTTTCTCCTCCATCCTAGTCCATTGCCTGGGGTTGAAGTTAAAGTGTCAGGCCATAGAATAGATAGATTGTCCACAGCAATAAGATGGTTATTATTATTAATATATTATTATTATTATCTGGGTGGTAGTGAATGCAGGACTGAGACTCTAATAGTATAACTCATGGTTCTATTTTCTATCCCTCAAACAGTGACTTCCTTTATGAGTTACAGACAAAAAGTGAAAATTAACACTTAAATATCAAATTTGGGACCTCAAGCCAACAAATCCTAGCATTCTAATATCAAGAGAAGCAGGATTTTGGTTTCTTTTTTACCCTAAGTCCCAGTTTTCTTTTTTCTTTTCTTCTCTGTTTTTTTGAAAAATAAATTTATTTATTTATTTATTTATTTATTTATAGCTGCGTTGGGTCTTCATTGCTGGGCGCGGGCTTTCTCTAGTTGCGGCAAGCGGGGGCTACTCTTGGTTGCGGTGCGCAGGCTTCTCACTGCAGTGACTTCTCTCGTTGTGGAGCACGGGCTCTAGGGCACGCGGGCTTCAGTAGTTGTGGCGCATGGGCCTAGTTGCTCCGTGGCATGTGGGATCTGCCCGAACCAGGGCTTGAACCCCTGTCTCCTGCATTGGCAGGTGGATTCTTAACCACTGAGCCACCGGGAAGCCCTAGTTTTCTTTAGCGCCATGTGGTTTTGCTTTGTTTTGTTTTGTTTTTATAATAAGGGGCCTGGCTGATGAGAAATGTTCTATAATATGAATGCTATTGCCCTATAACCAAACTTTTAATATGGCCAACTCTTTGCAAGATCGATTGCAAGAACCTCTGGGATTCCCCAGGTGCTGTCTGACATGAGCACATGAACAGGTACAGCCAGCAATGAACACCTTATCTGTCACCTGGAAATATTCAGAGACCAGACCTAATTATCAGACTTGCTGTAGACAGGGCTTCTGTTTTGAGTGTTAGGTTGGCTAAGTTTTCTTCAAATTCTAAATTTTTAAGATTGGGAAAGTTCAAGAAATATGTGGGAGATAATAAGTCAGTTGGTTTGGCTGGTGTAGGGGGTTCCCAGCACAGAGAAACTGAGGACAGAGCTGGAAGGATGGGTTGGTTTCTTATTATTAATATCACCCCTAAAGGGTATTCTCATAATCTCTGGATATACTGATGCTAATTATTACTAAGCATTTGATAAATACGTATGAAAACTTAGGGTGGCACTGCAGTGGGGTCATTAACAGACAGACTTATGTTTGAATCCTACATCTGCCACCTGCTCGCTGCATGATTTTGGGCAAGTCAAACATTGTTAGCCTCAGTTTCCTGATCCAAAAAATGGCAATATAATAATTCACCTCAGAAGTTTGTGGGGATTAGGTAATAGACTATGTAAATATTAAACCCATAAAGCAGTTCTCACACCACCTGGCACATGATGAACAATAAATTCAAGCATCATCACCTCGCCAGATTGCTGACATAGCCTCCTCCCTGTTCGCCCTGCTTCTGCTCCAGCTCTGCCTCATTCTGCTCTCAACACGGCAGCCAGGTTGGTCCTGTTGTCATGTAAGTTGGATGTCTCTGCTCAACACTTGCCAATGGCTCCCCATCTCACTCAGAGTAAAAGCTTCCTAAGGGAAGGCATGTTTTACCTCCCCACACCCCTTTGATTCTATCTGCTGCAGCCTCCCTGGCCTCCCCTTGCTGTGCCTTAAACATTCCAGAAAGTTCTCCCTGCCACTTGATACCCTTTGTCTGCCTTCCCTGTTTAGTTTTCTACTAAATACGTATCACTAACTAACCCGCTATGTATTTTACTTAGTTATAGCATTGATCGGTTGTCTCCTCCTGCTAGAAGGTAAGCACCATGGGACACGGATTTCTTTTTGTCTGCTTTGTTCATAGCTGTGTCCCTAGTGCCTAGAACAGACACTGGTACATAGAAGCCCTCAACAAATACTTGTTAAGTTGGGCTTCCCTGGTGGCGCAGTGGTTGAGAGTCCGCCTGCCGATGCAGGGGACGCAGGTTCGTGCCTCGGTCCGGGAGGATCCCACGTGCCGCGGAGCGGCTGGGCCCGTGAGCTATGGCCGCTGAGCCTGCGTGTCCAGAGCCTGTGCTCCGCAACGGGAGAAGCCCGCGTACCGCAAAACAAAAAAACAAAACAAAACAAATATTTGTTAAGTTCGTTTTGAATGACTGAACAAATGGGAGCCATTATTAGTAAATTAATGGAATCTGTTTGTCGTAGTACATGTACACAATTACGGTATTCATCCATTCAACAAATACTGGGTAAGTATATTCAATGAGCCAGCATTACACTCTTTGTTGGGGATAGAGCCGGAAACAAAATAGACATGGCCCTGCCCTCTTGGAGCTTATGGTCTTAGGGCTACAAGAATTGCACTCAGTAGGTATTTCTAATTGTGGAAAAGTCAAAAAGATTTTTTTCATAATAGCTTAAGTATGAACTTTAATTGAAGTTTACAGAATCTCTAAATACTGTATCCTAAAACTTCAAAAAATTATTTTATTTATTTATCATTGTTATTTTCAGAAAGTATTTAAGGTAGAACTAGAAAATTATATTCTAGCTTTGCCTAAACCTGTGAAAGAAAAGAGTTCTAAACATCCCCCCCAGTTACTGAACTTCGTGTTTTAAATGTTTCTTCTGCTTCTAATGATCAAACAAACATCACATTTAAAATCACATATGATAACTTTTAGATATACTACAATGCATGAGGACTTAGCAAAATGATACTCAAGCTTCTACCTGATTTTAATTTCATGATAGTTTGATGTAGGTCTCTTCACAAAGCCACATTAGCTTAGAGTTTGCAATTTTGTTCACCTCTTGTGATTAGAAAACATATTTCAAACTTCCCATTTCATTACTCTGAGCTCTAGCTCAGATTTTGAAAGTTATTACCAGATTTAATTTTAATATTTTTCATTCTCTGATTTTAAGGAAGTAAGCTATTAATGTTTATTCAATCAGGTAAGTCAGCATCTTGTAGGTTTTTAAATGATTCTTCATTCATTCTTTGATTTGAATTTGGTCAAAACTGTCTCTCAGTTATTTAGTAGTTTTGATTTTAAAAATTACAATTCTGCCAGTCTGATGCAGAGTATGATTTCAATAAAACTCCTTCATGGTATTTTTTCTGTGAAGACTTTGCATCAGGTTGCTTTGGTCACACTGAATTTGCCATGTTAAATGTAAGACAAGCTTAACCCATGCAAAGGAAACCGTCACAGCTCAGAGTAATCAAGTGGGAGTTTTGAAATACTCCCTTTTCTAATCACAAGAGGTTAACGAAATTGTAAACTCGAAGATAATGTTACTTTGTGAAGAGACCTGGGCCAAATTATCATGGGTAAATCCTCAAATGGAATTAAAATTATGTAGAAGGAAGTTCCAGTTGATTGTGATCTGGCCAATCTCAAGGCTATGATGATCAGATGTTTCACATTTACTAGGGTTTTATTTTTGTCCTTGCATGGGTACAATTGAAATTAAGGCCTACGTTTGGGAAACACATGATAGTTCAATAGCATCTTCTGCCCATTTTCTTAACAAGTGGGAAGCCAGATGCACCAAAGGGTAGTAAATGGGAAAAGAATAAAAGGTCTATTTTGTTAAAAATAAATAATAATGATGAAAATTGATAACATAAACTTTTGAGTATAAGAACATTTTTTTCCCTACGAGTGAATTGCAAAGGTAAAAGACTGAATCCGAAAATTTTTATTTAATTCCAAGATCTAGCCTGCATTTTTTAAAAAAATTATTTAATTTATTTTTGGTGGTGTTGGATCTTCGTTGCTGCGCACGGGCTTTCTCTAGTTGCAGCAAGCGAGGGCTACACTTCGTTGCAGTACACGGGCTTCTCATTGCAGTGGAGCACGGGCTCTAGAGTGCAGGCTCAGTAGTTGTGGTCCATGGGCTTAGTTGCTCTGCGGCATGTGGGATCTTCCCGGACCAGGGGTTGAACCCGTGTTCCCTGCATTGGCAGATGGATTCTTAACCACTGTGCCACCAGGGAAGTCCCTTAGTCTGCATTTAAATTTGATTTTATTCTATTCCTATGGAATGCAAAACAGATCATTCTCTCTCAAAGGATACAGAAATTGCCACTTCTAAATAAAACTTCCATAAAGAGCAGTAACTTTTACTTAGAAAACTGTCAGATAGAAAATAAATTTGAAAAGCCCAAGAAAAGGAAAACTTTTCTCTGTAATATCTTCTTGAAAAATTACAGACAGCCTTAAAATAAGTTTCCTTTAGATGTGATGGGAAGGAAATCAGAAAGCTCTTCAAAATCCTTTAGTGACTAGTACTTTAGTTCTTAATAGCCCTCATACCTATTTCTCCTGTACTCAACAAATACTTACTGAGGGCTTAGTATGTGGCAGGTACTGAAAACACAAAAATAAATGTGCCCTAATCCTGGATTCAAGGAATTCACAGTTTAGTGAGAGAGTCATAAGTATATACAAGGAGGAAGCTAAAATTTATTGACCACCAAACTATCTGCTAGCCCTTTTGCTAGGGCATTTGTATGCTTTATTACTTTAATCCTTATGGAAAAATTACTAGGTAGATGTAATATTGCAGAGCCATTTTATGACTTAAGAACTGGGGGGGTCAGCCAGTGTGTGAGGAAGCTGGAACTCAGTGCTGGATCTGTCTGCCTCCATAGCTCTGATTCTTTTCATCTCAGGATGGTGAAAAGAGATGTATGTATACATACATATACACAAAAAACCACACATATATTTATGTACACATACATAAGTGCATATATATTTATACATACATGTATATAAGCACAAATATGTATAAACATATGTATATGAGTCATACATACACATATATGGAATCCTTTGTTATCCAAATTGTATGCTTTTTTATATTTAAAAAGCTCTTTTTTTATTCAGATTTCTAGCAGTTTTAGATTCACTGCAAAACTGAGGAGAAGGTACAGAGATTTCTCATATATCCCCTGCCTACCCCCATGCATAACCTCCCCCATTATCAACATCCCCCATCAGAGTGGTACATTCATTACAATTGATGAGCCTACACTGACACATCATAATCACTCAAAGACCATAGTTTACATTAAGGTTCACTCTCTGTGTTGTACATTCTATGGGTTTGGACAAACGTATCCATCATTATGGAATCATATAGAGTATTTTCACTGTCATAAAAATCTTCTGTGCTCTGCCCATTTATCACCCACCTCCTCAACCCCTGGCAACCACTGATTTTTTTTACTGTCTCCATAGTTTTGCCTTTTCCAGAATGTTGTATCGTTGGAATCATACAGTATGTAGCTTTTCCAGATCGGTTTCTTTCACTTAAGTTTCCTTCATGTGTTTTCATGGCTCTCTTTTTAGAGTTGGATAATATTCCATAGTCTGGATGTACCACAGTTTAGTCATTCACCTACTGAAGGTCATCATGGTTTCTTCCAAGTTTTGACAATTATGAATAAGCCGCCATAAACATCCATGTGCAGGTTTTCATTTGGACATAGGTTTTCAACCCCCTCTGGATAAATATGAAGGAGTGCAATTGCTGGATCATATGGTAATCAAATGCATTTTTGATTTGTTGCATAAGGTTTTGGTAAATAGAGCTTATATTTTATTTCACTGTTTTAAATGTTAAAAGTAACACATTACCAGTGCATCCTATTTCTTCAAATACCCTATCACAGTTTTAAATACAAACTCTAAGAGATTTCTTGCATGATATAAAGCATTTAAAAAACCACCAATCTAATTATCTAAAAATTACTCAGTCATTAGTGTATAGGTTTGAATCCACAAAGCAATAATAATGTGCAGTATCAGACATGGCTTGTAATTTCCTCCTGAAATGACATGCAGTACAATGTAGAGAAACAAATTTGTTAAAGTTACACAATGAATTCAAATAACAATTAGCAAAATCAAATGAGTCCATTTTAAAGTAATTACTTACTGATTGAAGAATTGTGGGGTTGGTGGTGTGAGGAGAAGAGAGAAATGGAGGTGTGGTCACTATTGCTATTTGGTGAGTGAGTGAAGGTGAAGGAATGTGCTGGGGGAGGAGTGGTGGAACAGATTATGACAGGTTTATCTATGTCCAGGGCCAGGGAATTGTGGACAGACTATGTCCTTCTTGACATTGGGGACACTGGAAGCATGCAACTATGAACCACTGTCTGAAGTCTTAGATGAAACAGTGGCACAAAACAACCAACTCAAAATTGACAGCTATTGATATGGATGGCTCCTGAAACCCTGTGACTGTGCCGATGACTGCGGTTTTTTTTTTTTTTTCGGTACGCGGGCCTCTCACTGTTGTGGCCTCTCCCGTTGCAGAGCACAGGCTCCGGACGCGCAGGCTCAGCGGCCATGGCTCACGGGCCCAGCGGCCCCGCGGCATGTGGGATCTTCCCGGACTGGGGCGCGAACCCGTGTCCCCTGCATCGGCAGGCGGACTCTCAACCACTGCGCCACCAGGGAAGCCCCAATGACTGCGTTTTTGCGTGGGATGCTTCTACACACGTGCTGGCCACATTCACTTGCAATGGCAATTGTTCTGTTCTTTTAAAGTTTGGGCTTTGAATATTCATGGCTCCTCCTCTTCCTCTTTCCCCAGTAGACAACCAATGATGAGCACTGACTTGAATGAGTTCTTTAGGTAGAAGTTCTGTCCTTGTGATGCTAACAATATCTTTATCGTTTTCAGTATCTTCACGGTCCACTAAACCCAACTTCTTTAGCATGGTCTAAGATTTTTGCTTTGCACCATTTCTTCAAAACCTTGCAAGTCAGCAAGAAATGGCCAAACCAGCTTCCTGTAATGTTCACTCCTTCTTATTCTGATTCTTATATTCCACCCTGCCTGATGAACCTGAGTCTCTTTGATGTTGTGTAGGACACATCTCACGTGCCTCCTCATTTTCTCTCGGCACTTCCTGCCACTCATGGGCTACATCATTCTTCTGCTTGATGTCAACCAATCACATGTCTTAATAAAAAGTTAACACTTGATAAAGATATAAGACATATGATTAGGACAGGTGATGAAACTCAGAGCCCACTGGGAGACAAGGGATGGGAAGGACGTAGAAAAATAAATTTTAGCTCCCTTCCTCTTTCCAGGGGATGACTCCCAGACAAGTTTTCTCTGTAGAGCCTAAAGTCCTGTCTTACCGTGTTACATAATGTGTCCTAAAGGATCCTACCTAGCAACTGCATGTGTCTTCTTGTAACACAGTTTACATCAGTGGCTAGCATGGTAATACTTCACCTGTATTCCTTTAGATTGCTCACTGTCTCACTTCCCTTTTCTCTTACTCATGCTGCCCTGGTATTGCATATCCATTAAAAATATTAGCACTTAATCTGTGCCTCAACTTTGTTTTCTAATAATCCAGGCCAATGAAGATACCAAATATCACTCATAAATTCTCCATCAAAGCTGTGTTACCTACATCAGACCTCTGCACAAGATACTGCATGTTGAGATGGTACATTGATCCACAGGTTATAAAAGTGACATGTTATGGAAGGCAAAAAAACACTAAGATATTAGTACTGTAATCACAGCACTAAAAGAATGTCTAAGAACTTGGTCTACTATCAATATAATCTTGTCTGCAAGATTTTTCTTCTTTGTATACTTCTTTTGTATACTTTGATTGACTTTAATAACTCCATCTCAAGTAGTTAAATATTTTCTTTATCATTCTTTATGATTTGTATATAATGTAATTCACTCTTCACCATTTCTCTAAGGGCCTTGTGGTTTTCAAAGGTATTAGTTTAATGTCTTCACAATATCCATCTAAAATCCTATCTTTGAACGTATTTGAATGTCCTTGACATTTTTCCTCTTCTTTTGAAATGATGTGACACTTTTATTACCATTGAAAAAAAAATTTTTTGCATTTTTTAACATAGTTATTGGAGTATAATTGCTTTACAATGGTGTGTTACTTTCTGCTTTATAACAAAGTGAATCAGCTATACGTATACATATATCCCCATATCTCCTCCCTCTTGCGTCTCCCTCCCACCCTCCCTATCCCACCCCTCTAGGGGGTCACAAAGCACCGAGCTGATCTCCCTGTGCTATGCGGCTGCTTCCCACTAGCTATCTATTTTACATTTGGTATTGTATATATGTCCATGCCACTCTCTCACTTCGTCCCAGTTTACCCTTCCCCCTCCCCGTGTCCTCAAGTCCATTCTCTACGTTTGCATCATTATTCCTGTTTACCATTGAAATTTATCTGTAGAATAAACCGTTTAATTGCAACCTCACTATAAGTGGAAATTGTTTCACCTATGATTGTCAAATTATGCGGTGTTACATACACTTAAATCTTTTGGCCTATAGTGGACTTGTAAATTCCATTCCTTCACTGAATCAATTCCCTTCTTCCTTAATTCTTTTCTAGTCCTTGAGGATATTCAGTGCCTTCTATTTTAACATGCTGTTCAAAGGTAACACACCAAAACTATTAATCTATTACACCAAGAAATCTCTAGTTGTCAAAAGATAACGTGTAGTGCTTGGGTAACATGATGAAACTTTCTAAAGCCAACAATACTTAGAAAAATTCTTATGTGGTAATGGTGACACATGCATGGCCAAGATTTTGTTTTGATATACATGTTCACATTTCTATCTTCCTTCAGATATATGGCTGTTCTTGAGCTCTTAGATTCATCTCATTTCTCTACAGCCTTTTCCACTTTCTAAGAAAACATTTTCCCTTAAAATGTGGGGAAGATGATTATAACAGGTTTAAACAAAGGGAAGGTGGAGAGCCAGGTAGGACACGTCCTCTTGCTTACAATACTGTGTACTTTTAACAGTTTCACTAGAGTGTCAGGCATATTTAATAAAGTAGATTTGTAATATATACAGTAAACTTTGTGTAAAAAAATGTTTGTCATTCATCTGGGCAAACATACAGGTGGTGAGAATTCAGATAGCAAGAGATACCTATATGTGTGAAATGTTCCATCAGTTCTATGAACAAAAAATATAAGAATATGAAGAAGTGATAAATATGGTTTGGATGGGACATGGGAAGTAATGTCAAGAGGGGGCTTAGGAGGTGGGCTGATGAGCTTGGGGAATCAGAATAAAGTGATTTCCCAGAGGGGCTGACATTTGAGTCATCATGAAGGAGTAAGGGGTAATCTTTGAAGCAATCCCTGATTTCTAGCCACAGAGATTACCTACCTTCCTCTGTCCTTTAAGAATCCACCTCTAGTTTGCCTCTGCTATGACATGCATCACACTACACAGTAATTTTTACATACTTGCCTTAACCACAATCAATCTTATTTATCTTTTTCCTATCCTTGGAGAATGCTTGGGACAATACAAAGCGCAATATATTTGCTGAGTTACTTATTTAGCTTTTATTAAATGCTTACTATATGCCAGGCGTCATTCTAGGTATTAAGAAAGAGCAGTGAACCAAATCAAAAAGTCTGTGTCCTCATGACACTTACATTTCATTGGATTTGTTTTCATAGTAAGAGATTATAACATTAAAATAGTTAATATATATGAATATATATGAACTATAATAATATATATGAACTATAAGAACGAAGGCAGAAGATAGACAAAATTTCTAGTAATGGCAAGTACCATGCAGAAAAATAAATCAGAATAAGAGGTTAGAGAGGGACCGGGGGTGCTATCTTGGATGGTTGATCAGGGAAGGTCCCTTTGAGGAGCAAACATTTGAGAAGAGGTGTGAATGAAGTGAGAGAGTGAGTTACGTCATCCTCTAGGGAAGAAAGTTCTAAGCAGAAAACTTGACAAGTCCGAAGGTCACGAGATGGAAGCATGCATGACGTGCCATAGAACAGAGAGGAAGAACAATGAGTTTGGAAAGGTAGCTAGACACAGGTCATGGAGAGCTCGGCAGCCATGAATGAATGAATGAATGAATCATAGGAAAGTGAAGTAGCACAAACAAAGCCCTGAGAAAAGAAAGTATGATGCTTTCTTGGAATGGTTTGGCTATAGGAAAAGTACATTTTTTCCCCTAGGGAATAGACTTCCAAGCATAAGATTCATGACCCTCTTCAATTTCACCTCAACTAAGTGGAAGGAGATAATATTTTTCAAAAATTAGGCTGGGGTGAAACTGGAGAGGGCCATGAACCTTATCCTAAAGATTTTGAACTCTGTTTTGTAGAAACTGAGTAACCTTTGAAGATTTTTTTGAGCTACATTATCAGATTTGTGTTTCAAAAAGGTATTAGTAGGGGACTTTCATATATTTTTGGTGGAATTGTTATTATACACGGCTCTCATACATTATTGGTGGGACTGTAAATTGGCACAATAATTATGAAGGGCAATTTTGCAATAATCTATCAAAATTTAAAATGCATTTAAAGGCAGTGAACTCACTTCTAGAAATTTACCTTAAAATATACATATGTAAAAATGCACAGATATTTATATAGCACTGCCATTGCTTTGCTATTGTAATAGAGAAAATTAGAAATAAATTAAATGTCCCTTAATAAAGGACTAGTTAAATCATCATGGCACTTCAAACAAGGGAATATCATGCTGCCATTAAAAGGAGTGAGGCAGCTCTAAGTCTACTAATATGGAATGATGATCAGGAAATATTATTAAAGGGAAAAATAAAATTATAAAAGCATATATACACTAAGACTCCATTCAAGTAGAAAAAAATAATAGACATATCTGTGTTTATATTTGTATAGGTAATAAATCTAAGAATATAATATAGCCTTGGCTACTTTTATGGAGTTGTTTTTAAGCTGCAATCATGGGATGGGGCTGGAGAGAGGGATGCATTTTACTCTATACTCTATGCTTTTGGGCCATATTTGCAGTTTTTATACTGAGCATTTATTAACTTTTAAAATGATCTTTTTTCAAAATAATTAAAAGATGTTTTTATCCAAAGGAAAACTATTGATAAAAGTCTACTTGACTGAAAGCATTTCCACTAAGATCAGGAACAAGACAAGGTTGCCCACTCTCACCACTCTTATTCAACATAGTTTTGGAAGTTTTAGCCACAGCAATCAGAGAAGAAAAGGAAATAAAAGGAATCCAAATCGGAAAAGAAGAAGTAAAGCTGTCACTGTTTGCAGATGACATGATCCTATACATAGAGAACCCTAAAGATGCTACCAGAAAACTACTAGAGCTAATCAATGAATCTGGTAAAGTGGCAGGATACAAAATTAATGCACAGAAATCTCTGGCATTCCTATATACTAATGATGAAAAATCTGAAAGTGAAATCAAGAAAACACTCCCATTTACCATTGCAACAAAAAGAATAAAATATCTAGGAATAAACCTACCTAAGGAGACAAAAGATCTGTATGCAGAAAATTATAAGACACTGATGAAAGAAATTAAATATGATACAAATAGATGGAGAGATATACCATGTTCTTGGATTGGAAGAATCAACATTGTGAAAATGACTCTACTACCGAAAGCAATCTATAGATTCAATGCAATCCCTATCAAACTACCACTGGCATTTTTCACAGAACTAGAACAAAAAATTTTGCAATTTGTATGGAAACACAAAAGACCTCGAATAGCCAAAGCAATCTTGAGAACGAAAGAAGGAACTGGAGGAATCAGGCTCCCAGACTTCAGACTATACTACAAAGCTACAGTTATCAAGACGGTATGGTACTGGCACAAAAACAGAAAGATAGATCAATGGAACAGGATAGAAAGCCCAGAGATAAACCCACGCACATATGGTCACCTTATCTTTGACAAAGGAGGCAGAAATGTACAGTGGAGAAAGGACAGCCTATTCAATAAGTGGTGTTGGGAAAACTGGACAGCTACATGTAAAAGTATGAAATTAGATCACTCCCTAACACCATACACAAAAATAAGCTCAAAATGGATTAAAGACCTAAATGTAAGGCCAGAAACTATCAAACTCTTAGAGGAAAACATAGGCAGAACACTCTATGACATAAATCACAGCAAGGTCCTTTTTGACCCACCTCCTAGAGAAATGGAAATAAAAACAAGAGTAAACAAATGGGACCTAATGAAACTTAAAAGCTTTTGCGCAGCAAAGGAAACCATAAAGAAGACCAAAAGACAACCCTCAGAATGGGAGAAAATATTTGCAAAGGTAGCAACTGACAAAGGATTGATCTCCAAAATTTATAAGCAGCTCATGCAGCTTAATAACAAAAAAACAAACAACCCAATCCAAAAATGGGCAGAAGACCTAAATAGACATTTCTGCAAAGAAGATATACAGAGTGCCAACAAACACATGAAAGAATGCTCAACATCACTAATCATGAGAGAAATGCAAATCAAAACTACAATGAGATATCATCTCACACCAGTCAGAATGGCCATCATCAAAAAATCTAGAAACAATAAATGCTGGAGAGGGTGTGGAGAAAAGGGAACCCTCTTACACTGTTGGTGGGAATGTAAATTGATACAGCCACTGTGGAGAACAGTATGGAGGTTCCTTAAAAAGCTACAAATAGAACTACCATATGACCCAGCAATCCCACTACTGGGCATATACCCTGAGAAAACCATAATTCAAAAAGAGTCATGTACCAAAATGTTCATTGCAGCTCTATTTACAATAGCCCAGAGATGGAAACAACCTAAGTGTCCATCATCGGATGAATCGATAAAGAAGATGTGGCACATATATACAATGGAATATTACTCAGCCATAAAAAGAGATGAAATTGAGCTATTTGTAATGAGGTGGATGGACCTAGGGTCTGTCATACAGAGTGAAGTAAGTCAGAAAGAGAGAGACAAATACCGTATGCTAACACATATATATGGAATTTAAAAAAAAAAAATGTCATGAAAAACCTAGGGGTGAAACAGGAATAAAGACACAGACCTACTAGAGAGTGGACTTGAGGCTATGGGGAGGGGGAAGGGTAAACGGTGACAAAGCGATAAAGAGGCATGGACATATATACACTACCGAACGTGAGGTAGATAGCTAGTGGGAAGCAGCCTCATAGCACAGGGAGATCAGCTCGGTGCTTTGTGACCGCCTGGAGGGGTGGGATAGGGAGGGTGGGAGGGAGGGAGACGCAAGCGGGAAGAGATATGGGAATATATGTATATGTATAACTGATTCATTTTGTTGTGAAGCTGAAACTAACATACCATTGTGAAGCAATTATACTCCAATAAAGATGTTAAAAAAAAAAAAAGTCTACTTAGAATATTAAAGGTTTTTTTTCTGAAAAAGTTACTTTAATAAAGAATAATAAATTTAAAACTTATTTATATAATGCCATTTGAAATACTCATTTCCAATGAAATTAGTCTAATTATATGTTCCTGCATCTCAGACAATGAAAACATTGCTACAGGAGACTCTCTAAAAGTTCAAGTAACCTGAAATATAATTAACTTAGCTTTTTGAATATTATCATCCTCTGTGAACTTCAATACTGATAGCCTGTGTTACAGTCTTTGCTGATTTGACTTTGTTTTTCCTCTTAGAGCCATTTTGATGCCAGGGGTGCTAACCAATAGTGAAAAATGCTTCTGATGAATTTTTCTCAGATATAATCTGGAAGAGAATGTGTCATAGTATTACCAAATAAATATTTGGGGGGTTTTTTGGGCAATAAAATTTTCATGACACCATTAAAAAACTCAGAATTTTAATAATTAAGGAATAGCAAATTCACTTAGTGTTTTTGTGTATTTTCATTTAGCATTCTGGTATCTGCTGTCTTCTTGGTCCATATTTGTGTATCTTTTTTTCACCAACTATATTTGAAGTATCTTGATGGTAAGGAGTAGAGTATTCTTCATCACAGCTGCTAGTGTGAGATGTACCTAGTAAGTTGATGTGGCCCTCACAGAGATAGAAACAAAGCTCTTAGAAGTCCCTTTGTTCACTAGTATGTTAAAACTGAGGTATATTTAAAAATTGCAGTCCCCTCAGTGTGTCCCTATGTCTCACAATAAACCTCACATAGATATTTGTTGAGTGATCATAAGACAATGCAGATTTTTAGATTTTTCTCCGTGTAATAAAGGGAAGACTGATTGGCTTCACCTCTGCCATGTGATTGGTCCTTTTGAGGGGCAATTGGTTTCTCTCTGTTTCTTGCATCCTCAGTTCTTCTTCCCTTCCTGTCCTCAACCAATGGGTCACTAAGTTCTGTCTTTTGTACCTCTTAAACATCTCATAGGGCATGACCCCTCTCTCATGACCTACACCCTCCGTTCATGGTGAAGCCCACTGTGAGTACAGAGCCCTGGGCAAATGGTTCTCTCACTGCCTTGGATGGGGAGTACTTCCATCTGCCCACCTCCATGATAGGCCCTGGTGCATTATTGATGTTTAATAAGCACCTGAGTAATGTTTGCACTTTTATGAAAAGTAAGATACTAGCTTCAAACCATAGCAACACGTATTTATTGCACATTCATGCTGGGTGGAGCTCTGGGCAAGATGCTATGGAGACTATGAGGAAGTCTAAGATGCTAGAGAGTCTTAAAACGTAAATGATGAAGCAAGTAACAATAAAATAGAGTTACCTAATAACCAGATATACAAAAATCCAAGCAATGCCACAAGGTGGTGTATTATTAATTACTAAATTTGTTATATGGGACACGAGTGCTAACAGTTCGGAGGACAATCTGGCTTTCAGTGATTTACAAAAACTACATAGAGGAAGAGAGATTGGAGCCTGGTATTGGGAGACAGTTAACTTTGTATAAGTGGAAATATCCAAGGCAAAAAAGAAGAAGCAGAGAAGGAGCAGAGTGGGGAGAAAGTAGTCCGATCTCCTAGAGCTGGGTCTTCCTGCAAAGTAGTGTTCTTCCTTTTTTCAAAGGTATGGATACTTTTAAAAATTTGATAAATACTTTGAATTCCCCTCCAAAAAAATGACCATATAAAAATGAAAAAGTTTATATACATTTTTAGGGATTTACATACATGTAGCCTACCCATGGATACCAGGAGGGGTTCCAGCGCAGTTCATAAATCTCTCCACTTAAGAACCACATTTCCAGCGAGATTAATGGAAGACAGATTTGGGGTGTGCAGTTTTTAAAGGCCCTTTGACAACAACCTAAATAAAAGTAGGGGGAAAAAGTGGAAAGCTATTCAATTTTGATTGAAAAATTGCTTTTTCCCCTTTGCTCTTTTTATCTACATAACAGGGACAATAATTCAACTTTCTAAATTGTTGAGATAATTAGTGGGGATAAGATGTGGAAAGTACACTACACAGCATGCATGTATTTATTTCACAGGGAGGGAAAAAGTCTGAAGAGTTTTGATTAGTGAATAATACCAGTTAATGGGGATTGTAGAAGAGAAACGTGGCAGCATGAACGACAGAATGAAAGGAGAAAAAGCTGTAACTGCTGAGAGCAGAAGAGGAGGAGATACTGACGTACAGACACAGATGATTAGGCCATAAACAGCACTCTCAGTATGGGTTAGAGCAAGAGTTTTTTATAGAGAAGAAATGGTGCATGAGGAGGAGTTAGCATTTAAAACTACTCCTTCCTTTGAGGTCACTTTTCACAGGAACTTACTCCCACTTAGTAATTTAGAAATGTGTGATTGCATTCATCATAAATGTTCACTTAAAATATTCAAGAAGTAACTGTGACTGCAGTGGGTAGACTGCACGATAGATTTGTTGCGGTAATAGAAACCTCTCTTGGAGAGTTTCACAGTAGATTATGTAGAAAGGGGAGTTAGGATGACATTCCCAAGAGTAATGCCATATGTTTGATTTCTATGTGGAGCAACTGGCTTCATTCTGTTCCTCTCCCTTATGGCTCATAGGGGAGGTGGGTCCCAATTGGTCTACAGATCCTGCACAACAGATGGAAATATCTTCTCCCCGTTTCCACTATACTTAATTCAGACCTTTATCTTTCTACATGACTATTCCATCAGCTTCTTAAAGGGACTCTCTGCCTCTAGGACTTTCTTCATTTAATGTATCCTTTGCAGTACAGCCATTGTGCTCTTTCTAAAATGCAAGTTTCATATTTCTTTCCTGCTAACTCTTCACTAACTCCTCAAGTCCTGCAGGATCTATTTCAGAGTCTTTAGCATGGCTTATAATTACCTTCGACCTACATCCCCAGACTTATCTCCAATCATTTCCAGCCACACCCTCAATCTCTACAAATTCGGCTCTTCTGGAGGCTGACATCTCTGCTGAGAGGCCATTGCTCTTTTTCTTTGCATATAAGATTTTCACTCAGTCTACATTAAACTTAATTAGTTTATAATACGTGAACATAGGTTAATCATGCAAACCATACTACAAGTTTGTTCCTGCTTTGCCCCTCATGGAAAACTCCAGGGACCACGAGATTCAACTATTAGTATTTCTGGTGCTCCTCTTTCCTTATTTATCTATTTAGCTAGCTAGCGAGGTATCTCTTTTCTGATTTTAAAAATGTAGATATTGTCTCGAAGTACTACCGTCGAAAGTTAGAAATTAGCTCCCTTGACCGTCCTTTCTCCAATGTTGGTTTACCCTCTGTATTGGGTACTGGTCTTATTTGATTCCTCAGTTTCCCCTGGTGCTTTTCACCTCCCAGATTTTGGTGCTGCTCCCAGGAGATAACCAGTCATTTGCCCTGGGAAACTTGGGCCCTTTCTCTCGGCTACCAGCAGCACAGCTGGGCCAATTAACTAATGCCCGACATTTCTAGCTCTTATTACCACATATGGACTTAGATGAAGCTCCAATTCTCAGAATATGAGATTCAGTATCCCTAGCGGCTGCTGGAGGGGCCAGATTACCCAACTCAGAAATGAAGGAGAATAATATCTGTGGGTGAATTTTGACCAATGAGAAGACAGCACATAACATATGGCCTTTACAGTTTCCCATTCTTATTGCTTTGCGTTATTTATTTCTGTCTCTCACTGACCTGGATTTGTACCTCCCCAATAAAGCCTCAGCATCTTTATCCCTTTATCAGACCCTATTTTTCTAGAGTGCTTAAGGCTAAGATACTTTCCCTCTCCAGTGTATGTGTGACAATTTTTAGTTAATTCAATAAACAGAATTTAAATGATCGTGACTACAAATGCTACATATCCCAGCAAAACTGGTAAGAATGATTTTGGGCTTCCCTGGTGGCGCAGTGGTTGAGAGTCCGCCTGCTGATGCAGGGGACACGGGTTCGTGCCCTGGTCCGGGAGGATCCCATGTGCTGCGGAGCGGCTGGGCCCGTGAGCCATGGCTGCTGGGCCTGCGCGTCCGGAGCCTGTGCTCCGCGGCGGGAGAGGCCACAACAGTGAGAGGCCCGCGTACCACAAAAAAAAAAAAAAAAAAAAAAAAAACTGGTAAGAATGATTTTATCTTTTTTCCCCCCTAAAGATTTTTGATTTTCCTGGAGTTTAAAATTGCATGGATTTGTTTTTGTTTCTGTTCACTTAATTTCCTAGCCAAAATAGAAATCTTCTCAAAGTATGAAAAGTTCCGTTAATATGAGAAAAAAATGTTAGGTACTCTAACAATTCTCTTTTTGCCTTTTAGATGCCTACTGCAACCCTGTGTTCTCTTGTTCCAATATGAACCGGTTGTCACTTAGACCTGATATTCAACACTATTCTCTAAATTCTCTTTGTGTGCTTCCTATTTATACTCTCCATTTCCTGGAACCAATTCCTTCCTTTCCCTTGGTGTACAACCTCATGTTGGTAAAGCACATTCTCCAGTAGCTTCCTGAGAAAAGATACAGGGAATGTAATTTATTTTAAAACCTTAAATGCCTGAGAAGCCCTTTATTTAACCTTCATGTTTAAATGATAATTTATTTAGACATGAAATTTTTGATTGGAAATAAAATTTTATCAGAATTTTAAAAGCATTCCACCTTTTTTCTAGTATATTGCATTGCTTCTGAGAAGATTAATGGCAATATTATTCCCAGTTCTTTGTACAGATCTTCTTGAATTACAGTGGAGTCACATCATGATGTACACTGAAAATATCCTCAGAAATGCATTTAATACACCTAACCTACCAAACATCACAGCTTAGCCTAGCCTACCTTAAACATACGCAGAATACTTACATTAGCTTATGGTTAGGAAACATCATCTGACACAAAGCCTATTTTATAACAAAGTGAATATCATGTAACTTATTGAAAACTATACTGAAAGTGACAAACAGAATATTTGTATGGGTAGAGTATGGTTATAAGTGTATCGGTTGTTTACCTTGATGATCAAGTGGCTGACTGGGAGCTGTGGCTCACTGCCATTGCCCAGCATCAGGAGAGAGGATTGTACCACACATCACTAGTCCAGGAAAAGATCAAAATTCAAAATTTGAAGTATGATTTTTACTGAATATGTATTGCTTTTGCACCATTGTAATGTCAAAAATTTACATCATAATAAGACAGGGACAGTCTGTATACAACCAGTTATTTTCTCACAGGAAGTTTTAATATCTTTTTCTGAATCCCTAACATTTTGGAATTCATAATGTATCTTGGTGTGGTTCTTATTTTATTTATCAGCAAGATACCAATTGTATCAAGGTGTCAATTATAAATTGGGGTTCTTAAGTTCTAAGAAATTTTCTTGAATTATTTCTTTGATCATTTCATGCCCCCTATTTTCTTCATTATTTTATCCATCAATAAACATCATTATGCTTGTGAGTTCTTCTAAGTTTGGGGGATATAGCAGTGTACACAATGACCAAAAATCCTGCCCTCAGGGAGTAGACCTACTAATGACAGAGACAGATAAATAAAATAAAAAGTATGTTAGGTAGTGATAAATGCTAAGAAAAAGAATTATGCCAGGATGGGAGCTATGATTTGGTGTGTGTGTGTGTGTGTGTGTGTGTGTGTGTGTGTGTGTGTGTGTGAGTGTAAGAGAGATAGAGAGATAGAGAGATTTTTAATTTTAGATGTAGTGGCCAGAAAAGGCTTTACTGAGAGTGAGCTTTGAGGTCTGAGTAAAGACTATAGGAAGTAAGAAAATTAACCAGGTAGATCTCTGCCGGGAAAGCCTTTCAGGTAGAAGAAATATCGAGTTCAAGGTTCAGATGCATTTAAGGAACAGCGAGAAAGCCAGGGTGACTATAGCGAAGGAAACAAATAAGAAAGTGGGAGGGGATGATGTTAAAGGCAATTGGGGCTCGGATTATGTCAAAACCTTGTGGGTAGGAAGAGGGCCATTGGAGGGTTTTGAGCAGAGGAGTAACATGATCTGAGGTACGTCTTCACACGATCACTTTGATTGGCATATTGAGATAATCAGAAGGAGAGCAAGGGTAGAAGCGAGAGTACCATTCAGGAAGCTGACGCAACAAATCAGGAGAGAAGTAATAGTAGCTTCTACTGGAATAGGGGCAGTGAAGATATGAGATGTGGTTGCCTTCTTTATATGTTTTGCAGGTAGAGGTGTTATGATTTGCTGACAGACCATATCTGAGGTGTGAGATAAAAAGGAAGGAAGATGACTCAGAGTTTTGGCATGAGCCTAACAAAAGAAGTTGCCAAGAACTGTAAAGGGGAAAAGTACAGGAGGAGAAGTTGGATTTTATCTTTGTTTTTTGGGAGAAAGAGGAGAGTGTAAGTTAGAAGTTTGGACTGAGCATTGGAAGTATGAGATGCCTGTTACACATCCAAGTCGAGATGTAAACCGGCAGTTTGACATTTAGGTCTGCATGTTGAGGTGAGGTCCGTGGGCTAGAGATACAGATGTGGAAGCCAGCAGCATCTAGATGGTCCGTGTGACCATGAGACTGGACAAGGTAGCCTAGGGGGTGAGTGTAGATTATAAAGAAAAGAGATATAAGGACCGAGTCTGGAGACACTGCCCATATTTAGCGATCGGGGAGATAAGTGAAAAATAGCAGGAGAGACTAAGAAGAAGTGACAAGAAATGTTGGAGGAAAAGCAGGTGTATGTGGAGTTCCACAAGCCAAGCAGACAGTTTTCCAAGGAGGGAATGCTCTCTTGTCATCTGCTGCTGAGAAGGAAGTACTATGAGGGCTGGTGATCTTGTTAAGAACTGTCTTAGTCAGTGGTTGGAGTGAAATGAGATCGGAGTGGCTTAAGATAGAGGAGAAGGAAATGATAGTACAGGAGTCCCACACTTTTTGAAAGTTTCACTTTATGCCACCTTGCTTTTATGAAAGACATACATTAGTACCTGTTTTCACTAGTGGAAAGAAATCAGAAGGGAGTTTTTGCTTTTACCAGAAAAAAGGTGAAAAGTAAAAATAGCGCTCAGCGTCTGTTTTGCAGTGAGCCGTTATAGAGGCAGCTCGCCCCAAGCAGCCAGTGGCACCGCCAAGCTCCTTCTCAGAAGCTAACTCAGTATCTCAGCACCAAGCCACCATAGCCTTGACCTGGGTCTGTGAGCATCTGTGCTATATCTCGATTTATTTTGTGCATCAGTTAGCAAGACATAGCCTAAGGTAATTGCTTCTTCGTTTTACACAATTTTGACTTACAAAAGCCTTGGTAGGAACGCTCTACTTTAAGGAGTTTTGCTTAAAAGGAAAGAGGAAACATAAGTTGGTAGCTGGAGCTCTATCCTGTATTTTGGAAACTCATTCAGATGTTGAATATTCTTGATTCTCTTATTTTCTTTCTTTTCTTTTCCATTTTCCAGTTCTTCATCTTCCTGTTCTACCTGTTGGGAGAGTCTTTGATTTTGTCTTAAAACTCTTCTGTTGATTTCTTTCTGCTATCATTTCAATTTCAAGAGCTCTTTATTTTCTGATTGTTCATTTTTCATATGAATTGTGAGCTCTGTTTATCCTTGTTCTTAATTTATCATAATTCTGTTGAAGTCTATAAAATTAATATATATATTTACTAATAATGAAGTTCAATTTAGTCTAGTTAGCTTTCCTTTCTCTTTTTTTAAATTAAAGGGTATTTATTTATTTCTTTAATAAATTTATTTATTTTATTTATTTATTTTTGGCTGCATTGGGTCTTTGTTGCTGGGCGCGGGTTTTCTCTAGTTGCGCTGTGTGGGGGCTACTCTTCATTGCAGAGCACAGTCTCTAGGTGCACAGGCTTCAGTAGTTGTGGCTCGCAGGTTCTAGAGCGCAGGCTCAGTAGTTGTGGCGCATGGGCTTAGTTGCTCCGCGGCGTGTGGGATCTTCCCAGACCAGGGCTTGAACCTATGTCCACCGCATTGGCAGGCGGATTCTTAACCACTGCGCCACCAGGGAAGTCCTTAAAGGGTATTTAGAATAGAAAAAGATAAAAAGGATAATACAACAAAATCCTTGTGCTTAAAGTATGTATTTTTTTAGTTTCCCAGTTTTGTTTCATAAATACATTCTCATTCCATTTTCCTAAATTTATTTATTAAAGTTTTTTTTCCCTGAAGTTTTTTTTCCTGTTCACTGCATTGATCTCTATTTCTTCTAAGTCCAACCCAGTCTCCCACATTTCTTCTGTTTGCTTTGTTCTGTTTTTCATGTTAGAAGTTTTCCTCAAATACTTGGAGATCCCTGACTGGGCATGCGTAGTTAAGAGTGGGGTCCTAGAAGCTCATTAGAAGCTTGGTGTGCCAAGGCAGCACTGGCCTTCCTTAGGCTGGAACCCAGCTCTTCCCTGTAGACCTCCAGTGTCAATAACCATAGATCTCCTCTCTTAGACCATTCTGTTTTCTGCCAGAAGAATCTTCCAGTTTCCTGCCTCAGATGGGTAATTCCAGACTTGGGAAAGGGGCTCAAAAGCCTCATTAACTATCCAGTATGTAGGTTTTCACTTAATCTCCCATTTCCCATATGGTACCTTGTCCTTGCTGTGCTTGGGGTGTGAGTTAAGAGCCAATCAGGTTCAACTTTTTCTGGGAGTAAACTTCCTGTCTTCTGCTCAGAGTTGAGAAGGGATAGTTCACTGGCTGTACAGCCTGGTAAAATGGGTAGGAGGGGTCTAAAAGCTCCAAATAGATTTCTTTTTTCATTTTTAAAAATTTGGTTTTCCTCCATATATATTTTAATACAATTTTTAAAGGTTGCACTCCGTTTACAGTTATTATAAAATATTAGCTATATTCTCCATGTGACCTGACACCCAATAGTTTGTACCTCCCTCTTATAAGTATTTAACCAGTCCTGTTCTCAGCTGCAGTCTGTACATCGGCTCCTAGAGGTGCCCAATAGTCCCAGTGTCTGAGCCTTTCCAGTGTTTTATGGAGCAAATCCTCTCACCTCACACTGGTGTGCCCCTGCTGTAGACAGTAGATTTCAGCCTTCTCTCTGCTCAGTCACTGGTCACCTCGGAAGCTTCCTTCTACCTCTCACCAATTCTCTTTGTTCTTTCGGTTTTAAATTTGGGGGTTAAATATTTACTTTATGTAATGTTAAAGGGGTTCTCAGTGGTGAGTATGCATGTTCAATAAATGTTCCATATTTACTTGTGATATCACTTACTAATCACTACATTACTCACCATTCAGATGTGACTTTCCCTGAAAAGATGTCCCCAGACTGAAAGCCAGCTCCTACTTGGAGCTCTGATACCATTCAGAGTAAGTCTGCTGTGCTATTTATTGCTTTTTTTTTTTTCTTTTTCTTTTTTTTTTTTTTGCGGTACGCGGGCCTCTCACTGTTGTGGCCTCTCCCGTTGCTGAGCACAGGCTCCGGATGCACAGCCTCAGTGACCATGGCTCACAGGCCCAGCCACTCCGCAGCATGTGGGATCCTCCCGGACCGGGGCACGAACCCGTGTCCCCTGCATTGGCGGGCAGACTCTCAACCACTGCGCCACCAGGGAAGCCCTATTGCTTTGTTTTCTTATTGGACTATATATGCTCTAGGAAGGCAAGGGCAATGATTTACTCATCCTTGAACTTCCAAAGTCCAGCACAGTGTTGAATAAATGAAAATTTGCAAAATTTACCCAGTTAGTCTTCTTGCAAATATCTGGTGTGGGTAACAAGGGCAACATGGTACAAGATTTTTATCACAGAAAAATGGCTTTATTGCTAGATACCTTTGTGAGAGTAAGCAAGTTATTATTATTTTTTTACATCTTCATTGGAGTAAAATTGCTTTACAATGGTGTGTTAGTTTCTGCTTTATAACAACGTGAATCAGTTATACATATACATATGTTCCCATATCTCCTACCTCTTGTGTCTCCCTCCCTCCCACCCTCCCTATCCCACCCCTCTAGGTGGTCACAAAGCACAGAGCTGATCTCCCTGTGCTATGCGGCTGCTTCCCACTAGCTATCTGCCTTACGTTTGGTAGTGTATATATGTCCATGCCATTCTCACACTTTGTCACAGCTTACCCTTCCCCCTCCTCATATCCTCAAGTCCATTCTCTAGTAGGTCTGTGTCTTTATTCCCATCTTACCCCTAGGTTCTTCATGACATTTTTTTTTTCTTAGATTCCATATATATGTGTTAGGATACGGTATTTGTCTTTCTCTTTCTGACTTACTTCACTCTGTATGACAGACTCTAGGTCCATCCACCTCCTTACAAATGACTCAATTTTGTTTCTTTTATGGCTGAGTAATATTCCATTGTATATATGTGCCACATCTTCTTTATCCATTCATCTGATGACGGACACTTAGGTTGTTTCCATCTCCTGCCTGTTGTAAATAGAGCTGCAAGTTATTTACCCTCTTTGGGCTTCATTTCCTCAGACTCATGAGAGTAATGACTAGTACTTAGGGTTTATGGGGAAGAACTGAATGCTTTAATATATGCTAAGCACTTAGCAAAGTGACTGGTTCATTTTAAGCACTCATTTCACTATTATTATTTTAATTAAAAAATAAACCTGGGGTACATTTTTAGAGAGGGTGCAAGGTTTTTCTTGCTTTTTTCCCAATGGACTTGTTGTAACCTATGAATGTTTTTGATAAAATATTGAATTAGGCCAGGGGAGGGAAGAGCCTATGTTTGAAGCCCTGTGAATAGGAATCCTGCCTGGGGGTTCAGTCTGGCCTCCAGAGTGAGCTATGCTTCCTCCATTCTCCCCCTAATTCTAGAGAGAAAAGGTTCTTTTCTTTCTCTTCCCATCTGAGGATTCTAAAGGGTTTCATTCTTCTTTCTTCTGGAGATCCATCTTAAAAGAACAGATATTTCCTCATTGTGATTTGGCTTTGCTTGTTTGGAAAAAAATTTAGAAGCAAAACCAGAAAGAATAATTTTTTTCTAGAAAGACATTGAATAAGTAAAGGTGTGGAATAAAGTGTTTTTAAGCTACATGAAGCATGGGATTTTAATTTTCTTTTAGCTCCTCAGATTTGAGAGGGAAGGAAGGGCAGAACTTGTGGCACTGACTAATATGGAAATATACATAATCCCTGGATACTGAAAACTTGTAGAACTTTTATAAGCACGATATTTGCTTTGTCACTTACAGCAAACTGGATCAGTGTTGGTGGCAAAGAATGAAAACTAACAGGAGTATTGAAATTGAGTAACATATTTATTCATTTAATTTTTGGTGGGGAGCAAGAACCCAGGAACACAGTGGTGAAAAAAATACACATGGTTCTGCTATCATTTAACCTAACGACTAATGGGGAAACAGTCTTTAATAAAACTAAATACAGTTGGCCCTCTGTATCCACAGGTTCTGCATCTGCACATTCAACCAACTGCAGATCAAAAATATGAAAAAAAATTCCAGAAAGTTTTAAAAAGCAAAATGTGAATTTGTCACCTACCAGCAACTACTTACATAGTATTTACATTTTATTTACAACTGTTTACATAGCATTTACATTGTAATAGGTATTATAAGTAATCTTGAGATGATTTAAAGTATACTGGAGGATGTATGCAGATACTATGTCATTTATTATGACACTTGTGCATCCTTGGATTTTGGTATCTCAGGAGATCCTGGAACCAATCCCCCATGGATACCAAGGGACAACTCTATGTAATTGTAGAGTATAGGACATTTGAGAGATATTCAGGAACTGAGGGGGAGAGGGTAATTTAAATTGACGTACAAGAAGACTTTTCTTATGAAAGGGTATTTCAACTGAGATATAATGGCTGGATAGAAGTCATCCATTCTGTTCCATTCTACGAGGGGAAGAATATTCCAGAACACTTTGGTCAGGAAATATTTCTTGAGTTTTGCAGCAATCGAGTTCTGTTGGGTTGGTGTTTGTTCCCAGGAGAGTATAGTAGATTATGAGGCTGTAGAAGCCAAAGAGGACCAGAAAAATGCACAGCCTTAAGGAGCATATTAAGGACATTTTATGTTATTCTAAGGGCTATGAGGAGCCACTGAATGATCTTATTCAAGAAATAACCTATTTAAGTTTAATAAAAGATTATGTGGCTACTATGAGAAGTGTTTGGAGAGAGGTAAGAGTAGTCTTGAGGACAGGTAGGGGACTGATACAGTGGTCTTGCAGGCTAGGGTGTTAGCAGTGGAAATAGAGAAAAGTGGTTGCATTTGAGATTCATTTGTGGCGGAAATCAACAAGACTCCTTGACGGATTAGATGTGGGGAGGTCAGGAGAAGGAAGTGTTATAGATGACTTCTAGGTTTCAGGGGACAACTGAGAGGAACAGAGATTTGAGAAAAGCATCAGGAGAAGGGAAGAAACACAGCATAGTATAAGTGTTAAGAGAAGTTAATACATAATTACTGTTTTTTTCCTGTTAACCAGTCCTTCAAGTTCTAGATCATATCTTGTTTTCATGAAAACATCTCTGATCACCTGAGGCAAAAATCAGCTGGCTCTCCCCTCTCATTTCTGCAGCACGTTACTTATCTGAAGTTTGCACATGCAGCCCGTTTTCTTGCTTACCATGATAGATGATGCTTCTTTTTCCTACACCTAGATTTTCAACTCAGTGGCAGCTGACTTTTTCTTATACTCCTTTGAATTCCCAATATCATTAAGCAGAGTTTGGTACACAGCAAGTTCTCAATAAAGAATCTTTCACTACTTAATTGGAAATACTATCATTTTGAGAGAAAGTTTGAAAAGAACATGTTATAGGTAGTGATTTCCTCTCCCAAATTCTGTTCATAGAGGAAAAAAACCAGATTATATGTGTAATTTAATTTCTGTAATTTAATTGTCTTCATGAGGACAGCTTATAAAGAACTATAGAATAACTTATGGTGGCTATAATTTATTGTAGTAGACAGTTTTAATAAAGAGAGATGGAGAACATTCAATGCATTTGTTTCTAAGTCTCTGAATTCACTGCCCCTCATGTGAATTAGTGATGCTGGTTGCCTTTGGAAGAACATGGTGATGGTGAGGATGGGAGGGAGGGACTGAGATACAACTTATGAAAATACATACACAATGTGTTTCCAGGGAAGATATGAAAAGTGCCGCAACCTCAGGGGCCAAAAACACCTCTCTAAAATGATGCCTATAATAGTACAACCCATACTCTCCACCTTCTATGCCACATGGTTAATGGTGAAAGTAGGACAGGGCATGCTAAACCTGTTGCTCTTTGACGGATTCTTTCTCTGACTGTTCCTTCATTTTGGACCACTCTCACAGTAGCCTCTTACAGCTTCATTCGCCCACCACTCTTTGGAAATGCTTAAGTGAGGGAGGGGGCAGGGGATCTTACTGCTGTCACTTATCTATCAGCTCCTGCTGCTATTATTAATCACAGTTAGCTCCTTGCTAATGTGAGCATCTATATAGAAATAAAAGACATTTGTTGAGCACCTAATGTATGGCAGGATTTGGGCTAGGCTGCTTTGAAGACACAGATATGAAAACAAACAAACAAAAGCTATGTTCCCGAGGAGCATGCAGTGTCAAAGTCAGGTGTATATATATACAGGCATACCACTTTTCACTGTGAAAACAGAGATTTTTTTTTTCCTAAGGGAGTCTTAAATACCTTTGTTTAAGCTTTTAGAATCAGGAAGATCTGGATTAGCAGCTTGACTTCTCCATGTTATAACTATGAGATCTTGGGCAAGATAATTTCTCCAAGCCTTATTTGCATTAGTCTTAAAGAGAATGATACCTTCATTCTAGGGTTGTTGTAAGAACTAAATGAGATAATATATTCAAAGCTCCTAGTATACGTATTATACATGATAAGTGCTCAATAAATCATATGCCTATACATAAATACGAAGATCTATTCCACTTGTCCAACAAGTACTTGCGTGTTCATTTATGGCTCCAATCTTTCCTTTAAAAGACAAAGTTGATGATAATGATCTGTTTCCTGGGGCTGAGTCAGACCAGTTGGCCCAAGGACCCACTGTTTCTTCATAGCCCATGAAGCATCCTTCCAGGGTTTAGCCTCCCACCCACTCCACCCTTCCCTCTCCCACCCGCCCTCACAGGACTTTCCCTTTCTCCTACTCCAAATGATTATGCAAGAGTCAGGTTGCTCTTGAGAATATATACTTATAAGAGCAAACTTGAGAATAAATACTTGGTTATTTCAAAGCGTGAAATGAGGCAACTTGTTTCTCACTTTATCCATGAGTCAGGAAAGGTATGAGCAATGACTTTCGATATCATCTTCTTTACTGATTTGAAATAAACCTGAGGAGTTGTTCACTGTTTCTTGGCTTCAGCTTTCTTGTTTGTAAAACAGATGATTGTGCAATGAGAATGTTGGGTTGCCTTAGGTGACTGGAGCTGTGTTATGGTGAAGAGCCACCGGGAAAGTGTTTCGTGGAAACATCACTGTCAGAGAAATCAAGACATCTGGACTCTTGACCTCTCCGACAGAGTGATTTTAGATTGAAGATTAAAGTGTGAGAAGAGGAAGAAAGAACAGATTCTTCCAAAATATCCTGACCCAATTCCATCTTATATTGGTGATGTTTTCTTTTCTCTCTCATTTGGTCTGAAGATGAGAAAGAAAGAGTAAAAGGATGACCTGAGAGAGGGAAGGGAAGAACGAATATCAGAATATCAGGGTGTCCATGCTGGGGGTGGAGTGGTCAGAGCAATCAGCGATGCCACCTAAGGACTGTTCTCATAGGGGCACCAAGGCACATTGTCCTCCTGGTTTGTCTCCAAGGAGGACAATTTTCCAAAGGGATAAACATTATGTTTAATGATTCACTACATCTATTGTGCAAGAGTTTAACTAACATATTCTCAAACAGACTTATGTTTTCCACTAGCATATTTTTTGGTGATGATTTTCATAAAGTAGTAATTTTATAAATTTCAAGGCAGGATAGAGGAGAATAATGGTCTCTGAGAGGAGACTGGACTCTCACTCCCAAGACTCCCTTCTTCTCCATACATCCTTCCCACACAAATTTAGTATACATTGCTCAATGTAAGTATCTTAGATTTGAAAATAAGAATTAAGACTCTTCCTAGTACCTTCTTAGTCACTACCTCCAGGGGAGAGTACCGCCTTGACATGCCCAAAGGAGAAGAGCACGTTATAGATGATTTCCTTACACTGGCCTCTTTTCCCATAAACAACAAACCACAGGGCTCTAATACCACTTACACTGTCTTTCCACTTATTTTAAAATAAGTGCTGACTTTTCGTTCCTATCACTGTGACAGGTTTAATATATTTTCTACCTGTAGAAACTAGAGAAAGCTTTCCTGTCTATTAAAAACAAAGCCATCCATTCCGAGTTTAGCTTTTCTGTAAAATGCTACTCATTAGGCAACCCTCATGTGCATGGAGGAAAATAAAAGGGTGATGTGACAGAGAGTGATCATTTGGAGAAGGGAGGAAGGAGAAACTGTACATTCAACGTTCAGAGGAAACCTGTCTGTGTGGGGGAAGTAATCCTTGAGCTGAGAACAGAAGGGTAGCAACGACAGTCCAAACAATAAGGATCTCTAGTGATCGAGCACTTAATTAAATTCTAGTCATTTACATACATTAATTCCCTGTGTCCTGGGATTCCCGCTCCCAACTCCCCACTTTAAAAAGTCCCTGCTGTTGTGGTTAAGTCTTATGAAGAACTGGGGAAAACCATTTCCAAAGAAGGAATGGTAGGTAGAGAGTCTCTCAGCGGGCACAAAGCCAGGTATGTTGAAGAAGAGGAAGTCCAGAGTGGCTTGTGTGGAATGAGCGAGGGAGAAAAGGTCACAAGTGTGCGGAAGTGTGTTGGAGGCCACAGGAAAGAGTTTTGATTTTATTCTTGCCTTAGGACTTGTTATCCCATTCACTATTATATTTTACACATTTAAAGGTAAACTTGCTTCTAATTTGCGCTCACCTATGCAATGAACCTGAGCGTACCAGGTGAACAGACACAGGATAATTTTTTCTAAAAATATGCACAGTGTTTTATCCTCAATACTATACAGATAATCATTGAGTGTGACAGAACTTAGCTATCAAATATTTCCATTCCTTGAAACCTCCAAGTCTAAATAACTCACCAGATTTAATAATACCATCCACCATAGTCCAAACCAGGCCTATTGACCACTCTAGCAGATTGTTCCTATTAGCTGCATTTTCCTCTTAGGACTTCTGAGAAAGTATAAATATTTAACACCTTTGAGCAATTGTAGTTTGCTCTGATATTAAAAATGCAGTAGCAATGGAAAAAACATCTGTCTAACAGAATACAGACTTAGATCTAGATAAATAAAGTTTTCTTGTCCGTAAACTTCTTTCAGGAAACCATGCCTATCTTCCACAACATTGTTTTAGCTTAGGTTTGTCTTTTTAATACATTGAGTCATTGTTTGGTCATCAGAATTATCTCCCCTAGCATTTCATCTCCCTAGGAAATGGGCTCCAGGGTTTGATCTCTGTTAAGAAGTAATGGACACTTTGTAAGCAAGGACAAAGCTCTTTGTTGGTACAAAGGAAGTTAGCATCCTAAAATACCACAATGGGTAGAAATGACAGAATGACTTTTCTACTCCTGTGTAGAATTAGAGACTGAGTTCTCTCAGGATGATGGAGCAGATATTTTGGAAGTTCCAAATGTTATGAAAATCTTTCCTACAGAAAAAAACTAAAGTAAAAATTAAAAATAGGGAGTAACTTGCAACTAGAGATTATTGTACTAAGTGAAGTAAGTCAGAAAGAGAAAGACAAATATCATATGATATCGCTTATACATGGACTCTAAAATACGACACAAATGAACCTATCTGTGAAACAGAAACAGACTCACAGATATAAAGAACAGACTGGTGGCTGCCAAGGGGGAAGGGGTTGGGGGAGGGATGGAATGGGAGGTTGGGGTTAGCAGATGTAAGCTTTTATATATAGAATGGATAAACAAGGTCCTACTGTGTAGCACAAAGAACTATATTCAATATCCTATGATAAACCATAATGGAAAAGAATATTAGAAAAGAATGTATAATGTAAAACTGAACCACTTTGCTGTACAGCAGAAATTAACACAATATTGTAAATCAACTACACTTCAAAAAATATTGATTATAAAAAAAATAGAGAGTAACTTAATACTTAAGGTATTAAGAACACATGAAAAAAAATGACCTATGAAGTTGGTGAGGATTGTTTTAGGGGAGTTACTAAGGAAAAGGACAGAAAAAGTTAAATTCAGATGTAAGTATCCATACTAAATGTTTATCATTTGAGTCCAGAAATGGATGGGAGTGAGTAAAAGGGGATGTTCCTTCAGTAGGTTGATGTTTTTGGCAAAAGTACAACCAATGTTGCAAGAAGGGAAACAGTCTCAAGATGAAAATCTCTTACAGGTTGGCATTTGCCCAAAACTGTAATGTTGACAGGGAAATGTAGGCACACCCCAAAACACCCTGGTTAAATTACAGGTGTTGTGCAAAAGCAAGTGGGAAGAGCAAATATTTTATAACTAGTAAGCAGATTCTGGCAGTTGCCTTACATATGATGTGTATAGTGTGTGATATTATAAACTCTTAGGACACAAGGTAATTGCTTTATATTTCTGTTGTAAAATAGAGCTTTGCTCTAAGAACCATACACTATTTGATATGGAAAAGACGTCTCAGATCATCTCTTCTAATGGATATTTTTTTTTAGCAGAAAGAATTCCTTTTAAATAAAATCTTAAATGGAACTCTACTATATAAAAACAGATGGTATTTTATTAGTAAAAATAACTTTGTAAGTTCAAACCGAACATGTTTACTCTTTATATAGTGAATAAATGAAACTCATGGAGTTGTTTTGATTAATACAAACACTTGGAATCACAGCTACTGTGTGACACTTGTGATTTCATGTAATCCTTACCATCTCATTTATCTTAGTATTTTTATATGTTTGCACGCTATCAAAAAATCCTGATTTACACCAAAAAGTAGTTGCAAATGGGAGGTTTTTAGCAGCTCACCTTGTAATGTCAGGATATTCTTGTAGAAGAAGCCTTTATTCTGAGGCCCATTCGAAAATGAGTCAAACCGGAAGGAGGAGTTCATGTATTGGTGGTTTCCAATGTGTTAACATCTGGTATATAACTCCTTGGAGTGTTTTAAATATTATGCTATTTTAAATGTTTCCAAAACCTTGAAAATGCAAACTGAGTCTATTATCTGTTAAACATTTTTCACAGAAGCTCTTCCACAGAAATCTAGTTTTTTAGTGGTGGTGTAATAACTATTTCAGGCTTCTCTAGAACTGAAGTGTGTGCAATCCAGCAAAATAAACAAGCTTAACACTGTTAAATAAAATAATTTACATTCTAGCTGGGAAACGTCACAGTTGGGACTGAATTCTGGGTCACTTGACTTCTTTCCTGTTTGATTTTCATGAGGAATGAATTCAACACAATATGGTAATAGTTCACTTAACTGTCAGTTTTTTTCTTTTAGCACTTTATTAAAACACGCCTTGTGGGCTCTCATTCTATCTTTTAAACATGTGTTTCACCAGTTTCTTGTCTAAAGGAACTGAGCCATACATTTTTCTATAGCCACCAGCACAGTATGCACATCGTAGGATATTAATAACATATTGATTATACATTAAAAAAATGTATGAACTTATTCTCATGTAAACATCTTTTACTGATAATTTACTTGGTGTGAAGTACTCTGTTGATGCCTTCAACTGCATCATTTCAGTGTGTAGATGAGTTTACATCTTTGTTTAAATTTCATGAAAAAATTTTAATTAAAGGGATGTATATTGACTATATACTATGTCCCCAGCACTGGTATAATTCCATGGATACAATGGTAAGTCTTTTGTGTGACTATTTCACATATTATAAATACAGGCAGCTATTCAGTAGAAACCATCATGTCAAAATGGGTAGCCATCATTGCTGAGTTTGTCATTAAATTGGGCTTTTAATTGGGATGGTTGGCATTTTCTCCTTCTTTCACTTGGAACGGTAGTATTCTAAAACTAAAATATTGTTAGGTCTGCTTTTATGTTGTGGGGAGATTCAAATTCCTTCTTCAGAAATAGCCTGGCTTTGCTTAACAATATTTCATATCCTACTCCTCTATGCAAGAGTTATTACGTCCAAGTAAAAGACTTGTTTAGCTCTTTCATTTTTGTAACAAGATTTTAATCTTTTTTCCTAAAGTGTTAGATTGAACACTTATATTGAACACCTATAAAAAATTGATGTTTTATAGATCAAAAAGATCTAAAATTAGTGGTTTCATATGGTTCTGCCTAGTGTATGAATCCAACTCAAATCAACAATTTGTTTTCAAACTCTTATCAAAAGTTCCATGGATAAAAGTGATAATAATGGAGATTTCCTTTAAAGCAGAGGTCAATAAACTTTTTATGATAGTAAATATTTTAGGCTCTGTGGGCCGTACCATCTGTAGCAACTACTCAACTCTATTGTAGCATTAAAGCAGCCACAGACACTAAGAAAATGAATGGCCATGTCTGTGTTCCAATAAAACTTTATTTACAAGAATAGTCAATGGGCTGAATTTAGCCTTGGACCCATAGTTTGCTCACCTCTGGCCTGAAGGATAGAGAAATATTTCCTTGAACCACATTGTCTTTGTATGAATTTTTAATGAATTGCCTTTGCCATTACCTTGTGAATACCTTGTTGTGTTTAGCTCTGGGCTTTCACGGGGGCAGAAGTTGAGAAATAACCTCATGAAATTTTTTTATTACATTTGCTCTGGGGATGCTACACAGGAATATTATTCATATGATTAATCAGTATTCTATTTAAAGTATTTCTTCCAGAGCTAATATCTAGGTAATGATTTGTTTCTTTTCCCGCCTAGTTGATTTTTGTGATAATTAAAACTATAACTTGACTGTGTCCTTTTTTTTGCTTTTGCTACTGAGAATATCAACACCAAATCTGAGCTTCAACTACAGCAACTATGTTGCTGTGACTTATGTTCTCTAGAGCAGGGGTCCCCAACCCCCGGGTCACAGACCAGTACCTGTTAGGTTCCGGGCCACACAGCCCGGCTCCTAGGTACCATTGGTGGCCACTGTCTGGACACCTCCTCTCTACTATCACTCCTACTCATTAACTGAGTCCTTGATTACTTCCTTACTATAGAAGGAAATCTTGAGAGTATCAATTATCTGTTGCTATGAGTTACCTAATCAGTGGCTTGAAACAATAAACATTTATTTAACTCTTGAGTTCATGGGCCAGTCATTTAATACGGATAATTATTCTGGTCTCTGTTAAATGTGCTCACCTCTGTCAGTTGGTTGGCTATTAGCTGGGGCTGATTGGGCATCTGGACCACTTTCATTTTCTAGCAGGCTATCCTAGGTCTGTTTTCATTGTATGGAAAAAGTATAGAAAGTAAGTGGAATTTCACAAGAATTTTGGTGGCTGGGATAGTTCTAACCTGGCAGTGAGGCCTTTGTATGGTTGATAAACAATTGTCTACTTTTTAAGGGGACCCTTTAGTGTGATCATTAAAAGGCAAGAACGTGGCCCCAGTCCCTGGATTCAAATCACAGCTATACTAGCTGCTAACTGTATGTCCTTGACCAAGTTATTTAAACCCCTCTGTCCTTTAGTTTTACAATCTGTAATGTGGGGATAATAATAGACTCTCCCACTGGGTTGTTGTGAAGATTAAATTAATGCATATATGTAATATGTCCAGAACAGTGCTTGGCACATAAAAAAAGCTAAGAGAAATATTATATGAAAAGTATTTTAGAAATAATATTTCTCTTGTGAGTCTCTTTGATTGGTTTCTTCAGTGACCTACTGTTGGGAAACTCAACTCCATTTCTGCTGATTTTAGGCAAGGCTCTTCAACTGGCTGTTTTTAACTTAGCCTCAGGCCTCTGCTTCCATTTCAGACATTTGATCCTGTTCAAAATGTCCGTAAGACATTTGGTCCATGCCAAAAAGTCCTTGATATTTGGTTTTGTCCAAAACTATTTGGCATGGACCAAATATGCTCATGGATGCTTTGGACAAGACCAAATTTCAGGGACATTTTGGTGTGGACCAAACGTATTGTGGACCAAATATACTACGGACCAAGTATCTTATGGACGTTTTGGACAGTATTAAATGTCTGCTGACCCCTCAGCTTCTTGCAGGTCAGCACTTCCTGTATATAGGTTGTGTCTAAATAAATAAATGCTACTTACATTTTTATAGTTTTAAAAACTATTCATAGCATATTGAACGGTATGCTAATATCCACTCTTAAATAGAACTTTTTTTTTCCTCTTCTTAGTTTTTAATTTACATTGTCTCTCTTTATTAAATCCTTAAGGTCTTTCATCTTACTAAGGAAAGTGCCAACTTTAAGACGCTCTTATTTTTCCTGGGTGTCTTCTCTGTGTTTAATCTGGGCTGACTGCTCCTTTGAACTTCTGGAGTTTTCGTCCAGGGACTGTTTTTTTTTGGCGGGGGCATGGATCCCCCATTTCTTGGCTTGAAGTTCTCCTTTCTTTCCTCCCTTGTTTTCCTGGAAAACATCCTTAAGTAAGTTCCTAAGAGAGGATGTGTAGGAAATAAACATTCTGAGTCTTTGTATATCTGAAATGCATTTATTCTCCATTATATTCGACTACTAATGTGGCTAGATATAGAACTATATAGGCTTAAAATTGTTTTCCCTAACATTAAAGCCATTTTTTTCTATTGTAACTGCTGTTTTTTAAAGTCTCTTATTAACTGTTGGCTTTTTAATAGATTTATATGTATAACTGCAATGTTTTTATTATTTAAATAGGAAAATAAAAGTTAACATTTATATCAAAGTTAGGAGGAAAATAAAAGCCGATCTAAGGAGAACAGAATGAGGGAAATAAAGTCAGAGTTGATTACGTGAAATCTGATACCAGTCCTAGTCCCATTTGTATTTTTTTCTGTCTAGAAACTTTTAGGATTTTTCTTTATGTTCTAAAATTTTATAATGCTGAGTCTAAGTTGGAGTGTTTTTTCTTCATGTCCAAGGCACTTAGCAGTACCTTTTAATCAAAATATCAATGTTCTTCAGTCCCAGAACATTCCTTTTGAGTCTTTTTATTTTTAAAATCATTTTATCCTCTCTTTTTTTTTCTGGTTTCATCTTATAGTATTAATGGAAGCTGCAATTTGAATGTCAGCTAGAGTATTCAACTTTTATAAAACTGAGTCTAGGAAAACACTCAGATTTACTTTTTCACAATTGTTTTCTTCTTTTAACTTTATTTTTTCATTCTGTGCAAGTTATACATGTAAATAGATTTAAAAGCAAACAGTTAATAAAACTTACTTTTAAAAAGAGCAGTCACTTTCCCAACTCTTCTCTGTCCTCAATTTTTATTTCTATTTTAAATTCTTCTACTTGCTTCTTCTAGTGTTTGCTTCCCACATTTCTAAATAACATGCTTACACTGACATTTTTGTTTTCTATATTAGATACTACCTATTAATTTCTTACTCTGAAGCCAAGGATTTAATTTTGTAATATGTGCCTCTCCCTCCTCTTCACTGAAACACTTTTGCTTCCCTATTTTCCAGATATAATCTTATCATTCTGTTTAATTAATCAAAATTCAGTATATATAACTATATAGACTTTATTCATAGATGAACTATATAGTATACTCTAATTTCATTTCCTTTCCTATAAATTTTATTTTTCTTGGAGTATCCTTATCTAGCTATTTTTCTTTTGTTTAATTTTCTAAGTACCTATCACAGCTCAACTCCAAACTTTTTGCCAGAATCTGCTCTGATGCACTCAAACATATCAAATAATTTCTTAAATTGTCACTTTGCTGTACACCTGAAACGAACACAATATAGTAAATAAACTATACTTCAATTAAAAAAAAAAGTATTGGAGTTATCCCTCCTGGATGTGTAGACTTGATGTTCTCTAGTCTAACTACACTGTTGTTTCTTTGGGATCTCCCTTCATCATCATGATGGAAATTCCTTTCAACTCTCTCCTGTGTTAGAGACTCTGTTTTCTGGTTCCCATCTCCTGGTTCCTCTTTCTTGGTTTACCCTCTCTACTAGTTCCAGAGAAAAGGAGCATGGGAGCACATGTTTTGAGGCTTTTCCTGTCTGAAATATTTTTAGTCTATTCCCATTCTTGAGGGATAATTTGTCCAGATACAGACTTTAATACTGGATGTCATTTTCCTTAGAATTTTCAAAGCATTATTTCACCACCGGGACTGCCATTGGAAAATCAAGTACGATGTAATTTTGATTCTTGGCTTCTGATCTACTTTTCTTTCTGATCTGGGAAGATCTAAGATATTTCCATTCTTGGTATTTTGAAAGTTCATGATCTTACACCTTGATGTGTAATTTTCTTCATTCATTATATCAGGAATCTGGTGGGCACTTTCAAGTTCAGTTCGTGGAAACTTTTCTTGAATTATTTCTTTGACAAAATCTTGCTCTTCGTTTTTTCTATTCTTTTTATCTAGAACTTCTGTTGGTTAAACGTTGGACATTCTGGCTTGTTTTTCTTTGTCTTTTGTTTTACTTTGTAGATTGTGATCTCCACTTTACTCTCCATCTTCCTATTGCATTTTAAATTTCTGATGTCACATTTTAATTTCAAGAACTTTCTTGTATTCTTAATGTTCCATTAAAAATAACATCTTGGCTTTTGTTCCATAGCTGGATTATCTTCTCTTATCTCTCTCTGGGAATATTAATTTATTTGGAGAAGAACGTTTTTGTTTCTACCCTGTCTTATCCCTCCCAGTTTCTTTCACTGTTTGTTTAATTGTTGTCCCTCTTGTTTGAGGTTTTCCTCAAATGTCTTGTGTCCTCTGGGTGTCCACTCATACTTAAATTTGATGCACTAAAAGGCTGTCTGGGCACACCAATGGGCTTTATTCCAGCATGATTGGATTGGGATGTTTCACTTGGAGATCCACAACTATCAGTATCTGTAGATCTTTTCTCACAGGCTGGTGTGAGAAATTTCCTTCCCAGGGACCTAGCCTGGCTGCTGGTGCATTCTGGGAGCTGAGTGAGGATAAAGGGAGGGCTCTCATTATTCAGCATGTCTATTGTGACTCCAATGTTTTATTTTCAGTACATCACTTTTGACTTCAGCTGTTCACAATATAAGATCCTCCTGTTTCAATCCCTCCAAAGAGCATTTTTTTGTTGGGTGAGGAAGAGAAAGTTCTCTGGCTGAGTAGGCTGGGAGAGTTGAATCTGGGCAAGGAGTGGGTCTAATTGTTTTTGGCTTTTGATCCCAGCGTTGCTTTCAAATATGAATCTGTTAGCCACATCTTTTCCTCTCTTTTAGAGGTAAAAGATGTCTTCAATTTTGAAACATTCCAGGGTTCTTTTATGTACATAACCTTATTCCTAATCTTACTACATTGTTGGTGTATGTTTAACTTTTCCCCTTTTTAATAAGTTAGACATCCTCATATGTTGGCTTTATAGATTTCAAAATTTTGATGCTGTCAGTTCCTTCTCTGTTCTCATTTTCCTTGTAGATTTATATATTTTTTTCATATCTTCAGTGTCATTTTTGTCAAGTGTGGGAAACGAATGAAGATCAAGATATATGTTCAAATTGCCATGTTTAAACAGAAGTCTCTGTTTTATTTTTAATTCAACGTTTACTTAATAGGATATTAAAATTTGGGAGGATTTTAAAATAGCAAAATCACACAAAATTCCATTACTTTAGTACAACTAATTTGAAAATTGTCATAATTTTATTTATATTATACATACTTATATTTTCTTTGTGATTTCATTTAATATTTTATCATAAATATTTTATATTTTCCTATAGGATATTTGTAGTTATGGCTTTGTAATGTTTCATTTTGTTGATGTCACATTATTTATTCAATCAGTCTATGTTGGATTCTAATTTTTTCCTGCCATTCATAATATCAAAATAAACATTTCTTTATCTTTTTTGCCTTTCTTGATATTTTTCCTAAAAAATACATTCCTTGCAGTGCAATAACTGAATCGAAGATGAAGAACACTTTTATGGGTCCTGGTACACATTTCCATATTGGTTTTCCAAAAATTTTACATCAAATTTTAAAACCTCTCAACGACTGAAGATTATTTTGCCAAAATTATTTTTATTAACAACTTGTCCCTTCAGAGCTCTTTCCTAAAACAGAGATCTTGTCCAAGAGGAGTGTTCTTTAAACATCTTTGCTGTACATATGTTTCTGAGAACCTGATTAAAAGGCTACGGACCGTTTCCTCATTAAAGTGAATTCCTTCAGCCACGTGAAGTGATATGTGCATGTGCCCCGTCCCCGTAATTTCAGGCACTTGATGAGCACCTTTGAAGCCCATTCTATGGACTCTGGTGTAAGACCCCAATATCCAGAGAAAGTACCTTCCAGAGCTGTGAGTATTAAATTCCTTTGCAGTTGAGAAATTCGAACAGATAAAATGGAATCACAGAATCACTGAGGACACCGTAGTTTGGGATTTATGTTGCTCTTTCCCTTACCATCATAACTATGGCGCTAAAATCTAGGGCTAAAATCTAGAGTGATGAGAAGCAGATTTTTCTAATCTTCTCCCAATTCCTGTCCCTTAAATTCACTCCATTGCTTTGAATTTATTGGCTAGAAAGATGATCGCCATATAGGTTGGATACATAAACTTTAGTCAAAAAATGAGCAAAACAGGAAGCTTAAATGGGGATTGGGTGTGAGAAACTTGGAGAAAATAATAGAGCATGTGGAACTAAGTATGGCCTATTCTGAAGGATTGTACAATCTTACATGATAAAATGCATATTGAGGAACTGAAATTGGAACTCCTGGTAACCATGGGAACAGCAGTGTTATGACTCAATTGTTAGAAAAAACAGTCCTGGGATTTCTGTGAAATGGAAATGATTGTTTAGATAATGATACATCTCCAGTGTATCCAGGATGGATAGAGAAGTTCCAGCATAATTGGAAATAGTAGGCTAAAATATGAGGAACTTCTGAAATCCAGCTTTCCAAGGTATTTCTCCTTGAAACAAATACAATTAAACTTTATAGGAAATTCCAGCATCTGGCATTTTGCAATGTGACATTGAAATTTTATGGCTGTAATTTCCTATATGTCCATAATTTTCCATATTCCTCCTCTTTGTATATTCTATATTTAGCAGTTTTTCAGTAGCTTGCTCCTGGAAAAATGTCATGTGAGATTTCTATTATTCTAGTCTCCAGATCCCAGAGTTAATTTTAGAAAGAGAATTTAGAAGTTAAATGCAGAGTAATCTTAGAAGAAGAAATTTATCTACATATAAGGAAGTACTTAGGTCTGTGGTATCTTTGCTATGGAGAAACTTTATAATTAACATTTAATTCAAATGTAACATTCTCTCAGGAGATATGCTTCTTGCTTACAAATACAAACAACGCTGCCAACTTGTTTTTCTTGCTCTGGATGTTTACAGAATGTTAAAGTGAAGCTCAGGAAAGTTAAGTGATATCTCTAAGGTAATAAAATTGTAAGTGACCATGTGGTGACTGGACCTCAGTACTCAGTCCCCTTGTCATTTTATGTCCAAAGCTTGTGCTCTTCCCATTACTCCACGTGGTCATTAAGATCTGTAACTGCTAACTTTGCTACAGATAGGGGCAGGTGTGTTGCTTCTGATTCTCTGCAAAACTGAGAATTCATATTGCTGATCTTGATGACTGGTATACCCTTTCCCTCAATCATCACAGCCTCCTGACTGTTCATGGTTAAGGTCAAGTGCCACATCCTTGCATTAAACTTTCCTATATCTACCCAGTTGGACCATCTCTCCATCCTTGACATTTCCACAACGTTTAATTTTACGTTTCGTATATTCCTTTATAATCTTCCTCTTTTATTGTGTCCATGCTTAGTTTAGCTACTTAAAGGTATTTTATATATGATAAAAGTCCACACACTCATTCATTGTAGGTGGCTAGTTTTGTCAAATGACCAGATTGTGTTGTTTTCTGTATGCCTTCAGGCGACCAGACAAAGAGAAGATGAAAAGTTGCTGAAATGTGGGTAAGAATTAAGAAGTGTAATGTGTTAGCCCTTTCCCTCCATTTGAGGGAAGTTTCTATAGAATGAGTAGTTTCTGTAGAATGGATGAAACCTTGCCTGGAAAGAAAGCTTTGGAAGAAGACTGAAGAGAATTCCTTTTAGTGCTCAGAAAGGCATGAAACCGAGGCCTCCATGCAACTGCATTATGCAAAATATTTTATAATTTAAAAGACGGGCTTGTTTTCAGTGGCTGTAAGATCTCAAAAAGTGCAACTCTATCGATGTACATGACATCCATGATAACCACAACTATCGTAAACCCCAAACATTTAATTTCTCCAAAACAATTCCTAGACATGTTCAACTGCCAGATGTGGTCATTTCTGTTTCTATATCTGGAACATTGTTTTGTGGAACTGGTCTAACTTCTGGTAAACCCTATATTTAAAAACTTATTTGAGGGCTTCCCTGGTGGCGCAGTGGTTGAGAATCTGCCTGCCAATGCAGGGGACACGGATTTGAGCCCTGGTCTGGGAAGATCCCACATGCCGCGGAGCAACTAGGCCCGTGAGCCACAATTACTGAGCCTGCGCATCTGGAGCCTGTGCTCTGCAACAAGAGAGGCCACGACAGTGAGAGGCCCACGCACCGCAATGAAGAGTGGCCCCCACTAGCCGCAACTAGAGAAAGCCCTCGCACAGAAACGAAGACCCAACACACCCAAAAATTAATTAATTAATTAAAAAAACCCAAAAACTTATTTGAGATAAGGCAATCATATACAACATGGATGTGTTTTCTTTGAATTGTAATTGATTATTGAGCATCTCTTCTAAAAATTCTAGTAATAACAGATAGCTAAAAAGAATAACAATAATGATTCTTTTTTTTTTTTGCGGTACGCGGGCCTCTCACTGTTGTGGCCTCTCCCGTTGCGGAGCACAGGCTCCGGACGCGCAGGCTCAGTGGCCATGGCCCACAGGCCCAGCCGCTCCGCGGCATGTGGGATCCTCCCGGACCGGGGCACGAACCCGTGTCCCTTGCATCAGCAGGCAGACTCCCAACCACTGTGCCACCAGGGAAGCCCACCACATGGGCTTTTTCGTGGGGCTGATCCACCTGAAGCTGGCTTACCCTAGATCACCCCCGGTGATCCAACAGTGAGAGAGAAACAGAGAGACCGAGAGACAGAGAGAGGGAGGAATCACAGGATGGAATCAGCAGTCTTTTATAACTAAATCTTGAAAGCGATATATCACTTCTACAGTGTTCAATTTGTTAGAAGCAAGCTCTAAAGGCAAAGGACACTGGAAAACATCTTGGAGGCTGGCTATTACATTTAGTAACCCTCCACATTTTCACTCTTTTAAATCATTGCGCTATGTATGGATTTCTATCAATGTAGCTCTGGAATTTAGGACTGTGAAAGCCAAGATAAGCCAGGTAGTGAAGTGTTGAAGCCATGGTAATGAATGGTCTAATCCCAAGACAACCATAAAAATTGCTGGTCTGTGGGCCAAATCCAGGCTATAAAACTCCAAAGGCTGGAAATACACGGGAGCCTAAAATGAAACAAATGGCAAAGATTCAAAGTATAGAGACTGGTGGTAACAGCAAGACTGATTTGTAGCAAGGTAGTCAGTTAAGAGGACACTTTACCAACGAGACCTTTTGATTTGTTAATTCATTCAATATTCAGCAAATATTTAGGGAATTCCTACTAAGCTCCAGGTGCTATTGAAAGCTTTGTGCATATAGCAGCAAACCTGGAAGCAAAGATTGCCATGGGCGGGCAGGAAACATCTTATAGCAGGTGCTTCCTTTGTGTGTTGACAGAGACAACAAGTGACTTCCCAGGATTTGACCCTTTCAGGATTTGTGGGCAGGAGAAGATATTTATATAAAAAGATAATAGGTAGAGTAGAGCTTGCATTCAGGGACATGAGGCAGGTCCTAGAAACCTTTTCATGCATTTACAGTCCTTCCTAGTTTAACTGAATGCTTTAAAAATGCTTGTTGCCCCCAAGTTTATGAGTCCAGGCACAGGTGTGGAGTGGCAGGGTCTATAAAAGCTACAGACTGTTGAAAGCATCAACACACTACCTGCTTTTCCTTACCTGCCTTAGTTAGCCATTGTAGCACAGTCATCTCTTTCTTTACGCTCAAACTGTATATATTTATATAACAGTTAGATCTGGAATTCTGCTCCAGAAACCTCGGTCAAAACCCAAACTAGTTTTCTTCCTGTTGAGACGGAGGCAGAGGAGAGAAATTGGGAAAGGAGGAAACAAAGTTTTCTTGGCTGATCCAAGGAAAGTTAGGTCGACTTGGGGATAAACTGTAAAGACTCCATATCTGTGTTAGCTGGGTGGAGCCAGTAACCATGGTGACCCTACCTCTAGGACACTTGTAAAGCTTTTGACCTACAAATGAATTTAATTTCCTCTGTCTCTGTGATTGAAAGCCCGTTTTCGATTCCATTAGACCCAAATATTCCATTGCCTGTACTCACATCAACAGTTTATTGGTGTGAAATTTTTTTATGGGTCTCTGGGGAGACTGACACTAGTTCTGTGGAGCACATACGGTTTACTTCAGTCATGCACATTTCAAAAGGGAGGGACTTGGAGGAAAAGCCAGCCGCGAAAATTTATTATTTTGAAAGTGAATCTGTGAGAAAAATAGAATTGAACTTTTAAAATGAAATAATGGCAAAGCAAAATATTAAGGCATAATAGGTAGCCACGGCCATCTCTGTGACTGTGAGTCATTTTTCTTGGAGATTGTCATATCTGATGCCACATACACAAATGTTTTGTACTTACTCAGCAATTAAAGGTAAGAGGTTGTGAAACTCTAAATGAGCTAGGAAAAAAAAAAGAAAGAAGAGGCAAAGGGCTGAGTTTGAGTGAGTAAAGGAAGATAAATCAGATGAGATTGCATGTTGATGACACTCACCAGGGTTGCCCAACAATAATATCTGACAAACAGCAAGAGAAAAAGGAAACATTTTCGCAGAGTCAGCCACCCTCAGCATCTCTCTTCAAAACCCTACTAAGAAATCCCCACCGCTGGATGAGTTATTTCCTCTTTCTGCTGTATGAATACAATGGGAAAAAAAATAGACCCTAGAGCTGAAATATTGAAGTTAGGAAATAGTGCCATGAGTAATAACACAATAATGAATTGGACAGAAAGGCCTGGAGGTATGGATCTTCCATCTAGAGGCTTGGATTTAGTCGAGTCCCTTCTGGTATGTGGATATTTCTCCCGTCTCTTTAGGCTGTTACGTATGGTCTTTTGTTTATGACTGTCCTTGGTTTTGTTCATTCTTCTTCCTGCCTGGATTCCAGTGGAACTGTACACCCTCCTCCCCCTTCTTTGTCCTTGTCATATCTGCCTTCAAATTCCTATGCTTTCTTTAAAATCCAACTTAAATTCATTTTTCTACCAAAGAAACTCAGCTCTCCCAGTCCAACTTTCACCTTTTTCTCTTTTTTCCTCCTAATACCTTTAGCCCTTTATTAAATTGGTCACAGTGTCCTTTTACACAAGTTACTTATACCTTTTCTGTTGTCTCTATTGAGTTGAAGTCTCCAGAGGGCAAAAGGCTTGTTATGAGCATCTTTATATTTCCTATAACATTTACTCAGTGATATGAGAGATATAAAAAGCCAGTATAATACGTCAATGTTTATTGACTTAAAGTATACACTAACTCTTAATCATTTTAACAGAGATTAGCAAGATTCTAGGCAAAAGTTCTTTAAACTTTCTTGCAGTTAAAACTAATTAACCTCTATCTATTTTTTTTTTTTTTTTTGGCCACGCAGCTTGTGGGATCTTAGTTCCCCGATTAGGGCTTGAACCAGGGCCCTCGGCAGTGAAAGTGTGGAGTCCTAACCACTGGACCACCAGGGAATTCCCAACCTTTACCTTCTTTTGCTTTGCTTTGTAGAATGCTGATGAAACGAACAAGATTATTTAATTTTTGGAAAAAATTTGGAAAAGTTGTTTTATGTTTATTTTAGAATGTTTTGATTAAAAAGAAAAAAAAAGAAATTGAGTCTACCTACTTTGAGTTCTTTGGAGGCACAAGACCACGTGGTTGTCTTGTTGGCTTTATATTAGAGCTGGGGAAGATTCTAGAATCTTTTAGTTTTTGTAGAGGAACCTTTTAAACAGAGCTTTGTGTTGTAAAAAAGAAACAGAATGCCCAGCACTAGACCTTATGGCTTTTCTCTCTTCCTTTTCCCACTCAAGCCTCTCAAAGGTGTAGTTTATGCCTGTTGGCTACACTTTTGAGATATGCCTTCGTTTCCTAACGGTTTGCAATTAACTGACTTTGATCTTCATCACACTCTAAAAACAGTTCTCTAAAGGGTCAGTTGTGACTTGCTTTTTGTCAAAATCTCTCAGCAGCATTTGCTGTTGATAACCTCCTCCTTGTGACCCCCTGCTGCCTTGGCTTTGACATTATTCTCTCCTAGATTTTCTTCTAGGGGTAGGGAAAAATTAAAGTGTTAAATCTCCTGCTAGGAGCTTTTGTGCATCACTGTATTTGAGCTTCATGACAACTCTCTGGGGCAGCAGACACTCTCGTATACTGTCACTTGAGGATAGATATTTTTGTTTTGTCCCATTGGCCAGTTATTTCACGGGGGTTTGGGTGGGGGTAGGTCTCGTGTGCCTTAGCTGGTTGCAAGTTCCTTGAGAGTGAAATCCACACCTTTCACCCCTTCTCTATCACTCACAATGCCTGACACAGCACATATTCTCAGGGCTTAGTAAATATTTGTTGACTCATTATAGATGAAAGTGCTCAGATCTTGAAGATGAAGACCAACATGCACCAGTTTTTGTTGAATATCTCTATTTTTCCAAGGGCTAGAAGAGATCTCCTTTCATAAGCTATCTTAAAAAACAAAACCAAACCAAGAAAACCACATTCATGAAAAGATCATGTTTGACACTAAGATTAGAAAACGATTAGCAACTGTCACCTGTTGGCCAGAGTGGGTTTCCTTCCAATGACAGGAAAACCTCTCAGCTGGGAGTGACTGAACCCTGAGGCCTCTGACTTAGATCAGGGTGATTATATTTATTACCTGCTCTGGGCAGCTTGGCCCCGTTTCTGAGTCAGATGCACTGAATTTGTACTTTCTGTCTGACACAGGTGTCTTGTCCCTCATTTCCATGTGAGATTAGGACCAGGCTGGGGTGAGGTGGGAAGAGTTGGGGTGGCGCTGGTGAAGTTGGTCTGTGTCACCCTCTCCATTTCCTCTTACACTCCCTCTATCGCCTTTCAGTTCCTCATTTCCCACCAGGTGCCAGCGGGGTTATACTTCCCCGTGATCTTCCTTGTCATGGGGGAAGTGGTGGGAACCAACATTTTTTTGAAAGTGTGCCTACTATAAAGCATAACTGGGCATTCAGCATCATTGTGTCATTTGCAGTCTCTTGGCAACTCCATGAAGTAGATTTTATTACTTTTATAGCAGAGAGGTTGAAACTGAGGCTTTGAAAAGATAGGAAACTTGTCCATATTATACAGCTCGTATATACAAATGTGGCATTTAAAGTTCAGCTTATCTGACTCCAAAACATCTGGGCTTCTTATATTGTACAAGGTTACCTCCTCAGAAGGAGAGGGATGTTATAAAATAGTTTCCCATTGAGGGCTTTATAGCTTATGGTAGAGAGAGACCCGTGCTTTTCCAATAGAGCTCCAGCAAATTTGCAATGGTCACAGGATCAGGGCTTTTGGGGTGGAGGAGGCTATATTTTCTCTCAGGACAGGATCTTCTAATCTTTTTTTTTTTTTTTTTTTTTTCGGTACGCGGGCCTCGCACTGCTGCGGCCTCTCCCATCGCGGAGCACCGGCTCCGGACGCGCAGGCTCAGCGGCCATGGCTCACGGGCCCAGCCGCTCCGCGGCATGTGGGATCTTCCCGGACCGGGGCACGAACCCGTGTCCCCTGCATCGGCAGGCGGACTCTCAACCACTGCGCCACCAGGGAAGTCCCTGGATCTTCTAATCTTTATATGTGCTTCATAGCATTGCTCCTGACCTCTTCAACTAAGCATCGTTAGGCACCTAAGGTAAATAACCTAGAATTGAACACTTGGAGACATTTTTCTTTGATGAATGTTCTTTTATTAGTCCTGGGAAAATGAATTTAGGGTGCTAGGTCCTTCCTTTTAATCAAAGAAAATGCTTAGGTTAAAATAAGGAGCAAAGCCCTCCCATCGGCACTAAATTAACTGACCGTGGGAATGTGTGTGCAACATTCAGGTGAATCCCTCTGCACAGGTTGATGCTATAGTGCTTACTTGTGACTTGGCAGGTGATGCAGCCTCATGGGATTTTAGAAGCTTCTTTAGGGTAAAGATCATGGCTGGAACAGTGACTGGGTCTTCATTATCCAAGGAGTGGACATCCAAGGAATGAATATATATATATATATATATATATATATATATATATATATATATATATATATATAATGCTCCTAAAAATGAATCCACTTACACTTAAATTTCTTTTTTTCATAATTAAAAGAACCATGAATTGGGTCTGTATCTTCAAAAGGAAATTAAATGTCATGGTGATAATTTGTTTATTCTTACTTACATTTAAATAAATGTAAGTTAAATTATATTTAGCACATTAAGAAAACAAAGATGAATGAAATACTGATAATTCTTTTCGGCCTAACTTTTCTAATAAAATTGTATGGTAGCAATATTGAAATCTTCACTTAATGTATATATGCCTTTTGCAACGTTATCTCAATGGAGTTTTTGCCTTAAGTGATGGCTTTACCAATTTTCCTAAAGTGCTCTCTTAATCCTTTTTATCAAATCATTCTTTTTTTCTTTTTTACCATGCCTATCATATCAGTATCCTTGTTGATTTCCTCTTCATTAATTTTTAATAGATCCACCATTGCCAATTCTTTTGTGTGGGGGTGTGTGATCCAAGAATTTTCCGACGTAACTTTCATCAATCTTATGAAATCCTACAACTTTTGCAATGTTTGTCATTTTGCTTGGCAATCTATTGCATTGCATTTGCGTTGTTTGATTAAATGTCTATAACATCTACACCATCAGAGTTGGTATTGATATGATGGTTGGAGATACAAGCTAGGGGTTAAGTAGAGTGGGATAAGTGGTGACTAGCATTTCAAGAGGTCAATCAGCCTCTTTACGAATATTTTTGTGTTCTGGTGCTTCTTTGCTTCCCTAAGCAACCATGTAATTGTGGGATGGAGTATAATGCATGTTTAAATAATAAGGACTCCCTGGGCTCAAATAATTGTTGAATGGAGTGGAACTGACCTTGCCTGGATCTGCTCTCAACCTATAAATACAGCAGATGTTAGGAGCCTTCAGACTCAGGTTGCACAGAGATGAACTAAATCCTCTTCTAACTCTTTTGGTGTGCATGAATAGAGATGAATGCATTCCAGAACTACTGGAATGTTAAATCTCAAATCTAGAGACCTGCTTGAAGGCCCATAATTATTTCTATTTTGATGCCTTTCAACAGATCTAAGGATTTGAGTAGTTTTGATTCAAGGTGGGCCAAGGATGGTAAAACTGAATGAGACTGAGGTTCCAGGCCTGTCCTATCATTGCTATAGTGTGCTTTTCGAGGTGCAGGGAAGTGGGGGAGGCTCATTAGCTTCAATAGACTTCAATACTGCGCTCTTTGTTTCTTTTAACCTCATTTATCTGTTATATTCCGTGTTGGTATAACTTAATAAATAAGAATCAATTTTCCCTTTCTAAAGTACTTAGATATAATAGGTCAGTGGGAGAGGATGAACACACTTGCTACCCACCCTCCTTTAACTACATATGTATGACCACATATTTGAATAGTATTATTTGCAAAATATAAAAGCACTTAAAAGTGATAAATTTTTTTTCATAGGTAGGGAGAGTAATGATGACTTGTTTGCCTCTTCCTTTTTGCTTCTTTAACATGCTGTTTAGATGAATTTTTTTCTTTTTGCTCCTATTATAGTTGGATGTGGAAGTTTTTATCAATTTTGTATTTTTCTTCCTGCTAAATTGCAAACTTCTTGAGGGCAAAACTCCCATCTTACTCTGTTTCATGTGCCCAGGATCTGACATAGGACTCCATAAATGTCTGCCACATTGCTCTTTAATTAAGTTAGAAATTGAGAACCTGGCTTAGAAAGGACAGACATGGTAAATGGTTACAGTGGAAGTGCAGTGGGTTGTACTAACTTTGCAAGGACAGGGAATGAAACAAGGTTAACTGGTGGCAGGTAGGACAGAGGATAGGTCATCTGTGGTGTATTATGAAAGGGGCAGAGGCCAAAGTACAATGACTATTTTACTGAAAAAAACAAATAAACAAGCTGGAACATTCTTGCCTGAGCACTTATAAACTTGGCGCCAGTGAGCAGTTAGATGCTCTATGCTAGTGACAAGGTATAAAACCATCTGTGTAGTCTCTTAAGCTTTCTAATTTGCACTCTTTCAAAAGTGCTTCCCTATAGGAAATGACACTTGTTAATAAAGTGTCCATGACGTTTAGCCAGTGCTTAATACAAGGTGATGGAATCACCATAAAATGGAGATTTTAATCTCCAAATATCTCCATTTTAAGGAGATTCCATTACATCAGAAATTTCCAATGAGCAACAGAAAAAGGGCACAAAGGTTTTCTGGAAGCTATATGTCTGCTGACTGTATCCATAGACCTATCATAGACTGTATGAAGAAAGAAGAGCTTAATTAGACAGATGAGCAATTTCCTGAAAAGGCCTCTGCAGGCGTTGGATTACATCTCATTTCCTCTAAAAGAGGCATGAAAACCATGATGATTAACAACTCACTGTTTTGGAGCTTAGCCACTCTCCAGTTTGTCTTCACTAGGTGGGAATAAAGGAAAGTGATGCTACTGCTTTTGAGTTGGGTTCTCTTAGTCATGAATGTTGGATTTCTTTGCAGAATGTGTGTTAAATTGAGTTCCAGATTATCAGAGTGTGGGATTCCACTTTGCGGCTTGCCCTTGGTAAAGCTGCAATCATTTTAGCCAGAAGAATGTTCTAATCCATCTGTCCCCACTTTCAGTGGCTCAGGAAACAGAAACTAATTTTGATTTCAACTAATCCAAACTTGATGAAGAAAGGAAATATAATGCTGCTACATGAAAGCACGGAGTTCCTGCCAGAGCCAACATGTACTTCAAAAAATATTTTACTAATATCTGACTTATTCATATCACCTCGATCTTTCTGTTTCAGAGCATATGACTGAGAGCTGGCTGTACTGGAAATTAAATGATTTCATCAGTATCAAAACGCTAACACTGACTTAGAAGATCAGAGTCAGGAGAAAGCCCTCTCTGGATAGTACGCACCTTAGCTTCCATTTCTCAGTGCTTCTGCTTCTTTGAAATAAAGGAAGTTTAAGTCTTACTTAGTTTCCTTGTGCTCACTTGTCTTTTTTTTTTCCTTTTGTGTTTTACAAAACTCAGTCATTGAAACCCCTCCCATTTCACCATGATACAGACACAGTGTAATTATCAAGAAAAGAAAACTTTTTATTCTTTGTAAACTGTCAGAAATCCTAGTTAGTGAATCTCGTTACAGATCATTGATTTGAGATATTTGGAATTTTTTTTAAACAGTTGGCCAGATATTTGGGATGGCTATTCTTGCTAGCATTACTCTTTCAGTAGTCAAGTTTAGGTAACTATTGAACCAACTGAAATGTAAAGAAAGATAGGTTGAGTGCCAGGTTTCATTTAAATATATTTGTATACAGAAGAATTGTAAACATGGTCCTTTTAAAACAGAAATTAATTAAAGATTTAAAAAAATAGTATGGTGGGAGGGAAACATTGATGAAGATGAGATTTTGATATCCACTACATGAGGCAAGCTGGAAGACAGGAAATCTTCCTGGGTTGGCCAGTTAGTTTGATCAGCAACATTTTTACTTTAGTTCAGAAAAAGACTTGTATCAGTGTATTAGTCAGGGTCCTCCAGAGAAACGGAACCAACAGAATATTTGTTTACTTATTTATTTATTGTGAGGAATTGGCTCATGTGATTATGGAGGCTGAGAAACCCCATGATCTACCTTCTGTAAGCTGGAGACCCAGGAAAGCTAGTGACAAAATTCAGTCTGTATCAGAAGGCCTGAGAACCAGGTGAGCCAATGGTAGATATGAGAGTCCAAGGTCAGAAGATAAGATGAGATGTCCCAGCTCAATTGATGAAGCAGGAAAAAAAGGGATGTATTCCTGCTTCTTCCTCCTTTTGTTCTGTTCGGGCCCTGAATGAATTGGATCACGTCCACGCATATTGAGGAGGGCTATTTACTTTACGGAGTGCACCAAATTCAAATGCTAATCTCATCAAAATACCAAAATGTGTATTAGTCAGGGTTTTCCAGAGAAACAGAACCAATAGGAGATTTGTTTATTTAGTTGTTTGTTTGTTTTAGGTATTGGCTCATGAGGTTACCTACCCATATTAGTGAAGGTGATCTTCTTTATTCCATCTTTTGATTCAAATGCTAATCTCTTCCAGATACACACTCACAGACAAAAAAGAAATAATATTTCACCAGCTATCTGAGCAACCCTCAGCCTGGTCAAGTAGGAACATTAAAATTAGCCATCACAGGGCCCCTTTTACCAAATAAGCAGTTAAGCTTGGCATCAGAATTGGAGTACATGGAAGTGATCTGGGAATGTCCTTCTGGTGTTTTTGAGAAGTTTAAAACCACCAAAACCATCTTAGATAACATTTAATAAATTAATAGAATTCACAGAGTAGATTTCATAAACAGAAGTTACTATAAGAGTTCCAAAGATCCCATTTAATTTATAATTAGAGGTTCATGAAAAGAAGCAAGGGAGAGTGTGAACTCAAACTGTAGTACAACAAATTTTAACATTCTTCCCTTTTCTATTTTTTCTCCACTCCACGTGACATTATGACATTGATTTGCTCACCACAACTGCCAACTCCCACACATAGATATGCACAAAGTTGTCTCAGTGTAGATGTTTAACAAAGGTTCAAGCAGGAGTACGCAGGCCAAGTCTGGCCATCAGATGTGTTTTGTTTACCTCTGCCGAGTGTTTAAAACTTTAAAAAATTTATCTTCAACACTAAAGCATAAATACAAATTTCTGGGCTGTTTTGAAAAGTGGAGAGATTTGGTATTGCTGGACCTGTAATATCCATGTGGCCCCGAGAGGCTGGAGCTGAGTTGCAAGGGCCATTGACACAATCCCTACCACGCTCTCATTTCTCTTTGACATTGGGCGTGAGTTGCCACTTATGATCAAGGTTGGACTGCTGTTTTTCTTACAATAAAGTTAGGATAAAAGTGAAATATTTCTAAAATCTGTATTTTTTTTTTTCAAAAGCAGGCCAATGACAGGTAGATTGAGAAGAGTGTGAGTTTCAAAAAAAGAGGAGTCAGCATAGTACTTATAGATACAAAGGCAATCCTTAAATATTTAAATTTCAGTTGAATGTATCTGGCCCACCTCACTAATGTTACCTGCTTGATCTACTTTGGGTTAATATATTTGCATGTCTCTTTTAGGAACTTGAGAATGATGTAAAGTAATACTTGGCCTAATGAAAAAAAATTATTTCAGGGACCTGTTTTGTGGCACTGAACTTTGTCACCAAGAGGTAACAATGATGTAGGATGCCCTAAGCAGTGTTCTTTCACTTTTTCTCTTCTTGAAGAGGCCTCTATATGGGGCTTCCTGGCTCTTTGTGTGCATGTTTCCATCTTTATCTGGATAATTCTGTACCCACTGACACAAAGGACTCCTGTGTCTGGGACTTGCGTTCTGCTTTTCTAATTTTTGGTTGTTTGTGTGCATTTCTATGTATGTGTGTATGGGGGAAATGTTGAGTGGGGAGCAGGTAGGGTGGGTGTTGGTGATGGGAGTTGGTCTATTCTTCAGCGGGATTTCAGTTCAGACCGATCTGTCAAAGATGTGAAACAATTTACACTATGGTTACTTTCTCAGATGCCACTACTGCTCTTGGCATTGAAAAGACTGATAAACACTTAGCCAGACTCATCAGTAAAAAAAAGGTAGAGGGCCCAAATTAATAAAATCAGAAATGAAAAAGGAGAAGTTACAACTGACACCACAGAAATACAAAGGATCATAAGATACTACTATGAACAACAATATGCCGACAAAATGGACAACCTAGAAGAAATGGACAAATTCTTAGAAAGGTACCATCTCCCAAGACTGAACCAGGAAGAAACAGAAAATATGAACAGACCAATTACCAGTAATGAAATTGAATCAGTAATTATAAAACTCCCAAAAAACAAGAGTCCAGAACCAGATGGCTTCACAGGTGAATTATACTAAACATTTAGAGAAGAGTTAACACCTATCCTTCTCAAACTACTCCAAAAATTGCAGAAGGAGGAACACTTCTGAATTCATTCCATGAGGCCACCATCACCCTGATACCAAAACCAGACAAAGATATCCTTCCTCAACCTTTTTTCTTTCTTTCTTTCTTCTTTTTTTTTTTTTTCTGTGCACCAGAGGACTCTGTGGGCATTTTTTTTCACTCTCAGGGTGACAGTTTGTGGTAAAGAAGTTCTTATGAGTATTTTAATAAACAAAACATAAAAGGAGAAATCTGAACACATAGGTAATATAGCTGGTATTATAAATTCAGTACCCCAAAAACGTGGATTATGATACCTGTCCACTGATTTGGCAGGATCTCAAAAGAATGAACTATATCGTAAATATGTAAACGTCTTGACCTTTCTCATGTCTTACCGGGAATCACCTATTGTTTGCAGGAGAAAGGGGAGTAGTTGACAGGAGCTAACCTATGTTAGAGTCTACCACTGGTTAGTTACTGTATGTGCACTGCCACATTTCATCCTTCTAGTAACCTACTGAGAAATGGGTTAAACAGTCCCAAATTTTTACAGGTGAGAAAGGTGAGGCTTTGGGACCTTAAATAATTTGTACAAAGTCTTATGAAGTGGTAAAAATGAGATTTGAACAAAGGGCTGAAAGAAACATGCCCCCAAACAAATGTAAGATTGACAAAGGCTGCGTTTTGCTTTGTTTTTTTAATTTATTTTATTTCTTATTTTTGACACAGTGCCTGACATAGGTTCTCAAAAGATATTTGTTGAACAACTAGGAGTGAAGTTAATGTCCACGTTCTTTCCATTATACCATGTTGGATCTGGGGAAGGGTTGTCATACTCTTTTTTTTTTTTTTCCTCTCAAACAAATTAAAGAGAGAAATCTTTAGTCTTTATTTTCATAATTTAAAATTTACTGAATGGAATGTTGAAGCTCATGCCAGCTGCTGAAGAGAAAGAGTATGAGGGATTCTATTGCTTTGTTTTTAGATTCATTTGACTACAGAGTTTTAACCTGCCTGAACTGGAAACTTTATATGCCAGTATTTAAAAAGGAAGAGTATACCGTACTTTTCAAATTAAACCTTCAAAATGAAGTAAATTGTAGGCCACAAAAAAGTTTCATTGCTTATTCAACAAATATTTGGGTGTTGACTAAGTACTATCCACTGTGCTAGTAAGTACTAGGGATATGATAGTGAATACAATATCACATATACATGTAAAATGCATTTCAATAGAAGAGAATATTTCAATATATTGTGAAATAGAATTGAGTAAAACTTTGTTTGTCAGAAATGTTTGTTATAAATCTAGCAGCAGTTACCCATTTAGGAAAACTGCCCCATGCACACACCTCTATAAAGAGTATATGGGGTAACATACTTAGGCAATTCTACTTCTCTGTTTCTTGAAGACGTTAAGGCAATGGCCAGTTGAAGCAACTGTACTGCCTGAATTTGTTATTCATTTCAGCTGAACAATTGGTTTTATTTTCATCTGATTGGCAACTGGTTACCTGTTTATACATAACATTTCAAACAAGTTATTTTTCCTTTGTATGCTGCATTTAGTGCTCCCTGGTAAATTTGATAATCACTACAAAAAGGGGAGTAAAAAGCAAAATAAACAAAGAGCCCCAGGAAGATGTATGCCTTTGAATGCTTTCTTCGCTGTTAGTGCAATTATGCATTTCGAATAGTTTTACATTCATGTGTATTCTCTGTAGTTATACACTTTAAAAGTATTTTGTGGCTAGGTCTTGGAAATTTTTTTCTCACAAAAGAGAAAAGAAGTAGAAAATGGATGTATATTATGGAATTTGAGAAAAAATGAAAAGTTTCATTTAAGTTTATGTCTGCCAAAATTAGCAGTTTAAAATGTGCTTTATTAAAATATTTTCCAGCTTTTGCTGAAAAGATTTTCTTTTTGATTTGTAATAGAAAGACAATGAAAACAGGTAGACTAGGACAATAAACCAAATGATCTAAGAGGATTAAAAGATTAATGCCAGGCAGAGGGAGGCTCCCCGCTCTGCACACCCAAGATTATGCAGAGCAGGCCACCTTTCTGCCAAATAGAGACTCTTTCAGAAAATGCTCTTTACTACTGGGAGTGTAGCTTGCCCTTCACCATTTGGGGTATGTGAGAGATATAGTTAATGAATGCCTCTATAAGAAACATAATAGCATATTACTCATACTCTGAAATTCTAGGGCTCTTTCAGTTAGAAGAGAGAATCCTAGTGTTACCCTAAATATCAATGTCTGTAATTCCACTCAGAACATAGACCAGTTCAATAAGCTACTATCATAATGCCCTGCATTGACGGATCTTAAGTCTTCAATTTCTGTACCAAACAGGCTTCTTACTGTGGCAGAAAGAGCTCAAGTTTCATCTTTTATCCTGTACAACCTCACCATGATTGGCTTAAGGATTAGATATAGGCTGAGATTTTAAAATGTTGCTTTATAATATGAAGCAGTAGATTTAACACAATTCCATCTTTTGCAGGCTGTTTCAATGACTGATAAGAATTGAAGCAGAGTTGATAATGATACTTTTATAATCACATAGGTGAAATCATTCCAGATTGACTGGAAAATGGTCAAGCTGCATGTGAATGTGGTGAACAAAAAAAAATCCCAGTTAGTAAGATGTTGATTATTAAATTAAGAAATGGTAGAGGCCAGTGGACATAGAAAAAGGTGCTTAACCTCATTAGCAATTAGAAAAATAAAAATTGGGGACTTCCCTGATGGTCCAGTGGTTAAGAATCTGCCTTCCAATGCAAGGGACATGGGTTCGATCCCTGGTCGGGGAACTAAGATCCCACATGCCGCAGGACAACTAAACTCACACGCCACCACCAAAACTAGAGAGAAGCCCACAATGAAAAGTCCACGCGCTGCAAAGAAGACCCAGCACAGCCAAAAAATAATAATAATAATAATAATAATAATTGAAATGGTGATGACCTATTGACCAAATTGGCTAAAATTAGGATGTTAAATCACATTGAAAGGAAGCTTGACATTATTAAGGAAAGCTGAACATATATATACCATATGGCTCAGCAATTCCAGGAATATACCTTTAAGAAACGCTTGCCTATGGGCCCCAGAATCTATGCATGATGGAAAAATAAACTGGAATACTAAACAGTAATGTAAATGAACAAACGACAGTTACAGGCAACACCTAGAGATTGTGGAAGCTGTTACAACTGTAAGGTTAAACAAAAAAATTTATGGCATAAAAATGCCTACATTATGATTCTGTTCCTATAAAATTCAAAAACGGACAAAACCAGGGTGGAGGGAGGGCTAAATTGGGAGATTGGGATTGACATATACACACTACTACATATAAAATAGATAATTAATAAGAACTGTATAGCACAGGAAACTCTACTCAATACTCTGTAATGACCTATATGGGAAAAGAATCTAAAAAAGAGTGGATATATTTATATGTATAACAGATTCACTTTGCTGTACAGCAGAAACTAACACAACATTGTAAATCAACTATACTCCAATAAAAATTAAAAACAAAAACAAAAACTGACAAAACCAAACTCCATTGTTCAGGTATGTATACATAAATAGTAGCTCTGTAAAGAAAATGATTAACACCAATAAGGATAGTGTTTATCTTTGGGGGAGAGTGATACATAGGGGTTTTCTGGGGTGCCGACGCTCTTCTATTTCTTGACCTGGATTGGATTGTTTAAATAACTGTCAAAGAGTATATGTATATTTTAAGTACTTTTCTATGTGAATGTTATATGCTGCAATAAAAAGTAAAACACATACACATCCACATACTCCAAAACCACTGTCCATGGCATGCGACTGTATAATGCCTAATATGCTAAAATGGGCCTGACCAGAGGGACAGTTCAGGGCTGGCAGCTATGAGCCAAAAGCACACTAGATTCAAGACGGCCCTCCTTCATGTAATGTCATTGATTGTCTGTCGTCCAGGATTGGGTTGTTATCACATAAAAAGACAGTTCAGTAAAATCCTGTTTGATTCAACTAGCTTCATTCATTTTCGTTAACTACCCACTTAGTTTTAGCTCAACTTGGTTTGGGAATAAAAACCATTAGGCATTATTATAACTTAAATGAGAATTGGTTGGGAATCTGAGAATTGGTCTGGGCTCCTTTATTTTCATTTCAGCCCTGCTGTCTTTCTAAATGACCTGCAAATTTGTTTTTGTCAATCTCCTTTTACCTCAAGTGACATAGCCTGTGTTCCATAGATAGCAAAGGAGAAAATACATTCAACATTTGTTTTTTTATCATCTCGAAACACTTGAGCAAAGGAATATCTGAAAGGTGTTTTCATCTGGCTAATTAGGTTAGAAATCTCAGGAGAAGAGTCCTATTTGCTATATTTCTGATGGAGATGTTTCTGTTTCTGGTTGAGAATCTTGCAAGAACAGATTTCTCCTTTGATACTTCCTGTTGGAGCTTCTAGTCAGAAAAAAAGAAAGCAACTTTTTTTTTCTCATCAATTGGGAAAGATAAACTTGGATTGTAGGTGACCTATGTACAAGGGCCATGGCTTCTTGATTTTTTAAGTACATATTGTATAGTATGGAATTGTGCAGAGTGCCAGGAAATAAATGCTTTTTGGTAATTGTTGACATATCTCCCCTCACCCCTGCTCCCTGAATTTTGGTATTTCAGTGCAGCATTCATAAAGTCCTCAGTTTTTATTATATGCAAGTCAGATGGTGGAATATAAAACACTTCTTTTCTTTATTTGAAATATTTTTTCCTTTTATGGTTCATGAATGTGAATATTTAGAACCAATTGTCCTTCCATTCTTTCATTGCTAAAACATTCGTCAGCTGGTTGTGAGTTCTCTGAAGGAAGCAGTTAGTTTTCCTTTGTGTTCCATGGCATTTAAACATAACGCTGAGAATACACAGGCGCTTAATAAATTCTTGCCACTTTTGTTTCCATCCCTTTAAAAAAAGATATGCTTTAAAAATACAGTCAAGGGTGGGGTAGGGAGGGTAGGAAGCAGATGCAAGAGGGAGGAGATATGGGGATATATGTATATGTATAGCTGATTCACTCTGTTATAAAGCAGAAACTAACACACCATTGTAAAGCAATTATACTCCAATAAAGGTGTTAAAAAAAAATACACTCAAAATCTTGTCTTGAGATTCTTACTCAGCCTGGTTTTGGCCAAGTAACCTAAGTCGTAGAAAATGACTGAGTTCTTGGTCTCCTCAGAGTCTTTTGCTACAGACTGTAATTGTTAGTGATAATTGCTGGAAATGGCTATTATTAAAATAAGTCTTCCAAATAATTTTTAAACTGTATGTGCCTGTCAAGGTGTTGGGGTAAAATGCACTGTCAAAAATACACTGAGAAAAGGATAATATTGTGTGTGACAAATGGGAAAAAAACCCAAAAAAACAAAACCAGAGAGAAGCCAAAGACAATGAAAACGTAAGATATTTATGATTTCAGTCTACCGGGGACTTCCCCCCATTGTCCAGGGCCGTTTGCTTCCCATTAGAATATGTTGTAGGTTCTAGTCACGAAATTAAATTCCCCAGTATTTGTGGTAGTAAAAGAAAAGGGTGGTCTCTTTAGAGCTTCTCTAAGATCTTAGTATTTAGTTTTCAATGTTAAATTTCACTAAAATAATCTAATAGAATGTGGGACATGCTGTACAGAATACAGACTGAGGATTCTTAACATGGAGTCTGTGGAAGGGATTCCAAGGCCCTTTGGGCCCTTGATGTTGTATATAAAATTGGGTCTGTGTATACATACATTCTTCTGAGTTTTCTTGCCTTTTATCTGGGATTCCTGACATTTTCTTCCTTCAGGTTAAGAATCACTGCTTTTAAGTAACTCTACATTTATCCTATGTCCTAGAGCCAGCCATCTGAGCTTGACCGGACAAGCAGATCTGAGAAAAGTCCTTCCCACAAAGACTCAAATGGCATTTTGCAAAGATGACAGTTCTCATCATGCTTTGATTTAGGACTGTTCAGGGGATCCCTTTCCAGAACTCCAGCATCATGCTGAAAACACCAGAGGCTATTAATACTGCATGTATATTTATTTTCCTGACTTGGCAAGGTGTGAGCTGCGACATGCAGTCTTAGCAGAGAGGATCCTGTGAAGGCTGGCCTGCAACGAGGCAGATGTCTGGGGCTTGGCATAGAACTCTCTTCCTCCTCCTTAGCTGCAGAATGGTCCACATAGTGCACTTGTATTTCCATTTTCTGTAGCCTAGTCTCTTCTATTTAAAAAAATTTTTGGAATGTAATAGATATACCATAAATTCAATTTTTAAGTGTACAATTCAATAGTTTTTAGTCTATTTGCTGAGTTATGCAACTATCACCACTAATTTTAAAACCTTCTATTTTTAAGACTGTCTTCTAAGCATTTTCCTCTAATATCTCTGGAACAACATTATGTTTCATTTAGTTTTTAAAAGATCTATGTTCTGAAATTACCCCTGTAGATAATTGGCAGTCATATGTTTTAAGGAGGGAGAGGTGTGTCTTGATAACATGTGTTGGCTCCATCTATTCTAGTGCCAGGATTAACTCTTTGTGACTCATCGTTTACAAAGAGAGCGCTAATCAGTTTTTTAAATGTAGGTGATGTCTCCTAGACCAAAAAAAAAAATGTAGATCATTTGAATTTGCCATGTTTGTAAGCCATAAGCAGTGACTATTTGTAATTTCACAAGGTTCAACACAATGAAATTTGCATGAAATTTTCATGCTCACTCCACTGACATTGCAAAAATTTGCAAGGAAATACTATATTTTAGGCCCATTAAAAGTAACTTGCTCTTGCTTGAAACACACAGCTACAATATTGTGTTTTTCGGTGATTATAAACAAAGAGTTAAAATCTTCTCAACCTTTATTCATTCATTTAATCTCAAATATTTACTAAGTATCTACTATCTGCCAAGATAGGTGGTGGGAAGGAAGATACAGGTTCAGCCATAAGGGACACACATTTTGCTGTACCTTCTTCTACCCTCTTTATTAATTTATTACTTTATAGCTTTGCAAAGTGTTTGCGTTTCCACCTTCAGCAAATTTATTAACTGATTAACTCTTGGTCCTTACTGCTTCACAGGTAGGCCAAGCCCTCCTTTCCTCCTTGCAAACAAACTTCAGTTACACAGATGACCTTTTTTTTTTTTTTTACTATAGTTCCCAAGTTCACTGAGTGGACACAATCTTCTGTCAGTGATTCAGTGTTTCCACACTGTTAAGGGATGGCATTTTGTGGTTTTCCCAAGTGTAATTACTACCTGCCTAGGTCTTAGCTGAATGTCACTGAGTCTCAATTCTTAAATTTTGGAAGCAGATTAAAGCATTTAATTTTCATAGCAAACACACACACACACACACACACACACACACACACACACAGTATCTTGAAGCGTGAAAATATAGTCCTCAGAATTCAAGTCTCATGTGTGAGCAAAATCACCAATAATATAAAAGACACATACAAGTGATTTGTACACATTTCTAGGATATTGGTAATTTCCAATATATTTTAAATATTACATTGGCCTTTCAGAGATCCAGTGGATTTTCCCAGTCCTGAATTAAGCTGGAGTGTACTCCTGGACTATTGACTTGGGGTGGAGAACTATTGATACTTGTATCTTTTGTTAATTTTCCTCTGCTCCCAAGTAGAGAAATAATTCTGGGAACTTTCTATCGTCAGGTTTATACCGGAAATGTCATGATGCTCAGGAAACAATATGATGCTAATCAAGGATAATTAGTGTTAATTTTGTCCAGAACAGATAGAAGACAGAAGTTGTGAGTGTTGAAGATTATCTCATCCCATTACTTCATTTTACAAATGAGGAAATGGAATTCCAGAAAACTTAAATGACTAGTTCAAAGTTACTTAATTGTTAGCTAAAAATCCAAACCCACTGATTCAAATTCCCAGCACACTGCTCTTTCTACTAGAGCTTTTGCCATTTTACATGGGAAAGGGATTAAATTTACATTCTATTTCTCACATGAGCTTCCTTTTAAATCAAAGATCTATTTACTCAATTGTCTTTTTTCTGCCCTACCACTATCTGTCTTAAACTCCATTTAACCTCAGCTAGGGTTGGATGATCTACACCAGTGGTCCTCAAGGTCGAGCATGCATCAGAAGCACCTGGAGGCCTGGTTAAAGCAGATTCCTGGGCCCAACCCTGAGTGTCTGATTCGGCAGGTCTGGAGTGTGTGTATGTGTGTGAGAATTTGCATTTCTAAGAAGTTTCCAGGTGATGCTTATGTTGCTGGTTGGGAATTACACTTTGAGAAAAACATGAAGCAGGCTTAACAATTCCTCTAAGGATTGTTAGAGGGTTTCTAATGGTTGTAACTCCTGTTGCTCACTCCTTTGGCCTCTAAAAGTATAATAAAAACACCCCATCCAGGGCTTCCCTGGTGGCGCAGTGGTTGAGAGTCCGCCTGCCGATGCAGGGGACACGGGTTCATGCCCCGGTCCGGGAAGATCCCACATGCCGTGGAGCGGCTGGGCCCATGAGCCATGGCCGCTGAGCCTGCGCGTCCGGAGCCTGTGCACGGCAGCAGGAGAGGCCACAACAGTGAGAGGCCCACGTACCACAAAAAAAAAACCCCAAAACAAAAAAAACCCCACCCCATCCAAAAGCTCTGTTGCTTTCTGTAGTCTCCCAGCATTTGCTTCCACATCAAGACTGGTGTGAAAATGACTGTCTTCACAGAAGGCTAGCTGAGTCAGTCTGGAATAAGATGGTAGCTATTTAGCACTTCTGATTAGCACTCAGAGCTCCCAAGATCCAGCCTCCTGACTGGTGCTTCTTTCTCTTTCCCTCAACAAAATCATTGATGTTAAAAGTGCTGATGATAAGAAGATACCCATAAAAATATGTCTTATGTACCTCCTCATGTCTTCAATCCTTAAAGAGGGAGAGAATTAAAATACCACTGTTGTAGCAGTCAGGATTCTTAGTCACAGAAATAGAATTGAGGTTAGCCAGTGTAAACAGAAAGAGATTTAATGTAAGGTATCAGGTAGCTTACAGAATGTGAGCTGGCTGAGGAGAACCTGGATCCCATGCAGAACCCTCAGGGGAATGTGGGGTTTAGCTTTCCAGTTTTATTCCACAGCAAGGCATGTCAGAAGGAGATCAGGATGGCTGCTGAGTGAACCACACTGCAGCATCTGCCACAATCACTATGACCAAGCTTTACTCTCAAGCTAGACGCTGATAAAATATCAGGTCTTGGTCTTACAATACTCACATAATGATTTATGACGTAGCCTAATATTAAAGGAGAGATTGTAGGGAACTGATGAGTAAAGTGAAATTTTTGTAAATAATTCTGCTGGTACGCTGGCAGAAAGTTTAGGGATTTCTTGTCCTTGGGTTCCTGGGATTTCAGAATTCACAGAGACCTTTTATTTGTAGAAACACCTTTCTAAAGACAATCTGGTGGCTGTTACAACCCAATACAGACTAATTTCTTGGCTTATATTTTACACTGTGTTTATAGTTTATACTAGGTTTCTGTCGTGTGAGCGTATTTATTGAAATTGACATTTTTGAAAAGCACATTGGCTATAATATGTTCAGGGTAAAGATTCATTCTACCGTTATTTTACAGGATATGTTAGATTAAAAACATCATTGGCCTTAGTAATCAGCAGGTTTTATGAACTATGAAACTAGAGATGTCTTAGTTTATAATTAAAATTATTTCTCTGTAAATGGAACCTTAGTGCTGTGGGCTAGGTCACTACTAAATAGAATCCCAGGCTGAAGCATCTGCTTGGATTCCTCATTTATTCCATGGCAGCATTCACTGATGGCTGTACCACTGGATAAACCATTTAAGCTGCTAAAACAAAGACTCACAATGCAGTGAGAAGTTATTTTTCTCTTATGTGCCTGTCTAGAAGTAGGCACTGCAAAGCTGGTATATTCACTCTGCTATATTTAACATACAGCTTCCATTTCTGTGTCCATGTTGGCTATAACAACTCTCTCCCAGACAGTAGGAAGGGAAAAAGAGGAAAGGCATATCCCTTCTAGTTAAGAATAAAACCTAGAAGTTATACATACCACTCATGGCTCACATGTCGTTTGTCAGAACTTAGGCACAGAGCCACGCTTAGTTGCAGTGGAGGTCAGAAATGGCCATCTATAGTTGGAAGGTCTTGAACCCATTGAAAATCTGGGTGGGGGATTTTAATACCAGAAAGAAGCAGCAAATGGAATTGGATGTCTAGCAGTCTTTGCTGCAATGGCCTACTTGAAATTGTGGGTTGGTTTTCTGCGTATGGGGGTGGACTCAACTGTGGCCATCTGTGCTGGAAGTGAAATTCCTTGAAAGGGTCAATAAGGGGAGTGTATTAAACTGATTTCCTGGTGAATAGATCAGGAAATAATAGCATCTCAGTGTCGAAAGGGATCTCAATCACCATGCAGTCCAACCACTCACTTCAGAATCTCAACGGAAGCACCTCTCTTTTAGACTTGCCCAATACTACGTGTGAAAACTAAGGATTTATCCAAAGTCACAGAATTATTGGTGACAAGACTAGAATCTAGGGAACCTGGTAAATTTAATTTTCCTTCTATTGCTCCTGAATGGACCTTTCTGAGCTTGGTTTCTATCACGCCGTGGTCAGAGAAGAGATATTTGTGTTAATTATAAGCTATAACAATCTATGCATTTTTAGAGTACTGTGACATGCTGTAGAATAATTGAGCTAGTATACTGAATTGTAATGCCTCCTTTCAGTTATTGAAACAGTGGAGTCTTGTTAGAATGCAGTTCATGATTACACATCTTTGGATGAGCAAACAAGTTGGTGAAAAGGGTATTGAAGTAGAATTCAATGACAGGACCTAATCTTGGCTATCTACTATCTATATGACTCTGAGGAAATCATTTAACATCTTTGAGACCTGGCTTATTTTTAAGATAGGACTAAAATTGAACTAGATGGTAAATTACTTAACCATTGGCATAATGGTTCTGACCAGTCAGAACAGATGTCAGTCATGAAAAACTTGACCGAGGGAACTGGTGTACCCTAGAAAGGCGTCACCCAGCTTTTAGCTCTATGAATTTTCTCTTGAAACTGAATGGTATACTGTAAAAAGCTGCCACATTAGTCTGCATCCTTAGTATTCACCCTCACCTTTGGTACTTATGTGGTAAAGACTACATTGAGGCTTCTACCTAATGACTAGATGTTATTTTTAGACCTCAAATTTCAAATAAATATCAGAAAAAGTAACAAACCTCTGTAAGATTGTTATGGAACAATGAGCAAGTATCATCTGGTTAAAAAACCCAGAGTTTCCCAGGTCCTCTGTAAAATAAAGTATAAAATAATGTAGAGACTGGCTTCTAAAATGGCAAGAAATCCATTTGGCCATAAAAGGATAGAGCTCACTTCGAAATCCTGTCACATATCATTACATTTCTAAAGACCTCAGCTCCAAAGAGAGGACAATTGTGGGCCTGTAGGTGAGCCTGAAGATAATCTTTAGTAAGGTCTAGAGATAACTGTTGCAACGAGAACAGAATCCGTTTAGGATAAATTGGACAGAGTAATCCTAAAGTATGGCCTTGAAGTTCCCACTTCACTTATAGGAATGAGATAAGGCAAAACACTCCAGTTAATGGAACAGGAGCTACTAATTTCCTGAAAAAGACAAAAGGAGGGGAGTGTATTGCTCTTACATGGAACAAACAATTTTCTTCAGTCTCCACGCTAACAATAAGACTGTGTCAAGGGAGAAAGTGATAGGAGAGGTAGCCTCAGATCAAAACAAAGAATAAAGGAAAGCCAGACAATGACTCTTATCAGTTCCAAAGGTGAGTTCACCTTCCTGGCTTTCAGCTGTCTTGCTCGTTGATGGCTCCTGACCACAGGGTTGAGTCTGTTCTCTGCTCTTCTGTATGCATGTGTGCATGCACCCATTTTAATCATTTGTAAATAGTGTTTCCTCTATGGTATTTTTTTCCTGGCTCCTGAAAAAGCAATGCCTCTCTCCCATGAACATGGAACTGTCATCACCATCTCATCTTATTTACACGTGGAAAGTGGACATATGAATAGCACTGGCTTTTTTGGAACTGAAAACAAGCATTCTTCTATGCTATAACAGCATTAAAGGTCAGATGATTCGCAGAGCTAGGGACGGTGCTCAAGTCCCAGAATCCCACTGATCAGGGCGGTGCTCCTGGGAGATGGAGCCCTTGTCAACCCAGCTCATCTTCTGGCATTCCTAGCAATCCTAGTACCACCCCTACCCCTTTCCCAAGGCTCTTACCAGGCCTGTGCTTCTGCAGCCTGTGGAAGAAGTGGAACCTTTCTATTGGACAAAGAAAAAGAGGCAAAATTCTACCATGACCTCTGGCAGCACTTCATAGATCTTTCTTCTAGAACATCTAGAAAATAGTCTCTCAGTTTCTCCACTAATAGGCCTGATTTTCTGAGGCTTTTTCACTCTGGTCTGGATAAAGAGTACAGGAGAAAGATGGGACTCTTGTTAAGAGGCCAGGGTATCTGGCCTTGTTCACATCCAGGCTTCCTGGACCTATCACCTCCTTTCCCAATATCCTTTGAATGTATCATGTAGATAGGTGGGGTCTTGTGTTTCCCTTGCAATTCTTTTGAGATGAAATGAACCCTCTCTCTCATGCTCTCCCTCCTTGCCTCCCTCCCTCTCTTCCTTCCATCCTCTCTTTCTGTGCATCTTTTTGTCACAGATTTTTCTTTGTCTTTCTCTTGCACATGCCACTGGGAAAAAGTCTTGATTGCCTTATTGAGTTCCTTCTACATTTCAGAACAATCTTGGGAAGCTGTGTTTTTGTGGGGCAACTCGGGAACTTGAGCTGTCTCCAAGGCCTTCCCTCCTCCAGAATGGACCATGAATTCCATAATCAAGATGGCTTTGGGCCAATTTCCCAGATCACTCTAAAACTATATGGTTCCATACTAGGCTTGGTCCATATTGTCAGGAAGGGACCGATATTAGCCTGACATTTAGGAGGTAAGTAGGATGACAGTTATGTAGAGGAAGAAGGAAAGGCTTTCAGAATATGCGTAATGTAGTAGTGGGACAGAAAGAAAGAGAGCTTTGGGATTATTCCACCCTGGGTTCACATCTCAAGTTTGTCACTTGCTATGACACTGGGAAGGTTACTGTAACTTCTCTGAGCATCAATTTCCTTATCTGAAAAATCGAGGCAATGATAGCTAATATCATAGGATTGTTAAAGGCCCAAACCCTGCCTTGAGAAGATGCGTAATCCATGTGAACACCTCAGTTCTCCCTCTTAATTCTCTTGTCACCTTTTTTCCTATTAATTGCACCTGCTACTTATTAAAGGCTTGTTTTTTGCCCCACTGTTCTGAGCATTTTGTCTAATTTAATTCTCAAAGCAATCCCATGAGCTAGCTATACTTTCAAGTGACTGGTAGAAAGCTGTGACTTTTGGGGGGTTAAACAATTTGCTTGAGGATACCCAGCTGGACTCCTCTTCCCTGTGGCAGGCTGATCCCAGAACTCTCACGCTGAGCCACCAGGCGCACTGCCTGCTGCAGCGTATTTGGGGCAAGCATTTCCTTTGGTGCCTAAAAGCAGAGAGCCAAATGGGACAGCCGTAGCTTTCACACAGACATAAGAATTAAAATAGCTCTGTTGTGATCAATGTGAAGAAGTTAATGTTTCATCAAGGTCTGCTATTGAGTTGACCAAGTGCTCTGTACTTGAAGGAGTTGTTCTCAGCTTAGACTCACTTTCTGCCGGTTGTGGGATCAGTCATCACAGGTGGAAGGCGTGATTGCTGGTGCTGCTATGTGAAAGCTGGGTGGTGCCCAGACCCAGGCACCTGGAGGAATTTTTTTCATGGGTTGATGCCTCAAGGTAACTTACAAGTCTGTGAAAGTCAGAGGATGATATGGACAACTTAGAAATAACTTTATTTATTGCAGATTGAAAAAATGGTTTGGAAACTAAGGGCTACTTTCTTTTTTTGAACTGCAAGACCTAGTATTTATAAGAAAAATTAAAATGTCTCCCAGGGAGGTAAATCCCTTTTCTAAATTTTCTCTGCTAATGCATTTATTATATCAACACAGGAGCTGATAAATCAAGAAGCATGAGACTACTAGTTGCTGTGCTAGTTTCTATGTTCTGTGATAACACAGAAAATGCTCAAAGATCTGATTTCTGAACTATGACCTACATGGGGGAAAGAAGCAGCAATGATTTATAGGCAGCGGTTTAATATGGTTCTTATGTCAGACTGCTGAAATTAAAGCTGAATCCCACTTCCACACTGTGCCCCATAGTCTTAATTCTCTTTTCTGAATTTTCTCTCCTGGATTTCCCCCAGAATCTCTGTTCGAAGATGAAGGTGAGTTTGTATGTGGTGTGTGCATGTATGCTGTGTGTGATGTGGTATGTATATGCATTTGTAAGTGGTTTGGGGTGTATATATGTGTGTTGTGTGTGTGAATGTGTGTCATGCTGTATATATTTGTATGTGGTATGTGGTTATGTGTGTCATATGTATATGTATGTTTGTTGTGTGTGTATGTGGTGTGTGTTTGTATAGTATATTTCCATGCATTGTATGTCTGGTGTTTGTGTATTTGTACATGGGACATATGACTGTGTGTGTGATGTATTAATATTTGTGCACGGTATGTATATGCTTGTGATGTGTATGTATATGTATTTGTATGTGGGGTTTGTGCATGTGTTGTGTGTGGTGTGTAAGTGTGCATGTGTGGTCAATTTGTATGTGGTGTACGCATGCTTGTGGTGTGTGGTGTAGGTGTGGGGTTGTGTACTTGTAAGGGGTGTGTGGGGTATGTCTATGTGCACTGTGGGTATGCTTATCTGTGTTATGTGTTTATATTTGCATTTGGGGTGTGCATTTGCATTTGAGGTGGTGTGTATATGTGTGTGGTGAATTTATATGCAGCGTGTGTATGTGTCTGTGGTGTGTGGTGTGTGTTTGCAAGTGTTGTATGTTTATTATGTGAACAGGTGTGTGGAAAGGATGGTGTGTATAATGTGTATGTGTATTCATTTGTATATAGTACATGTGTATAATGTATTTATATGTAGCCTGTGTATGCATGTGCCGTGTGTGTGTGAGGGGGTATGTGTATATGATGTGCGTGGAATATACGTGGGTGTTTGCATACATATGTGGTGTCTCTTGGTGTGTATGTGTTTGTGTGGTATGTTTGTATGTGGTGTGTGTGGTGTGTGCATTGCATGTATGATGTATGTGTATGTGTGTGGTGGCATGCATGCATTGTAGCTGTGTGTGTGTGTGTGCATTTCTGAGAGAGGGAGTATGTAGTAGAGCTACAGGTAGCCTTTTATCCTTTAGTTGTCGCAAGTTCACTGAAGGGCTATTCAAAACCATTGTTGCAATGGATTCTGTCTTGAAATAAGTTAAATAAGGTCATAGCCAAGAAATAAAAGCTCCTTTTTCTTGGCTCTTCCAAAGTCATGATAGGTTTTGGGCAGGAAAGTCTGACCAGTAGGCCTCCTTCCCTCACACCCTCACCCCGCCCATCCTCTGGAGCTGGGTTATGTTGGAAGGAAGTGGGGAGAGGGGAGGCCACTATAGAAGTGTTAAAAAAAAAATCACAGAGTTACTCATTGATTTGTATATGTGTTTCATTGCAAGTCGGAGACAGCATTAGATTTGCATTGGCAATAGCCCTTCTTCCAAGTGGACCGATGCTTCGAAGTTGATTTTGTTTGGCTCAAATTGGGCCTTCAAAATTGGCTAGGGTCATATTTCCCAATCTGGAAATAAACTTGTCTGCCCGCAAGTGGCATAGCAAGGAACTCCCGACAGCCTCCTTTTAAGCTCCCTCATCTTAATATCTAAAAATAAAAATCCTACCTCTGGCAGTTAAAAACTCCAATTTCCATTTCTTAAGATCATTTTTTTTATTAGGCTTCTGAAAAATAAAGCTGTCATGGATCTGAGGCGCAGAGACAGAATGTGAAGACAAACACCGCTTGCTAAACATTCGTGCCATTTGTCCCTACGTGCACTCTATTCGAAGAGTCGGTCTAAAATGTAATTTTGAAACTGAAACAGCAAACCTTTTCTCAGAATCCTCTGGCAGAGAAGCTGAGGTAGCTTCAGTTAGCAGTGCACCAAATCCTAATTACTCCCTCCGGAGCCAATCATTAGGCGAAAACCTGCATAATGTTCTATCTCCTGAACGATGCAGATGCTGATATATTTCTTGTTTTGTTGTTTCCTGCCATTTGGAGAGGTTGCTATTTGTCACACACTGAACCGAGGAGGAGAGGACAGCAAAGTGCATTTCAGTTACTTGGACAATTTTTGTAAATAACCAATAGACGTGGCTGTTTTGAAAGGCTTTCTTCTTCTGTGTCACTGCATCCTGAGGCTGCCTGACACTCTTATGACTCGCAGCCTCTCAGCTGTGGTTGTTCAAAAGGGCTTCAGGGGCCATGCCAGATGTATGGGAGCTGAATGGTCAGGGCTTGACTTCTACCCGCTCAAATTCCCATTATCTTCAGTAGAACAGCTTCATTTGAAATATATTTTATTATGCTGGGATTTTATGTAACATTTAATTCAAGGAAACAAGTAGATAAACCAACTTCACTATAACCTTAAAAGGTGTAGGGACTCTGTGAGTATTGCATAGTGACCTGGGGATTGCATCATATGTAAGCATGGCCGGGGCCAACTCATAAAATATTCCTAACAGTCACCAATGCCCTGACCCAGCATCAATAGCCATTCTCTGATTCAAGATCTCTTTACTGCCTCAATTCTTCGCTATCAGAAACTTGAGTAACTCACATGAAACTGGAAAGATAGACAAGAGGTAGACAATGAGGGGGCTTACAAACCAAGTTAAAAGGATGGAGTTTATCTTCAAAGCCATAAAGTTCCACAGGTGCAGTTTCAGCAGGTTTGAGTTTTAGGGAGATTATTGTGGCTGCTGGGTGGAAAATTAATTGAAGAACAGCAAGAATGGAGACAGAGAGACCAAATATGATGCTAGTGACTTTTTCTTTTCTCTCCATTTTTAATTAAAAAAGTGTTATCTCTATGATGGATGGGAAGGGTAAGTAAGAATAGTGCCAACAGAGCACTTGTGAAAGAAAGTTATTTATTCATTCAGCTATTCATTTATTTACTCAATTTATTCAACAAATATTTGATACCTACTATACGTCTGGCATTTTTCTAGGTATTGGGGACAAAAGCTATTGACCTCGGGGAGCTTATATTCTAGAATGGAGGAGACAGGCAGTAAACAAATAAGTTAAATGTTAGATGGTGATATCGACTGAAAAGAAAAGGAGAGATGCAGCATGCAAAGAGTGGGGAGGCTGGAATTTTTTAAAAGGTTATGATGGTCACTGAAGGCCTAAGAAGGTGAAATCTCAGCAAAGACCCGGTAGAGGTGAGATGGAGAGTTGACTGTGTGATTATATAGAGACCATTTCAGGCAGTGGGAACAGCAGGATCACAGACTCCAAGAGAACTTCGGCCCTGGAGTGCTCAAGGAAGGGCAAAGAGCTCAGTAAGGCCGCAGTTGCAGATGCAAAGGGGCAAAGGGGTAGGAGATGAGCTCAGAGAAGTCAGGGAAGGGGTACACAGCAGTGGAAGCATTTTGGCTTTACTCTGAGTGAGCTGGAGGTTGTCAGAGGGTTGTGAGTGGAGGAGAGACATGATCTAACATATGATTTCACAGGATCTTTCTAGCTGCTGTGCTCAGAATAGATTTTTGGGGGCAAGAGTAAGTCGGGGAGATCGGTTAGGAGGAAATAGCAATAATATAGCTAAGAGGTGTTGGTGTTTTGGATCAGAGAAAATGAGAAATGGAAGTAGGATTTGGGATATACGTTACAGGTAGAGCTGACAGGATATACTAAAGGATTGGATTTAGGGTATGAGAGGAAAGAGGGGTCAGAAATGGAAGAACAGAATTGCCATTAATTGAGATGGGCAAGAGGGAGGGTGGATCGGGCTTGGTGGGAGGTGGGGAGATCAGAAATCCAGTTTGAGGGATGTTAAGTTTGAGACGCCTATCATACAAGAAGGCATTGGGTTATCTGACTGGAGTTTAGCAGAGAGGTCTGAGCTGGAGTTTGAAATTTGTGAAATCTCAGCATATAGGTGATATTTAAAGCCACAAACTACCTGTGATCACTAGGGAGAGGTTGCAGCTTAGAGAAGAGGTGAAAGTGAGCCTAGGTAATGAGCTTCTGAAATTATTTCCTCATTTTTTCATCTTCCTATAACTAATTCTTATTCCAGCATAACAGTTTTATTTTCTACTGATTCAAAATATAAATTAATATTATTTTTCTACATATTTGGTTTAAATAGAATTCACAGGTAACCTAGGAACCTAATGAACACTTTTCAACAATGTTTCTATAGGAACATATACTCTGAACTCCAAGTAAGTGTCTTTTAAATTACCTTTGGAACCTTATCCACTTTTAATCTGGAAACTGCCTGTTCCAATGAAGAAAAGAATATACATTTTTATCATCCTTTACATCTTTCCATTTGATCAAATATCCTTCATAGTCATCATTCATATTTCTAATACAAACAAAATATTTCTTTGAATTTTAATATACTATTAATATTTTTGTTATCAGGTTTTTAAAATTTTATTATTTTCCTTTTCATTGGTCTTTGACCTCATACCCACCCCCATTGATGTACATTAGGTACTTTCTAATTTTACTGATAAAATAATTTCTATTTTAAGTGATGACTACTCATTTTTATATGTTATGGAAATATATCCACTTCCTCCCATTGCATGCCTATTTATCTCAAATTAATACCAGATCAGGCACTTGACTGGTGCAGTCTTTGGGGTGATGACTCTGTTTCCTCTTCTGTCGTTGGTTCCAGATTGTTCATGACTTGAGGAACAGGAAGAGGGATGAGTAGCCATTTAGGTGATGGAAATTGAATGAAGCAGCAATATAGTCTGTTTCTTATTCTTTGTTCAATTTTCTGGAACCCCCTCAAAGACACTGCATCATCTCCTCTGGCTGGGCCTTTTTACACAAGGACTAGGTTGAATTGTTCCCTGTTCTCTGTAGGTAAACCATTTTGTTTTTAAAGTCCTTCTTCATCGTGCATTTCAGGGATGCCTTTTCTGATTGCCATTGTGGCAATGGGCTATCTAATCAAAAGGATCTCCCAGATTAGTTTTTTTCCCGTTAATCAGAAGCATGTTTTACCCTTATGCTATCAGGATTAATCTCTTTGAAAAGCACTGAGCTTCAGTATTTGCAAGGCATGTCTCCAAATCACATCCTTTCAGTTACACCATTAACTGAGTTAATCTTTGGGTAGGGTGAAATGTCATCAGTTTCAACAGAGGATTTTGCAATCTCTTTCACTTGTTTCGGTCCAACAGTTTTCCTCCTGACTGGGGTAAATGATCACTAGGTCCTGCAGTAAAATTCTTTGGCTCCACTGAACTGGAAAGCTTTGATTTCTATTTGCACTTCTGGTTCACGTTTTCTTTGTCATTATTATTTTATATCTTCTGAAGTAATTGGAAAATATTGTATGAAGGTGTTATTCTTTTGCAATAGAACATATGACAAGACATTTGGAGATCTGGAATGTAGCCCCATACGTCAGGGTACAAATACCCTCTTTATGTTTCAGTTTAGGTGGGGCTTGCTTTGCCTTCTCTACTCCCATTATGGCGTAGGTTACATGAGGTGATTCAGGCTCAGATCTGGAAGAGCCTTAAGGGGTACTTTATCTCAATCTCTAAAGTAAGATCCCCTTTAGAACATCTTTCATTAGTGGTTGTCTGTTTTTGCTTGAACATCTTCAGACATGAAATTTTCCATTCAGTTAATGGAAAGCAATAATTGTTAATTACACATTATTTTGAGAGGTAGGGGGGAAACTCAACCCAAGATTGCTCCTCCTAATTCACTTAGATATTCTTTGAGAAGCCAGTCACCAATGTAACAAGATATTGTTCCCACTGATTGAAGGTCATCACAGGTAATGATGACTTGGGGAAGATGTGAGTACCTCTTTTCCCAGAGAAAGTTGCACTCTTTACCACTTGTGGAATCAGGACTTGTCAGCGTTTTTCCCCATTATTTGGCACACTTATAATTTTTTGAATTTCCACATCACATGGAGATAGGAGTGCCCCTTCTAAAGGCAGAAATGACAGGTGAGTAAAGAAAATTGCTGGTGACACTTTAAAGAAAGAGGAAAGAGAAAGGAGAAAGAAAAGAATAACAAAGGAAGAGATGAAGAGGAAAAAATGAGAAAAGAAAGATGTGTAAAGGAAAAGGAGGGAAAGAAAATAAAAAAATAGAAAATTAAAAGCAAAATGTCTCTTATATGCCAAGTTGGTCCCTTCCATCAGTGTTGCAATGAGAAGTACATGGAGGTGCAGTTCTCTGTTTGACCCTCTGGCTTGAGTGGCTATGACTCTCTGCTCAGATCTTCAAAAACTTTCTTTCCATGTTACTAAAACTTGGTATTTATGACTGCTCATTTCTTCTCCTTTTGGATAACAGGAAGGGAGCTGAGGGACTCTATCCACACTCTTCTCGGTCTACAACTTAAAAAATGTTACCTTGTATAAGCATGTAGCATGAAAAGTAGCTACAACAAAAACTGGTCCCATTTCATGAGATAAAAATAAGCCATTTATTTGAAAATCTAATACCTAAGCTCTGGAAAATTCTGTACATTTTTTGGTGGTTCCATTGTTAGCCAGAATTGTTAAATTCTACAGTCACTTTGTTATGAAAGGAACTGGCTGTTTTTTGACAGAGTGTCGATGAGCATGTTATTGGTACTGGTCATTTCTAAGTTATTGACCACTTTTCTTTTCTGTGAATCTTTGTGGTTGGAAGGGCTGCTACATATTTCCCATGGCTTACCTTCCTAGGCAAGTCTCAGGTAGAGAAGTTATCTTTTCTTGGGCAGAATCATTTATTTATAGCTTAAGTTATCTGGTACTATATCCATCCATCCATCCATCCATTCATCCATTACCTATATTTATTTCTCTCTCATTTCTTTTCAAAAGGACTGTGATTTCTTTTTTTTTTTTGGATGTCCTAAGCTTGTTGAGATCTGGCCCTTCCATGTTTTATCTAATGATCCAACAAGAATTGTTTGTTACTTCTCTCTTCTATTATAAATGATCACCGTATAGATCAAACTCTTGAGCAAGTGTAAAGTCTGTGCAAGCTTAAAAAATACTAATTCTAATTCATTCATTCATTACTTTAATATATATTTATTGACTGTATTTTATGTGACAGACACAGGTAAGATACAAAGATGCACAAGGTAATGTTTTGTCTGCTTAATAACTTACAGGTTTCATGGCATAGGGGTATGGAAATTGTTACTTATGAAATAATATAGTAAGAACTATTAAAAAATGAGTACAAGATGCTATGGAAAACAGAAAAGTAATTAACATGGACTTAAGAGTAAAAATTTTTCCACAGAGATGACATTGAAGCTGAGATTTGAAAGATGAAGGATTTTCACTGATGACTCAAAAGGGTAAAGGGCTTCCCTGGTAGAAACATCATGACCAAAAAGTACAGAGGCAAGAGAGAGCATGGTGTGTTTGGAGAACAGCAAAAGGATGGCATGACTGGAGTGCTGGGTGCGCATGTAGATGAAAAATAAAACTTGACCTTTTATATCCTGCTGAAAACTAAAATTCTTATCTTACAAGTAATGGGGAACCATTACAATAATGAAGAAACATTGTTTTACCCAAGACAATGTCCTTATTAGATCTGTGTTTTAGAAAGATAATAAATGACGGTGTGGAAGATGAAATTATAAGTAAGAGGAGAGGCAAAATAGCCAGTTCATTCAGTCGCTATGAATGAGAGATGCTGAGGACTGAATTAAGAAGCAATGGAGATAAAGAGATGGATTCAAGAGATATCGAGGAGGTGGACTTTTTACTTAATTAAATATAGGTAGTGGAAAAGAGGGAGGGGATGCCATTTGATTACCAGGTGGGGTGGTGGGTAGGGAAATAAAAATAAGGAATACAACTGGGTAGAGTTGAGAAAAGACAGAGTTGAGTTCACCCTTGAAATGTTGAGTTGAATATCTAAGTGGAGATGCCCAGGAGCCAGTAGTTTTATTATTGCTTCATTGCCGACACAACCTGTCTATTCATCTTCTTCATTAGACCACCTCCATATCATTGCAAGTAAATGCAAATCATTTCTTGAAACTTAATTATCCCTTTTTTTGGGGTCCTCTGTGGGCACAACTAGGAGGATCCCTTTCTCTGCTCTCACTCTGCTTTACTGAAGAAAATCAGTTAGGTGTTCTCTACCTTGCCAGTTACCCTCTTCATTTCCATAAGAGGGTGCTATGAGCTGATTTGTGTCCCCCCCCCAAATTTCATAGCTTGCAGTCCTAATCCCCACACAGTAGCTCAGAAAGTGACTGTATTTGGAGATCAGTCTTTAAAGAAGTAATTATGTTTAAATGATGTATTAGGATGGGCTCTAATCCAATATGACTGGTATTCTTTCAAGATGAGCACAGACACACAGAGAGGAAGACCATGTGAAGACAGGTAAGGAGAGAGACCTTTAGAAGAAACAACACCAATCATGCTGACCCTCGATCTTGGGCTTCCAGCCTCAAAAACTGAAAGCTGTGAGGAAAAAAAATGACTGTGATTTGAGCCACCCAGTCTGAGATACATTTTTATGGTAGTCTCAGTAAACCAACACGGGGGAGGACTAGGGAAGAGCTGAGGGTACTTATGTGTTAATGAATTTTATATAAGCAGAGAGAATGAAGTGTGTGCTTGTGAGAGCTGGCAGAGAGAAGATCCTCTCTGAGAAGATCTTATGCTGTGTTTTGGCCTGGCAATTCTGTAGGGGCCACTACAAGGGAGTGAAGAGTGAGGTAAAAGAAAGATGCCACTGAGTCCTCTCGGGAGAAATAAACACTCTGTGTGTGTGTGTGTGTGTGTGTGTGTGTGTGTAAAGTATTATGCTAACATTATATTACTGTAAGTTAAGTACATTTCATCCTTTCTAACATTGTATTTGACTAGGTCAGAAAGGCCAGGTTGAAAGGGAAAAAATTTAAGTACCTTCAGCTTTTATAGTTAATAGTAAGAAATATTTTTGTCTTATTAAGAGTAGAATATAAGCTTCACACTTAGGTGACAGAGACACCTGAGCAGATGAAGGTGTCTTCGGTTCATAGTAAATGACAACTAGCTCTTTTTTCCCTCCTACGATCAGATACACATGTATATTCAGAACAAAATTACCTGTGCAATAGAGGATGTGCAAGGAAACTTGAGAAAGAGCAAAATACATAATATACTGCCTTTACCTAGATCCAATTATCTCAAGATTGCCAGGCTCTTTATAAGTCATAGTACTCATACCACACCCCAATTTGGTTGCAAAGTGGCCCTGCCCTCATCTGTCAGGTGGTGGATCTGAAAGATTGAGGTCAAATGGCTTCGACTAGGAGGCAAGGTAGAGACTGTCATCAGGAAGAAAATACATAACTACAAACTCCACAGGTGTACTGTAACCTCACATTTGAGCTGGAAGGTTATTATACATCTGACTGTGTGCTTGGGGAATGAACTGAAAAGGACAGATTTGTTTTCTCAAACAAGTCAGTGAGAGCCAATAGAGAGGCAGGGTATTAACATTCCACATAGAATGTGATCTCTTGAGCACCTGGATTATTTCCAACACGGACAGGTGCTTTGATAATAATACATCTATTTGAAGTAGGGGGCAGATGGTAAGAATGGGTATTATTATTTAAAAATCTGAATGGCTAAAGAGTCTTATCTTAGTTTGGGCTGGGTGGCTTAAATAACAAACTATTTCTCACAGTTTTAGAGACTGGAAGTCCAAGATCAAGGTGCAGTATGATCAGGTTCTCGTGAAGACCCTCTTCCTGGTTTACAGACAGCCATCTTCCCATTGTGTCCTCATATGGCAGAGTGGAGGAAGAGCTCTGGTCTCTCACTCTAAGGACACTAATTCCATTTATGAGGGCTCCAACTTTATGACCTCATTGCTTCCCAAAGGCCTCATCTGTAAATGCCATCACATTAGAGTTTAGGGTTTCAACAGATGAATTTGGGGGTGGGGTGCGTGGACACAAACATTCAGTCCATAGCAAGTCTTCACTAACTGGGGCAACTGATAAAGTGTCCATCCTGTCAACCATCTACTAAATGGAAATCTACAGATCCCTTTCTCTTCTCTGTCTCTGCAGCCATTCATAAGGATTGACTACTTAGTGACTGTCTACCCCTCCCTCCATGGGAGGGAGCATTATTTAAAGATGGATATGACAGAATTCTGATCCTTTAAGCATTTTAACTTTAACCTGGGGAAAGGGCATATACACCCAAGAAACGCATTCTGGTCTCTTTCCCATTCCTCTCCTTTTTTCCTCCTCCTCCTCCAACTTCAGCTCCACCTTTTCCCATTGAAGCTATCAAAGACTGTAAGGTGCATTTAGCTTAATCATCCAGTTCAACGTTACTCATCTAGTTAACACAGATTGATTAGGAGGTGTTCTCTTTTTCTTTCTACACCATTTCTGATAACACAGTCTACTGCACCACATTTACTGACAAACCCAGCATGACAAAAGAAATCAACCAACAGTCTAAATTTTGTGTTTATGGCTTGCTTCAGAATTGTTTTTGAGCCCTGTGCTCATTTCCATCTCTTCCTAGAAGCCAGTTATTTTACAAGGATGTAACTGCAAATAAGTAGCTGCAAGGAAAGAACATTTTGGAAGGGTCAGACATATATATATATATACCTGAAAGAAGCAGGAGATGAGAGTAAATCTAGTCGCTAGCTTGGTCCGGAGGTATAGGTAGGCACCATCTAGACATTGTATTGCTCTGATTGTTTTAATTATTGGAGAGTAGTAACTACCTATTTTCTTAGAAGGAATGTGAGCTGGTGGGAGTATAGGGGTGAGCTGCCTGCCACTGATCTTCGTTGGGCCCTGGAAAGCATATATGATAATTACTTTAGAGCTTGTTTCTGACAGTAGAGGCCCTGATCAGTATGTTTTAGAGCATTAGGGAAAAGGAAGAGAAACTAATGTCTATGAAACTTCCATATCCAGGCTCTGTGCAAGATTTTTTCACATTATCTTATCCTCATAATAATACCTAAAAATATACATTTTTAGATTGAATCATATTTTGCCTTTTATATAGGACAAAATGGTTGACTATTGGCAATTTCACATGCTTCAATCTAATATAATCCTTATTTTTAATCATAAAAACACACCAACACACACCTGTTCTGTTCCCTGTCTCCTCCCTCAGCCCCCCATCCAAGCTTCCCACTTCATAGCAAGAAAGCAATTGTTCTCAAACTTCGAAGGGCAGGGCTTGTTAGAAAACAGATTGCTGGTCTCCAACCTCAGAGACTCTCAGTACGTCTGGGATGGGACCAGAGATATTGAATTTCTAACAAATACCCAGGTGATGCTGCTGCTTCTGGTCCAGGATCTCACCTTGGGAACTACTGGTATACAGGAATGACATCCTCAGAGATGCACCTTTAAGACTTACTCCTCCCCACTGCCCCCGCTTTGGGCTCCAAAACAACATTAGAAATCTGGATTTCCTTTAAACATATTTTCCATACCTGATGTTATCATTTTCACTTACCCTTAATTTATTTTTCCTTGGATATAATGCATAAAACAGAAACTGTATCACCTTAGTTTTTAAAGACCACAAAATTTTTCCATATATACGAACATAATTCCAGAAAAACTATTTCAATAGATTAAGCGATACTAAAAGTCTAAAATTTAAAGTGTTGGAAGTTGAGGGAAGGGCAAGAGAACAAATAAAATTTGGTGGGTGAGACGATGCAGTGGAGATTCACGCATCCAGTTTGAGTTTATACTAGAAGTTATCCTTCAAGTCCTTGCCACTACTGAGATTCTATGAGCCAAAAGCCACTGAGAAAAACCAGCCGGGAATGATTATCTCTATTTTACAGATAAGGAAACAAATTCAGAAGAGTAAAATGGCTTTACCATGGCTGGTCCATGGAAGAACCCAGTTGGGGAAGTTAAAAGATAAACTGAGGTATATATTTTTTTACTGGAGTATAATTGCTTTACAATATTGTGTTAGTTTCTGCTGTACAATGAGGTACATCAGCTATATGTATACATATATCCCCTCCCTCTTGTACTTCCCTCTCACTACCCTATCCCACCCAGCTGGGTCATCACAGACCACCAAGCTGAGCTTCCTGTGCTCTACGGCAGGTTCCCACTAGCTATCTATTTTACACATGGTAGTGTATATATGCCAATCCCAATTTCCCAATTCATCCCATCCCCCCTCCCGCCCTAGCCCAGTGTCCACACATCCATTCTCTATGTCTCCATCTCTATTCCTGCCCTGCAAATAGGTTCATCTGCACCATTTTTCTAGACTCCACATATATGTGTTAACATAAGATATTTGTTTTTCTCTTTCTGACTTACTTTACTCTGTATGACAGACCCTAGGTCCATCCACATTTCTGCAAAAGAACCCAATTTCATTCCTTTTTATGTCTGAATAATATTCCATTGTATATCTGTACCACATCTTCTTTATCCATTCCTCTTTCAATGGACATTTAGGTTGCTTCCATGTCCTGGCTGTTGTAAATAGTGCTGCAATGAACATTGGGGTGCATGTGTCATTTTGAATTATGGTTTTCTCAGGGTATATGCCCAGTAGTGGGATTCCTGGGTCGTATGGTAGTTCTATTTTTAGTTTTTTAAGGAACCTCCATACTGTTCTCCATAGTGGCTGTATCAATTTACATTCCCACAAACAGTGCAAGAGGTTTCCCTTTTCTCCACACCCTCTTCAGCATTTATTGCTTGTAGATTTTTAAAATTAATTAACTAATTAATTAATTAAATTATTTTTGGCCGTGTTGGGTCTTCATTTCTGTGCGAGGGCTTTCTCTAGTTGTGGCAAGTGGGGGCCACTCTTCATCGTGGTGCACGGGCCTCTCACTATCGCGGCCTTTCTTGTTGCGGAGCACAAGCTCCAGACGCACAGGCTCAGCAGTTGTGGCTCACAGGCTTAGTTGCTCCGCGGCATGTGGGATCCTCCCAGACCAGGGCCTGAACCCATGTCCCTGCATTGGCAGGCAGACTCCCAACCACTGTGCCACCAGGGAAGCCCTGTTTGTAGATTTTTTGATGATGGCCATTCTGACTGGTGTGAGGTGATACCTCATTGTAGTTTTGATTTGCATTTCTCTAATAATTAGTGATGTTGAGCATCTTTTCCTGTGCCTCTTGGCTATCTGTATTTCTTCTTTGGAGAAATGTCTATTTAGGTCTTCCACCCATTTTTTTGATTGTTTGTTTGTTGTTTTTATATCGAGTTGCATGAGCTGTTTGTATATTTTGGAGATTAATCCCTTGTCAGTTGCTTCGTTTGCAAATACTTTCTCCAAATCTGAGGGTTGTCTTTGTGCCATGTTTACAGTTTCCTTTGCTGTGTAGAAGCTTTGGTCACCTAATCTATGATGAAGGAGGCAAAAATATACAATAGAGAAAAGACAGCCTCTTCAATAAGTGGTGCTGGGAAAACTGGACAGCTACATGTAAAAGAATGAAATTAGAACACTCCCTAACACCATACACAAAAATAAGCTCAAAGTGGATTAAAGACCTAAATGTAAGACAGGACGCTATAAAACTCAGAGGAAAGCATAGGAAAAACACTCTTTGATATAAATCCCAGCAAGATCTTTTTTGACCCACCTCCTAGAGTAATGGAAATAAAGCCAAAAATAAACAAATGAGACCTAATTAAACTCAAAACCTTCTGCACAGCAAAGGAAACTGAGGCATATTAAAAATGTGAAATTTATTTGAGCAAAAATTGATTCCAGCCTGGCAGCACCAGCCTACCAGTGGTTAGGAGTGCTCTGCCGAGAGGAACCAGGGGAGAGAATTTTACAGGCCACATGCAGAAGCAAGAAAGGAAATCATTTGATCGGCTACAGCTTACAGCCTGGTTGGCTATTTGTGATTGGTTGTCCTTAGCATTTTGATTTCATAACCTTGAGGCATTTGCAGGCTTGGATTTTGGTTTGCTTAGATAATCTACCACGGCATTAGAGCCACCTCAGTCTATTGACCTCCTTGCTTCATTTAACAGGAGTCAGGGCAAACCTCAGGGTGGTGCCCGAGGGGGAACAGAGCATAGGAGATGGGAACACGGTGTATGTTTTGGGCTCAGATAGAGGAGGAAATGCTTTTCCTCTAACTTCCTCTCGCTTTCACCCATATCCAAACAAATATATTAGGAACAAATGTAAAATGTTATTTCCATCTTGATTCACCAAAAATCTCTAAAATTTTGGCATGAACAATCCAAGTAGTCATCAGATGCTCTGTCTATTTACTCCTAAACACTTAGGTATTCAGACATTGTTAGAAGCACCGACACTATCTTCTTTGCTGTGCTCTCTGGACTCTCCCAAGGACTTAGGAGGTCTGTTTTTCTTTCTTTGTTTCCCTGTGTCCTTGTACTTATCTCTCCTTCTCTTTCTTCCTTTATCTCATCCATTTTCTTTGTTCCTGCCTTTATCACACCAACTTCTTTTTTCTACCTAATTTGCTTTAACCCACCCAGCTCCATTCTCTGTGTGTTTTCCACTTCAGTGAATGTAAGATGTCTCTTCATTTATCAGGACTTTCCCTAAAGTTTTTAGTGGGTTTTGCCCTAAATGGGAGGTGGTGGTAACTGGCTTTGCTCATCCTAAAGAACTCCCTGGAAATGCCAAAGAGATGTTAATACTACTTAGCATTTACAAAGGACAAAGCATCTAGAGAAATAATTAGTTAAACAATTATTTATTTTTTAAAATACAGAATGATCCCAGTGGTCCCCTTTCATGGAAGAATTGCCCTGTACAACCTGGACAAGTCACCTTACATCTATGAATTTTAGCTTCTTCACCTGTGAAAGGGTGATAATAATATATTCTCACAGAGTTGTTATGAGGATAAAATAAAACGTATGCCTCAACTGTCTATTATTATTATCCTCCAAACTACCAGAATAGCAGTAGCCCATTCACTCATTCATTCAAGGATGTGTGCTAGTCACTGTAAACAGAACAATGAACAAGACTGGTCTTTGATCTCATGGAGTTTATAGTCTATCAGAAGAGAGAGAACAAAACAAATAATTGTAAAAATAATAAACTGTAATAAGCACAGCAAAGGAAAATGCACTGAGCAAAATGTGCAGTGAAGGAAAAGGACATTGTGCCATGAAAGTGTATAGTGGGGGGACCTGAACTGGCCAGGCATGGTTTCTCCACTGAAGTGACGTTTAAGCTCAGGTCCAAAAGATGAATGTGGGATTGACTAGATAGTAAATGGGGAAGAGAGAGTTCCAGACGGAGGGAATAGCATGTGCAGAGGCCTAGAAGCTGCTGGAAAGAACTGGGCACATTCAAGGAAGTCATGAAAAGCCCATAAGAAAAGCCCATGAAAGCCAGGGAGAAAAGGGTCATGAGATAAAGTTGCAGAAGTGGGTGGGAGCAGAACCATCTGGGATCTTATGGGCCACAGGAAGGATTTTTTCCTTTCTCCCAAAAGCATCTGGTAGACTTTGAAAGGATTTAAGCTGGGAAATAATATAGTCAGATTTTCCTCTTGAATCTGCTGGGTTAGAATAGATTGGAGAAATGTAAGAATGGAAGAGGGATATCGGGTAGGAGGCTTCTAGGGTTGTCTAGATGAGATAGAGTGGCTTAAATTACAGAGGTGGGAGGGAGTGGGAATGGAGCTTTAAGACACTTAACAAATAGACTTAGATTTTGTGAATCAAGCAGGTATAAGATGTGAAGATGAGGTTGAATAATGCAATTTCCAGTTGTCTGCTCCGAGTACTTGGCTGTCGTGGCGCCATTTACTCTTAGAAGGAGCACACTGAAGGGGAAGTTCATTTGTGCTGGCTTCGGTATACTGACTTTGAGTTGCCTATAAAACATCCACATAAAGATGTCTGATGAGCAAGAAGTTCAAGTTATAGATCGGAACGGGACAAAAAGTACAAGAGTTGATGTTTTTTAAAGGATATTGAAACATAGGAGTAAATGAGATACGCCGGGGGAGAAGTACACAGCAAACCAGCTAGACCAGAATGATGGTATATCCGGAGCAGAGCATAGTCACTTGTGTACGAGGAGAAGGGGTGAAGATGGAGGCTGTGTAATTGGACAGGGTGGATGGGTGAATGTGTCTTTGTTGGCAGAAGCCATTTTTGCTTTAAAGCTGTAGTTTCTAAGCTCACCAGAATCCCTTGGGTAGCTTATTTAGGGTGGGGTTCAAAAACTCATCCTTAAAGGACCCAGACCTCAGGCACAGTTAGTTCTCAGATAAGTTGGGGAAAGGGAAATATAATCCTTTCATATTCCCCTTCCCCATCACTGTATGTATCACGTAAGTGTTTGCATATCTTTAAAATACATTTTCCAGGGAATTCCCTGGCAGTCTAGTGGTTAGGACTTGGTGCTCTCACTGCCAGGGCTCCGGGTTCCATCCCTGGTCGGCGAACTAAGATCCTGCATGCCTTGCTGTGGGGCCCAAAAAACAAAAACAAAAACAAACCACATTTTCCATAGCAAATTTACCACTTTATTTAAAAGCAGGAAGGAAAAGTACATCTAAATGTAGCCAATAATTGTTGTTTAGATATAGAAAATTAAATATATTTTGTTGATTGCAGTGGGAAAAAAGTGTTGGTTAGATAATCATCCAGGTTTGAATCCCACTGAAAACATCTGTATATTACAGAACTCTATTTTGATACCTCATGACTATTTAATTATGATCTTCATGCTTTTTATATTATTACCTGTGACTCGAGATAATAAAGGACAATAATAAATGTAAAAATCTATCCATCCACCCACCCATCTATCCATCTAACCAAGGCAATATAATGTAGTAGTGAACAGCATGGACCCAGATAATCAGTCTATCTGGGTTCAAATCCCACCTCTGTCATTCACTGGCTCTGTGTGCTTGGGAAGGTCACAAGCTCTCCACGCTTCAGTTTCCATATTATAAAGTGGATGCAATAGTAATTTCTATCTCATAGGATTTTGTGAGAATTAAATGAGTTAATATATGTAAAGCATTTAGGATGAAGCCTGGATTACACTAAGTGGTTTGTACATTATTAGTACAGATAAAGACACAGGCATGGACCACATGATTCTATCCTTAAGGAGTTCACAGTCTAGTGGGACGCTGAGACAAGGAGATACTAGAATGGAAGCAGGACAAGCCTGATGAAGACACAAAGGAGGGGAGGCAAAGGGATTTAAGTCCCATCTGATTTGAGCCCTGAAGGATGAGGAGGATTGAAGCAAGGATTTGGGGAAAATGTGTTCTGAATTCCGTAAGAACTTTTGTCATACAGCTCATTCACAATTACAAAAACGCATTTACTTTGTGCTTTGCGATTTTCAAAGTGACTATGCGTATCTTAATTTACTTGAACCTTTTATCAGCCTTATGAAATCGGTATTTTGGAGCACATTCTTCGGGTTAGTTGTGGGAGAGGAGTCTCATAAAGATAACACACATTTTATAATCTCCAAGGATAAAGTTTAGTGGATTTTGGGGTTCCAGGTTTACAAAAATGGAAATTGAAGTTTGGAACGAAAGGACTTGCCAAAGTCACACTTGTGCTACAAGAACGACATGAACTCCAGTCTCTGATTATGTGTGGTTTTTAGTCCTTTTATTACATATATGGTGGTCCCGAAGCAAGATGAAATCACCCATAATGGGCACAGAATATCTGAGGTCTTTTCCTCAAAATAATATTGGAAAATTGCATACTTTGGTTTTAGAAACTCCAACATATCAACATTATGCAGAAAAAGAATAAACAGGACTCTCTGAATGTGTTTTCTCTGGCTTTGCAGTGCCAAAACATATCACTCACATCCTGGTAGAGTAAAACAAACAATCTTTCTGAGTCTCCTTATTCAGTGAGCTTCCACAACTAGGAGGCCAAGGCATTTCACAGGGACGTCAAGGGAAAAGGTTGGGATATGTCAGCCCTGGGGCAGGGGCGGCTGAAGTCACTACTTAGGGTTTGGAGCCAAGGACAACTGTCCAAATCCAAAGGCAAGCTCGGGTGGCAGGCAGTAGGGCAGGCTGGGGTTAGTCACAGAACAGGCTGGGCACTGGAGAACCAGAAATCTACTGCCATGAGACAGGATCAGTTCAAGGGCACCCAAAGTCAAAGAGTCAGATAAGGCCACAGGGAGTGAGAGAATAAAAGGTTGGGCGAGGGATCAGAGAGGGCAACGCAGAAGGACTGATCAGTATCAGGGAAACTCAATCCCTGAATGGGTTTCCTGTTCCTACTTCTGAGGCTTTCTTCAACAATGGTTTGGTGGGACTCTGTCACAGAAGGGCTGGTCTAGACTGCACAGGTGAGAACGAGCTACAGTTCACTGGCTGAAATGAGGCGGGCTAGGAGGAGGGTTAGCCCAGCTCTGGTGAGTCAGTTACAGAGAGACAGATATGGTAGCAAAACCCCTTCAGCCACATGGGACACCAGCCTCAGAAGCATGCATATACTGTTGAAAATTTGTATTTGGCCCAAACATCATCATTTCACTTCAAATGAAGCACCTTTAAGAAGTGTTTATTTTTCAAAAAGGTTCATAGTAAATGAATAGTAAGTGGCTTTTAGTGGGGGGAGGGGGGATGAAGTGAAACAAATATCCTTTTCAGTGAATCAGAAACATATACATCACACTGTCTTTGAAAAGTATATAGGTCTGAAAAAAAAAGGGCCAAAACCTTTCTTTTGAAAAACCCAAATATTTGGAATTCTATACCATGCCCCCAACTGGAAACCAGTTTGAGATGCTGGGATAAAAGTAGATTTGAGCTAATTACCCTGAATTATGAAAGAACTAAGGATGATGGGAACCCTCATACGGTGATTAAAAATGTGCCAGCCACTCCTCTGAGCAACATATATGTGTTCATTTAATCCTTTCAGCAACCCTATAAGTCCTATCATTATCAATATTTTACCTTTGAGGTAATTGAAATACAGAGAAATTAAATGACGTGGCCAAGATCATACAGTTCATAGAATCCCTCAAAAGATGGATGTGGTAAAATGTAATCCCATTTGCTCTCTTCTTTCTCAGCAGTCATGCCAGGAGCCAGGGGCATTTTTGAGGTTGATAACTCCAAATTTGTGCTTCCATGTAGCTAAGAGGTTCGATTTTCTGTCCTGCAGTTAGCCTAAAATACAGGCATACTTCATGGCTAAAATAGTGATGACTATGCTGAGTAGTGACATTTTGTAAACCTTTTAAGCTTTAGTGTCATAAATGAAGATACATATGTGTCAGATAGAATGATCGCTGCTATTATTTTGCTCCAAACTTTCTTCCCACACAGTTACTGGGTTAGACTAGGGGTGAAGAACAGGGGCTGGGGTTAATTCCTAGCCAAACTTACTAGTGATGCAACTTGGAAAGTTATTTAACCTACAAGGAGCTGGTGTTTCATTTTCTGCACAGTGGGGATAATAATAGTCCCTATCTTACAGGCTTGTTGGTGGCCTTAAACACGATGCATACTAAATGCCTTGCACAGGACCCAACACTAAGTGTTCAGTATGTGCCAGTTATTATGGTTGGTTTTTATTATTCTGAAGATGAAAACAGAGGAAATCAGGGAGGAAAGAATCTTTAAACTTCATCATATCTCTGGCTCTCTTCTCTCTTTTAAAAATTCTACTCAAGATGCAGTTAGGACTTCGACATTTTTAAGATGGAAAAGGCCAATGTAACCTTTCTCTCTTGTTTTGCCCATGTGAAAAAATGACAGTTTCTTACTGGATTAATGGGATCACTGATCCAGGAGAGAAGAGTTGATGAATAGAAGGGACAGACAAGAGGCAGGAATGAAAGATAAGAATTTTGGGGGGAAGGGAAGCTGACTAGGAAAGAGTAGGGAAACATTGATAGTAACACCTTGTTTTAGGAACTTAGAGGAGCTGGCAGTGGTGCTGTGGATGGAATGTGATGTTGAATAATTTTATAGGTGATGACATCTACATTATCATCGACATCAGGGAACCAAACTTCCTAAGCAGGGTTTAATAGAGACTTGTTTTATACCGACTTCATTATGTAACACATATTTTAAGATGTTTTCATGAATTCTCCACAGGTAGTTAATTTTGTGGAATATTATTAATTGGTATATTCCCTTCCTCTTTCTCACCAATATTGGCAATATCGAGAAAATAGAAAAAGTATACTAAGATATTTATTAGAAAATACTATGTTTAAAAGGGAACTTACCTATATACCAGTAATATTCCATTAGAAAATATAATAGGAAAAAAAATCTCATTCGAAAATTAAAATAACATAAAAAGTCTCCATAAGATTTTTGTGGAGAAAACTGCAAACCTTTACTGAAAGATATAAAAAAAGGCCCAACTAAATAGTAGATTTGACCATTGAAGGATTGAGGAAAACTAGGTGTTTTAAAATGTCAATTCTCCTCCAAATAATCTACAAATTCAATGTAAACCTAATCAAAATACAAGAAGGATTTAAAAATGAAATTTAACAGGATGATTCTAAAAGTTTTATGAGGGAAAATGTGCAAGAATAACTAAGGCAATTTTGAAAAGGAATTATAGAGCAAGGGCTTGCCAATAGCACCTGTTAGATAATAAAATAAAGTTGTATTCATTGAAACAGTGTGTTGCTGGTGCAGGAATAGATAAGTCAATGAAACAGAATAGAGGTTAGAAACATATATTATATACAAATTTGGTACATTATGGCTCTGGTGTTTAGGTCAGAGTTGAAAGGGTAGGTTATTCAATAAATCAGCTCTCCATTTGGAAAAAAATAATCAGATGTCTGTCTCACAAGATAAACTCAGTTGGATTAAAGACATAAGTACTTAAACTATGTAACAAAAGAAAATTCTTAAGTGTAGGGAAAACATTCATAAAAGCAAAAACCATAAAGGAAAATACTTATAAATTTCATTAATAATAACTTATAAACCCCTGTACCACAAAGTTCAATAAAAAGTTAGAAAATAACTAATAGATTGGAAGAAAATATTTGCAACACATACAACAGACTGAGGGTTCACATTAGAAATATATGCTTGTAAGAAAAATAAGTGACAGAAAAGGGGATGGGGGAAGAAGCTATGAAAAGACAATTCATAGACGTAGACATACAAATGCCAATAAAGTCATGAATAGATGTCTGATCTCACTAGTAATCAAGAAGTAAAAATTAACATAACGTGCCATTTAAAAAATCAATTTGGAGAAATTGAAAAAAACTGATGATGTCCAATACTGGTAAGGTAGTAGTTTGACATATTCTCATACACTATTGTTTGGAGTGATAATTATCACAGCTGATAAGAAAGGTGATTTATTGCCACTTATCAAAGCTAAACAATCACATTCCCCATGACACCCAAATATCACCCCTTGTTTTCTACCCTGGAGAAACATTTGCAAATGTACAGAAAGAGGAACATGTTCACTATTGTGTTGTTTGTAATAGCGAAAGCATCAGAAAAAAAATCTAAATTTCTATTTAATTAAAAAAGTTGAGGGGCTTCCCTGGTGGCAGAGTGGTTAAGAATCCACCTGCCAATGTAGGGGACACAGGTTCAAGCCCTGTTCCGGGAAGATCCCACATGCCACGGAGCAACTAAGCCCATGCACCACAACTACTGAGTCCACACGCCTACAGCACTTGCTCCGCAACAAGAGAAGCCACCGCTATGAGAAGCCCGCACACCGCAACAAAGAGTAGCCCCTGCTCGTCACAACTAGAGAAAGCCCGCCTGCAGCAATGAAGACCCAACACAGCCAGAAAAAAAAAAAAGTTGAACTGTAGTATTTTCATACTGTGGAATTCTAAGAAGTTAAAAGGGATGAGTTAGTTATATTTGTAGCAACATGTTCAGATCTCTAAGCTCATTTGTTAAGTTAATGACCCAAGTTGCTGCATGATGAGTAGAGTACAGTAGATGCCATTTATTAAAAACAAAACACTTGGCATTGTCAGTCCTTTTGATTTTAGCATTCTTAGAGGTGATGTTGCCACACTGTGGTTGAATTTGCATTTCTCTGATAACTAACGATGATGAACACCTGTTTATAGGTCACTTGAACATCTTTTTTGAAAAGCCAATCAGGTCATTTGCTTATTTTGAATTGGGTGGTCTATTTCTTTTGTAGAAGTTTTTGATTGTAGGATTGATTCATAATTCTTTCTCCAGAAAGTCTTTTGTCAATGATATGTAATTACAGAATCTTCTCCATTAAATAACTTGACTATTCACTCTCTTAATGTTAGCAAGAAAGTAAATTAACTGAAACTCTCATACATTGCTAGTGGAATTGCAAACTGGTATGACACTTTGGACACTGTTTTGGAAGAACCCATAAAATTAAACATATGTGCACTTATGACCCAGTGGTTCCACTCTTGGGTGTATGAGTGGAACACAAATGAGATCTTATATACACTAAAAGACATGTACAAGAACATTTATAATGCTTTAAAAGCTCCAAACAGGAATCATCTCAAATGTTCACCAACAGTAGTAGACTAGAGAACAGATTGTGGTATATTTGTACAACAAAATATTACATAGCAATGATAGAGAACAAATAACTACCATGTGCAAAAGTACCGATGGTCTCATGGATCTGTTAAGCAAAAGAATGTAAGCACAAAGTATGCATATTGATGATTCCATTTATATGAATTTCAAAACCAGGCCACACTAATCTATGATGACAGAAGTCAGACTAGTGGTTCCCTTTGAGAAGTTATTGATTAGGAGGGGACAGGGGGCATTCTGGAGAGCTAGAAATATTCTGATGTGAGCGTATACCTACGTAGGTAAGTATATGTAAAAATCCATCAACATGTGCACTAAAGATTTGTGGAACATATTTTATATAATTTAAACTTCATAAAAAAGTTTTTAAATTTTTAGAAAAACCTCATGAGATAGACACTATTATTATCCACATCATACAGATGGTGTACCTCTTTTGCTTTCTGCTAGAGTTTGTGGGAAGACCTATTCCCAGGCTCTGATAATACACAGCTAATAGTACAGTCCAGGTAACCCAAAGCAGCCTCTTTTCAATTCAGGATACACAGTGATGAAAGGCTCCTAGGCAGTAGTACCCCCTCCTGCCCCATCCCAGGCCTTTCTCTGTGGGCCTCAGCTCTTCAATCCTCAGGAAACCTACAAAGTCTTTTTCTCTCTTTGGGTTTAGGCCAACCTGGCCTCCCATCTGTGGGTCAGAGAATGAGGGAAATAATAATAAAGGAAATCTCTGTTGTCCTCACACAGGCCAGGCTCCTAACCACTCCGAAGCAAAAGAAGCTACTGGAAGGTTTTCTGAACCATCTAAAATGTTCTATATCATCTTGCAACCAGTCTATTATAGTGCTTATATTCTAATTGTTTGAAAATCCATAATCACAAACAGCAGTGATGAGGGGGTTCTTTAGGCCTAACAGTTGGATCTGACCTGAGGCAAAACTAACCTGTGGTAATAGAAGTGAGAATTGTGGCTACCTGTGGGGTCAGGGGATACTGACTTGGAAAGAACATGAGGGAGTCTCCTGGGCTGTGGAAAGCTTCAAAATATTAATTGGTATAGTGGCTACACATATGTAAAAATTCACTGAGCTGAATTCTTAAGATGTTATATACCTTACTGCATGTAAAATATACTTCAGTTGTAAAACAAAGCAGAACAAAAACCCCAAAAGTAATGATAAAATAATATATAGTGATGAAATAATAACAAGTATTGAAAATTATAGAAAGATCTGGAATGATAAAAATCAAATTCCAACAAGTTACTTATGGAGGGGTTAGGGAGAGAGAGGTAGAGAGAGAATGTGCTTAGTGGTTAAAGGGATCTCACCTTCCTCCTAGTATGTACTTTTTTCTAGTACAAAAGTGAGAAAGTGCTATGTAACATAAATCAAACATGTAGATAGATGGTGTACTGCATATAGGCACTGAGGATTTCTGAATCCTTTCTACTATTAAATGCTCATCGCCTTACCTACAACCACTGACACAAAATGTTATACCTGGAACACATTAACTCCTCCGAGTACAATCTATTTCTCAGGTATTTTCTCATAACTCCATTCCATGTGCTGACTTTGCCTTGGTTCTGATATAAATATAGGTCTCAAGATATAAGCTAGGCATATTTTCATTATAACATGTTACTTAATCTGTCATAGGAGATAACCCCCGTCATAGCCAGTCCTCATTCAACCTTGGAGATAGGTAGAAAAAAAAGAATCTTCTCTGCTCTGGCCTTCCATTTATGCAGTTGGTAGTCAGCATTGAAAGAACTGATTAAATGAAAACACCTCTTTCAATATTTCTTTTTCTTTAAGTTAAAATTCAGAGAAAAATTATTTTTACATTATCAAACCAGCATATGTAAATTTCACAAAAGACTGCTTTTTAATAAAATAACTTTAGAGATAATAGAATGTGTATTTACAGTTTTTGCATCTGTGAACTTTTTTTTTTTTTCCGGTACGCGGGCCTCTCACTGCTGTGGCCTCTCCCGTTGCGGAGCACAGGCTCCGGACACGCAGGCTCAGCGGCCATGGCTCACGGGCCCAGCCACTCCGCGGCATGTGGGATCTTCCCGGACCAGGGCACGAACCCGTGTCCCCTGCATCAGCAGGCGGACTCTCAACCACTGCGCCACCAGGGAAGCCCGCATCTGTGAACTTTAATTATGGTTTATATTTGAGGGTTGGCTGTAAGTTCTCTGAACCACCTTGTGTCTGAATTGGAGAATTAGGGTGAGGGTTAGGATCAATATTAGGATGCCTTTTATCTTTTATTGTCTGGAGTTTCAGTAAATTGAATTTTAAACATACATTTAAATCTTGAATATTTCTTTTTTAAAAAATAAATTTATAAATTTATTTACTTATTTATTTATTGGCTGAGTTGGGTCTTTGTTGCTACGCGCAGGCTTTCTCTAGTTGCGGCGAGCGGGGGCTACTCCTGATTGCGGTGCACGGGCTTCTTACTGCGGTGGCTTCTCTTGTTGAGGAGCACAGGCTCTAGGTGCGCGGGCTTCAGTAGTTGTGGCACACGGGCTCAGTAGTTGTGGCACGCGGGCTGTAGAGCACAGGCTCAGTAGTTGTGGCGCACGGGCTTAGTTGCTCCGTGGCATGTGGGATCTTCCTGGACCAGGGCTCGAACCTGTGTCCCCTGCATTGGCAGGAGGATTCTTAACCACTGCACCACTAGGGAAGCCCTGGAATATTTCTTGTATCCAATGTCTGTCCTACATTAAGGTGGATATCAGACAATGTGCCCTGAGTTTTGGGCCAGAAAAATCTCATCATGATAGGCATGGAAACAGCTAAATTAACTAGATTTTTCCAAATTGCCTCTTCTCTGTGCATAAGAAAATGCTCATTAGCGCCCAGACACTCTCTCTGTGTGAGCTATAACACTACTGGAATCAGAGGTCAGGGCTATTTGCCTGTATGTGCACATGGTAGAGTCCATGTATCTTAGGGTCAGGTTTGCCAGCCTGTGATCTGAGGGCCACTGAAGTGGAATGACAGGACCTGATTTGCACATTGCTTCCCATGTTCTTTCTTCTTCCTCCCTTATGTTTTCCCTCCTCTCTTTACCTTTCCCTGCTTGTTTCCTCTCCTTTTGTTTTTTTCTTAAATAGACTTTATTTTTCAGGTTCACAGTAAAATTCGGCGGAAGGTCCAGAGTTCCCACATATTCCCTACACCCCCCCCCCATGCACAGCCTCCCTCATTATCAACATCCCCCACCAGACTGGTCCATTTGTTACAATCAATGAAGCTACACAGACACATCATAATCACTCAAAGTCCACAGTTTACATTGGGGTTCACTCTTGCTGTTGTACATTCTACGGCTTATTTCCTTTAAAAAAATTCTCTCTTGCTTTATACCTGATGGCTAGAGTGTTGGCAGGTCCTCATCTAGGCCAGGTGCACTGGAATCACAGACCTTTTTACAAAGCCATCATGCCCGAGTATGATCCCATTCTGATCCTTTCAGAGGTTCCCTCAGGGAAATATTTATATTTTGCCACTTATATTCCCCAGAGTGCAGTTTCTCATCACCTTGGATTGTAGAAACTCTAAGAAATGCATTCACTTACTCCTCAAATACTAATGACAATTGAGGGCTGAGGATAGAATAGGAAAACAACAGAGTCCTTGGCCAAACAGATTACATTCTAGTGTTCGGGCGGCTAAGTAAACAAGCACTTGCGCTGCAGAGTGACCAGCCCTGGAGGATCTTTAGTGGGGTCCCTCCTGGCTCGATTCACCTGGCACATAACTGCAAAATTAATAAAACACTAGGGCTCCGTCAATGAGATGTGCAGCCCCAGATTCCCATGTTGCTTGGAAATTTCCTGTAGAATCAATATTGAAATTTTACTCCTGTTCTAGAGTGACTGTAGAACTCTGCAGCTACACTGGAAGCCAGTGGGACATTAGTGTAAGTCTTCAGCAGACTATCAAGGGACCCCTCCTGGAGTAAGGAAGAGAATAAAAAGGATGTATCTTTCATATAATGTGACTCCTTGGTGGCTGTTTCCTCTCTCTCAGGGTGAAACTAATAGTCAAATATAAAAGATATGCAAATCATTGGCCGCTTCCAATGATTTCACCTGAAATTTTCACTGTATGTGGTAGTCCTTTCTGCCTACTGTACCACATCTTTTTCTCACTGGACCAGCTGGAGCTAATCTCTTTGAGCCAAACATTTTTAGGAAGGAATCACTGGCCATCCCTACATGCCCTCTTTTAACTTGAGCACTAGTGTGGCCTCTGACAGCCCTCTTTGTCATGGTCCACAGAAATGGGCTAGAGAATATCCTTTTTTTACTTCTAGTGTGCATGTAAAGGTGATGGCAGGATTAGAGGATATTAAGAATACTGCAAGATTTATGCTGGCATGCAGAGATGACTGGTGTTTGCCTTTCCTGGTTTTAGCTGGATAGCAAAGATCAGGATGATTTCATCTAGCTGTTGGAGGGACACATGTATGTTGAAAGAAATGTGTGTGTGTGTGTGTGTGTGTGTGTGTGTGTGTGTGTGTCTTTGGAAGAGGATTGGAAAGAGTTTTTAAAAGGAAAATAGAAAAGTCTTTCAGAATAGTGACATTCTATTCTCAAACCATTTCCTTTCATTTCAAATAAAGGGCAAATGGAAAAGTCCTTGCAATTATTAGAGGGCCTACCCAAAGACACATGTACTAAAAGAGGAACTCAGAAAAATTTAGTGGCCAGTGTGAGGCCTATTTCGACTATGAAGCTAGACTGATAAGTATGTAGCCAGTCAGGTGATCAGTGTAGTATAACAGGGGCTGGTCAGCAAGATTAGCCAGAGATATTGACAATGAGACAGCCCAGGCTGATGCCAAGGAATCCTTGAGTGGAGAAGAATCCCTCATTTGGGGTCTTTAGCCAGTGTGGGTCAGGTAAAATATTCAGGCAAAACCTAGGTTGTATATTGATTTTTTTTTTCAGGTTCCTACAATTAAACTTATTTCTAACAAAATCTCCCAAGTGGTGGCAACTTAAGCTTAGTCAATTCCAAGTAAACTCAGTAAATGTTACGTTTTTCCTTCCTGTTTTCTTCTCAATTTTGCACTTACATTTTGGAGTCACATGTAACCTCAAAGCACCAGGGAATAGTTATCATGCGCCCTTATCCCCACTTCGGGGTTTCCCGTAGCCCACTGCAACTCAGTGCCGCATCCATGTGGCTCTTGGACACTCGCCATGTCACTGGGGCCTCTATGAAGCTGCTGTAGGCCCTTCTGCTTAGATTCCCTCACAGTCCCCGAAGTCTGCTGTGGTTATGCTGCGCTGGGGGTTGCCCCTCACCTGGGAAACAAAGCCCATACTCTTCTGCTCTCAGAATCCCAAAGGAACCTAGGGTTTTTATACTGTTATCTCACTGCCCTGACTTAGGTTGAGGGGAGGGGCCAGATACACAGCTTTTTTTTTTTCATACACAGCTTTTTCTCAGAGGCACTGAACAGCATAGAAACTTCTTACTTTTTCTTTGATTCTTCTCTCTTATTTTCCTCACTCTGTAGGATGTTATCTCTCAGTGGGATGGGGCAGAGGTTGGGATGGATGATTTCCTCTTATAATTAGAATCATTCATGCACATCTTTTTGTTAAGAGCTAAAAATAATATGCCAGGAGTCCTTCAGCAGCTTGTTTTTTTTTTTTTCCTTTCATACTATCGTCTCTGTTATGAGTGTCAATTTTTTTGAAATCCAAAAGTCAAGAATTGACTGCTTTTAAGCAACAAGAATTTACTGTATAGCAAAGGGAATTATATTCAATATCTGTAATAACCTGTAATGGAAAATAATCAGAAAAAAACAACTAAATCAGTATGCTGTACACCTGAAACGAACACAAGATTGTAAATCAACTATACTTCAATAAAAAAAAAAGAACTGACAGCTTAGTTTTGTTGAATCATCATCCACACAGATGTGTGGAATTCTCCAACTGTTGCCTGATATGCAACAACAGAAAATGCTGAGAGTAAACAACACAACCATGAATATGCCAAACGCTATCATGTTACTTAGGCACGCATGTGTGTACCTGCACACCTAAATATCATAGCAAACGATCCCAGGTCAATTCTTGGTGAATTACCCTTTACGTTTCCCAAAGTGTCCAGTTGAAAAACAAACCCAACTATTACAAATCAGTCATAGATGAATTTGTGGAGTTAATTACCTGATCACCATCTTGGTGCTTGGCATGCAGTATTGCCAAAATGCCGAAGAGTCACAGTTTATTTATTTATTTAGCCATGCCCTGCGGCTTGAGGGATCTTAGTTCCCCTACCAGGGGTCGAACCCACGTCCCCTGCAATGGAAGTGCAGAGTCCTAACCACTGGATTGCCAGGGAAGTCCCCTGAAGAGTCACAATTTAAAACAGATCTTAGAGGCCAGCCTGATTGCAGCTCTAGTGTGAATCCCCTCTACACTGTTCTCAGTTGGCCCAGGAAGGAGGACTGGCCATCTTTGTGAAACTAAGTGTCATGTACTTAGGGGCAGGACTGGCTGTACACAGAGTAGGTAAATCCCAGTGTGATTTTATTAAAACAGTTTTGTTATGTTTTCTGGGTACAGAATAATATTTTCTCATTGCAAAAAAAAATAATCGGAAAATGCAGATAAGTGTTTGGATAAAAAAAGAGTATTAGGTGTAATCATACCATTCAGACATAACTCTGTTAATATTTTGTTGTAGATTTTTTTCCTATGCATACCCAGGATGTATGTATGTTCGTACATATACAGAAACATAACACATATTTATACAAAACAAAATCCAATCATATTGTATGTATTGTCTGCAACCCTCATTTCCCCTTAAACTATATATTATGAACATTTTTACACGTCAACACATGTGGATCTATAACAGGTTTTTTATAAAAATAACAAATTACTTAACCAATCTCCTATTGACAAACATTTAGGTTGTTTTCAATTTTCATGCTGAAACAGTGCTGTTGCAAAACTCCTCAAACATTCTAAAAGTGGAATCTCTGGGTCAAAGGAATGGACAGTTTATCACCAAACTGCCACCAAATAGTTTATCAGTTTAGACTTGAGGCAACAATGAGTGCCAATGTCATGGTCCACACAGTGGATCTGAAGGCCAAGCCAGTCTGTCTAAATGTCAGCATAACCGTAACCGAGTATGGTCACCTTCCCCCATCTGCCAGGCATTACGAGTTCACTCATAAGGACCTTCTTAGAAATTAGAGGGTTTTTTCCAGGAGAACATGATGGGAATGTGTCTGCGATCAGAATAAGTGGTTTCAGAACACTCATATAGCAAGCCTGTGTGTGTGTGTGTGTGTGTGTGTGTGTGTGCGCGCGCGCAGGCAGGCACATGCTTAAAGGGAGCAGCAGTGATCACAAGTACGGGTGCAGGGTAGATATGTTCAAGCTTTTTCTAGGACAGTCTTAATTTTATTATCTCCTTAGGAAATCATTTAATTCTCAATAAATGTATTTACATAAGATGTATTACATAATCTCTTTATATAACTGCATTTACCAATTTATAAAGTTTTTTTATCAGCTTATTTGTTTTGCCTTTTAACTCAGGACATACCATCATTGCGCTATGGCTGCTGTCCTCAGAGCGTAGATAACGTCCTATCTCAGGAAGGCTGGGCACCCCCCATAAAATGAAATCTCTAGTTCTGAACCATCAGCAGTTTTTGAAGGAGGCAGGCTCCTGCAGCCTGCTGCTTGTCTCCCACTCTCCGTGTCAGAGTGTGGACCACCCGGTGAGCCCCAATCAAGGCTCCCATCCTTCTCTGAGGTAGTCTTCCCCTATCTGCTCTCAAGTTTCTCTCCTTTTATTTCTCCCTTCTCAGGGTAAAGCGTGGGAGTAACAAATGAGAAAATGCACCATTTTTCTAGAGATTGAATGGAGACTGGGGGATGTTTTTGTTTAAACCTCACTAATCTATTCCAAACAGGTGGCCTTAGGCTTTCTCTCCCACATCCCTACCCCACCCTGTCCTGCTCCAGTCTGCGTTTATTGTCACAGATTGTCTGGCTTCTTTCTCTTCTTTCTTCCATTTAAAAAGATATCCATGTCCCAAAAAGAAAGGACCTGAAAAAATCCTATGGTAGATGTGGTGGGTACTGCTAAGTCTTGAAAGCTCTTAACTGTGACAGACCAAAACAGTGCAATCATAACATGGGGGAGATTTGCAATGGCGAGAAAAATGAAATATAGAGAGAGGGAAAAGAGTGACAGTGACAGGGAGACAGATGCATCCGAGGGGCTGCTACACAAGCTGTTCACGCCCGGGGCGGGGTGGACAGGGAAAGATGGCTGTCTGTTCAGTAGTGATTTTCAGGACAGTGCAATGACTCTTCTGCAGAGAATAAGGAGCACGGCGAAGAAACAAAGGTCAAAGTTGTTCCCCGAGACAAACCAAGAAGAAAACCATCCATCCTCTTTGGCTATAATCATTTCCAGAAGTCTTGTCTTTTTTTCTTCCCTTTCTTTTCTCAACCAATATACCACAAACTAACCCGTGAAGGCGTAGTTTCATTGTGTGCCTTTATTTCTAATTATATTCTAGAGTACTAAGGGGATGCATGGGGACCCTCCAATTTGGCTTTACTGCTATATCAGGGAGCACATTTCTTTTCATGTCACCGATGAACTGACAAGGGGTATTTTCTGTTGCTCATTTGGAGGCTGCCTGTGCCAGTGAAATAAGGGAGGTCGGTTACGATTTAGAGCTGTGTTTTGAAACTGTGGTAACCAGGATGTGACGTTCCCCCAAAGCTGGGCCCTTCAGGATAGCTGAGGAGGGAGGGCCAGCTGGTCCTGGGAAGAGAGGGTGCCTCCCAGAAGGGGCCCAGCAGAAGAGAGAAAAGTCATTCTGGTTTTCTTCCGAGCAGCAGCTTTTTCTTTGTCCCCTGACCCCTCATACTGTCACATCCTCCTCCTTCCCTTGGTGACACAGCATTGATAAAAGATAACAGAAGAAGGGTTCCATAGATAGCAAAGAGCACCTGCACATATCTTTTGCAATCCTCAAAACAATGCTCTGGGGTATGACACCTTTCCCCCATTGTCTTGATAAGGAAACTAAGCTCGGAGACTTAAATGACATACCTGGGGTCACTCAGGTGGTAGGAAGCAGAGGCAGCACTAAAACCCAAGTATCTGACTGCAAGTCCAGAGTCTTCCAGTCTATCACCTGGATGCACCAGCTCCTGCATATGATTTTATGAAGTTTCTTGGCAATCTAGACCATATTGGCTTTTATGCCACTTATATTTCAAATAGCTCCAAGAAAATTTCAAAAAACAAGGAAAACCTAAAAGGGTAAAAGAACTAAGTTTACAGATTCCCATGCATTCACTATTCGTATCACCAAACAGAGCAAATAAAGACATAGCGCTTGTCATTCATGCAGGTCAAATCACAAATGGTGGCTGAAATTTAAAAGAACAAGAAAGGAACTGAACAGAGAAGATACAAGTCAAGATGGGGTGGGATGTGGTGGTGGGGAGAATGCAGACATTAGAGAATTCTGGTTCTGGAATCAGATTACCTGAGTTGCAAACCCAGTCTCATTGCTTTCTAACAATATGTCATTAGGCAAGTTGGTTCACCTCTATAAGCCTTGGTGTTCTCATCTGTTAAATGGTGATAACAATAGTATTTACCTTAGGGGTGTTAGATGAAATAATCCTTGTAGACATAAAGCTGACTTTGTATAAACGATAGCTATTATGATTTTTACATGAAGGAGCAGGCAGGGTCTGGTGTGAAGAGCCAGAATCCATGCCCTCTTCTCCATCTAGGTACATTTGGGGTCTTATAGGCAAGTTCTAAGGGTGTCCTTTCTGGAAGGGAAGGAAGTCACAGAAGGAATTTCTTGGCCTTTAACGGAAATAGTGAAAAAGGAGGAAAAAAAAAAAAATCAAATGCACATATGTCCAATTTGCCTTGCTGCCAAACAGGTGATGCCCTGGGATGGAGGAAAGATGTCAGAAAGATAGAAAGTTCTTTCATCATCCCCCACCTCTCCAGCCCCCGCAGATCCACTGGGAGAAGGGAGGTTTCTGGTTGCCACTGTGATCGCCGGATCCTCTGGCGCCCAGCGGTTGCAGCCTGTGTATCTCAAGCTGTCCTCCCTTTGCCTCCGGTTCGTTGAGCAAAGTCCCTGCCGCCTGAAGCTCATCTGCTGCCCGAGGTCTCTTTTGCCCTCTGCCTGGTGCGGGTTAAACCTCGACTCCTGGCAGCTGCTGTTCCAGCCTCTGCGGAGGGCAGAGGCCCCCAAACAGCCTTCCTGTGCCAGGACCAGGTGGGCTTGGGAGGCGGGTCTGGGCTCAGGCTAACCCTGCCACCGCCTGCTTGCCTACGGCGTCTCTCCCCTGCTAGGCAGCTGCGCGCCTGCATTTGCCAAGAGGAAGAAGTGGGGGCCGAAAAGGCAAACACCTAAGAATTATTTCATCTTGTTCTTAAGATCCGCGGGAACGCACCCCAGGAAGCCTATGAATTATTCATTAAGCCTAATGGCGCGGTCACAAGGGAGCATTGCTGAGATGCAATTAAGTGGTGCTTTAATTTGAGAAATATTTATCAGGGTGTAGCGTACAACGTTCATTCATATCTTTGTGAGAAACAATTTGATGGTAACTAAGGAGAAGAAAAACCAGAGCGGTTAGTAGAAAAAAAGCCTATTCTATGAGCAGCTTTCCTGGGCGGCTTGCCACTGGCTCCTGCCTTGCATCCTGATGTAAAGGATCGATTTTGAGCAGAGCACAATAGGTATCATTTGCCAAGGATTTGCTCTGGCCTGGAACTGCATTAAGGAGCGTTTGCACATGTATCATTGAATACTCACGCCACTGTCCCAATACAGTCTGAATCTCTTCCACAGGACCTCACACTGGTTCAGTATATTGATGGTATTATGCTGACTGGACTTGGTAAGGAGGAAGTAGAAACTATTCCAGCCACTTGGTAAGACACTTGTCTGCTAGGAGGTGAATCCCACAAAAATTCAGGGGCCTTCCACCTCAGTGAAGTTTCTAGGCATGCAGTGGTCTGAGCTATGTCAAGTTTATCCCTTCTAAGGTTAAAGTCTCCATTCCTGCAACCAAAAAATGACTTATCACGGGCCTCTTTGGATTCTTGGAGGCAATATATATCTCATTTGAGTGTGCTACATCAGCGGAGAAAGCTGCTAGCATCGAGCGGGGCTCAGAACAAGAAAGGGTTTTCCAACGGGTCCAGGCTTCTGTGCAAGCTGCCCTGCCATTGTCCCGCCAGCTAGGACATAAATTCCATGCTGTGTTCTACACGGAGAGAGATTTTGTCTATTTTACTGCCTATTTTACTGTATTTCTAGGACCTCAAACATTACTCAGCCCAAAGCACTCAAAAAGTACGCGCTGAGTGACTGAACATCCTATGAGGTAGCTGCTATTATTCTCCTCATTTTAGTGACAGAGAGCTGGAGATTTCTAGAGATCAAGTTGCTCAAGATTGCAAAGAGTGAAAGACAGAACCTGAAACCAAACCCAGTCCAGCTGGGTTCAGTAGGACTCCCATTTTCAGCCAGGGAGCAAAGAGAAGCCCATACATCTTCTCTGAAATCATTCATTTGCTCAGCTCAGGTTCTGAGATCATCTTCTCTGGCTCTTGTGTGCAGCTCCTGGATAAAAGGCATACATAGAGCAAAATCTGAGATTCCTCCACAACCCATCTGCTCTGCAGAGGGCGCTCTAGGCAAATCTGGAAAATCAATGACTTCATTGGTGAAGTCCCTTTCTATGCTCTTCTTACTCATTTTTCGCACCCTGGGCTCCATTTATTTACCTGTTGCTTGGTTCTTAACATAGATAGGAATTTTCCTGTTGTATGGTTTTCTTAATAATCTGTTAACTTTTATTGAATATTCTTTCGTGTGTTGGGTACAGTGCTAGATATTTCCCGTATGTTTTCTTATTTAACCAAGGAGAGCTCAAACAGACCCCAACATTTGGGGGAACTTGTAGTATTGGGTTGGCCAAAAGGTTCCTTCAGTTTTTAAGTAAAAATAAAAGACACATTTTTCATTTTCACCAAGAACTTTATTGAACAATGAATGTATTCACCATTTTGTTCCACTGCCTTCTGTCATTTTTCAACATCATAATTCCATCTTCCCAAAACTTTTTATCTTTTGAGCAAAGAAACTTTCCAGGTGCCTTTTACAGTCTTCCAGGGAATTGAAATTTTTTCCATTTTAAGAGAATTTTGTAAAGACCTAAATAAATGGCAATCTGAAGGTGCAATGTCTGGTGAATAGGGCGGATGAATCAGAACTTCCCAGCCAGGCTGTAACAGTTTTTGCCTGGCCATCAAAGAAATACATGGTCTTGCATTACCCTCAGGGAAAATTATGTGTTTTCTGTTGACTAATTCTGGACGCTTTTCGTCGAGTGCTGCTTTCAGTTGGTCTAATTGGGAGCAGTACTTGTTGGAATTAATCATTTGGTTTTCCAGAAGGAGCTCATAATAGAGGACTCCCTTCCAAGCCCACCATATACACAACATCACCTTCTTTGGATGAAGACCGGCCTTTGGTGTGGTTGGTGGTGGTTCATTTCGCTTGCCCTGTGATCTCTTCCGTTCCACATTACTGTACAGTATCCACTTTTCATCGCCCGTTACAATTTGTTTTAAAAAACGGAACGTTTTCGTTACATTTAAGTAGAGAATGGCTTGTGGAAATACTGTCAAGAAGGCTTTTTTCACTTAACTTCTGTGGAACCCAAACATCAAGACGATTAACATAACCACGTTTGTACAAATGATCTTCAACCCTTGATTTGGATATTTTGAGTAGGTTGGCTATCTCCCGCGTGGTATACCGTTGATTGTTCTCAGTTAATGTCTCCATCTGATCACTATCAACTTCAACTGGTCTACCCAACCGTGGAGCATTGCCCAGTGAGAAATCTCCAGCAGGAAACTTCGCAAGCCAATTTTGACACCTTCGATCAATCACAGCACCTTCTCCATACACTGCACAAATCGTTTTTTGCATTTCAGATGCGATTTTACCTTCCTTGAAATAATAAAGCATGATATGCTGAAGATGTTGCTCTTTTTCTTCCATCTTCAATATTAAAATGGCTACACAAAAACTCACCAATTTTGATAAGTTTTTTTAAAAATTCACACTGATATGACAGCTGTCACAATACAACCTAACAAACTTGTTTAGAATGAAGTTAAAGGCAACTAAGCACTACTAGAGCCATCTTACAGAAAAAAACAAGCAAACCTTTTGGCCAACCCAATATTTCCCAAACCATGTTGCAATGAATAATGTTAAACCAGGACTCTGCTGTGCTTAGAGAAATCTGGGCATTAAGGTAACTTGTGAAGATTCATCCATACATCACATGGACTCAGCTCATAACCAAATGGATAGTAAAGAATATGGTGGTTACTTGGCTAAGAAAGACAGTCTCAGTCTCTCTTTATCCCTGATCCCCATTATTTTAATATATTTTAAAATGCAGTCTGGGGGCACAAGTTACCAGTGGTGATCATCTGTATAAATCAGACTTGTCAGAGGACTTTATTTCCTGATCACTTTCCCTGGCAGGTTACTGTAATGACTTGGAAACATTTCTAGCGTATGATAATAAACAGTTGATTTTTATTTCTCAAAATTCACTTTTCCCTAAAATGCATTTCTTGTTTCTCACCACCAACCTCTTATTAGCATCCCTTTAATACTTACATGCATAAAAGTAATATTAATAAGAATAAGAAAAATAAACCAAGCTCTTAGTAGTGTCAGGTACCATTTTACTATTGTATCACAAATAGTAACTCATTTAATACATCTGGCATCTCTGTGATTGTAGTTTGTATTATTACCATGCGATAAATGAGGAAACTGAGTCAGAGAGAGATTAAGTAGCAAAGCCAAGATTTGAACTCAGACAATATCGCTCCAAATTTTGTGTTCTTAACACCTATGCTATGAGATATGATTTTATCACATCAAATCTGTAGTAGTGACTCTTATATGTTATGCATTGCTAGATAGCTGGGACGACCTGCTATTTAGTGTCTCTAAAACTTTGTAAATATAGTCAGGAGTTTATGTATTTCTTTATTTGGTTGCACCAACTAACTTGCGAGATCTTAGTTTCCTGACCAGGGATCAAACCTGTGCTCCCTGCAGTGGAAGCAGAGTCCTAACCACTGGACTGCCAGGGCATTCCCAATATAGTCAGGAATTAATTGTTATTTATTAAAACTATCTTAAGAGTTATTGATTATGGATACAGTTTCCAGAAGTATTGCTGATAATGTCTTTTATTTCTAATAAATATTTTTTTGTAAAAAGCATATCTGTATGTTAGCGCTAATTCTCAATTATTTCGAGGAAGAGTATGGCTCACCCTATTTGATAGATGAATAAACTGTGAACAAGAGAGCCTACATAACTCATCCAAAATCATTCAGCTATTTATGGGCAGAGGTAGGACATGAACCCAAGTTAGACTGAGTCCAAAGCTGACATCCATTTCACTACATCTTACTGTCTTAGAGCTATACCTTGGTACAAAGACGAGTTCCCGTGCATATGAGAAAAAAGTTGAGTGGATTATGGGATGGTCTAAGGCTAACTCAATATTTTTCAGACTTTTGTGTCCATCACCAGAAGAGCCAGTTAAAAATTCAGTTGCTTTGGCCTCACCCCTAGAAATTCTGCTTCAGTATGTCTAGAGTCTTTATGTCTAGGAACTTTAGTTCCTAAGAGTTTATTGGCAAATTATTTTTCAAGGATCTGGGATAGCATTTCCCAATCCTGATTTATTTGATGCAGCTGGATCCATTAGTATGTAAACAATATATTCTGTTGATTAAAAATAAACCAGTTTCCTCAATTTGTTATAGGAATGTGGTATGGGGGGCATGGTGGGGAGAATTGGAGGTTTTCTGAGAAGGCAGGACTTTAAATCTTGGGTTCTTCTGCTCTGGTGGGTTCTTGAGCACACCCCTCCCCCCCCACTTATCAATCCCCAGGGATCTCTTCTTTTCTCTGAAAACCTACATCATTGGTTCTCAAAATGTGGTTACTGGAAGAGCAGCCTGAGCATCACCTAGGAAAGTATGAGAAATAAAAATTCTTCAGCCCCACCCCAGATATACTGAATTAGAAGCTCTGGAGGTGAAGCCAACTATATATGGTTTAAGGAGCCCTCCAGATGATTTGAAACTATGCTAAACATGTAGAACCAATGGCCTGCGTTATTTGCTACCAAGCCACCTATTTGGCATTGCATTAGTTTCCTAGGGCTGCCAAAACACAGCACCATAATCTGCATGCCTTAAACAACAGAAATTCATTGTCTTACAGTTTCTGGAGACTAGAAGTCTAAGATCGAGATGTTGGCAGGGTTGGTTCCTTCTGAATGCTGTGAGAGAGAACCCGTTCTGTGCCTCTCACCTAGCTTCTCGAGGTTTACTGGCAATCTTTGGCGTTCTTTTGCTTGTAGATGCATCACCTAGATCTCTGCCTTCATTTTCACATAGCGTTCTCCCTCTTTGCATGTTTATGTCCAAATTTTCCCTTTTTTTCATAAGGACACCAGTTATATTGGGTAAGGGGTCTACCCTACCTCATCTTAACGCAACTAATTACATCTGCAATGACCTTATGTCCAAATAAGGTCACTTTCTGAGGTACTGGGGGTTAAGAGTTCAATGTATGTGTTCGTTTGTTTGTTTGTTTGCTAGAAAATATTTTTATTTTATCTCCCATTTGATTGTTTGTTTAGCTAACTATAGAATTCTCAGTCCAAACTCATTATCTTTCCTAACATTCAAAGTATAGTTCTGTTGTCTTCTAATGTATGTGTTTTAAGGGGAACACAATTCAGCCCATCAGCCCACAACAGGCAGTTTTACTGATAAATGACTTGCTCTGTTGACACAGGAGATGGACATAGACAAGCTATCCTCTTACCTGGTAAAAGTCTTTAACTCAGGCTTTCACGCACCTCACTTGATGTCCTAAAGCTCTACATCTAAATCCATTTTGCTTCAAAGATTGTCAATTTTTAGTGTAAATACATTTCATCTTTTTAAATTAAATTGTCAGATTATAAAATGGTTTAAAAGCAAATATACTGTCAAACATTGCTGATATCCCTGCTTTAGAATACTGATGACAATGATAATAATAGCTAACCTTATCGAGAGCTTACTATGTTCTTGGAAGTGTATTAAGTACTTTATGTACATATTTTCCTTACAACAATTTTATGACCCTATTATATCAATTTAGAGCAGAGGATGCCAAGGCTTAAAATGCTTAAATAGCTTGCACAAACCCATACAGCTATTAAAGAGTATTCCTGAGATTCCAACTAAGTTGGTTTATCAACTGTTCAGCTAATAACTGTACAATACAGTGAACAGAGTAAGAACATAAAAAGTGGCCCCTTATTGCAATGTTTTATGGCTTTTACAATTTCATGTGGCTGAGTGATGGCCTGCATTTGAGGTAGGTTGACCCTGCAGTGTTAATTGGAATGTCAAGTGAACATGCTGTGCTGGTCTACTTGAAAACATTGCCCCTGGGGCTCAACATAACATCTCAGTGATGCAGAATTAAATTGTTAAAAAAGGCACCTTACTCTCTGGTTCTGAGTTTGACTTTTTTAGATTCCATATATAAGTGAGATCATACAGTATTTGTCTTTCTATGTCTGGCTTATTTCACTTTGTGTGATGTCCTCAATAAAGCTGGAAAAAATTAAATAAAAAATAAAAAGCCATCCTAACTGTTGGAGATATGATAAACCATGAGAAATGACCTACATAGACCATGAAAGAAATGTCACAGTTCTTTTGTGTTGTGGTAAAAAGGTCGCAAAATTTTCAAGATGACTAAAGGCAAATAAAAAACAATGAGAGACTTAGGTTACACGACAGATTATGCAAGCATCTACCTTTCTCCCAGCTCTAACTACCTAAACCTCTCTACCTCATCTCTGATTGACTATCAGGTAAACATAATTTTCTTTTCCCCTTCACTAAAATCAAAAACACTTTTACGTTCCCCAATGAGATTCCAGCAACGCTGCTTAAAATTCCTGTGCCATATTAAGGAGACTTATTTATAAAGTTCTTCTCTTTGGGGTTTTCCCCACAGATTGTTTTAGTGAATTTCCCACAGTTGAATGAACTGTTGATGTTAGCATGCTCGTCCAGTATAGACATTAAGGAGGTCAAAGCCTTTGGTCTATTTGGAATTGGGTAGACATGTTCTGAGAAGGTTCTCAGAAAATAGTACCTTGGAGCAGTGCTTCTCAAACTTTTATGTGTACTTCAGTCACCCAGAGTTCTAGTTATGCAGAATCTTGGGTTCTACCCAAACACTGAAATTCTGCATTTCTAACAAGCTCCCAGGTGATGCAGATAGTGCTGGTCCGTGGACCACACTTTGAGTAGCAAGGACTTGGAAGAGTGGTTTTCAAATCTGTCTACACGTCAGAATCACTGGGGCAACTTTTCTCTCTCTCTTTTTAAAACAATGTAACAGTTCTATTGAGATATAATTCATATACCATAAATTCACTCATTCAAATTGCACAATTCAATAGCTTTAGTACATTCACAGAGTTGGGCAACCATCGGCACAAGCAATTTTAGAATATTTTAATCACCTTCCCCCAAAACTTTGTGCCCATTAGAAGTGTATTCCCCTGTTCCCTCCACCAGCATCCTCCCCCCACCATGTTTTAGGCAGCCATTAATCTACTTTCTGTCTCTCTATATTTGCCGATTTTGGCCATTTCATATAAATGGAATCATACAATATGTAGTCTTTTGTGACTGGCTTCTTTCACTTAGCACAATGTTTTCAAGATTCATCCATGTTGCAGCATGTATCAGCACTTCTTTAGTTTTTATGGGCGAACGATATTCCATCGTATGGATTAACCACATTGTATGAACGAATTCATTGTTTGATGGACATTTGGCTGTTATGAACAATGCTGCTACGGATATTCGTATACCAGTTGTTGTCTGGGCATGTGTTTTCAATTTTCTTGTATCTGTACCTAGGAGTAGAATTACTGGATCATGTAACTCTATTTTTAAACTTCTGGGGAACTGTCAGACTGTTTTCCAAAGTTCCTGTACAATTTTACATTCCCACCAGCAGTGTATGAGGATTCCAATTTCACCATATCCTCACCAACCTTTGCCTTTTTTCATTTTAGTTATTGTAACGGTTGTGACGTGGTATTTCTTTGTGACTTCAGTTTGCATCTCCCTGATTGTTCATTTATTCCTAGACTCTGCCCCAGATCTACTGGATCAGACTCTCTGAGAATTTGGGTTTGGAGAAATCTATAATTTTTACTAAACTCTTCAGGTGATTTTGATCATCAACCAGCTACCCGAAGTGCTTCGCATCCTAGCAGTTATCTCAAGGGAATTACTTTAGCCTTAAGGAGAAGTGATCTGTGTTGAAGATTTCAGAATTCTTTATGTCTCGTGACTTGATAAAGTAGATTAGAAAATGTATTTCTTTTAAGACACACAGATTAACAAATTGTAGATCTTCCAAATGAAATGGTCTCTTAAGGGCACATTGACAATTTTCCTGCTAGTAATAGATTTTTCAGCAGTGTGTGTATTCTTGGTAGAAATTTGATGTGAGAGTCTTCTCTGAAAATGATTACATGACTTTATAGTTTATTTATTTGAATGGCTAGTCTGTAACAGCTATGGTTTAAATGCCTACAGAACCCAGGAGCAATTAAGTGGGTAGCAGTTTAAAAGATACATGATATCTAAGACACTGGGTGATTTAGTGGATGTGTCAGGAAACTGGCAAAAGAAAATTCTTGTCCTGACTCTAATTTACCTTAGCTATTAGGCAAGTCACTTTCTCTTTTGTCAGTTGTCTCATATAGTGAGGTTAAAATAAATTACAGAGAATAAAATACTGACTTGGATAATTGTTTTTTGCATCCTGTTGCCCACTTTTGAAAGCTACCATTAAAGTAGATACCAGTTATTTATTGAGGGTCTGCTATTTGTCAGATCTTGTGTTAACTGCTTCCTACATTTCTCATTTAATCATTATACCACTCCAAGGTAAATATTATTACACCCACTTTATAGATAAGGAAATTAACATACTTAGCAGCTAAGAAACTGGCTGAAGGATATACAACTATTAAGGGGTAGAGCTGGAATTTGAATCTGGTTGTTTTCAGACCTGGCTTTACATTTTTCCACTTGCCTTACAGAAAATATAACAACAACAAACAAACAAGCAATAATCAACCAAGCAAAAAAAGACTTCTCAAAAACGTGTTAAAAAAAATCTTATGTAACCCTACTACCCAAGAAGAAGTAGAGTTCACTTCCACTGTCCTGCTCAGTCTCTTTTCTCTGACTACACCGTGAAAGGAGGGACTTTTGTGCTAATGCACGTCTAGCAGACAATGGACAAGTAAAGGGAACTGTGATTAAATGGAGACAGTACAGATTTTGGAGATATATCGGGCATTATTTGAGACTTGCCTTAGCTGTGTGATTTTGGGCAAATTTATCTCTTGGGCCTCACCTTCCTCATCTGTTAATCGCTGGTTGCAATGCCTACCTCGTAAGCTTATGTAGTGATAATGAATAATGGTTAAAACATACATAACATAGAATAGGTATTCAATAATTGGTAGGTCGTAATAATGTTTACTGACTGAGATGTAACGGAAACATTGGTCCATGAGGGCCACGTGACATCCAGCTCCTTAGGCCAAAAATCTAGTAATTATCCTCAGTTGCTCTCTTTCCCTCATAACTTGTATTCACTGCATCACCAAATCTTGCCAACTCTATCTTCAAATATGTCCCGAACTGGACCACTTGTTATCTTCAAGCCTATCACACCAGGGCAAGCCTCTCTCACCTTTCACCTGGCATCCCAACTGGTCAGCTTCTAGGCTCTTACAGTTTATTTTCCACACTGTGGACTGAGAGATCTGTTAAAAACATAAACCAGCTTAAATCACTTCCTTGGTTAAAGTCCTCTAGAGGTTCTCCATTGCTCTTAGAATGGAACCCAAACTCCTCATCCAGCCAACATGGACCCCCACGATCTCCCACTGTCTTCCTTTCTGAACTCATCTTTATCACTTTCTCCATCATGCGCCAGCTTTCTTTTTGTTCCTCTCAGGATCACTAGCTCGTTTCCTCTCAGGTCTTTTTGACTTGCCATTGAAGTCATCGCCACGTTCCTTCTCCCCAGTCCTGGCTCACTTTGTTCATTTCAAATGTACCTTCTTTTTCCTGATCACCCATCAAAAATTTCACTCCCACCTGTTTCCCTTTATTCATTAACATGTTTTATTTTTTTATACCATATATAATATTTTTTGATTGTTGACATATTTATTCACATATAGTTGAGGAAACTATTGCTTGTATAACATAGTACACTCCATTTAAACAATTGCTGGTATAGCGCTGATAACTAGGGAGTAGCATAGTTCTAAAGGTCAATTAATTGCATGCCAGAGAGAGTACAATAGAAGTCAGAGAAGGGAAAATACGGTGGTCTAAAGTCTCAAGTTCACAAGGAGCCAGAAGCCAGGTTCTTGATTGACGCTGGTTAGAATCGAAATGGTAAGGGTTGGGAGACAGGTCAAGAAGAGCCAGTGAGGCAATAAATTCATGGTGAGTGGGAGACCAGAAGAAGCTTGATATGACTGGAGAAGGGTACCTGATTTGAAGAAATGAGTGTAATGCCTAGAAAGGGTGATGGAGGCATGTTGCCGAGAGTCTCAAATCTCAACTGCTAGACAGAGACACTGATGAACATTCCAGGAGCAAATGGTCTTTATATTCTCTATTTTCAGCTGGTTTCACTTATGTCTTACTGAGCTTCTAACATATAATCCCATGGGAGAAGCCTTTCATCTAGAACTGCTTAAATACCAGCGATTTGCTTTGGTGAGTTTTGCGTTTAGTTAAATGTGTGTCTGACAGTACCACAACAGTCCAGCCATTAAAGACAGAAGCTAAGTTGGGCTCCTCTGAGATAGAAAACAACAAAAACAGCTACAAGAACAACCATGTTTGCTTTGGGACAGGCACTGCCACTCTGCAGTTTAAAAAAGAACCTTTTCATTCATCTAGCAAGACTTACACTATGCAAGCACACTTCCAATAGTAATGCTATTATCATAAAGAAAGCAAAGAGTTTTCTCTTTCCAGCTGCAGGCATACAGTGCTTTGCTACAGGCTGCTCTGATCATGAGAGGATTATTTGTTGTGACAGGAAAACGTGTACATCTCTAACTCCTTCCTCAGCTCTCCTTTTCCTTTGGGGAGGGAAGTTTATCCTTTTCATATCTCTTGGAGAATCGAAGTATATGAAAATCAATGTGCCATGGATGAAGTTTTCCAAACTTCAAAAGCCAGGTGCCCTTGGGCACAGAAGGGACTGCCTGCCACCCAAGTGGTGCAAGCATGCTCCTCCACCCTGGCCTCCTCCCAGCAGGCAGGTCCTAGGCTGGTTAATGTGTTTTGAGGGCGTTTGGGAGCTAAAACAGATGTTTTACCAGAAGTATTTCTTCCTATTTGGAGGAAGAATAAGGGAACAGCGTGTGTTGTTGAACTCGTATGTTTGGGGATGGAATGATGTTGGAAGCTATTGCTAAATCATTTCTTTCCTGAGGCGCCCGTCTACCGTGGGCTGGATAAGCTTTTCAGCTTGGACTTGAAAATCAAGTCTCGACAACAACCACCCATTCTGCTAGAGACCTGCTCTGTGTTTTTAATTTTAATTCTCTTGAGTATTTTGGTTATGCGCTAAACTGTGAAGTCAGAGCCCATATGTGTTGGGTGGGAGGGAGAGCAATATTTTATATGCATATATAATATATATGCATGTATATCTCTATATAAACTGTATATATAAAATATGTAAAATAGACACATCCACATATATATTTATAATACATTATGTATAATATGTATTCAGTATATATCTATATTATATGTATATATAAATTATGTAGTATGTATGTATATTTAAATGATTTTCTACAACCCTTGGGACCGTCGTGCAGTTTTCTTCTTTCTCCTCCTGTTTTCCATCAGCTCTGCTGAGGTTGTTCAAATGGGAATTCTCTGACTATTCCCCTTGACAGGGTGAGGGGCACAGATGACTGAGTTTTGGCCGTTCTCGTGGTGGCAGGGCAGGAGACACTGCAACCTACAGGAAGCTTCCTCGCTGGAGAGTCCTGTCTGGGGCACTTCCAAAGGGTGGGCTGGCTGCCCACGAGGCCGGGAATGGAAGCTCTGGCTTGGCCTGAGTTCATGGGCATTTTCCCCTGCTTACCTAGGGAAGTTCTGCTTCCAGTTCAATTTAGTAAGTGAATTATGTCCTCTTCCCCCAAACTCAGGAGGAGTGGGGAGATGGAGATGCTACATTTTGTGCCCAGGTCACTTTCATGAGGTAAGATGTGTCCCTTCTCACAATATTGCAGGGCTCCCCCTGTGACTGGGTCCCCCTGCAGTTTTTAACTCTCAGAGTTGTCCACACTGAGTCTCCAGCAATTCGTCATTCACAGTTCAAGTTTTCCTGCCCCAGCACTGGCTGGATCCCCCTCTGTTCCTGTGAGCCGTGATTCCCTGTGTTTGCCTATCTCTCCAATCTTGGGGGCAGCCTTTTCCTCTCTGTCCTCCACTCTCTTACAGATACAAGAAGAGTTAATTTTTCAGTCTACTGAGCTTTTTTACTTGTTGTTAGGGCAGAATGGTGACTTCTAAGCTCCTTACCTGCAGAACCAGAAACTGGAAGTCTTACTTCTATATGCCTGAATGTTGACTATTGAAGTTCATGGTAGCAGAATGAAGGGCTACAGGGTTAAACTCAAGGTAAGCATTTTCCTCCAGTTAAAGGTGCCAGGGAAGTTATTTCTGGGTAAAGGGGAGGAGGCAGTAGAAGTTGTTAGCGAAGTGAAGCATTTGGGTTCATATGGATTATAAATTGTGAAATACACAGATAGTTGAGAGTTGCCTGAACTTGAAATCTGACTCCAGTTGTGATTTGCTTCTTGGGGGCCACTGAAATAGGCAATGAGAGTGACCCACTGAAAGAACTAAGAAAAGTTAACTTTTGATATTTCCATTAAGCAGAAGTTTTTTCTTCCATAGCTGAATCCTTAGGAGTTGGGCAATTCTTTCTGATAATGAATGTTTTCCCTACTGCTGGTTACATCCTTATAGCATGTGTTGGCTTGTGTTCTCTGGTGATGTAAGTGTCGGGGAAAGGCCATTAGCTGTGGAGGATAAAGACCATAGATATTCCCCCTCGTCCCTGTCAATTGTTTAGATGTTCATCTCAGTGTTCTGCGAGACCCAGTAGGAAGTTCTGGGAAATAATTCTGGGATAAAAGAAGTTTTAAACAATGCCCATTTCAAACACCAGAACACTGTAAATAAACCAAGCCTCCCATTTACTTCCCTTTTAGACATAAATACATCTTTTCCTCTTCTGGATCTTGTTGGTTCCCTCTTATAGGACCTCAAGCCTGCAACATCCTTGGCAGATTTAGTTTATCTCCGTTCTTCATCTAGTCTTTTCCTCAGTCATCTGGCCTTCCTATTGCTCTCTTGATCCCGAAAACTTAGCCTCTGTGCACCAGTGTCAAACTGAATCTTGGCGATAGAGTTTTGGGTGAAGTAGAAAAGAATAGCTTTACTGCTTTGCCAGGCAAAGGGGGACACAGCAGGCTCACGTCTCTCAAAACTGTGTGTCCCAATCTGGGAGGATTTGGTGAGGAGTGTTATAGCAATAGTTCAAGGGTGCGTTGCCAATAATGATTGGGGTGTGTGCAGGGCCTGCACTCATTTAATCTGGCCTCAGGTGGTCTCTTAAAAAGCTTCTATGGTTCTTTTAATCTGGAATGAAGGATGCTAACATCTTCCATTGTCGGGGGTTTTAGTTCTGTAAAGAGCTCAAAGGTATTGTTATGTGTATCCCTTGAAGCAGAACCAGGACCCTGCCCCAAGGCTGCACTATTGTTTCTTGACTGCTCCTCCCTTGTCTCTGCATCCTCTCCTTCCCTGATTAGCAACTGTTTGAATCTGCCCTTTGGAACTCAGGGAAGGTCATGGAGGCTGAAGTCTATTCCCTACAAACAAGAAACAGGGGACACGGAAAGGCTTCTGTGCCTAGGAGCCCCACAGGGTCCTGCTCAGTTTCACTCTTAGGCTATACACTCCTTCTTGCAATTGCTTGAGCAACAGACATCTGAATTTTAATGGACATACTTGTTGATGTTCATGTGCACTGGTATTTAAGAACTACCATCTTAATCTATTGATTGTACTTTCTTAATATATTCATTCCCTTCTCTATAAAAGATAGAAGCAGGAATCTATATTGGTTAAGAACAAGAACGCTGGAGCTCTGACATTTAGTAGCTGGGCCAGTTCCTTAAACTCTGTGCTTCCATCTCTTTATCTGTAAAATGAGAATAATAAGAGTACCTCGTCCACAGAGGCTAAGAAAGATTAAATGAGTAAATATGTGTAAAGTATTTAGAAGACTGTCTTGCATACAACCAGCTATTATATTGCATAACAACTATTATCATTACTGAATCCTTCCTATCAACATTGAAAGCTATGCAAGACTCTCCTACTATCCTCTGTAGACCCTTTATCTCTCTCTTTCTGTAGTCACAATAATATCACCTTCCCTTTTTTATTATTTCCTCCACCAGATACTGTTCCCTTTCCCCAGCAGGGCTTTAGTACCAGATAAGATGCTTTTCTCAGCTCCACCCTTTAACCTAGTTATTTTCTACTCATTCTTCCATTGTCAGCTCACTGGTCCCTTTTGTAGGGAACCTTCAGACTAAGCAAATACCCCTGTTATGTGCTTTAAAATCCTTCATAGCATTTATCACAATCGTAATTTTATATTTACGTGTACAACTATTTGACTAATGTCTGTCTCCTCAACTAGACTGAAAGCTCCAAAAGATGCGGGATTCTGCTGATATTTCCATAAATGTTTCCCCAATGCTGAGCACTGGGCCTGGCACATAGTAGGTTCTCATAGGTCTTTGGTACAAGAGTGATGAACAAATATGAATGTACATAAAAATCCTAAGGAGAGAGACAAGGCAGGGCTGCTGGTAAGTACTTCAACATTATTTAAAGAGTCTACCTTTGATATAAGACAGACCTGAGGACCAGTCTTCACTCTGCCATGTGCCAGCTATGTAATCTTGGGCAAGATTCTTAACTTTCAAGGGGTTCCCTTTCCTCATCTGTAGAATGGCCATACCACTCTAGGGAAGTACAGTGTCTACCATACAGAGTTGTTATGGGATTAAAGAGAAAATGCATGCATAGGTCTTACTACAATGCTTGGGCCAAAGCAAATGCCCTATAAATGTTCATTATGATGCAATGATAATGACCTTCCTCCTGTTAACAAAACTCCCTAGAGGTCCCCAGTCTTCTCAGTGGCTAATTTCAACCATGCAATCCTTAAGTGATCTATTATGCATTTCCCATCCCATCTTTACTCACAGCAAGGAGACTGCGATGCCTTGGATATCTCCTGCACAAACTGGTCAGAGTTTGCTCTACCCCTTGCCTACTCTTGCTGTCTGTCACTGCTTCGACCTGCTCAGCGTGCCTGGTATTTTTTTCTGCTGCTAACACCAAGGCATGCACCTCTATGCACATTCAGCAATTGCCAGGGCCTTTGCCAGAACTACTCTGTCATCTTCAGTGCCACCCCTGCCACTTCCTTTCCTCAGAAGGGTTGGGCTCCCTCTTTCCTTTACTGCAGTTGGCAGAATAGAAAAAGGAATGAAGCCTGACCCCCTCGGAGCGAGATGAGCGATCTGTGAGGCACAGCTTTTCTAATGCGTCCTTTGTCCTTTGTGCTTTGAGGTTTCCTCTCTCCAGGGCATGCCTCGGAGGGCCCAGGCAAGTAACATCACGATCTTCCCGGAGATCCTAGATGGCGGCTCTGTCTCCCTACATCAGTGAGGTTGGGGGCAGTGAGAGTGACAGGAAGGAGTGTCAACCCTAGGAAACTTGGAGCAACTATTGTGCAAGCTCTCTTTCACCTCTAGGACATGCACCTTTTTTCTCTCCCCCCAACCCCTAGGCCAACTTTCTCTCATGAAGAAAATCCTTCTTCCTCTTACAAAGTAGTCTTGCCCTGGTCCAAGGGCATTTGCAGGTCAGCCAGGGCCATTCAGAGGGGCCCTGAGCAGTTTTAAAGTCCTAGGATGCCCCCACTTTATACAATAAGTTTTATGTTATGTTTTTTATTTTCACACTAAGGAACATTTGGTTCATCCCTTCCCTTGACACCTTATCCACGACACTCTCCTTTCCATTTATTTGGTGAGGGTTTTTTTGCTTTGTTTTGTTTTTTGCAGTAGCAATGGGAGTGGGTAAGGCAGGTAGATTATATGCTCTTTTGCTTCTCTGAAGTGGCCTTGAAAAAGTTTGAAAATCACAATTTGAGGAACACATCAGGGAGGAAAATTCACTTTTGCCAGACCTCCTGTGAGGAATGAATAGCAATAGAAATAGTCAAATGATCAGTGTTCTACCTAAATTTTGTTAATCTTTTCCCAAGGTAAAGTGCGTACAATTATTTTTTACAGGATGCTTTGCTGATTTTTCTTTCAAGGACAAAAGATTTGTAGTCTGAGCAGCTGGATCACTTCCTCCCACTATTTTGTCCTTGGAGACATTTGGCCCATTAAAAGGAGCCCACGGATTCCATTTCAACAGATGCATCTCACATTTATTCAGGATATAAGTGATAGGGTGACTCATTGTGCTGCTAATACAATTACAGTCTTTGTTGTTTTAGAATCATATCTTGATTCCATATAGGCAAAGAGATTTATCATTATACTCTGTTGTAAAGAAAGACTAAAAGGACAATATATGTGTAACATTGTCAGAGAAACTGGAATGTTCCTACTTGAGAGTAAAATGAACAGTTTGTCATTTGATTCACAGCCTTAGGTGAATGCACATAGAATGTGGGCTTTCTGAAATTCAGTATAAAGCCAGGGACTCCTGGGTTTGTAACACTGAAAAACCTATAATGAGGTGCTCTGGGTAGCTGGTTGTTGAGAAATAAAAAAGAGAGAAAGAACTCTTATTCACTTTCTTATATGTTTTGTACAAATTCTATCTCTACGTGAGTAAAATGCAAGTACTGGTAAGTACAGTATTTGAATTTTACATTTGATCGCTTTTGGACAAACATGTACATACATTTAAATTCTCCAAAGCAAATTCTTGAAAAAGCTTTATTATTAAGGCAATTCTGTTTCTCCTTCAACAATGTCTGTCCCTTCCCTTTCTTTCTTCTACTACTTTTAGCTCCCAGTTTCTGTAGGGGTTCTTGAGGCAGCAGGAAGAGTGAATACAGCTGCCTACTCTTCCTCAAACTACTTTCCTGGGGCCAAAAGTTTCATTCAGGAAGTGAAAGAAACAAGGTACCTACCTGACCGGGGGGGTGGGGTGGGGGTGGGGGGGGATGGGGTGGGGGGAGGGGGGTCTTGTCACTGATAAGCAGGAAAAACATCCTTGTGAGTTTTCTCTAAGGTCTGAATTTAGAAGTAATTTAAGCAGATGAGAATTTGAATCTCAGCTCTGCTATTTACCAGTTGGGTGACCCAAAGCAGATTATCCTCTTAGTGAGAAGTAGTTTGCATAACATGGCATCACAGTTCTACTCTCCTTAGAGGATCATCAAAGGATTCTGAATGATGTCACACTGACTGGTGCATACTTAGTACACAGTAAATGTTAGCTATTCTTTTTCTTTTAATCATTATACTCTCAGGACTAACTGGTAGCCAAATGCATGAGAGTTATGGACTATTTGGAAGCCAGCTCCAGTTAACCGAGTAAGAAAAGAGGTGGAATATAGTTTTTGACATACGACCTGTTATTTGATCTCTGGTGGGCTAGTTAACCTCAAATCCGAGGAACTATATACCAATCATAGGACTGGGTTTTGATTAAGGTTATATTAACCATGATTTGATTCAACAATGAACAGACAATAAGAGCATGTCATAGGTTAAAGGAATTAGGAAGAAGTAAGAGAATCCTTGACTTAAGATAGGCAAAATGTTGATATTTTGTGCTCAAGAGGCAGTGTTGTATAACAGAAAGCCATATGCTTTGGAACTAGAGAGATGGGTTCAGATTCCAACTCTAAGAGGTACCAGTTGTGTAAATTTAAGGAAAATGTTTCCTTTTTTTTTTTTTCCTGTAATATGTGGATAAGCATACTTACTTTGGAGTATCAAAAAGATTGAATGGATAGCTCATTTTAAAGTACTTACTAATACCATGCTAGGCATATAGTAATTTCTCAAAAAGTGTTAGTGCTTTTTTTTCTCCCTGTTCTCACCTCTTTAATGATGCATAACGCTATGATTTGACACCAACTCTAAATTTAGCTCATACTCTGTCCTAAAGAGCGTTTTCTCTGCTGGCTCATGATCTGATTTGCTCATTGCCTGAGAAGCCCTCTCTCCTCGCTGGCTTTGTCTGCTCAAGCCTGACACAGCCCATCTTAACTAAGTGTTAGAAGAAGTCAGATTTTTGTCTCAGATGAATTTCTAATCGATGACATATAATCCTACCTAGAATTGCATTGGTTGGGGAATGTCTCTTCAGCTACACCATGTAGGTGAACCTTTACGTATATATTACCTGTAACAGCCACTTGGGATTTATTCTTTTTTTTGAAAGTAGGTAAAGCATAAATCATGAATTAATAAAATACTCTGACAATGAAGCTGCTTCTGCATCTGACTAAGGGGGATTAATTCTCCATAGCCATGACTGAAAGAAATCAGATTATAGTGTCAACAAAATAGTAAACTGTGGTTGTTTCTTTCTTTCCCTCTCAGTTTGATGTTCTGGTGATTTTGTATTACAATCCACAGTCCTGGTGCCTGCTTTTAAAATGAAGTTTTATCAGTACACAGCTGCACTCATTCATTGATGTATTGTCCATAGATGCCTTCAGGCTACAAGGTAGAGGTGAGTAGTTGCACAGAGAATAAACCATGTGTGGCCCCCAAAGCTGGAAGTATTTACTGTCTGGCCTTTTACAAGAAAAGTTTGCTGACACTTGTAAAGAATTAGAAAACTATTTATGTGTTAACCTATGCTTGGGCTCTCTTTAGATGGAACCTGGGGCATAGGGTGAATGGTTTCTAGAACAGGACACAGTAGGTCTGTAACAAATGGCAATTGAATTAAATATCTACAAAGCATTAGTGTTGAAAAAATGTTAGTAGCAATTCTTAGCATAATGGCATTAATTGGTTCTCACTGAACACAGAAGAGTGATCTCTATTGTTAAAGAAAGGTTTGGCATCATTGAAAATGGACACTCTCATGAATCCAGTTGAGGCGAAGGAAGGGTGAAAACTACATAACTAGAGGTCGCTGAGCTCCACCCAACTGTCTGGTGAATTCCCATGGTGTCAGGCCACTGTGAAGCCTTGCTCATGAACGGAAGGCCATTTTTAAATTTTTCCTGCTAGTAAACGTTCAACACGAAGCCTTCCTGCCTTTTCTCTATCCAAACATCTCACTTTCCCCAGGATCAGCGTGACTCTGTCCAGTCCCTCTCACAATGCTGTGGCAAAGAAATGGAAAAACTATTCAAGTTGAAAAATTACACCAACTGGTAAAATGTAGCTGGCTCAGTACAGTTAAAATGTCACGCATTTGTAGCTTCATTGAACGACTTTACTTATCCAGAAGGAGCTCCAACTTCTGGTCTAATGGGGCTTTGGTGGCTAACTCTATCCAGCCAGAGCTGTATGTTGACTCTTTGTGTTCAGTTGACCCTCTCCCAAGCCTGGGAGTGTGGGAACCGGTACCTGGGCAGAGCTGAGCCTAGACCACACACTCATTTCACAGAGCCCATTAAACGGTTATCATATGATGCTATGTTACTCCTCCTGTTGACCTTGCCCTGAATGGCTGTGTGTCGAATTACTAATTATCCCTGCAGCTTTGCTAAGTAAATGCCAGTTAATTTCCACCTCCACTTTTGGAAGCCACACTGCTCAGACAGAGCCACTGCAATAACCTCAGGAGCTAGCCGTTTCTTGTAAGGCAGTGGGATGCCATCTACCACCACTGTAACCGTTACCACCAAGAAATGTTTTCTTAAGTACACAACAATAGCTAAAGACCAGAAAAAAAAAAAGAAAGAAAGAAAAGAAAAAGAAAAAGCCTTGCATTCACTATTCAGCTCTGGACCGTTCTCATGCTTCAGTTTCATGCCTGGTCAACACTGGACACTTGCCTGTGCTGTATGGAAATAACAAGTCACCATCTGGGGGTTTCATCATCTTACTCAGAGGCAGGCATGTCTCTAAGGATTATGCTTTGCCTACTTGGCACGGAAATCCTGCTTTAGCTTCAGTGATTAGCAAATGTAGGGACTGATTTCCCTCAGTCTAGACCCCAAAGACTGGCCCAGACAGACACAGGAATTCCCATGAAAACCCTCTAGGCTGCAGGCCATGATTTACCTTCTGTTGTAATTTTCTTGCTAGGATATTGCTAGTAAGGTTTTGCAAATCTTTCAGTTTAAATTGACCCATTAATCTGGGATTACAAAGTGTTAAAATCACGCTCATATTTGAAGAAGATAACTCAGGAGCACTGTAGGTCACACAGGAGTGGGCAGTGGGCGTGGGCTGGAAGAACAGTTAGGAGGCCGATGATCATTTTTTTGATTTAAGCATTATTTTCTATGTTAAAATTATTTGTAGCCGTCAGAAAATAATGGACTACGTGGATCTCTCACATATGGCTAAATTCAAAGGGCTTTGATTTTAAAAGAAGAACCCAGGTTTAATTGATTCTTTCGTCAATCAACACTAAAATCAAGGCAAGGGTCTTAACCTAAGTAGTGTTTGTTGTTTTATTGGGTGGTTTTTTTTGGTGAATTTCCTAGTTGGCTTTCGAATTACTGACATGTAGTTACCTACACCAAGAAATAAACAAAAAGATGCTTATTTTTATGAATACAAAGGGCAGTATTACTTTATTCATTTCTTCTTTAAACATTTATTGGGCTTCTGCCACATACCTGGCACTGTGCTAGGTGCTGGAAATACAACGAGAAAAATTACATTCTGTTCCTCCCTCATGAGGTGATAGTACCTCCTGAGACATGATCAATTAGAATTAATGTGTGTAAATTCACACATTAAGCAACTAAAAACATAATAACTTTACAAATGACTGTTTAGTGACACTATTTCCTCTACATTAAGACACCAATTTTTTCTAGTTTATTACAACTCAGCAAAGCTTTTTTTTTTTCTATCAATGTCTTTTAATTAGGAAGATAACTCTACTTTTTGGAGAAAACTTTGGAATACTTTTCTGTTTGGAAATACATTTCCCATCATTAGTTTTTATTTCAAAACTCTTCTTTTATGATTGAAGTTATACTTTCTCCCAACCTATCTTTCTGGCCTTATCTTTCATTATTCCCCCTTCCTGCTCAATGCTCTAGTCAAACCAGGCAGCTTCTCTTCTACTAAGATGCCTGACCTTTTCCCATCTCCCTATCTTTGCTCACCATGTCTTCTTTGCCTGAAATGCCCTTCCTCCACCTACCAACATCTCCACCTGCCTAATCCTACTCAGTTCCAAGAGCCGGCCTCTATGCCATCTCCTTTATGAAGATGTGCCTGCAGAAGAGGGAGTTAAGGTTTCTGTTCTCCTCTGAACAATTAGAGCACTTTTTACTTCTCAGCAATAATGCAGGGCCAATAACATATGTGTATATTTCTCTTCTTTTCTATTGGCGTGTCAGCTTACAGAAAGCAGGAATAATACCTTACTCTTATTACATTGCTTATAAAAACTTTTAATTTATTTATATATTGTAATAGGTAATTATAATTACATGTAATATAATTCTACTACATGTGATTATAATAATATATACTTATCATATTAATATAATATATAATTATACAATTACAATTATATTTTTATTTGTAATAAATAAGTTTTATTACCTCAGTTATCCATGAAGACATGGCACCAATATTTCTTGAGAACTTCCTATGTGTCAAGTTCCACGCAAGGCTCTGGAGATATAGATACCCTTACTCCCCATCTTACTGGTGGGCATTAAATACATGGATGCTATAAATATGGTATTTGTGTGATACCAAGTTAATGCTCAAATACTCTTCAGATTTGGCCCAATTCTTGACCTGTGTTGGAGGTGAGGTCCCAGAGGCCATGGGAATGAATATTTTTTAGGGGTTTACACTCTCTGACAGTGCTTGTTTTCAGTGGTATCTGACTCTTTATATACCTTGCATCATGAAAATTTGGTTAGGTCAACACTGGATCACCAGGAGAGAAGAGTTGGGCAACTCTTCAAACTAGCAGCTGCAATTTGCAATCAGGCCCAGGGGTGTAGCTTCTGCTACTGTCCAGGCTGCCTAACTGCCTTTTCCAGTCATGCAGTAGAGTGGCAAAGCTGGAAAAGTATAGGCTGCTTTGGTGTTAGACTTGCCTTTAGTATAGACACAGCTTCACCCATAACTAGAGGGAAAGCTTTGGGGGGGGGGGTGCCTACTTCATCTGTAAAATAAGATAGTAATACCCTCCTCAGTGAAGATAAGTAAAATATGTAAACTCTAGTGTCCATAACTATGTCCATAAATTATGTATGGTCTGTAGGCCAAATCTGACCTGCTGCTTGTTTTACAAATAAAGTTTTGTTGGAATACAGGGACACCAAGTTATTATGTATTTTCTATGTGTCTGCGTAACATAGGCAGCACTGAATAGTCACAACCAAGACGGTATGGCTCATGAAGCCTAAAATATTTACTATCTGGCCTTTTCTAGACAAAGTTTGCTGATCCCTGGACTAGAACACAGCCCTGCACCTGGAAGATAGTCAATAAATATTAATTGTCATAATTATTCTCTTTTTCACCAGACCTAATCTGGGTGAGTGGAAAAGAAAGGCTGGAGAAGAGTTGGCAGGAGAGGGACTAGGGTGGCTAATCTTCTCTTTCCACTTATTGGAAATTCAAATTGGAATTGAACCTGAGTCTGGGACTGAAACTTAATAGAGACCTGAAGAAGTAAAATTTCTTTCTTTTTTTTTTTTTTCCCTTATTGAAAACTGTCCAAAACTTTTTCTGGACAGTTTTCTGGTCCCCAAACTTTTTCTTCCCTCTTGGAAAGCACTATATGTCACTGTTGAAGTTCACAGTTTGTTCTTAATAATGGTTATCATTCGTAGAGATCATGAAAATCTTCCATCAGAGCATAGCACTGCCATTCCAGGCAGTTTTTGCCTGTGTTGGTATTGATTTCAATTAAAACAAGTTATCTGAATCACTGGGCTTCCTGTTGGCTGCACTCATTGCCCAGTGATGCAAATGGAAAGCCTGTTTCAAACCTATGATATCTGGTTACTTACAACAAGGCCCAGGCAGCTGGGGTATAAACAAACCTCAAGCACCAATCAGTGTAGAAGGAAATGATCTTCATTTGCCCTACATGATGTCATCCATCTTGAGCCTGACAATTTTCTAACAATTATTGACTGTGAGGCCAGGCAAATCTTACAAATTCATCTTATTCCTTATCAGGGCAGGTAGTCAAGCGTATCCCAAAACATTTGATTTGGTTCAATTCCTTGTGTAGATATCCTTTCCTTCTCTCTCTCTCTCTCTCTCTCTTTTTTTCCCCTCCATTATGTCAATCTCTGTGGGAGGAGTTTGTGTGTTTGCACAAAGCATAGCATGATGGTGTTCTGTGTCTGTGTGTTTATTCTGCGGGTGAGCATTTGAAAGCCTTTTCTCTTCTACTTGTTAGCTTACAAATAGCCTAACCCAGTGATCAGACACCTTCATTTCACATAATGATTCAGCAATTTGTGTCAGAACGGTTCTTTATAATAGCAAAACAGACCATCATTTCCGAAGATACATGGCACATGAGGCCAAATGTATAGAACATGTTGTAATTTGTGCTTCTGTAAATTCACATATTTGAATCACTGCCTTTAAGGCTTGTGTACTAGATCAAGTCACCTAGCTAGAAAGTGAGCCTAAGTCACTGTGGAACAGACTGACTGTTTTTTCCCCAAATTGCCTTCTTTCGGACACGTAGCTAGACGATATTTCCTAGCCTCCTTTGCAGTTAGGTGCAGCCTTGTGTCAGAGTTGTGGTCACTGAATGAGGTAGAAGGGATATACACCTTTTTCAGGCCTAGGCCATAAAATCCTCTGAAATGCAATCCTCTAATCTCTTTACTGATCTTACAGCTGAATAGAGAGGACTCCAAGGACATACAGGAGGGAGACATGGCGAGATGGAAGGGGCCTGGGTTCCTGAATGTGAATGTGGAGCAGATCTTCTAGCCCCACCCTTGCCATCACCAGCCCATATTGCACTGTGATGAGATCTTTTGTGCCACTCTTACCATCACCCCACACTGGACTGTGATGAGAACAAGCAAACGTTTATTGTAAGTCACTGAGTTTTGGGGTTGTCTGTGATAACAGTGAGTCTAGCCTGATGAATGTACTGGCTGTCATTCTTCTGTGTAGCATTGTTAATTTTCAGTCATCATCTTCACAAATGCAATCACTTTCATGACATTACATTTTGCTGTATTGTATGAAATAGATGATATGCTAATAAAGGTGTTTAGAAATGTGAAGATGTGTGGGCATATTCATTGAAAATAAAAAGGCTCTTATGTAGTTTTTCCTCCACAACATTCCTGTGCTGGAGCTAACTTGTTCAATGTCAAAGTAACAATAGGGCTTGATGTCTTAGTTTCATCTTATAAGCAGAACTCTTTTTTGTAGAAATACCTGTTTTCCTTGGGTGGGTCCATTACTCTATATTAATTGAGCCAACTGTATATGAAATATCGAGCCTAATTATTGGGCAGAAAATGGCAAATTATTTTGTCTTTGTTGGGCTGAACATTTATTTGTATCTTAGAGGGAAGTGAGTATGGCATTAAGGAGGAAAGGATGAGGAAGTAATTTTGCAGGTGAGGAATCTGCAAAAGGTTTAGTGTTACTCTGTGATTTTCCTCTGCCACTGGCTAGCCTGATCCAGGTGAGGCTGCAGTTTTAGGCTTGATCACAGAGTGAGAATTTTGCAGAGCATAGTGTCAGACCTAGGATGGACACACACATGAGCAAGAAGCAAATCGCTATTGTTAAAACCAGGAAGATGTTGGGAACATTTGTTTCTGCTACTTATCCCGAGCTGACTGATGCTTGGGGGCTCAGAGACTTTAGCTAACTTAACCTAAGACCACAGACTAATAAATTGTGGAGCCAGGATTTGAATCCAGGAAGCCTAATTCCAGAACCTATGCATATAACCACTCTTGTGTAGGAGGAAGAATTTCTTGGACTTTGTGTGTAGAATAGACTGGAATAGGGAGAGGCTAGAGACAAGAATCCTATTTAGGAAGACTCTAAATATGAAGTTATGGGAATCTGGAAGAGGGTGCATATTTAGGGACTCTGATTTACATAGAGTAGCTGCTTCACAAACAACACTTGAAAAGGTGAATGAGTGAGCTTTTTTCACTACAGGTGCCAGTAAGTGCTGCTGTCACCACCACTTTCTGGGTAGTCATTTTTTTTTTACTGTACTTCTTTGCTTTGCCCACACATCATTGTTGGCAGAGTCACTGAGTCACAGCTTCCCTGAGGATGATCGCCGCCCCCCACCAACGGCTCAGTCTGCACTCTCCAAACAGATGGAAGGCACCCTGCCCTTTTGCTAGATCCTCAGTCAGCACTGTCACAGCTCTTTATTGCCTTTTCCCATCCTTTCCTTTGCGGGTTCAGCGCTGTTAACTGAAACTTAATTCACTCTTCCTTCATGTTACTTATAACGTCCCAGCAGAAAGTCTCTTCTCTGATAAGTCCTCTTGCCCTTTCTCTCACCCTTTCTTTTGCATTTGGTGCTAAGGACGGCATAGGGGGTTACTGAAAGATAAAAAGAGTCTCTCTTCAGTTTCACAAATGCAATTCTTTTCTGATTTGGTAATATTTAGAACCTGGGAACATTAGCCTACATTCCCAGTCTGTGCTCCCCGCTGCCTAAATCCTCATGCTAGAAAAGCAGTCAGCAAACTTAAAACCCACGATTGCTCTAAGTAGGTCTAAGCAAGTCCCATATTTCATCGGCAGTTGGAAATGGAGAACAAAGGAAGGAAAGGAAAAGTGGTAGGACAAAGGGAATGGGGTGAAGAAGAAAGAGGAAAGTGTGGAGAAAGCTTGCTTGTACTGAAAGCATGCATTCTTATCTTCAAGATGTTCACTTAATGCCATTTTTTTTTTCTTATGTGGTAGGAGCTGATGTCACTTTCTGGGGATAAAATGGTAGGATATCTTTGAAAGTAATTTTTACAGGAATGAACAATTTTGTAAAATTTCTGACACAGGCTTGTATAACCAAGATGAATTTTTTTTAAAAAGGATGGTTTAATGTGAAAAATCTATTTCTGGTAGGTATTATGCCTCTCATAACGTGGTCATCTTTTAAATGACAGTAATTAAAGTGCAGTGGGGCTGCGCATGAGCGGTAGCCAGCAGCATTGGAAAGATGGGAAAAGAAGAGCAAAAAAAAAAAAAAACGATCACTTTGGTTCCAGAAAACCTCCTAAAAAGAGGAAGGCGTATCAGGCCCTCAAAGCCACCCAAGAGAGGCAGGCACTTTTGCAAGAAAAGGAGCAGAGGAAATGAAAAGAGCTCCAGTTTAAGTGACTAGAATGGTTCCTAAATGATTCCTGGCAGCAACTACATGATGACAGGGTGCACCTTAGATGGTTAGAAGGGAAACCCCATGGCTTGAAAGTGCCAGATAAACCTTTCTTGGCCTTTGTTGTAGGCATCCAAAGGATTAATGTGGTGAGTTTACTGGTGCAGAGTACCATTGCAAGACTTTGCCTAAGTAAGATTTTCAGTGGTATCTTGTAAGTAAACCCTCATACCATAAAAACGCTTTGGTATAGCGGACTCTTATGTGGCCTGGGGAATCTGCAAATCTGAAGTCTGTTCGGGAACTCAGTTTGAAACACGGACAAGCCAAGGTCAAGAATAAAATCACCCCTCTAACAGACAACACAGTGATTGAGGAGCACCTGGGGAAGTTTGGTGTCATTTGCTTGGAAGACTTCATTCATGAAATTGCCTTCCCAGGGAAGAATTTTCAGGCGATCTCAGGGTTCTTGTGCCCTTTCCAACTCTCAGTGGCCCATCACGCTACCAAGAATAGGGTGGGCTTCCTCAAGCAAGTGAGCTCACCTGGTTATGGAGGCAAACACATCAATTGGCTCATTCAGCCGCTGAACTAAACTTGGAATCTGAAAGTACAAGTGCATTGCAAGAATGTTTTTGTTTTATGTAATTGTTACCCAATATCTTCAAAGAAGGTTATTTTCTGCTATATCTTCAGAAACTGGAGGGGAAGTGTCAGGGAAAAGATGGCGATGTTCACAGCAGGCACTTTTCATCCCACCCCAGTTCCAAGGAAAAGTTCCTGTGTATTTTCCACATTAGCCACCATGCACCTCTGAAACCAGCAAAGGACTCATGCCATGGAGGAGGGAGTCCTGTTTTGTCATATCTTCTTTCCTGGGCTTTAATGTTGGTGAATGAATACCCAAGCATGAATACAAGACAGCAGTGGACCAAGCCCAGGGGCATACTTGAACGTGGGGATTCCTATGGCCTTGTTTTGGGAAGAACTTGAAATACAATTAGAAAGAAGTGCACACACATATAAAAATTATGACAATTAACCTGGAACAAATATTCAGGAAGGCTGAAGTGAAGTCTATGAAATCATGAATAGTGTAGCTTCATAATAAACAATAGCTCAGTTTCATAGATATTTATTTAGTTTATGGATTTCAACTCATGGACTAAGCCCTGAGAATACAGAGATAAAAGAGACACAGTCCTGCAGTGAACTGGGGACTCATACAGTAATTCATGTAGAACAGAGGTAGTGGTAGGCTTCCTAAATGATGTGAAGGAGTAGTAAGTCTTGAGTGAGTAGATCTTCAGAAGAAAACATTGCAGTCAGAAGAAAGGAAGGGCCTCTGAGAACTATGAGAATTGATAGAGCTTAAAACATGAAGCAGAGAGTGATGGGCAATGAGAGTTGAGAAGTAAGAACACCTTGCTACTTTTACATGGCAATTAGGACATTTAAAGATTATATTATTCCATGGAAAGGCTCACGTTCCAGTGGTGCTGGGAAAACTGAATAACTACATGTAAAAGAATGAAATTAGAACATTATCTAATACCATATACAAAAGTAAACTCAATATGGATTAAAGACCTAAATGTAAGACTGGATACTATAAAGCTCTTTGAGGAAAACATAGGCAGGTACCTCTTTGATATAAATTGCAGCAATATTTTTTTGGATCTGCTCCTAGAGTAATGAAAATAAAATCAGAAATAAACAAATGGTACCTAATTAAATTTAAAAGCTTTTACACAGCAAAGGAAACCAAAAACTAAACAAAAAGACAACCTACAGAATGGGAGAAAATATTTGCAAATGATGCAACTGATAAGTGATTTATTTCCAAAATATACAAACAGCTCATACAGCTCAATATAAAAAAAAAAAACCCAATCAAAAAATGGGCAAAAGACCTAAATAGGTATTTTTCCAAAGAAGATATATAGATGGTCAACAGGCACGTGAAAAGATGCTCAACATCACTAATTAGTGGAGAAATGCAAATCAAAACCACGATGAGCTATCACTTTACACTGGTCAGAATGGCCATCATCAAAAAGTCTACAAGTAATAAATGCTGGAGAAGGTGTGGAGGAAAGGGAACCCTCCTACACCGTTGGTGGGAATGTAAATTAGTGCAGCCACTATGGAGAACAGTACAAAGGTTCCTTAAAAAACTAAAAATAGAGTTACCATATGATTCAGCAATCCCATTTCTGGGCATATATCCGGAGAAAACTCTAACCCGAAAAGATACACGCACCGCAATGATCATAGCAGCACTATTTACAATAGCCAAGACATGGAAGCAATTTAAATGTCCACAAATAGATGAATGGGTAAAGAAGATGTGTATATTCCAATATACAATGGAATATTACTCATAAAAAGGAGTGAAATAATGCTATTTGCAGCAACATGGATGGACCTAGAGATTATCACACCAAGTGAAGTAAGTCAGACAGAGAAAGACAAAATCAGATAAGATCACTTATATGTGGAATATAAAAGAATGATACAAATGAACTCATTTACAAAACAGAAATAGACTCACAGACATAGAAAACAAACTTATGGTCACCAAAGGGGAAAGGGGGGGAGGGAGAAATTTAGAATTTGGAATTAACAGATACACACTACTATATATAAAATAGATAAACAACAAGAACCTACTGTATAGCACAGGGAACTATATTTAGTATTTTGTAATAACCTGAGATGGAAAAGAAGCTGAGAGAGAATAGATACATATATGTATAACTGAATCACTTTTCTGTACACCTGAAACAGTGTAATTCAACTATACGTCAATTTAAAAAATTTTTAAATGAATAAGATCAATAAAAAAATCATATTTCAGATAAAACCCTAGAAGATTAATAATAAATTATCTGCATGTTATAGCACATGTTTGATGCCATTCTCAGCATATGGTTATTTCCTATATTCTTACATGTAAATGGTGTGAGTCTTGCTCATTTAAATACTTAACTATGTGTGCAGTATTTGTACGTCAGAAAACACAAGAGATGTATCAGAGTAGTATATACTTAAGTATTAAATACAGGGCACAAAAACAGCTTCTTATGAATTCAAAGGAAGGAGAAAACCTTTGTAGGTTGAGTGACACCCTGTGGTTTGTCTTCCTCTTTTCACTCCTTTCCCTCTCTTCCCTTTCTTTCTTTCCCTCCACAATTAAGTACTGGTCTCTGTGTGCCAGGATGTATGCCAAGAACTGGGAATATAGTGGTTAGCAGAAATAGATGGCTATTAAACAATTCTCCCCCAAACATAATTATAATAATCATGTGTTCTCAAGAAAGCATACACCATAAAAGGGCATAAACAAGGCTGAATGCCACAAAGGAAATCTTCCTGAAGAGTTTGTTAAACTCACACCTGAAGCATAATGAGAAGACAGAACGGATTCCTGAAGGAGGAGTAGGTGTAGACAGATGGTCAGGAGCAGGGGAGGACATGTGAGCCTCACGAAATGAAGTGACGAAAGACAAGGACAGGAGAACTCCCAACGGACAGCTCAGAGGATTCATCTGATCCATAATGAGAGCATCAGTTGCTACACTATTCCTTCTTCAGTTCATCTATATGAAAACCTTTTCTGACACCATTAAAATCCATCCTTTCTTCATATCCTACTTTTTATTTGAGTGGTTTCTGTAGGACTTACAGGCTTTCTATTTTTTCTTTTCTCATGCTCCTTTATCAGGTAATTAATTTAGACCACACTCATTTAGAACTTATTTCGACACAATTTAGTTCAAAAAAGATTGCTGTATACTTGGAAGAAACACAAATACATTTCTTTCCATTTCTTCTGTATTTTATCTTTTAATTCAGATATATCTCACACCAAATTAGGCTGCACTGAAGCTCCTGAAACAACTTTGACCGTTTTAATATGGCAAGTTCCATGGCAACCCTTTCCGATCACCACTGCAAGTGTGGCTATAAGACCGTTTCTTACTGGATGCGTTGGCTAGTTGGGGCCAAGGATTTGGACATAACCTTGTTGCTACTGCTGGCAGCTGTCCAGGCCCAAATATCTTGATGTTGATATTTCTCCCCTTCTATATTTAACAGATGGGCTTATTGAACTTCCTTCAGTGCTCACTAGCCAATGATCAGCAAGCTGAATATGATAGGCCTGGGGTGAATCATAACAGCTATTCTGAGGTTGCAGGATTCTTCCTTGCCCAAACTCAAGACGCAACTTTGTTGGGAAAAAAATCACAGAGCCAAGATTACTGATTGAGAACTCAGAAACCTCAAGTAGGCACTCAGAGCTGCTCAGGAATCAAATTATGTTTCTCCATCTCTGTCGGATGACTGTACCATATCATCTCCTTTTTCCTCAAACCTCCCACACATCCTCCTCCTACTGATGACCCAGACTCATATACTTCATTGAGAAAATAGAAGTCATTGAAAATGAACTCATCTTCCCACCACAAAACCTGCCAATTTGGTGCATTTGCATCCCAATTCTCCTTCCTCCACAATGAAGCAAGTGCTCCTCCTGTAAAAAGAAGGGATATTTTTCTACTTTTGCTCTGGATCCCACTACCTCTTGTGTTATCAAAGACTTTGCTCCTTGAGTTATTCATGCTTTCCCTCAGCAGTAACATCTCACTGTTCATTTAATTATCCCCTTTATCGTACAAGCATGCTGTACTATTTCCTCCTAAGACTTTGTTTTTTACACATAACCATACATACTGTTTCAGTTCCTGCCTTATTTTCTGTTCTCCTTTGAACCAAACTCCAAATATATAACTGAACAAACTGCTTCTACCTCCTCATCTTTCTTCCACTCTTCAACCAAGCCCAATGTGCTTCTACATCTCTTCTACCTGGAAACCCCTCTGGTAAGGTCAGCAACAACCTTCAGGTTGTCAAATCCAGTGAACTTCTTCCCTGCTCATCTTCCTTGGCTTCTCAGCAATATTTGTCAAAGTTGACATTCTACTTGCTTGAAGCATGCTTATCTCTTGGTTTCCAGGATCATTTTCCTAATTTCCTTCTACTTCTCAATCTTCTCTGTTAGGTTCGCTTCTTAAATGTTGGCATTTCTCAGAGGTTGTCCTAGGTCTTTATCTTATCTTTTGTCTAAATTTTCATCTTACTTATATCATTCATTTCCACTGTTTTAAATGTTATGTGTTGAGTTGTGGTAACTTATTTCTTGCTTCTTCATTTGTATAAATTATGAACGTCACATATTCAAATGCCCCAAGCAGAACACTGAGCTCCTTTGTTCTCGTTTGACTTAAGCAACTCTTTATCCAGTTGATCAAGACAAAACTGAAGATCCATTCTTTTTCTTTTTAAAAATTTGAGGTGAAAAGCACATAACACAAAATGAACAATTTTAAAGTGAAAAATTCAGTACTTACTATGACTTAGTCACTGTTCTATTGGTTTCCCATGAAATAATTCATTTAAACCTCAAAACGGTGCAGTAGATACTATTATTATTGCTCTTTGCAGGTGAGGAAACAAAGCAATTTGCCCAAGGTCACCAGCGAATACATGACTTCTCAGTGACTTCTTCCCTCAGGCATTTGAACTCACTGAATTTCCTCCTGCCTTCAGGGTCTACACACATCCTCCTCCCTCAGCTGAAAACATCCATTCCTCCTTCCATCCTTCACGTCTCAGCTTAAATGACAACTTCTCTGGGTGCCTATTTCTGCAGTAAGTATCCTTTCCTGTGATTCATCTCTCTTTCTCTTTTTTAATGCTCAAAGCTGCTATTTCAACTTGTAATTATGGTGTTTTTTATTGCTTTGTTTGGTTGGTTTTTGCTTGTTAAACCTCTAGAATATAAGCCTCTTGAGGTCAAGGACTATGTTTCATTTATTTGTTTGTCCTTGTTATAATTATTATACCCCCTGAATTTTTCACAGTTGCTGGTACAGGTTGGATTAATGAATGAATGGCTCCATTTCTATATTTTATGTGGGGAAAAATGAGTTGAATTACCTAGACTTTTATTTTGGTCTTTGAGTAGTTCTGTATCCCTTCCTCCTGTCTTCTCACCACCTACTCAGTGGAGAAAAGAAAAAGAAACTGCCCTCAGTTCCAGATGTTGCTAAATAATTTTCAACTTTATTGCTCTGGGCAGGCTCTGGTTAAATTCCTCACTTGATTCCAGGGAAGATTAAGCAGAACTTGTCCAAACAAAATACAGCCTAGCAACATCTGGTCTCTTCGTGGTGTGGTTTGAAGTTCTTGCTGGTTGGTGGCTCCTTGTTTCCCCTCCATGTCTCTACTCATTTTTTTTAAGTAACAACACTTGGAGTTATTAAAGCAGACACCTGGCACATTGGTCAGGCAGTACAGCTTTACCTTATAATCAGTGCATCATTTAGATGAAAATAACACCATGCCACAGTGTGACAATTATAAGACTGCAGGAAGCAAGACAATACCCAGCCTGTGATGACAACCCACATTCTGCCAACACTATAGAAAATGAGTCCGCAAATTGCTTACTCCAAGCTCTCCCACATGAGTCTGTTCCCCCCACAATACTTGCCTCTTAATTCAGAGAGAATGCCCCTAGGAAGACGAAGAGGTAGAGCTCTGTGAAGTGTCCTGACATGTGGCTTTCTGCTACACATTGATCTTAAACTTACACAGCTGCTGTCCCTTAGGATAATCAGGAAAATAGAGGGCTCAGAAGTCAGGACAGCTGTCTTTTACTGACTGCTAGAGGATTTACGTGCAACTTTCACCATCTCGCAAAGCAGGAATTACATTTCTGTCTTCATGTCAGATACCGAAACTGAAGATTCAAGATATTAGCCAACTTGTCCTTTGCCATTTGACTAGGAAGTGGAAAAGCTAGAATTCTAACTTATGTCTGAATGACTATCAAGCCACAGTGATACCTGGATACCACACTGCTTTCGAGATTAAAGACTATTAATTATAAATAACTTAAATACTAGGTAAATATATATATTAGTAAAAGTTAAACCTCAAGGTGGGATACATTGCATATCATTAGCAATAGTCTGCTGTGTCTTTAAAACATATTTGAGTTCTTGGTTAATTATTTTAATCATGATATTAATAACATGTATTGATTGAGGGGTTCCCCGGTCCCGGGTGCAGTGCTATTGGTATTATCTTCTTTCCCTTTATAAAAACTCTATGAGAGGAATACTGTGATTATCTTTATCCTATAGAAGAGAAAGCTGAGGTTGGAGAGGTTAGTTAGCTCAACCAGCTATAAAGTGGCAGAGGCTGGAGAGTTGAACTCCCAAACCATGCTCATAACCATGTTAACTGGCCTTCCATGCATTAACTGTGATCATGCAGCTTTCCACCTGTTCCTAGCATTTAAGCAGATGTTATCGTTGATTCTGGCAGAGTCAACACTGATGGTTCTGCAACTTCTTGTCACAGTCCCAAGAACTAATTATACGTCTTTCACGGAGCCATCGCAATGGCATGGATTAGTTGAAGGCATGAGATTCTGGATAATTTACTACAGTCGTGGAATATCTATTGGGTGTGATGCATAGTGCAAGGAGCAATTCATTGACAGACGGAAAAGATGTGGAAATTATGTACCCTATTCTCAAGCAGTTTAGTCAGAAAAAAATTTTAAGTGTAAAAGACCTGGTTGAATAATTGAATAGCAAGAATTTAATTTCAAAGGAGTTACAGTACTGGTCCAATGAGTAAAGGTCTATTGAGTGCAAAAAATCTACATTCTAGGAGCTGGCACATGGGTTTTGATCAGGCGTCTGAAAATGGTAAGATACAGATTATTAGAGATGGAAGAAAAGTTGGGGAGGAAGCCAAGCATAAATAAGAGCACAGATGCAGGATGTAGCAACTTGGTTGGCAAGCGATGGGCATGACTAGAACCGGAATCCAGGATAGAGAGCCAGTGGGGGGAAGGGCAGGTCTTTGGACAAGCTGACATGACCTCAGAGTGCTCAGAGGGACTCTGTTCTTTAAATGACCCCAAGTATTGTTCAGGCTATCTTGTTTGTCACTGCCTCTCTTTGACTTTCTGTTTGTCTCCTTAAACATGAAACAATTTCCTTCTCCGGCCTCATACAAGTGACTTATATAAAACCTATAGCCTTCACTGCCAGCCACTAATTAATTATCTTGCAGGTATGCCTTCCCAGGTTCAAAGGAGCCTATGCATAAAAATTGCTACATTTTCTACTTATGGAAATATCATGTAATATCAACCAGACACTATTCATCAAGCACTTGAGCAATCAACGCACTTTTACCAAGTTCCTTGATGTGCAGGGTATGGGTCTAGGCACTGTTCCTAAAAATTAGGTGTTTTATTAAAAGCACTTGCAATGATTCAGAAATTTTTCTTTGATATCAAAAGAGTTGAGCGAAATCTTTGGGGTTTGTTAAAAATGATAGAAGTTGGAACTTTTCAGACAGACATTGAATGTGGGTGTTAAGTGGGTTTTCAATGGTATTTGATTCATCAAATTTATCTTGCTGTTATTCTGAGTTATTATTTTTGCCTTTAAAGTAGAATATTTGGAATGGGGGAACACTTCCTTTATTTTTTAGAATGTTTTCAGTTTCCTGAAAATAGATATAATGAAGGAGAGAAAAGAACAAATGGCAATGCTTTGGATAAGTCATGGAATGACTACTTTATAATGTCAAAACAGCTAAATATATTTTCCCTTATGATGTGTAGGGGGACATTCAGCCCAGCAAGCATGTGTAACATTTTCATATTCAAATCCATCTACCATTGTACCAAGTAGTTCACTCTTTTTTTTTTTGCGGTACGCGGGCCTCTCACTGTTGTGGCCTCTTACGCTGCGGAGCACAGGCTCCGGACGTGCAGGCCCAGCGACCATGGCTCACGGTCCCAGCCGCTCCGCAGCATGTGGGATCCTCGCGGACCGTGGCACAAACCCGTGTCCCCTGCATTGGCAGGTAGACTCTCAACCACTGCGCCACCAGGGAAGCCCTAAGTAGTTCACTCTTAAATGCCCCCACCCCAATCTCAATCACTGGCCCATGTTAATTTGTGCAATAACTAAGAGGAAGCTTCTGCCTGGGCTCAGATCCCAGTTCTGCTACTCACTAACATATCTCATAGGGCTGTTCTGAGGATTAAATGAATCAATATACATAAAAGCTGCCTAATATAAGCAATATATGTTAGCTGACAGTAATAATTAAAATAAAAATAAAGGAAAATGAGCTTGTTAGCTCTGTGACTATAATACTACTAACATTGTCTTTGTAATACTGATACTGTTTGAGATGAAATTTATAATCTATTAAGCATTGTGCCTATTTTACATCTCATTTAATCCTCACAATGAAGCCATCCATGAGTTGGTGTCATTACTATTTCCCTTAACTTACAGTTGGGGGTCAAGTGACTTGCCCAGGGTCACACAGGTTGGGAGTGATAGAGCAGAATTGGAAACTACGGCAGTATGATTCCAGAACTTTTATCTTTAGTCACTCTGCTGCACTGTCTTTGCATAATTATCCTCAGTTATGAAGCCAGTTCCTAAAATCCAATTAGTCATCCTGCAAGTTTTCTATCTTCTCTAGGTAGCCTCAGAACCCAGTACTATCAACTCCCTCTGTAAGGTACTCATATACTTCCGCCGGGCTGAGATTACTTTGGTTGGCTTTTGTTAGAAATCACATTCCAAAGATACCCAATAACTTTACCTTTATCTAGAGATTCAAATTAAATATGAGTTGTACTTTTATAATATTCCAAAATGTTTGCATATAGCCCTATGTGGTAGGTACCATTATTCCCATTTATGGATGAAAACCTGAGGCTCAGAAAAACTAGATAACTTTCCCAAAGTCTCATAATGAGTATGAATCAGAAAGCTCTTGATTTCTGGTCTAGTGTTCTTTCTATTAGTGATGTGACTAAGTTAGAGTCAAGATTCTTTTTTTCCTTAGTAGCATAATTTGGGGTGTCTAGATTGCCCTCATTTCATAGCAACACAATTATAAAGATGAACTTTGAATCGATCATCCCCTGGGTTTGTTTAAAAAGGTAAAGGCCATGCTTAGCTTCTATTCTGCTGTGCATGTTTGAGAGGGAAATGGTTTACTACAAGAGCTCTGCTGTCTTTCTGTGAAATTTACATGCATGCTGTGAAGTGATCTTTGAGTTCATGCTCTTGGACTGTGTTTCCCACCTACTTGCAGGATGATGAAACTGGACAGCTGCTTCCTGGGGGCAAGGTGAAGATGTAGATAATAGGCAGTCCCTTCCAACCACTGGAGAGGAGTTCTACCATAAGACCCAAAGACCCCTCAGCCTTCTGTTCCACCGATGGCTTCTCAATGATCTGTTTGCACATTCTTTTCCTGCTTGGTAATTAGCACCAGCTGTCTCAACTTAAAAGGAAGGAATCCCTTTGAAATCCTCCCTATCCTCCGTGAAATGTGCTACTGAAACGTGCTAATTAGTAACTGGACTTAGGACAACACAGACATGTGTTTCCTGTGAGTACTGTAGAAGGAAGAGGAGGAATACGAACATCTGTTTGGTTGCATATGTGTGTGTATAGTTTTCTAATTTTCAAAATGACATTTTTAATGAAAATCTATCTGCTCAAATGGAATTGGGAGCCAGTAGCTAAGGCCCAGGCCCCCCATGCGTTGATTGCTCTCCCTTCAATTGCAGTCTCGGCTCAAGCTTGTCTGTATCTCCACATGCAGAGAGCAGGGCCAGTGGAGCCTTCCCTCTGTGCCTCAGCAAATTGACTTCCCTGTCAACATCCCCTTGCCCTTCACCAGAGTATCAGGAATCATGGGGCTCCAGGGAAATAAAAAAATAATTCCTCTTCCTTTGGGGACTGCTGTCCCAAAGTACACTGATAGCCAAGTGGGTCTGTCACAATTAGTGCATCCCAGTATTTGAGGAGAGAGCCTAGAAACATAATGTAGCATTGCGTTAAATGCACTTTGCTCAAAATGGAGGAGCCACTGGTTTGCCAGTTCAAACTATGATTGAAAATCTGCGTCTTCACAAATGACTTGAGCAGCAAGTTCCAGGGTTTCAAACTTCCTTGCTGGTCTGGGGGCAAGAGCTGCTCATGACACGGATGGGAAGCTGGTTGTTTTTATGGGAGCACTTGGGGATTTATTGACAGGATGAAGGGAGCTCACAGGAGGCTTAGAAAAAGGGTGGGTAGCATTTTCTAACTCCAAGGTCATTCCCTTGGAACAGGGAACAGGTTCCCTTGGAACCTAAGTTTGATAGGTTGAACTTAGGTCACATCACTTCCACCTGGTCGTAAGGTGGGATGGGGACAGTCATCAGAAGATCTTCCCTGTTGATGGGAAGCTCAGTCTGGAGGTTGTTGTTCTTTTCAAAATCACATATGGTGGTGGAAGTCAGGTTATTCTTGGCAACAAAATTTGATAAATAACTACTACAGAGGCCTACTGAAGGACGATTCTGTTAGTCCACTGTGCATCAACTGTGGTTAGATGCAGTCTTGTGTGGCCAATGCTGTGCGAGACCTGCCCTGTTAATCTGAACATCCGGCCTAAGTGGCCTTGCTCTGGGAAGTCAGTCAATGACTGGGAGTCTCCTGCTGTACACCCCAGGGTACAGCAAGCCTCATTCCAAGGACTCCGTACCTCATGTGCATTAGGTCTATGTTAGCTCTTTGATTACCCACCTGGCTCTGCCCCATGCCCTTGACCCATTCCCAGACATCCTGCCCTTGACACCTGTGGGCTCTTGGGCTTTGGCCTGGCTGCCTGGCTTCTCTGAATATGGGATTTCAGGCTCTCTCCAGCTGGGTAGGTCAGATAAGAACGTCAGGGTGCTATTTTTTCTCCTACATGTTTGCTCTTCTAACTGCACCAGGCTTTGCTATTTGGACTCCTACAGCCGTAAAAGACATCACCATTCTTTTTCTTTCCTGCATCTGTTTAGAGGCAAAGGGAAGAAGTGAGAATAAAAATATCATCGTGTGTTTCTTTTGGAGACAGAACAGATTGACACAAGTGATGTGAGTGCTCCAAACCCAATGCTGGCTTAACTCTCCAACTTTAAATCTGTAATGATCTCTGCAGCCTTCCAAATTAAGTTCAAGTCACTAGGCAGGCAGGGGCGTCTCTGATGTCTTTGTCTCCCATTCTAGGCCTGAGCTTTGCTAAGCTACATTTAGTTTCCCTGGCAAGCTGTGCTTTCTTCCATCTTCATCCCTCACACTTAGGAGGTTTACCTCCCCATTTGTAGGGCTGAGGGCCTGAGTACAAATGGAGGCCACAGGCCATATTTCCAAATTCTTCAAATGTGTAGATTAAGCTAACATGCTGTTATATAAAATGTGTTCTATCCTTTACCTTCGATAAAAATACGTTTGTAACTACCTAGAAAGCTAGGTTTAGATTTTGAATCCTCAGACTCTTCAGAGTTTCACATCCGAATGTCATAGTGCAGGAGAGAGCTCCCAGCCCCCAGCCCAAAAGCCTTCTCTTCCCACCCCTCGATCTGTCCTGCACGATGTGTTTTCTGTGTGAGTGTATGGACACCCCAGCCTGCACACCCAGGCACCACAGCCACAACCCCTGCACATGGCCATTCCCCAGCATCAAGCACATAAGCAACTTGGCCCTCTCTTAGGAGGGTGGAAGAAGCCACACAGGTTCTGCAAGGGGGCCTGGAGCCACTGGGGCAAGGACTTTGGGGGTCCTGGTTTCGAGAGCATGGTCTAGAATGGAAGGAATGGGAACAGGCTCTGGGTGGGCGTGAGCCCTTGTCCCTGTAGACTCTGTAACCAGAGGGAGGGACACAGCTGGAGGAGTGCTAGAGCACTAGGTCCTATCGCTGGGTCCAAGGGTGAGGCTGGCACATATTTTTCCCTCTGATAGGATGCCCTTCCCCTAACTTTATCTAACTGAGTCACATCCATCTCTCAGGTACCCTCATACTCCACCTCCTTCCTCCAAAAAGTCTTCTTGATCCTCCCAGGGTGGGGTACATGTTTCAACTAAACTGGCTGTGACACTTACTGTGTGACCCTAAGTGATTTAACCTCTCAGCACCTCAGTTTACCTTCAAGACTGTCATGAGGATGAAAGAGTTAATGTGTGTAGATTTGTAGAGCAGTTCTTGACAGAAAATAAACGTTAACTATTTTAACTATTATTATGTACTCACAGAGCATGCTGTTCTCACTCCTGTAGAACTATCTCCCAATGTATGGTCATCGTGTGTTTTCTCACACCTCTCTCTTGCAGCAGATAATGTGCTTCATGCAAGCAAAGACGTAATTGTATTTAATTTTGTATTCCTAACACAAAACCCAATATATGTAACATAGCAGGTGTTCTATAAATGTATACAGAGCTGACGCCTCAAGGGGAGTTGGATTTTACAGGTGGAAATGTTCATGCTGCAGCCTGTGACCTTCTATAGGAAAAATGACTGAGAGGCTGAACTCAACTTCTCAGATCCTTCTGACCCTAAGCTCTTAGAAGATTAGATGGAGATGGTAGAACTGAGCTAGAACCGTGTCACAGGGTGGCGTAGAGAAGAAATATTCAAGTGGCAGTCCTACCCAGGGATTAGATATGCTTATACAAGACACCGACCCTATGTCCTGGTGAAGATTTACAATCCAAGACATTCCTTTATGTAATAGCGTGTTTGTCCTCATATGAGCCAAAGGATCAAGCAAGCATTCTTCCAAGGGTTTTGAGACCATGTGTGTCTGGGCATCCAGGATCTGAGGAGTATGGTCCTGTTTTCTCTAACTGGACCTGTTTATTCTGATGACTCGCAGATAAACGGAGCTCGGGAAATATGGTCAGGAGAAAGTCTTTAATGATGTTTGCTTGATTGCAATTATGAAACTGCTCTGCAGAGCCTTCCTTCCCCATCATTTACTCAAGTGGTTGCTAAGTAATTTCCGATCTGGTCCCACGATTAGAATGAATGGGCCTGGCTGCTGGTTGGTCATGAAACTGTTCTGTTCATCATTCATTCATTCACCAGGGGTTGTCCTGAACCATAACTGGATGTAGCAAAATGTTTTACACAGTGCCGAAAAATAAAAAATGAAAAAAAAAAAATGGAAAATCATCTTGAGTGAATTTACTTTTCCCCTCTTTTGAAGTCCTATTTACTCATTTAGCCATTGCATATAATAAAAGTATGACTTTTTTTAATGTTTAAAGCATGGCAAATAGGACTTTTCAAATTAAAATAAAAACTGAGCATCTAAAGACAAAGTGAAGTTTTTCTTTCTCTCATCAAGTCATTATAATTTATAATAAAATAATTATTTTTATTATGACAAACATCTATATAGTGTTTGTAATGTCCTAGGCACTGAGTACTCTGTATATATTGATATTAACTCATTTAATTCTTACAACGATCCTCTGAGGTATGAACTATTCTTCTTATTCTATAAAGGAAAAAAATGAGGCATAGAGAATAGGGATTTTGACAAAGATTATATAATAAGTGGCAAGGTCAGGATCCAAACCCAGCCCACCTGTTTCTAGAGTCTGGTCATTTCACAATTATGCTCTGTGGTGTAAAAAAAATACTTAAAGGCATTTTTCATCTAGAGAGGCCCTATCTAGTTAAAAATAAAATTAATACAGACATCGTGGTACTTACTTTCAGTTTCATGCATATTTCAATTTTTCATTTCTGGGCAACTTGGTCTTGCTGTGATGGAATACATAATATACTGATGTGATACAAGGCTGATTGTGACATGGGTTAGTGAGTTTTCACTAATGGAATTACACCTTAATGTATTGAGCACCTGACATTTTGGCCTTTTTAGGATTTGGGACTGACCTCCCCAAATGAGGATTTTTCTGAATGAAACGAAATTGATTGAAGTTGAATGAAGTACTGGGGGAGGTGTGCTCTATGCCCTGAAACCCATATTACTCTGACATTGAGGTCTTGTTTCTATGGCAACAGGTCAGGGCACTTAACTATTGCAGGGCTGACATGATGACAAGATTTGGGTTCTGGGTTTCTCCTACATTCTTCCTTTCCTTCAATTCCCCATTTCCTGGATATATTCCCTCTTGGATCTGGTCTTATCACAAGTTAATGATAACCAATTGTTACAGGAGGAAAAGAAAAAGTTCAGCAGCCAGTGAACCTTCCTAGAACCTGATAAAAGGAAAAAAGTGGTGTTCCCATTAATTCATGTGACTTTTTCAAACGGTGCCTTACAAAAGCTTTAAGAGGCTTTTTCTGTTATAGATTATATTTAACCTCGTGCCTGGATTGAGGGTTGGTGGCTCAATGAAAAAATAAAAATAAATAACTTCTTCTCTCTCCCTTATTTGCACCTTTTGCTTAGGTCAATGCTGATAAAAAAGATGGAGTGGGCATATAATGGGGGAATGGAAAGGAAAGGAAAAGGAAAAAACTGAAGGGCTGTCTCTATTATGATGATTATGATAGGACAGCTCAGAAACGGAGTCAACTTTTTCATATTTCTCAAGGTCCATGACGTCTGATATGTCCTGTCTGTCACTTTTCTTGGAGAAAAAATGATTGAGTGATACTTTAAAAAAGAAAGAAAGGTCATACAACAAACACATGAAAGGATGCTCAACATCACTTATCATTAGAGAAATGCAAATCAAAACTACAGTGAGGTATCACCTCACACCAGTCAGAATGGCCATCATCAAAAAATCTAGAAACAATAAATGCTGGAGAGGGTGTGGAGAAAAGGGAACCCTCTTGCACTGTTGGTGGGAATGTAAATTGATATAGCCACTATGTAGAACAGTATGGAGGTTCCTTAAAAAACTACAAATAGAACTACCATATGACCCAGCAATCCCACTACTGGACATATACCCTGAGAAAACCATAATTCAAAAAGAGACATGTACCACAATGTTCACTGCAGCACTATTTACAATAGCCAGGACGTGGAAGCAACTTAAGTGTCCATTGGAAGAAGAATGGTGGGCTTCCCTGGTGGCGCAGTGGTTGAGAGTCTGCCTGCCAATGCAGGGGACACGGGTTTGTGCCCCGGTCCGGGAAGATCCCACATGCCGCGGAGCGGCTGGGCCCATGAGCCATGGCCGCTGAGCCTGCGCGTCTGGAGCCTGTGCTCCGCTACGGGAGAGGCCACAGCACTGAGAGGGCCACATACCGCAAAAATAAATAAATAAAGAAGAATGGATATAAAAGATGTGGTACAGATACACAATGGAATACTACTCAGCCATAAAAAACGAACGAAATTGGGTCCTTTTGCAGAAATGTGGATGGACCCAGAGTCTGTCATACAGAGTGAAGTAAGCCAGAAAGAGAAAAACAAATACCATATGCTAACAAATATATATGGAATCTAAAAAAAAAAAATGGTTCTGAAGAACCTAGGGGCAGGACAGAAATAAAGATGCAGATGTAGAGAATGGACTTGAGGACACGGGGAGGCGGAAGGGTAAGCTGGGACAAAGTGAGAGAGTAGCATTGACATATATACGCTACCAAATGTAAAATAGATAGCTAGTGGGAAGCAGCTGCATAGCACAGGGAGATCAGCTCAGTGCTTTGTGACCACCTAGAGGGTTGGGATAGGGAGGGTGGGAGGGAGACGTAAGAGGGAGGGGATATGGGGACATATGTATACATATAGCTGATTCGCTTTGTTATACAGCAGAAACTAACACAACATTGTAAAGCAATTATACTCCAATAAAGATGTTAAAAAAAAGAAAAAGAAAGAAAAGTCATGGCCAATTGAAAAGAGAAGAGGTATAGATGTTATCTCCGGTTATTCTAGCTATTAATGGAAATGATAATAATGGGAAGCACTTACATAGAGTTAATATGTGCCAGACACTGTTCTAAGTGCTATGCCTGTATTCACTCATGTAATCCCCACATCAAACCTGTGAGGGAAAATGTACTATGATAGTTACAGCTATTTTACAGGTAAAGTATAGAGATGTGAAATAATTTTCCCAGAACTTCAAAACTATTAACTGGTAGTGGGAAGAGGGGAGGGGGGAGGGGCAAGATAGGGGTAGGGGACTAAGAAGTACAAACTACTATGTATAAAATAAATAAGCTACAAGAATATATTGTACAACACAGGGAATATAGCCAATATTTTATAACTATAAATGGAATATAACCTTTAAAAATCGTGAATCGCTATGTTGTACACCTGAAACTTATATAATACTGTATATCAAGTATATCTCAATTTTTAAAAATCTATTAACTGGTAGAGGCAGTTTTCAAACCCAGATAGTCTGATATCAGACCTATGTAGTTAACCACTATTCTATGCAGTCTCCTAAAGCCTGATACTTAAATCTTTCTGAATCAGTGATTCTATTCTCATATATTGGCTTTGACACCATCTTTTAGCTCTTTAGCTCTGTATCAAAATACACAGCAGTTTTGTTCGTTTATTTTTGTGTGTGTGTGCATGTGTGTCTAAGTTAATTAAAATTATTTTCAAATGGAATTTTGCAATCTCTTTAGAGATAATTGTGAACGACTTGGGATGTCACAAGGACAAGTTTAGGAATCACCTGCACAACATTTGTGTCCACACTTCTGTTAACTTTTAGTTGAAAGAGAAACAGGTGGACACTCTGCTCTTTAAAATGATTCTTTCATCGTTTCCTTCCAAAGTTTCCTATAACTTTTCCTCAGTGCCTCTATTCTAAATCTGAGTGTGTGAAATAGAGATATATCTAAATATTTAGTGATACACTAATATTTTTTCAGTCATTCAGGTTTGTCCTAATGTAATATGTTTAGGACAATGATTATTAATGCTTTGGTTCATGCTTGTTTCAGCCTTTAGCACAATAATGCTATTTAGTCCAACTTGGAGTTCACATTTAGGTTCCAATTCCTGCTTAATTTTTGCTTAATTCCTGATGGATAAAATCATATATATCTATTTGATATGATTTAACTCATAGCATAACCAAATCTTCATTTAAGAGAGTTTTACCAGTATAGCCATAAAATACTATCATAATAACATCGTAATGGCCTCAGGCTTTTCATAACATCATTAGCGGTTATTTATTACATTTCCACTTAACAGATGACATTGAATTAAATTACTGCCATAATTTACAGTTTGGGAGTGATGACAATTACAGTGAAATACTTGAATACCAGCCTTTTAAACTGTGTACCTATAGAAGTGTTTAATAAAGATATTCTGAGTAGTTTTTATTTTAGGGACCAGGAATAACTTAGCATTTTATTAAGATTTACATTACTGAAAACTGAGTCTGGCACCCAAATGCTCCGATTGATGGTGTTTCCGTACCCTCTAGTGGTCTGATGCAGAACTGAATAATGAACATAGAATCTCCAAGGAAAATTGCCTGGGAGTTCTGGGGTCTCGGCAAAAGCACCTGCCTCTCCTGGTCCATAAATTATAAAAGGCAAAGATTTAAGGCCAGGCTTCTAGAATGGGGCAATGTGAGTGTGGATTTTCACCTCTAAGCTGATTTTACAGGCATGACAGAAAGAGTGGTGCTAGCTTAAAAGAAAGCTTCCCCCTTTAAATTTCTTACTTTTTCTGAAATGCTGGAGTTTTCAGTATGTTGAAACAAATGTTCTCTATCTATACAGTTTCTCCTCAGTGACATTATTGACATTTAGGTTCTGTAATTCCTTGTTGTGCCCCCTCTCACATGCCCGCACTGTAAGATGTTTAGCAGCACCCCTGGCTTCTTACCTGCTAAATACCAGTAGCGTGCCCAGTTGTGATAACCAAAATTGTCTCCAGTATTGCCAAATGTCCCTTGGGGGAAAAATTTCCCTTGATTCAGAATCATTTTAATGATTCCTGTTAGGTAAGATGGAAATAGTTTGCCAATCGAAATAAATAGTTCATTTAATACTTAGCATGAGCCTGGACAGGTACCTGTATTACTTAATTTAATCCTTGTTAGAATCCTCAGAAGTCAGTGCTATTATTGTCTCCATTTTACAGATGAGGAAACTAAGACTCAGAGGAGTTGAGTGACTTTCATGACATCACATAGGCAAGTGGTAGAGCCAGCATTACAATCCAAGTAGTCTGGCTCTGGAATCTGCATTTGGAAACATTCTACTACAAAAGCATAATTCTTTATTAAGCCCCCAAAGGAGTGAAAAACAGAATTACTGATTTACAAGTAATAATAATCTACAGATGCCAATTTATGATAGTTTTCTGAATCAACAAAACAGAAGGGAAAGATAGCGTAGTGACATTTTCAGAGGAAGATTGGTTTTTTTCATTCATTTATCAAGTACCCACTCTCCATACAGATACAGAAATGTATAAAACAAAGCCCCTGCCCTCTGAAGCTTGCTTACATTGTTGCAAATGAAAAGGCATGGCTAATATTTCACATAGTAATATGCTACGGAGAAAATAAAACAAGTTAAAGGGGTGGGAGAGGACCTGAGACGGGGTAGAGTGCTTCTATTTTATACAGGGTGGTGGGAAGTATTCCAAGTAGTGAGAACAGCAAGTGCAAAGGCCCTGAGGTAGGAGGGTATCTGAAGTAGGAGCAGTTTGCTAGCATGATAAGAGAAAAGCAAGGAGCCAGTGGAACTGGAGCAGAGTGTGAGGGAGAGCAGTAGGAGATGAGATGGAGAGGAGGAGGACCAAAGATGCCCTGAGGTCTTGTAGGCCCTTGTAAAAAGACTTCTCAACTTTTACTCTTTACTGAGATGAATATTTATTGAGAAGTGCCATGATCTGACTTAATTTTTCAAAGGACTAGGTCAGTCTTCTTTGATTGGGAAGTAGTTTATCATAATTGTTAAGACCTTAAGTTCTGGAGTCAGACTGACCTCATTTTAAAGGATGTCTTTAAGAATTCACTCTCTGTGGGCTTTGGGGCAAGTAATTTAACTTATCTGAGCCTCTGAATTCTTATCTGTAGAAAAGATGTAGTAACACCCTAGTTAATTGGTCTAAGTGCTTTTGGACGTAAGATGCACCATGATTTCCTCTACCAGTAAGAAAATTACAAAACAACACTGCTAATCACGCATGAGTTAGACAAACCAGGCTCTCCAAGTGTGAAAGTGTCCTTAAGCTGTTCTTGGGTATTTGGTCATTTGTCCTGCCTTCATTTGCACTGCTTGGCATGTGATAGGCAATTATTTTGCGTAAATCTCAGTAATGAAAGGAAACATAGCTTCATCTATTTGTTAGTAGCTTCATTTCTTAGGGCCCCCTAAAGCATTTGGTTGTTGCTTTGTAAGCAAATATGAAATCAGGGTCTTTCTTTCCTGTGATGAATACTTGCTTTACTAATACCAAATTTAACCCACTTTCTTGCTCAGCTTTTATGCTGGTTCTGCTTGTAAGATAATCTTTAGTTTAATACCGGATCATAGTGTAAAAGGTTTTTAAACAGCAATTAAACCCAACATATGCAGTGCCAAGGACGTGCATAAGTCAACTGAAGTGACAGTATTATGAGTTTACACATTCACAGACAATGATCGAATTAGATCATGTCTGCCCTCTGGTCTATGGTGACTGTAAGGTGACATCAATCCTGTGTTAAAATGTTTTATATATGTGTATCTATCTGATATATATGTGTATATTAAATTTAAATATATACAAAATCTGCCTGTGTATGCGTTTATTTTAGAATTGATGGAATATGTGATAGTGCCTGCCCTACAGAGTAGAAATAGCATGGGAAGTTCCTAGCACATAGTTAGCCCTAGGAAACTGTTACCATTTTTATCTCTATGAAGACATTATATTACAAACTTCCATCTCTTTCTATAAGACTCCCTAATGAGCTTCCCTGGTGGCGCAGTGGTTGAGAGTCCTCCTGCCGATGCAGGGGACACGGGTTCGTGCCCGGGTCCGGGAGGATCCCACATGCCACGGAGCAGCTGGGCCCGTGAGCCATGGCCGCTGAGCCTGCGCGTCCGGAGCCTGTGCTCCGCAACGGGAGAGGCCACAACAATGAGAGGCCCGCGTACTGCAAAAAAAAAAAAAAAGAAAAAGACTCCCTAACTTAATTTCCTCTGTTTTTCCCAGACTCAAATCTTCCAATACTAATTACTCAGGTGACTTTCCCTCCTTCCGCACTTTCTATTCTCAGAAGGAAATAAAATTACAAGTCTCTAACTCCCTAAACATTTTTTTCCCCAAGTTATTAATCAATGGCTCATATTAAGAAAAAAAATTGCCCCAGTTCTCTGGAGAACTTTTCTGTGGCATAATAGATTCTTCCTTATTTCCTATCTGCTGAGCAGCCTTTACATCAAGGTAGATATTTGTCTTGCAATTTTTTTTTTTTAATTCTCTTGATGATTTAAAATGCTGAGGGGACATTATCACTTTGTCTTATCTCGTTCCCATTTATTCATCAGCCTGCTCTCATAAAATGTTTGTTGGTCCACCCTTCTCAGAGAATGTCATGGTTAACTTATAAGCTCAGTATCCTGGTTTATCATTATGGTCCTAATGCCACGTGAGATCACTTAAAGAAAGGCTGGAGGTAGCAACACTGCTGATGATTATTTACTGCATGCCTTTTTACATCTCCCTGGAATTATGTACTTCTTGACCACCTGCCTCATCAAATTAAAACAAGAATGAAAATAGATGGGGTGGAGAGGCAACAGATCAAAAGAAGGGACTCGGAGGAAGCCCATCTCCGGGATCAGCTTGCCCTCATTATATGCAAGCTGGGTGCTCAGCTGTGCTGGAATCACAGGCAACGCAAAGATGTTGTCAGTTAATCACCTGCGGCTCAACGCAAAGATGAGCCCCAGGTGATTAACAGCCTCTTAAACTTTTAGATTAAATTGCTTCTAGGTCTTTCAGAGCAGGTGGTCTGTTCAGAACTATAGCCTGTGGAATGTCAGAAAGGGGGGAAGCGTCCATTTGTGAGGGAGGATGGGCAGCTAAAAAGGCCTTTATTCTTTGGTTGAGCCCACTTACTTAACCTGGGTGGGGTGTATTAAAGCTGATGACTGGGTCCCTTTAAAATTATTGATTATAATTTAAGGTAATCTATCTACACATTCTTCATCATTAGAAGTGCTCTAAGCAGTTTAATTCACTTGTATTGGCACCTGGATTGGAATTTGTGAAGAGGTTAGTGGCCGGATACTTGCCCCAGAGGTCACTTAAACTCTAATTGATGTTCCCTGAAGTTGCAAAACAACGTGACACATTGACCCTTCAATGCTTTTGATAGTCAGATCTGTCTCAGTTGTATATGTTTAAATTAGCATATGAATATTTCTTTGTTTCATTCTCCAAGTTCATACAAAAATGAACCCCAGGGTATTTTAATAGCACATTCTCATAGGGAATGTCTAGAGTCCTGCTTTTCCTTAAACTTTTTTTAAGATTTGAAATCCCAAACATCTGTGGACTTTAAGAGGCCTCCCTCTGGCATGTTTCAGGTAAAGAAGATGGTTATGAAGAGACAGGAATCATTCATTGTGATTTGTGACTGTGCACTGATCTTATCCAGTAGGAATCTGTCTGTAGATGAGAAATATACAGTCTAGACAGGAAGAAGGAAGTGGTGGGGTTCGGGGAACAACAGGCTCCCTGTGGTTCTATGGATTTAACCTCTGGACAACCACACACTGTGGTTTTTGGGAAAAGGATTAGTGAAGCTGAGGGAACTAAATAAATATTAATGTTCACACACAAACACATGATTAAAAGTCAAGCAACTTGTTCTTGCTAAGAGTCTGTTACAAACAAAGTATTCTCCCTAGAAGGAAAGATAAGAGGGATTCTCACTGGTCTTAAAGAGACATCTTATTCTCTGTCAAATGAAGTTAGAATTGGATTGAAAAGCATCTTACACTTTTTTTGAGAATCTAGACTGGTCACCTATCTGATGCCATAATCCCTTGCTACCAAAACACTTTCAATTTTGAGAATATTCTGGGAAATATTCTGTTCATGGAGACTTTGGGAGGATATGATTTTGTTTGGCCAACCTAAAACCAATCTACCAAAAATAATTTTGACTACCCACTAATTTGCCTGTTTTCCTAGAGAGATAACATTATTAAAAGTGTGGTAAATTGCACCCTTGGTCCCAATTCTTCACTCAGTCCTGATACCATGCTCTTTGCTGAGTGACTTTGAAGTTATCCTACTAAAGGGGTAGAGAGATGTTGAGTGACCAACTGGTCCTGGTTTACCCAGGACTTTCCTGGTTCTAGAATGAAAAGTTCCACATTCTGGGAAGCCCCTTAGTTTTAGGCAACTGGGGATTATTGATCACCCTTAGCAAAGTATATTTTTACACCCCTTTACTTTGGGGTGATTGGCCAATGAAGTAGAAATGGCAGTGTGTAAGTTCTGAGCCTAAGGCATTAAAAGACTTTGCATGTTTGTGCTGTCTGTGCTTCTGCCATCACTGTGAGAAGGACACGCCCTGATTATCCCATTAGTTCAAGGAGGATGAGGGGTTTGTGGAACAGAGCCAACCTCAGCAGAGCAGCCCAGACAAACGAAGTATATATCAGCCTATCCCCAGAAAAGCGATGTTTGCATGAGTGATAATAAATATCGTTGTTACTTTGAACCACTGTTTTTTGGGATGCTTTATGACACAGAAATAGTTAACCTATACCAATCAATTTTATTAGTATCAGGCAGTGGGCTAAAAGCTTTACACAGATCATCTCCTGCTACCATACCATGAAATAATAATGTAATTATTTTATAGCTGGGGTAACGATAGAAAGATGGAGTAAATGCCCAAGATAAGCAATGAAGTTGATTCGAAACCTGTTTCCAAAGTAATCCAATACCTCAAAGTTTCTAAAAGTTTTCAACTAATACAAGCTATTGTGAACGATTCAAGCAAATCTTGAATATATAAGTAGGAAACATAAATGCGGAAAAAGTAAATGTCATCCCTTTCCCTCCCTGCCTCTCCCCCTTTCTCATTTCTCTAAGTCTTCCTCTCTGAGGTAATCACAATTAATCTTTTGACGTGAAGTCTTCTGCATGATTTTCTATGTATTTTATAAGCATATTTCTTTATTTTAAATTTTTATGTAAATAAATACATAGTGTTCTGCAGTGTTTTTCCCTTAAGTAACTTAGACATCTTTCCATGCCAGTCCATATAGAGGCACTTTAGGTTCTTTTATCAACTGCATATCACTCCATAGTATGGCTGTATCATAATTTGAGTTTTCTCTTAACAATAAACATTTCAATTAATTCCAAATTTTCACTATTCCAAATAATTATTTCATGAACTTTTTTCATATATCATTGTGCACATACATATTTCTACAGAAAAAAATCCTAGAAATTAATTTTGTTCACAGCCAGTTACACATCAGTGTTCAGTAAGTTTTGTTTGTTTAAATAAGACACTATGTGTAAAATATTGTGCTTGTGCACCATAAGCAAATGCTCACTGGATACTGAGTTCTCTTTCTGGACCCCCCTTCTCTTATTGGAGGTATTTTGTGAGGCATTCATGGTAGCCTGTAAAGTGCATTAGCTGTACCTGTTTGTCCCCAGATGAAGTGGGTTGTGTTGCTATCAGCTGTTGAATTTGTTGTTCTTCCATTTCACATAGCATGAATGATTCTTTGGAAGCTTTACCCACAGTCCTGAAAGACCCCATCCACTGGAGGTGTTTGCTGCTTAAATGACAAGTTGGTGACGAATTTCTTCAGTGGAAACATTTGTCCCATTAGAGAGTGAAATCATGGTATGAACTTGGGGTATGCCATCATTTTAAGGTGGGCTCAGTCACTGTTTCAGTTTAAACTGTTTAGACTATTTAGTTTAGACTGTTAATAAAGGGTCTCATACGAACAGACTCAAAGGTTTCTATACACATAAACTGCCGAACCATTGTTCATAGTGATTGTGCCTGTCACCCTCAGCATGGGGAGAACCGTCTCTCATTTCTTAGTACAAAGCCTGGCATTCTTTCCCACTCTTGGTTCTGTTCTGTACTGCAACAAGTCTAATATGTACAGGCTATGTCATCACAGCCACCCCTTGGATCCAGATTTGCACACACCAGCAATGTGTCCTGCCTTTGAAAAGTGGGCTTAGAGAAGAGGCCTAATTCAGGTGGGAAATTCTGGAGTCCTGGGTGTTAGACCATTGTCCAGGGAGGAGGGGTATATATTCTGGGTGGGCATGTTCCTGGGCTCCGAGGACTCCTTACTCCATGGGGTGGAGCAGGGCCAGGGCGGGGCCCCCCTTGACTGGGTCTGAGGACAGTATTGCACTCAGTTTCCATGTATGAGAGTCCTAGTTGTTTCACTTCTTCATCAAGACTTGACTTTGTTAGTCTTCTTTATTTTAGCCCTTCTTCTGGGTATGTAGTGGTTTCTCATTGCGGGCTGAACTGATGATCAAAGAGGTAGAGCATTTTCTTTTTGTATTTTTGCCACTTGGATATGCTGTGTTGTGAAGTGTCTGTTTAATGATTTCCCACAATTTTCTATCAGGTAGCTGGTCACTATTATCATCCCCATTTTACAATGGGGAATTGGAAGCACTGAGAGGATAAATAATTTTTCCATAAGTAGAAGTAGAAACAAAGCTGGGATTTGAATCCAGGATGTCTGACTTCACAGCTCACTCTCCTAATCCACTCAAATGCTCAGACAAGAGAACCAAATTGGACTTTTGCGTCCGTTATGGTTCACTGATATACAGCTTGGGCTCCCCCTAGCGGAGGAAAAAAGTTGTACTCAAGATGCCCAAGTGGGGACTACCTTAGGAAGGGGAAAAGAACCACAAACTTGATGGCTTAAAAAAGCGTACAGTTATTCTCTTGCATTTCTGCAGGTCAGAAGTCCAGAATGGGTTTTATAAGGCTAAAACCAAGGTTCTCTCCATGGAGGCTTTAGAGAGAATCTACTTTACCTTTTCGCCTTGTACCTTGCTGCATGACTTGGCTCACGGCCCTTTACTCCATTCCAGGGAATCTTCAAGTCTCTCTCTGCTCCTTCACATCAGCTTCTCTAATGCAGTCAAACCGCTTCTTCCTCCCTCATATAAGGACATTTATGATTGCATTTAGGGCCCAGGACAATCTAGGATACTCTTTTCATCGCAAGATCCTAATTTAATCACCTTTAAAAAGGTATTTTTCCCACATAAGTTAATATTCACAGGTTCCAGGGTCAGGATCTGGATATCTTTGGGGGCCATTATCAGCCTACTACACCCCTCTACTATTCTGATTCGATATGTGTATGTCATGTGATTTCCCCTGCGAAGGTTTGTACTTGGAAATACAAAGTATTGGTTCGTTGCCTGGTTCATCACTTGATTCAATTATGCTGAATACCAGTCAAACCACTCAGAAAATTTCTGCTCAGAAATATATGTCTTTGTGGTTCCCACGAACCTCTTACTTATGATCTGTTAAAGTGTTCTAGGCAGGGACCAAGAACGGTTAGCATTTATGTTTTACCTCAGTTATAAATTCTTTCGATGACTCATAGGGTCTCTTACTGTGAAATCATCTTTCTTAGAAGCTTCCTTTTCTCAGAACCCGATGCACTTTCAAAGTTTCTATGTAAAAAATACCTTCCCACACCACTTCTGTTCTGCACATGTAGTGAATCCTGGTCAGGAGTGACAGGAAGCTCAATTCCGTGAGGGCCGGCTGCTCTGGGACACCTGCTGTGCTAGTAATGAACATGAGATGCCTAACATGTGTTGCCCTTTTCCCCCCCGCTGCCAGGTGGAAGACTCAGCTGCTCCTCAGACCCAGGATCTTCATGGCTTTATCCAGAGGCCGGGAGTTCCCACTCGTCCTGCTTTTCATCTTCCACATGATTCACGTTGTGTGAAGCTTTAACTCTGGGTCCCCAGGAGAACATTTTATTCTGCAGCCATTTGTTGTCCATTCATTCATCACATGTTTTCCAAGTGCCTACCGTGCACGTGGCAGCTTTCTGGATGCTGGCAACTTAAGGATGAGTAAAGCACAGATCCTGCCTGCAGGATATTAAGCTGCTTAGTCACAATATGATAATTCTGGATACTAGTCCTCTTCAGCGGCAGGTGACGGAAACAAAATTCACACTGACTTAAAACATGAAAGAGAATGTCTTGATTTATAGAATGGAAAAGTCCAGGGATGGTACTATGTAACAGTCTGGGCCCAAACAGAGAAGAGTTTAATCAATCAAAAGTATGCGCACACACACAGACACAGACACACACAAATTCACACTAAAGGGTTTATTACATGACTTTGACCTACGCAATTGTAGGGGCTGGTTAGCCAGTTTCTATAAGGCGGTCTTCGTCTCTGATGCTGGAGATTGAAGGGAATAGAGAAGCTAGATGTGAAGTGGGAAAGACCAAGAACAAAGAGGCACCCCTGAACATGAGCCGGAACCTATGTGGATGGACTGGAACCCATGTCGGTCTCTCATCATCTCCAGACCACATGGGGCTCCTGTGGAGGCCTGCAGAAGGAAAGTTGCTGCCTTTTGTCATGAAGCTAAATATGCATGTGGTCCAAGAGCTGAGGAAGCTGCAGGAGAGTCTGAGGGAAGGCAGGGCTGATGGAAACCTGGCTGCTGCCCCACAAACACAAAGGCAAGTCGCAAATTGGCACAGTGCACTTGTGCTGGGCAGTACCTGTGCCCCTTCCCCAATGCTTGCAGACATCGAAATGACCTGGCTGCCTTTGAGTCTACCTTCTGAATCCCACACAGAACACCTTTTGTGTCCAATCCAACTGGAAACACATAGCCGAGGAGATTCTGGGAGAGGTCATGCAGGTTAGCCAAGCCAGCACCTTACAAAGCAACTCCCATCTTGGCAGGAGGAGAGGCTGGTGGAGGATGTTCAAACAGTGTCCTCAGAAATCTCTCAGTTCTCTGTTCCTCTCTTTTGACATTTTTTTTTTTTCTCAAAGAGCTCTGTCTCTCACTTTAGCTTCATAAGCCCAGTGGAAAGAGCTCCTTTTTCTCAACAGTTCTATCAAGTCCTGGGCTGACACTCATCTCTGATTCACCCAGAGGAACACAGCACTCTCACTGGGCAGCCCTGGGGCCCTTGTCTTCTCCTGAAGTGGGGTATAGGGTCAGACCCATTTTTAACTACAGGCACTGAGAATACAAGGTATTGATACTAAAAAGGCAAACCAAGTCCCAAAGTAAAAGTCCACTAATACAGATAGAAACTCAGGGAAGGATTTGCCATAGGACATGATGGTATCAATACAAAAGCAGCTGGATCCACAGAGTAATTACTAGGCTGCAATCTGGAAACACATGGCGTCTGTGTTTAGTGCTGTTTCTATTACCCAACTATGTGGCCTCGAGCAAGTTGCTTAACCTCTCTGGAACTAAGTGATCTCATTTGACAGGGGAAAATGTTAGCCTCTATTTATTCATTCATTCATCCAGAAAGCAATTATCAAATATTTAACCATATGCCACACACCGGGGTGGACAGAAAGCCCTTCAGGAGCTTCTCATCTAATGAGGGAGACAGACGAAGTTACAACACGTATAATGGATGCAGTACAAGGAGGATAAAAGTCCCTATCTGGGGCAAAGGTTGGGGGGCAGGGAGCTTCTTAGGGAAGGACTTCTTAAGAACTTTTAAATGACAGGTAGGATTTTATTGGCAGATGGGTTTGAGGGAGCTCATTCTGTAGGTAAGGACAGTAGATGTAAAAGGAGCAGAACAGTGGAGGAACACGCCACGTCTGAGGCAAACTTCAAGGGTTCAAGGCCCTTGGGGACAACTAACAAAGATACGTTATCTATTGAGGAACTGAGCAAGAAGGGTATTTTATGCCACACTAAGGAGTGTGGCCACCATCCTGAGGGGGTGGGGGTGATAGCAACAGGATGATTTGGGGCAGAGGAGCCTCATGAGTGGCAGGTAAGAAACTGGGTGTCAGTAAGGAAGAAAGAAGTGAGAGCAGAGCAGGAGGTTGACTGAGAAATCATTTCTCGCACCCGGGTGGCAGAGGTTGCATGCCTGGGCTTGGGAAGTGGTGTTCTCTTTGGAGTGAAGGGATATTTAGAGAGTGACTTATTAGTACTGATTCACTGACTGTGAAGAGAAAATGCCAAATCCCAGACTCACAGCCAGGAGGAAAGGGTGAGGCTGCTACCATCTAGAACTAGAAAACCCAGAGGAGGAGTAGGTTGGGAAGAAGTGGAGAGAGGTGTTGAGTTCAGTTTGGAGCATGTTGAACTAAAAAAGCTTTTAGGAGGCTCAGGTGGAGACGTCCATGAGGACCAGGGCTTCTATCTTAACTCTGGGAGTTCTTGACTGTATGTCAAGTTCATTTCAGTCATGCAGCTTTCTGAGCTTTTCTTATCTACTCATGAGGATGTAAGAATACATATTATGAAAATACAAGGACTTGAGAAGTGCTTGGTAGATATGGTGACCATGTCTATTGCAATATGGTATTCCCAATGTTTAGTGGGAAAGCATTAGCTGCACTGTATGATTTATACACCAAAGGAACTAAAATAACACATGTATTCCTAATTTCCCTAATTCCTAATATTCCTAATTTCTCACAGAGGAAAATCATGGAGTAGGAAAGAAGAAGTCTTTCTGATGATTCTTCATAAAATGCTTTCTCCACTTCTCAGCTGAAATGACAGTCTATGTGAAGAATAACTTTTGGTAAAGAAATACATTTTTATCTTCAAAATTGCTATAAGTAATGTATTACCATTTTTCATTATCGGAATGCAAAAGATATTCCAAAATAACTAGATCTTTATAATACAATAAAAACACAATCTATAGACCCATTTCCAGTTAAATAAAGTCACTTTCTTTAAAAATGATGTCTTTTATTTATGTAATGTATGTATCTAGAGTGAGTAGGTTTGAACTAAGCGAAAGTTCCTTCTAGAGTTACGTCAAGCACTACTGTATTTTTAAATGATTGTGAAAATGAATTTGCCCAGCATTTGGGGGCTATCTGTTCAATTTCAAGTGATTTGATGAGACACATACAAACAAAACAGATTTGAACATGATCGTAATATCTCCTGGGAAAATTCACTGAGGTTAGGGTTATCTTTTCCAGTGTCTCTAATATATAGATGGAAGTCTAGAAGATTAAATCCAATCTTCACATTCATATAAATTTCCTTTTTGGGCTTAGGGGCAAAGGAACCTCTACAAATTTATTTATACGTGGTATGAAGAAAACATGTTTGTCCCTTAACCCTTTCTTAAATTGGATTTATTAATTTGATTGGAGCCAAGATCCAGTGATATTTGACAGACTGACAATTTGGATTCTGTTTGTATGAGGACACAAAGTATTCATGAAATTGACATAATATACTGACATAACACGCCTGAATATGCATACATGTCAGCTACATGTAAAAGAATGAAATTAGAACACTACCTAACACCATACACAAAAATAAACTCCAAATGGATTAAAGATCTAAACATAAGACCGGACACTATAAAACTCTCAGAGGAAAACATAGGAAAAACACTCTTTAACATAAACCACAGCAAGATTTTTTTTGACCCACCTCCTAGAGTTATGAAAAAAAAAACAAAAAAACAAAAAAAAACCCCAAATGGGACTTAATTAAACGTAAAAGCTTTTGCACAGCAAAGGAAACCATAAAGAAGAACAAAAGACAGCCCCCAGAATGGGAGAAAATATTTGCAAATGAAGCAACAGACAAAGATTTAATCTCCAAAATATACAAACAGCTCATGGAGCTCAATATCAAAAAAACAAACAACCCAATTAAAAAATGGGTGGAATACCTAAACAGACATTTCACCAAAGGAGATATACAGATGGCCAAGAGGCACATGAAAAGATGCTCAACATCACTAATTGTTAGAGAAATGCAAATCAAGACTACAATGAGGTATCACTTCAGACCGGTCAGAATGGCCATCCTCAAAAAATCTACAAACAATAAATGCTGGAGAGGGTGTGGAGAAAAGGGAACCCTTTTGCACTGTTGGTGGGAATGTAAATTGATACAGCCACTATGGAGAACAGTATGGAGGTTCCTTAAGAAACTAAAAATAGAACTACCATATGACCCAGCAATCCCACTACTGGGCATATGCCCTGAGAAAACCATGATTCAAAAGGACACATGTACCCCAATGTTTACTGCAGCACTATTTACAATAGCCAGGACATGGAAACAACCTAAATGTTCAACAATAGATGAATGGATAAAGAAGATGTGGTACATATATACAATGGAATATTACTCAGCCATAAAAAGGAACAAAATTGGGTCATTTGTAGAGATGTGGATGGACCTAGAGTCTGTCATACAGAGTGAAGTAAGCCAGAAAGAGAAAAACAAATATCGTATATTAACACATATATGTGAAATCTAGAAAAATGGTACAGATGAACCTATTTGTAGGGAAGGGATATAGATGTAGACATAGAGCATAGACATTTGGACACAGAGGGGGAAGAGGAGGGTGGGACGAATTGGGAGATTAGGTTTGACATAAATATACTACCATGTGTAAAATAGCTAGTGGGAACCTGCTGTATAGCACAGGGAGCTCAGCTTGGTGCACTGTGATGACCTAGATGTGGGGGGGGGGAAGGGGGAGAGGGAGGTCCAAGAGGGAGGGGATATACGTATGTATATAGCTGATTCACTTCATTGTACAGCAGAAACTAATACAACATTGTAAAGCAATTTTACTCCAATTTAAAAAAAAAAAAGAATAGGAGGAAAAAAAAAACCCACCACCATAAAAATAAATAAATAAATAATTGCAATGTTCCCATTAAATCCTTTTCATAATTCTGTCAAGTAGATATTACTATTTATAGTTTACAGTGAGAAAACTGAGATTCAAGGAGGTTAAGTAACTTGTTATAAGTCACTATTGTCATAAATCAGGTTTGTTTTCATCTAAACCTTATGTTCTTCCCTCTTTTAAAAATCCTGCAGGTTCTATACCTGGATGTACACACCTTATCTTATAGGTGGAGACAGAATCAGAAGGAGCAATGAACTGCAAGTTAAAAGTGAGGAATACTTGTCCTGGCTTCACTATTATCCCTTAAATCCTCGCAGCAAGAGTTTCATATACATAAAATAAAGTCACTAGCTTCTTTCTAGCTTAAAAGTGTGGTATAAGGACTTGGAATTGGAGGAGTCAGAAGAAAAGAATTCACATCCCAGCACAACCACTTGCTTACCAGCTCTGCAACCTTGAGCAAGACACTCACAATCTAACCTCAGCTTCCACTCTATTAAATGGGAATATTGATCCATAGCCTGCCTATCTTACATGTGAAAATGCTACTGAAATGAGACAAATAGTTGCTAATAAAATTTAAAAGCCATTTATGTACAGGATTTGTAAGGTATTATTCCTCTGAGCAGAACTTGTACTGGAGAACGAAGCTTAAGTAAGAAACTTCTCAATATGTGTATTAGTTTTCTGTCACTGCTCTAACCAATTAACACAAATTTAGTGGCTTAAACTTATTATCTTATGTTTCAGAAGTCAGAAGTCCAACATAGGTCTCACTGGGCTAAAATCAAGGCATCACTGGGGCTATGTTTCTTTCTGAAGGATCTAGAAGAAAACCTATTTCTTTGCCTTTTCCAAACTCTAGAAGCCACCTGCATTCATTTGCTCAAGCTCTCTTTCCCCTATCTTCAAATCCAGCACCGTTGCACCTCTCTGACCTTCCTTTGGTTGCTCAATCTTTCTCTGACCACAGGTGGAAAGTTTCTTCAATTTTAAGGTTTTATGTGATAAGACTGGCCCATCTGGGTCATATGGGATGATGATCCCCCTTCATCTTAATATCGCATCTGCAAGTCCCTTTTGCTATCTAAGGTAACATATTCAGACGTTCTGGAGGGGCATCATTCTGCGTGATACAATGTATAACATCATGGAAGTGATGGTTACAGATGGTTACTGAAAGTGATTTTTTTTCTAAATTACCCAGCATTTGATACTTGATTGGACTTTGATTTAATATTGTTAAGTCCTCATCACATTTACTCACCCACAGAAATTGTTTGCATGAGACTATCAGCTCATTAACCCATCATCTCATTAATTTAGTCATTTACTGCCTTTCAAAAGATATTTCTCTGCTACAGGAAAGAGATTCTCAGAAGGGCTGGCAGAAGCATAGCAAGACAGGAAAACGAAAATTGGAACTTCCAAGTAATTTGAGAACAATCTTTTTTTCAATAGTCTAGACTATTTTAGTTATGGACTTTGAGTGGATTTATGTCTTATGCAATCGCTGAAGGAGTTGAAAGGAGGTTTCCCTTCCTTTTTACCCACTTGCTATTGCAGGTACTTGTTTTGCACACATTCTCATCTGTGGTCTAGTGGCTCCTTTTGAAATATTTTCTAGGACAGGACAACCCGCTCACCAAAAGGTGACTTCAGATGATGCACAGTTTTCCTGCTCTGGAATTAGTTTTCCTGCAATTTCTATTTGATTCTTCGGCTTCCCACTGAAGAAACCAGGAAGGGATTCTCCCCCATACTTTTTCTTATTCCAGCAAAACGTCTTAGTTCCTTCAGTCATTCTTCAAATTAAAATACTGGTTGGATGAATGAAGGCAGGTAAGCATTAGTGTGCTTACTTTACAAATAGGAAAGTTGAGACTCAGAGAATTTCAATAACTTGCCCAAAGTACACAGTGGGTCAATGACAAAGCCACAATTTGAGGAAAGATTTGCCTGGCTCCAAAGCTCTTGATTCTCAGAAGAGAGATCTGAATAAATTTAATAAACAGCTATCAAGTTGATGCAGAGTGTGTCATGGCCAGATATTGGATGCAGACCTCCCAAATTTGGAAGATGGAATGGTTTATATTTTTCCTTTCATAAGTATGTGTGGGAGGGAATTCCCTGGTGGTCCAGTGGTTAGGAGTCCATGCTCTCACTGCCAGGGCCCGGGTTCAACCCCTGGTTGAGGAACTAAGATCCCACAAGCCGTGAGGTGCAGCCAAAAAAATAAATAATAATAATAAAAATACTTGTGGGAGATTTAAAACATGGGCGAAAAGTGATTAGGACCTGAGAAATATAGAAGGAATGTTTAATGTTTTCCAAGTCTCAGATTTTAAGACCCTTGAAGGAATAGTACAGATCAATAGTTGATCTCAAGTGTGGATTTTCTGATTTCTCTTTAATATGTCTTGCTACAACCCCTTCTCAATCAGACTTCACAGTTACAAAAAGAATCTTTTATAGAATAGATACTGGGTTTGTCATATTTTTTTGTTTGGTAATTATTACTAGAACTTTGTGAGAATTAATACCAAGGTTAAGATGAACTCAAAATTGAATTCAGCCGTACTACCCAAAGCAATCTACAGATTTAATGTGATTCCCATCAAATTATCTATGACACTTTTCACAGAACTAGAACAAATAATCCTAAAATTTATATGGAACCATAAAAGACCCAGAACTGCCAAAGCAATCCTAAGTAAAAAGAACAAAGCAGGGGACTTCCCTCGTGGTCCAGTGGTAAAGAATCCGCCTTCCAATGCAGGGGACGTGGGTTTGATCCCTGGTTGGGGGACTAAGATCCCACATGCCGTGGGGCAACTAAGCCCACGCGCCACAACTATTGAGCTTGCACCCCTCAACGAGAGAGCCCGCATGCCGCAAAATACAGAGCCAAACTACAGAGCCCACATGCTCTGGAGCCCACATGCTGCAACTACAGAGCCCATGCTCCCTGGAGCCCATGTGCCACAACTAGAGAGAGAAAACCTGCACACCACAACTAGAGAGAAGCCCGAGCACCGCAACAAAGAGACCGTGCGCTGTAATAAAAGATCCCACGTGCCTGAATGAAGATCCCATGTGCTGCAACTAAGACCTGATGCAGGCAAAAAAATAAGGAAAATAAAATTTTTTTAAAAAAAGAACAAAGCGGGAAGCATAACCCTCCCAGACTGCAGACAATACTACAAAGCTATGGTAATCAAGACAGCATGGTATTGGCACAAAAATCGACATATGGATCAATGGAACAGAACAGAGCCCAGAAATAAACCCACACACCTACGGTCAATTAATCTTTCACAAAGGAGGCAAAAATATGCAAAGGAGAAAAGACAGTCTCCTCAGCAAGTTGTGTTGGGAAAGCTGGACAGCTGCATGTAAATTAATGAAGTTAGAACACGCCCTCATATTATACACAAATAAGCTCAAAATGTCTAGAGACTTAACTATAAGACAGGACACCATAAAACTCCTAGACAAAAGCATAGGCAAAACATTCTCTGACATAACTTGCACCAATGTCTTCTTAGGTCAGTCTCCCAAGGCAATAGAAATAAAAGCAAAAATAAACAAATGGAACCTAATCAAACTTGCAAGCTTTTGTAGCATAAAGGAAAACAAACAAAATGAAAAGACAACCTGTGGAATGGGAGAAAATATTTGCAAATGATGCGATTGACAAGGGCTTAATTTCCAAAATATACAAACAGCTCACACAACTCAATAACAAAAAAACAAACGACCCAATCAAAAAATAGGCAGAAGAACTAAATAAGACATTTCTCCAAAGAAAACATACAGATGCCCAACGGGCACATGACAAGATGCTCAACATTGCTAATTATTAGAGAAATGCAAGTCAAAACTACAATGACGTATCACCTCATACCAGTCAGGATGGCCACCATAAAAATGTCTACAAATAACAAATGCTGGAGAGGGTGTGGAGAAAAGGTAACCTCTTACACTGTTGGTGGGAGTATAAGTTGGTGCAGCCACTATGGAGAACTGTATCGGGGTTCCTCAAAAAACCAGCAACCCCACTTCTGGTCATATATCCAGACAAAACCATAATAGTGTTGCTATGACCATAGGGGTGCGTGTATCCCACTACCATGCATTTACCCTGAGAAAACCATAATTCAAAAAGATACATGCACCCCTATGGTCATATCAGCACTATTCATAATAGGCAAGACATGGAAACAACCTAAATGTCCATTGACGGAGGAATGGATAAAGTGGATGTGACGCATATATACAAAGGAATACTACTCAGCCGTAAAAAAGAACAAAATAATGCCATTTGTAGCAACATGGATGGACCTAGAGATTATCATACTAACTGAAGTAAGTCAGAAAAAGAAAGACAAATACCATATCACTTATATGTGGAATCTCAAATATGACACAAATGAACTTATCTATGAAACTCACAGACACAGAGAACAGACTTGTGATTGCCAAGGGGGAGGGAGGTGGGGGAGGGATGGAGTGGGAGTTTGGGGTTAGCAGATGCAAACTATTATGTACAGAATGGATAAACAACAATGTCCTACTGTATAGCACAGGGAACTATATTCAATATTCTGTGATAAACCATAATGGAAAAGAATATTTTTTAAAAGTATATATATGTTTAAGAGAATAACTTTGTTGTATAGCAGAAATTAACACAACATTGTAAATCACCTATACTTCAATAAAAAAAATTGAATTCAGTGGTTAGTGGTGTCTTTTCCCAGTACCCATCACAGTGTAATATTTACTTTCCCTTATCTAGGCAATAGGTTTCTATTAATATAGCACCTCTCACAATTCAGGAGGTTAGGAGATTACGGTTGGGGTTGAGCCCAGCTGGTGGAGTTTTGGTAGATCCAAGACTGTCCCCAAGCTGTGGGGACCATAGGAATGTAAGGATCATTTAAAATCAGAGTTTGGGTGTGTGTACATGTATGTATCTGTGCATGTACATGTTCTGTGTGCCTTGGAAGTAGGGTGGAGTTTGTAAGCCAGAGAAGAGCATCCAATCTCCAAAAAAGGAAAAGCTCTGAAGCACGTATAATGATCTAGAACACAAGTCAGGGGACTGAAGTCCATCAGGGTGGCAGGACCACAGGTGACAGATCATGCCAGTCCAGAGGGGGATGGCATGGGAGAGTAGATTCTTTTATGTTACTATGTTATATGCCAAAGAAATGATGATTAATCTCCAAGTAGGACCATCTTATAATTTGGACAGTCAGCAAAAAACTCTATGGAGTGATGATAAAAATTGAAGTCAGGTGTGTGGCAATATCTTCCTTCTAGGTGGTCAGCCCTTTTGGACTATGGCCCCCACCACGGGTGGGGAACAGAATCCAGACCCTTGAGGAAGGCACTGCAAATGTTAGTCTGAGGGTCAGTTTCCCAGAGAGGCAGTGCTGGGATTCAGGGCAGGTTTAACACCAGTGGATAAATGGGAATACCAATCTCAAAGTCAAAGCTCAAGCCTGGTAATAGAGTGAGAGCCAAAGGGTGGACATTTGGGGAATCCATAGCTCGGTGCCAACACACTGCTGAGGCTCAGACAGCTGGCTCTATGGCTGTACAACTCATGCCAAATCCCTCTCCATAAAATCCCAATGTACTGATTTTCCCGGGGAAGGCTGGGTCAGTAGAGAAGCTGGACTGAATAAATCTGGGCGAAAATATCTGCAGCTCAGGAGACGCGGAAGGCAGGATCTATGAACAGAGTCCATGGGTCTTTGCCCAGAGCTGTCTCACCCTCCTCCACTTCTTGTAATCAGGTATCTCCTGCCAGCACTTTTTGGAAACTGCTTCTTTGAATATCACTAACAGATTCCTACTATGTAAATCCAGAAGTTTTTTCTAAGCTCCCACTTTTCTTAACTCAACTGGCCAATCCCTCCTCATTTGATATCCTCTTTCCAATGCTGTCTTGTTCTCTACATCTTTGGTTAATTACTCTCTTTCCTTGGAGAGCTCCCCTTTCTTGTTCTCAGGCAAGTGCACTTGGCAGTTCCTAAAACTTTGTCCTCAATCACAAAGGATTTTTTTCTTCCCATTTACTCTCTCCTCTAAGACTTTAGTTATTCTCATGGCTTCAAGTATTTGTTTTATATGGATGATTCCAAAGTTTGTAGCACCAGGCTTGACGTTTCTGTGTTTCTTTCAGCCCCATGTAGAAACTTCCCACTTGGGAGCAAAATAATGACATATCAAGCATAATGAAATCAGTATGTTCAAATTTGAACAAGAAGACCTGATCTTTGGGGGAAAACTGTGCTGTGCCCTCAAATTGGTACAATGGTGAGATTTATAAAGATAATCAGTTCAATACTAACTGGTTTCCTTATGATATAGTAGATGATAAACGTTGGGGGTTTTCTAATTTTTTAAATAAATTAAATCACAGAAGTATAACATGCGTCTCCTTTTCACAGGAAAGTTCCCCACTAATTCAATTGAGTACAACCTTTGTCGGGATGCAAGATTTTTCCTTCAGGCTCCCCCCACGTATTTGCTCTCCCCTATTAAGGGGAAGGGACTGCTCATGAGCATCCAGGATTATTACATGACAGGAGGTGTGCAAGAAACTAGTATGAGCCATGTTCTAAGACAGGGCATCCTTGATGTTCCCTCCACACTGTGTGGCAGCAGTCTCTTTTCCCTCCTCCATCCAAGCCATCTCCTTCTTTAGTTCTTTTAAAATTGCCCCCCGACCTCCTGTTTCTCCTCCCTAATGAATCATCCCAGAGGTAAAAACTCAGACCTGAAATAATGACTCTTAGAAGGGAAACTGCACATGGCACTGCATTTAGCAACTCATTGAAACCTTTACTTCTGTTTCATGTTGACTAGATATATCAGTGCAAGGGAAAATGCACAGAAGAACAAGGCTAATATTTCAAGGTATAAACCTTCCACATATATTTTACACATACTTGGGAGAGAACCAATTACTGTTAGAGTTATCACCAAGGAAGAAGAGGAAGGGCACTAACCAGATAACCTAGGCCGTTGGGCCACCCCAACATGTTACGAGGATTTGGAATATATGGGGAGGTGACGGTAGAGACCTAATTTGGGCATGAAAGTGGGTGAGATGGTAAGACTGCCCAGGGGGTGCTTATGGGCAGGTATTTGAGAAGATTCAAAATAAGAAATACAGACTGAAAAGAAGGGTTCTTGGTTTTATATAAACATATAATAAAACTAGCATTGATTGAGCACATAATGTCAAACACTGTTTTGGATACATTCTATATATTACATTATCTAATCCTCCTAACAGTCCTCTAAGAGATAAAATAGACCCACTTTACAAAGGAGATGCTGAGGCGCAGAGTAAGCGGCAGAGCTGGGACTCTGAACTCAGGCTGCAGATCTCATAATCTCAAGCTTTACACTATGATCCCTGCAAATCAAAGTCTGAGAGTTGGATAAGTTTTGAGGTTCTTCTCCCACTGATTCTGGTGAGAGCGCATCACTAATAAACCGTGAGATTGTATTTTCTCCTTGGATAATCTCTTTTGCATGGCTGACATCAGGGTCTGGAGGACACTGTGGTCAAGGAAAAGTCAGAGCCTCGGGTTTACTTGTCCAACGCCATGACCCAGCTGACCCAGAATTGGAGCCATCTGGGCAGCCTCCTGCTTAACTTCCCTTCTTGGCCCCTCACATCATTCTGGGGATTTGAGCCCACCTACTGGGGGGAAGGAGCAGGGGTGACCACCGCATACTGGAAATTTCATGTAAGTAACTGGTAGACTGAACACATGACAAAAATCAAAATGCAGCATTCTTTTTATTTTCCACCATTTTAAAATATTTTATTCAGTGGAGACTATCATTCCCTGCCTCGAGATGAAAACTCCAGAAGATCCCATGGTTTCTGTTCATTTTTATTTATTAAATTAATTTACAATGGTCTATTTAAGTTGCAAACAGTATAATTTCAGTATTTAGAATGTCAAGCCCCATATTAGTTAAAACTTCAGTGGATCCCTATGGTCTGGAAGAGAATATCTCACATTTTCTTCAGAGAAGCATTCTTACAGCAAAAGACAGGAAAATGTGTATTTTGGTGGGGAGGGAGGAGCTCACACTTGGCATGGGTTTGGAGAATGTAGCCATTGGGTGAATGTAACAGGTGAAATTTTTCTTTGATTTTTTTTTTTTTTTTTCTGTACGCGGGCCTCTCACTGTTGTGGCCTCTCCCATTGTGGAGCACAGGCTCCGGACGCACAAGCTCAGCGGCCATGGCTCATGGGCCCAGCCGCTCAGCGGCATGTGGGATCTTCCCGGACCGGGGCACGAACCCGTGTCCCCTGCATCGGCAGGCGGACTCTCAACCACTGCGCCACCAGGGAAGCCCTGATTTTTGTTTTTATTAAACATTTACATCAGCTTTTCACTAACTTCCGTAATGCACCAGTATTAAAGAATGTTAAAATGTTTAAAATTATTTACTGGGTAAATGACTATACTTCTGTTTTTTCTACTTCCCCAATCTCTGAGTAGAGTGCACAGTTAGGGAAAACACTTCAAGTTGATCCTATGTGCCTACCTCCAGCTTGAAAGGCCCAGGCTAAGCCTATAGAATCCACATTCAAAATCATGCCATTAAAAATGTCCAAGAATCAAGCATATATGCCAAACGTTAACATCTGTTTAAAGTCTGTGTACACACGTAGATATGTTACATAACTTTCTATACTTTTTGATGTTTGAAATGTTTCATATTTATAAAACACAAATAAAAGGAAAATGAAAACAGAATTTACAGTCTCACTGCTACCTGTTAATCCAAACTTTTCTCCTTATACTTTTCTTAGTTTCCTGAACAGAATGAGCTGATTTCTGATTGTAAATCTTAACTTATTCCATTCCTCAACGTGTAATTTCTTCTTTTCATTTAGTGCTTTTCTAAGTCTCATCCTTTTTGATGAATTTAAATTTCATTGCCTACAGAAGTCCTGCCAAATACCCTCATTCCTCAGTTAATCACCTCCTCTTCAAGCAGATGAAATATCTACAACCTGGTCTATTCCTGCATACCAATCTGCCTATAATGGTTATTATCTTTTTCCTGATGTCCCTTTTTCTCCCCAATCAGTTGGTAAGTGCCAGAGTAGTTATTTTAAAAATATTTGTTAGAAAAAATAACTGAAGGACATTAGAACACTAGTTCCTCAAACAATCTAGATCAACTGTTTTCATGAAATTGGGTGGAAGATGGTTCTTGTTAGTCCCTTTGGCTTGCCAGATGAATCATTTCATGAAATGATTCATGAAATCATGTAAACACACTTTGAAAATCATGTAAACACACTTTGAAACACACTTTGAAAAGAAAACATGCTTCTCTATTTTCAGTTTCAAATTTCCATGTGGTTTGTTCACTCATTCATTCACTTAACAAGTATTTTTGAGTGTCTATTAGGCCCAGGTACTATTCTTGGCACTTGGGATGTAGCAATATGCAAAACAGATGATATTGATGGTGGTGTTGGTGACGATGATGATGAAAAAAGGATATCTGGTCCATTTGGGTGTGGTAATAGACATTTCCTATCAGCTGGGGCTTATCTAGAGCATTCGGTATGAGTCTGGGCATATTGAAGGTTTTCTGGTGCTAGAACTCTAAGCAAATTGCTGATTGGGTGTGCCAAGGGTAGATACATTGAGGTTGCTGGTTGGTCATCAGGAACAAGAGCTACTTCGTTAACATTCTAGATAGTGATGGGGTAGGAACTCAGCCTCTTAGGAGACTGTCTCCTTAAGGTTAATGAGAATGGATAATATTAAATGTAGGGCATAGATTTGTATTCTGGAGCAGAACCCAGTAAAACTGCACCAAGATTCAAAGAGAGGAAGTCCATGATAAAGCAAAAGTGAAATGTAAGAACTATTCCAAGAGATACAATAACAGAGTCAGAGCAAAGGCAGCTCTGTTTTGCATCTCCAGGAACAGAATATTCAGTGTAAAACAATTCCTTCTAATGCAGAGTTTGGGCTTTAAAGCTGTTTAAATAATGTCTTCTCTGTTTATAAAAGTAATCCATTCTTTTAGAAATGTTAAAAAATTACTAAAAGAAATTAATGAGGAGGCTGATTTAAGTAGGATAGATTCCTATTACAAATCAATACATGAATGATTATTCTTAATTCCTCCTGAAAACTTTCCCTATTAAGTGAAGGCTCATACTTCTTTCTATGTATAAACTAGTGCATGCTTTCTTTGTTTTAATAATCTTGAGAAAACTGCAAAAACTAGTATACTTCCTAGGGTGTATGTTTTTTCTAATTCTTTAATTTGCATGTACATTTGTAGAAAACTTGAAAAACACAAAAAAATGATAAAATTAAAATCATCTATAACCCCACCATTGCTAATATACTAATATTTTGATGCATTTATATACAGATTATGTATATGCATACACTTACCATGTGTATACCAACATATATGTGAAAAATTGTAACTGCATGGAAAATGCTTATGATGTAATGCAAAAAGAAAAGATCGGGGGCTTCCCTGGTGGCTCAGTGGTTAAGAATCCGCCTGCCGGGCTTCCCTGGTGGCGCAGTGGTTGAGAGTCTGCCTGCCGATGCAGGGGACACGGGTTCGTGCCCCGGTCCGGGAGGATCCCACATGCCGCAGAGCGGCTGGGCCCGTGAACCATGGCCGCTGAGCCTGCGCATCCGGAGCCTGTGCTCCACAATGGGAGAGGCCACAACAGTGAGAGGCCCACGTACCGCAAAAAAAAAAAAAAAAAAGAATCCGCCTGCCAATGCAGGGGACACGGGTTGCAAGCCCTGGTCCGGGAAGATCGCACATGCCGCGGAGCAACTGAGCCCCTGCGCCACAACTACTGAGCCTGCGCTCTAGATCCCATGAGCCACAACTACTGAGCCCGAGTGTCACAGCTACTGAAGCCTGTGCGCCTAGAGACCCTGCTCTGCAACAAGAGAAGCCACCCAATGAGAAGCCTACGCACCGCAACAAAGAGTAGCCTCCGCTCACCACAACTAGAGAAAAGCCTATATGCAGCAACAAAGACCCAATGCAGCCAAAAAATAAAAATAAATAAATGTATTAAAATTTTAATTAATTAACTTTTTAAAAAAGAAAAGATCAGGATGCAAAACCCAGTCTGATCTCATTAAAATTATTCACAAGTGTGCCTTAATAACTGCATAAAAGTTCATCATTTGGATATGAACTGATAACCTTTTCAGAAAGAATGGAGTCACCCTTAATAAATTCAGAAAATTCTTTCTAATACAAAATGATGGAAGCTTGTCTACTTATTCTTTCTCCTCCTTATCATAATCTCATTTCTTTCTCTAGCACTTTCCAACATCCAAAGCATGTAATCAGGAATCTACTGCCTCTACTGGAGGCTTTAGAACTGGATCTAATAGTCAATAAATATTCAAAGTACTAGCGTCAACATTCTGAAAGTGAAGTTAGAAAATGTGGAGTCACAAACTTCCTTCATATAATTAGAGCCTCAAAAGTTCAAACACCTTGCTTGTTTCTCCTCCTGTGCCTGATACAATAGTAAGATACATTTCCCTTGGCAATGGCATCTTAAAGTCATAATTAAATATCTCCTGAGTTCTGAACTCTATGATTTCTCAAAGCCAATTAATGGATCCAAGTGGCTGTATTAAGATACCTTGAGAGCAGCTTAAAAAACACAAAAACCAAAACTGATTCGTGGGTCCTCATTCAGTAAAACTAGAGTTGGGCCTAGAAATCTGTGTTTTACAAAGCTCCCCACGTGGTTCTGATGAATAACCAGGTTTGGGAACCACTGCCCTGCGAGCTGTGGTGTAATCCAATTAGTTTCTGGCAGCTGGAAGCAAAGAAATGAAGGTGGATCTTGATTTATTGTGTGAAACCTAGATTCCCCAGAGAGACTCTTTCTGGAGGACATTTAAAAAGTATATTTCAAGATAATTTCCCTGCAGTGTTTTGATTGTCATTCTAAAGCCATGGCCGCGATTTGATGAACTTTGCAGGTCACTTCCAGCTGTCCAATTTTATAAAAATGTGCCTAGTTTTGTAAATGCTGCAGTGATCTTTAGAAAAGATTTTCCCTCTAGAAAAAAGCGCATTTACTTCACACCCATTAAGCTAAATGATCATGACATTTTCACACCCCTGAGCACATTTATTTCTTGATAGAGAATGAGACGTTTAGCTTATTGTAGGCATACAAAGACACTGGGGATTTTACTGCAGCTTTCATTTCTCAAAAAAAATCTGTATTAAACATAAAAGTAACGTGTAGTTCCTTCATTTTGTAGATAATTTGCTTTGTAAAGAATATGTAACAATTTTCCCAACTTCACAAAAGAAATGACTTGTCTTGGACAGATGCCTCATTAACAGGATCTTATGTTCCTCTCTTCTATTTCTTCATATTAATTGATTTTTACAAAAATTATTTTAACCCAAGACTTAATGTATTTTACAACATCCAATGCACTCTGTCCCAGATTTTCAACCTTCGTAAGACCCTACCTAGAGGAATTATCACTGGAGTAGAAAGTTGATACTTTTGTCTAGACACCACCCCTATGTGCTGTGGGAATGTGCTACTGTCTGCTCCTTTGTTCTCAGGGGTGGACATGTGATCCCAAGCGGACCAATTTTAATAGACCATCCTTCCAGGAGCAGTGATTGGCTTAGATGTGAGCAGGTACCCTAAGAAAGACCAATCAAATGTTGGATGATAGAATTGTTATCCACCCCCCTGCCACCCCCACTCTTTTTGTCCCTTCTGTGCTTGCTAGACTGGAAGAAAGTGACACTGGGTTAATTAGAAGTCGTTTTCCCCACCAAATGATAAAGATCTTGCTTGCATAAGGAAGTGAGCATTTGGAAAGAGGCAGAGAAGACAGACGGAGAAAGAGACTTATGACATTCTGGATCAAATTGTGTTGATTCCTGAACCTCTAGAATGTGAAGTACCTGAAATTGTTCTTAGAGCTATCTTGAATTGAGTTTGAAAACAAATTGAATTGCAAATAAGTCCTGACTAATACAAATATTTTCTCCATTTTCCAGATGAATAAATTGAAACCCAGAAAAAATAAGTAATTTGATCTATTTAGTAAGTAAGCCAGACTTGAACTCATGTCCTAATGCTCTAAATCCCACGTTCTTTCTACTACACTGTAATTCTTTAGCATCTCTTAAAGAGGTATGAAACTCATGGGAAGAAAACATGATGTAAGAAATAGGTCAAAGGTGGCTGGCTGAGGAATATACCATATGAAAATACTGAGTTAACTGAACTGCTTTTGATCCAAATTTACATAGATCTTTGCTTGGAAGAGTCTAAGATGTCTACATAAAAAATGAATCTACTAAGTACCAAAAATAACATGAGAATTTAAACTTTATATTATTAAAAGATAAGTACATTTCATTCAGGAATCCTTCAGAATTTTAAGAAAGTTTTGTTAAATCACGGAGAGTGGTAAATTACAGATACAAACTCTACCCTAATGTACAAACCTACCATACTATTCTGCTCTGAAGGCTAGTGGAGATACCCTGTTTCAACTTAAAATTTTAGAAGTGGCAGGACCTTATCACCTACCCTCAAAATGGCAGGCTAGATTGAACAACCAGAATCTATGATTATGGTATTTTCCAATCAGATAAAGTAAAATTTATTTTATCTTCTAGTGACAGATCAATGGTTGTCTCTTCAGGGTTCCATGGCACCTGGAAGTGTTCTTTGATTTTCCCCTCCTATTCCTAATGCATTCCTGTCCTTCTGTGACAAAATGCTGTCCTACAAGAAAGAATCTGAAGAGCATGATGTTTGAAATTTGTACATTTTAAGAAATGTTAAACAAAATAAAATTGAATACAAGAGAAAAGCAAACTGCTAAGTATGCCAGAATATATACTATAGTTAACCTTTAGGTTTTATTTTCCTCTCTTAATAAATCCGTTTAAAATTTAAGACATAACGATTGATATATAAAAATCACAGTAACATTTATATAAGCTATAACATTATAGTATCAATAATAAAAAGAATACCTGAGAATCCACTCCTGATCTTAAGAACTAGAAGTTGATCAATCTTTGGAGAAGAGTGATTCTCCCCAAACCCATTCCCATGCCTCCTTCCTCAAGGTTACTACTTTCCTGAACTCATTCCCTTACATTTTAAAAAAAGTAGTTTAGTTTTTAAAATTATGTCTCCCTAACAATACACTGTTTCCTTTATCTTGAATTTGAGAATTATAATATTTATATTGTGCTGTAGGCTGTCTTCTGTGACTTGCTTATTTTATTTCTGTCACATTATGTTTCTAAAATGTATTCATATGCTTACGAGGAGCTATAGTTCATTCATTTTTAGTCTGTAAAATATTCCATTGTGTGATTAGTCTATAGCTCATTTAGTCACTCTCTTGTCGTTGGAAATTTGAGTTTCTTCCCTACTTTTTGCACATATGAATGATAATATCATAAATGTTCTTATTCATTTCTCTTGGTATACATGTACAAGAATTATTCTAAGGTGCATACCTAAAAGAGGAATTGCTCGGTCTTTGGGTATAAAATATTTAACTTAATATAAAGGTGTCAAACTCTTTTCCAAAGTGATTAAGTCAATTTACATTCCCACCAGCAGTGTATAAGTATCATGCTGATTCAAATCTTTACTGATATTTGGCAATGTCAGACCTGTATTTTTGTACATTTAGTGGTTATAAATTCATATCTCATTGTAGTCTTAATTTGCATTTCTGCAATTACTAAGGAAGTGGAACATTTTTTCATGTGTGTATTCAGTATTTGTGATTCTTACCCATAAAATAACTGTTTGTTACTTTTTCCTATTTTTTCTCTTGAGTTGTTTATCTTTTTTCATATTTTTTGTAGGTATTTTGAAAACACATTCTGGCTTCTATTCCCCTTATTAATTCTGTGTTGCTAATGTCTTCTTCAAGTTTATAACATTTCCTTTTTACTTTCTTTCTGATGCTTTTAAGAGTAGTTATGTTAAATTTTAATATCATCAAATTTATCAGTATTTTCCTTTACAATTCATGCTTTTTTGTCTTAAAAAAACCCTCACTGAATAAAACTTTTATATTTTCTTCTAAACATTTTAAAGTTGTGTTGCTTGCATTTCAATCTGGGCTTGTTTTTTCTTTTTCCCCTATGGAGAATTCTAAGTGTAAGGGAGGACCCAGGAGCACAAGTTGTTTGATCAACTTGAAGAAACAATTATTCATTGTCTGGCGAGACCATATAGCCTGTGAAAAGCCCCAGGGATGAACCTCTCCATTGTGAGCTCTCTTGAGAATGGGCTGTTTCTTCTGTGAATTGCTGGTGTATCCCCAGCACTTTCATCAGAACCTGTATATAGTAGGCAGATGGTAGGCAATTAATAGGCATGTGTATTAGTGTGTGTGATACAGGAGTTAAAACAACTCAGAAAATATAAAGTTTAAAAAAAGCACCTAGACATAATCATTGTTAATAATTAGGTATTCAGGAGAGGCTTCAAGATGGCGGAAGAGTAAGACGTGGAGGTCACCTTCCTCCCCACAAATACATCAGAAATACATCTACATGTGGAACAACTCCTACAGAACACCTAATGAACGCTGGCAGAAGACCTCAGACCTCCCAAAAGGCAAGAAACTCCCCACGTACCTGAGTAGGGCAAAAGAAAAAACAGAGACAAAGAATAGGGACGGGACCCGCACCAGTGGGAGGGAGCTATGAAAGAGGAAAGGTTTCCACACACTAGGAAGGCCCTTCACTGGCGGAGACGGGGGTGGCGGAGGGGGAAAGCTTCGGAGCCACGGAGGAGAGCACAGCAACAGGGGTGCGGAGGGCAAAGCGGGGAGATTCCCGCACAGAGGATCCGTGCCGACGGGCACTCACAAGCCCGAGAGGCTTGTCTGCTCACCCGCCAGGGCGGGCAGGGGCTGGGAGCTGAGGCTCGGGCTTCAGAGGTCGGATCGCAGGTAGAGGACTGGGGTTGGCTGCGTGAACACAGCCTGCAGGGGTTAGTGCACCACAGCTAGACGGGAGGGAGTCCGGGAAAAGGTCTGGAGCTGCCGAAAAGGCAAGAGACTTCTTCTTGCCTCTTTGTTTCCTGAGGCTCGAGGAGAGGGGATTAAGAGTGCCGCTTAAAGGAGCTCCAGGGACGGGCGTGAGATACTAAGGCTGCTCCTGCAGCCACCAAGAAGCCTGTGTGTGAGCACAGGTCACTCTCCACACCGCCCCTCCCGGGAGCCTGTGCAGCCCTCCACTGCCAGGGTCCCGTGATCCAGGGACAAGTTCCCCTGGAGAACACACGGCGTGCCTCAGGCTGGTGCAATCTGCCGCAGCAGGCTCGCCCCACATCCATACCCCACCCCCCACCCCGGCCTGAGTGAGCCAGAGGCCCCGAATCAGCGGCTCTTTTAACCCCGTCCTGTCTGAGGGAAGAACAGACGCCCTCAGGCGACCTACACGCAGAAGCAGGGCCAAATCCAAAGCTGAACGCTGGGAGCTGTGCGAACAAAGAAGAGAAAGGGAAATCCCTCCCAGCAGCCTCAGGAGCAGCGGATTAAATCTCCACAGTCACCTTGATGTACCCTGCATCTGTGGAATACCTGCATAGATAACGAATCATCCCAAATTGAGGACGTGGACTTTGAGAGCAACGATATGTATATTTTTTTCCCTTTTCCTCTTTTTGTGAGTGTGTATGTGTATGCTTCTGTGTGTGATTTTGTCTGTATAGCTTTGCTTTTACCATTTGTCCTAGGGTTCTGTCTGTCCATTCTTGTTTGTTTGTTTGTTTTTGTTTTTTAGTAAAGGTTTTAGCACTTGTTATCATTGGTGGATTTTTTTTGGTTTGGTTGCTCTCTTCTTTCTTTTTTTATTACTTAAAACTTTTTTAAATAATTATTTTTTATTTTAATAACTTTATTTTATTTTATCTTCTTCTTTCTTTCTTTCTTTTTTTCTACCTTTTATTCTGAGCCATGTGGATGACAGGCTCTTGGTGTTCCAGCCAGGCGTCAGGGCTATGCCTCTGAGGTGGGAGAGCCAAGTTCAGGACATTTGTCCACAAGAGACCTCCCAGCTCCACATAATATCAATGGCAAAAATCTCCCAGAGATCTCTATCTCAACGCCAAGACCCAGCTCCACTCAACGACCAGCAAGCTACAGTGCTGGACACCCTATGCCAAGCAACTAGCAAGACAGGAACACAACCCCACCCATTAAAAGTGAGGCTGCCTAAAATCATAATAAGGCCACAGACACCCAAAAACACACCATCAGACATGGACCTGCCCACCAGAAAGACAAGATCCAGCCTCATCCACCAGAACATGGGCACTAGTCCCCTCCACCAGGAAGTCTACACAACCCACTGAACCAACCTTAGCCACTGGGAGCAGACAACAAAAACAACGGGAAATACGAACAATACACTAAACAATACACTACTTAATAACCAAGAGATCACTGAAGAAATCAAAGAGAAAACCAAAATTACCTAGAAACAAATGACGATGAAAACACGACGACCCAAAACCTATGGGATGCAGCAAAAGCAGTTCTAAGAGGGAAGTTTATAGCAATACAATCCTACCTTAAGAAACAAGAAACATCTCGAATAAACAACCTAACCTTACACCTAAACCAATTAGAGAAAGAAGAACAAAAAAACCCCAAAGTTAGCAGAAGGAAAGAAATCATAAAGATCAGATCAGAAATAAATGAAAAAGAAATGAAGGAAACGATAGCAAAGATCAATAAAACTAAAAGCTGGTTCTTTGAGAAGATAAACAAAATTGATAAACCATTAGCCAGACTCATCAAGAAAAAAAGGGAGAAGACTCAAATCAATAGAATTAGAAATGAAAAAGAAGTAACAACTGACACTACAGAAATACAAAGGATCATGAGAGATTACTACAAGCAACTATATGCCAATAAAATGGACAACCTGGAAGAAATGGACAAATTCTTAGAAACGCACAACCTTCTGAGACTGAACCAGGAAGAAATAGAAAATATGAACAGACCAATCACAAATACTGAAACTGAAACTGTGATTAAATACCTTCCAACAAACAAAAGGCCAGGACCAGATGGCTTCACAGGTGAAATCTATCAAACATTTAGAGAAGAGCTAACATCTATCCTTATCAAACTCTTCCAAAATATAGCAGAGGGAGGAACACTCCCAAACTCATTCTACGAGGCCACCATCACCCTGATACCAAAACCAGACAAAGATGTCACAAAGAAAGAAAACTACAGGCCAATATCACTGATGAACATAGATGCAAAAATCCTCAACAAAGTATTAGCAAACAGAATCCAACAGCACATTAAGAGGATCATACACCATGATCAAGTGGGGTTTATCCCAGGAATGCAAGGATTCTTCAGTATATAGAAATCAATCAATGTGATACACCATATTAACAAATTGAAGGAGAAAAACCATATGACCATCTCAATAGATGCAGAGAAAGCTTTCAACAAAATTAAATACCGATTTATGATAAAAAAAAAACTTCCAGAAAATAGGCATAGAGGGAACTTACCTCAACATAGTAAAGGCCATATATGACAAACCCACAGCCAACATCATCTTCAATCGTGAAAAACTGAAACCATTTCCACTAGGATCAGGAAAAAGACAAGGTTGCCCACACTCACCACTATTATTCAACACAGTTTTGGAAGTTTTAGCCACAGCAATCAGAGAAGAAAAAGAAATAAAAGGAATCCAAATCGGAAAAGAAGAAGTAAAGCTGTCACTGTTTGCAGATGACATGATACTATACATAGAGAATCCTAAAGATGCTACCAGAAAACGACTAGAGCTAATCAATGAATTTGGTAGAGTAGCAGGATGCAAAATAAACGCACAGAAATCTCTTGCATTCCTATACACTAATGATAAAAAATCTGAAATTAAGAAAACGCTCCCATTTACCATTGCAACAAAAAGAATAAAATATCTAGGAATAAACCTTCCTAAGGAGACAAGACCTGTATGCAGAAAATTATAAGACACTGATGAAAGAAATTAAAGATGATACCCACAGATGGAGAGATATACCATGTTCTTGGATTGGAAGAATCAACATTGTGAAAATGACTATACTACCCAAAGCAATCTACAGATTCAGTGCAATCTCTATCAAACTACCAATGGCATTTTTCACAGAACTAGAACAAAAAATTTCACAATTTGTATGGAAACACAAAAGACCCCGAATAGCCAAAGCAATCTTGAGAACGAAAGAAGGAACTGGAGGAATCAGGCTCCCAGACTTCAGACTATACTACAAAGCTACAGTTATCAAGACGGTATGGTACTGGCACAAAAACAGAAAGATAGATCAATGGAACAGGATAGAAAGCCCAGAGATAAACCCACACACATATGGTCACCTTATCTTTGATAAAGGAGGCAAGAATATACAATGGAGAAAAGACAGCCTCTTCAATAAGTGGTGCTGGGAAAACTGGAAAGCTACATGTAAAAGAATGAAATTAGAACATTTCCCGCACTCCCTAACACCATACACAAAAATAAACTCAAAATGGATTAAGGACCCAAATGTAAGGCCAGACACTATCAAACTCTTAGAGAAAAACATAGGCAGAACACTCTATGATACAAATCATAGCAAGATCCTTGACCCACCTCCTAGAGAAATGGAAATAAAAACAAAAATAAACAAATGGGACCTAATGAAACTTAAAAGGTTTTGCACAGTAAAGGAAACCATAAACAAGATGAAAAGACAACCTCAGAATGGGAGAAAATATTTGCAAAGGAAGCAACTGACAAAGGATTAATCTCCAAAATTTATAAGCAGCTCATGCAGCTCAATATCAAAAAAACAAACAACCCAATCCAAAAATGGGCAGAAGACCTAAATAGACATTTCTCCAAAGAAGATATACAGATTGCCAACAAACACATGAAAGAATGCTCAACATCATTAATCATTAGAGAAATGCAAATCAAAACTACAATGAGATATCATCTCACACCAATCAGAATGGCCATCATCAAAAAATCTAGAAACAATAAATGCTGGAGAGGGTGTGGAGAAAAGGGAACCCTCTTGCACTGTTGGTGGGAATGTAAATTGATACAGTCACTAAGGAGGTTCCTTAAAAAACTAAAAATAGAACTACCATATGACCTAGCAATCCCACTACTGGGCATATACCCTGAGAAAACCAGAATTCAAAAAGAGTCATGTACCACAATGTTCATTGCAGCTCTATTTACAATAGCCAGGACATGGAAGCAACCTAAGTGTCTACTGACAGATGAATGGATAAAGAAGATGTGGCACATATATACAATGGAATACTACTCAGCCATAAAAAGAAATGAAATTGAATCATTTGTAGAGATGTGGATGGACCTAGAGTCTGTCATACAGAGTGAAGTCAGAAAGAAAAACAAATACTGTATGGTAACACATATATATGGAATCTAGAAAAGAAAAAAAAATGGTCATGAAGAACCTAGGGGCAAGATGGGAATAAAGACGCAGACCTACGTCTTTGAGGATACGGGGAGGGGGAAGGGTAAGCTGGGACAAAGTGAGAGAGAGGCATGGACATATGTACACTAACAAATGTAAAATAGATAGCTAGTGGGAAGCAGTCACATAGCACAAGAGGATCAGCTCGGTGCTTTGTGACCACCTAGAGGGGTGGGATAGGGAGGGTGGGAGGGAGGGAGACGCAAGAGGGAAGAGATATGGGGATATATGTATATGTATAACTGGTTCACTTTGTTATAAAGCAGAAACTAACACACCACTGTAAAGCAATTATACTGCAATAAAGATGTTAAAAAATTATGTATTCATCTTTCTAGATCTTTTCAATATTTCAGTGTATTTACATATATAAATATGTATACATATATATGCACACACATATGTAGTTTTTAAAATGTACAAGGGATTTTATTTTTGTTATAGTTCTCTTACTCTTTTTTCCCCCTATTTGTTGTGTGTGGGGAATTACTCCAGGTCCATATTTAGAATTCAGTAGCATTCTATTTAACAGCTGCATAGCACTCAATAGTATGAATGTCATATAATGTTAAAATCATTTCCCTATTAGTGAAAGTTTTCCTTCTTACAAACAATGCTGCCCTGTTCAATCCTTGACCAAGAATGTTGGCACATGTCTTTCTACAGGTCAGAGTCCTAGAAATGGTGGTGTTGGGTCAAAATTATATGTGTGTTTAAATTTTTGTATAAATATTCCCAAATTTGTTATGAATACAAAGGTCCTGTCTCATGAGTTAAGGTCAGTAAGAAATATTGACATTGCTATATGTCGGTTTATTTTTGAGAGGATGTTTAACATGATTCCAAATTATGAGGACAACTGCTTTCCAATCAATTGTTTGAACACCTAGTAGATACTGTTTTCATGTGCTATCCTGAACAACTGGCAAATAGAAGCACAGCTGGGCTTCTTTCATTTTCTTCCACCCTGCCCCCCCCCCCCCCCCCATGGAGAACTCTAAGTAGGAGGGAAGAGCCTGGAGCACTGTGTCTGAGCTCTGAGAGCAATCTCTCTAGGGATTTGACTGGTTCACAGAGGGAGTCTTGAAGTGTATATTTCTGATATATGCCTATCTTCATAGTAGTACATGAAAAAGGGTGTGTGTGTGTATAGATTGCTTGTGTGTGTATAGAAATTAATACATGTTTATTATAGAAAATATAAAAAATGCAGAAAAGTATTAAGAACATTGAAATCGGCTCATTTAATGACCCAGAGATAATCAAATTAACATGTTAGTGCATATCTTACCAGATATATACAGTTTTTTTAAACAAGATTGGGACTACACTATAATAACTGTTTTGCAATCTGTTTCATCCCTCCAACTTAAAAATACATAATGAACTTTCTGCCGTATCACTATAGTGTCACTTCAGTGTTTGACTTAAGAGAAACCATAAGCAATTAAGACTTTTCGGCTGAGAATTTACAAATAGATCTCAGGTGCTTCAAATCCACGCCCTTAATATACAAGTAATATTAATGGACTGCACTTAAATGTGTATGACCCAAGGCCGAGAAAGCCCTCCTGTTTGTTTGTATTTTATGTCACTAATTAGAATACTAAATTTTATTGAGTCCCTACTAAATACTAAACACTTTGCAAAGCCCTTGACATATATTATTTCTAACTATTACAACTACCTTTGTAAGTAGTTATTATCAACATTTTGCAGAAGAGAGAACTCAGATTCAGAGAGAATAAAACCTTGCTCAAGGGCACTTGGCCAGCAAATGGTGGGGTTTGAATTAGAATCCAGGTCTATCTGCCTGTAAAACTGCTGCTTTTCTACCATCCTTGCTGTTTTGGTCATGCAAAGCATTTTCATGTGCGGCTTCTGTACTCAAAGTCCCTGCTTTACATTCAGTTCGTGATTAGATTGAAAGTGATTTCTAAAGGAAATTAAGGAATATTTGTCATATTTTTCTAACTATCTATACATAACAGAGTTTATGCACACGTATTTATTCTCTTTTCATTAATGGAAACTGAGCCGGTTGTATGGAATGAGAACTGCAATAACTGAAACTAGAGCGCCATCTGTTGGCCACAGAGTTCTAGGCACTTGATTCAGGAAAATTAAGAACTATATCATCACCATTGCTTTCCTCAACAAAGAAAATATTCTTAGCAGCAATCTTGGACCAAATGTAAGGGGAAGTTAGGAGCTAATAGTACTAGATCCTTTTTTAAAAAATTAATTAATTTATTTATTTTTGGCTGTGTTGGGTCTTCGTTTCTGTGCGAGGACTTTCTCTAGTTGCGGGAAGTGGGGGCCACTCTTTATCGTGGTGCCCGGGCCTCTCACTATCGCGGCCTCTCTTGTTGTGGAGCACAGGCTCCAGACACGCAGGCTCAGTAGTTGTGGCTCACGGGCCTAGCTACTCCGCGGCATGTGGGATCTTCCCAGACCAGGGCTCGAACCCGTGTCCCCTACACTGGCAGGCAAATTCTCAACCACTGCGCCACCAGGGAAGCCCACTAGCTCCTCTTTTTAAAAAATAATTTATTGAGGTGAAATTCACATAACATAAAATTACCATTTTAAAGTGAATAATTCAGAGGCATTTTGAACATTCACAGTGTTGTGCAACCACCACTTCTGTCTAGTTCCAAATCATTTCCAACACTCCTAAGTAAAACCCATTACTCATTCAGCAGTTTTCCCTGATACCCCCTCCCCGACGGCCCTCGGAAACTACCATCCTGCATTCTGCCTCTATGGATTTATCTATTCCAGATATTTCATATACATGGAATCATAGAGTATGTGACGTTTCGCAACTGGCTTCTTTCACTTAGCATAATATTTTGGAGGTTCATCCACATTGTAGCATGTATCAATATTACATTTCCTTTTATGACTGAATGATATTCCATTCTATGTATATATCACAATTGTTTATCCAGTCATCCAATGATGTACATTTGGGCTGTTTCCACCCTTTGGCAATTGTGAATCATGCTGCTGTGAACAAGAGTGTCCATGTACGGTCTGAGTACCTGTTGTCAATTCTTTCGGGTAAATACCTAGGAATGGAATTGCATTAGCCTTGATTTTAACATGAAGACATGGATGAGAAGTATCTGAAGATGTAATTAAAGTTGTTTGATGAAAAGCAAACATTATTTCAATAGGAGAAAACAAATCATTAATGGATCTAAGAATGGACATTTTCTCATGTGTGTTTTTCAGAGACCTTATCCGCCATAGTGATTCATTAAAAAGTGTCAGAATTACCTGAGGTGCTTGTTTTAGAACGCAGCTTCTGCTCCACTGCCAGCCCCCATGCTGATTTAGCAGGTTTGGGCGTGGGAAGAAACTGCTATTTTAGAAGCTCTCTATCATCCCATGTGAGGTCCCTGGAACCACATGTTAAGTAACACCGGTTCACCACTCTAGCTGCACGGCTTCGGCGAATCAGTTAACCTGAGTAAGCGTCAGGTAACTTATCTTTACTATGAGGCAACACCTTGAGAATTAATTTAGAAACAGTGCTTTGCACAGTGCCAACAAACGTCAGGTGCTTAAAAAACGTCAAACTTCTCCTTTGTTCCTTTCAGGAGAGGTGATTCCATTCACCTGGCATTTCAGAACTGTGTGCACTTTCACAGCAAAAATGGTCTTTGAATACCAAGAGGGCAGTTGAATGGAGTGTTGATCTATGGAGTTGCTTGGTATGATGACAGTGTGGTACAAGCTCCCCTCCGTGGCTCTCAACAGTGAAGTGCAGGGAATTTAGTCCCTGCCCCTCGACCCAGAAAGACAAGTATACTTTCTGCCCCAGGAGGAGTTCCCCATCACTCTAAAGGTGATCTCAGAAGCTCCTATGAGATGTTTGACAGAAACTATGAAAGAACCACAAATATTGGTTTGTCTTTTACATAACAAACTTGCAAATTCCTGTTTTTAAACGTATAATGTTCCCACAAACAAAATGCAAAATCGTATTCGAGATGTTTTTAACTTTTAGATATTCCTGTGAATTCTTACTGTATTACAAAATCTGTGTGCCCAAGAGAAATTGTACTATCATAGACTTGCAAATGTGTTCTGAATTCTGGGTGTGAGAAAATTTTAGTTGTAAATAATTGAGGGAAATGCTTATCTGTAACTGGCTTGACTTGGTGAAAACACATTTCCAAAACAGAATTATTCAGGGTTTCATAAAAATATATATCAGTGTGTGCGTGTGCATGTGCATGTGTGTGTGGTTCTCTATGTATCTTAAAGATCAGTGACTTTACTAGTGTTAAATTTAAAAAGCTAAACCATTAGTTTAGAGAGAAAGATAGATGTATATATAAGAGACCATAAAGAAGGTAGAATAATTAAATGCAATTTGATGTATTTTTTTAGAAGGGCAGGGTAACAGATAAGGGACTGCCCCCAGGGACACAGCCTTGGCATGTGCTTGAACACACAGGCTCCACCTTGAACCCAATGTACTGCACTTTTAGTGAATGTTGGCCACCATATTCTTTATCTTCTTTAGTAAGGACACCACCTTGTCAAGTAGATAATGTTATTCCCAATTTACAGATGAGAAAACTGGGGCTTAGAGAGATTAACTAATTGCCCAAATTCTACAATTTTTTGGTGGAAGAGCTGGCATTTTATCAAGGACATTTTGATTCTTAACTAATATATTCTTTTTTTGACCTAGGGAGAAGGAAAGAGCTCATCAGTCTCCCTTCCCTCTTGTGGTTATGATATCTATTCTTCCTCCATGAAAAATTTGTTCTAGAGTCTCCTAGAGGTGGAGGGAGCCTTGAAAGTTTTCTGGCTCAATTCCCTCATGCAATTCAAGGTTTCTTTGTAAGGGAGGCTGCCACTCTCTTTAATAAGGACAGATCTGGGGAGTTTACTTCATAAAGCAACCTATCACGTATTTGCACTTAGGATTGTGAGGAAATACTTCATATAATTCTTTGAATGACCAGTTTTGCCCAGTAGAGCCTCAAGATCATGTTGGTTAGTTGTTTCATTCATTAAATTGTTCCTTTTTTCAGTCATTCAAAAATATTAATTAAGCCAGCCTTTGTCTGATTCAGCTTTGAAATTACAGTCCTAGATAGCTGTGAATCTGTTATGTTTTCTGGAAATTCCACTGGGGCTAGTTCACATCAAATGTGCAGGTGATTAAAATTCTTCATCTTTTTACAACAACCATTGCATAGTCATTCTTTAATCTGGCAGTTAAACTTTTCCTCTGGGCTGAAGTGTTGGATTTTTCAGTTTTGACCCTTTTGTCTACTTTTTGAATTCTGATTATCATCAAAGAAATCACTCCAATTTTCTGGTATCTGAAAAATTGGTAAGCACATCTTCTGTGTCTTTGTTTAAATAGTCATTAAAAATATTGGTTGGACCTGTTGTATAAAATATATATATATATATATATATATATATATATATAGGTTGGTTCTCCTGGTAACCAGCCCCCATCCTTAGGTGGGCCCCAAAGCTACCTCATTAAAATAACAAAAACACTTTCTGTGCTCTCATCACTTAGGAAATTCCAAGGGTTTTAGGAGCTCTGTGCCAGAAACAGGACAAAGACCGAATATGTATTTCTTATTATAAATCACAATATCACGTATGACAATAGCACATATATTTATGGGTGTTAATTCTGTATGATCTCTGTCATTTGCAAGTAAGAGAACTTCTCTTTTCTTTAGAATAGTGCCCCATCCCCCAAAGTTCATTTGCATTATGAAGATCAGGTCTTGGGAGATCCAATCTGGTTCTTCCTTGTATAGAACTTTCTTTGTGACCAGTATCTGGACATTTATTAAGTGTCAAAAGTAAAAGTTATTGGAGGAGCTCCTTCAAAGAGTCCAAATGAGAACTCATTCTACAAGTGTCCATTTAAGCCTGATATTTTCCTGTGGTAAATTACTATTCTGATTGACCCATTTCCCAAAAGGGAATATTTTAACTCTTTCCTGGTAGCATCAATTCTGGCCCTTTTATCAGCTTAGTTATTCTGTCACTCCACTCTTCATTCATTCATTCATTTAAGAAATATTTATTGATCAACAACTATGCCAGTTACTGTTCAATGTGTTGGGAATACAAAGTTGAACAAGACAGAGAAGGTGCTGACCTCAAGGAATTTATGTATGCATGGACAGAAAAACGAACACAACATTAGAGACTGTGATAAGAGGTGTCTGGACAAGGCACAGAGTGCAGTGAGTGATAAAGATGCACTGGGGTGGGGTGGGGGGCTATTTCAGATGAGTGGTTGGGGAGGACCTCTATGAGGAAATGAAATTCGACCTGAAATCTAAAGGAGCCATGTGAAAACTCAATCATTTCCATCAAAATTCAGCTTTGTGAACTGTAAGCCCTTGCAAATGAAGGTTACCATGTGAGAAATGTTTCACTGGCAAGAGGGGTTGGACAGCCAAGCCTAGGTTCAGCTCCAGACAACATGCTAGAACCATTAAAACGAGGCCATTTTTCAGGAGGAGGCTATTATGAGAAACAAACGTTCTAGGGTGCTATTTCAAGAGCCAGATGCTCAGAACTGGGAATTACACTCAATGAGGCTCTGGAAGGCATGTACAGAGGCATACCCAAAAAAGTCAGTCCCATTTAAATGGTGCAGTTGCTTCCCAATGATCACGGGAGTCTCTGCAGACTAACCATTGTGTATTTTTTTAAATTAATTAATTTTTTATTGAAGTATAGTCGATTTACAATATTGTGTTAGTTCCAGATGTACAGAGAAGTGAATCAGTTATACATATATATTCTTTTTCAGATTCTTTTCCCATATAGGTTATTTACAGAACAGAAACAGAATCACAGACATAGGAAAAAACTTATGGTTACCAATGGGGAAATGTGGGGGGAGGCATAAGTGAGGACTTTGGGAGTAACATATACACACTACTATATATAAAATAGATAATCAACAAGGACCTACTGTATAGCACAGGAACTCTACTCAATATTTTGTGTATGTTTGTTTTAATGAACAAAGTCAGCCAAGCAGCCATCTAGCTATTGACTAATTTCATTCTTTTTCTCCAAAACAACTACCTATTTGACTGTTAACAGGTTTATTTCTATTTATTTGTGTACATAATCTCCTAAAGACCGTTCTTCTAGAACCTTCTTGGGTTTCCTCTATGCTAGCCGTGTTCCATGTTCATGTGGATGCACACGACACAAACATACATGCCTTAAAAAGAAGAGCACCTGATGAAAAATGTATGCTAGTACATATATAACTTCAATATATTGATAGTTATCTGGTATTTTCTCAAATTGATGACTTGCATATGTGTTTACACAAAGGCAGGGTTACTGGGTGCTTTCACCTAAGGCATATGGACCCAAAGGAAATGTGGGCCTCAGGTTCTTGAAGGAGAGAATTTGTGGAGGGTGGTGACCAGAGCTCCTGATGCTTGGGAATATGGTACACGCAGGGCAATTTTTCTAAGTAGCCATATGCATGGCTGTCTTTGTGGAGGATGTTCTGCAAATATTCTTTTTCTCTTCCTGCCTTTCACTTGTCATCTTAAATCTTGTCTTTAAAATATAAATTTTAGATATATTTTTATAATATGTATTTTAAGACTTTCCACTTCTCTATATATAATAAAGCATGAAAATCCTTACAAAAATCTGATCGCATTACTCCCACGTTACTCCAATGCTTCTCTATTGTCTTTAAGGTGAAGTCTAAGATGAGCAGAATGGCACAGTAAGTCCAGTGCAGTCTGGTCTCTGCCTATGTCTTTAGTGTCTTCTCCTGAGTCCACTCTCCTCACTCCAGGAAAAACAGTCACACTACTAAGTATCGGGTACTGTGCGAATAGTTTTACGTGCATTTTTTCAATTAGTCTTCATGACAGTTTCCTAAATCATCATGCGAGTTCATACCTCTGTGTGTTTGACCATGGTGTTCCCTTCACCTGGAATTCCCTTCCTGCTTTGGCTGGCAAATTGCATCTCATCCTTCAAATCTCAGCTGAAGAATCTCCTCCTTTGAGAAGCCCTCCTTATTTCCCCAGAAAGAGCTAATCACTTCCTCAGTTCTGTTCTGATTATAACTCACATATTCAATTCAGCTCAAGTCTACTCATCTAATGAGTTTTTAGTACAAGCCAGGCACTGTCCTAGGCCTGATCATAAAATGATTCAGGTCTTGGTCACCACCTTAATCAATTCACAGCCTGGTGGAGTAGACTGACATGATAGTGGAATGATACTATGCATAGTGATAAGTGTTGTGAGATTTATTATCACTATGCATAAGTATTATTCCATCATTAGATGATTGCTGAGCAGAATTAAGTTGAATTGAGTTAAAGATAACAATTTTACATTTATCAGCATTTATCAGTTAACATCCGTAGTGGGTTGAACGGTGGTCCCCCAAAGACATGTCCACATCCTAGTCCCCAGGACGTTTGAATATTACTTTACGTGGCAAGAGTTAATATTAACCTGTATGGATACTGAGAGGAGGAGTTTATCCAGAATTGTGAGGGAGTGCCCTAAATGCAATCACATATGTCCTGATAACTGGGGAGACACACACAGAAAAGAGAAGGAGGCCTTGTGCCCATGAAGGCAGCAGCTGGAGAGAGGCAGCCACAAGCCAGGCGCACCCAAGGGCTTCGGGAGGGAGCAGGGCCCTGAGGACACCTTAATTTGGACTTCTGCCCTCCAGAACTGTGAGAGAATAAATGGCTATTATTTTAAGTCACCCAGTCTGTGATAATTTGTCAAAGCAGCACTAGGAAACTAATACAGTATTTTGTGGTAAGTTTTTAAAAAATGTGTTGCCTTGAAGTTGAAAATAATTTTTGGATCTAATAATATAGAGAACACTATGAACAGCTGTACAAGTTTTTTTCCTGAAAGTTTTTTTCAGATCTTTTAGTGGGCTAAGGAGTTTTGTGAATCTCAAAGATATCTATCTATCTATCTATCATCTATCTATCTATCTATCTATCTATCATCTACACTGTAACATTTCTTAGCATCTTTTATCATGGGATCCATTTTTCATGGACTATATATTAACATCTTTCTGTAGATGTTAATGTTCTATAGAGCAGAGTTTTGAGTCTATAAGACTTAAGGCTCCACATCAGTTAGAATGGCCATCCATCATCAGAAAATCTACAAACAACAAATGCTGGGGAGGGTGTGGAGAAAATGGAACCCTCTTGCACTGTTGGTGGGAATGTAAATTGATACAGCCACTATGGAGAACAGTATGGATGTCCCTTAAAAAACTAAAAATAGAACTACCATATGATCCAGCAATTCCACTACTGGGCATATACCCAGAGAAAACCATAATTCAAAAAGACACATGCACCCCAATGTTCATTGCAGCACTATTTACAATAGCCAGGTCATGGAAGCAACCTAAATGCCTGTCAATAGATGATTGGATAAAGAAGATGTGGTACGTGTATACAATGGAATATTACTCAGCCATAAAAAGGAACGAAAATGGGTCATTTGTAGAGATGTGGACGGATCTAGAGACTGTCATACAGAGTGAAGTAAGTCAGAAAGAGAAAAACAAATATCGTATATTAACGCATATATGTGGAACCTTGAAAAATGGTACAGATGAACCGGTTTGCAGGGCAGAAATAGAGACACAGATGTAGAGAACAAACGTATGGACACCAAGGGAGGAAAGCGGTGGTGGGGGGGTGGGGGGGGATGAAGTGGGAGATTGGGATTGACATGTATACACTAATATGTGTAAAATGGATAACTAATAAGAACCTGCTGTATAAAAAATAAAATTAAATTAAAAGAAAAAAAAGAGACTTAAGGCTCTTCTGTAATGAAACATAAGTTGAGGGTATTTGGAAGAGGGCATTGTTCCTGCAATATGTACACAGGAAACTGCCATGGGTCAGAATAAAACACTTCTACAAATATCTAATGTTTACCTGGCACAGCTTCTCTTGGGTTTAGCTTTGCAAAATCTTCCTCAGGCTTTGTTTTCCTGGTTACCATGGAGCCAGTTCACTTCTAAAGGCAACTTGGGGCTGGGCCTGAGGAAACTAATGAGGAATTAAGTGACTGCGCTTGTTCTCCAGGGACAGAAGGGAACTGGCAGACCAACTTGTAATTTGGAACATTAACGTTCATTTTTGGTGGGCTCCTCCCTCTGCTATGATTCTTTCTGTTTCAACCTCTTGGAATCTGTCTTTCCCAATGTAACTCAGAGCCCAGTGCATCATGATGCAGTTTGGTTTGGTTTGGTTGTGTAAGAAATATTATTAACTGCATTTGTTTAGGCAAACCTGTCATCATTTATGTCTGAGGCAAGGTGGAGGGAAATCAGGAAACAAAGGAGTAGGTATCATATAGATTAAACTTGGCTGACAAAAATGTTCTGGGGTGGAGTCTAGGCGGGGGAGGTATTTAAAATATGAGAGTATGAGAGAGAAATGAATCGATTTGCAGGATCTGGTTTAGTGGGGTTTAGTAAGTTTTGCAAACTTTAGAAGCTATACAGTGAACACACTACATGACCCAACCTCCTGGACATCTTGAGGTGTAAAGAGAACTATTCTTAGTAATTAGGCAACTTTAGCAGGATAAGGTTGAAAACGGTTAGAAGAAAAACCTAGAAAATGTTATAAATATTATTTCTACCAATAGCTCAGTTGGAAGGATTCCTCATTAGCCTGTGGCTACAAAGGGTTACTTTTTTTTTCTTTTTTTTTTGTAAAATCGAATCACATTGTTTCAGAGTCCTCTTAAAAATTTCAAACTTGCTTGCCTTACGTTAGGGCCTCTCAAAGAGTTCTCAGTATTTCTGTGTGTACCAAATGGGTGCCTCTCATGAGCCCGCAAGTGAATTGGTCAGCTGCAGTCACCTTATCTGCCTTTTCAGTTCTTCCTGATCTGGCTCCCACCTCTCCACATCCTCTGCCCTTGAAGCTGAGTGGAGATGACTTTTAAAAATGGCTATAACTTGATGTGCCAAAATTTTCCTGTTTGAAAGAAATTTCCAAGCACATCAACACATGCAAATAGACGCTGTGGTAAGGTAAGGAAGGTAGGGAAGGAGAGAGTGAGGAAGAAATGAAGATGTTGTATATATGTGCTGTGCCTGGGCCCTAGGTCTATCAGCCTTAAATGACAGTTGTAATAATTTGTTGCAGTCATGATGCTACACACATATTAATGTGAACTCTCCCTATCAGAGATAGGAGAAAACTAAGATAACTCTTATTTCTTTCTTTTTCTTCCTTTCTTCTTTCTTTTCTTTCCTTCCCTTCCTTCCTTCCTACCTTCCTTCCTTCTTCTCTCTTTCTTCCTTCCTCCCTCTCTCTCTCTCTTTCTTTCTTTCTTTCTTTCTTTCCCTCCCCTTCCTTCCTTCCTTCCAGCTTCCTCAATTGTTCTTTCATGCAACAAGTATTTATTGAGCATTGACTATGTGAAGGACACTGTGCTAAGGGCAGGGGAAATAGTAATTAACAAAATAGACACAGTCTTGTCTCTTAAGGAGCCTAGAGTCTAGGGTGGCATAGAGACCATTTGTAAACAAGGCATCATAAAAATATTCATTAAGTATAATTTTGTTAAGTACTGTGAAGGAGAAGCTTATGGTACTTTGTGTGTGTGTGGTAAGAACACTTAACATGAAATCTACCCTTTTAACTATTTTTTAAGTACACAACACAATTTTGTTGACTATAGGCACAATGCTTACCGCATACCTTTAGAACTTATTCATCTTGTATAACTGAAACTTTACACCTGGTAAACAGCAGCTCCCCATTTTCCCCTCTCTCAACCCCTGGCAACTAACATTCTACCCTCTGTTTCTGTGAGTTTGACTATTTTACGATTTTAGATACCTCATATGAGTAGAATCACGCAGTATTTATCCTGTGACTGCCTTATTTCACAGCATAATGTCCTCTGGGTTTAGCCATGTTGTCACATAGAGCAGGACTGCCTGTTTTTTAAGACTGATTAATATTCCATTGTATGTATATACCCCGTTTTCTTTATTCATTCATGTGTCAATGGACATTTAGTTTTTTCCCATATCTTAGTTATTGTAAATAATGCTACAATGAATATGAGAGTACAGATATCTCTTCAAGATCCTGATTTCAAATATTTTGAATATATACTCAGAAGTGGGCTTACTGGATCATATGGTAGATCTAACTTTAACTTTTGGAGGACCCTCCATACTGTTTAGCATAGCAACTGCACCATTTTAATTCCCACCAACAGTGTTACAAGTGTTCACTTTTCTCTATATCTTTGCCAATACTTATCTTTTGTTTTTTGATAGGAGGTGTAAGACAATATCTTATTATGGTTTTGATTCGCATTTCCCTCAAGATTAGTGATGTTGAACATCATTTCCTTCATCTGTTGGCCATTTGTATGTCTTCTTTGGAAGAAGTCCTTTGCCTACTTTTCAGTCATACTCTCAAGAGTGTATAACAAGGGGGACAAACCTCATCTGGAAATGTATGTGGTGTGGCCAGACTGAGAAGATAAAACTACAGGACATCCAGCTAAATTTGAATTTCAGATAGACAACAAATCTTTCAGTATTAGTATACTTTATACAGTATCTGAGATATACTAAAAGCTTATTTCTTGTTTACCTGAAATTCAAATTTAACAGTTTTCTGTATTTCATCTGGCAACCCTATGTGTGGGGTCGGGGAGGGAATAGTTAAGGAAGGCTACTTTTAGGAAGTGATACCTGAACTTAGCCCTAAAGGGTAATTGGCAAGAGAGGGCACAGGCAAGTCAGACAGACAGAAGGAATAGCACATGTACTGAAGTGGGAAAGGATCTGGTAATTGTAGTCATCATGGGCATAAGGTAAGGAATCGTGGGGGGAAATGGCATTTATTGATGTTGGAAAGAGAGAAGAAGCCAGAAAGATCAGGGATTAGCAGGCTAGGTTAAGAATGTTGGATGTTATAGAGAACAGACTTGAGGTTGCCAAGGAGGTGGGGAGAAGGAAGAGGGATGGACTGGGAACTTGGGGTTGGTAGATGCAAACTATTACATTTAGAATGGATAAACACAAAGGTCCTGCTGTGTAGCACAGGGAACTATATTCAATATCCTGTGATCAACCATAATGGAAAAGAACATAAAAAAAGAATGTCTATATGTGTATAACTGAGTCACTGTGCTGTACAGCAGAGATTGGCACAGCATTGTAAATCAACTATACTTCAATTAAAAACAAAAGAGTGAATGGAGAAACAAACAAAAAAGAATGTTGGATGTTAACTACACTGGGGAAGGATATTAGAAACTGGGCTCTAGCCCTGGGGCTACAAGGAGTCTCCTGCTGGCCTGAGGCAAGTCACTTCACCTCTCTGGATCTCAGTTTACTCATGGGCCAAGTAGATGTTAAAATACTGACAAATGAGATAATGAAACACAAGTCCTGAAAGGTCCACCCAGAAAGAAAACTCAAGGTCATCTAATCTAAAACCCTCAAGAAAAAACTGGCATTGACTGAAAACAAAAGTATGAAGACTTTGAAGTCAGTCTTAGACGGATGCAAAGCCTGACTCTGTCACTTGCTTGCTCTGGGGCCTTGGGTGAGCAAGTCAACCTCTCTGAGCCTCCACATTTCTCATGAGCAGGATGAGGTTAACAACATCTTCTTCCTAAGTTGTTGTTAAGATTAACAATGAAATAAATAGAACACTTGTCACAGAGTTACTCTCCCAATGATTTTTTTGCCCATATAGGTGGGCTGTCTGTTCATAATTTTAAATAATTCTGGAAACATTTGGTGGGAGTCTGGAAGGTGAGGAGAAAAGAAGCAAATTGTTGCCATAGACACACATTATGCACATCACAGTTTTTGCCTATGGCCATTGCTGCTTTTGGAAATAGTTGATCTGTTAGTTCTGGAGGCTCAGGGAAGATGACGATTCAAACAACAGATGCCCTGAGACTCTCAGGCTATGAAGTGTCAAAAGTTCAAGAGATGCAGTAGGAGAAAGAAAGACTGTGAGCCTTGAAGTTTTCCTCCTTCTCCAGGTAACATTTTAAGGGGGGCTACTAGAGATAATTTGATTCCAATACATTCAATTAATTAATTAAGCAAACATTAATGAATATTTTTATGCAGCTCCTAAGCAGCTTACAAGTACCTAGAGGAAGACAAACAAATCAGTTGAATAGGGACGTGTTTATTGATGTCCCAGGGGAGTGGACTTTATTAGTAGGAATTTTATACCAGGTTAAGGAGAAGACGGCTCTGGAGAGACCCTGGAGCATCTCTCAGAACACCAAACGGAGGCTGTCCCGGCAGTTAGGGCTGTAGAGCTGGTTTGTGATCTAATTTCTCAGTTCCCTCTAACACACTGAGAACAAATGGTAGGCACTTGCTGTGGTAGGTTAGCATTTGATAAATGTTGGCTGAACTGAACTGTTTACTTAAGGGCTCAGTGCCAAGTAGATGGCAAAATATTTAGTGGAATCTTTCATATGTTGAAAAAGCAATAGAAGTCCAAGCTCATTGAGCTGTTAGTTTTTTCAGCAAAGATGGATGTGTGTGAACCCATCCATAGCTGAGTCTAGTCCATGCTTTTGCAAAGCAACTGGCCATATTAGGAGAGAAGTTGGTGGCTGAGAAGAGCTACGCTAATCCTTTAACAAAGGTGATGCCTGTGACTAATTCTCCAATGGAGGCTGAAAAATAGAACCCAGAATGAGCAGGTGATAAGCATTTACAATTTGAGGTCCTACAAAATGTTTGTTTAAATTGATCATGGTTTAATGTCTCTAGATAGTTTGTTTTTTTGTGCTCCTCCTTTGGAAGAAAGGAAACTTAATAAAACCATATGGTATAAAGGATTCAGTTTAAGAAGGTCAACCTCCCACACCTTCTACAGTTATGGTTTTGGGCAAAGGAAACTGCTGTTCCAGAGGATGTCCCTGGGGCACCGATCTTCAGAATCCCCAAAGAAAGGTTCAATTGTGTTCAGAAAGGCTGCCTTTCCTCACAGGAAAGGGAGTAGCATGTTTTAGAATTATTGCCAACTGCAAGGTTGAGACAAAAATATCAGAGACTCTGAGTTGGAATATTCCAGTGACCTCTAGCCCTCCAGTGGTCAGAGATCTGGGGTGCCAGGTGCTCCAGAGCAGTTGAGCAAACTGCCTTCTCAGAGGTTCTAGTCTAGGGGGAAAAGAAGAACAGATGGTATGAAAAATATATAAAAGTCAAAAGCTCAAATAATGTGAAGGTGTGCATCACTGACACATACTGGTTTGGGTTTTTTTTCTCCCCATTTAACCACACAATTTGTTTGTGTTATTACTCCTTTGTGGGGCTATCTTTTTTTCTTTTTTAAATCTATGTTGGCAATTTCTGTGTAAATATATGAGACCTACGAAGATGCCCATCAGGAGCTCTGTTCTCTGGCTGGTTAAAAAGGGAAATGTACTTAGACCCGCTTCCTCTGGTTTATAACAAACTTTCATAAGTACAAAAGCCACTTACTTAATAAAAAGTCTATGGTCCACCATTAGAATCAGTATCGCCATAAAGATAATTTTTTATAAAATGGAGGTTACATTTTAAAATCCAGTTTTCTTTTTGAAGTTGAGTGTACTGGAAAATGGATTCACAATGGATATAATAATTGCCAGGAGTACAAACCTCATATTCCAGGAAATTAAGAAATTTACAAGTTAGAGTTAAAATAGAAATACACATATATTCTAACTATTAAGGAAAAATAACTATTTTTATTTACCTCCTCAGTGCACCAGAAATATGTAATAGTTTTAGAAAAGTTAAAGTTTAGACTATAGATATTTTCAGTATTGTTTCTATGCTTGTCTCCAGTAAATAGATGAGGTTTGAAGGCAGTGAGTTTTTCTAATTCATTTTATCTTACACGATACCTGGTATAGAATAACCAGCACAGGATAACTATTAAGTAAATGGCTTTGGACTGCTGGAGATAGTACTATAGACATGGAGTTTTTCCCAATGATGTGTGTTTGTGAGTAGAGGAGCAGGGTTCTGTGCACGGGCCAGAGATGCTTAAATGTCCTACAAAAGTGAGGGACAGTGTTGTTCAGTTTCCTCATCTGTTCAGATGAATAGTCTCGAAAGTACTGTGGCTCTCCAATGCTGAGGATTCTATTCTGGCCCATCAAAAAATTCTAGAAATGATTGTTCCTGCCTATGGGATTGAAACCAGGATCAGTTATATTAGAAGGATACTTTATTCAACACTGGTGAAAATCCTTAAGCAATGAATGCAATTTTGCCTACTTGTTCCATACGCAGCAATGTATCCTAGAAAAATAACAAGTGAAATTGTTATGGAGAAAAATATGTATCATTTTTCTTGACAGCAGAATAGGGTGACCAACCCATCCTGACTTGCTGGGGCCTTCCCCTTTTTTAGCACTGTAATTCCCTCAGTGCTGAGCAAGTCCTGACTACCTTACTGGTAACCACACTACAGCAGAACCCTCCCTTTTGCTCAGTGAATATTTTGAGATGCTGCTTAAAAATATGGAAGATATGTCATCAAATTGCCTTCTAAGGCATTTGGGTTTAGTTAACTTCAAGACTTTTGCTTTTCAGAGCGGACAGTGTGACTTAGGGGCTGAGATGAATTCCTTGGAGAATTAAAGGCAATTAGGAGAGGTTAAATGAGAGAAGAATTTAAAGAAAGGAGTAGACTCAAAGGCTTGTGGCCAAGAAAGGAAGTTGAAGAACTTAAGTCAAACAGGGATGTTTATAGAGTTGTTTGCTATGCAGTGCATTTGATACAAAGTTTCTTTTTCTTCTTCCCATTCTGGCTGATATTTAAATTTTGATTGATGGGTTAAACAAAAGATTAGATTCGGGAGAAAAGAGAATGAGTCAACAGGAAAATAGAGCCCTGTGCCCCCCTCCCCCACAAAAACAAAACCCCTAAAATGCAGTATAGGGAGACAGTTAGAAAATACAAAAAAGAGAGAGATTTACAACATGTATAATGGACCTTAGAGTTGTGTTCAGACTTTTAAAAGAAAGAAAAAAAGCCCTTTAAAAATCAGTAAGAAGTGAAACAAAATACGGAAGTATAAGCAAAAATATGAATGAGAAAATCATATAAAAGAAAATATGAATGGCAAGTAAATATGAATGAAATTCAGTTTCACCAGGAAAACGGAAGTACAAATTAAAGCCATATTGAGATACCGCTTTTATATTGAGATATCTTTTTTATACCCAGTAGATGGACTTGTGTGTGTGTGTTTAACAATTTCAAGCCTTGGCACGGACATAGATCAATGGGAACTCATATTTTAATGGTGAAAATATAAACTGGTTCAACCATTGTGGACAGCAATTTAACCGTAGGTATCACATAACATGATATGACCCAGCAAATCTTCTAGGTGTGTTCCAGGGATACACTCTTGCACACTGCATACGGATATAGGGATAAAGATTTGCACTGCAGCATTATTGTTAATAGTAAGAAAACCGGGAAGCAATACATTGTTTATTATAAGTCAAAACGCTTATACCCTTATAATGATGTTTAGCACAACCTCTCATGTTCTTTCCACAGGAAGAGGAGCAAATTATTGGCGAGTCTTACATAAGGAAACGGAGCTGCATGGCTTGGCTCCTTTCTCTCCTTTCTTGGGACAGTGCCTCCAGGCAAAAAGTGCACATTTTGCTCTACTTCATTCTACAGGTTTTATAGTCCTGCCCTCCCTGTTGGGATGGGGAGGATGGCCCTGGGTGACCACTGCCTATGCCTTAGGTTCTGGGGTTCAGAATTAGGAAACCCATTTGCCCACAGATAGAAGCCATATTCTCCAGTTCAGTTTTACCCGTAAAAAGGTGACATTTGATCTCCATCAGCCATCCTCTTACCTCATTTATTGAGTGGCTCAGTATAGAGGTATGCTATTTATTGAACCCCTTGAACCCCAACATTAAGAAACAAGTAAGAAATACAATTCAGGAGAAAAGAACATATGAATAAAGAGGCTCTTAGATGCCCAAGGTGGATAAATCTATGCTTTGGGGTTACTATGCTAGGCTGTGGCTATACGAGATGTTTACCTTAGTGAGTTTCTTCAGCTTATAGGGGCTTTCTACACATGTGTGTGTGACTGTTTTCAGAAAGGCAAGGCCTACACACATGAGGCCATAAGCAAACATCATCTAGCCCTGCTCTGCATTTAGCAAAAGCAACTGCTCAGCAGGCTGTAAGCTTCAGCAGAGGCCCAGGCCAAGGTGACATCTGAATCAAGTGGTGGGGACTTGAAAATGCAGATCTCCAGGTCGATGTGGACCTACACCTGGACCCGGTATCAGGCAGAGGCAGGATTAAATCTTCTGAGCCATTCTTTTTTTTTTTTTTTTTTTTTTTTGCGGTACACGGGCCTCCCACTGCTGTGGCCTCTCCCGCTGTGGAGCACAAGCTCTGGACGTGCAGGCCCAGCGGCCATGGCTCACGGGCCCAGCCGCTCCGCAGCACGTGGGATCTTCCCGGACCGGGGCACGAACCCGTGTCCCCTGCATCGGCAGGTGGACTCTCAACCACTGCGCCACCAGGGAAGCCCTCTGAGCCATTCTTGAACAGAACAGTATTTGCTGATTTTAAGCTGAAGACAGAAGTGAATTCCACATGAATTACAGAACACTAGCAGAGGTTCCAGGTTTAAACATTAAGAAATAGGCCTAGCTAGGTAGCCTTAGATTGGTGTTTCAAATTCCATTTTGCTACCAAGACTATAGAGACCTTCAAAGGAACAAATCTTAGACATCTTGGATTTATGTGGCTTACTCACAGGCAAAGGGGTCACCCAGTTGTATGCAAAAGCTCGTTTGTATTAACTCATGAGAGCTGATTGTTAAATTTTCAGTAATTTTGTGAGGTGGTTGATATCACACTGGTAGCTTGAAATTGGCCATGATGGGAGCATTTATGCTTTTGAAATCGGTAAACCCTACACATCAGGGTTTTTCCCTATCCTAACTCCCAGCTAGTTGTTAAACTTTTCCTATCATGTGCTTTCATATGCACTTTGGACTTGAAAATTACATAAATTCAGACCTGAATTGAGATCCAATCTGTGGTAGATGTTATTATTTTCAAGAAAACAAAAAAAAAAGGACCAGAGCACCCATTATAATGAGACATACTATTCTGGGGAGATTGCGGTAGAGCGCTCAATGAAATTATTGCAGACTCAATAATTAGAAAGACAATAAAAGAATTCTGTGCCTGGAACAATCTGTCTCACATAGTCTGCTCTGTGTAGGAATTCAAAGATAAACTGTAGAGGTTTGAAACACATGGCATAATAAAAATTAAAACACAATAATAAACAGACAGGCTGATTAAACTAGGAGAGAAGGAATTTCTTAAGGAAAACAGTGGAAATCCTATAGAAGAAGCAAGACTTTTATAAAAGGGAGAGAGATGAAAATTTTAAGGATGGAGCATATAAAAAATACTAAAGAAAAATGGAGATACACGTTAAACTACGTCTCTTGGGGTCATTAGAAGGGGAGGGGGAGGCACTGCCTTAGTTTTATCCTGTCAGAACATTGACTGGGGCGCAAAGAAGAAAGGCAAAATCCTAGGGAGAAAACCGGAATGGTTGCCCCAGGGAAGGCCAGGATTTAGGGCCCTGTTAAGAGGCAACTTTTCTAATGTTTTTTTAAGAAAAGCAACTTGCTAAGCTCTTGTCCCTTAGATGGAGGCATTTGAGACATTGTCTTGGGAACTTTAAAGATTGGATCCCCCTAAAATTTAAAACAACTCTTGAGAGTGGTGGTAGGAAATCTAGATAGATTTCAGAGGAGAAAATGAGGAAGATCAGTATCAGACTCGAAGAATTATTGAGGGAGTTTCAAGGCACCAGTTTCTGTATGTGGGAACATAGGAATTGCTTGTTCTGAAAGGAAACATGTCTGAGAAAATTAGGAAATTAAAGCTCTAAAGGAAGGCCCAGCAGAAATAAAATATTAACGGAGTACACAGTGCAATAGTAGGTCGAGTCCAGGCCTGGTTGAAGGCTGAGCTACAGAAGATGCCTTCCAGCTGAGCCTTCAACCAAGAAAGGTGACAGCGGATAAGCTTTATTGAGCAGTGGATAACTCTGGCAGGTTCAGAACAAACTAATTTCATATCTCTTGTTAAGAAAGAAATACAATACAAACCCTGGAGAAATATAAGTTAGAAAACTAAATGTCTGGGTCAGAAATCAAACTGTAAGTTTAAGGAAAGAAGACATTCAGGGCAAAAATCCTAGTCCTTTGTGAGGTACAGAAGGTAAAGGAGTAACTTAGGAAGCAGGATAAACTGTTTACAAACCCTGTAGAATCATTCTCAAAGATGTAGGGGAAGACTAGAGTGATATAAAGCATTAGAGGATTATCCTGCTCTTGCAATACACACACTACACACACGCACTTAATGGAAAGAATGCTACACAAGGCTAGAACATTTAAAAACAGAATTGACAGTCCCTTGAGGAGCATCGAGTTACTGGACCTTGTTATGTCACTAGGGGCACAGACTTCAGACTAACCAACTACAGCTTCATTTTAAGAACCTGCTAAGAAAGAAAAAAAGCTACACGATCTCGCTTAATGTAGGATCTTAAAAAGTCGAATATATTAAAAAAAAAAAAAGTCGAATATATTAAAGCAGAGAGTAGAACGAAGGTTAGTAGGGGTGGGGAAGTGGGAGGAATGAAGAGATGTTCATCGAAAGGTATACAGTCGCATCCTGTAAAATGATTAGTTCTAGAGATCTAATGTAGAGGATGATGACTAGTGAATATAGTAATCCCCCCTTATCTGTGGTTGCACTTTCCACGGTTTCAGTTACCTGCAGTCAACTGTGGTCAGAAAATATTAAACAGGAAATTCCAGAAATAAATGATTCATAAATTTAAAGTTGCAGCACCGTTCTGAGTACCATGATGAAATCCCACAACCTCCCTCTCTGTACTGCCTGGGACGTGAATCATCCTTTTGTCTAGGAAGTTCCTCCTGTTAGTCACTTAGTAGCCTTAGTGGCTATCAGATCTACTGTCCTGCTATCACCATGCTTGCCTTCAAGTAGCCCTTCTTTTACTTAATAATGGCCCTGGGGCACAAGAGGAGTGATGCTGGCAATTTGGATATGCCAAAGAGAAGCTGTAAACTGCTACTTTGAAGTAAAAAGGTGAAAGTTCTCGACTTAATAAGTAAAGAAAAAAGTCGTATGCTGAGATTGCTAAGATCTGTGGTAAGAATGAATCTTCGATTAATGAAATTGTGAAGAAGAAAAAGAAATTCATGCTAGTGTTGCTGTTGCATCTCAAACTGCAAATGTTATATGGCCACACTGCACAATGAGTGCTTAGTTAAGATGGAAAAGGTATTAAATATGTACAATATTTTGAGAGAGACCACATTCACATAACTTTTATTACAGTATATTGTTATAATTATTCTACATTATTATTAGTTACTGTTAATCTCTTACTGTGCCTAATCTATAAATTAAACTTTATCACAGGCATGTACATACTGGAAAAAAACATAGCGTATATAGAGTCTGGTAGTATCCATGGTTTCGGGCATCCACTGGGGGTCTTAGAACATATCCCTTTCAGGTAAGGGGGGACTGTTACAAAACTATATTGAGGGACTTCCCTGGTGGTCCAGTGGTTAAGACTCTGAGCTCCCAATGCAGGGGGACTGGGTTTGACCCCTGGTTGGGGAACTAGATCCTGCATGCCGCAACTAAAAGAGCCCGCATGCCACAATGAAGACCCCGCATGCTGCAACTAAGACCAGGCACAGCCAAATAAATAAATAAATAAATATTAAAAAAATAAACTATATTGAATACAGGAAATTTGCTAAGAGAGTAGATTTCGGGTACCCTCACACACAAAAAAAGTAATTACGTGAGAAGGTATGTCATTGGCTTGACTGTAGTAAATGTTTCATTCCACTATGCATGTGTATATCAAATCATCATATTGTACATCTAACATATATACAATTTTTATTTTATAAATAATAAACAAACAAAATAACCTGCTGAGAACAGAGTCTCTAGGTGGATAAATTCAGAGAGTTGGGGAAAATCTTCCCTAGGAGGTTCATATCACAATCTCAAGCAATTCTATTGCAAGTGCTGATGGCAAAAGCCATGAAGACCCTGGAATGAATGTGTCTGCTCACACGGGTGGGTGCATCTTTCACAAGGCAGAGTCCTACCAGAAAGTAGCACCACAAAGCCAGAAACAACAAGCACAAAGGGGAAATGGAAATTCATTGGATAGTCTGGACGAGAAGGCATTTTGAATTGGACTTGTAGGCTGCCACCATGAGAATTTCTAAGCATTGCAAGAAGGCCACAATATCTAAAATGCCACAGTCAGAGAGACAAGACTATAAGCATGAATAGATTCCCTATAACAAGCCCCAAATCCACCCACCCCAGACACTCAAAACAGCAAATGCATGGCCACGCATTAACCACTTGCTGGGAGATCTTTCCCATGTTAATTTAAATTGACAATTTGTAGACACTGAACATCTGGAATAGATTTATTAGCATTCTGATGAGGTTCAAACCAAGCTTTTCTCTCTACTTTCCTTACCTCAGATATCAGTGAGGTTTTGCTGTGATCTTTGACATCACTAACTAATATGTTTCAGGAACTTAATTTTGCCTGGGATAACTACTTTATGAGTTACTTTTTCCCCCCTGCATCTTATAGGTGTAGTACTGGTGCTGGGATAAAATTCTGTATCCTACGAATCCTTTGGACCATTTAATAACTGAGGTGCATTGTTGAAATTACCTAAATTTTGAGATGAAGACACTAAATTAGTTCTTGCGAGTTCAACCCAGGATGCCACTGCTGAAACACTCTGGGTTCTCTTTAGCCACTAGAACCCCTCCAGCTTAGACTGAGCAGAATAAGAAATTGGAGAGGATAAATTTTAGACTCTCTTTTCTCATTTATTTCAACTTCAAATTACAGTGGAAAAACAATCTGATTTTTGGCTTTGATATCATTGACCTTGAACATTTGAGGAACTTAATCTTTGAACTGGAGTTTCTCATGAGCCATAGTGAACAATGATGCTGGACAAAATTTGTGATGAGAAATAGGATGAAGAGTGAATTTCAGCCTTGGAGTGAAGTGGTCTCAGAGTTAATGTAACTAATTTGCTGCTCTGACATAGTCAGAGCCTTTTGAGAAGACATTTTACACTTGATTTTTGAGGTTGCTTTCTTCACTGGCAGTCATTCTAGGAAGAACCCATAGACTTATGGTTGGTATTAGGGGAGGAGCTTTGTAAAGGTAGGAACAGGACCACCCTAAAAGGATGAAGGGTTCTTCCCTGTTTGATTATACATTTATTGGTTAGATCTAGTAGGTTAAGAGAAACACTGGAAATTTTTAGGATGGACATTTTTTTCCACCCATCCTCCCTCACTCCCCGCCTTGTGAGGAGTGAAATATCTCATTGGTGATTTGGGATACGAGATTGCACGTGCACATCTTGGGGGCTGGCATTGCTTCCAATTGCTCTCAGTCGTGTTGTCATCTTAGTGGTGAAGGTCTTGTTCCATGGGTGAAGCTTGTGTTGGTCCAGCACTGACTGTGGGTGGTTGATTGTGGGTAAGTCGGTCTAATTCTGAGATTCAATATTATGAAAACAACTTCTCTGCAGAAATAAGCTGTATTTCCTGGTATCTAATTTATAAATTATAATGGTGACATTTTGGTTCTTCATCTGACAATTCTATTCTTACTTTAAAGGGGAAATAATACACACTCCAGATATTTTCTTCCATGTGGAAGGATCTACACTTGTATAACATTCCTGGCCTCTCTATATCCCCACTTACCACTTGGAGAAGTAAAGCAGTTTATATTATTGGTAGTTTGGGGGGAAAAACAACTGGGCATGCCTTCCTCTTTTCCTCCATTTCAGAACAAGTCTGCCTATTGTTCTTGGCCATATCATGAACTCAGTGGTAAAGGCTCCACTCTTACCAGAAAAGCCTGCAGCTGCCTTGCTTCAACTTATACTATGTGTGTCTATATTATTTGAGAATATTCAACTCTACTATAGAGGACAAGAGAAACAAATGGGATAATGAAACTCAGAATGTGTTTAAGTATACACAAGTTAGTAATCTATAAGATATGATAGATATGGATGAAGTAAATAGAGCATATGAGTGCTAGAAACAGATAAGAAGGAAAGAAGCACCAAGAGGATACAGATAATTATAAGTCATTAAATATGCACATATGAAGTAGCACTCAATATTCATGAAGATTTAAATAAGTCACCTATTGGTAACACCCATTCTGGCACCACAAGTTCTCTGCCCAGAAAATGCAGACAAAATTCATGCTTGCTCATCAGCTTAATTGTCCCTACATCTCTTAAATGAAGCAAGACTTGTGTTAGCTTAGTCATCTTCTGTCTGTGGACCTCTTGCTTCAAAACTCGACTCTGATCTCCACAATCACATCATCAACAGAGAAGGCAGATGATCAGAGAGAGACAGGATTCAGGTTCTGTGTTCCTGCCATCCTGCTTGTATTCTTTCATAACTACGTTAACCTACCCCATCTCTTTGCTCTTTCTCCTCACTGTGTACTTTACATTGATTTAATAAACTATGTGATTTGAGCATCTTAACATGGTCTGTGAACGTTTCTGTTCTACGGCCTCTAGGAGAGCTTTCCTGGTGCTGTACTTGGAGGCCACCATTGTATGAAGGTAATTTCCCACATGGTAAAATTGATTCTCAATTAGTTCAACACTCAGGGAAGATGGGTGTTATTTACTAGATTTTTATACCTCAATATCCACCAGTAAATGGATGGATAAAGGGTGATTTATAGCCACAATGGGATCTGTGCCGTTATTAAAGTAACTAAAATTTATTTATAAGTAACAATAAGGATAAATCTCAAAAATGCAACATTGATGTAAGAAATTATTTATAAAAGGATAAACACAATGAAATCAACTTATATAAATGTTAAAAACATATGAGTGACTAACTGTTACTCAGGATCAAATTTACTCTTCTTTCTTCCAGTAAAAGAATAGCCACTCAGCCAAGATTCAGCAGAGTATATGAGTATGGGGCTATATTGCTAGATAATTTCTAGGCTTCCTTGAAGCTCAGTGTAGCCATGAGCCAGATTCTGACCAGCGTGATGTAAGCAGAATTATGTATGTAATTTCACTGTTACATCCTTAAATGTGTAAAGGAGGCTGCATGCCCACCACTACCTCTCCTTCCCCTTCTGATAGCTGGTATGCAGAAATACCAGCTTCAACTATTAGGACACCCACAATGATGATGCAACACCAAGAGAAGGAGCCTAGGTTCCAGATGGCCTTGTGGTCATCTGGCCTGGATTGCTAGTCTATCACTGGACTCCTCACTGCTGTGGCCTCTCCCGTTGCGGAGCACAGGCTCCGGACACGCAGGCTCAGCGGCCATGGCTCACGGGCCCAGCCGCTCCGCGGCACGTGGGATCCTCCTGGACCGGGGCACAAACCCGTGTCCCCTGCATCGGCAGGCAGACTCTCAACCACTGCGCCACCAGGGAAGCCCGAGACATGGTATTTCTGAGTCACTGTATTTTGAGGTTTCTTTGTTATAGCAGCTCAATATGTACCCTAACTAATGTAATACAAAATGATACATTTAGTTTTAAATACTTATAAAGTATAAAATATTTGTGAGATGATACACATCAACTTCAGGATAATGGTTAACTCTGGGGAGGAGAAATGAGAATGGAAGGAGTGGTGCTTAGGAGGTGATCTATAATTAGTAAGATGAATCCACAGTGTTATAGGAATCCAGATTCATCATTTCTGCTTTGCTCATTCACATGTGTCCCTTCCTTCCTCAAGGTCTCAATATGTTTTCTGGAATCCAGCCATCACATTCTTATTCCAAGCAGAAAGCAATAAAAAAGAGGGGAAAGAAAAAAAAAGGGTCATACCAAATTAAGCTCACTTAATGAGATTTCATGTAAATCTCACCCCCAAATCTTCTGCTTACCTCTCTCTGTAGTCTCGTCCCCTCCATTTTATACTCCATGCTGTGCCAAAGCAATCCTGTATTTTATGCATCAATAACTTCCCAATCCTTGGGATTCAGTTCAGACCTTAAATCTGCATGTGAGTGTCTTCATAATCCAGCTATTAACCTCACCAGCTCTATCTCCTGTCTCTCCATGCTTGCATGTGATGCTCGAGACAAATCAAATGCTTTTAGTTTCTGAAAGCTGCTCTGCTCTCTCTTGTTCCTCTGCCTTGGCAACTATACCTCCTTCTGCTTGGAACATTCTTCTTTCACTTAGCTAACTCTTATTTTTTCTTTGAGACTACCTGCTCTATGCCCCTTGGACTTTATGAAGTATTCCTTACCTTAGGTCTGGACCAGGTAGGCTATAAATAAACTTTGAACACACTCTATGTATATATCTATAATATATAACACTTACCACATGTATTAAAATTGTTTATTTAATTCTCTTTCTCTTCTACTATCCTGAACTCCTTAAGGGTAGAGATTTTCTTGTATCTCTAGTGCTCAGCATGCATGAGTTGTTTCATAAATAGGGCAACCGTATGATTTGCCTTCCAAACTAGGATGCTATTAATCATTCCATGGAGACAATGGATGTGAGGTGGGCAAGCTGGAACGTATTCCCATCAATAAATGTTTGGTTAATATATACATACCATCAAATTGGTATGTATACATTATTAGAGTGTTTATATATCATTGCACTGGAATTAAAAAAAAATCTGGCTTCCTTACTAGGCTTCTATTTACTTAATGACATCAGCCCCCAGTATAGTTCACTGGGGCTGTAAGTGCTGCATGTTGTTGAATAAATGAATAAGGACATGCTATCACCTACCACTTCGAAAAGAGCATTCACCCTTTATATACTGGAGAGAATTGGTAGAGATTGATGATTCAACTTTTTAAAAAAGAGCACTTTCAGTAGTGTGTACAAGAAAATACTTTCATAGAAGAGGTAGTATGCACCATGGTATTTTCTACCATTAACATTTACTCATGATTGTCTTTTCTGAGAAGGTTCTTTTTCCTCTTGTCTACTTTAACCTTTGTGATCTCCCACAATCTTCAAAGTCCATCATAAATACTTCACAGAAGAGGAACTTCTGTGCTGTTCCTCATGCCAGCGAATGTGGTCACTGAGGGAGCAGTGTTGAGATAGAGTTTATGCACAAAAAAACATGTGAAATGTGGAACATCTTTAATTTGAGTAGGAGATCAGAAAGGCCAGAATTAATTCATCCCCACTCATTTCTTGGCTACCAATTCAGTACAGTAAGATCACTTTCAAGAGTATATTTCTCAGTTCTTCTTTTTGTCTTTCTGTTTTGTTTTTATATTAGCCACCTGTAAGAAGATTTTCTTTTCTCTCTTGTGTGGGAGTCTCTGCCCAGAGGACAGTTTTATGTTAAAATTCAGAAATACTTTGAGTAAGTGATGAAAAGCAAACACCTAGATGATTTGCAGAGATCTTTGTTCAAGCTTTGAATTGAAAACAATTACTTCCAGACACACTCATTACCTAATTACTGTTCCAAGCTTCCAAAGCAAAATTAAATTTAGTTAAAAATTATGAACTTGTTGGTACACAGTTATTCCTAGACACACATTCAGGCAAGAGTGTCAACATTTAGTCATGGTCTGAGGAATGCAGGGCTCTGGTAATTGGGTTCTTGAGATGTTTAGGTATGTGGATAGAGGGCTGGGAAGCTTAGTCCTGGTAGAACATCCCAAGTTTCCATCTACTTGTTCAACAATCACTCCATTGAAAAAATTCCAATGCACACATATGGACCAAAATAAATACATAACACCTACTCCTTTTCAGAAAGTTCAAAACCAATCAGAAATTAAGACAAACGTCTACCAAAATTCTTCAGGAAGACTAAGGTATAAGGTTCCCAGTTTTGAGCATACCAGTTTCAGCGTGCCTTTGCACAAAGAACCAAATTCTGGACTTCCCTGGTGGTGCTGTGGTTAAGACTCCGCCTGCCAGTGCAGGGGACATGGGTTCGAGCCCTGGTGCGAGAAGATCCCACATGCCACGGAGCAGCTAAGCCCATGCGCCACAACTACTGAGCCTGTGCTCTAGAGCCCTCGCGCTACAACTACTTAAGCCCATAACAAGGGAAGCAGCCAACGCAATGAGAAGCCTGTGCACCACAATGAAGAGTAGCCCCCACTCACTGCAACTAGAGAAAGCCTGCGTGCAGCAACGAAGACCCAACGCAGCCCAAATAAAATAAATAAATTAATTAATTAAAAAAAAAGAAAGAACCAAATTCTTCTAAATGACACCAAAGGAATCTGAGCTAATTATTTTATACTGCATATTCCAAGCCAAAGAAAGTTGAACCTAAGAGAGGCTACATATTAGAAAAAGACCTGGATCTGGCACTAAATAAATAGGAAATCTTGAGTAGTTAATTCACTTCTCCTTTTCATGGCCTCATTTTTCCTCAGTGATAAACCTAAACTAAATGATCTGTAAATTTAATTTTAAATATTTGATTCTATGAATTCAAGGCATGAGAAATTGTGAAAAGTACATATTCTTACCACTAGTCGTCCTTCTTGCACAGAAAATGAGGATGCTGGATTGAGGTGCTTTTGGTTTAGCTGGTTATTCATCAGAAGTAGAAGATGTGCCACCAAAACGCTTGGGTTTTGTTTTCCTATTATCATTATGTTTCTTTTAGGAGTTCTTTGTATGCAGATCTGGAGCTCTGTGTTATAAAGATGGTGATATACGAGATAAGCTAGTGACGGTGCTGCAGTATATTCAGCTATTAACTGTTTTCTCACAGGAAGGAGTTTTTATTAGTCTCCATCTGAATGGCTTTGCGAACCTGGATAGGAATTGGATACATGAGAGTCTGTGGTTTCTTAAGAGAGGACTTTGGAAAGTTCTGCATTTGCTTGGGAATGCATGTGTCTGCTTTCTGGGCATAAGCACAAGAGGAAACCTCAGGGAGAAAGGACTAGAATTTATTTGCATGTGTAGCTGCCGGTAGGGGCAGGGGATCAGCCTTGCATTTATGTGACTCCAGATCTCAACACCCCCAAGTGGCTCCTGGAATGAATGAAAGACATGTCTAGTAAGGGCCTGTATTTGGTTGTCTGTTTTCAGACAGTAAGTATTCCTCAGCTCCCAGCAACAAAAATAATTCTTTCTGAAGTAGTTTCGAACCAAAAGCAATTCAAATTCATGCAAAAACATAGTGAAATGTATCACATATATCCTAGGATTAAAAGAAAGGTGTTGGATGACAATGTGTTTGCCGCTAGAGTTTATGGTTGAAATATTGAACGTTTGTGGAGACTGATTATTATCACTTTAATTTTTGGACCATCCAAATAAAAATAGAGTCAAATTAACAGCCCTCTTGATATCACATTAGCTTATATATATTGGGGTATGAAGAAGGGGGGTTATAGTTACATTACCATAGGTATAATAAAATAATTATTTATATATACTATATTATATATAATATATAGTAAAATACATACTATATTATATAGTCTATATAATACTCCATTAATATACTAGTAATATACTACATTATATTACTATTATGTAGTAATCATTATAATAATATCTTGCATTTACTGGGATTACTCTGTGCCAGGCACCATGTTAAGTGTTTACCTATATTTATTTATTTAACACTCATGTGACCCTCTTTGCCTATGAGGAAACCAAGGACTAGCGAGAAGCCCAAGAACACATAACTAGTATGTAGTAGAGCCAGTACTTGTGCCCATATCCAAATTCCAACTACTGCACTCTGCTGCTAAAGGCCAAAGGTTTATCACTGGCCATAAAGATGGAAGAATAACTAAAAATGAATCAATATTATTTCTGTTTAGCTTTTTATTGGACAAATGTCTCATACTGATTACAAGTTTTAGCTTAAAAATCATATTTGTTGAGATTAAATTCTTGTTAGAAAATATCATTTGTGAAAATAAGGCTAAATTGTGCAATTTAAACACACTCTATTTTCCTGAGTATGCACTAAAGGCAACTTTTACTCATGCAAGCTAACAATGACTTTTTGTAGGTCAGAGAGAGGCACATGGCCAATAGGTTATTTTCCCCTGATAGGAGCAATGATGGGGAATCTGGTTTTGTTTAATCATTCAGGCATCTCATTCAGATGGTAAGAAAGGACAGAGGATCTGGTTTGTTGACCTTTTTTTTTTTTTTGGTAATATTATTTTAAAAATATTTTTCTTAAATTATTTAAGAAACTATTTCAGTCCCTTTGGAAAGGAGAAGAAGGCACTGACATCTGGACAAGTGTGTTTTCTGCATTTTGTTTTTACTTTTGACCCATGGCTGAGGTTGTGGAATAAGCTCTCTGTGTGTCTCTGTGACTGTATTTGAGAATAGTCTTTACTCCTTTTGACAGATTGTATTTTCCCAAAATGGCCACAACACGTTCTTCCATCCAACATGTTATTACAACATGACTTTGACACTCCTCCTATTGAGAAGCAGGATCTATTTTCTGTACGATCGTTAGCAGGTTTTGTGCTATGGTGTGACACACTGTGACTTCTGAAGCTGGGTCATAATAGGTGATAGAGTTTGTTCCTGTGCTTGGGACCCACCACCATGCAGCGAGGAAGCCCAAGCCATGCGTGTAGAAAGACCCACAAGGAGAGGAACGGAGGCCCCAGCCTTCAGCCCTTGTTGAGTAACAGCCAACAACCAGCACCCACTTGCTAGCCAAGTGGGACTGGATTTTGGAATTAGATCCTCATCCCCCAGGCAAGCCACCCTAACTGACACTGTATGGAGCCTTCCCCAAGTCCTGTCCAATTTGTGGCTTTGTAATCCAGATAACTGATAGTTGTTGTCTCCAGCTACTATGTTTTGCAGCAGGTTGTTGAGCAGCAATAGGTAATTGAAGCCCCTCTCACCATATGAATGTGGAGTATCTTCCTATCTCAAGGGGATAGTAATAAATTAAATAATAAAGTCTCAAAATAAAAGAGCTCTGTTCTGATTGGTTAAAAGAGATTCATGAACGCTTACATAAATCTAACATTCTCCAAGTTCCCATGTTTTTAAATTCTCATATATTACATGTTAAATAATAATCCAAATTCATATAAATAAGGTGAATTTTAGGACAAAATATGCCGGGTTTAATCATTTTGCTTTTAAAAAAGCAATGTCTTTTTCTGGCCTTATGAATGTGCAGTAGAATCCAAGGAGAAAACAAGTAGAATGCAATTCTATTTTATACAACATTTACAGTTTTTTTAATTGAAGAAATTAGTTAATCTGAACTTATTAACATTCTAATACTGTTTCACCAATCAGATAAGCCAACAATACTTCCTACTACTATTTCCACATAGCATTTAAAATTCAGAAAAAGGGTAAAATCATGTGTTCAAACAAACTGAACTACACATTTGACAAATGTTTTTATATAAATAGTAATTATGTTCTAGAGTGTGTCAGCTTAAACGAAGTTTCCAAAATCTATAATTAATCTAAAAAAATTTTTTTTTAAATTCTTCAAGTATTATTATACTCAGGTAATTAATCGTGGATATACAGATAATTGTTCAGTAAGGCAGAATACTAAAACATTGGTCACCAAATATTGTTTTAATACATATATTATTTTGCCTTATTTTTATTTTTGTATGTTTGGGGGTAGCCTTATCACTGGATTATATTGGCACTATATTGGCATAGTGGCAAATGATGTTTTGCCACTTTAAAAAGGTGTAAAAGAAATTGGTGTGTCTGTGAGTGGAATTATGCTATCCGGATGGAAATTTTTACATCTCTCCATTCACAAGGTTTGTTAGTATGCTAAAATGCTTGCTAATGACGCACAGTTATCAATTACCTATCTCCCAGTTCTCTCTGTGGAAAAGTAGTTAATCTGGCTAAAAATTATAATTAAAATGGGCAACTGTAAAGGAAAACCTCACCCTCCCTCATGAGTTTCTCCTTTGCTTTCATACTACCTACCACACTCACAACACTTGTGACACCTGATATCTGGGGATTCTCCCCGACACCAAGTAATTCTCTGTGACACCCAGGTGTCCTACAGTTCAATTCAGTTCTGCCACTAACTTGAGTTAGGACAGACCCCATAGGTTAGGGATTGGTCCCAGGACACTGCCCCCCTGCTGCAAGTAGTAGGTCCCCGGGTTACCCACAACTTCTGCCTGACTTGGTTATAGATCAGAGGTTCCCATGATTTCCTTCTCTTTAGATTCAGTTATCAATATTTGCTAGAGCAAACTAGCATGGAACTTAAGGAAACACTTACTATGTTTACCAGTTTATTATATAATAAAGGACACGATAAAAGATGCAGATGAACAACCAGATGAAGAGATACATAGAATGAGGTCTGAAGGGGTCCCAAGTGCAAGAGCTTCTGTCCTTGTGGAGTTGTGGTGTTTCACCCATCTGGCACTTGAATGTGGTCACCAACCTAGAAGTTCCTCAAACTCCGCTTCGGAGATTTTTATGGAGGCTTTATCACATAGGCATGATAAATCATTAACTCAATTTCTAGCCCCTCTCTGCAGAATCGGGGTGGGGGGTGGGGCTGAAAGTTCCAAGCTTCTAATCATGGCTTGGTATTTCTGGTGGGCCCCCCATCCAGGGGCCCCCCAAGAGTCACCACTAAAATAAAAGGAGCTCCTATCACCCAGGAAATTCCAAGGGATTTAGGAACTCTGTGTCAGGAACCAAGGTCAAAACCAAATATTAGAAGAAAAGGGGCTTCTAGAGCTCTTATCATTTAAAAAATTATAAGGGTTTTAGGAGCTCTGTGCCAGGAACCAGTGGCAGACACACACACACACACACACACACATACACACACACACACATATACACCTATATGTATACGATATATGCTGATATTTCACAGTGATCGAGACTATGTTAGGAACAATAATGACAAAGGAGTATAACTGTGTATCAATGTAAGAAATGTGCTTTAGTTTATCAAGGGTAAAAGAGTGTAGTTTTGACCCTAAGTAAAGTATCAGGATGTTCAGAATATGAAAAAAGACAGTAAGAGACAAAATTTGTATGGTTATAGAAAACTGTAGGCTAATAGAAATTAAATTTTACTTCCTTCCTTTATGATCTCTAAAAATAATGAATCTGAAAAGAAGTAATAAAATATGTTAAATTCCAGCAAAATTTATTCAGTTTTGAGGCAGTTATTCAAGAAATAATTTATAAAGCAGGACCTTGTGGATTCTTTACTGCTGAATATATCCACGCAACACTAGAATTTGGTTTTCTCTCTTTGAAAATGCTAAGTGTGTCTTGGCACATTCTACTCTTTACAGACGTAATAAAAGTTTATCCTTTACTTTTTATGCAGTCTACTTAGACAGCAGATACTCTGTATCTTGCTATTATTATTAAAAAAAAGCTCCTTACTTGAGCTAAAGTTCCTTACTATTGTGCAATTAAAATACAATATTGTTATTCTGACTGATAGGCAATGTTCCTTGATTTATTCTTTTCAAGTAGGCACGATCCTATCTTAATCAAGTGACCACTTGATAACTCCTTTGCTTTTGCTTCCAAGATCAGACCCTAAATTCAGGGGGGTGGGGATGGCAGATTCAATATATCTTTTACACCTGAAATTATTATTGAGATTTCCCAGGGAGTATGAGAGAAATCACAAAAATTGTTCTTTCACCTTGTAAAAAAAGGGATGCTACAAATGATTAGGTTTGTTTTGTATGTCCAGTATTTCTTAAATAGCTCAACACTATAGTAAGATCTGTAATTGTCTTACTGGGACAATTACTGTTAAAAGTCTTAGGAGGAAAGAATTGTTGATACAAAAGAGCAGCTCAGCCTTCCCTAGGTCTCTTTTTGTCGGGTCAGGAACTTCAGCAGATTATGGGGACCTTGACAAGACAGGAATTCTTCCACATTGATAGGTACTGCAGGTGAAACTCAGGGATATAAATTTCTTGAGGTTGGTGTTTTAGCCTCTGGATCAAAGAGCAAACAACAGAGAGGCTTTTGAAAATACAATCCTAGGTTTCTTCTACATATTTCCACATGAAAGATGATTCTCTGGCATTAGTAATTTCTTATGAGCCACTGTATGGTTCTATATCCTCAAGAAAGTTAACATCTTATGTTACATCTATACCAATAAAATAGCCAGAACACAACTATCATTTTGTGTGTGTGTGTGTGTGTATGTGTTGTAGTCACTAGTGATCATGAATAAACTTTGGAGATTATTTATCATTGTAAAGGTGTCTGTTAAGAAAAATTATCCCAGGGCTTCCCTGGTGGCGCAGTTGTTGAGAATCTGCCTGCCAATGCAGGGGACACGGGTTCAAGCCCTGGTCTGGGAAGATCCCACATGCCGCGGAGCAACTAGGCCCATGAGCCACAGCTACTGAGCCGGCGCATCTGGAGCCTATGCTCCGCAGCAACGAGAGAGGCTGCGATAGTGAGACGCCCGCGCACCGTGATGAAGAGCGGCCCCCACTTGCCGCAACTAGAGAAAGCCCTCGCACAGACACGAAGACCCAACACAGCCAAAAATAAATAAATAAATTTAAAAAAAAAAAAAAAAAGAAAAATTATCCCAAACTTGAAAATAAGACAAATAGAGGGCAGCATGTCTTTTTAATGTTATACGGGAACATTGTTTAATAGGCCTACCCAAGAATCCTTTACCTAATTTAGGGGAATGTACCTTTGTTGGACTTGTAATTCACTCTTGATTAAAGGTTCAGATTTTGTGAGTTTACTTGTTCACTTAATAAATAGAAAAACTGTATATTTGTCCTCAAAACCAGGATGCTGTTAATCATTACACTTGGACAATAGTGTCCAGTAGGGAAGCAAATAATTTCTGAGCCACAGAATATAAAATCTCAAAGCTTATTGCCCTGGAAGACATTAATCAGTTTTGCCTCTAACTTAGCAGTTGTATTCAAATGCATACAGACACCCACTTCTTCAAATACTCACTTTTTTTTTTTACCATCTGCTGGTTCCCTAATTAATGGTTACATTTATAAACACTGTGTTTTAAAATTTTTGAAATTATACTTTGACAGATGTTTTACAAAATGTATTCTGGGGTATACAAGTCCCAAGAGATATTTTATGGGGAAAATGATTCCATATTCACCCTCTTGCCACCAGCCTCTGAAGACATTTCATACACACACACACACACACACACACACACACACACACACTCTCTCTCTCTCTCTCTCTCTCTCTCTCTCTCTCTCTCTCTCTCTCTCTCTCTCCCCTTTAGCCCTGCACTTCCTAAATGTACTTGAACCTGGCAGCCCTTGCCTTTCTTTTTTTCTCCCCCTTTGGTTATTATGTGTATGTTACATCATATTGGCTTCTCCTCCAAAATGCATGCTGACCCTCTCCACCTCTGCTGACACCATTCTAGTTTGAGTCATTATTATCTCTTGCCTGCACTTAGCATTAATCTGAAACATAGGTCCTCTGCTCTATCATGCTACTCTCCAACCCATTTTTCATACGGTGGCCTAAGTGATCTTTCAAAAATAAAATTATATCATGTTTTCACCTTTTAAAAACTTCCCACTGGGTTCCCACTGCACTCAAACTAGAATTAAAGCTTCTTCCCTGCCAGGCCCTACATGAGGTACCTGCTGCCTGCCCCTCCCTCTTCAGATCAGTAGCCCCCTCCTTCTCACTCTCTGTACTCTAGCCTCACCAGCCTTCCTCCTCTTCCTAGAATAATCCATGTTTCCTCCACCTTAGGGTCCTGCTTCTTGCAATGGTCTTCCTCCAGATCTTTACATGATAGGTTTCTCCGTATCCTTCAGTCTCAGTTTAAATGTGACGTCCTCAGAGAGGCCTTCTTGACCACCCAGTTTAAGATAGATCCTCCATATATGCAAAGAGGCCAAGGAAAAGAAGTCTGATGATCTGAGTTAAGGGAGCTGAAAATGGGTTGTGCTGTAAATGTCTCCTACTTTTACTGTAGGGTTGCCTGAAAATCTACCATACCAAGTCTTTTAAAAATCTACCATATATTCGTCCTCTTTTAAAATGCATGAATTCCTAGAAGGATTAAGGCAAAGATGGAAGGGAAAAACAGTTGGTCGTGGGCAGGAATTGGCCCTGCAGATAGGCTGTGTGTGGCTTAAAACAAGTGTTTAAATATTTGAATTATTGCCAAAATTTAAAAAATTAAGAGGTTTTCAAGTTAATATTTCTTTTTGTGTTGAAATCAGGCTGATTTTCTCCCTTGGCAATAATCTTGTGAAAGGGCAGCACCCTCTAGGGGTCTCCAATTCCCTCCCAATTCATGACACTCTTGGAAGTTATCTGCCTGCACTTTGCAACCTCTCTGTCATCTCTTACATAATAATGGATTTGGTGAGAGTGACTTAGACGAGACTTCTGAGTTTTCTTACAGGCAAGAAGATGGTGATTTTAAAAAAACAGGACTATGGTAATCATAGGTGTGTAATCTGAATCTTAGAAAGTAATTTAGAGATCATCTAGGTAGGCTTTCTTTCAGTGGAAGAATTACTTTATTTAATTTCTACAGACTTTTTAAGAAGGTATTAACCACCACCCCTCAAACTTCTTGGGTGAGGACATGGGTCCTCAGAGAGATCATACAGCCAGTAAGTGGTAGAATCTAGTATCTCACTGGAATTTGTTCCAAGTCTAGAGCTCTTTCCACCACACTGCTTCCCTACATGATAGCAGGCTGTGTGTATAGTCAGTGTGAGAGTCTGGCAACAGCCCATATGGATCTCTGCTCAGTTCTCTGGGCTCTGCATCCCTGTCCTAGACTTTGACTCCAGGTATCCTTCTGGACCTTCTGCGTCACTGGTTCAAGAACGATGTAATGTGCCTGCTTTTGATTTAGATTGTCTCCTGGCTCATGTTCCTTTCTTGCTACTGTTATTCTTCAGTTTGTTCACACTATGTCTTATTCTTTTCTTCAGGTATTTTTTTATTCAATATAGATTTTTAATTAATTTTTTCCAGCTTTATTGAGATATAACTGACATGTAACACTGTGTAGGTTTAAGAGGTACAATATGTTCACTTGATACACTTATATATCACAAAATGATTACCACAGTAGCATTGGTTAACACCTCCATCACCTTACATAATTACCATTTGTTTTTTGTGGTGAGAACATTTAAGATCTACTCTCTTAACAACTTTCAAGTATATAATATAGTATTGTTAACTATAATCACCATACTGTGTACTAGATTCCCCAGAATTTATTCATCTTATAACTGGACGATCGTATCTTTTGACCAACACCTTCCCATTTCTACCCTCACTCCTCAACCCAGCCCCTGGCAACGACCATTCTACTTTCTATTCTATGAGTTTGGTTTTTTAGATTCCACATATTTGTGATATCATACACTATTTGCTTTCTCTGTCTGGCTTATTTCACTTAGCATAATGCTCTCAAGGTCCATCCATGTTGTCACAAATGGAAGGACTTCCTTCTTTCTCATGGCTGAATAATGTTCATTATATATTAATAATATATATTATATATATAAATAAATCTTTATCCATTCATCTGTACACAGACACTTAGGTTTTTTCTATATCTTGGCTATTGTGAATAATGCTGCAATGACTATGAGAATGTAGGTATCCTTTTGAGATCCTGCTTTCATTTCCTTTGGCTATATACCCAGGAGTGGAATTGCCAAATCACATGGTAATTCTATTTTTAATTTTTGAGAAAACTTCATACTGTTTTCCATAGTGACTGTACCAACTTACATTACCACCAACAGTGCATGAGGATTCCCTTTTCTCCACATCCTTGCCAACACTTGTTATCTCTTCTACTCTTGATGATAGCCATTCTAACAAGCATGAGGTGATAGCTCATTGCAGTTTTGATGTGCATTTTTCTGGTGATTAATAGTATTGAGCATATTTTTGTGTACCTTTTGGCCATTTGTATATATTCTTTGAAGAAATGTCTATTCAATTCCTCTGCACATGTTAAAATCAGATTGGTTTCTTCCTCTTCAGTTCTATGAGTTTCTTAAATATTTTGGAAATTAACCACTTCTCAGATATAAGCTTTCCAAATATTTTCTCTCATTCTGCAGGCTGACTCTTCATTTTGTTGATTATTTCTTTTGCTGTGCAGAAGTTTTTTTAGTTTGATAGAGTCCCACTTATTTGTTTTTGCTTTAGTTGTTTGCACTTTTGGTGATATACTTTAAAAATTGTTGCCAAGACCAGTGTCAAGGAGGTTCTTCCCTATGTTTTCTTCTAGGAGTTTTACAGTATCAGGCCTTTAATTCTTTTCAAGTTAATTTTTCTGAATAATGTACAATAGGGATCCAATTTTATTCTCCTGCATGTGATTATCCAATTTTCTTGTCTCCCTTGTCAAATGTTAGTTGACTATATATATATGAGGGTTTATTTCTGGACTCTCAATTCTGTTCCATTGGCTTCGTATCTATTTTCATGCCAGTGCCATACTGTTTTGATTACTATATCTTTGTGGTATAGTTTGAAACCAAGAAGTATGATGCCTCCAACTTTGCTCTTCTTTCTCAGGATTTCTTTGGCTATGTGGGATCTTTTGTGATTCTGTATGAATTTTAGAATTGCTTTTTCCCATTTTCTGTATTGTGTATTTATTAACAAATTATTGTGGCTATAGTTATTTTTAATACTCTTGTCCTTTAAACTTCATGCTAGAGTTAAGTGGTTAACATACCATGATATTATAATATTAGGGTATTATGAATTTGACTAGATACTTTTACCAGTGTGTTGTATATTTTCATATGTTTTCATGTTACTAATTAGCATCCTTTCATTTCAGCTTGGAGAATGCCTTTCAGCATTTCTTGTAAGGCAGGTCTGGTGGTGGTGAACTACTTCAGCTTTTGTTTCTCTGGGAAAGTCTGTATCTCTCCTTCATTTCTGAAGGAAAACCTTGCCTGATAGAGTATTCTTGGTTGGAAGGTTTTTTGTTTGTTTGTTTTCATTCAGCACTTTGAATATATTATCCCACTTTCTCCTGGACTGTAAGGTTTCTGTTGAGAAATTCACTAATAGCCTTACGGGTGCTTCCTTGTATATAAGCTTCTTTTCTCTTCTGGCTTTTAAGATTCTGTTTTTCTCTTTGATTTTTGACAGATTTACTATCCTTGTCTTGGAGAAAATCTCTATATATTGAGTTTGTTTGGTGACCTAAGAGCTTCATGAACTTGGATATCTATATCTCTCCCCAACTTTCGAAAACTGTCAGGCATTATTTCCTTAAATAAGCTTTCTGTCCACTTCACCCTCTCTTCTCCTTCTGGAACTCCAAAAATTGGAAAATGTTTCTTCTGATGGTATCCAATAGATCATGTAGGCTTTCTTCATTGATTTTTACTCTTTTTCTTTGTTTTCCTGACTGAATTATTTAAAGTTCCTGTCTTCTAACTCACAGATTCTTTCTTCTGCTTGATGCATTTTGATGTTGACGTTCTCTATGCATTTTTTAATTTAATTTCATTCATTGTATTCTTTAGCTCCACAATTTCTGTTTGGTTATTTTTTATGATTTATATCTCTTTGTTAAACATATTTTGTTTGTGTATTATTTTCCTGATTTTACTGAACTGTCTTTCTGAGTTTTCTTGTAGCTTATTGAGTTTCCCTAAAATAGCTATTTTGAATTTTTTATTAGGTAAATCCCAGATCTCCATATCTTTGGGATCCTCTACTGGAATATTATTATGATCTTTTGGTGGTGTCATGTTTCCTTGACTTTTTCATGTTCCTTGGAGTTTTGTGTTGCTGTCTTTACATTTGAAGTAGCAGTCACCTCCACCAGTCTTTAATGCCTTCAAGAGAGAAATACCTTCCATCAGCTCTGCTAAGGATTCTGAGGCTTTCTCAGACCTTCTATGGATACACCTGCTCCATGCTTCTTGTTCCAGAAATATTAAGTGTCTATGCCTTCTCTTATTCCTGCAACACATCAAGCTGAGAGACAATAGCCTCCCTTTAGTTTTCCCAAAGGTGGCACTAAATCTCAAGTGTGTGGTCTCTCCCTGGCTCACAGATCCAGGCTGGCTTTCTATACTTGCTCACTAACCATCTGCCAAAGCACGCTCTCACTGCCACAACTGGGAGTACACATGCAGATGGCCACAGGGTCATGTGTGGCTAAGGTGTACAAGGTGCTGGGAGTGCTCATGAACTAGTTGGGGAGATCTACAGGTGAGGTGTCCCCAGCAGTTCATGGGTAGGCTTCTTGATGGAGTCTGCAATACAGTTAGTAGGATCTGCATTCCTTTAATATCCTCCAAGAATCCTTTTTACCTCTCTTCCAGACTCTTCATAGCCCCCAGTCATGCAGCTCATGATTCAGTATTATGGAAGGGGTAAGAGGGAAATTAGCCTCTTTGGCAGCGTCCCACACAGTTATGGAAACTGGGTGCTCACTCACATGTTCACACTTTCCCTGCTAGGAGAAAACATGAGCTGAGAAGTTCACCTTTGGCCCTAAGTTTGCCACCTTGGGGGAGGGATAATGTGGGTAAACTCAAACTGTTCTTTTTACTGTCTCCAATGCATTCAAACTTGTATTTGTTTGCTCCAATGTCATGCTGGACCTTCTCTGATGGAAACCTGGACTTCCATAAAGGCTGTTTCATCGATGAGTGATTGTCTAAGAGAGTGTTTTCCAGGGCTCCTGGACAATTGCTGAGAGAGGCTGGAGCCAGTTCACAGTCTACTACAGGGTCTACAGTCAGGACCAAGGTTTATATGCCTATTACCTGATGCACAGGTGGGTAAGACTCCTTCCAGGTCCCTTGGCATATGGTGCTGGATCCCACAGTAACCACCAAGGCATGGATATACAGGGATGGATGCCAAATTGTTGTTGTTGAGGTGGGGTAAACATGTATGAGGGACATCTTTGTCATAATGCTGACATCACTTCAAATACATCCACTCTTTGTCTTGTTGACCTACAGGTTTTAGTGGTTTTCTTGACTTCCCTGAATTGCACCTTATCCTCTTCCCTAAAGCCCTGCTACTCAAAGGAGATCAGAGGAGCAGCAGCATGGTATTGCCTTGGAACTTGTTAGAAATGCAGCATTTCAGGCCTCTTCTCAGATCCACTGTATTGGAATCTGCACCTTAACGAGATCCCTGGGTGATTCATATGCCTATTAAAGTGTGCAAAGCACACACTATATGACTTCTTTCTCAGCCATCATGGGGTAGATCTCCTTCTGCTGTAGCTATCCTGCATTCCCACTGGATCAATTCTAGCCATTTAGAAATCTTGAGACAGGTCCTTTAGCCTTTGGTGTCATTCCTATCCTGTGGTCTGTGACTGCTTTATTCCTTTCTAGATTCTACTTGGCTGTTACATTTATTTGGTTAACCCTGACAATGGTGTGTGTGTGCGCATGTGTAGATATGTGCATATGCAGGAGAAATATCTAGTTGAGGACTATATTTTCATCAAGATGGCAGGTTTTCAAACTGAATGTTAAAAGATAAGGAGGATTTTTAAAAGGTGGAATTTGGGACAAAGAAGGAAGGAAATCCCTTAGAATAATAACCAATGAAATTAGGAATTTATTGGTAACAACCCATGTACTAACGCTTCACATATGTTTCTCTCATTTAGTCCTCACAACAATTCTATAAATCAGGTTTATTTTGATCCCCTTTGTAAAAATGGGGAAACAGAGGTGCAAAGATTAATTAACTTGCCCAAGGCCACAAAGCAAGTAAATGGTGGAGCAGGCCTTTGATCCCAGGCCGTGTGAATAGCACACCCACATTCTTAACCACATCACTGCTTATGGAGAAACATGAGAAATGTATCCAGGTTTGAGGAAAATGGAGCTCAACTCATTATACACTAAAATCTGACCCTCCTCCTCTCCTCTTTAGAACCACCTGACGACACTCAGAATCAGTTGTGAACTCTTCAGCATGCCTGAAAGATCCTTGTGCCACTTCTTGCATCCTGGTATCTTCACGCCCAAGCTCTGCAGCAGCCGCAGGGGATTTCCAGAGCCTCTCAAACCTAGCATGTTCTTTCACTCTGCCATGGTTTTTTTTCCTGAAAAGTCCTTCTCTCTTTTCTTACCTTGGCCTTTAGGATTCTTCTTAAATATATGAAATCTTTGGCACTGCCTTGCCGGACTGATTTTTCTGCTCAATAGACTTCAGGTTCAAATCTTCCAAACTTGTTTTTCATTTTAACTGCACTGGGTTGAAACCCTTTCCAATGAATCTGGTTGGCAAGCCCATCTGGCTCAGGAGCACAGCTGGGAAGGCACCAAGTCTCTCAGAGGAGTCAGATACTCTGCAGTTGGTGCTTGCCGAAACCGGAGCAAGTGTTTGGCAAGTCTGGCAGTGCCTCTTTCTGAGTTCAGAACTGGGATTTTGTGCATTCCTTAAACATTGGCAGTTGATCAGCTCCTAGGCAAGTTTAATTACTCCTTTTTCCTCATCTCTACACCACCCAGTGACACTTCACACCTATATTTATTTACATGGAACTAATCCATTGAGGCGTCCTATGCTCCTTTTGCCTGTCTTCTATCCATTAAATTTTTTTCTGCTCACAGTGCTCTGTCTGCCTTTTCCTTTACTCTCACCTTTGCAGTTAGGGGGAGCTGACCCCATGCCATCCTCAAGAGCAGCTTCATGACCCACAACTATTCAGAGTATTTTATTCCTCTGGTCATAGTGATTGGCTTAGGGGTGAGTAATGAAGCAAGCTAGACTAATGAGACTTAATTTTTCAACTTTTGCTGGAGCTATTGAGGAAGAGGCACCCTTTTCCCTCAGCAGTGGCTAAGTTGGTCGAGTCCATGTCTGTAGCTAGAGGGAGCCAGTACACGAAGAGGGTGTGCCTGAGCAGGAAAGACCACAGTGAGAAACAAAGGGCTGAAAAAAGGGAGACCTGTTTGTGACGTCATTCGAGGACCTGCACTGAACCTTACTTGGGATTTTCAATTGTGTGAGCCAATTAGTGTCTTTTCTTCCCCTTAAGTTAGGTGGAATGTGGTTTCTGTCGCCTGGTGTTTAAAAAGTCTTGATAATAAAGGAATTGTTTGTTTACATAACTGATTTCCAAGTAACTTTTAATAGCACTTTTCTTATTTTTTCCACTGTAGTTTCTGGCTGGTGTATTATCCCAGGTACTCTTGTCTCATCTTTCATTGTATGAATCACTGAGCCTCCATCACAAAGCAAATATGTGACTTCCCAAAGTTAAAAGACTATTGGTACTAAGGCTATCATCGAGTTCTTCACACCCCCGCCCCCACAGTTAAGTTGATTATAAAATTTATTTGTAAAAATAAACAAGTGAGAATAGCCAGGAAAGCCTTGGGGAAGAAATGGGAGGGGGTGTCTCTAGCAGATATATTAAACTTACTGTAAACTCTCTATAATTAAAACTGTATTATATTGGCACATGGAAAGACAGACTGATGGAATGGGACAGAAAATGCAGAAAGAAACCCAAATTAATTCTTAAATTTAGTTTATGATAAAGATGATGTACTGGTTTCTTATTGCTATTACCATAAACTTAGCAACAACACAGATTTAGTAACTTTTCAGTTCTGCAGATCAGAAATCCGAAATGCTTCTCAGTGGGTTAAAATCAAGGTGTCTGCAGGAATGCATTCCTTTGATAGGCTTAGGAGAGAGCTATTTCCTTGCTTTCTCCAGCTTCAACAGGCTTCCTGCACTTTATGGCTCATGGCTTGTCAGGGAGGGAGAAATCTATCCCTCTACCCGTCTTGAGTACTTGTGGCTGGACTAATAATAAAATTGACACAAGACAGATTAGCAGGAGAAAAACAAAGAAATTTTAAATGATGGGCATGGAAATCTCATAGAAATGGGACCTAAGAAGTGGCCCGAGCAGGCAGCTTTTGTACGTTTTTAGAAAAAGAAGTAATAAATTTGTGAGGAATTGACAGTGCAAAGAAACTTAGGTTTCAGGTGCTCAATTAGTGAAGAATCTAAACAGCATTTGTTTGGGGGTAATAATTAAGGAAGTAACAAGGTTTGTTTATATTGGCTTCTCTGCCCCAATTCCCTGTCTCTGGCAAAAGGGTGTCCTTCTACCTCCAGATGCAGGAGGGCACCTTTCATGGGAGTTTTATTTCCTGCTTTTAGGGAGACAGAAAAGAGGGTCAGAGTACCCCTCTTGCATTGGCTGTTTCTTAAGTAACTTTAATTCAAAATCATCAATATGCCTTTGAGGTGTGCTTTGGGGTGGCCTCCTCTGGGCCCCAACAGGCTCATGGCTCCTTCCTTGCCCTTCAAAGCCAGCAGTGTAGCATTCAAATCTTTCTCTGACTCTGACGTCCTTTTCTGCCTCCCTCTTCCACTTTAAAAGACCTGTGATCACACTGAGCCTGCCTGGATAAAAGTAATCTCCTTATTTTAAGGTCAGGTAATTAGCAAACTTAATTCCATTTGCTGCCATAATTCCCCCTTGCCATGTAAAAATATTCACAAGTTCCAGGGATTAGGACTTGAATATCTTTGTGGGGGACCACAGATGGCATCTCAAATGAGGGAAAAGGTGAATTTATAAAATAAATGATGTCAAAAGAAATAGTTTATGGAAAAAGATAAAAGTGGATTCACTCTTCTCACCATATACTAGGATAAATTTCACATGTACAGTTGACTCTTGAACAACATGGGTTTAAATTGCATGGGTCCACTTATATGGGAATTTTTTCAATAACTACTTATTACAGTACTGTACTATCTGGGGTTGGTTGAACCTGAGGATATGAAATCTCAGATATGGAGGGCTGACTATTAGTTATACTTGGAATATCAACTGCCTGGAGGGTCAGCATCCTTAACCCTTTGCATTGTTCAAGCGTCAACTTCACAAGAGATTTAGATGTAAAATTATGAAACCATACAAGTAACAGAGGAAATATGGGTGAATTCCTTTATAAATAGAAGTAGATAAAGCTTCCTTGAATCTGACTCGAAATCCAAAAGCAATAAGGGTAGATGCCTGTATGTATGTCTATATACATATTGATGAAATTTTTTCAAGGCAAGAAAAATGACAAACTTAGGAACATATTTTCAGTTTATCTCACAAATGTTTCTAATACTTGAATAACTAGAGAAGAGAAAGATTAGTAACTATAGAAAGTTGAGCTGGAAAAATGAACAGTTCCAAAATAAAAAAGAAATGCAAATGGCTTTAAAAACATGGAATGATGATTAAAATTGCTTATAGTAAGAGAAAAGCTAATTAAAACTCACCAAGGTAAAATTTTTAGCTATTTAATGAACAAAAATCCAAAAGTTTGGCAACATGCCCTGTTGGCATGGCTATGGAAAAACAGGCTCTCTTATGCACTGTCAATGTGAATGCAAAATGGTACAATGTCTATGGAGGTAGTTTGGGAAAATCTACAAATTACATATACATTTACCCATTGACCCTGCAATTCCACTACTAGGAATTAATCCCAGAGTTACCCTAGCACAGATTCAAAAACACATTTGCTCAAGACTATTTATTGAAGGACTTTTTATCCTATCAAAATCCTGGAACCAGGGCTTCCCTGGTGGCGCAGTGGTTGAGAGTCTGCCTGCCGATGCAGGGAACACGGGTTCGTGCCCCGGTCCGGGAGGATCCCACATGCCGCGGAGCGGCTGGGCCCATGAGCCATGGCTGCTGAGCCTGTGCGTCCAGAGCCTGTCCTCCACAACGGGAGAGGCCACAACACTGAGAGGCCCACGTACCGCAAAAAAAAAAAAAAGAAAAAAATCCTGGAACCACCCTAAATGTACATCAATAAGGGAGTGGTTGAGTATAGTAGGGGAACCACTAATTGAAACCACCCGCCCTGGCCAGGCACCATAGTAACCACTTGCATAAGTTATCTTACAACAGGAGGTCCTGGTAAGGAACACAGAACTAACACGCTACCACCAACTGGAAGAATTCTGGAAAAGTCAAAAGGAGAGAGGAGCCTCCAGTCCGTATGTCCTACCAACCTCCCAGAATCCTTCTTGCTGGAATCCATCTTGGCTGAACGATGCGAGCGCCACCAGGAAGGACCCTGAGTCAGAGTGATTGGCCAGAGACAACCCAGAAACTAACCCCATTACCATAAAACCTTAGACTGCTAGCCACGTGGCAGAGCAGTTCTCCTGGGTTCCCTTAACCTGCTGCTCTCCTCCTGGGCGCCCCTCCCCAATAAAGTCTCTTGCTCTGTCAGCACGTGTATCTCCACAATTCATTTCTGAGTGTTAGACAAGCGTCCACTCAGGCCCTGGAAGGGGTCCCCCTTCATGCAATCAGTAGACTGACATAACCAACCAATGGAGGTACTATGCAGCTATAAAAAAGAATGGGGAAAATCTCCGTGTGCTACTATGGATATGCCCAGGATATACTGTGAAGTCATAAAAGCAAGGTGGGGAAAATGTGTATTGTTTACTATATTTTCCAATTATGGTATACATATAAAAATAAAACAATGAAGAAAAACACATAACATTAAAAAAAATGGTTACCTCTAGGGAGAGGGAGAGAATAGGGTAGAGAGAACAGGAAAGCTTCTTTAAATATACCTTATTTTGATGTAATTTATCTTAAATATAAATACTAGCTTAGTATGATATTATGATTTATAATAATAAATATGAATTTTGTCTCTGTCTGCTGTTTCTGGCACAGAGGTCCTAAAGCCCTTGGAATTTCCAAAATGATAAGAGCAATAAAGGTGTCATTTGTTATGTTAATGAGGTGACTTTTGGACCTCACCTAAGGATGGGGGCTGATTGCCAGGAGAACCAAACTTGTGACTAGAGCTAGTTAAAGCTTTCAGTCCTAACCCCCGGACCTCAGGGAAGGGGAGATGAGCTGGAAATTGAATTGATTACCAATGGCTAATGATTTAATCGATTATGCCTATGTAATGAAGCCTCCATAAAAACCCAAAAAGACAGGGTTCAAAAAACTTCTGGGTTGGTGAACACGTGGAAGTTTGTCGAGAGTGGCGTGCTTGGAGAGGCATGGAAGCTCCATGCCCCTTCCCTGCACCTTGCCCTGTGCGTTTCTTCCATCTGGCTATTCCTGAGTTATATCCTTTTATAATAAACCAGTGATCTAGTAACTAAAATATTTATCGAGTTTTGTGAGTCACTCTAAAAAATTAATAGAACCCAAGGAGGGGGTTGTTAGAACCTTCAATATGTAGCAGTTCAGTCAAAAGCACAGAGGACAGCATGGGCTTGCAAGTGGCATCTGAAGTGTATGTGCTGGGGCCAGTCTTGTAGGGCTGAACCATTAACCTGTGGAATCTGATGCTTTCTCTGAGTAGGTACTGTCAGAATTTAGTTGAATTGTAGGACACCCAGATGGGGTCTGAGAATTGCTTGTTGGAGGTGCTGGGGAACATCCCATCCCCAACAGTGGAACTGGGTGCAGAACTTTTAGTCGAATGAAAAGGCCTAAAAACTATGACTTACCGAAGAGCAATAAGCCCCCTTGCACTCAGAATTTGGCCTTATTGTACTGTTTTCCACTAAAACAAACCAAAGTGTTGGGATAGGAAATATGCAGATGAGTTTGAAACATGTTACCATACTGGTTAGCAAGGAAGCTATCAAACATTACTAAGGTCATGTTAAAAGGATTCAGGAATCAAACTTAAAAGGATCCCACTGGCAAAAGATGGAACAATTCCAATTGTACTAGAAAAAAACAGGTTCTATAGTTGTTTCAGCAATGTTTTATGTATACAACTATGTAAGCTCTGTTAGTCATTTTTAAAGTTTCTTCATGTTTACTGATTTGGGTCTGATTATCCTTTCAGTTACTGGGCAAGTATTCACACATTACAATAAAATCAACTTTATCAGAAAAAATATGGATCAATTTGATCATCAGTAAGGATGCCAATTACAGTGGCTTTAATAAAAAATATGTTTTAATCAATTGGTTCATAATAATACTTATAAAAAAATCACCACTACAACCAAATGAACTGGTTCCAGAATTCTAGGGAACCAATTTATAATTTTTAAAACTAGTAAAAAATAAGGAGGAATCAAGCATTTACCCTACCTTCCCTATATTGTACCACTAGATAACCACTGGGTAGATGCCCTTCCTATATTGTACTATTGGGTAACTATTGGGTAATGAGGGGAAGTTTCCCTTTACAGAAATATTTTGGGAAATAAATGAAGGAATAATAGCATTGCAGTATTATCTTTTCACTGCTCCTTGCCTCTCATTGATCCCCGTTAGGGATCAAGACACTGACCATCAATAGTAGCTTATAAAATTAGAAGAGATGAACAATACTACATCATCTATAGAGAAATTTTGTAAAAAATCAAATCTGAATCTGATCAAGCCTTAGATCAAACAACTGACAGGAAAAATAGAGAACACAGGAAACTACTAACTGCTCCATAGGGATACAATTAACAAAATCCAGACTGAGGGAAACTCTAAAGATCTCTGAAGATCAAATGACTCAATATTTCCAACAAATAAATATCAAGAGAATAAAATGGATTAGACTATTGATTAAAATAGATTTAAGAGATTCATCAGCCAAATTTAATGTGCTACATATATGGAATCTAAAAAGACAGTACTGATGAACCTAGTAGCAGGGCAGGAATAAAGACGCAGATGTAGAGAACGGACTTGAGGACACAGAAGGGGAAGGGGAAGCTGGAACGAAGTGAGACAGTAGCGTTGACACATGTACGCTACTAAATGTAAAATGGATGGCCAGTGGGAAGCTGCCACATAGCACAGGGAGATCAGCTTGATGCTTTGTGACCACCTAGAGGGGTGGGATAAGAAGGGTGGGAGGGAAGCACAAGAGGGAGGGGATATGGGGATACATGTATACATGTAGCTGATTCACTTTGTTGTACAGCAGAACAAAGTGGTGGTTGGTGAATGGATATTTAGATTGTGTTTCAAAAATTAACACAACATTGTAAAGCAATTCTACTCCAATAAAGATATTTTAAAAAAAATTAATGTGCTAAACTGATAAATAAGGGAAAGAGTCAAGCATGCATCTTGTGTTTCATATCAAAATTGGGATAAAACAAAGAGCAGACCCCAGCCACAGCTTCTGTCTCTGATCATCCTTTTTCAATCTGTACTTTGGACACTGAATGGACTCAATGGAGACCTGTTCTCCAGTTGGTGAAGACCTCATTATGATCATGCTAGTTTATTATTAATAATAATGATGATGATAATAATATAACTAATTACTTGAGTCCTCCTTATGTGTGAGGAACTGTGTGTTATTCCTTTTATTTACCCAGTAACACTACTGTAAGTACTTTATTATTTCTATATTACAGATGAGGAAACAGAGTCTTAGAGAAATTAAATGAATTGCTCATCATTCCACAGCCAATATGAAGCTGGAAGCTTGTACCTAAGAACAAGATTCCCTGTCTAGGGCTTTTACCTTCCTCAAGTACTTAAGGAAATAATTGTAAAAGGTAACCAAAGAGGTTACCTTTTTGGTTGCATGTTCCCTGACACTATAAATACAGTTAGGCAAGAGGCTCCATAGCCTCTTAGAATACATAACACGAATAGGAAATACAATGAAATCTATACCCCATTTACAGCTGAGGGATCTGTGCCTTTGCACCTAGACTGGAGCTCTGCTTTAAATGGATTGCCATTTCAGGATTGCTTCAGGGACCAAAGGTGGTAGAGAGGAATGTTTTAGTCTAATAATATTAACCTGAATATTAAAAATGTGCTATCTAGGGACATAACGTACTTTTGCATTAGAGAGTAAAAAAAGGGAAAAAAAATTAAAACTAGAGCAGAGAGGTAGAAAGGTGAAGAGGAAAATAGGTTATGGAAATGAGAAGTCAGCTGGGGAATAAGCTTAATGAATAATTAGGGAGAGGGGTTGGGGGTATACGTAAGGCTGGGCTCACTTTGCAAACTGCATACTGCATGGAAGTTAGAAGGACACCATGTACTGCGTAACTTTTTTTTTTTCATATCATTAATGACAGCAATTCAAATACTGCTAATATGTCATGGAAGCCTAGCAGACTACTGCCTGGATGAGGTGATGACATTTATCTTTTTCTGCTCTGCATGTGACCTCTATGTTTTGTAATCTGATTAGGACTCAGGGAGGACCATTTGGGTCATGCTGGAGATTATTCTGGATGCAGAAGAATTTGGTAATGTTGTAATCAAGATCTGTCAAGGGCCATGACTTATTTTTATTACAAAATGACGATAAATTGGAACCGTTGATCTCCAAGGGCCAATCTTGAATCTATGAGCCAGCTAGCCCCAGAAGTGTGGTTGGCAAATGGATTTTTAGATTGTGTTTCAAAATACCTAGCTGTACTTTGGGCATTGTTTTTTGTTTTGTTTTATAAGATTGAATATTAAATCTTATTCTCAATGCAAGTATAGAATAATAATAACAAAGTAAGGATGATGGTATTTTGAGCATGAAAATTACGGCACCAGGTAAGGTTTGAGATGTGAATAAGAATGTCCAAGGGTAGGCAGGGACTATTCAAAGCTCAAACAATCTAAATTTAAATCTTCCTTTGTCACATGACTCACAAAAATCTATGTCCCTGGGTCTATCCTCCTGTCAAACTTTCCAGTATTGTCTCTTATCTTTTGTTAACAGTCTGACTTTCCTTCACAGCACAGAGATCACAGAATTATGTTTCCTTCCCCTCTATCTACTTCTTACCCAGTAACTCTGCCTTCTTTGAAGGCTGATGTGCTTATTGCCACAGAGTGACTTGATTTATTCTTGAGTTCTCCCTAAAAAAAAAACCTGACAACATTCTGGAATACTTCGATTAGTTGTGGATTAGATACTGGTTTGTGTAACTGGTTTATGAAACTACTAATCCCAGGGAATAACAAAGTGCATTGAATATGTCAGGTGCTTAAGAAATATAGTTTGTGATTTGATCAAATACATGTCCTGTTCTCAGAACACATGAAGTTCTTCCCAAGAAATCCTTATTTTTGTTTTGGCTCTGAATTAAGCCTTGGCTAATTTGAGTGGCTTGTTCTGCAGAATACAAGGCCCCACCCTGAAGTCCAGCAGCCCCATATAGTGTAGGATTTCCTCTCTGCAAGGCCAAAAAGTCATTGTATTTGATATTGTGATGACATATTAAGAACTCTCCACCCTGTAAACAAAACAATTTAAAACACATTGACGTAAATTAAAAACAAAGGTAATCCCATGTAAATAGGAGAAACAATCATTTATCAGACAATTTCTTAAAGGGATCTCTGTTTATTTGTGAATCTGAACTTGAATTTTATACATAGCCTTTACTTCCATTGTTGTTGTTCTCAAGTTTATTTAGATGTTTAATGTATAAACCTCTCTGACTTTCATAAACTGTTATACTGATCGCTATATTTTCTTTCTTCCTATCTGTGTTATAAACAATGTAAATATTTAACAATTCATCTATGTTTTGATCTGAATTATGCAATATGCTAGCCATTAGCTAATGTGTCTACTGAATACTTGAAATGTGGCTAGTACAAATTGATATGTACTGTAAGTGTATAATACATACTGAATTTTAGATGTAGAAGAAAAAGAAAAACCCATAAAATAACTCATTAATCTTTTTATATTAATTATATATTTAAGTGATAATATTTGTGATATATGTTGAGTTAAATAACATACATCATTAAATTAAGTTTGTTTCTTTTTACTTCTTTAAATATTACCTCTAGAACATTTAAATTAAATATACGTGGCTCACATATTTCTATTGGAAAGGACTTTTATAAACAATATAGATCATTATTAATGATATACCGTATCTGGTGTAGGGAGTCAACGAACAAAAGAGAAAAACTTGTGTAATCATATACAGGAAACCTTAGAGCATTGGCAGGTGTAAAACACTGTAAGTATTCGCCTATCCTTTCTTTCTCTCAGGAGACAGATGTACCCATGGTCATCTTAGTTGCATTCCTGATATTATACACATTCCAGTCAGGGAAGCCAGAGCGATCATTTTCTTAAGGGCCCAGACAAATTCTTATCCCAGACTTGGGGGTACTTACCATCCTTCCTTCACCTGGGCCTTCTGGCCGGTTTCTCATTTATTCACTAACACAGGGGTCCCTAACGCCAGGGCCATGGACTGGAACCAGTCCGTGGCCTGTTGGGAACTGGGCCGCACAGCAGGAGGTGAGCGGCGGGTGAGCGAACTGAAGCTTCATCTGCCGCCCCCCATCACTCCCTGTCGCTCGCGTTTCCGCCTGAACCATCGCTTGCTTTCCTGCCTGAACCACCCTCCGCCCCCTTCCGTGGGAAAATCGTCTTCCACGAAACCGGTCCCTGGTGCCAAAACGTTTGGGGACCATTGCCCTAACACCTCGTGCCTTTCATTAGTGTACCTCTGGTTAGTGTTACTGGCGTCTTTATGAGTGTGTAACAGTTTGAAGATAGAGGTTATGAGTCATTCGTCTTCATATCCACCATAGTGCCTGGTACTTCTCTTTCTTTCTTGAGAAAGAAAGAGAAGAAAGGAAGGACGGGTGGGAAGAAAAGCATGAGTCCTTCCTGCCTCTGACTGGCAGCACTTCAGTTGGTGGGCGGGGGGAGGGATGAGAGGTGTGGTAGATGGCGGTGAGGTTATGGGACCGTCTCCAGATACCTATTCTGTTCCAGTATGCCCATGGCCTTCACCCAGGCCAGTGGTTGCTCTCACCGAGAGCAGTGCATCCTACCCCTTATTTAAGTAAGTGAATGTTTCAAAAAATGTATCACTAAACTCCTCTCCTGGCAGAGGGTTTTCTAGATACTGGTTCCAGATGAAAACTTTCCTAGGTGCACCTGTGTAAATGTAACTAATTGAAGCACATTTATCAATCACTTTGAGGATGCAAATGGTTTTTCTGGTTGTTGTTGTTTTGTATGTTAGTTTGGCTTTGACCTCTGTTCTAGCATACATTCTTTCCTATTGCACTTTTGACATTTATTAAAATTGACTCTGACTGGGCCCTGATGAAAACTTCAAGAAATTTCAAAGGATTGATATACTATGGGCCACCTTGTCTTACAAAGGGCAATTAAATTAGAAATCAATAAAAAATAACTAGAACTCTTCCAAAAACTTGAACATTGGGAAACTCACTTTAAATTAGACATGGGAAAAAAATTAAAATGGAAACTAGAAAATATTTAAAACTGAATGGTTGTAAACCTACTACATGCCCAAACTTACAGAATATAGTCAAAGTAGTACCTAGAAAAAATATTATAACCTGAATTTATTTTATTAGGACAAGTAAAGAAAGTATGAAAAAATAATGAACTAAGCATCTCTTTCAGTTAGTTTTTCTATGGTAACACACAACCATGCATCTTAGAGTTTTCTAATGATAAAAATGTATTTCCTTGTCACATGTATTTTCCTTATAACTAGGAGTCAGCTACTGCTCAACCCCAGTGTTTCTCTTGCCTGTGCCTCTGCTCCATGTGTCTTCTGATTCTAAGACGCAGACAGAAGGACCCTCTGTGGGGATCAGTCTGCTCTTATTTTTACAGCTGAGGTGAAGAATCATAGAGCTGGTGGAAACTCATTTTTACCTCAAAGCTTCTACTCAGAACTGAAACACTGTCAAAGCGAGTCATGCCTAAGTCCAAAGACAATGGGTTGACATGTATTACAATGAAATGTACTACTGTCTGCTGTCTTGATCAAATACATTGTTTCCTTCCTTCTGCAATCAAAATATATCCCCCCCCCCACCTCTGAGGAAGAAATCCTGAATATCTCATCCAATCTGGGCACAAAGTGCAAAATTTAGGGTCTCACAATAGTCCTTCCGTAGTGTGAGGATCTGAAGATCTATCAATAAAGGTGCACTTCCCTCAAAATACAATCGTGGGACAGTGACTAATAACTGCAACAAACACTCTTAATGGAAAGATAAGAAATATTACTTGACTAGGCCTCTATTTTTTCCAATCCATTGTTTATCTGGGTGGTAGAATCATCTCTCTGGAAGAACGTTCATTTCTGTTATACTCCTCAGCCACATCTCATAAGATCACTGGACAATATACATCTTTGGGGGCAGATCAGCTTGCTAAGTCTGCTCCCTCCTTGTAGAACACTGGGGGCCCCAAAGTTGTTTTATGCCTTAATATCAATAGTTAGTCTCTTTTAATCCTGGTTATTGAAACTTTTGCAGAAACTCTCTCAAATGTGGGTTTTAAAAAGCTATTTGATTTCAATCAGCAACTGGTGCAGATAGCCACACTCCTGTTCTTTTGAGATGTGCCTTTCTCTCTAGATTTACAGATAACTTGAGCTACCAGGCTTCAAGGAGACTTTGGGCATCTCTTTTTTGCTAAGGCATTTTATCCAATTAACCTGATTTTCTACGGGTTACCTTAAACCAGAGTTTTAAATAAAGGCTACAAGTGGCAATGCCCTTTATTTGGGCATGTATTTTCATCTGAATCTTAATTGTGCCTCTTTGCTCAAAGCACTTCCATTTATCTTTTACTAATTGGAAACAGTTCTGTTTTCCAACTCTACAATCCCTATAATTCCTGGTTGCTCTCGTTTCTCTTTCTTCCCTGCTTACAAATCAGCCCAATTATTTTCTGAGTTTACCTGATAATTCTGGGGAAAAAATAACCAAGGCATACTAGTAACATTCTGTTTTGAAACCTCTATCTCCAAAGCCACTCATTCATTAGGCAGATTATCTGCTTTCTAAGTTGCTGCAGGTGACAGTTTGCTTAAATGTTTTGCCACTGCATACTGTGGGTCACCATTTTTCCAGACTCTAATAACTATTTATAACTTGTCTCTCGGATCCAAGGCCAATATACAGATTTTCAACTTTTTGTTATAGGAGCACTTCACTTGAAGATACCAATATCTGTTTTAGTCAACTTGCTATAATAACAAGTGAGGTCAAAAGCTTAGTGCTAACCACAAAAATTAATTTCTTGCTCATGTTATACAGAGTCCTGGGTCAGTTGCCATTCAGCTAGATGCTTTAAATAGGCTGGGCTCTGCTCTGCTGTCCTTCCATTCTGTGAAAGTCCAGCTTTTCTGGCAGCAATGCCTCAATGCTTCCACTCAGAATTGGAAGTAAAAGAACTGGCATCCTGTCCCTACTTCTCACATTCCATTTTCCAAAGCAAATTACAGCGTTTAGACCCCAATCAGTGGGCAAAGAAATACAGAAATATATATAGAAATACAAGGAAGTATAGAGGAGGAGGACATGAATGATGCAAATATTAACCAAATATAACCATGATCTCATCTTAAATGACTTGAAAGAGAGCACAGAATAAACTATCCCCATAAAAATGGAAAGAAACAGAAAAAAAAGAAAAAAATTAATAGAAAACATTAAAGAAGTTATTAACTAAACCAAATTCCTAAAAAAAAAAACCCTAACAAAACTGAGAAACCTCTGACAAGCTTGGTCAAATGAAAGAGGCCAAAACATGAAAAGGGTGCTATAACCAGAGATGTAGCAAAGATTACAAAGACATAAGAGAATCATATGAACAATTTGGAAAAGTTGGATAACATGGACAAACTTGTAGGACTCTGTCACTAACACAACTCTTCATGCAGAATGTATCAATAAATACCTGAATGACACCATAAAGAAGTTGAATCAGTGATTCAAAATCTCCCTTAAGTTAAAACACCAGATCCTGATTGTCTTACTGGCAAGTTTTATCAAACATTGAAGGAACAAATGCTTTGACCTTACACAAAATATTGTAGAGAATACAAAATAAAAAAGAGAAACTATCACCCACTAAATAATTCTAGAAGGCAAAGTTAACCTTGGTAGCAAAACCTGACAAGAACAGGAAGAGAAAGAAAATTTATAGAACCATCCTAACCATGAACATGAATGCAAAAGTTTTATATATAATATTAGCAAACAATACCAGGAATATATTAAAAGGTTAATATATCTTAAACAATTTGGGTTTATTCCAGTAATGCAAGTTTTGTTTAACCTTAGAAAGTCAGTTATTGTAATTTTTGATATAAAAAGTTTAAATGATTGAGATTAACAGATACAAACTATTATACATAAAATAGATAAGCAACTAGGATTTAGTGTATAGCACAGGGAACTACATTCAATGTCTTATAATAACCTACAGTGGAAAATAATCTGAAAAATATATATATCTATATACTTGAATCACTTTGCTGTACACCTGAAACTAACACAACATTGTAAATCAACTATACTTTAATAAAAACAAAGTTTAAATGAGAAAAATTAGGTTACTATCTCTGTAGAATCATAAAAAGCTTTTGATGAAATTCAATACTGGCTAGTAAAAACACCTAGTAAGTTAAGAACAAAAAAGAACTCTTTAACTAATAAACAGGATCCAGAAAAATACTCAGGAAATATTTTAATAATGGACTATTAAAAATCTTCAGACCTTTCAGATCATAAAAATAAGGAAGCATTCTAGCACCTCAATTTTGTATCTAACGCAATAAGGCAAGAAAAAGAAGTGAGAAGCATAAGGATTACAAAGAAAGAAAAAAATTATTATTTGCAACATAAGGTTTAGTGATGATTCTAGATACAAAATCAAATATAAAAAATCAATTACTTTTCTAAGCACAGGCAACAAGGAAGAAGAAAATGTCATAATAATAGTAATATGTCAATTATAATATCCCCAAGAAATATTAAGTACCTAAGAATAGTTGTAACATAAGATGTGTAAGACCATAATAGAAAAAAAAATTACAATTTTATTAAAAGATATTAAAGAGACTTGCATAAAGAGATACATCACTTTTGTGTATACAAATCCTCCATATTAGAAATATATGAATTTCAAAATCCCAACAGGTAATTTTATGAAACTTGGCAAGTTAATTTAAAATCTTATAGTGAAAAGAAAAGTTTGTAAGTAGGTAGAACTCTCCTGGAGAAAAAGATCAATGATCAAACCTCCATTATCATATCTAAAGACTGAAAACCATTTAATAATTAAAATGGTGTGATATTGGTGTAGAGACAGACAAATGGACCATTGGAACAGAAAAAGGTGTACAGAAATATACTCCTGACAGTATGGAAAATTGATTTATAACAGGAATAGAACTGAGATCTGAGGAGAAAGGATTTTTTTTAAATTAAGTAGAGCTGGACAATTGTTTTTTTCTATAGAAAAAAAATAAATTGGGCTCCTTATCCCACAGCTTCCAAAACATTATTTTCCCCCAAATAGGTATTAAGTGAATTAGGTGAATTCACTTAATTCTAGGTGAATTAAGAACTTAAATGTAAAAGTCAAAATGATAAAACATTGAGAAAATCATAAAACATACTCTGTCAAAATATATATATTAAATGGCGTTAAAATTATCCCTACAAGACTGTCCACAAAGTTGACTATATTATAATTAGAAGTTACATTCATTAAAACATACCATAAGGGAAATGGAAAACCACAGATTTGAAAATATAGTTTTAAAACATAAAATGCAAAATAGATGTACACAAAAAATACAAAGAACTCCTACTTACCCCCATCCCCAAAAAACGATCCAAAGAAAAGACTTTGTAGAAGAGGAATCATGAATGACCATTAACTTAAATATTGTTCAGTCCCATTAGCAACCAGGGAAATGCAAATTAAATCCATAATGAGATATCATTTCATGTCTACTAACTAGTCTGACTTCAAGTATTGGTGAAGCTGTGGAACAACCAGAACACTTATGTACTGATAGTGGGAGTTTTAATGGATATAACAACTTTGGAAGAAATTGAATACTTTCATAACATATGATATAGCAATTTCAGTCTTTGTTGGATATTCTAGAAAAACTCTTGCACATATTCTCTAGGAGATACTATTTATAAATACCAAAAACCAACCAAACAAACAAAACCCACAAATCTAGAAACTAACTAAATGTCCGTTACCAGTAAAACTGATAAACAAATCCTATTAATTTTATGTAAAAAATACTGTGTATTTGAGAAAAATTAATAAAAGATTTATACCCAAACAATCTGGATGAATTCAAGAACATGATGTTCAGTGAAAAAAATAAATTACAAAATGCAAACATATGTGGTAAAACTATAAAGAAAAACAGGGGAGTGATAAAAACAAAATGCAGCATCATGCTTCCCCTGAACAACGAGAGCCTTGGGTAAAATGAAAGGTGCACGGGATAATGGCAAAGCTAAGAAAAAGTTCTTTTTGTTAAACCGGGTGGTGGGTAAATAGAAGTTGTATACTTTTTAATATTTATGTATATGCAAATATTTCATATCTACTTAATTTTCCATTATAAAACAATAATGATGAATGCAAGACACAGAAGGAACAATCATACCTCTGGGATCACCCACATGCATGACCTCATGGGGTGAAAGTCATCTCTTTTAGACTAATGAAGATCCAGAGGACAACATGTGGACGAGAGCTCTGCCCTGACACTATAAAAAGAATAGGCTTCCCCTTCCTTTAGATGCCATCTGGGAGAAGAAGGCATCAAGGAAGACTCCTCTTTTTAAAAAGGCAGAGACAGCCCTAATAAAGAATTTGAGCTTTGAATTGACAAAGCAGTTTTCACAACGAAAATTGTTTAATCTGAAAGAGGTTGAATTTTATTCAGTTGACAAATTTCCTCTCCTCTGACCATCATCAATGAGAATAGGGACACCAGAGGTCAGTAATACAAAATAAAACTATGGGGACATCTAAGTCATTTTCAATCAGTTTCAATTCCATGAGACGTACTACAGGGATAAATTCAAGGTGACATTGTAGCACATTAGGAAACTGTCCCCAAACCAGACTTGGGTCAGAGAAGGCTTCCTGAGAGAGTTGACAAAGTGAGACCTAAGAGATGAGGAAGATTCAGTAAAGGAAGTTTTCCAGTCAGAAGAAGGAGCACATATAATTATTCCACTAACCCTGGGAATAATTGATAGATATCTATGGTAACCTACTTCTCTATGAACTGAAATGGTAACCCTTTACCAAAGGCATATTCTGGCACAAGAGAGCTATGGGCACCTATTCTCTAGTCTCACACAGCCCTGAGAGCTTCCCGTCCTCATAGCTCTTATCATTATGTCTTATAACATGTTCCTTATTTGTCTTCCCTTCCAGACTAAGAACTCCTTGAGGACCTCTATCACTTTATCCATAAAGACCAACATAGAGTTTGATACAAATAAGTGTTAAAAATGTCTGACAAATGTTGAAAGAATAAAAAACAGGATAGAATGATCAAGGGGAAAAGGTGATTGGTGAGCTGAATATATCCTAAAGGAAAGAAATCTATGAATGTGTAAGAAACCAGTTCAGAAGCAAGTTAGAGAGAAGATATGTTTTAATTCCAAGAAAGTCCTTTCAGTCTCTACCGACTTTGTGCTATATAATCCATCAAAGAGTGGTGCTATCCTTTAGTAAATTGCTTCAAAATATTATTGGTTTATAGGTTCTGGGAATCGACAGGCTTATCTAAAATATAATCAATATTAGATTAAAGTTTGATTATGAGATCTGAAACTTCAGAGGTGACCCCAAAAGGTGATGAATTTTCTATATAGCATAGCATATTTAATTGTATTAAATTGTGCTGCTAAATTAATGATTCCTATAACTGAATTAATGTCATTGCTACTACATTAAGTAGTTCTTAGCATTCCAGGTAACACAACCCTGACAAATGAAAAAGCCAAACAGAATAAAATTTTGCATCATATTCTAGGCTTGCAAAGAGTGATATAATATAACTCTAGGGGTTTGGGGCAGGTACTGTAAAGAGAGCTTATTATTCGGCTCTAGCTTTGAATGGACCTTGGGCTTTCCTTTTAAATAGAAGTCTGTATTATAGGACAAAGAGCTTTATCTCTTGTGACAGGAAAGCTAAGAATAACTGTTCTTTATGAGTCATGCAAACACATTCCAAAAAGGGCTTTCTTCTATTAAACATCTGTAACAGCATTTCCTGTCCTTTCCCATCACCTCAGCCCAGGTAGAGCCAACAGGCAAGGGATAATGGGCCGTGGTTATTTTTATTCTATTGAATTTCATAAAGGAACAAAAAATAATTCACGAGAACAAATAATATTTCAGTTCTCTATCTTCAGAGACAAAATGTGGCCAGGAATGACCTTTGGGGACTGTAGAAGGATTCTTTTTTCAGCTTGTAGTTCGTGCCAATTTCTCTCCAGTTGGAGATAATTCTAACTCTCTGGTTGAGTCCTCATTTCAGCAACTTTTGTGGGGGTGACCACTTGATGTTTGGAGAAAATGTTTTGCCCTGAGTGGTGTTCAATCTTCCCCGGGGAGCTCCCTAATGCCATTTTTTTTTCTTCATAAATGAATCTAACTTGTATTATTTTAGAAAGCTGACATTTAGAGGTCAAATACAATATGAAGACTCTTTTTATATATTTAAAAATCAGAAAGGAGCTTTATTTCTTTTTAACAAAATCTTAGATGTATCCATTAAAAAACTGACCAGACAGACTACTTCTCAACACTTTCTTGACTTGGAGAGATTAAGCAATGGTAGAACGGTAAAGATTTTTTGATGATGTTTTTGGCTGCAGAATTCTCTTGCCCTTCAATAAGGGGGTGGGGAAAGTAGATGGTCAATAATATTAGTTGAATGAATGAACACCCTTCTAAGAAGAGAAACAAATATTGACGTATTTTCAAGCTGGATGTCTGTGCTCCCTAGTGTCATGACCTCAGAGCGAAACAAATACAAACTAGTCTGGCTAGGATATTATAGTTTCTTATCCCAGTGCAGCAAACCAGCAAATTTCAGGCATCTATTGCACCACATAAATAACAACAGCTGCTTAATGAATCCTCAAATTGGAGATTTTTTTCATTTACATCCCAGCACTGATGGAGCTAATGGAGGGCAACATTTACAAAAATAATTAAAATGGGGCAAGCTTTTACAAGAAAGAGGAGGGGCACTGTCTAGCAAAGACCTGAAGGACCAGCAGCTGCAGATGCCACTTTGAAAAGACAACAACCTTCCTCACCCTTGAGGAGTGGGGCTTATTGTTTGACAGCAGCCCTTTCACAAATGAAAACCCTTTTAGGCCTGTAAAGTGTGCCAAAGATGGGAAGGGCCCTTCCAAGGCAGTTATACTGGTTACCAGGATTTTCTGACTGGTTCCAGTTTTCTTTGCTGTGTTTCCATGCTGCAAAGCAACAGAAGGAAGGGACTATGCCTGGGGCTTTTGATGTTGTGCACAGAATTTTTTTTCTCAGTGTATTTCTGTTGCCATCTGTATCAAAGTAACATTTTTTTTTTACATTCAATTAGAGTGCCTTCAATTCACATAAACAATTTGCATAAATTATTTAATGTCTCTTTTTTTCACCTCTCCCTTGCTGCCCATGTTTCTCAACTAAATATATCTTCTATTTGAATCCTGTGTTCTTTTGACTTATCCATGTGCCTGACTCCTTCCTTCCTCATCCTTATGTCCAGCAGAGGGAATAGAAATATTTTTGCAAAACTATTGAATTGTTAAATTATTTTTAGGCATCGTTAAGCTAGATAATTTCCAGAAGTATGAAATTTGAAAGCTTGGATGAAAGGGAATTTTTTTTTTATTCTCTTTACCCATTATAAACTTGGAAAAATGTTGCTTTTGGAGAAAATAATCAGTCCTGAAAGATAGTTTTAAAAAGTCACACAATAAGTCATTTAAAAATCAGAAACGTGCAATTCTCCGTTGTTAGGGTCGGTATTACAGTTGGCCCTTCATATCCGTGGGTTCTGACAATATTCAGAAAAAAAAAATCTCAGAAAGTTTCAAAAAACAAAACATGAATTTGCTGCATGCCAGCAACTATTTACATAGCATTTACATTGTATTGGGTATTGTAAGTAATCTAGAGATGATTGTAAATATGTGATAGGATGTGCATAGGGTATATGCAAATACTCTGCAATTTTATGTAAGAGACTTGAGCCTCCACGGATTTTGGTTTCCAAGGGTGTTGGGAGGGGACAGGGTCTTCGAACCAATTCTCCATGGATACCAAGGGAGAACTCTATCTGGTTTGGAAATTCTTATTGACATATTCATCTAGTCTGCTCAATTAAGTACTTCGCTAAACCAACTATTTGTTTCCTTCTATAGCAGCTGGAAGAGATAGCATTTCAAAGGCAAACAATTTTCTAGGCCCCAGGTAAGTTATGGATTTATGAAGGAATATTTTTTCTCATGACTTTTGTGACCACTTCCATTTCAGGCTGGTCCTGAAATATATAATCTGTGCAGTCATGTAATCCATGCTTTGCCTAAAGGGTGAACTAAATAATGAGGCCTGGGTGCAGAATGTACCCCTCTATCACCACCATCAAAGTATTTTCACGTCTGTGCAACAGCTATTTACTGAACATCGACTGAATTGTTCTAAGGCTCAAAAATAATATGCAAAAGGAGTCCTTACCTTCAACAACTGGCTATGCTAAAACATGCTAAGCATTTACATTGGTTTCTGTTGCAAGTAGCAGAAAAGTGCAAAGTAGCCGACACCAGAAATAACTGTTTTGATAAATGAATGAAAAGCACATGGGCAGGGCTGGCATCAGTCATGGCTGGATTTAGGGGCCCAAACAATATCAGGTCTGTTGGATTAGCTCTGCTCCCCTCTGTGGGTTGACTTCCTTCCCAAACTGATATGATGGCAAGATGGTTCCAGAAGCTCTCCATATCATTTCCTCTTGGGTGGGAAAGAGATAATATCTCTTATTAATAATTTCTACAAAAATCTGAGAGTTCCTTCTGATGGAAACATCTCCACCAAGTGTCTTTTGTAAACTGAACAAGGAGACCAAAGTAGTAGGATTATGTGGACTGGTGAAGTTGGGTCACATGACCTAGGAAGGGAATTCAGTGCTCTGATTGGTCAGACCTGGGTCATATGACCGGAAAGAGGATTAATTGGTCTGATTGGCCAAGCCTAAGATATTTGCCCAGAAGGTGAATTCAGTATTGGTTAATCAGGCCTGGGTAACATTCCCAGGAAGGGAATTCAGTGTTTGGATTCATCAGACCTGAGCTACATGTTTCACTTCTGAAGTCAGGGATAGAGACAAATGCTCTTGGACTGAGCATTGAGGAAAGTTATTCCCCAAAAGAAATTCATAGTACTTATCAGAAGAGAGAGGGATGAATAAAAAAATATACTTACAGTATTACACTGGGTGTTTTAAAAAGGTATATGTGAGGATTTAGTATGCTCTGGACCTACAGCTAAGCACTTATGCTTCACCTCATTTAATCTGTTTCTACCATAAATTCTATGTGGTGGTTACAACTACTATCTACATTTTATATTTAAGAAGTCAAAGTTTCAAAAATTAAGTAGTCTGCCTTAGGTCACACAGTTACAAGGAAGTGGAACCAGGATTTGAGCTGCAATGTCTGATTTTGGAACCTGCTCTCTGAAGCAAGTATGATATGCCATTGCTCAAAATGATAGTGATAACAACACAAAAGCTAAATCTTGTTGGGTACTTACTATGCAAAGGGCTTTATGTGGATTGTGAGCAAAGTGCTAAATCTGTGCAGAGCATAGCAGCTTAGCTTCCTAGAAAGGCTTTACACAGATACAGAAGTAAACACAAGAGCTGAGACTCCCCTGGGAGTGAAATAAGGCGAGGGACATAGTTTACAGTGGTAGTGCAGTGCTTGGCCTTGGGAAGCTGCTTTCAGTAGCAGAAGGATATGCGCCTGTTTGTGGGCTGAGAAGGGGCAAAGAGAGGCAGCAATTGATAATGCAAAGGAAAACAGGGAGTTGTTTATGCAGCAGAGTCTCAGGAGAGGTGGGAGGGAATGAGACTTAGAGCTTTGGTGGAGGTTTCAGCCTTGCATAAGAGGGACACCTTTTCTTCTAAGACAGAAGGAAAAACAGGAAGAATAGACAAAGGGAATCTATAGGTTCTTTGTAAAAGAAAATATAACTCTTCACATTTATGTTACAGCTGCCCAACTCTATGTGTAATAAATGAAACCACACCTTTAATTCTGCCTTTGTTCCATCCTGTTCAACGTCGAGTCTGTTGACAACACCAAATCACCAGGTTTTTTGGCTAGCTTTACACATTTTAAAGCATTTAGCATTTTAGAGGCATTTATTATGTTCCATTATGAAATTCTTGTTTAATTTGCTTGCTTAATTACTTATTAACTTTAATTAGGTATGTTAAAGGTACTTTCCCTTTGTCATTCTGGTGTTTTTATACTATTTTATATTATTTTATTTTATTCTGAATGTCCACAAAAGGACTAGTTTCGCAATTTATTACAGAATAATGTACAACTTGTTATTCACAGAACTTATGTACATAAATTAACATAAAATGTTTCCAAGAAACAGTTAGAATAAGCTAATTAGATATAGCTGCAATGTAGATAATTTGGCAGCTGGAAGTGACAACCCATTACTTTATAATTAATTGACTTAGATCTTTTAAAAATTAATTAGTGAAGAAGTACAGCTGGGCAAAGATTGATACACAAGAAGGCTTTGGTACTCCCACCAGAAATCAAGGTCAAGCAAGTGATTATGGCTATTCGACCTTTCAACCGCCTGTTCAGCAGTAATTCAACCAGTCAGTTATTGCCGAGATGCTCCCTAATTGTCTTCTCCAGGTTCTGTTGAGTCTCCCAATAAATCCACAGATAACTATATTTTCTGAATATTGACTTATTCCAATTATAGCTCTATTGTCCTGCAGGCATTTTTAAAAAATACATACCACATTGAGTGCTTAATATAGGCCAGGCCCTATGATGAGCCACTTATATACTTTATTTCATTTTTCCTCACAGGATCCCTACGAACTAAGCTTCCAAAGAGGTGGCATAGTATAATAGTGAAAGGCAAGATTCAAAAACCTGACCCCCTAGATTTAGACCTCAGCCCTGCTATTAACTGCTGTGTGACTCTGGACAAATTACTGAACCTCTGTGTCTATCAAGTTTCCTTATGTGTAAGATGGTGATAATAGTATCTTCTTTATAAGTGTATATAGATTAAATTAGTTAACCTGCATGAAGTGTTTAGAATAAAATAAGACTGTCAACAGTCATAATTACTTTTTCTCATCACCCCATGCCAGTAATAACAGTTTTAAGCACTTACCCTCTTCTAAGTATTTTACATATATTAACTGACTTAATCCTCCCAGGAATCCCTTGAGGTAGGCATGACATAAATCAAATAAATTCCCATTTTACAGATAAGGCAACTGAAGAACAGAGAAGACTGATAACTTGCCTAACATCCCCTAATTACAAGTAGAAAAACCAGGATTTACAGGCATCCCTTAGAGATACTGCAGGTTCAGATCCAGACGACCGCAATAAAGTGAGTATCACAATAAAATGAGGCACACAAATCTTTTGGTTACCCAGTGCATATAAAAGTTATGTTTACACTATCCTGTAGGCTATTAAGTGTGCAATAGCATGTTGTCTCCAAAAACAATGCACATACCTTAAAAAATAATGCTGCTGGAAAATGGTGCCGATAGACTTGCTCAACGCAGGGTTGCCACAAATCATCAATTTGTAAAAAAAGCAATATTTGCATAGCATAATAAAGTGAAACACAATAAAATAAGGTATTCCTGTCCTTACAGAAAGTCTAGCTTCAAAGCTTGGACTTTTAACTACAGTTAAATCCTGTTAATAGACATTCGTGGATTCAACCAACCGCTAATGGAATTTGTGTAGAACCTGCGGATACCGAGGGCCAACTGTACAAGGCCATTTTTATAGAAGACTTGACCATCTGTGCATTTTGGTATCCGCAGTGTTCTGGAACTAATTCCCCCATGGACACTGAGGGACGATTGTACTCCATCATGGCTTTCACATTCTTCCAGCATCATCTGTATGTACTCTAGACACACTAAGTGAAAGGCAGTTCCCAGAAGGAGTAGGGCTCTTTTATGACTCATCACATACGCTCTTGGCTTGGAATGCTCTGCTACCCTTGCCCACTTATTGCACACCTATTCAAGCTTACATATTCAACAACGACAACAAAATCACCCCGTCTGAGAAGCCTTCCTTAATGTTCACATAATGGAGTTTTTTGCATCTTCTGGCACCACAGAATCCTATGCTTATCTCTTTGATAATATGCTTATCTTTTATAATATGTCAGTCTGTGAGTCAAATAGTCAAAAAATATGAGTTCATCAATGACTTACCATTGAGTTTCCTTCCTCAAGGAGCTTACGTCCTAGTACAGGATGATAGATTTTGAACCTGTGGGAAAATAAAAAATTAAGATAATTTCTGATGTTGAACATGGACTTTCAGATAAGATAAAATGGGTGAGTGTAGAGTGGGATTGGGGGTGCTGCTTCAGTGAGGTGGGTTGGAGATGAGACTTGGATAGTAGGAAGTAGCCAGCTACGTAAAGTTAATTGTGGAGAACACTTCAGACAGAAGGACCGATAAGCACAAAAGACATTTTGTGGGATCAAGGTTGCCACATTTGAAGGACAAAAAGAAATAGAGTGCAACTAAGAATAATATTAATGTATGCATTACATTATTTATCTACATGTTAATCTTCCTACCTAAACTGGATTCTTTAGGGTTAAGGCTATATGTTCCACTCATTTTTTTTTTTTTAAGGGTGTAGTGGTGGTTACCAGAGGCCTGGAGGGGTGAAGAATTAGGGAGCTGTTGTTTAAAGTTACAATCTGGCAACTGGTAGATAAATAAGTTCTGAAGATCAAAGGCACAGCACAGTGATTATAATCAACAATACTGTATTAGAAACTTCAAAGTTGCTGAGAGACTAGATCTTAAGTGTCCTCACCACAAAAAGAGGATGATAATTATGTGATGTGATAGAGCTGTTAGCTAACACTATGATGGTAATCATATTACAATGTATCAAAGTATCAAACCAACAGATTGTGAGGCCAAATCCGGCCTCTGTACCCCGACACCAAATGAAATCTCAGAGACAGGATTTGGGGTGAAGTAGAGAAGAACAGCTTTATTGCTTTGCCAGGCAAAGGGGGCCACAGCGGTCTAAGGCCCTAAAAACTTTGTGTCCCCTGTTCCACTCATCTTTGAACCCCTAATGTTTAGCATATTTCCTGGACATTGGTCTTTTTTGGCGAACTGGTTGAATAAATGGTTGACACAAGTGAACTGTTATCCAAGATGTCTTAACTTCACTTTTCTCTTCCTTCTGCCTTTTCCATATGTGTTACTCTTCTGAAGTGATTTCTATGGTTCCTTTTTTTTTTTTTCCTCTAGTACCTCTCCACATTTCTATTTTCTTTTGGTCCTGTCTTCGCCCACATCTATTTCTCCTATCCCTTGATCTCCTTTTTTTGCCCCAGGTAATTCCACCTTAAACTACAGGGGTCTAGCGGTAAGCAGGGTCTTTGGATAGGGTATAAAGATGGTCACACGTCTCTCACCTCCCTTTACTCTGAACCCTCTTTCATAGACCCTGAAGAAATCCTAACATTTTGGGGTCAGCACCAAAGCTGAAAACATAACCCAGCCCTGAGATCCTTTTTTTGCAAAAGAATACAAGCTAGTTTTCTTTTAAGCCATTGTTCTGGATGCTGGCTTTAGAAGAGGAAAGAATAAGATGAGCTACCTTGGTGTTTCCTGCTTACCTAGGGTGAAGTTTTATTGCTTGATTGCTCTTAGAGATTGAGGCTAAAGAAGTTCAAAAAAGCAAAAAGGAAAAACCAATTTTAATAGTTAACTATAAAGGATTCCTAGAGTTCTTTTTCTTCCATCTGAGAAAGAAAAGAAGCAACTCCTGTGACTTTGTCTTGCAGGGCAGCTTTCTTCTGCTCCCCAGGAGTTCATACTACTATTCAGGAGGAAAAGATAACCAAGGGTAAACTCAAACCTCCCCTGGGGCCTTAAAGGCCATCTCTTTAGTTGCTAATCAGCTGAACCCACAAATCTTAGATATATAGATTTCAATCAGCTCCCCTCCCAGTTTCTTTCTTGTCTTTTAGGGAGTGAGTTCTACCTACAAAGAGACTAGAAAGAATTTTGAAAATATAAGAGATCAGCTTTGTCGTGCCTGTGATCCTTCTTGAGATGCCAGCTAGGATGACCTAATTCCTCTCCCCTTCCTCCCAGGCACTATGGGGATTTCCGTATGGCCACTTTCATTCTGTAGCTGCAAACACAAAGCAGCCCAATGACACTTTGCTGCAAAAGAAAACCTGGTTCTTTTTTAAAAGCCATTTTTTAGTGCCTGCTTTAGCTACTAGTTGTAAAATGCCTATAATATCTTCAATTATTCTAAGATATGATAAAAATTATCTTGGTATATGAATGTCTTAAACAGTAGGGTATTTTCCAGGAATCCAAAGATAGAAAGGCAATAACATACAGATTCTACTTTTGGGCTCTGGAGTCTGATTGCCTGGGTCAAATGCCTGTACCAACACTTAGAGTTGCCATATTTGGAAAGTGATATATTGCCTCTGTGGCTCAGTTTTCTCATACTTAAATGAGAATAATAGCCCCATGTTATAGGCTTTGGAGGAGGAGTAAATGAGATAATGCATGTAAAGCACTGAGCATAGTGCCAAACTCAGTATAAACACTCAACAGAAGTGGTGATTATTTTGGCTATTAGAATAAACAAGTAGAAAAGAATGAGGTAGCTATGAATCAGAGTACATGAATCCTAGTGGTCTCAGTTACTCACCCTTAGCTAAGATGACCTTGCCTGCGTTACTGGCTCCTGTACCCACCATAGCGGTTCAGGCAGATGCCTGAGTGGTCCCGGGGGCACAAAAATTCTAACTTGGAGAGATTAGACATGGATCCTCTAATTTGCCAATGTCACCACAAAGGAGAATTTTTTTTTTTTTAAATCCTCAGAATTTCAAGGGGCATTAAGAGAAAATGAGAAAGAAACCATCAAACCCAATCAAACTGAGAAAAGTGCCTACTGTGAGGCTAATACTGCGTGAGGCTTTCTTGGGAGCTTGAGGGGAAGAAAAAGGAAGACGACCTAGTCACTACCCTCAACATTACAATATGGGAGTAGAAATTTAAAAAAATAAATTAGCTTCTTGTCTGCAAATGGGCATAAACTTTATTGAGAAGAAAGGGTACATCTTACTATTAGGTTCCTGAAAGCTCCTGGGTGATATAAAATGCAAGCACAATGCTCACTAACATTTACTGTATGGTCAGAGAGAGCATGCAATTTCTAATGTGGAGGAAAAAGTACGTGGCATCACACCCAGGCAATGGAATAATTACAGCAAAAACAGTTAAAAGCACGGACTCTGGAGACAGAATGCCTGAGTTTGAGGCTGGACTCCCTCGCGTACTAGCTATCTGACCTGGGATGATTTACTTTCACCTCTCTGCGTGTTTTAATTTTCTCATCTCTCAAGTGGGAATAAGAACAGTCCTCCCCCACTGAGCTGTCAGCAATAAATGAGAAAATGCACATGGGCATCAGCTCACAGTAGAAGCTCAGGAGCTCACTGAATGGCAGTTTTTATTATTATTAGCAAAGATTACTTTCAATTTCATTGGATCTTTCTTTGTAAAAATTCATTTCTTTTCTATACAGTAGGTCCTTGTTGGTTATCTATTTTAAATATAGCAGTATGTGCATGTCAATCCCAAACTCCCAATAACTGAATCACTTTGCTGTACACCTGAAACTAACACAGCATTGTTCATCAACTATAATATAAAGTAAAAAAAAAATTTTAATTCATTTCTTTTCGACCTGTTAACAGGTTTGAGTAAAGTCAGTTTTGTCCTAACCAAACCACGTTTATGTGCCAAGCTGCCCATTCATTGAGACATAAGAGTTAAGACATATATTTGGAAGGGGCTCTTGAAGTTTTTCAGTGGAAATCAATATGGTTTTTCTGTTTTGGATGCAAAAGTGGATGTTTGTAAAAATTTGACTGGTTTCTCTTATGGACCTCGGTATTGATGTCCTCACTCCACATATGAATGGCTATGAGGAAATTAGAGGGCATAAATTATCATGTCTGCTAGTTAAAGCAGATAACCAGGCACCAGCAACTGTGGCCATTTCTGCCTCTCCTACTGGCTGGCTGGGCAAGTCACCTCACCTCACTGAACCTGCTTTTCCCAGCTTCAAAATGAGGATAATAGGACTCTTCCACCCACACGGGGATGTTGGGTAGCTTAGTTAATTGATGTCTGCATTATACTGGGAGATGAAAGACACTATGGAAATATAAACTATATTAAAGGAGAACAAAGTAAGGTATTAAAAGTGACTGGGGATGCAATGGGACTAATAGATACATTGGGCAACGGAACCTAGAAGATGAGAAAGTTGGTGTAACAGTAAGTCATAATATTGATACAAGGGTTTTGAAGAGCTCATTCAAAAGAATATCTTTTGCTATGCAATAATTTCTGAGTACTGCAATACTTTTTTTCTTTTCCAAATAAATTTTGACCTTAAAAAATGGGTGGTGGCTATCTCAATTAAGCTTGTCTTTTCCACTCTTTAGTGAATTAATGTGATCTTTGTGATACTAACCCTTGATTATGACAGTGTCATTCTAATGACACTTAATTTTATGGCATTTATTCTAGGTCAAAGGTCAGAGACTGTCCATCCAGGAAAGTTAGCTAGATAAAAATTTAAAAAAAATTTTTTTAAGAAGTCAATCTTTTTCATTCCCCAGTTCAATTCAGAAACCAGTTGGACTTTATTTCTGTTCATGGCAATAAAAGCTGACTTGATCAAAGTGATTTTCTTTTCCCCTTTCTGTTACTATTTCTTTCCTGTTCCTATTCCTGAGCCATCTGGTTTGACAACCATAAGAGCTGAAATACTTTCCTTTGCAGTCTTTAGAAATGCCCCCTAGAGGCAAATAAGCATTTGGCAGAACCAGTAAATAAAAAGTATAAGAGGATATTTCCTGCTGGTTCTTTTTAAGGTGGTGTGTGGAAGAGTCAGGGCGAGGGGTAAGAACAGCTGCTGTCTACTTGGCAGATTTATAGAGACATTTCAGGGGGGACAATCATTTGCAAGGCCCAAAGGAATTTGATCTCATTTCCATTCTACAGTAAATAAAGTAAGAGCACCTTGGTATTCAACTGTGTGCCAGTGACCTTGGATAATTTTAAAAGTTTGAAGAAATCACCCTTCACACTAAAATACACGTGTCAGTACTGAGTTTTCCCACTCCATCTATCTTTCTCATCACCTTTACTAATGTCTTTTACTGATTAAAGACATCTTAAAGGATAAGACTTTTGAGGGGCCCTGGGCTGAGGTCTGAGAAACAAACACGAAACACTACACCCACTCAAAAATGTAACCTTGGTTGACTTGGAGCATGGTGCCTTGCTCTAGAATCATAAAGTAGCATTTGATGACATTTTATAGTTTACACGTTGTTGTATTTTGTATACTATATATTGACCATATCTCATTAATCTTTTCCATAAACATCTTAGTGTTACAGAGCTCAGAATAAAATCAGAGATTAAAAAAACAGGAGATATTTGTGCTTTTGCTTCCTTGGATTTTGCACAGAAAAATTGGGAGTTATTTGGAAACTGAAAGCCAACTGGCCTTTCATCAAAAATTACGCTGGGTGCATGTCAGGAGAAGATGCTGGACGAACACAGGGGAAGACATAATATCAGAAGGAGGGGTTTGTGGTTTGTCATTTCCCTCAAACAGTGTACAATATATTGAATTTGTTTTAAAAATCTGCTCCAGTAAAAGTGCCTGCCAGATTTATGTATGAGATCTTCAGTTTGACATAGTCATTTCCAATTTTTTTAAACAATAAGCTATAAATAACACAAACAATGACAGGATTGTGTTGGTTTCCTCCTTATGGCCCCTGGCTGGGGACCTTGGTCAGAATCCTGAGGTGGAAAGCAGGCATTCTGAGCTACAGGGTGATCTACCGCTTTTCCAAGATTAGCAGAGGAGGAGCTTTCAGGAAGCAGGCTTCCTCGCCAGGCACTTGCTTGGGGTTTCTTGAATTATTTATTGTGTAAGAGGGCTCCTGGCTTTGAGCACAGGGAGTGTGGTTCCCCAGGCCACAGAAGCTCAAAATAGATGCCTATCTCTTTCCCTTCTCACAATTTATGGACAGCCAAATTATCCATCCTCTCCGCCCCTTCTCCAGGCATGCATTTTTTTTTTTCCTCTCCTGGTGGCAAGGGAGAGTAACACTTAATTTCTGCTTATTAGGAGTTGCTCTCAGGATGGTTCACTTCCCCAGGGGAGAGCCTGTGTATTGGGCGATGCAGTAATCACATTCGTGATTCATCTCAGTGCTATAACAAATGGCAGGCCCTCAGAAATTAGCACTGCCTTTAAGCATAGCCGCAGAATTGGAAGATTGTTTCTGGGCATGCTGCATGATTTTTCCATGTTCCAAAGTGTGTGCTTTAATGATTCATTAATTAGAAGCTTTTGTCTGAACCAGTTAGCCCATCATTAATTGGTGCTTGTTTCACCCAGCGAACTTAAGGCAACTGCTGCTTTACTTTGATTCCTCTGGTGAAGCCTGCATGATGTGGACCCCGATTGCCTTCTCTCTCTTATTATAGGTCAGTCTATACATTCACCTGGCCATGCCAATAATGGCAGGCTTGCATGTCCTCAGCATAAAGGGAGATCTTAATTGACCTCAAGGGAATCTGGGAGAAAAAAGAATTATGAGGCCAAAAGGAATTATGGTTGCTTCTGTTTGCCTTGCACAGAGTAGGTGCTTAGCAAACATTTGAACTTTGTGTGGTTTTATTGCTTTTCGAAATCAGATTTGATAGTGGGGGAGGGAGTGAAAAAAATCTAGGAAAATTAGTATTTATTCCCTAAATTTGGAAAGAAAGATATTTGGTATTAATTCAACAATTCAGGCCAAGGTAGATGTCTTTGTCCAACCTGGACCCATATGTTCAGTTCAGTTTGGTTCAAAAGCATTTATTGAGCCTGTATTATGTGCCACACCAAGAAATGTGTTACATACTGGGAACAGAAAGATGATCCCTTGAGAATCCCCGAGTCATAAGGAGAGCCAGTCATGAAATATACCATTTAAACATGTCAGGTGTGCTTCCAGTAGCACTTCCTAGAGTTGCTGAGGCTAGAGTTTGCTCTCGAATGTAAAGAAGAACTAGCCAGGCAAAAATAGCTTTTGCCGCGTCTGTGGTTTGGCCTACTTTTCAGACATTATTGAATTGCCAGTGCTTTCAAAACTGAAGGTTGATTTTTTACTTCTCAGAGTTGCATTCTGGCAGCTTCCTTGAGCATGCAGACCCTCTAAATAAATGCGATCCTCAAGTAAAGTTATGTTTACTGACCACTCAGCTCATCCTACTGAAAGGTAGGCTCCGTATTCTCTGAAAGGAAGAATGCCCATGGGTTCAGCACTATCTTCAAAGTCCCACCTGGATCTTATTCAACGTGCTTTCTTGGTATTCACAGTCAACTACAGTCTATATCAGGGGTCAGCAAACCCTTTCCATAAAGGAACAGATAGTAAATATTTAAGGTTTTGCAGGATAGACAGTCTCTATCACAACAATTCAATACTGCTTTTATAGCTTGAAAGCAGTTATAGAATATATGTAAATGAATGGGTGTGACCGTGTGCTAGTAAAACTATATAAAAACAGGAAGAGGGCTGGATTTGGCCCCCGGCTCATAGTTTGCTGATGATACAGCATTCAAAAATATATCTGGCTATTATTTTGTGGTCAAGAAGCATTTTAAATTTTTAGGTAAATATCAGAACTTCAGATATTGAACACTAAAACTAGGAGTCTAAAGTCATTTTAAGATTCCTCTTATGCAGTGTCTACTTTATATAAATACTATCTAAGGGATGAGGATACAAAGAAGTGAAACTTGGTGCTTACTCTGAAGAAGCTTATAAGCTAACAGGAAGGTATCTTCTACAGATGAGGAAACCGAGACCCTCAAAAATGACTTGCTCTTGGTTAGACAGTAGCAAAGTCAGGACTCAGAATCAGGCCTTTGTGAGTTCAGCCCTCTTTCCAGCACAGTACTTTGCCTGAGGGGTGAAGATCCTTGAGTCATAATGGAGTCTGTGAGGAGGAAGGCAGGATGTATGATTCATCGAGGTTCTCATGTTTTTGAACCTTTGCTTCAACAACCTGCTAGAAATAAGTGAAAGAAGAAACTGAAGCTGTTTCCTTAACAATGCTTAGAGTCAGGCCATGCGTGGCTCGTGCTAACAAGAGAATCACCCGACTTCCCTTGCTGCTGGGAGTTCACCACTCACTGTATGTTCACTGAAGGCATCTGCCAGACTTCAAGAGTTTTGTTGTCATTGGCAGAAGAATCTCAACCTTGCCTAAGGTCTTCGTAATGCTCACAGATAGAAAAACAAAGATGTATCACTGACAAAAAGCTGAAGAAGTCACTGGGACAATTATTCTATAGTATTTTGACATGAATTCAGATAACAAATGTAATACAACAGCCAAATCAACAGTCTTTCTGCATTCATTATTGCAGCATTTGATAATAATCTTTGCCACATTCTTTTTGAGAAATTCTCTTCCATGACATAGAACTCTCTTTTTCTAAAATGGAGATTTTCCCAAAGAACCGTCCTGAGCCCTCTACATTTTGGATTCTTTATTCTGTCTTTCAGCTCTGCTTGCTTTTATAACTTTAGCGCTTACCTCTGCTTGAAGAAACAGGAAAGAAAGAGAAGGAGAAAATATTTATTTGGTACTTGAAGTTTTCTAAGCATCTAGAGAGAGAAAACAAAAACCTTGCCTTCAAGGATTTCATAGCGTAATGGAGACAGAGAGACAAAAATGTAATGACTCTACAGATGGCAGAGCTAGTAGAGGTATGCACGGGGGTAAGAGGTAGATAGCTGGGGTGTGGAGTGGCAACTGTGAGGGTTTCCAGAAGAGGGATAGCTGTGCTGAATACAGAAATCTGAATATGGATGATCAGAGTGAAGGAATTTGACCCCCTTTAAGACTGAATTTGCTGCTCCTCAGTAGTTATCCAACTGTGACAACTCTGATACCAGCTCGTTACTGCCCATTTCCCTAATGCTTCCCTGACTAGATCAAAGCTTCTGGAAGTCAAGGATGGGCCTTGTTCACCATTGCATATTCAGCATCTGAAGATGGGGTCCAGTAATATTTGCTGAGGAATACAAATGATCATTCCTACTTTACCACTGAGAAATGAGTCTCAGCAATTGAAAATGAATTTATTTATGACCGAACATGGAGTATTAGGAGATGTAGACATTTAAACACCTTTTTTGCTTCAGTTCACCTAATATGACATCTCAGGCCCTATCTTCACTCCCTAGCTTCAATTCCATGTTTCTCATCCTTTTTTACATTCTCTCTGGATGTACTACCTCAAACTCAGCATGGCCAGAATAGAACTCAATTTTCTCCAGAATGGAGATGATTCTTTCTTTCTCTATGATATCAGTATGTGTGGTATCAATACCCATTTGCTTGTGTTCTTAGACTCTAGGGTGTGCGAGTTAATTAAATAAGAAACTAGAAGGCAGGAGTTATTTAGCTGACAGAATATGATAATTCTGGCACATGGCTTCTCCCATGCCATGATGATTAGCCCTCAGTGTTGATCAAACCTTACTCTAGAGCAGCACCATCCACTAAATGTGGGCCACAAATGTAAACCACATGTGCTATTTTACATTTATTCATAGCCATATTAAGAAAAGTAAAAAGAAACAGAAAAAAGAAAAATAAATAGGTGAAATTGATTTTAAGAGCACATTTTATCAATAGCTCAACAGCCATATATGACTAGTGACGATGTAGTCCTAGATGTTCTTCACAAGGAATTTATAAGCTACAAAATAACATTATATTTCCACGTCTTCCCCGATAATTTGCACCCCCGTTTTAATTCAACATCTTTACTACTCAACTCCAACTGATTGGAAGGCACGTGTTTTCAGGGGACGTTAGTAGCAATGCCAAGGAGGGAAGCTATCAGGAAAAGAGATAAATGCTGCATTTCTAGCTCTTTTTCTTGATGCATTTTTGATCTGAAAAATCCCAAATGTATTGGGACGTGTTTACAGAGTCATGTGTTTATAAGAGTGTTTTATAAGAGTGATGTGTTTACGAGAGTTCCGTGGTTTTCAGATCTCCAGTCTAAGATGTGGAGGACATCCATTTAATAGAAGTGAAGAGAAGTCACGATGAAGCCTTTGACTATCAAAGTCATTTGCTTAGAGATGCTCTCCCTGAGTAGACTGGAATGATGGGAGAAGTTTAAATGTTTTCTGCTTACTTTATATTTACTGCTTCTTCCATGTAACTATGTAAGGTTATTAATACATGTCCTAACACAATATTTTTAACCACCTACTAGTCCTTGTCTTCAAAATATTTCCTGTATCCTAAACTCAGAACCATAATGTTTTTTGAGTTTTTTCTCTCCTCTCTCCAATTGGAAACCAAGTCCTGTAAATTCTTTATTCATAGAGTTGCTTGCATCCTCTTTCTTCTGTTTATTCTTAATGCTACTTTGTGGCCCTCAACTTTATCACTTCACAGTTTGGCCAATGCAATGATCTCCAAAATGACTGCTATCTCAAGGTTCTTTTTGCTTCATATCCCCTTTCATCATTAAATCAATCTTTCTAAGAGACTACTTTGAGAACATTTCCCGCCCTCAAATTGGTCTTTACCTAATGAAAACAAAAACTAAAACCTCCAATCTCCTCACTTTATAAATAAAGACATTTAAACTGATTAATAGGAAGTCACTTATCCAGAACCACATAATTTTAAAACGGAAGAGCTGGATTTAAACCCAGGCTTCCTGATCTGTTAGTCTTGAATGCTTTCTACTACACATCCTGCCTATAGCATAATGTCCAAGCTCTTTCATCTTTATTCCAGGCTTCGCACCATTTAAGTCCTATCTATCCTGCCAATCTTTACTCTAACTCTCATACCTAAACTTGTCAACACATTATTCCTCAAAAAGCCATTTATCCAGCCAGTGTAAAAATGTTTATTGGGCATGTCATGAATAAGACATTCTGTTATATGCCTGAAGGGACTAATCTTCACAGGCTGTGTGGGAGATAAGGCTGGCAAGGTAGGTGGAGGCCAAGCACTGACAATATTGAAAGTCAGGCTAGGAGCTTGAGATTTAATTCATTAAACGGGGTAATACAACAGACAGTTTTTGATTAAGAGTGTGAGACGACAAACCTGGCAGAGTATGCAGAACACATCAAAGTCAGTAGAGCTTGGAGTAGCCTTGAGATTGCAAAGTGGTATCTCTTAGAAAGAATAAAGCGTAGAGGTGGTTTTTGTTTGGCTCACATGTTTTGTGTGTGTGTTTGTGTGTGTGTGTGTGTGTGTGTTGTTAAACAAAATTAGTTGCTAATGTTTAAAAATTAGTTTACATAAAAATCAATATTTTAGAATTCTCTTTAAAAGTTATATAATCTGGATGTGTTCCCACATGGCAAGAATAAGAAAGTGTTGCTGGGAGGCTGACTAATTTAGACAGGGCATGCTCTTGCTGGCTGGATTCACTCCTGTATGTTACTTGCCTAAAATTTTAGACATTGAGACTGAGATTCGTCCACTAGAAGTAGGACTCTTCGGTGATAAGGACTGAGCTAGAGAGGAGCATCAGAAATATCGATGATGGATTGAGTCAAGAAAAAAAGAGAGAGAGAATACTGATATGATTTGCATATGCTTGCAGTATTCTTTAAGGCTCACCTTGGGCACACTCTCATACACTGGCTAAGTTCAATACGTCTTCTCTCTATGAGCATCCCTTATGCCCACACTGCCGTCTACATTCTTTTCTAATGATCTGTTTATGTGGAGTCTCCTTCTAGATTACTTAACAAATAGTGGTCCCTTTGGCAACCCCACCTAAAAGAAAAATTAACTAAAAAAATTAGAGAAAAATTGGCATTTAAATGTAAGAAAAAAAACTTCAGATATATTAAAAGAAATTTTAGGAAAATACTTGTGGGAAAATAGTTTTGGGAAAAAAGAAAGCTTACTGACCAAGGCTTGAAAAGCAGAGTCATAAAAAGGGAGAGTCTTAACTACTTTAAGTAAAATATATTTTTACAACAAAAACATTGCAAACAAAATTTAAAAAACTAAATGACAGATAAAATGTTTTTGTGGCACATCTGACAGATAAAGGGTGACTCTTCTTGAGTATATAAAGAATATCTATAAATTGGTAAGAAAAATGGTAAATTACACAACGTGTATTTTAAACGCTGACGAAACATCAACTTACAGAAGAAACCCAACTAATCCATAAAAGCTGCTCAATTTTATGAGTGGTCAGGCAAAGGCAAAGGAAAGCAACAATCAAATATCACTTTTTGCTCTTCAAATTGCAAAAGTTAAAAAAAAAGATGTAACATCTAAGTGCTGATGAGGACACAGGGGAATGTCACTTTCATACATCGCCGATAGGAGGATAAATTGCTACTGACTTCTGCAAAATAATATGGAAATGTGTATTAAATTAAAAATGAATACACCTTTTGAGCCAGTAATTCCACATTTGATAATCTATCTTATAAAAATGACAGCACCTGTGCATAAAGATGTGTGTACAAGGATATTTACTATAGCTTTATATGACATGGTAAAACATTGGAAACTTGAATGTCCATCAACAGGGGAATGGTAGAATAAATTATGGTATGTGGCATAGTAGATAATATTAAATGAGAAATACTGAGGAAAATAGATAAATAATAGATAGATAGAGTGATGTACTTACAAAAACAAATGGTAAACTCCAGTTTGGTGTATGTATGCAGAACATGGAAAACATGGAGGAACATAGAGGATGATGTGGAAGGAAATATAGCAGTTTGTCTAGGTGGGAGTGGGAGAGATTGGTGGAGTGGAGGGAGATTATTTAAACTCTTTCTGGGTCTTCGTACCTTTTTGCTTGTTACAAGTATGTACTCCTTTGTAATTAATAAAAATGAAGAAAATCTAAAATAAATACTTCATTTTATACCCAGGTAGAGGTCCCCTCAAAAAGTGTGGATGGAGTGTGAGGTTGGTGTTAGCACATGTAAGCTTCTATATATACAATGGATAACAACAAGGTCCTACTGTATAACACAGAGAACTATATTCAATATCCTGTGATAAACCATAATAGAAAAGAATATTTAAACATGTATATAAGTATGTATAACAGAATCACTTTGCTGTACAGCAGTAATTAACACAACATTGTAAATCAACTATACTTTGATTAAGAAAAAGCATGATTTGTCTGTTTAACTAGAAGAAAAGCCTAGTCAGGTTTACTCCCTGTACTAAGACTGTTAGTAATCTTTCATGGAGTATCTTTCTCCCCAAATTACCAAACATGATAAAAATTAACATGTGTAGAGATGGCAAACCACATGGGTGCGGCCACTCCTCCTTGACATGGCTGACCTCCCCACTCATCCCCATGGATCCTGCTGGAGTCTTAGAGTGCTTTCCAACACTGGTCTTGAGACTGTTGCTACCAATCAATCAGAATGGAAGGTAAAATGATACCCATTTGCCTTTCCTGGTATAGTAGAAAGAGCATGTATATGGGTTTGAATCACATATTCATCATTATATGACCTGAAAGACGTTTAATAAGTCTGAGTTTCAGTTTCCTATAAAATTGGTCATTGCCTCCTTGATAGTTTTCTTATGAAGAGTAAGTGAAATCCTATCCTGGCTACAAGGGCCCTTCATCATCTCTCTACGTTCGCTTATATCCAGTTAAAACTTTTGACTTAAAATAGTTACCATTGCTACTTTGCTCTTATTTATGCTTGGTCCTTACATTTGGATATACCGTTGAGGGGAAGACATTGATTCAGTTTGATCTGGAAAACAATGATTCTTATTTTCTATCCATTCTATCCATCACCTCTAGAGCAAAGGCACCAGGAGTAGCTCTAATGGTGAGTCTGCTTTCCCAAAACTTTTGGTCCTAAGTCAGTCTCATCAGTTGTCATATGGTTTCCCCTTTCTGGTCAACTATCACTCAGATGTTATTCTCATGTTTATTTTGTTTTGACCTTCTCAGCAGATTTTAAATTCTTTAACTTTTTTTTTTTTTTTTTTGCTTGTACTGTATGTACAAAGATTTTGGTAACTGCCTAAAATATACCATGAGGTCTGAATTCCATGGAGCCTACTCTATTGGAGTTAATCAGGGACATGAACCAGTCCAGAACAGAGCCTAGTAAATGTCAGGGTTTCATCCATCCACCCATCCCCTCATCAACCATTTAATGAAGACAAACTTTGTTCTAGACCCCAGAATAGACACTGAGGATTTAATAGTCAACAAGACCAACAAGCTCCGTTCTTTCATGGAGTTTCTAGTGAGAGAAAATGGACAAACAGCTGACATTAAATAAATAAATAAATAATGTGATTTTAAGCATTACTAAGTACTATGAAGAAAAGTAGAGAGGGTCTGAAAAGGAGAAGATTGTCTTGAAGCCAGGAGTGAAAATGCTTGAATGTAGTGGTTAAATAAGAAGTCTAGAAAATCGGAAGTCAGCAAGATTGGAGGAATGATCAGATCTCAGGTGATTGATGGTAACAGAGTGGCCAACAGAAAACACTGAAATGGGCCAGGTACAGAGGAATGCTTACCCTCTGTCTCTATTTTAGCTTCTATCTGGGAAGGAACTTCTCTCAGGATTTGGGCCAATAGGTTGGTGGGTGTGATGAAAATGACTGCATCTAATTAAGTAAAGCCTACAGGAATGGTAAGAAGGACTCTCTTTCCAAATTGTACCTAACCTATAACATACTTGGCATGTTTTCATAATTTCCTTAATTTCCAAGAAAGTAGATCAAAGCTTAGCTATGATTATTTCACAAAAGTAAAAAGAAAAAAAATTCCCTTCCTCTGAAGGTGTCAGAATGAAGCCCCTTACAAATTCTTACACAGATTACAGACATCAGCACAATGCTTAGGCAATATGATTAAACTGCAGAAACAAATTTGGCGCAATTAAACATTTTCAACTCTGCCAACCTGAAACCAAAGCTGTGAAAAAAGGGCATATCTCATGTAATTAATCGCCAAGAAGTGTTTAATAACTTCTCCTCTGCTACATTTAACATGAGGCATGAATGTTTTGTTTTCGACTTAGTCACCATGTTCTCTGGAGTCATGGGCATGTTTCTGCGGCCCACTAAAGGAAAAACCCCAGAGCACATCTTATTTAATTTGCAACTCTTGCCACACCACTTCACACCTGAATTCTTTATGCTTTGGGTACACGGTAATAGAACCACAATGCACTGTAGTAACAGCTACTTTATAGGCAGAACTTTCATCTACCCACAGTTTCCTTTTTTTTTTTTTTTTTTGTAAAAGCATTTGGCTGACTGTCTCAAAATGACAGCAACCAGACTTCTCTCTGTAGCCTGACAGGTCAAGGACCCTGCTGAATTCAGGAAAAGATGGCTTTTTGCCTCATTTTCTAGAACAGAATGGAAACTCCTTTAAGGTTAAGATTCTCTAGGGAAAAACACTGTATTAAAAGTATTAACTCTTAAGAAGTGTAGGTGCCCGGCATCTTACAAAGCATGTAATGTCATGGGCCAGCTTTCTCCCCAAGGCCCATTCCACCTCTTAAACATATTTAGAACAGGAGGCATTGAGAGAAACTTTATCTTTAAACAAAAAGTATCCAAATATGTAACAGACAGGATGGTAGATAAATGTCAATTATAGTTGCCAAAATTTGCAAAGGCAGATCTCCTTGGCTTTGGCTTTAGCTAGATGACAGTGGAAATGGGTGTGTTACTTGCATTTAAGGAAGGATTTGCTGAGCCAGTTGGGTTAGGTCTGAAGATTCTGCTGGTGAGGAGTTAACATGTCCAACTTCTGACAGAAAGGGAGTTAATACCAGCTTCAAAGGTAGGAGGAACCTTTTAAAATTGAGATTTCCAAACCTAAACTAAAAAAAAAATTGCCTTAAAACTATAAAAAAGAAAAGAGATGAATTTTATTTTGTGCCTTAAGATGAATTGAGTTTCCCCATCCCAATGCATTTGCGTAACTCTGGGAGCTATTTGTTATCTATCCGACTTGAACAATATAACAAATACAGTCAGATGATATATACTCTACCTCAGCACGGATGATCAGAAAGTGAAAACTTTATGTACTTTGTTGGTATTTTGTTTTCTACCCCATTTATCAGCTTTTTTGGCTTTCCATTTGGTCCACCTGCTGTTGCCCTATGCAGGACACACTGCCTCAGAGCCCCTCCCCTCTGTTCCAACACAAATTCTCAGTAGAGACTTCGATTTATCATGTGGTTTGGTCTCATGATCGCCTCCCGGACCATCCTGGTTTTTTCTGGTCTTGGACAGGGACTGATTTTTGTGTTTGGAAATAATCCAGCAGTGAACAAACCTCCCAAATTCTCCAAAGAATATATCCTTTCTCTATGTTTTCCTCCAGAAGCATATCAGGGGAAGTTCAGGAGAAACGATCTCTGCTTTCAGAGGATTGAGATTGATGTCCATTTCCCAGAGCAGGATTCTCCTGTGTGTCTCAGGTTGTGTGAGGAAAGGTGAGTTCTATCACTTGGCATTTAAAAGCTCAGTGAAGTGTACGTGAAAAGAGGCATTTAGAAGGGCTATTTTAAGATACCAGGCCTGCTCTTTATCATTAAGACTTGAAATCTTCATGTATTCATTGCTTCTCCTGAGAAACCCAATCTGTGGGTGCAGAAGGACAAACTTGCTGGAGATTTTGAGGGTTCTTCCTCAATTGATACAGTTTTAGAATTTGCAGTTTTGAGTTGCAGACCACCAAGCAGTCACCCTGGATTACTTCTTGCTTGGGCTGGCTCCCCTGGGGTTATTGATCCCCAAATTCTGACTGGCATAAGAATTGCCTAGGGATTTCATTAACAGCTTAGGTTTCTCACCCCACTCCCAGAAATTTTGATTCTGTTGGCCTGGAATAAGGCCCAGAAATTTATAATACAAAAAGATGTTTTAAAAATCCCTAGGTGACTAATGCTTTGTATAGCCAGGTTGGGGAGGCCATCGCTCTTGTCACGCTAACCAGCTTGTTTTGGAACTGAACCCTGACCTTAGCCTCATTAGTACCACACGCTGGATACCGCAGTTAACTGGTTCCATTTGGGAATATGTAACCTTGTCTCTGATCTTGCTAGAGGGCATCGATGTGAGAAAATAACCCTTAGTACTATTTGTTAGCATGGCTCAATGTGTGATTTCAATACTGCCCTTCAGTTTCCCATTACATAATTTCAAAAAGTGTTTTAATCTTCAAGACGATATCTACATTTGAGTGGAGAAAAAAGGGAAACCTAGATAAAAAATGTCTTTCCCAGTAAGAATGGTTTTACACATTTTAATGCTTCTCAAAAAAATCTGTATTTAAATCTTTTTATCCAACTTTTATCCAAGCAGAAATTATACATCTTTTAATGATTTACCACAACTTTTAGAAAGAAATGTCCTTATTATCTTTTTAATATTTTTCCCAAGGTTAGTATGAGGGATAATAGGTCTTGGACAAAGGCTGTGCACAGTGTGTTTGTGTAAATAAAGTCATTAAACTCTGTTCAATTTTTCTCAAAGGCAGGCAGACCTCTTCCAACTGTGAGGTCATCTCATTGTTTGCAACAATGGATGTTTCATACTGGGCTCATTTTTTGCACCTCTTATGACTAATATCACTGGAGAAAATCAAAGAATAAAGGGGTAACTTTGTATCAAGATGAAACTTATGAAAAAGGATAAAGGGTCAAGAAAAAACCCTCAAAACTCTATCCCTTAAAAAGGGCAAAAAATTTTAATGGGCCAGTTGATTTATCTAAGTCTACCTGGAACACATTAACCAAGTGGTTTACTGAGTAATCTCTCTCAGGCAGGAACATGGTAGAAATTCTGAAAAGAATTTGGGAGTTTAGGAAAGCTCTGTGCTCAGTGAAGCTGAGCTAGGCCCCAGGCTCCAGATGGAAGCAATACACACTGATTAGAATCGATGCCAAAAGAGATAAGGAAATGTTCCTGAGTGCTGTACTTCTGTGCTCTGGGTCACTGGTTTCTCAGACTTCAGTGTGCGTGAGAGTCCCCTGGGAAGCTTGTTAAAAATGTAGATTCCTGGCACCATCCACTGAGATCTTGACTCATTAGGCCTGGAACCAACACATAATTATTTTAATTAGCTAGCCCTGTGATTGAGATCACACTTTCAGGTATACTGCTCTAGATAATGTATTTGGTGAAAATAAAATCAGATTTAAAAGTAAATGTTTTCCCCATTTGACATGACTGTTGTAGAAAATATGGAAACTTCAGAAAAACAGAAAAAAAAGAAAATGACTCTTCAAATGCCCCTAATTTGAGCAATCCATGATGTTGTTTGCTAAGATCTCTCCTCTTCTCCTTTTTTGCAAACTCCAGTGGATTTCCCTCCTTGGGCTTCCCCAGTTAACACCTTTGTTACTCTTTGTTTTATATGTTCAGATGCTAGTACCTCTCATAAATCATAAATCTTCAACTTTACTTTGACTAGTCCCACTTAGATGTCCTACTATCATCTCAAACCAATTCCATTTTTTTATCATCAAAATTGACTCCATTCAATATTCTCCCCAACAAATGCTAGAAGCTTTTCTAATACATTTTTTTTTACATTGTTGTTTTCTAACCAGTTGCTAAGTTGTCCTAACTCGTTCTTCCCAAATGCAATCACTCTTTCTAACCCAGGAAGACATCAGGTGTTGTGTATTTGTGCATCTGTACTGACTTTGAATTGTAGAATTTTTTTCCCTCTACCTCTGTCCTGAGCCCCCTAGGTACTCACCATCACCTGACCACTGTGTCCTGACTACTGGACCTCCCAAACAACCTTGCACCATCCAGCAGCCTGACGGTTTACACCAGACTCTGCTTCATGGGCCCTCCAGAACCCCTGCTCAGCCAGCTTCTCTTCTGGCTGGTCAGTATCCAAGCTGCACAGGTTGTTAAATATACTGGTCATCACTCTTACTTTAGTTCATTCTTGTAGCCCACTCTAAAAGAACCCTTCTGACCTCAGCTACTATACCCGTGATTCATCCACGCTTCCTAAATTCAGCCTCTCTGCACTTGAGTTATTTCATCTATCACTACCACATCTACCTTCCTAAAAATGTTTTCATCATCTCCCCTTATTAGAAAACTTCTTAGAATGCTTATCTAACTCAATTCCATAAACTCGCAAGAACTTCCTATGGGATAAGCACCAACCATCTTGGGCACTGGGAAGTTACAAAGATCACACTACCTGGTCAGTAGATAGAAAATTTAAGAAGTTTAATATGAAGACCAGTAAAGATGGGAGCAGGTGGAATGCAATAAGAAAAGAGACACTGGATACTATGTAATTCAACTGAAAACTTTTGTTCTTAATGTCATCTGATGTTATTGGGGAGTTGGGTGCTTGCCTTACTCTATAATAGCTTGGGAGTCTCTTTCCTGTTTTCTCATGGCCTCTTGTCTCCTTGTGTCCCACTAAAACCCATATTTTCCCCTGCTAGCTCCATTATTTGACCCTTTTTTCCCCATGGAAACAACCACAGTTTCATTGAGTAATCAAATTTCTTAGACAAAAGGGAGATTAAATTTTTCTTTATCTTTGAACCTTCTTGTCAGTTGTAGTGGGTATGCTGCCTGTTGTGTTTTAGAGCTTGTTATGTATTGAAAAAGATTGAAAGTATTTACTTTTTATTTTACTTTTTCTATTATACAAATAAATAAATTTAAAATTGCCTTTGTCCCACCAACAAAAGAAAAATACCCTTTGCATTTTAATCTATTTTTGGTTTTATTTCTATGCGTATTTCTATAAGTATGAGATTATGAAAACATATTATCTGGTTAAAATTAGCATTATAAGATAAGGATTCTCCTGTTACTGAAATTGATTTGAAAGTATAATTATTGCCATCATAATATTCCCTCATACTTCAAATCACTTAGTCATTTCTCATTGTTGTATATTTAGGTTGTTTCAATTTTTACTATTATTATAAACAATGCTCTATTATCTACAATAAACATTATTGTACATAAAGCTATGTCTCATATTATTGTAATATACATTCCAAGAAGTGGATTTATGAGGTGTTTAAATGGTTTAAGCTTCTTACAAAATATAGCCAAATTACTTTCCAAAGGATAGTTTTAAATCAATTTTTACTGATACCAATTAAAAAAAAGTCATCTTACCACATCCCTCCACAACAGTATTATTTTAATGTTAATTGAATAAGGAAAAACTGTGTCATTTTTTCTTTGATAACTATTCAAATTGAATATTATTTTTCATGTTCGTTATCTTTTTTAGGATTACTATAATATCAGTACAAGTACTAATGACTCTATCATGAATCAAGGTCGAAAATGAATGCCCGAGGCAGTTGAAAGAGTGTGCAGCTGGGAGTCAAGAGATTAAAGTTTTTTTCTTTAATGCCAATTACTAGCTGTTGACTGCAGACAAATGACTTCACCTGTCTTTTCCTGAGTGTAATATGGGAATGATTTGTTATTATAGATATCATGAGGATTAAATGAGAGAATTGATGTGTAAGTGTTTGGAAGAAAAATTAGAAATGATATAAAAATGTAAGTTGATTTTATTTTTGCCTCTTCAATTGGTTGACTACAAAACATATCACTGGCCTATTTGGGATGAAATATGACAGCCACATTAATTCTATTTTTGCCTACATTTCTTGGTACCAACTACATGCCAGTGATGCAATAGCTACTGAAGTTAAAATAAATTAGTGAGTCAGGGTCCCAGAACTTGAGAACTGAGAGTCTCGGAGGAGAGAAAGATACTAGAAAATAAAAGACAGACAGACACACACACACACACACTCACACACACACACACACACACATAAGTGTGTGTATGAATAAAATTTAATAAATATTATGTTAAGAATATGTAAAACTATTGTGAATACCAAGAAGGGGAGAGCAAAATTTGGGGAGTACATCCATAGAATGAACATTTATGCCTAAGGTAAATAGGACTTCACTATGTAAAGAAAGGAGGGGAGTGACACTACAGGAATGGGGGAACAAAATGCAAAAAGCATTGAGGTGTGAAAGACCAAGAAATATGAGGGATTGATGGTACTGAAAGGTATATGGTGCCTATAGTAGTATAGAGACCCAGAATGTAGAAATCTGGTTATAAAGGTCCTATATGTCCTTTTACAGAATTTGCACCTAACCATATTTTAATTTAGTTTTAATGATTAACAATTCCAATTCCTGTTTCAAAATGGCAAATGTTGGCCAAGACCTAGGTATAGCTTTTATATCATAATTAGTATGATTTCCTCTTTTCATGTGGGAGAGTCAATATGAATGCTTTATTAGTGATGGTCTCTGCTTAACTTCAGGAAGGAATCGCTAATAAGCATTGTCTCAAATATTCATTTAACAAATATATATTAAGTGCCTACTAAGTACAAGGCAACACACAACATTGTAAATCAACTATACTTCAATAAAATAAAATTAAAAAAAATAAGTACAAGGTACTGGAAATATGGTGAAATTGCCATGCCTTTATGAAGATTACATTCTAGTGGAGAAGATAGTCATTGAACAAGTAAGAAAAATAAGAAAGAAAGGAACTTTAATGAATTCCATGAAGGAAATGGGGATCTTCATTCAAATAGATTTTGAATGCCTAAGCACTGTCCTAGGTCCTGGCAATTTAGTGGTACACAAAATAGTCAAGGTTCATATGCTCCTGGACCTTATATCCTTTCCAGTGAGTGAGGAATTAAGAGCGTTAAGGAGGAAGTAAACTTAGATAGGGAGGTAAAGGAAGGTCCCACTACAAAGAGGCTATTTAAGCTAAGAAATGAAAATTTCAAAGAGCAGGAGAAAGAACATTTACAGACAGTGGAAAGAGCAAATGCAAATGTTTTGAGGCAGGAAATGGCTTAGTTACAGGAACAGAAAGGAGATCAGCATGGGTCTAATACAGTGAAGGAGATGGGAAGTTTAGCGAGACGAGGTAAGAGATGATAAAAAGATCATTCCAACCACCAGGTAGGAAACTGGATTAGAGAAGGGGAAGAGTAGAAGAGGACAATTTATTAGGGTGTTGCTGCTGTCTAATGAGAAATTAGGATGGCTTAGACAGAGATGGATGGATTTGAATGTATTTTGATGCTGTATGTTGTGTGACTTGCTGATGAATTAAATATGGGAATTGAAGGAAAGATAGGAGACAAGGATGTTTTCTACATTTTTAGACTGAACAACTAATGGATGCTGATGTCATTTAATGAGATGTTAAAGACTGGGGAAAATAATAGGTTTTGAGGGGAAAAAGAACCCAAGAACACCATTGTGAGATTCATATAGATGTCCATGTGGAAATTTCAAGTAAGCAGTTAGAAACATATATTTGTTACTCAGAGGAGAGATTGCTTCTGGTGGACATACATTTGAGGAATCATTATCTTCATAAGTAAATTTAAACCATGGATCTTAGAACTCTAGTCAACAGCTAAAAAGAGAGGATGAAGAGAAAAGAAAAGAAGGCTCATAACAAAGCTCAGAGTTGGACACCTGGAGGTAAAGCCAACAATGGAAACTGAGAAAGAATAGGCAGGGACTTAAGAAAAACAGACAGGGGGTTGTCACAGAAGCTATGGAACATGTGCTTTTTGTAGGTTGAATGTTTTCCTCTCCACCACAATACATGCAGTTCAGGTGGGGTTGGTTCTTTCCTAATACAACTGACCCTCCTCACCAACTCTAGGTTGGACGTGGCACTAGGTTTGCTCAATTAAGGTTTTACTATGACATCTGCTAATTCTCACAGGAAAGAGGCATTTCTTCCCCCACCCCAATTAAGACCAGTAAAGAGAAGGATGATTGATATAAGTCTAGAACAGCTAATAGCCTTCTTTGTTGCCATGTGAGGTGAACCTACCTAACAACCAAAATAACAGTGGAAATGTAAGCTGAGATAGAGAAAAATAAATAGATTTCTGATAATATTGTTAGAACTTCTAGATCCCATGGTGCCTTAAGCTAGCAACATTCCTTGAACTTCCTGGATAAAAGAGCCAATAAATTCCTTTTGTGTTTAAACAAGTTGGTTTGAGTTGTGTTCCTATTACTTGCAACCAGAAGAGACATGACTATCATAGAAGCCTATGAGAGGAGGTGTTTCAAAAAGGGTGGATTAGTCAACTGTGTGAAAAGCCACTGAAAGTTGAAAAAGATGAGACGTATTAATTTGATTTGGCAACATGGAATCACTGATGACCTGGATGTGAGGTGCTAGTGCAATAGTCAGACTGGACTGGAAGTCTATCTGGAGTGGAAAAACAACTAAACTGGAGGTGGTTAGGTGGAGACAGTGAAGGTGGCAACTTGCTGAAGAAGACTTTCTGTGAAGCAAGGTAAAGAAGTAAGGTAATTGCTGGAAAGGATTATGGTACCAAAGGAGAAGCAAGGAAAATCTGATATTTACCTCTGATCATTCATTTATCAAATCTTTATCAAACGATAATTATGTGTTAAGCTATTTTAGCCCTTGAAAGATTTTTTAAAAATCTACCACTACCATTCCTTGCACCACTAGGAGTGGTGATCGTAGGCTTTTAAATGAAAATAAAAATGGTATAAGGGAAGTTCACACAGGTGGCAAAGATGTGATTAAAAAAAGATCATTGTCATCTGTCTGATTCATCACATTTTGTATTTCTGCAAAATTCCACCCCCTAAATTGCCCAAAAATATTTGGTACACATTGAGATGGACCTGTTTCTTCCAAGGAAAGAGGATAATTTTTCTCACTCTGGGATGATACATTCAATGAAGAACTCTTTCAAGTCAGTTAGATCATCTTTTATCAAGTCAGTTATCTTTGGTAAGAAATGGTAACAAACTGCATGAAGCCTCATTTTGAGAAAAAAAAAATTAGCGCTTATGATGTGCCAGATACTGTGCAAAGAGTAAGAATAAATGAAAACAGTCTTTGATATCTAAGAAATCAGTATCCAGAATAAATAGCTTACAAATGTACAAATAATTGCTTACAAATGTAAGCAATTCAAAACTTTGATAAGAATGATAGGCTTCCCTGGTGGCGCAGTGGTTGAGAGTCCGCCTGCCAATGCAGGGGACACGGGTTCGTGCCCGGGTCTGGGAAGATCCCACGTGGCGCGGAGCGGCTGGTCCCGTGAGCCATGGCCGCTGAGTCTGTGCGTCTGGAGCCTGTGCTCGGCAACGGGAGAGGCCCGTGTACCGCAAAGAAAAAAAAAAAAAAGAATCATGATAAAAATAAACACAAGACTTCATAGGAAATCTTCAAAGGGGAATCCACATTATAGTCTGAATCCTTCCAACAGGAAGTGGAGTTTAACTGAGTCTAGAGTGGTGAGTAGGACTTGGGAAAACAACTGATCTCCCTTACTTAGCAGTTTAACTGCTTCTCATAGTATGATCTAGCCTGTTTGCATGCAAAGCTCGTTACATAGTCATACACAGTAAGTGCTCAATACGGGCTGATTCAGCTATCGTTAGCTGCAGAGTCGTATCTCTATATAGATATACACAGGTAATAAATTAACACTGGTTAAGAAGAGGCAGGAAATCACTAGTGTGGAAAGAGCTCTGCAGTTTTGCCGATCAAATTTCAAATACTCCTCAGCTGTTTATTAATTCTGCGACAGTATTGGTTTACTAGGGCTGCCATGACAAATACTAACAACTAGGTGGCTAAAATAATAGAAATTTATTTTCTGGAGGCAGAAAATCCAAGATCAAGTTGTCAGCAGTTTTGGTTTCTTCTGAGGCCTCTCTCCTTGGTTTGTAGATGCTCACCTTCCTGCTGTGTCCTCACCTCGTCTTTCCATGGTGTCTCTTTATGTGTCCAAATGTCCTCTTCTTATAGGGATACCAGATTGGATTAAGGCCTATCCTAACAGCCTCAATAGCTCTCGAACAAATCACCTCTTTAAAGGCCTTATCTCCAATACAAAATATGAATTTGGCAGGGGGGAGGGGGACTCAATTCAGCCCATAACAGTAACCTTGGAAACTCAACATGGTAATCACCCTGAGATTCAGTTTCCTCATCTATAAAAAAGAGGATAGAGAGCCCCAGATTATGTCTAGATGGATTTCAGAATTGACTGCAGGACAAGTGGCCTGGTGACCACTTCTGTTTTCTACTTGCATAAATTGTTATGCATTGCTATTTTCTGGCAAGTGGTAAAGGAGGAGGTTTGTTGTTTGTTTTGGTTTTGATTTTTGAGCTTTGTTGTTTGAGAACAAGGAAGGATCTGAAAGCCAGTGTCCCCTTGAATTTGCAAGTCCTGGTAGAAGGGCTGAGTGATTTCTTTGAGACTCTGGGTATAGGCAGTCCTCCTTTGAGACCCAAGGGCAAACTTCTATATATCACTGGAGAGAGGGCTATTCTTTTCATTTTTGTAAAAAAATAACATTGCATTTTCATTTCCATTAAATTTCAATCTATCAGTCAGATTTGCTGCATAATAAACATCCCCCAAATCTCAGTGGTTCACAAAAATGAACGTTTATTTCTTGCTCAAGTTATACATCTGCATTTGTGAGTCAGGTGTAGTTGCCGTGGCTCTGTTTGGCTCTGCTTGGCTCAGTTCTATGTGTCTTCTTCTTTCTGTCCCCTTATAGGATGTGCCATTTTCAGAGCAGTGAGGGAAGAGCAAGAATGGAGACAGGTGATGTCTCCTAAATCTTCTGCCCAGATGTGGCAAACATCTGTGTCTTCTCAAAGGCCACTGGCCAAAGCAAGTCTAATGGCTAAGCCTGAAGTCAAAAAGGCAGGGAAATATGTAACAACTATAAGGAAGACAGCAATGGGCTGGGATACATAATCCTCTTACAGGGAAAGAGGAGATGAATATTGCAAACAATAATACAACCTACCACATGCTGTTTGTTTACTGCTCATTTGAAAAAGTCTAGCCCTCATACACATAGATAAAGTTAAGAATTATGCTGGTTCATCTAGATAAATCATATTGCTATATTTTTCCAAATTTCTGATTCATTGCTCCAGTGATTCCCTTTTGCTGTCATTCAGAGCTATGTAAGCAATCGGGATTTTCATAGAAGTAGAAACATCAAGTCAATATGCCAAGCAATCAGCTTCAGAACCAATGACACATTTACAGTGAAGTTCAAACATAGGCACAGAGGTGGCAGGAGAAATTTTCTGCCAGTCTGAGTCAAAACAAGTCAGACTGGTAGCATATGTTTATATGAAAGTGGTTTAAATTGTCTTGGATTTCAATATATAACACATTTGTGTGTTCTATTTTAATTACTTTTTACAAAGAGTTAAACACTGAATTCAATTTTTAGAGCTTGGTACCTTTACATATTTAAATTGTATAACTCACACCCCCTGCTTTGTTTTCATGCTCACCATGGAAACTTCTCAGTTATTCATTCACTTATCATTCATTCATTCTTTTATTCATATATTATCAAATATTTGTTTAATCCTGAGTAGGCTCAGTATTTGTCATTGGAGAGACGAAGATGAATAATCATGTCTCAACCTGGAAGAACTCACAGTCTAGTAAGGGATAGAGACACGTAAAAAAATAATTACAATATGAAAGACTAGTGCAAAAGGTAGCCTGGTGAAATGGAGAAGAATGTGTTCTCTAGAGCAGACAGATTTGGGCTCAAATCTCAATGATTACCAGGTGTGTGACCTCAAGCTCTTTACAAAAGCTCCCTGTGCCCCAGCTTGCTTAACTTTAAAGATTACTGTACCTATTCTATTGGCTTTCATGAGGATTAGGAATAACATGTATAAAGCAACAACTACAGTTTCAGAACATAATACATGCTCAACAGAGGTGGCTTTGCTTATTATATAATGATATTTATTGGATGAGTTACAGAGACTCAAAATAACTCACTTTGGAGTAAAGATACATCTGGAAACATTCTTTTTCCAAAAAAGTGACAGTTGAGAGGGAAGTGTATTCAAGGTAAAGGGCAAAAAATGCCACATGGGAAGGAAAAAAAATGTATTTGGGGGCCTCTGGCCACAAAACACACAAATGGGGAGAAACGGTCAAGATGTGACAGTGTAAACATTGAGTGGGACAGAGCATGAAGTTTATGTGCCTTAGTTAAAAAAAAATTGAACTCATGAACTCTTTCTTTATAATTATAGCTGTCTGCTGTCTTCCACCCACTTCAGCCACATTAACCTGCCACCTGTAACTTGTGACAAATATTTCCAAGTTTTTCACTGTGGTCATTAGGAGATAAGATGTTATTGTGTCCTCCTGCCCCACCTCCTTGCATTCCTTCCCTCTAGCCCTAACCACTCCCAGCCCTCTTCTTGGTTCTTCTCTCATCTCTGCCCTGAAAGGCTATGCTACCTCTCACCATGCTTCCTGCTTTGTGAGACATTCCTCATGACTGCTCTGCTTGTCTTGAGGTTTCTATCTCCAGAAGCTAGTTAAGAATTTTTCATGAGCTCATCCTCGAGACCAATTATTTTATTTTGGAAATATAGGCCTTCTTTGAAATTGCTTTACAAAATATTTTTCTGTTTTCCTTTTAAAACTTTTTGATGTCATTCATTCTATCATTTCTTTCATCACATTCTATTTTGAAATTGCTTATTTCCATTTCTGAACATCTTTTTTTCTTCAGCAAAGCATTTCATTTCTCCAGTCCTTCAACATGGGCTGGTAGAATTGGAAACCTGCCCTTCAAAAAGCATTTCTTTTTTTTTTTTTAACATCTTTATTGGAGTATAATTGCTTCACAATGGTGTGTTAGTTTCTGCTTTATAACAAAGTGAATCAGCTATACATATACATACATCCCCATATCTGCTCCCTCTTGCGTCTCCCTCCCACACTCCCAATCCCACCCCTCTAGGTGGTCACAAAGCACCGAGCTGATCTCCCTGTGCTCTGTGGCTGCTTCCCACTAGCTATCTATTTTATGTTTGGTAGTGTATATATGTCACTGCCACTCTCTCACTTCGTCCCAGCTTACCCTTCCCCCTCGCCGTGTCCTCAAGTCCATTCTCTACATCAGTATCTTTATTCCTGTCCTCCCCCTAGGTTCTTCAGAACCATTTTTCTTTTTTTTAGATTCCATATATATGTGTTAGCATATGGTATTTGTCTTTCTCTTTCTGACTTCCTTCATTCTGTATGACAGACTCTAGGTCCATCTACCTCACTACAAATAACTCAATTTTGTTTCTTTTTATGGCTGAGTAATATTCCATTGTATACACGTGCCACATCTTCTTTATCCATTCAAGGGAACCCTCTTGCACTGCTGGTGGGAATGTAAATTGATACAGCCACTATGGAGAACAGTATGGAGGTTCCTTAAAAAACTAAAAATAGAACTACCATACGACCCAGCAATCCCACTACTGGGCATATACCCTGAGAAAACCATAATCAAAAAGAGTCATGTACCACAATGTTCATTGCAGCTCTATTTACAATAGCCAGGACATGGAAGCCATTAATAAGCATTTCTTGTCTTTAATTCCAAAACATTCCCCAAACCCATTCAACTACAAAACAATCAAGCATTGTTCAAGTTTGCCCCCTTCTGACACTGGCAGAGAGAAGAGGTGCCCTCTGAAATTTTCCCTGCTGTTGCAGGAAAGCACAAGAACTGTCCACATCAAGGAATCAATATCCGGGCACTGGAACCAATACATCATTAATATGCAAGAAAGTGGCTTTAAAAGTAACTTTGCAAACCTCACTATGTGACAATATTGAGATCACCCATATTCATTCTCACTTCCTTTCCCTTGTTTTTCCTATTTGTATTGCTCAGCCTTCTTCTCCCTCCTCTCTTCCTCATTATTTTTTAATTGTCCTGACAAAATTACCACTGGTTTGATTTTGCAATTGTAACTTTTCAATTCTGGGCAATTTCTCTTTATTCACATTTTTATGGTCTACCTTTTATGATTTCTCCAAGCTTTTGGGGGGGCCTCTTAATATTCTTTTAAATATCATTAACCTAACATTTCAACTGAGACAACCTCAGGGACCTTTAGGTAGAACATTCATTCTTCTTGGGGTCAGCTTTATTGAGGTATAATTTAAATAAAAAAACTTCAACAACTTAAAGTGTATAATTAGATGAGTTTAGCCTATGTAATCACCAGTCAAGGTGTAAAACATGTCCATCAACCAAGGAACTTGCCTGCTGATCCTCCGCAATCAATCCTCTACCTCCAGCCAGTTCCTGCAATCATTGAGCTGGTTTCTGTCACTCTAATTTTGCCTTTTTGAAAATTTCATATAAATGGAATTATACAGTGTATTGTGTCTATCTTTTTCACTTAACACAATACTCTTGAGATTAACCTATTCTGTTGCATGCATAGGTAAGTTACTCCCTTTTATGGCTGAGCGGTATTAGGTTGTATGGCTATACCACAGTTTGCTTATTCATTTACCAGTTAATGAACATTTGGGTTGTTTTGAGTTTTGGGGTAATATGAATAAAGCTGTCATGAACATTTGCATAAAAGTTTTTGTGTGATCATATGTTTTCATTTTTCGTAAATAAGTGTGTAGGAGTGAGATTATTGGGTCATATGTCCTGTGTAAGTGTACCATTTTGCAGTCCCAAGAGAAATGTACGAAAGTTCTCAATCCTCACTGATGCTTAGTGTTGTCATTTAAAAGAATTTTAGCCCTATTTTGTACCGATATTTAATTGTGGTTTTATTTTACATATTTATAATGGCTAATGATATGGAACATATCTCGTGTTCATTTGACATTCATGTATATCTTTGATGATCTGAATATTCAAATATTTAGTGTATTTTAATAGGGTGGTTTGTCTTATAATTGGTTTATAAGATTTATTTATATAATTTGGATGCAAGTCTTTTATCTGTTATATGGTTGGCTAATATTTCCTCCTAATCTCTGGTTTGTCTTTTCATATTTTCTTAATATCCTTTGAAGAGAAAATGTTTAATTTGGGGGAAATGTATCAATTTTTCTTTTATGTCTTATCTAAGAAATTTTTACCAATCCAGAAGTCACAAAGATTTTCTCTTATATTCTCTTCTAGTGGTTTTATAGTCTTGGTTCTTGCATTTAGGTTCTAAGCTCTTTATATATGCTGGATTTGGCTCACTAAAATTTTTAAGAACTTTTTTTGCAACCATTATGTTGATGAAGGATATTTTAAATATTATCAGGCTAACACATTGATGAAGTGTTCTTTATTTGAAATGCCTTCACATGGTATTATTATCAGGATAACACAGGCCTCATAAAGTGAACTGGGAAGTAGCCTTTTCTCTCATATTCTCTGGAAGAGCTTTGTAGTACTGGTATTTTTTAAATCCTTAAATATTTGGTATAATTTGCCAGTGAAGCCATCTAAGGCTGGGTTTTATTTTTTGGTCAAAAGATTTTATAATATGGATTCTTTGAGCTTGAAAATAACTTTACCAGCGAACATTGCTACTTTTATCAATTCTGACTAGAATTTTACAGTTTGTGGGCCCTTCCATTGAGGCTCATAAAGAGTGTGTGTGAAAACCCAAAAGACACTCTTGTGTTGAAAATTTACATATATTTTTATTGGTTCTGAAGGATTCATTTATTTCAGAGGCCCTTGTTAACTTGTTGTGATAGTGGGGTGGGTCTGATTGACAGGAGCAATAATATAAACTGGAAACTGGGACACAGATATTTTTCTTAGCTTTACTTCGGTGGAGAGATTCTTGCAAGTATGAGAATGACAGATATTTGGATCTTCAGGGAATAATGGAAAAGCTGAAAGATATTATTATCACAGAATAGATTTTATGTCACTTTTGGTTCTCACTACAAAGGAAGATGTGAAAATGTGGTTTGCTAACTTTAGTACTTCATAGCCTAAGACAGTCTATGCTTTAAACCCCAGAGAGTTTTTTGGTACTTATTTCTGAAGCCTAAGTGATCATCAGATGAAAACTACCCTTTGATTTCATTGCTCTATTATACCAAATTCTCAGGAAAAAAAGCCACTGACATAGACTGTGATAGGTTGCAGAATCCAAAATGCTATTTAAATTGTTGCTTAGTGAGTTAATTTTATAAAATCAATTTTACATTGTGACTGGAGATGAATCTTGGCAATCTTTGATTGATAGGTTGTTTTTTAAACCCACTTTGCCCTAAAATTAACCTGCTTTAAAATTGATAGCTATATCACAATCACTTTTTTTTTTAGTTTTCAAATTTTATTTTATTTTATTTTATTTTATTTTATTTATTTATTTATTTTTGCGGTACACGGGCCTCTCACTGCTGCGGGCTCTCCCGTTGCGGAACACAGGCTCCGGATGTGCAGGCTCAGCGGCCATGGCTCACGGGCCCAGCCGCTTCGCGGCACGCGGGATCCTCCCGGACCAGGGCACGAACCCGTGTCCCCTGCATCGGCAGGCGGACTCCCAACCACTGTGCTACCAGGGGAGCACCAAATTTTATTTTTATTTAAAATTTTGGTCATAAAAGATTCCTATTAAATTTTTTAAACAATATTTAACTTAGGAAGTGAAAAGTCTTCTGTTTTCCCTATACTATGGTTGTTGATTATATATTCTTGCAGAACTTCTTGCACGTATATCACAATCACTTTTATTTTATTTTATTTTTTATAGAGACATCAGTGGTTTAGGATGAGTGAGCTTACATGTCTGAAACAAGGCCCTGGAGCGACACCCCAGCATGGGTGGCCCTTGGCAGGCAGGACATAGTGGCAGTCTTCGCTGGGGGTGGGGGATGGGGAATTTTACCAGTTATAGGGGAATTGACTTCAGGTGGGCTCATTAGTTACCAGGGAAACCAGTAGAAGGGCATGCCCCTCACTGCCCCTCTTATAAGTTATCACCAGCTGGGGCCGAGGGCAAGTAGGTAGGAAGGTCAGTCATGTGAGTAGGTATAGGTGAAGCGGGCACTGGTCAGACAGGCAACGTACAGAGAGCAAGAGAGCAGCCATCTTGACCATACACCCCATCCCTACATACTCTGCACAACCCTTACATCTTGGTCCTCCCCACTTCTGTGGGGTCAGGTATGTAGGGGGCACTGCAACCAGATACCACAAATTCAATACAGACAGCAGCAGCCAGAGTATCAAGAATAAGACACCTAGTGTGTTCAGAACCGTCACTTGTCCAGATATGGGCATACTTTGGAGCTTACCGAGTCAATGGAAAGGGCGTCAACAGCAGCAGTGCCCTGTCCAGTTATAAGGAAGGTAAGGCCACCTCTGTTTTTCACAAACCCAGATCCAGCCCCATGAAGAGGGGAAGGCCTGACTTTACAAGAAATATTCTGGTGGCCTAGCCACCAGACAGACTGTATTAGTCACTGTACAGATCTGTCACCCCATGTAATGTCGAGTGCCATTAGTGGTGGACCCATTAGGTCTTTGCAAACAAAACCCAGTTAATTCCACTAGTTGGACTTGTGTGTCCAGAAGCCAGCCTATTCCATTCCACACAGCATAGTCCGGGGGCACTCAAGGGCAGTCAGTTGTACAGTAACGTTTACCAGTGGAGGTCCTTCAGATGTACTGGCTTGTGGGACAGGAAGATGGTGAGAGTCTCTCTGCCCCATGGTCAGTAGTCCCTACAGTCACAGTAGCCAGGTCAGTTTTCCATGAAGTCCAGAGGAGGACGGCAACAGCATCTCGCTGTAGAACCAGCAGTTAGAGTTATTCCACAGTGAGGCTGGTGCTGCTCAGTCCTTGAATAGATTTCCTCCCTCAGACCTGTTCAGCAGTAGAATCTGACATTTATCAGGGACCTGTTATTGTCAAAAGGTTCTTCCTATAGATCTTCTTGAAGATGAAGCACTTCCTGTGCAATGCAGGGCAGGCAGGACTTGCTGGCAGCCTTCGTTCCCCTAGCACAATCACTTTTAAATGGCAGGCATAAATTGTTAAAAGATGTTATTTTTTTTCAATCATCACATGAAATGTCTTTCTTAGGAATAGCTGTGGAGCCAAAATAGGCCTTTTACTCCAGGGATATATAAAGCAATCCTTTCTACACTCAGATGTCCAAATTGCATGCTACTCAGTACATATTTGAAGTAATGCTTGACTGGGCTTATTTCCTTCTGAAGAGTAGATCCTAGGCAAAATAATAAAGTTTACATTCTGTTTTCAGAGTCTGCAGTCTAGGTCAGTGATGAGTAACCCAGAAGTCACCTAGAAAATTTTAGATGCAAACTTTTATCGCATGCAAAGTATTGTGATCAAGAATAGTATCATAAAAATTCCAGAAATTGGTTTTAGAATTTTTTTTTTCTCAGAAGCTGTGGGCTGCAGGGCCACACCATGTAAGCCAGTAAGTGCAATGCTGAGTCCTATAGAAAGCTGGAGATTCACTGAGCCCAGCACAGAGTGAAACAACCGTGGACCCCCTAGCTGTCTAGGAATGTGGTGGTCCTTTGAGTCCTTTGTGCTGCTCTGGGTTCAGAACTTCCCTGGTCCACTGTGGGCAAAGCAGAGAGAAAATCCTACAAACATGGGAGGAAACCTAAGATGAGGAAGGGCAGAGGTCCACATCTTACTTATCTTTGCATCTTCAAAACCTTTTACAACATCTGGCACAGAGTAAGCATTTTGTTATGGTGAGTGGAATGAACTAATCCTAGCCCACCTCTGCCATTGATTGTATTATGAGCTCAGGGCAACCCAGATAACTCACTTTTGGCTTATTGAAACCCAGTTTCACCGGATGTGAAATGAAAATAATGATAATCCTCTACCTTAAGGGGATATTTTGAGGCACTAATGATATTATGCATTTGTAAAAATGTATCTTTCCAATGGGACTCAAAACATTTTTATTTTACAAAAACAAGTTTGGAGGCCTATACATTTTTTTTTTCCTGAATTGGACTATATACATAAATTTTAAAAAATGATAATCTCATTTCCAAAAAGTATGATCTCTAATGATATTCTCTTGGATTTTGTACCACATAAATAATATGTTTACATGTGTATCCTTATTTGTGTCTCCCAGTAAGTAGCCTTATGATGTAAAGCAAGGTATGTTTCTTCCCAAAGGTTCAGAAACCCAAAAGACAGAGTAACTAGTGGTCATTTTTCAGGTGCCTCTGAAGAAGAAATGGTTATAGGCCATGAACCTGTCAGGTTCTTTAAGCCTTTTTGCATTGGCAACCATGCCTTCCCTGTGTGAGAGGACATCACTATCAGGGCTGGAAAGGGAATGGTTGCTCCTTGGAGTTGTGCATCGTCTGAAAATACTCCTTGTCTCTCAAATGCAACAAACCAAGGACATGTCTGGGGCACATGGGAGCAACCTCAGAACTAACCCTTAGTGGTCCTTAGTGGTACCTAAGTGCCACTGGGTGGTTTATCTCCCCACCATATAGCTGCCTCTCTGTAGCTGGAAAGTGATCTTCCCGAAAAACTCATACCTGATAGTGTTGCCCACATCTCTCCCCATCCTCCCTCCCCACAGGACTTAAAACCTTTCATTTCCTATTGGCCCCTTAATAACATCCAAATCCCTTGGCATGGAATAAAAAAGAACGTTATTACCTAATGCCTGACTCAGCCTTGTCATTGCTAACCCCACCCTATCAACAAACACACTCTGCCCCACGTCAGTTTATGCTCCAGTGCACTGAACTACTTTCGGTTTTAGGAAAACTTCCATCTACACATATACTTACACATTCACGCACACACTCACCCAGTCCCTCGTTCCCTGGCTAATTCCTGTTCATCCTAAATTCCAGCTTACATGACATTTCTCACAGGAGTCCTTTCCTGACTGGCTAGGACTAAGTTAGATATCTATGTATTTCCATAGTTCTTTGTACTTTCGTCCATCATACAATTCTTGTCCTGCTGTATGCAATGTGTCAGTTTACGTGCCATCTTCCACTGAAATGTAATCTCCCTGAAGGCAGGGATGATGTCTTATTCTCCACTGTATCCTAGAAGCCTAGCACTGTTCCTGGTTGGTCATAAACGCTTAATTTGTATTGAGCAATAAGATGGATGGCTGAAAGCATCATTAGCTTTAAGTGGTATCCTTGGAGAACTGTGAGTCTGTACTTATATGTTAACACAACAGGGGTCAATTTTAAATAACTTCCTAATACCCTATAGGTTGTATAGGAACTATGCCTGATTTTTTTTAAACGATTTCAGGTTTTGGCAATAAAACCATTCTGATCTTTATTATTAAGCATTCCAAGATACAGCTTGCCGAATTGGGAATTAGCAAGGAGTGTTGCAAAACTGAATTAAATGTAAAATGTATTTAATAAGAGCTTCTCCCCACCCATAATCCCTTCCACAGAATTAAAAGGCCGTATCAGAGATACTATAACTCTAGAATTTAGAGCTGTATTATTTGGAACTGCTTTAGATTAAAATACTTCATGCTGAAACTAGGTCTTTTCCATTGCTGATGCAGTAATCAAACTCTGATAAAAACTATTTCCCAGAGAAAAGAAAAAAAAAGACTAACACTTCTGTATGTTCGAATCAGGACAAATGTGTAAGAACAAAATCCATGAAATGGTACATATTTGAGTAGATACTGACAAAAATGAAGAAAACATAGCTTGCTTAGTGAACTGATTCTACTGCAATGACCTGTGTTGTGTAAGGGGATCATAAATTCTCAAGAAAATGATAGATTAGGACATATTTGTCAATATCAGCACACATGAAAATATTGCGAGCCAGGAAGCTGTGGTCAAACAAGGGAATATTCTCTGGGAGTACCAACATGAGGCCAAGAATATATTTGCTAAATTGATACAGTGGCACAATCAGAAATCAACCTATTTTGGTCTCGATTAGAAAAGAAAATAATCATAGAAGTTTGGCTCAATCTTCGATTTGCCAACTGGGTATTCTGAAGTCATGCACGCATTGTTATCACCACTACAGTTATGCCAAAGGTCCAGGGACCTTTCCTGGGGCAGATTCTGTACATTCAAGTAAGTGCATTCAAGTTAGAGACACACCAGCAAATTCTATAATGAGCAGAATCAGAGTACTTTGGTTGAAGGGTGAGCTGTCTCCTCTAACTGCATGCTATTATGTTCATTTTAATGTTTCCTAACTACCTGTTTGTTCTTCCTGATCTACTTATGAGTATAACTGCCCCAGAGAATGGCCACGAATATGAAATCCCCAGGAAATTCTGCTTTAAGGATGACAATCAACTCAGAAGATGTTTGAGGTTATTTTTTCAAAAGAACTCTGTACATTGATGAAGAAAAGACAGGAGCAACCCCGTAAATATCAAACAGTGATGGCCACACCCCATCAAGGAACATGGAAGTTGACTTGCCGTGCATTTAATAGAGTCAAGAACATGGCCATTCTAATCTCTGAAAATTCAGAATGATTACAGCAGAAAATGTTGAAATTAAATCAAGAATCTTATAATTATTAATATTCTTCTTATTATTTTACAGTCCTCAAGCTTTAAAACATTGTGTCTTCATGCCAAACCAGACTGGCCGTTTAACAAACATCACAAAATAAATCTTGACAGTTACTTAGGCCACATAGCCAGTGGCACTGATCTTTGTTCGTGATTGACTGAACTGAATTTTTTTTTCTTTTTTACATTAGATGCCATCTGGTAAAGATTCAGTTCTGGAGGTATGTGAAAAGAGCCTTGGCCTGGGTCTAGAGCTGGACTATGCTCTCAATTTTGACACTAACTGGGTAGCCTTAGGCTGCATACTCTTCCTTTCTCTGTCTCTTAGACAGAGATAGATCAAGTGGAGTGAATGGGTCCATCCAGCTCTAAAACTTTCATTTGTCAGTGGTTCTTTGATTCACAAAAAAGTGTTCAAAAAATTGGGCTGATGACTTTCTGTTTCCTGGTGAAGGTGCATCCAATCTCATATAGCAGGATATATATATATCTGAATCACATGGCACCGGCATGGTTAAAACACTGTATTCAATATGCTACCTTCCAGTTTTCTGGATGACAGAGAGTAAGATGCCCTCCTTCATGCAAATCTGATAACCCAAACTTGTAGTAGAACAAAGGCTTGGAGAGGATCAGAAAAGCTGAACAATGGGAATATAAATAAAACCCTTTTAATATTTCTGCTCTTCTTACTCCAAGAACAGAAAATGGGATTCAACATCAATTTGATGATTACAAGGAGCCAATAACGGTAGTGACAGCAATCATTTATTGAGCTACAATGTGTCAAAAACTGTGCTAAATAATTCAAATATTGTCTCAGTTCCTACCAAAACCTCATGAGATACACAACCTAATAAGATAAAAAAAAAAAAATGAGCGCCATGAAAGTCAGGTAACTTGTCCAAGATCACAGAGCTGATAAAATAGTACTTCCAGGAATATTACAAATCCTGTGCTATTCTTATATAACACTTTGCTTGCATGTGAGAGAAATCAGGGAAAGAAAAGTAAGTAAATATGGCTACTAGACCTTATATTTGAACAGAGTGTATAGTGATAGGAAACCAAGGCCACAACAACTACCATTGAGGATACCCTGTTAGAATTTTAATTAAAAAGAAAAGGGGGCTTCCCTGGTGGCGCAGTGGTTGAGAATCTGCCTGCCAATGCAGGGGACACGGGTTCGAGCCCTGATCTGGGAAGATCCCACGTGTCACGGAGCAACTAGGCCCATGAGCCACAACTACTGACCCTGCGTGTCTGGAGCTTGTGCTCCACAACGAGAGGCCGCGACAGTGAGAGACCCGCGCACCACGATGAAGAGTTGCCCCTGCTCACCGCAACTATAGAAAGCCCTCACACAGAAACGAAGACCCAACATAGCCAAAAATAAATAAAGAAAGAAAAGGTATTATGAAAATAATTTAGCAAATGCATGTAATAAACTTTTAAATAATCAAAATCTCATCTACTTAAGATCATTACTTCAGTTTTGTACATTCCCTACTAAACTTTTTTCTTAGGTACAGGTATTTATCATTCTTCTTTTTCCTTTTTTTTTAAACATCTTTATTGGAGTATAATTGCTTTACAATAGTGTGGGTTTTTTTTAATAATAGAAACTGATGGACCTCTTACTGTGTGTCAGATACTATTTTAGCCCTTAAACATACAATGGTGACCATTCAGCAAATGCCTTTTCTCATGGAGTTATATCCTCGTGGAAAGAGACAGACAATAAGGAGTAAACAAATAAATTCACAATATAATTTTAGATTATAAAAGATAATATAAAAGAAATTAAAAACATGACATAATAGAGTGATGAGGTATTAGGTTGGGTGGTCAGAGGAGTACTTTCTGAGGAGCTGCAATTTGAGCTGAGTCCTGATGGAGGAGAGGAACCTGATTATGCAAAGAGCCAGGGAAGAATGTTTCAGACCTGGGGCTGTGTCCTGGGAATGCAATTGGTATGTCTGAAGAAAATAAAAGAAGCAGGGGTGCAGGGCTTTTCAGTAAACCACTCCTCTTTTTTGGGATCTTGAGATAACTTTCTATTTGAAAATATTATAAATAATGCTGCAATGAACATCTTCCTTTATACAACTTTTTGCTTTTGTTGAACTACTTCTTTTGGGTCAAATAATCGAATAGGTTTATGACTTTTTATGCTAATTTTTAAGAAGAATTTTATTATTATTTTCAAAAGTACTGCTGGTTATTCAGATTACTATAAATTCCTAATAACTACAGGTTTAGCCATACTTCAACATTGAAGTACAGAGACAAATTTATTGAGATTTAATTTTTTTTTTAACAATACAAATAATACTTATTTTTTAAAGAGTTAGGAGATAAAAATAACAACAGAAAAGCTATAATCTCACCATCCAGATATAACCAACCATTAGTAGGTATATGCACTTCCCTTCTCTCTCTGTGTCTCTCTGTCCTTCTCACTTTTAATTTATTGGTGGTTGTAGACAAATTTGTCCAGAACGTATATATATTCAAATAAATAGAACATTTGTCATGTTTGGTTTTTACGTTGAAATGTAAACTGTTTGGGGGCAGAAAATATAGTAACTTTTTGATTCCCAAAGAAACTAGCTCAGTGTTGAACAGATAGTACAAAAGAATCATAGAATTTTGAAGTTTAATATTAGAAATTATCTGATTTACTCAATTTATTTTATGAATAGGGAAATGGGCCCAGAGACATTGTGATTTTCCCCAAAGTCAGATGGCTAATATGTGGCTAAGTTGAGATTAGAGCAGAGGTTGCTCATCGCCTGTACTGCTCATCAGCATTCTAGAAGCACTTCTTGAGATCGAGTTATATATTTCTTGTGGTCCTCACAAAATCTATTTTTCGACTGGCTGCTATTAAAGAGAATTGTCATGTTGGGATTTCTTTAGAGTCTTTTCTTAACTGAGGTGAAATTCATGAAACATACACTTGACCATTTTAAAGTGTACAATTCAGTGGCATTTAGTACATTCACAATATTGTGTATCTACCATCTCTTTCTAATTTCAAAATTTTCATCACCCCAGAAGAACACTCCCTACCTATTAAGAAATTGCTCACTAGTTACCACATCCCCCAGCTTCTGGCAATCACTAATCTGTTTTCTGTCTCTATGGGTTTGCCTATTCTGGATATTTCATGTAGAAAGAATCATACAATATATGATGTTTTGTGTCTGGTTTCTTTCACTTAGTATAATGTTTTTGAGGTTCATCTATGCTGTGTTGTGTATAGGTACATCACTCCTTTTTATAGCTGAATAAATACAATTCATTTCATCCATTCATCCATTGATACTTTTTCTTCAGAACTTTAACAAAATAAATGTTTTTATCCATTCAAAGTTTGACTTTGCAAGCTCCATTATTTCCAATATAACCCCAGATCAGATTAATTATATTTAACATTCCTTTACCATTTTATCCTTCTTAAATTTGATTCGTTGATGTTTTGCTGTTGCAGTAAATTTTCCTGTCATATATTTTATCTATTTCTCAGTACTATCATTTTTATAATATTATCATGTAGAACCTTTGTTTGACTTCTACTTATAAATATCTTTTAACTGACTTTTGACTGTCATTTTCCACTAAGACTACAGGATTTATGAAGTATATTACTGGGTAAATGAATCTTACTATGCTAGGCTGAAAATGACCTCCCCCAAAGATGTCCATATCTTAATCCTCTTACCCTGTGAATCTTACCTTATATGGCAAAAGGGACTTTGCAGATGGGTTAAGTTAAGGATTTTGAGATGGGGAGATTATCTTGAATTATCCAGGTGGGTCTGATGTAGTCACAAGTATCCTTATAAGAGAGAGGCAGGAGATTAGAGGGAGCAGTAGGAAATGTGACAACAGATGCAAAGGGTCAGGAGCCAAGGGATGAAGATGGTCTTTAGAAACTGAAAAAGGCAAGAAAATGAATTCTCCTCTCAAGTTTCCAGAAGAACAGCAGCCCCGACAACACTTGGATTCTAGACTTCTGAACCAGAACTGTAAGAGAATAAATTTGTGTTGTTTTAAGCTACTAACTTTGTGGTAATTTGTTTCCACGATAGGGAACCAGTACACTCACTCAAGAGATATAATTTTTAAACTTAACTCTAAAGTTTTATAGCCACCATATTCATATGTACATATATATAACCTATAATATTCATGAGTTTGACAGCATATATATGTGTAGCTTAGCACAGCTTCTAAATAAAAATAAAGGACTAAATGAAGTTGTTATAACAAATGAGATCAATACTAGCAAAATTCTGACTGTTTTACCATTAAATAAAGTTTTTACCAATTAGGAAAAGTAATAATTTTCCAAATATGCTGAAATATTAGGTTCTTTGGATTCCTCAAAGGTTATGTGTATATTCTTTAATAACAATAAAATTTATTTTATAATATTGTGTTTCAAAATGTTCATGTCCAATATCTACATAGTTCCAAAATAGTTCTCTTCTTCCCAGATCTTCATGTGCCTTGAGATAAACATAGATCCTGTGAACTATGTGTTTGAGTTTTAACACTGGACTCTGAAGGGAGAAGCTGGACCACTCAATTGACCTTGTACGTGAGAAGAAAATGGTAGCACTTATTTTCTTTACAGAATGAAAAAACAATAAATTTTATTAGGAAGCATTTTACAAAGATTGAGTTCACTGATTCTGAAGACAAAACTCCAATCTCTTCTCCTCTGAGTTTTTCTGAATTTGCCCCAACTCCTAGTATTTATCTTATCTTTTAGCCAACTGGATAGTCACAATGCATGCAACCTTTAAACACACGAGCTTCTTGAAGCTTTTTTTCACTACCCCAGGAGCAGCTTCTCCTTGGTGATGTCATGTTTCCTTCCTGACCTTGGGAATACCATTTAAAAGCAACCATTTCCAGGGAGTAAAAAGCATAGCCTCTGAGTCTCAAGTCATGCTACTGAAATAGTCCATTAAACGGTGCTTTTCAGCTTAGTTACATCATTAATGACTCAGTCTCTTCTCTAGACTGTGTTGATGACTATTCCCCACCTTTATCAATTTCAGTGTAAACGTGTAGCTGCCAAAGGCATTAGGAGGGGACTAAGGAAATCCTATAAGAGAACAATGACAGGAAATTGACATAGCCATTAAGAAGTCTGGAAAAATTAAGTTAAAAGAAAATGGGGCTTGGCCTGTTGCCATTTTTGGAATAAGGAAAGAACTGCAGGCAGGGATGGCTTTAGAAAAGCAAACATAAAATTTAAAAAATAAGCATGGTTGTGTGTAAAGTGTACTGAAATAAAGGATAATAAACTGAGAAAAGGGGTTATGGTAGGAAATTGTTTTTGTTTTTGTTTTGACTAAGTTGGAATCATTGTAACTTGAAGTTCTGATTTTTTATATCTTTTTAAAACAAAGATTTCCGTGGGCTTGTGAGCAAGGGATGGCCAGGCTTCTGAGCACAGAGCTGATTTCACTGAACTGGGGAGTTAGTGAAAGGAAAGATTTGTTTTTCTTAAACATCTGTAAGGAAATTTGTTGTTAAATATTTATAGGTTTAGAGAGCAGTCTATAATTACCTATCTTGATAAATAAATGCAATGTGTTAGGATCTGTTAACTTGGAAAATATGACCTCATTCAGGGTATGATACAATGGGAAGCAATTATTACATTTAATTTTTTAAAAATTCATCAATGATTATTTGACCTCATCTCCATGTATCATATGCCCATATCTAAAATCAGTTAGGGAAATGAGAAGTAATGAAAGAAAATCCTCATGAATGACTGGATGAGGCATGTGAGAACAGATCATTTCTAAATTTATCCTTGTGTTGTAAGAAGCTCTTTCTTGCTTTTGCCTGTTGATTTTGAACTATTTTTTTTGCCAGACTGAAGAAGATTATATAAAGCATACCTTTATCTTGATAAAGGCTCACTTGAGACAGTAAATCAGAGAGATTGGTAACTATAAATTTTCAGAGTTGAGAGACACCTTCAAGACAATCTAACACAACTCTCTTATCACACAGTTAAAAAGCTGAGGCTGAGAGCACTTAAATAATTCATCTGAAGTCACACATTACTAGAATAAACAGGTTTCCTGATTCCCAATCCACTGCTGCCAGAGAAGACTTCCTGGGTCGTTAGATCCTTGCCTCTATTAATTAACTTTGAATCCTATAGTCAAAGAATATGAGTCAAATGGGCTACTACTTATCATTCTCCAGGCTATGGTGAAATACATGCCTCATGTTAAGTAGACGATGGCTAACTCTTCACATGCAGAAGAAGTGCTGTGAGAGACCCGTTTTGGGGACTGAAAACCATGGCACAGTCAGTGGTCAACCAAGTAGATACTGGCCATGATCCTTGTCACTTGGATTCTATTCTATGGGCCTTGGGGCAGTCAAGTGTATGTGACTGATCCTTTGGTCAGCTGGATCTACCCTTTATTTAAATTTCAAACATAAATAACACAGGTAAAGAGAAAAGTCTAAGCCCAGATCAAAGAAGGAGAACTCTGTTTTATATGTTATGTTAAGTTGAACTGTCTGCCCCAAGCACAGGGCAAGAGCAGGCCATTCTTTTAATCTACGGTGAGACTGAGAAAGCCCCAGAGAGCTGCTTGGAACAGCAGTGCTTTATTCCTGCATCCAGATCCAGAGCATTTCCTTAACTTGTTTCTCCTAGTCTCAGCCAGAACTAAATCTAATAATTGGATATTCAGTTACATAAGTTCATGCATTTACTTAAAAACATATATTGAGTGCAAGATATTTAATCTTTTAAGTTTTGGTTTCCTCATCTAAAATAGGGACATTATTTAGGATGGCCTTCAATCTTGTGAGGATTAGATGAGTGCTTGCATGCAAAGCTTCCGGCACGGTTCCTGGCTCATAGAAAGTGCTCAAATGTCAGTAATGATGATGCAGAAGAAGAGGATGGAGAGAAGAGTCACAAAGTTCCATTCCAGATGCTAAAAGGAGCATTCTCAACCCTTGACTACAACATGATCTTCCATAGAGAAAGCCTTTTGTCATGGCAGGGCCTGTTGTAAAACAAAGAAAAAAAGCAGAAGATTTGGGGATCTACTTAGACAGTCTTCAAACTAGACTTGTTGGAGTTGGTCTCCCAATAATTGAAAATAAATGGGTATTGATTTTATGCAAGAGTAGAATCCAGGATAGATTTAATATTAATAATTCACCTACTTCCAAAAAAGGATTTGAAGTGTAACTTACAATAAAAGGGATAGGTACTACGGTACCACTAAAGTAAGGATTAAAGAATGAAGGCCAAATGATATGAGAAGATGCTCGAACCAGAAAGACTTGGTTAGGGATGATTACTACAGCAGCACATAAAACTTGCTATTGTTAAGATCAAAGCACTTAAACAATTCTCTTTATAAATAAAATGAAGCATATCAATTTATATTAGGTACATTTTCCCTAGCTTTCCACTCTGAGGGGAAATTTATCATGTAGACAGTGTCCACAATAGTAGTTTTTATTAGATGAAGCTATCTCTTTTATAAACTTTCATAACACTTGAAGGACTTACTGTTTAAAATTACATTCTCTGAAGGCATTTCCATAGGGAACAAAAGTAATCAAAAGTGATACAGTCCAGAAATTTGGCTTTCTGATCATTCAGGAAGAGAGGCTTAGATTGAATCGGTAAGAATACAACTTATACAGTACAGTCCCTGTTGGACACTTATTGAATATCCCAGATTTTGCCTGAATTAGGAGAGCCATCAACTTGATATAGAAATCATCATACGTGCCTAAAATATAGTTATTCTTAATTGTTAAAGGAGATCCATCTGCTTTAGATCAAATGCTTGGCATGTGTTTGATGAAGTTACCTATTTTGTTATAAAAATTAAAGAATCTGACCTGATTCTGATGTAAATGAAAAAGTGACTTTCACAGGTGGGTTGCAGGCAGACAGGTGGGTGGGTGGGAGGCGGGGGGTGGTGGTGGTGTAGGGGTGGTGGTAAAGAAACATTTTCTAGGAATCCATCTAGATCTCAAATGCTTAGAGACCCAAAGGTTGTTCTCATCAAGCAGTAATTCTTAACTAGGGGTCCAGAGCACAGTCACTTGGGACATTTTTTTCAGAATACTCTCTTCACACACCCACCAAATTTGAATCTCCAAAAGTGAGGCCTGGGTATGAGTATTTAAAAACAAAGTCCCTAAAAGATTTTGACGCAAGTCTTGAATAAGAGCTCTGTCCCTAGGTTATCAAGAGATAAACTGTGGTCTGAGAGTATATGATAGCAGGAATTAGCTTCTACTGTCTAAAGACTCCTAATATGGTTCTTCTGGAATATTTTGTTTTGAGGAAAATAGCATTTCAGGAGTTCTAATAACTTGGGTTAATTGGAAAATATACTGTAAGACAAGTAAGTGGATTTTCTGTGGAATAGGATTTATTTAGAATTATCCCTCTGCATGTCAACATATGCCAAACACTTCTGGTTTTGGTGAAAATGATATTGAGCTTAGTAATAAATTCAGATTGACTTGCTATTTAAGGCTACTTTTAGAATGCCACAGTAATATCACAGGATCAGTATAGAGAAGAATGTTAACTTCCCATTTAGCATAGCAGGAAGGCAGACATCCTGTAAAAAATGATTTATATCATTTATGTAAGGTACATTTCATTCTAAAAAAGGCTTGCAGTGGTATACAAATTCTTCATGAGTAAACTGACGAGGAGGAAGGCTGGAATAGAGTCCTGTTTTATGCCGTTTTCTTTTGACATTTAATCCACAAAGGGTCCATTTCTATTCACTTTAATTCCTGTGCTTGTCTGAATATGAATATGAAAGTCTTCTAGGCTCACTTGGGATCTCAGCTAGTCTCATGGCTCTATAGAGATGACTTTCAAATTTACATCTTCTTCCCACAACTCTCCAATGACTGCTTAAGATCCCCCCTTGCATGTCTAGTAAACAAATTAAACAACATGTCCAAGACAAACCTCTTGATCCCTTACTTCCCCCACCCCAACCTATTCCTTCTTTAGTCTTAAGCATTTCAGTTGCTCATTCTTTTCTTCTTAAACTACTCTACTGAGGTATGGTTGATACACAAAAATCTGTACATATTTGATGTGTACAATTTGATGAGTTTGGAGATAAGTATACATCTGTGAAACCATCATCATAATCTAAGCCATAAATATATCCTTCACCCCCAAGAGTTTCATCCCACTCTTTTTATTATTTTATTACTATTTTGGTGATAACAATATTTAACATAAGACCTACCTTCTTAACAAATTTGAAGTATACAATACAGTATTAATAACTATAGGCACTAGGTTGTACAGTAGATCTCTAGGACTTATTCATCATGCATAACTGAAACTTTGTGTCTTTGTCTAATACCTCCCTATTTCTCCCATCTCCTAGCCTCTGGCAACCATCATTCTATTCTCTGCTTCTGTAAGTGTGACTATTATAGATTTTTCTTTATGTAAGTGGTATGATGTAGTATTTGTCTTTCTGTGTCTGGCTTATTTCACTTAGCATAATGTTCTCCAGGTTCATGCATGTTGTCACGAAAGGCAAGATTTCTCATTCTAAAATCTTGTTTATCCTACTTCTCTCCATCTCCTTGCCACTGGCCTAGGTAGGCTACTACTCTCTCTTACTTGGGTTATTCTAATAGCCTCCACACTAACCTCTCTGCTTGCATTCTTGTGCCCTAGTATCCATTCTTGACAAAGCAGCCAGAGAGATGCTTTCATTAAAGCCCAGATAATTAATAGCATTTCACCTAAAAAGATCCTTCAAGAAAATGTTTAGGTACTGCATGCATTCAAATGCCTTAAAGACTAAAGCACCCCAGTATTGGTTAAAAACCAAACCAAACCAACAACAAAAAACAATTAAGCGCTACGGAGAGTTTATAATCAACAAAACATAGGATGAATGGCATAGGATGAATCGATTTTTATGAGTAGCCTACCTAAATCTGAAACTTACAGGGGTTGATTTACAAACTTTTAATGGAGGTAGTCAGTGTAACAAAACATGTAAACTATTCTGCCTCATTAGATCACCATAGCACCATGATTTTTCAGAAAGCATTCAAAAAGATGGTTTAGGAGAATAGTCATTTGTTGATTCATTCTGTTCTAGAAGAACATGCTTTCTAAAATTCCTCTTTGCTGTGGTATACACATTTAATATCATTTTATTGTTTTCCCTGAATCCTCTATCCTATATAAGATTTTACTTAATCATGCCAGCCTTAGTTCTGCCAGCCCAGGTACTTTTAAGGAAAGTACAGCTCTTGCATTGGTGCAAAGTTTCTGTCATTCTGTATGGCTGAAAGGTAAAGTGTGGTGTCAGATGGGGCAGGGGTTAGGTCACATACCTTTCAAACTAGGTTAAGGAGTTTAGAGTTTATCCTGAAAGCAAAGAGAATACAAATGGCACTTGACAACTTTCATTTGTTCTTGAAAACTCTTCAGCTAGATGAAATGTCATTAATTGAAAAGAATTCTGTTATTTTATTTTTTTTTGCGGTACGCGGGCCTCTCACCGTTGTGGCCTCTCCCGTTGTGGAGCACAGGCTCCGGACGCGCAGGCTCAGCGTCCATGGCTCACGGGCCCAGCCACTCCGCGGCAAGTGGGATCTTCGCGGACCAGGGCACGAAACCGTGTCCCCTGCATTGGCAGGCGGACTCCCAACCACTGCGCCACCAGGGAAGCCCTACCCTGAAACTTTTTGAACACCACCCTTTTGGATTTTTATGGAGGCTTCATGACATAGTCATGATCGATTAAATCATTGGCCATTGGCAATTAAGTCAATCATCTCCAGCCTCTTTCCCCTCCCTAGAGGTGGGGGGGGGAGGGGGACAGGGGGGAGTTGGGGAGGGACTGAAAGTTCTAACCCTCTAATCAAGTGGTTGATTCTCCTGGCAGTTAGCCCCTCCATCCTCAAGTTACCTAAGGGCTTTCCAAAAATAACCTCATTAACATAACAAAAGACACCTTAATCACTCTTATCACAGGAAATCCCAAGGTTCTTAAAAGCTGAGAGCCAGGAACCATGGACAAAGACCAGATACATATGAGTAATACATTTTGGCCATTTGAATGACCAAATAAGTATTTCTTATAAGCCATAATATCACAGTATGATGGTAAATACAATCTGTATGTATAATATATATGACACCTGAAAATTTATTGTACTTGCTGGAGAAAGAACTTGCTTGTGAGTGGTGGAGGAGCATGTAAAGGAGAAGGTCTTGGGAAGGGGCATATGGTTATCTTGTATTCAAACTGCACTAAAAAGGAAGTTTTCACACACACACATATATACAAACACAAAATAGCTAGAAGCTAAAGCAAAGGCTAACATGAAAATAGTGCATGCTCCCAATAGACTAAAGAGTGATACCTCCTTATCACTAATTCAGCTCACGTAAGCAAAACAACATGTTTTAGACTCACCCCAAAATTGCATTCACATCAAAGTTGTCCTTCAATGTCATTTAAATTGGTAAACGTGCCTTTGCTTAAAATTGTAATGTTTTTCCATACGGTGTATTTATTTAGTGTGTTTGGAAGTAAAAATAAAACTTGTTATACTAAAAAATAAGTTTTCTAAAAAATTAACTCTTCAAGAGCTGTTATAACAAATAGTCAATAACAGTCATTATGGGATGCACATCTTTTGCTAAAAATGGGATATATTCAGCAAGGGGAGGGCATAATCAGATTTGGTGGTTATGTGTAGAATTGACTATAGTCAACCATTTATATAACTGAAAGAAATGAGATGGAGAGTGAATGGATTGCAGCACTAGCTAGCAGATAGGTTTGACAGGACTTGCTGATTGTGTGAAAGTGGAGAATATAGAAAGAAAGGAGTTGATGGGTGATTGTGCATATACTGAGAAATATCACAGGAACAGAAGTCGCATCAGGGTGAAGAGAGAGAAGACAGAGTCTACTTAAGACTTGTTGGTTTTGAAGCCTCTACAGGAAACCTAAGTGGAGATGTCCAGTAGGGAGTTATACAAGTCTGGAGCACAAGAATAAAATCTTGGCTGAAGCTAGAGGTTTGATAGTCATTGTCAAATGGTATTAGAAGCCAGATAAATGGATGGGATTGCTTTGGGAGAGAGAATAAAGGGGACACAGGGGAAAACCTAAGGACCATCAAATTTTAAAAGATGAGCAAAAGCAGAAGTCACAAAAAACATTGAGAAGCAGCTGCTAGAGAAAGAAAGAAAACCAAGACAGTACGGGGCCACAGAAGTTTTTCAAGGAGTTTTTCAAGGAGGAAGGGTGAAATACCGAGAGGTCAAATAAGATAAGATTAAAAACTGTGTATTAGATCTAGCAACAAGAGGATTGAAAATTATCTCAATGAGGATGATCCCAATGGGATATTGGGAGCAGAAGCTATTTGGAATGTGTTGAGGAATGTGTCAAGTTAGAAAGAAACTTGAGAAAATCACCTGGCAGAGCTGACATCTCTAAACATGAAAGTCAGAGTATTTATATTCAGAAACTCCTTTGGGAAGGTCTCATAGCACTTATTATTTTTCCACAAACTGCTCAGCTGCACAATGAGAGATGAAAAAAACCCCTACATTCATCTCACTCCCTCTTTCATTTTCCCCTCTAAATAGAGGCTACAGCAGATTTTATTTTACAAATTCAACTTGACTTTTGGTATATTGCATATTTATCTCCCGATTCAACAAACCATTTTGCATGAATGGGATACTTTTTGTATGGGCAAACTGGTCCTCTCTTCTGAAAGCTTATCACAAGTTGACCCAGGGAGAACCAGCAATTTCTCAAACATCTAAACTCATGTTAACAGTCATTTGGACAGAATTTAAAGAAGGATGCCAAATATTTCCTAAAGCAATTCTAAACAATCTCGGGAAAGACAAAAATTATAGACTTAAATTGTTTCCTCGTAGGGCTTCCCTGGTGGCGCAGTGGTTGGGAGTCCGCCTGCCGATGCAGGGGACACGGGTTCGTGCCCCAGTCCGGGAAGATCCCACATGCCGCGGAGCAGCTGGGCCCGTGAGCCATGGCCGCTGGGCCTGCATGTCCGGAGCCTGTGCTCTGCGGCGGGAGAGGCCACAGTGGTGAGAGGCCCGCGTACCGCAAAAAAAAAAAAGAAAAAAAAAAATTGTTTCCTCGTAAGACTCAGTTTTTGTTGACGGTGGTTTGCTGTTTTTTTTGTTTACTCTCAGGCTTATGTTTCTAGATTAATATTGGCTGCTTTTAAATGTAACTTATATTTCACTTTAAAATTTTAAAGTAAGTTTTATTGTACTGTTTTATTTAATTCTTTCAACAACTATGTGAAATAGATGCTATCTTAAGTAATTTCCCCAACAGTTGTACTCTTAGTAAGTGGAGTTAGGATGAAAATCTGAGTCGTCTGATTCCAAGTATTCTGATGTTCAGTTTAGGAAAACCTGGACTTTTATTCATATGGTCATGTATTTGCTTATAAGCTATATCTTGTATTTTGATGGGTGGATCATGGTACCTTATTATTTTTTATATTTGCATTTCTCTGATAACTAATGATGCTGAACACATTTTCACGCTGAGTGGTCATTTTGATATTTTTTTTTGGTGAAGTGTCTTTTTGAGTCTCTTGCCCATGTTCAGAATGGATTGCTCATTAGATGTATCTGTCAGAAATATTTTCTCCCAGTTTATGGCTTGTCTTTCTATTCTCTTAATGGTATTTTTTGATGAACAGAAACTTTAATTTTAATGAGGTCCAATTTTCAATCTTTTCTTTTAAGTCACTGTGATTTTGAGACCTGTTTGAGAAATTTTTGCATATAATAATGTCATGCAGATATTCCTCTAACTTTTTTAGGCCACAAATTTTACTTTAAGAATTTTTTAGCAGCCAAACAAGAAAAGAATGTACAACCAAGTATAGAGTTCACAGTGGTCACAAGGTAAAAGTAAAATAATATTCAGAAATATCCTGATAATGAGGTCAGAGTAAAACTCCTCCTCTAGGACTGGTTTATATGTGGATTATAATGGTCAACAACCCCCCCAGATATCCTGACAATATTAACAGTGATGGGTTGCTTTTTATAACATCCCTTGATACAGCCAGTCACTTCATGCTAAAAGGCAAATGAGTAAAAATACTTCTTGAGTCAGTATAAGACAGATTTAATTCTAGGGTAGATCACTGAGTATCTAGGCAACTTCCCTAGATAATATTTCCCTTCATAATGCATTTGAAAGGTTTTGAGCAACTTTGAGTATAAAATTGTACTCTCAAAGAGATATTTGAATTCAGTTATTTCATTTTGCTGGATTATTATGGACCATGTGCTTTAACAATTGGGAAACCTGGTGAGGACACACTTGTGCATACAAACCTATCCTGTTCTGCTGGAACGTGAATGAAGAAGTAACTTTTGTGAAGCCAAATTACGCTGTGGGCAGAGGAAACACTTGTGACGCCTATCAGTAAAGCACAGGCGCCGTGCAAAAATTTTTTGAAAGAATTTGGTATTTCAAAACAGGTACTAAAATCATTCACTGTGAATAGTTAGAACTTGGATAGATTATTTTTATTTTATTAAAAAAATTAAATAACATTGAGGTGATGCCAAAAATCCTGTTTTTTCCTTATGTCCTCTAAATTTTTCCCTGTCCGTAGGCCAGAAGAAACATTCTTTGGCATTATATGGTATTTGGTTTTGATTTTTAAAAATGAAATGCGAGTTCCCCTTAATCCTTACCTGAGTCTCATTTCTATCACTCTGTCTCCAGAGTCCATTACTACTATGAGTTTGGTGTGTATAATTATATATTATTCATCACAAGGAATATGTATTTGTTGTAGAACATTTGAAAAATGAAGGAAAATAAAATAATTAAGATCATTCACAATCCCATAGCTTAGAGACAACCCCTAAGATTTGATATGTTTCCCTTTCTCTATGAATACTATATAAATGTTTACAACAAAAAATTTTATCATGTTTCCACATGCAGCATAGCTTAATGGTTAAGAACAGAGACTCTTGAACTAGACAGCATTGGCGTGAAGCCCAGCTCAATATTTCCCTAGGTCTCCTCCAGACCCGCTCCACACAACCCCCTAACACCTCCACAAACACACACAACGTATAATACCTCCTCCCAGACCTTCTCTTAATTGTGGTTTATGTTCATTCGCATCATTTTACAGATGAAGAAGCTAAAACGCAGGACAGTTAGGCAATGGACCCAAGGTCACATTGCTAGGAAAGATGTACAGGGGTTTGTGGGGGGGAGGGCAAAGAAAGTGTTATAGGCAAGGTAGTCTTCAAGAAAGGTTAGGGCCTGAATTTTTCTAATTTTTATACAATTTTTAAAGGTTACTTTCCATTTACAGTTATTTCAAAATATTGTCTATGTTCTCCGTGTTGCACAATACATCCTTGAGCCTATCTTACACCCTATAGCTTGTACCTCCCATTCCCCCACCCCTATATTGCCCTTCCCCCCTCACACACTGGTAACCATTACTTTGTTCTCTATATCTGTGAGTCTGCTTCTTTTATGCTATATTGATTTTTTAAAATAACCTTTTTATTTTGGAATAATTTTAGTTTTACAGAAAAGCTATGAAGATAATTCAGAGAGTTCCAGTATACTCCCCACCTAGTTCCTGCTAATGTTAACATCTTATATTACTATGGTACGTTTGTCAAAACTGAAACATCAGTACATTAATATATTGAGATTTCTCCAGTTTTTTCCATTAATGTCCTTTTTCTGCTTCAGGACAACCCGACTCAGGACAACTCATTGCATTTAGTTGAACTAAGTTTTGAAGATGAATAATAGCTGGATGTACAAAGGGAAGGAAGGAAAGCTCAGGACAACGAGGTAGCTGCGGGGCAATGAAAGTCAGAGGTATTAAGCAGGACTAAGCAATGAGTATAATGGGTATAAGGAGGGGACTGACTTGGCCAGAACAGGCTGAGAAGCAGGTAGTAAGGAGTGGGAAGTTTTGGAAAATGAATTTGGATAAGAATGGAATTATCAAGCAGAGCCATTGTATTTCATGGGCCTTATGGGGAGGGTAGTCAAGGGAGCAAGTGTGTTTAAGGAAGTTGGGGAAAGAACCTGGATTTGCAGCCCTTCCTACTCAGATCCGCTGCTGGAGAGAGTCAGAGAAAAAGTACGCCTGGAAGAGGCTAAGGGAAATTTTGTCATCTAATTCTCACAGTAAACTTTCAGTTAAGTGTTATCATAATGCTCATTTCAGGAAAGGAAATTGAGGTTTATGACAAAAGTCATGTAATACGTGTAAGGTCAAAATATAATAAGTGGTGGTGCTGGAAATTGAACCGATGTTTGACTGACTCCAAAGCCTGTGCTCGATTGTCTAGTTCAATCTAAAATTTTCTTAATTACACTGACTGGAGTTCATAGTGTAATTCTCTTCCTCTCTGAAGCCGGTTGCTAGATGTTAGACATTTGTATTTCAACAGCTTTTTCTGAAGGAAGCCACCTGGGACTTTGATGTCCTGCAACACTCCTTCACGGCTCAGAACGTGTCTCCATTCCTTCATGGATAGTGGTTACACAATAAGGAAACCATTTGAGGGGATCAGTCATTTGAGTAATGGGGTCAGTTTGACCCTGGTGGGGTAACTATGTATTTTCAAATTTCAACTGACTCAGGGGGTTAGATCATGTCCCCTAGAGCTTAGGCTTCCACATTTTAGCTTGGGACTGGAGCCAGAATGAAGACAGGCAACACAAAAAGTGGCAGGAAGCAGCTACGGGCAGTGGCATCAGGAGAAAAGAAAGCCTGTATGATATTTTTCCTTTCTTTGATTCCCGCTTGAAAATTAGTGTCTCTACAGGAATAAAGACATAGACCCACCTACTAGAGAATGGACTTGAGGATATGGGGAGGGGGAAGGGTAAGCTGTGACATAGCAAGAGAGAGGCATGGACATATATACACTACCAAACTTAAGGTAGATAGCTAGTGGGAAGCAGCCGCATAGCACAGGGAGATCAGCTCGGTGCTTTGTGACCGCCTGGAGGGGTGGGATAGGGAGGGTGGGAGGGAGGGAGACGCAAGAGGGAAGAGATATGGGAACATATGTATATATATAACCGATTCATTTTGTTGTAAAGCAGAAACTAACACACCATTGTAAAGCAATTATACTCCAAAAAAAAAAAGAAAATTAGTGTCTCTGAGAGGGGAAATACCTGAGGCAAGGTCTTCAGAGCACCTCTCTCTGACTTCTCCCTTCCTTTATTCCTCCTTCTTTCCCTCTACCAATTCTTTTCAGATTTCCAGGTTTTCTCCTGGACTTCTGAAATAAAATAATACTCATCACTCGGTCTGGCAAAAACATTAAAAAATCAGCATTGGTTCTAAGATCACAATATTAACCTTCACGATTGATTACCTTGACATTTTCTTGGCATCCTGTTAAGATTGTATGCAGCATTTTTTATTTGTTGATTTATCTCTGAATTAAAACTGGTTGTCTTTTAGTTTTGCCTGATTTTCTTTTTACCCAATAATTCAATAGATACTCCTCAAACTCTCCTGATGACTTCTCCTCTTATAATTGATAAAAGCCCCAGTCTCTGACCTTCAACCGTTCTCTAGCCATACTCCTTTCTTAGGTGAACTTGCCCAGGCCCATGACATTAGAAACCATCTAATGCTGCTAACCAACCGATTTATATCTCCATTCCTGACTATTCTCCCAAACTCAAGTCATGTATCTGATTGACTATTTGACAACATCTCTTCTTGAATGTCTAATAGTCATCTCCATCTTATCAAGTTGAAAACAGAATTCTTAAGACGCCTCAAATTTTATTTTCCCAAAACCCTTCCCATCACTGTAAATGGCAACAACTCCCAACCATTTGCTTAAGCCCCAATTTTAGGAATCACAGTTGGTTTCTTGAGTTCCCTGCCTCCTCACTTCAATCCACAATCAAGTCCCATTGCCTCAACCTAAATCTGACCACTTCTTATCTCCACTGCTACTGCCTTAATCTAAACCACTATCCTGTTCAGTCTTAATATAGCAAAAGCCTTCTAACTGTCTCCTTGCCTCCATTTCTGCCCTTTGATCATCTATTTTCCACACAGCAGCCAGAAATACCTTTTAAATTTATAAAAGAGATCTGTCACTCTTCTGCTCAAAATTCTTCAACAGCTTCCCATCACACTAAAATAAAACTCAAACTACTTATCGTGGTCTACAAAACCTACCCTACACAGTCTGTTCCTGCTTTCCCTTCTGACTTCATATCCTGCCAATTTCTCCTTTTCTGTTCCTGACTGACCTTCTTGCTAGTCCTCAAACAGGCCAAGATTGTTCCCACCTAATATCTTTATACTTGCTATTTTCTTCTTCCCACCCTCCATGCAGCTGACTTCTCCCAGGGTTAAGCATCTGCTAGTTGAAACCTTCTTGGATAGATCTTGTTCCACCACCCAATCTGTGTTGTCTCTTTCTTGCTAAGTAAAACTGAACATTGTGTACCTTCCCAACTAGAATATAAACTACTCAAATTTAGGGCTTCCCTGGTGGTGCAGTGGTTAAGAATCTTCCTGCCAGTGCAGGGGACACAGGTTCGAGCCCTGGTCCGGGAAGATCCCACATGCCGAGGAGCAACTAAGCCCGTGTGCCACAACTACTGAGCCTGCCCTCTAGAGCCTGCGAGCCACAACTACTGAAGCCCGCGCTCCTAGAGCTCGTGCTCCACAACTAGAGAAGCCACTGCAATGAGGAGCCCGCACACTGCAACAAAGAGTAGCCCCCACTCGCCTCAACTAGAGAAAGCCCGCGTGCAGCAACGAAGATCCAACGCAGCCAAATATAAATAAATAAAATTTATTAAAAAAAAAAAACTTCTCAAATTCAGGGACCTCTTGACTTAGCACATAATTAGACCTCACACTTTTTTTGACTGTTTGAATAAATACTCATCTCTTCCTTCTTGAATATTCCAATTCTAAACTTCCATAAATCTTGAATTGTACAAATGTTCATTTTATGTCTTGTATATAAACCTTAGCAATTTTTATGAAAATAGAGACCCACAGAAAGCCAGGAAAGGCTAATTTAGCTCTTTCACAGTATCAAAACTAACACTATGGTTAATTCATTTTCTAAAAAGTCTCACATGAAAGATGTTATATGATAATTCACAGCTTAAACCTGAAAGTCTGTAAGCATTTTTGTTCTCATTGACACAATTAATCCATAAATGAAAGAAGATGGAGAGTTGGAGAAGGAGACCAGAAGGAAGAAGAAAAGAGATTAAAAATTATCAAGCACCTGCAATGTGAAAGGAAATTTTGCTGGAAACATTACATATCTTTTTTAGTCCTCCCTAAAAACCTTAAGGCATGTTTTCACTAACTTTGTTTTTCTGATGAAGAAAATGAGTTTGACTGTTTAATAAATTGCCTGAGCTCAGACAGGCGATTGGTGGTGGAATCAAGGATGCCAGATCTATTCACTTCAATAGCTAAAACATTTTGCACTCTATTACCTTGCATATCCAGAGTTATACTGACTATTCAAATATCTTATCCCTCGGGAATGACATGGTTTTATTGGGCCATAAAGTTTTAAAAGTAACTCCATTTGTATTTACTTACTGCCTTATTTATGAACTTATTAAATCCAACTGCTATTTGATCCAGACTCACTGAAGCTGGTGCTGGTGGAATGGTCTTTTCATAGGTAGGGGTAGTCTAACATCCTGAAACGTAAGTCATGTAAAACAAGACACATCGAGACAAAAAAAACCCCAAAAAACAAAAAAAAAAAACAAAAAACAAAACTATTATAATAAGAGGAGATGAGAAAAAGAAATTATTCCCAAGTATATGCTTAAGTTTGGTCTTCAAAATAATACAATCTAAATTAGCCCTATGATTAATCTCATAAATGTACTTCTACTCTGCATCTAATAAATAGTTGGGGGGACAGGAGGAAAAGAAGCTAAGACAATTATGCCTAAACTATTTTAGAAGTCAGTGCTCCATTGTCTCTAACGTTTTTCCTTATTTTTTACTGACTTTGTTTTGTTTTGTTTTTTAGTTCAATGAACAAGTAGTCCCACGGCAATCATCTTACACTGTGTGCACATTGGTGCCTGTATCTTTAAAATCCTTTGTTGACTTTCTCACTCTTTAGTCAAAACAGTAGCTTCCACTGGTATTACATTTATGATTTGCGAAATCTCTTAGATATAATATCGTATCATTGTCCTAAGAACCTTGGGTTTGCCAAGAGCAGAGAATTTAGGAATGCGTGTCTGGTACTGGATTATCTAGGTTTCACTCTACCATTTATTAGCTGTGTGACTATTAGACTTAATGCCTTTTTGCCTCAATTTCCACAACTGGGAAATAGAGATATAGACATGGGATACCTTTCTCATAAGATTTTTTCGAATAAAGTATAAGTGACTTAACACTTTAATTAAAAATATAATTATCATCTACTAATTTTAATCAACATTTTAGAATATTCGGAATGGAAGATACGGTTTCTTCTCACGCTGTGTATTTCAATTAGGTACAAGTAAAGCTCTTTCAATCAAAGTATTTAATTGGCTCCTCACTTGCTAATAGAAATTAAGACCAGGCCCCTCAGCTCAGGAATCCCCAATGTGGGGTTCCATTGTGTGCTTCATGAATAGGTATTAATTCTTGTCATTTCTTTGTGTGTTTTGCATGCCCAAATGGAAACACATTTACTCCACGGCACACTAAAGAATAATTTTGACTAATGATTTCTTCGGAAAAATTTAATGATGATAGCTATATGGATAGCATATTAGAGGTTAGGATTTGCTCTCACATCAATTATTTTATGCAGTGTGTATACTTTAATATGTTCGTTTACATATAAGGAAAATCCAGAGATTCACTGATTTTCATACATTTATACAAGCAATTTTCACACCCATGATAGGGTACAAGATAGAGTGGAGGTTCAGCCATTAGTACTTTTTTTTTTTTTTTTTTTTTTGCGGTACGCGGGCCTCTCACTGTTGTGGCCTCTCCTGTTGCAGAGCACAGGCTCCGGACGTGCAGGCTCAGCGGCCATGGCGCACGGGCCCAGCCGCTCCGCGGCATGTGGGATCTTCCTGGACCGGGACACGAACCCGTGTCCCCTGCATCGGCAGGCGGACTCCCAACCACTGCGCCACCAGGGAAGCCCAGCCATTAGTACTTTTAAGTCTAAATTTCCTTGTCTGTAAACTGGAGATAACAAATACCTACCTCCCCAGTGGATTATTGAGAGTATTAAACAGGTAATATGTAACAAGAACCATTCCAGGCACACAGTAGAGGTAAAGTCAATGTTAGTAGTGCTACTTTTAGATAGATGACAGAAACAGTCCTTTGCATTTCAATGGAACAGTGAGTACCAATATATATCACCTATAAATTAAACTGCTGTTAAATAAGTAATCCAAGTTGTATGCGTGTGTGTGTGTGTGTGTGTGTGTGTGTGTGTGTTTCTGCATTGGTGGCTCAATGAGCTTTACTTAAGATTTTATTCTTAATATGCTTTTCCCAGAATTGGTGCTTATTATAATTTCTGTCCTCATAGTTTATGTGACTGCTTTCTCAGAATTCAAAACAAGCCTCCAAAAGCCCATTCTGAACTATAACAACCTGAGATAGCAATAAATTTGCATGAGGTAAATATCCTCTTCTGGGGAAGACAAGTCTGTAAAGGATACAATAAAGCAATTCCTTCAGTGAAGAAAGCAACAGTATACCCGGGTTAGAAATACACTGCATTTTAAAATAATTAATTAATTAATTAACATTTAATTGGAGCAAAATTGCTTTACAATGTTGTGTTAGTTTCTGCTGTACAATGAAGTGAATCAGCTATATGTATACCTATATCCCCTCCCTCTTGGACTTCCCTCCCACCCTTCCCATGCCACCCACCTTGGTCGTCACAGAGCACTGAGGTGAGCTTCCTGTGCTATACAACAGGTTCCCACTAGCTATTTATTTTATACATGGTAGTGTATTTATGTCAAACCTAATCTCCCAATTCGTCCCACCCTCCTCTTCCCACTCTGTGTCCACATGTCTGTTCTCTATGTCTACATCTCTATTCTTGCCCTACAAATAGGTTCATCTGTACCATTTTTCTAGATTCCACATATATATGTTAATATATGATGTTTGTTTTTCTCTTTCTGGCATACTTCACTCTGTATGACAGACTCTAGGTCCATCCATGTCTCTACAAATGACCCAATCTCGTTCATTTTTATGGCTGAGTAATATTCCATTGTATATATGTACCACATCTTCTGTATCCAACATCTATCATTGGACATTTAGGTTGCTTCCATGACCTGGCTATTGTAAATAGTGCTGTAATGAACATTGGGGTATATGTATCCTTTTGAATTATGGTTTTCTCAGGATATATGCCCAGTAGTGGGATTGCTGGGTCATATGGTAGTTCTATTTTTAGTTTTTTAAGGAACCTCCATACTGCTCTCCATAGTGGCTGCATTAATTTACATTCCCACCAACAGTGCAAAAGGGTTCCCTTTTTTCCACACCCTCTCCAGCATTTATTGTTTGTAGATTTTTTGATGATGGCCATTCTGACCAGTGTGAGGTGATACCTCATTGTAGTTTTGATTTGCATTTCTCTAATAATTAGTGATGTTGAGCAGCTTTTCATGTGCCTCTTGGCCATCTGTATGTCTTCTTTGGAGAAATGTCTGTTTAGGTCTTCTGTCCATTTTTTAATTGGTTTGTTTTTTTGATATCAAGCTCCATGAGCTGTTTGTATATTTTGGAGATTAATCCTTTGTCCATTGCTTCATTTGCAAATATTTTCTCCCATTCTGAGGATTGTCTTTTCATCTTGTTTATGGTTTCCTTTGCTGTGCAAAAGCTTTTAAGTTTCATTAGGTCCTATTTGTTTATTTTTGTTTTTATTTTCATCACTCTAGGAAGTGGGTCAAAAAAGAGCTTGCTGTGGTTAATGTCAAAGAGTATTTTTCCTATGTTTTCCTCTAAGAGTTTTATAGTGTCTGGTCTTAAATTTAGGTCTTTAATCCATTTGGAGTTTATTTTTGTGTATGGTGTTAGGGAGTGTTCTAATTTCATTCTTTTACATGTAGCTGTCCAGTTTTCCCAGCACCATTTATTGAAGAGGCTGTATTTTCTCCATTGTATATTCTTGCCTCCTTTGTCATAAATCAGGTGACCATATGTGCGTGGGTTTATCTCTGGGCTTTCTATCCTGTACCCTTGATCTATATTTCTGTTTTTGTGCCAGCATCATACTGTCTTGATTACTATAGCTTTGTAGTGTAGTTTGAAGTCAGGAAGCCTTATTCCTCCAGCTCCATTTTTCTTTCTCAAGATTGCTTTGGCTATTTGGGGTCTTTTGTGTTTCCATCCAAATTGTAAAAAATTTTGTTCTAATTCTGTGAAGAATGCCATTGGTAGTTTTACAGGGATTGCACTGAATCTGTAGATTGCTTTGGTAGTATAGTCATTTTCACAATATTGATTCTTCCAGTCCAAGAACATGGTCTATTTTTTCCATCTGTTTATGTCATCTTTGATTTCTTTCATCAGTGTTTTACAGTTTTCTGAGTTCAAGTCTCTTGCCTCCTTAGGTAGGTTTATTCCTAGGTATTTTATTCTTTTTGTGAGATGGTAAATGGGTTTGTTTCCTTAATTTCTCTTTCTGATATTTCATTGTTAATGTATAGGAACCAGAGATTTCTGTGCATTAATTTTGTATCCTGCAACCTTACCAAATTCATTATTAGTTCTAGAGAAATACAGTGCATTTTGAACCTAATACAAAGAGTGTGAAACATAATTTTGAGTTACCTTGGCAAGATGTGACTGGATGATTCAAAGATAAAAGGTATAAATGGCTTATAAAATGTTTCAAGGGGATTATAGAACATCAAAGAATTATTGTTAAACAAAAATTTGATCGAAAATGAATCAGAAACTTCAGAGCTAAGTTAAGTTTACTTAAAATGAACATGGTTGTAAAACTTTTTTAAAAAGGCAATGATGAAAAGTGAACATTAGATTGGATTTTTTAAAAATTGAGAATCAAAAATTTGGTAAATGCAAACCTAGATCTAATGCAATTCTGCCAATATTAGAAATAATATTATTCTATTGAGGCAGAGGGGGCTGCGAGCACTGCGCAGAATAGAGGGCTGGGTTATGATCCTGGCCTCTACCATGTGCCCTTGGATGGACAGAGGGCTCTCTCTGCATTCAATTTCCTCATCCAGATAATGAGGATGTTTGTAACACCTGCTCTGCCTCCTTCCTACAGAGTGGATATCAGGATCAAAGGAATAGATATAAAAATAGATTTTGAATTTTAAGATGTTCCACAAATGTTAGATAAGAATGAGAAAGAACAATGAAATAACACTGTAGGTTCAAAAAGGATACATTTCCAGATTTGACTTAAAACAAACAAAAATACATTGTGCTTCTTTAGAAAGTCATGTGTATTATCCATTAACTATTGCTATCAGTTATCTAACAAACTATCCCAAAATTTACTGGCTTAACTTATTTCATCATGATTCTGTGAGTTAGAAATTTGGGCTCGGTTCACTTGGGTAGTTCTTCTGCTATTCTCATCTGGAGTTATTCATACAACTGCAATCATCTGGAGGTTTAACTGGGGATGGATGGTATAAGCTGGTTATGTTTCTGATGATTACTACTGGCTGTCAGATAGTTGGTTGAGGGACCTTCAGAGGGGAGGGTTCTTCTTGCTCCAGGAGGCCTTTTATCTTCAGTTTGTTAGATTAGGTTTCCTCACATGGTACCTCAGCACAGTGATTCAAGGGGGTGAGAACAGAAGCTGTAAGGTCTCCTGGAACCTAAGCTTAAAAGTCCTCTATCATCATTTCTGCTGTATTCTATTGGTCAAACCAAGTAACAGCCCAACTGAAATTTAAGGGCTGGGAAAATAGACTCTGCCTCTGGATGGGGGAAGTGGACAAGTCACATTACAAAAGCCCACAGGGATGGGAGGAAGTATTGTGGCCATTTTCACAGACAATTTACCACACCACAATTCGGTATTTGATTACTCGTCTTTTAAATTATTGGTAAAGGAAGGACACTCCTTGAGGGAGTTTCATTTGCACAAATCCCAAAGAAAAAGTCACATTTTCAATAACCTGAATGGGAAAAGATTTGAAAAAGAATAGACAAATGTATATGTATAACTGATCACTTTGCTGTATACCTGAAACTAACACAACATTGTTAATCAACTATACTCCAATATAAAGTAAAAATTAAAAAAAAATAGTAAGTCAATGGCAAAAGTGAATCCATTAGATAGCAAGTACCAGAATAAGTTAGGAAAAGACAAGGCAGAATACATGGTCAAGATAACCATACTGAGAACTATGTGGGTTAAACCAAAGGAAAGGGGTATTAAAGCCATGCAATAAGTAAAGTCACCTTAGGGTAAAAGACTAGAAATCATAGTGAAGGGCATAACTGGAAAGATTTTTGGAGAAGCAGATAATATAAATGAGAGTTCTCTCAATAGGACCCAAGTAGGATTGAGCAGGAAGGAAATCAGGGTATACGTAGCATCATTTCTAGAGGTAGCAAGAGCAGGTGCTGTATTTGGTCCATGATCCAATACATGAAGTTGTGTGAGGACAGGTAGGGTCAAATAGCCTCAGTTAATGCCAAACTAGGAAGACGCTGACCAAGAGGAAAAGTTAGGTTCACAAATTTGAAAATCTACACAGGAACGAAAGAGAATCCCACCAGAATCAGTTCCTAGGGTGATCTGAATAATTTTCTCAGTTGGCATCTTTTCAGCCTGTTAATAGTGTATGTACTAATTACTTATCAGCAGCCATTCAAAAACACATATTCAGCATGCACAATGTTTTAAGCACCAAACTAGGCTGTGGGGATACAGGTCAAGCAAAATGTATTCAAGGGCTTACAGACATTATCAATACAAGTGATAATAGTTATAATAACACAAAGTCTAGGAGAAGTCATAGAAGGGACGTCTCACTCAGGCTTGGATACAGGGCAGGCTTCCTGGAAGATTAATGTCTAAGCTGGGGCCACAAACATGGGAAATTATCACTGCATGGTGGGGAGAGGAGTGCTGGCTGTATCCTTAAAGGAACCTTAGGCCAAGTACTGCTGGACATATTTATAGAACTCTTGCTTGACAGTTTTGCTCTTAGAATTATAATAACCATAATTACAATTGTTATCAACTACTAAATTCCTACTGCATGCTATACACTGTACTAGGCTCTCTATATTATCATTAGTCTTCACAAAAACAAATTGCATAGAGTATCTATTCCATTGCGCGCACACACACACACACACACACACACAAATGCAGAGTTGGATAGGTTAGTAAGATATAGAGGTTGGTTTAGTGCCAAACCATAGCCCTTTACTCTACGGTATATGGCCTTTTGATAAGACCATGGCAGACAAATCAGAAACTGTGTTTACCACCATCCTTGCTACTCTCAGAAAGACCATCAATTAATCTCAGCTAAAGGACTGCTTATTTCTAAAAAAACTTGCTTGTGTCTTACATCGTGTGCATCTTAAATTCTTTGACTTCTTCAACAAGGAAATAATGGTCATGCACATTTATGTTCAACCAATATGTAGATGTGGCTATTTAATAATATTTTTCTTTTGAAAATTGAAAGCAGTGTTTCACAACAGGGTTGTACACATTTCTGTATCTCTGAAGGGATAGCATATTAGCTTGCAAAGCTTACTCAATGTCATACTTTTAATTTTGAAAAGGGAAAGTCATATTGTTTTTGTAATTGTTTTGTATTGTTTTTTAACAGAAATGAGCACCACAGAATCTTCTGTGCTGATACTAGAGAGGCAGGTGATATTGATTCTGAGAGGGGTTTGATGGGGAGAGGAAGATTTTTGCTGCTGTGTAAGTGGAAAGGATGAACATTTAAAATACACACACACATACACACACACACACACACACACTCACTCAAAGGGTCCGTGATCTAATAAAAAGATGAAAAATATCTTACAAAGGAATGGACATATCTTCTTTTTGGATACTTTCTGATTAGAGCAGGAATTATATAGTTGGGGGAGGGGCTTGGGGTACATTAGAGTCACAATGTGGATCCTTATCTTCATTCCTAAGCTTAGCAGGAAGTCTTTCAGAATATAATACTGAGAATTTGTAAGACTACCTTTGACTTACAGTGGTCCATTTGGTGAATAAGGAACGTTAAGTTTTCATAAAAGCAAATTTATACATTCTTAGTCTCTAAGATACTGGCTACAAAAATCTTTCAGATTTTAGCCTTCATTTATAAGGTTACACTTAGAAACATGTATACAGACTTGTACATAGTAAAAGCAGCAAAAAAGGTACAGTTATCCTATTACTGGGGTGTCAATAATTTCTCCAAGTCAAGCAGGTTTGTGGATTTCATTTGAAGAACACATTTGCTGTGCATGGTGAAACATCTTTTGAAAAGAGTGATCAATGATTGGTGACCAAAGAAAAATGACACATATGGAATATAAAGTTGGAGACATGAACACAACCAGCTTCAGAGAGAAACAGTGCAAGTGTATTTAGAATGGACAGCAGGCTTTGCAATCTGTTGCACTGGAGTTTTAGGGACTTACCAGAGACAGTGTTTGTTATTGCAGAACATTTTGCTTCCCAGGAGGAAGGAAGATTAACCAAAAGAAATACAACATTGAAAATTACACAGATGATACAACAAAATAAAATCCTAGACTATAAGCCACAAAAGGCCCAATATATTAGCTTGGGAATTACTAGAGTGGCCCACAATCTAGTGCTTCCATCCTAACGATGTTTATAGAAAGAGAAGATTGAGTAATGCTTGCCCTGGCTTTTCAGCAAAGCCCCTGCTACCACCTCCCACAATCCCCACTCTTTTGTGGCTTCTTGGGCTTCTGTAATTTCCTTTTGACACATTTGACTTTTTGTCTCCTAAAATCTGGTTTGCCTGGGGAATGTGTGTCAAAAATCAGGCCTTATTTACTCATTGGGAAAGTGACCACTAGTGTGGAGTTGGGTATACCTAATGGGAAGAAAGAAAGAAGGGCCACGTGCTCACCCACCCGCCACACAGGACAGCCACTTCTGGGCAATGTGCCATCTTGTTCCAAACAGCGCAATGAAAACCGCAGGTCAGGCCAATTGGCGTCTCAGGCCTAGAGTATGCTGGTTAATTGTTGTTCTAGCCAGAAGCCTTCTCTAAGTTTCAGAAATTCCTTCTTTGTATTCTGAGATATCTGAAATTCTTCTCTCTCCCTTAAGAGGACAATCCCTAGGGTTGTTTAAAAATGCATTTGCTCTTTAATTCAACAACATTCAACCATTGAGATGGTTAAGTTAGCTTGTAAATAATGTTTCTATGATGTTTAACCTAGTTTCTTAACCCAGTAATTACTTTCGTTTTTATTTATTCTTCCTGGTACAGCAATCCTATGAAAGAAAGATAAAATGTAAAACATTTCAAAATAGCTCTATTTCATTATGGAAGAAGGAGATAGTATTATTTTTCCTTTAGGGTCATATTTTATAGTTTTGAATCCTGTTATGGTAAAGCTGGAGGAACTCATCAGTTGATACTCAATGTTTATTGGCCATTCCCATGCTGTACTTCCTATTGGCTCTCTATAAAAATAACAACAATAACAGCAACAATAACAAAAACAAATATATTGATGAAAATAATGACATTGAGAACTCTAACTAGAAAATTTGGACAAGCCTCTTAGATAGCCTCATCCACCAGAGAGCAGACAGCAGAAGCAAGAAGAACTACAATTCTACAGGCTGTGGAACAAAAACCACATTCACAGAAATATAGACAAAATGAAAAGGCAGAGGACTTTGTACCAGATGAAGGAACAAGATAAAACTCCAGAAAAACAACTAAATGAAGTGGAGATAGGCAACCTTCCAGAAAAAGAATTCAGAATAATGATAGTGAAGATGATCCAGGACCTCGGAAAAAGAATGGAGGCAAAGATCAAGAAGGTGCAAGAAATGTTTAACAACGACATAGAAGAATTAAAGAACAAACACCTAGAAGCATTAAAGAACAAACAAACAGAGATGGACAATACAATAACTGAAATGAAAAATACACTAGAAGGAATCAATAGCAGAATAACTGAAGCAGAAGAACAGATAAGTGACCTGGAAGACAGAATGGTGGAATTCACTGTCATGGAACAGAATAAAGAAAAAAGAATGGAAAGAAATGAAGACAGCCTAAGAGACCTCTGGGACAACATTAAATGCAACAACATTCGCATTACAGGGGTCCCAGAAGGAGAAGAGAGAGAAAGGACCCGAGAAAATATTTGAAGAGATTATAGTCAAAAACTTCCCTAACATGGGAAAGGAAATACCCACCCAAGTCCAGGAAGCACAGAGAGTCCCAGGCAGGATAAACCCAAGGAGAAACATGCCGAGACACAGTAACCAAATTGACAAAAATTAAAGAAAAAGAAAAATTATTGAAATCAACAAGGGAAAAATGACAAATAACATACAAAGGAACTCCCATAAGGTTAACAGCTGATTTCTCAGCAGAAACTCTACAAGCCAGAGGGAGTGGCATGATATACTTAAAGTGATGAAAGGGAAGAACCTAACACCAAGATTCCTCTACCCAGCAAGGATTTCATTCAGATTCCATGGAGAAATCTAAAGCTTTACAGACAAGCAAAACAAAACCTAAGAGAATTCAGCACCACCAAACCAGCTCTACAACAAATGCTAATGGAACTTCTCTAAGTGGGAAACACAAGAGAAGAAAAGGACCTACAAAAACAAACCCATAACAATTAAGAAAATGGTAATAGGAACATACATATTGATAATTACCTTAAATGTGAATGGATTAAATGCTCCAACCAAAAGACACAGGCTCGCTGAATGGATACAAAAAGAAGACCCATATATATGCTGTCTACAAGAGACCTACTTCAGACCTAGGGGCACATACAGACTGAAAGTGAGGGGATGGAAAAAGACATTCCGTGCAAATGGAAATCATAAGAAAGCTGGAGTAGCAACACTCATCAGATAAAATGGACTTTAAAATAAAGAATGTTACAAGAGACAAGGAAGGACAGTACATAATGATCAAGGGATCAACCCAAGAAGAAAATATAACAATTATAAATCTTTATGCACCCAACATCAGAACACCTCAATACATAAGGCAACTGCTAACAGCTATAAAAGAGGAAATTGACAGTAACACAATAATAGTGGGGGACTTTAATACCTCACTTACACCAATGGACAGATCTTCCAGACAGAAAATTAATAAGGAAACACAACATTTAAATGACACAACAGACCAGATAGATTTAATTGATATTTATAGGACATTCCATCCAAAACCAGCAGATTACACTTTTCTCAAGTGCATACGGAACATTCTCCAGGATAGATCACACCTTGGGTCACAAGTGAAGTCTTGGTAAATTTGAGAAAATTGAAATCATATCAAGCATCTTTTCCAACCACAATGCAATGAGATTAGAAATCAATTACAGGAAAAAAAAAAACAAAACATAAAAAACTCAAACACATGGAGGCTAAACAATACATTACTAAATAACCAAGAGATCACTGAAGAAATCAAAGAGGAAATAAAAAAAAAAAAAAAGAAAATTTGTAATTCCTCATTGAATAGCCTATTATTTACCCCTATTATATTATGTTATTGTACTGTTATTATAATAATAGTTGATCTTTACTGTGGGTTTACTTTGTACCAGGTGGCTTACTAAGCACTTTACATGTATTTTCACATTTAACCAATATGATAGCCCTTTAAAGTAGTACTAATAATATCTCCATTTTATAGGGTTTGAATTGATGTTTAAAGCAATTTATTTGAGGTAATGTAGCTTTCTAGTGACAAAGCAGGGATTGCAATGTGTGTATTTCTGACTCTAAGGTCCCCAAGTTCTTCAACCACTGCTTTACTTACTACCTCTACTATTCTTAGCCTCTTGAACAAGTTTCTCTTAAGTGCTGGTCTGCTCTTTGATTTTAAGTTTAGCTAAATTCAACTAACACTTGTTGAACCCTTACACAGTCCCAGGCATACAACCAAAATGTTTCTCTTGACATAGGTGTCTTTGCCTCCCTACTTTGCAGTTTCCTTAATGTAAATAAAGATAACAATACCTACCTCATAGGATAGTTAAGTATATTATGAGTAAAAGATAGCTATCATTATTAAAAAAATAAGTTCCTGGCATAAGGTGGGTAATCAATAAATGTTGGATGGATGAATGAATGAAGGTATAGTGAGACAGAGTCTTGTCTATAAGAAGTTAATAGTATGGTTGTGGGAGCAACAGAAATACCTTAGCTATCTGTGCTTCAATACCATGAGTTTTATATTGATAAGACACACAGGTTCTACTGGTGCAGAAATGAGCACATTAACCTTGGGCAGGAATGACAAGGCAGCAAATTCTGGGAGGTTTCTTGGAGGAGGAAAGGAAAAAAGGTTAAAAAAAAAAAGGCAGGCTGGAAATGTCAGTGTGGCTCAAGGATTACAGTGGGAAAGACAAGAAAGAAGAAAACCAGTTAGGAGATTATTTGATTATTGTAATCCTTAGGACAAAAAAAAGAAAATTGATGAAAGTTTGAACTTGGCAGTGATAGGGAATGAAAAGATAAGGATGAATTCCAGGGGTATTGGAGTGTTTGGCAAGGCTTAGTGACTGATTAAATGCAGGAGGTGGACGAGAAGGACACAGAACTGTTTCTGGCTTGTTCAACTCTACAGAGGATGATGTCATCGAGATGAGAAACACAGGTTCCACAGTGTAATTCTGGGGAAGTTATTATCTTCTTAATCTTTACTTTCCTTCTGTGTAAACTTAAGATAGTAACAGTCCTTATCACATATAGTTGGGGTGAGGCTAAGGTGATATGACAACAGGTGAACAGTTTAGCACAATGGCTGGCACTCAGTAAGTGCTCGATACATAGCTCTCTTACTCTGTGGGGTTGGCAGTAGGGCTGGAACAGCAAAGAGCCAATACTTTCAGTGATGTGGTATCTAGTACGAGTTGCTTATAAGTTATCTAGATCAGTGTATGGAATGCCTGAAAGAACATCTGGCAGTTTGTGAATGTCAGGAAAAGAAGACACACCCTTTGGGCTGAAATATGATTTTAGAGACGTTTTCAGTTTAAGTACAAGAGATCACAAAATCAAGCATGGCCCTTTCTGAGGCTTGATAATAGGGTTAGCCAGTAAGGAAGGCATGTTGGAGGAGGAGTCTCTGCCACTCCCACTAGAGGACAAATCTAGGACTCTCACAGCCTCTATAATTCCATCTTCAAAAGCAGACTGTGACTGCTTGCTTCTGGAATGCAGTAGTTGCCACCCAAACCCAGAAAACTATCTTCCTTCCTCCAAATTGCACTTTGGGCGTCATAATCACTCTTGACTTACTAATGGGGGGCAGTTAAATCTACTTTTTAATTCAGATTTAACTGGTATGTTATCATGCTCAACCTATTGCTATTTTCTATTTGAGCACAGCTATTTAGTCTGTAATCATTTCTCCCACTTTATCTTTTTTTACTGCTTGAAATTGGTTTTTGGTTCATTTTACCATTTAAAATTTCCTCATGGTATTGATATTTAAAATAGCCCATGGTCTTTGGCTCTTTATTTATAAAATAAAATTGTATTTAGTTTATTCCTTAGTGAGATTCATCCCCTATTTTACTCAGGAACTGGAGTGAGAGGTGGACTCTTGCATTTTGTGGGATTTTTAATGACTGCCTGTATTTTAAAAGTAAGTGAATGTGAAAGATGAACCCTTTATTCATACTAAATCCAACCATTTAGCACTCAGCCTTATATGAAAAGAAAATCCATGATATCCAATAGCCAACTATTTGCCAAATCCGTGAAATGTCTGGCTCTAGGATTTTTATGTCATTTTTTACAGCAAATAACTGACTTATAGATTAACTTCAGTTCTTAAGGTATCACATAGACATGTAGATGTATTCTTTTTAAATTATTATGCAGACCAACTCAAGTCATAAAAAGCACAATTCAGTTTCTTCATGAAGCAAAGTGAAGCACAGTTAAAAAATATATATATGGGGGCTTCCCTGGTGGCGCAGTGGTTGAGAGTCCGCCTGCTGATGTGGGGGGCGCGGGTTCGTGCCCCGGTCGGTCTGGGAGGATCCCATGTGCCGCGCAGCGGCTGGGCCCGTGAGCCATGGCCGCTGAGCCTGCGCGTCCGGAGCCTGTGCTCCGCGACGGAAAAGGCCGAGACAGTGAGAGGCCCGCGTACCGCAAAAAAAAAAAAAAAAAAAATATATATATATATATGTGTGTATATATATATATATAGACCTTCTGAGGAAAGTAAAGCAGAAATATTTCCCATTAATAGAACATTTAACAAACACAAAAAATAATTTGAAGAACATTTTCAGCTAAGGAATTTGGGGGAGTAAATTAATAGTACAGTTTGTCGAATCTTTGCCTGACATGTACTGTTTATGCAAAATGTTGCCAGCAGACTCATATCTTAATTCACCCAACACCAAATGCAGCCCAGGCTGTTTATGTAACCTAAGAACTCACTCTATAAGTGACTGTTTTTTCTTGGATTTCTTGAATAGGTATTCACGGTAAATAAACTGACATTTTAAAACTTTCTTCGATTTGGAAGCTGTTTAAATATTTAAAGAATAGAATAAGTTCCAAATTTGTTTATGAGAAAATGAACATCAATGACTCTCTTCTGTAGTCTGTACTAAGGCACAAGAGCAGATTTCTGATTAGATTTTACACATTTTGAATATTTTAGAGTGCACATTCATTTTTTTTTTTTTAGATGTTGGGGGTAGGAGTTTTTTAATTAATTAATTTATTTTTGCTGTGTTGGGTCTTCATTTCTGTGCGACGGCTATCTCTAGTTGTGGCAAGCGGGGGCCACTCTTCATCGTGGTGCACGGGCCTCTCTGTCATGGCCTCTCTTGTTGCAGAGCACAGGCTCCAGACGCGCAGGCTCAGTAGTTGTGGCTCACGGGCCTAGTTGCTCTGCGGCATGTGGGATCCTCCCAGACCAGGGCTTGAACCCGTGTCCCCTGCATTAGCAGGCAGATTCTCAAACACTGCCCCACCAGGGAAGCCCCACATTCATTTTTATTTGTCAAAATTTTAATCCACTTGTTATATTGCAGAATAAACATCTTATTGAAGATTTATCTTGTAGATTTGTTTCCCTTTTTCTTTCCATGACCAGAAAGTCACCTTGTTGTCTTTAGCCTGGTAAGCTACCTTTGAGGAAACAAATCACTCCCTTTCTGACTCTGTGTGTGTGTGCATGCACGCACAGGTGGGAGGAGGAAATTACGGGGTTCTTTGGGGCAATCAGAATTACCACCCCAGGTAGTTAGGCAGGTTACCCCATAGCAGTGCTTATTTAAAAAGGGTGTCATGACCCCCTTTATCTTTCAGGAGCATAAAAAGAATTGAAACTTTGGAGTGAGATACCCCAGTGAAGGAAAGGGCAAGATGGTTTTAAGTTTGCAGATGGACACGAGAATTAATTCTGACACTCTTTTTTTAAAAATAATTTTATTTAATTAATTATTATTATTATTTTTGGCTGCATTGGGTCTTCATTGCTGTGCGCGGGCTTTTCTCTCGAGTTGCGGCAAGCAGGGGCTACTCTTTATTGCGGTGCGCAGGCTTCTCACTGCAGTGGCTTCTCTTGTTGCGGAGCACGGGCTCTAGGCGTGCAGGCTTCAGTAGTTGCAGTACGTGGGCTCAGTATTTGCAGCACATGGGCCCTAGAGTACTTGAGCTTCAGTAGTTGTGGCACATGGGCTCAGTAGTTGTGGCACACGGGCTTAGTTGCTCTGCAGCATGTGGGATCTTCCAGGACGAGGGCTTGAACCGTGTCCCCTGCATTGACAGGTGGATTCTTAACCACCTGGGACCAGGGAAGTCCCAATTCTGACACTCTTGAAGCAGCATTTTAAGGGATTGGCCAGCCTGAGGTGTTGTAAACAATACCAGGCTGAGGTTGGCTTGGGAGAAAATTCACGTTCCTGTGCGGGGACCTGGACCCAGGGTACATCCCCATCACCTCTGTGACTGTAAAGCCTTTAGAACCAAAAGCAGTGACAGGCTTCTCTCCTTGGGGAGTGAAGGTCAATCTTCCCACCCTTCAGACTCCTTAGACCATGGGCTTCCTACCAATCTGACAGGTGAGGATGTGACTGGTTTTATTTTTTTTTAAATAAGCAAAACTACCATAATTTAAAATTGGTATAGCAATTCATAGCAGCTTTATTTTAGGTGACTTCAGCATTTTTGCTTTCTTTTGCAACATGTACCAGCATTAAGCACTATGCCCTAGTGTCAGAGCTAATTGCATTTTCAGACAGTGGGTTACCATGTTGGGGCAAGTGGTTGGAAATACAAAATAAGGAGCAGAAACTGAGGGTATCTTTTTGAATATAGAGTTCCATCTCACCTGAAGATACATTAATCTCTTGGGTAGTTCAGACTACTAAACTGTCTCTAGAGTGGCAAATAACAGAAAAAAATAGAGACGGCGAAGAGACAGCTTAAGTGGTTGTGTCTTGGAGGTAACTGAAGTGCTCTGCGCCAAGGCCACAATGACTACAGCAGGAAGTTTCAAGGAGCTAAAACTGTGTTTGGGAATATAGGCCATGCTGGTTGAATTTCTTAACTCTTACCAAAATATATTAAAATTAAAAAATATATACACCCCCTAATTTAACAATTCTACTATTGAACATGTTTCCTAAAGAAGTAAAAGCACTATTATGTGAGAAGAAATGTAAATGTAGGAAGAGATGGAGATTTTTATGTTAATTTATTGACACAAACATAGAGATGTTTATGGCAGGATTGTTTGTGGTGGACAAAAAAAAAACTGGGAAATTGAGAAGATTTAACAATAGACGAATGGTTGAATACATTTTGGCACATCCATGCTATGCAATATTATGCAAAATTTAAAGAATGATATACAATTATATGTGCATTGTTCCAGATTGATTACTAGGTTACAAAAGTAAATTTAGGATGATGTGCATAATATGATAACATGATCCCTTTGTACTAAATCAAAATAAAAACTGTGTGTGTGTGTGTGTGTGTGTGTGTGTGGCACGTGCACAGGTGCACATTTTTGTGAGTATGGAGAAAGATGTGGAAGGATACACCAGACTGTTATTTGTTATCTCACTGGAGCAGGATTGGAAGAGTTGATGGGGTAGAAGGTAGGATCTATAAACTCAATCACTTTTAATGACTAGGTTTGTTTAGAGCTGCTTGATTATCAGAGTTTTCAAATTCAGTCTCTTTAAAATGAAAAACAAAACAACAACAAAAAACACAAAAAATTGGCCTAAAGTTGCCAATTTTTTACTTTGTCAAAATAGAACATTTAAATATTTATATTATCAATATTTTATAAAAGAAAAGACATTTAAAACAAAAAGAAAGGAAAGGCATGAGCTAGAGGTGTTCTTTCCAAGAAAGATAAGCTTTCTTTCTTGGAAAGATAACCACATGTAATATTGCTCTTATTTTTCTCAACATAATTCAGTGAAAACCTTATCATGGACCAAGTTTATGAGCCATTTGTCTAGTGGCAAGCACTGAACTCAGAGTCAGGACATTCAGCTTTTAGCACTCACTTTCTTAGCTTTAGACAACTTAACCCCTCTGGGCTATCTCATCTGGAAGGTTCATCAGAGAAGTCTTTAAAGCCCTTTTGCCTTGTAACATCTTATTATTCATGATGATTTCACTTCTCACTCTTCTGACAACTCCTCTGTTCTTTGTTTTTATTCATTCATTCATTTAGCAAATGTTTATCGAGCACTTATCTATAGATCTGGCATTGTGATTGCCACCGGGAATGTAGCCATGAACAAGATAGGCAAAGTCCTTTTTCTCTGAAAGGTTAAATTCTCTTGGAGGGACAATAAGGAAGCCAGTGAGTAAATAGATAGAGAATTATAGATTGTGGCAAGTGCCTCTGTGGCAATAAATAGGCTGATGTGATGGAGTGTGAATGTGGAGGCTTTAAGGAAAAGTAACCTCAGCTGAGTTTCCAAGGAAGGGCTTTCTGTGGATTTGAGCTGAGACCTGAAGAATGAGCAGGCATCAGCGACATGGGATCTGGATAAAGAGCACGCCATGCAGAGGTAACAGTTCATGAATTGGTAAAGGACTTGGTTACTCCAGGGACAGAAAGGAGGCCAGCGAAGCTGAAGTGTAATGAACAAATGGGGGAGGGGAGTGAAGGAGTAGGTTTGACCAAAAAAAGGATAAAGAAGTGGGCAGCCAGATCACAGACTGAATTTTCATATAAATGCAATGGGAAGCCATTAAAAGGTTCTAAGCAGGGAAACAATATGATCTGATTTATATTTTTAAAATGACCACTGGCTGCTGGGTGAACAATGGATGGTTTGGATGGCAGGGACAACAATTTGCAGCAGTCCAGGTGAGATATGATGCTACTTTGGATTAGAACTGTAATGAAGAAAATAGAGTGGAGTGGAACAATGCACGAGTATTTTGGAAGTCAGATCGACTAGAATTTCTGGATTGGTTGCAAGGGATAAAAGGAAGGAAAGAACCAAGGCTCACTCCATTGTTTCTGAGTTGGGAAACTAGATAGAAGGTGGTACCACTTACTGAGATGGAGAGAGGACCCAGAATGTAACTCCTTATTGGGAGTTGGGTGTGGGAATCAAGAAACTTGTTTCAACTGTGAAGAGCTGGAAATGCTGATTAGCCATCCAGGTAGAGACATCAAGTAGTGGTTAAGGGGCTCAGGGGAAAAGTCAGGGCAGGAGATAGACATTGAGACTCATCAGCATATGAATGATGTTTAAAGTTATTTAAAGAGAAAGAGGGTGTTGAAGCTTCAGCCCTAGGCAGCTCAACATCTATAGGTTGATTCCAGATCTACCAGCAAAGCTAACTAAGAAACAGTGATCTGTGAGGTAGGAAGGAAAATCCATGGTGTGCTAAGATGTCTGTAATTTATTTTAAAATACCTCAGCATAGACACTGTGATATGATGTATGTGACATCAACTGCCTTACTTAGGAGTTCACGGAGAATAGTAGGCTCAACATTTAATCAGAAAAGATTACACTCTGGGACATCTTTATTTTATGCTGGCGTAAGAAGCTCTACTTATATTGGAAGTGGTGTTTCATTGATGAAATTAGCTTTTCAAATAACAAGAGGATGTTTATAAATGTTTTCATTATTAAAAATTAGTTTTATTTAAGTTATGTGAGATGCTTCTCATACACAGGATAGTAAAAATATGTAATTTTGTACCTAGTGCATGGAAGTATTCAATAATTGTTGGATGTGTTTGTTTGTTTTTTCTCATTCCTTTGAAGCCACTATTTCTCTAAAATTCCTAATTTGTATATAATTTCCAAAACTATTCTTTAACTGTTCTCTTACTCTGGTATTTCTACTATGTCATTTGCTCTCTCTTTAAGACACTTAAAAATTTTGCTCAGAGCCTGGAATAAGAATACTTAATGGCAGACCTATCTTTATAAATCACCAGAATTAACAAAAGGTTTTAAAATATGTATAATGTTATGTCCTCCCAGAGGCTTGTTATTAAACACTTAAAATATTGAAGGAATATTTTATGTCAATTATGGGAGGAAAAACTTAGAAAAAGATTTAAAATAGTGAAGTAGAAGAGCAGAAAGAAGAAAGGAAAAAAGTGGTCTGGGGAGATTAGACTGAAGGGCTTCATGCATGCACATGCCAAATATAAACTATTTCTGTCAATGGTCATTTTTGCTACTGGGCCACAGAAATGGACCACATCGTTCCCTGGTGATCTTTAGCAAGGGTAAGGAAGATGGTTTGCTGATATTTAACCACACTAAAATATCGCCCCAGGAGAGTGTGTTTTTGAAATTTGTAAGAGCTCCCATCACACTGTGGTTTGTGATTTGAACAAAATGCCCTAGAATGAGCTCTGAAACAGCCCAAATATTGCAGCCTGACTCATGTTCTCATCTAAACTGCTCACAGTAAAAGACAAGCAAAGTATCCCAAATACCACAGAGTAGGCCCTTCAGATAACACTATTTTACTGGTGGAAAAGATAAACACTTTTTTGCCCAAATTTCCATTGTGATCAAGGAAAATTTGCTGAAGAAGCAGTACTAATCTACAGAGAATTGTGAAACTGATGAGAGGTTCAAGTTACCCATGATTTGCTTTACAGCCAAAACAAATGCAATATTTAGAAGCTTTCCCATAGGTATCTAAGGGAAAAGGGGAATTTTCACTGTGATACAAATACTTTTTTTAGGAAAAGGATATTGTGATCCTGATACGAGAAAGCATGTTCTTAATCTGTGTCTCTAGCTTACTTACATGAGATGAGCAAATTAATGTGTTGTGGTTTTTTTAAGTTAAAATGACTCTCTTCACCCCATACGAATTATCTGCAGGTTTTCTAATTAGGTAAAGTGAAGTAAAGCAGTAACAGCCGGACTCTCTGCCCAAGTCTTTTCACTGGATCTGTTAACAAGAATTTCTCTACAACAGCTTGTTCAAAGACTCTTGTTAAAATTTTAGGCCATAAAAGTAAATCTACTGAAAGTATATAGGCATTCTCTGTACCCATAGAAACCTGTCTGCTTCTTTCTGAATTAATCTGCTGCTGCTGTCCTACAGGAATGGTCTAAGGATGTATGTATGCAAAGTCACAGATTAATTCACAAAAGAAAAGGCAGTTTTGTTTGTTGACATTGTTGACATTGGACAAGCTTTATAGGTTCAGATTAACACTCATTGAAAAACCCAAAGGCAAATAAAAAGCAAATGCTCTTTTGTAATATAGACTTTCAGGAAGAAGACTTAGTATAAATACCTAGGGACAATTTTAAAATTTACAAGATACTATATTTCACATACGTATATGCTTTATAACACAGCAAATATTATGGGTAGTTCTCATAATACTCTTACTGGAGGTAGTTGATGAGATGGTCACATTCCTGAAGAGAAAGGCAGCCTGTGTCCATGTGGAGTCTTTTTCAAAATTCTATTACTTTGGTCCCTTTGGGAAGCAGTATGAAGTAGTAGTTAAGAGCACAGACTCTGAAGTCACACTGTTTTCTCATCCCAGGTCTATCACCTGCTCACTGTCTGGTATTGATCAAGTTAGCCTCTCTGTGCCTCCATCTTTGCATCTATACAATAAGAGTTACAATAATATCTAACTCTTAGAGTTGTTTTGGAATTAGATGAGATCCATCTCTTTATTTTATTTTTTTAAATTAATTAATTTATTTTTGGCTGCATTGGGTCTTCAGTTGCTGCACGCGGGCTTTCTCTAGTTGCAGCTAGTGGGGGCTATGCTTTTTTGCAGTGTGTGGGCTTCTCATTGTGGTGGCTTCTTTTTGTTGTGGAGCACAGGCTCTAGGCACGCTGGCTTCAGTAGTTGTGGCACACGGGCTTCAGTAGTTGTGGCACACAGGCTTAGTTGCTCTGTGGCATGTGGGATCTTCCCGGACCAGGGCTCGAACCCATGTCCCCTGCATTGGCAGGTGGATTCTTAACCACTGCACCACCAGGGAAGTCTGATCCATCTTTTTAGAAACTTCTTAATAGATTTTTTTTTTTTTAAGAGCAGATTTAGGTTCACAGCAAGAGTGAGAGGAGGAAGGTACAGAGATTCCCCGTATAGCCCCTGACCCCACACGTGCTTGGCCTCTCCCACTGTCAACATCCCCCACCAGAGTGGTACACTTGCTACAACTGATGAACCTAGATTGACACATCATAATCACCATAGTTCACAATGGGATTCATTCTTGGTGTTGTACATTCTATAGGTTTTGACCCATGTGACATGTATAATGACATATATCCACCATTACAATATCATACAGACTAATTTCACAGCCCTAAAAAACATCTTGCTTCATCTAGTCAACCCCCCTCCCCTCAAATTCATGGCAACCACTGATCTTTCTACTGTCTCCATAGTTTTGCCTTTTCTAGAATGTCATACAGTTGGAATCATATAGCCTTTTTAGATTGACTTCTTTTACTTAGTAATATGCATTTAAGCTTCATGTCTTTTAATGTCTTGATAGCTCATTTCTTTTTTTTGCTCTACTGAGGTATAATTGACAAAATTATAATATATTTAAAGTGTACAATGTGACGATTTGATATATGTACACACTGTAAAAGGCTTCCCACAGTCGAGTTAACACATCCATCATCTAACATAGTTACCTTTTTTTTTTTTTTGGTGAGAACACTTAAGTTCTACTCTTAGCAAATTCCAATTACATAATACAGTACTGTGAACGATAGTCACCATGTTACACATTAGATCCTTATTCATCTTAAAATTGAATGTTTGTACCATTCTACACTGTTTCTATGAGTTTGACTTTTTTTTTTTTAGAATCCACATATAAGTGATACCATGTAATATTTGTCTTTCTCTGACTGGCTTAATTCACTTAGCATAATGCCCTCCAGGTTCACCCATGTAGTTGTTATGGCAGGATTTCCTTCTTTCTCATGGCTGAATAATAGTCCACTGAATAGATATACCATATTTTCTTGATCCATTCATCTGTTAATAGACACTTAAGTTGTTTCCATACTTTGGTTATTGTGAATAATGCTGCAGTGAACATGGGAGTATAGATATCTCTTTGAAATAATGCTTTTGTATTCTTTGGATATATACCTAGAAGTAGGATTACTGGATCACATGGTAGTTCTATTTTTAATTTCTTGAAGAAACGTCATACTATTTTCCATAGTGGCCGTACCAATTTACATCCCCACCAACAGTGTACAGGGTTCTCTTTTCTCTACATCATCGTCAGCATTTGTTATCTCTTGACTTTTTGATAATATACATCCTAAAAGGTGTGAGGTGATATCTCATTGTGGTTTTCCTTTGTATTTCTCTGATGATTAATAATGTTAAGCACTTTTTCATATATCTGATGGCCATTTGCATATCTTTTAAAAAAATTTATCGTATTTTTTCATTGAGATATAATTGACATATAACATTATATTAGTTTTAGATGTACAACATAATGATTCGATATTTGTATATATTACAAAATGATCACCACAGTAAGTCCAGTTAACAGCCATCACCACACACAGTTACAAAGTTTTTTTTCTTGTGATGAGAACGTTTAAAATCTATTCTCTTAGCAGCATTCAAATATACAATAGAGTATTGTTAACGACAGTCATCATGCTGTATATTACAGCCCCAGGACTTATTTATTTTATAATAGGAAGTTTGTATCTTTTGACCACCTTCACCCATTTTGCTCACCCCTACCTCTGGCAACCACCAATCCATTCTCTGTATCTATGAATTCATTTGGGGAAGGGGGTAGATTCCACATATAAGTGAGATCAAATGGTATTTGTCATTCTCTGACTTATTTCACTTAGCATAATGCCCTCCAGATTTATCTGTGTTGTCCCAAATGTCAAAATTTCCTTCTTTTTATGGCTGCATAATATTCCATTGTATATATATTTATCACAACTTCTTTATCCATTCATCCATCAGTGGACACTTAGGTTTCTTTTATGTCTTGACAGTTGTAAATAATGCCACAATGAACCTGAGGATTCAAATATTTTTCAAGTAGTGTTTTCATTTCATTCAAATAAATACCCAGAAGTGGAATTGCTAGATCATATGGGAGGTCTATTTTTAATTTTTTTTTTTTTTTTTTTTTTTTTTTTTGCGGTACACGGGCCTCTCACTATTGGGGCCTCTCCCGTCACGGAGCACAGGCTCCGGACGCGCAGGCTCAGTGGCCATGGCTCACGGGCCCAGCCGCTCCGCGGCATGTGGGACCCTCCCGGACCGGGGCACGAACCCGTGTCCCCCGCATCGGCAGGCGGACCCTCAACCACTGCGCCACCAGGGAAGCCCTATTTTTAATTTTTTGAGTAACCTCCATACTGTTTTCCATAGTAGCTGCACCAATTTACACTCCCACCAACAGTGCAGGAGGGTTTCCTTTTCTCCACATCTCACCAATATTTGTTATTTTTTGTGTTTTTGATAATAGCCATTCTAACAATAGTGAGGTGATATCTCTGGTTTTGATGTGCATTGCCCTAATGATTAATAATGTTGAGCACCTTTTTATTTTATGTACTTTTGGCCATCTGTATGTCTTGTTTTGAAAAAATGTCTATTCAGATCCTCTGCTCACTTTTTAGTCAGATTGTTTGATTTTTTTCTTTTGTTATTGACTTGTTGAGTTCTTTATATATTAACCCCTTATGAGATACATGATTTGCAAATATTTTCTCCCTTTTGGTACATTGCCTTTTTCATTTTGTTGATTATTTCCTTTGCTGTGCAGAAACTTTTTAGTTTGATGTAGTCCCACTTATTTATTTCTGCTTTTGTTGCCAAATCCAAAAAATCATTGCTGAGACCAATGTCAAGGGGCTTACCACCTATATTTTCTTCTAAGAGTTTTATGGTTTTAAGTCTTACATTCAAGTCTAATTTATTTTGAATTAATTTTTGTGTATGGTGTAAGATAGTGGCCCAGTTTCTTTCTTTTGCATGTGGCTGTCCAGTTTTCCCAACCAACACCACTTATTGAAGAGACTGTTCTTTCCTCCATTATATATTCTTAGTTCCTTTGTCATAAATGAATTGACCATATACACATGGGATTATTTCTAGGCTCTCTATTCTGTTCCATTGAGCTATGTGTCTGTTATATGCCATTACCATACTGTTTTAATTATTACAGCTTTGTAATGTAGGTTGAAGCCAGGAAGCATGATGCCTCCAGTTTTGTTATTCTTTTTCAGAATTGCTTGGCTATTCAAGGTCTCTTGTGTTTCCATACACATTTTAGGATTGTTCTATTTCTGTGAAAAGTGCCATTGGAATTTTTATAGTTATTACATTGAATCTGTAGATTCCTTTTGGTAGTATGAACATTGTAACAATATTAATGTTTCCAATCCATAAGTGTGAAATATCTTTCCATTTATTTGTGTCTTCTTAAATTTCTTTCATCAATGTCATAGTTTTCAGTGTACATGTTTTTCACCTTCTTGGTTAAATTTATTCCTAGGGTTTTGGGTTTTTTTTTGATGTAATTATAAATAAAATTGTTTTCTTAATTTCTCTTTCTGATAGTCCATTATTAATGTATAGAAATGTAACTAATTTTTGTATATAGAGTTTGTATTTTACAACTTTACTGAATTCATTTATTTGTTCTAACAGTTTTTTTGGTAGAGTCTTTAGAGTCTTCAGTCTATAATATCATGTCATCTACAAATAGTGACAGTTTTACTTTTTCCTTTCTGATTTAGATGCATTTTTTTTCTTTTTTTTCTAATTGCTTTGGCTAGGACTTCCAGTATTATGTTGAATAAAAGTGGAGAGAGTGAACATCCGTGTCTGTTTCTCATCTTATAGAAAAAGCTTTCAGCTTTTCACTGTTAAGTAGGATGTCACCAGTGGGCTTGTCACTTATTGACTTTATTATGTTGAAGTGTGTTCCTTCTACACTCACTTTGTTGAGAGTTTTTGCTGCTCCCTCTGGGCAGAGCCTGGGTATAGCTGGAGGGATTGTTCTCACACCCATTTAACAAACTGCTTCTTTGTTTGCTATATTTTGAGATTCGTGAATGCAAGCTCCATTGGCTCTCAGAGCTAGGCAATTTGGGGGCCTGTCCCTCAGGTGTCAGTCATAAAAGTTGGGAGACTAGATGTGTAAACAACCTCCTTCTAGAGTGACCCTTGCAACCTGGTTCTATTGTTGGAGCAAGACAAAGGGAGAAGGTGGAGGAAATGCCCACCACCTATTTCAGGCTCTGGGGAAGATCCCAGTCAGCAAATACATGTGGGCTAATTAGGAGCTGACCCTCAACAGCAACTGGGAAAGTATACTATCAAATCCCTTCCAGGGTGAGTTGTGTGAAATAAAGAACCTGTTAAAACAAAGCTGGCTAAACAGTGCCATGTGACTATGACAGAGGCAATAGTAGCCAAAGAATAATCAAGCTCTGCATTTCTCACTGATTTTTCTAAAAGTTATATACTCATCTCTTATTAATGCAAAATCAACATTAATCCAATGTCAGAGTCTTTCTGTCCACATAATAACTATTAAATCATAGTACTAGGTTGGCCAAAAAGTTTGTTAGGGTTTTTCCATAAGATGTTATGGAAAACCCGAACAAATTTTTTGGCCAAACCAATATCTGTAGCGAAATATTTCACAATACTAATACATTCACTTAACAGAATTATAAGAAATCAGAAATTCCAGTTTCTGCCAGTTTCTTGTCAATCAAAGGAAACTGAGAACACCGATATTTGCCTATCTCATTAAACATGCACTAAAACATCTGACTATACAGAAAAGAGAATTGGGGTTGGATTAATTCTTTGTCTAAATATAGACCCAGAGGCTTTTGGGGGAAGGATAGCTGCTTATTTTGCTTTGGAATAATAAAATGAAAAATGATACATTACATTCATAAATTGTTAACCAATCAACAACACAGGTATTCATATAAACACATCAACAATATATATATTCATATAGTGTCCTTATTCTAAAATACCTGCAATTGTTTAAATATCATATTTTTTTCAAATGCTAATACCATAGGTAACATACACTTTAAAATATACTTATTGACTTCCCAAAGTTGTGGGACAGCAATAATAGTTTTAAAACCTTCCTTCAACTGAATTAATGAAATTTTGTTTCAAGGAACTATATTACTGCACCCTCAGCCAGCCTAGATTGAAGAGCTAGGCAGAGAGCACTCAGTGAATGGGATTGTATTTCCTTTCATCTCTGCTTGCAGACTGGCTGGCTTCAGACTGTGCACATAACTTTCTTGTAGAATTTCGGTAAAGGTGAAAGAAGTAATCAACACACCCGAGTGTAATAATGGGTGTCTCTCCCATTTCTCTTAATGGTATAGCCATGGTCAGTATATTGAACCATAGGAAACAACTGTATTAGTTTTTATCATCGAATAACAAAGTTCATCATCTTTTTAGAATATAACATCTGAGTCCTCCCCATCCTCCACTTGATTACTAAATCAATGCCAAACATATGGCTTCTATTACATGCAACCCTCGATTTCAAGTTCAAAATTCCTTTGCATTCAATGTTCAGTTACAGATAACAGAAACTACTCTAGCTAGTTTAAGCTGAAAAGGATTTAGTACAGGAAATTAGGTGCCTGGAAATCAACTAAAGGGCTAAAAAGCAATCTTTATGCTGAATCTCTAGAAATGACTCCCAGAACACCCCCATAGAATTGTACCATCAAGCAAGTTTCTACCGTCACCATGATCAGAAGAATCAAGGAAGCATGTATACCATTCCATGCCTCTTCTGCCAGAATGTAGGGAAGGTGAGGCTGCCACCACATCCAGTTCCAGGACCACTCTCACTTAGACAAGATTCAAGCCAGTAAAGTGGGTGTCAAGCACCCTGCCTCACAACACCTATGAAGCTAGGTACCATGCATAGGCCAGTAACTGCTGTTTCATAAAACCAAATGCCACAACTAAGCTCACTAGCAGAAACAGCATAAGTACCAGCATGCCTTCTCAATATATGAATGTGTCTGTTCAACGAAAGCTAAGGCCATTTGGAACCTGAGTTGTAAAGGAGTCTGAGAAAAGTAGTCTATAACTTTTCAACATTTGTCATTCAGCCAAGCATGTTCCAAGATACCTTAAATGGACTGAAGTGAGTCAATGTGTAATATACGCCATAGGACCTAAAAGCCCATTAGTGAGAGAGGAGCTAAATGAACGGTGGAACATTTATGCTAAAAAAATATTAACATTCTATTAAAAAGAATACATACAATGAAATGGAAAAACTTATAGTACATATGTTAGGTATAAAATCAAGTGTCATAAAAACTATGTACACATATATTTAAGTATATATGTATAGTTAAATATATGGGGATATATAATTATATTATTTAAAGGTACAATTGAATAAATTTAAATGTGTAGAAGACAGAAGTTTACATAACAAACTATTTACAGTGTTGCCTTTGGAAAAGATGGTAGAAAAGAGAAAGAAGTAGCCAAAGTGACAAATGTACAGTTTTCTATCAATATTTCTCTATTGTTTAAATATAGATAGAAGATAAGTTATTTAAATATAATTTTACAAAGTTAGAAAATTATATATATATACTGACATAAAGAAATATATATATTATATTGCTAAACTAAGAAAAGTACATTGCAAATTATTATATTCAATATCTCATTTGGGGAAAAAGTATATTTTTAGTTATATATATGTATATACACACATTGTATACACATATATAATATACATATGTGTATATATGTGTATATATATACATATTTTATATATTCACACATATGTGATGTACATATATACCTATATAAATACACATTTACATATATTTATTACATATATACACCCATTTATACATACATAAATGCTTGTATATACACTGAAAAAAATATGGATGTATATACATCACTTAGTGTATACCCTTGGGAATTGGGTTGTATTGAATGAAAATAACTTTCATATTTTCCTATCTACATTTTCAAATTATTTGACTTTCTAAAATGTAATTTTTTTAGATTAAGGACTACTATTTTCATAAAATAATAGAAGTCTGTTATTTAAAAAATTAAAGCAATGCAGAAAGAAACAAAAAGGAAAGTAAAAATTAGTTTCAAAATCCACTCCAGTAAATAACTAATGAGAACATACTGTATAGCACAGGGAACTCTACTCAATGCTCTGAGACCTAAATGGGAAGGAAATCCAAAAAAGGGGGGATATATGTATACGCATAGCTGATTCACTTTTCTGTACAGTAGAAACGAACACAACGTTGTAAAGCAACTATACTCCAATAAAAATTTTTAAAAATAATAATAAAGCTCTCTCAAGTTACAAAAAAAATCCACTCCAACTCCTACTCCCCAGAAATAAATGTCAAAATTTGGTGGATAATATTTAAAATATGATATGCCTTTGTCCATATATGATAACTATATAGATGGATAAGTAGATAGAAAAAAATGGAATCTATTTCGCTAATGTTAGAATAATATACTAAATTTAATTTTACTCGATTTAGAAATGAAAATTAAGAATTAAGGTAAAAGCCAAAGTAATTGTTATACTTCTCAGGTAAGTATATTCACAAGCATTATCCCTCTCAGAATAAGACAATATTTTATTGGAGGTTCTTGCCATAAGGATACTAAAAAGTAATGACTGGTTTAAGAAATGGAAAAGAGGAAACTAAAGTCATTATTTCTAATGTGTGATATAGTTATCCACATAGGGAAACCCATAGACTCCCATCCAAGTATCTAGAAATAATCAAGAGTTCAGTAAATTAGCTGGATGTAATATCAACATATAAAAGTCAATTAATTGGACATCTGCTTCTGACCATAATGGAGAAATATGGGCCATACATAATCTTTTGACATAAATAACTAGAAAACTGGACAAATGGAGAAACAATTATTTTTAGACATTGAACAACAGACAGCACTGTGGTCCAGGAGAGAAAGGAAGCAAATGAGGTAAGCCCAATAATCACCCTGGCTTTCTGCCTGGTGGCAATATCCGTACCATGGGTACAGGAAAGGAGAATCCAAATAAAGCTTGGTACTCTCACTTAGTTTAGCAGATGGAGAAGGAATTCAGGAAAGTTGAGACAGCTGGAAATTGTGGGATAGAATTTTATAGACAAAGGAGCTATTAAAGAAAAGAACTTCAGAAACTGGCATTGAGGTCCCTTGAGTCTTTGCCATATTTTAGTGTCTGCACGTGTGAGGTAAAATTCAATGAAGTCAGGCAAAGAGTTGTGAGATGAACAATCCTCAGATCCTGCACAAGGCAGGAAGACATCTGAGTTCTGACGAGCCAGTGTAGAGATTCTTCAGTCATCACTGAGGCATTCAAGAGACCCCAAGAAGGGTCATATCTTGGTAAAGAAATTGAAGTATACCTGGAATGAAAACTACTCTAGACATGCCATAGAAATGCTTAAAGATAAAAATTAAATGGATCAAATTAATTTTCAAATAAGTTAACTGCCTACCAGAACAAAACACAACACTCTTTAAAGCAAGATCAAATTACAGATACTCAACAATGTAACTTCACAATGTCTAGTATACAATTTAAAAAATTACTGCATATGCAAAGAAGCAGGAAGTTATAGCACATAGTCAGGAGAAAATTTAGTCAATAGAAACAGACTAAAAAAAGGGAGGATAGATTAGCAAACAAGGACATTACAATAGCTATAATAAATATGCTCAATATGTTCAGAGATTTAAAAACAAAACAGGGAGATATATTCGGAAGATGGCGGAAGAGTAAGACGCGGAGATCACGTTCCTCCCCACAGATACACCAGAAATACATCTACGCATGGAACAACTCCTACAGAGCATCTACTGAACGCTGGCAGAAGACCTCAGACGTCCCAAAAGGCAAGAAACCCCCCACGTACCTGGGTAGGGCAAAAGAAAAAACTAAACAGAGACAAAAGGATAGGGACGGGTCCTGCACCAGCGGGAGAGAGCTGTGAAGGAGGAAAAGTGTCCACACACTAGGAAGCCCCTTCGCGGGTGGAGGCTTCGGGAGGCGGAGTGGGGGAGCTTGGGAGCCGCGGAGGAGAGCACAGCAACAGGGGTGCGGAGGGCAAAGCGGACAGATTCCAGCGCAGAGGATCGGGCCGACCGGAACTCGCCAGCCGAGAGGCTTGTCTGCTTGCCCGCCGGGGCGGGCGGGACTGGGAGCTGAGGCTCCGGCTTTTGTCGGAGCGCCGGGAGAGGACTGAGGTTGGCGGCGTGAACACAGCCTGCAGGGCGTTAGTGCACCGCGGCTGGCCGGGAGAGAGTCCGGGGAGAAGTCTGGAACTGCCGAAGAGGCAAGAGACTTTTACGTCCCTCTTTGTTTCCTGGTGCACGAGGAGATGGGATTAAGAACGCTGCTTGAGAGAGCTCCAGGGACGGGCGCGAGCCGCGGCTAAAAGTGCGGAGCCCAGAGACAGACATGAGACGCTAGGGCCGCTGCTGCCGCCACAGGGAGGCCTGTGTGCGAACACAGGTCACTAGCCACACGCCCTTCCGGGGAGCCTGTGCAGCCCGCCACTGCCAGGGTCCCGGGATCCAGGGACAACTCCCCCGGGAGAACGCACAGGCGCGCCTCAGGCTGCAACTTCTCGCCGGCCTCTGCCGCCGCAGGCCCGCCCCACACTCCGTGCCCCTCCCTACCCCCGGGCCTGAGTGACCCAGAGCCTCCGAATCAGCGGCTCCTTTAACCCCGTCCTGTCTGAGCAAAGAACAGACGCCCTCCGGCGACCTACACGCACAGGCGGGGCTAAATCCAAAGCTGAGCCCCTGGGAGCTGTGAGAACAAAGAAGAGAAAGGGAAATCTCTCCCAGCAGCATCAGAAGCAGCGGATTAAAGCTCCACAATCAACTTGATGTACCCTGCATCTGTGGAATACCTGAATAGACAACCAATCATCCCAAATTAAGGAGCCCTGTGGATGAAAGGCTCTTGGTGCTGCAGCCAGGAGTCAGTGCTGTGCCTCTGAGGTGGGAGAGCCAACTTCAGGACACTGATCCACAAGAGACCTCCCAGCTGCACATAATATCAAACAGCAAAAATTTCCGAGAGATCTCCATCTCAACGCCAGCACCCAGCTTCACTCAACGACCAGCAAGCTACAGTGCTGGACATCCTATGCCAAACAACTAGCAAGACAGGAACACAACCCCACCCATTAGCAGAGAGGCGGCCCAAAATCATAATAAGTCTACAGACACCCCAAAACACACCACCAGACGTGGACCTGCCCACCAGAAAGACAAGATCTAGCCTCATCCACCAGAACACAGGCACTAGTACCCTCCACCAGGAAGCCTACACAACCCACTGAACCAACCTTAGCCACTGGGGACAGACACAAAAAACAACAGGAACTACGAACCTTCAGCCTGCAAAAAAGGAGACCCCAAACACAGTAAGATAAGCAAAATGAAAAGACAGAAAAACACACCGCAGATGAAGGAGCAAGATAAAAACCCATCAGACCTAACAAATGAAGAGGAAATAGGCAGTCTACCTGAAAAAGAATTCAGAATAATGATAGTAAGGTTGATCCGAAATCTTGGAGATAGAATGGACAATAGAATGGACAAAATGCAAGAATCAGTTAACAAGGACCTAGAAGAACTAAAGATGAAACAAGCAACGATGAACAACACAATAAATGAAATTAAAAGTACTCTAGATGGGATCAATAGCAGAATAACTGAGGCAGAAGAACGGATAAGTGACCTGGAAGATAAAATAGTGGAAATAACTACTGCAGAGCAGAATAAAGAAAAAAGAATGAAAAGAACTGAGGACAGTCTCAGAGACCTCTGGGACAACATTAAACGTACCAACATTCGAATTATAGGGGTTCCAGAAGAAGAAGAGAAAAAGAAAGGGACTGAGAAAATATTTGAAGAGATTATAGTTGAAAACTTCCCTAATATGGGAAAGGAAATAGTTAATCAAGTCCAGGAAGCACAGAGAGTCCCATACAGGATAAATCCAAGGAGAAATACGCCAAGACACATATTAATCAAACTGTCAAAAATTAAATACAAAGAAAACATATTAAAAGCAGCAAGGGAAAAACAACAAATAACACACAAGGGAATCCCCATAAGGTTAACAGCTGATCTTTCAGCAGAAACTCTGCAAGCCAGAAGGGAGTGGCAGGACATATTGAAAGTGTTGAAGGAGAAAAACCTGCAACCAAGATTACTCTACCCAGCAAGGATCTCATTCAGATTTGATGGAGAAATTAAAACCTTTAGAGACAAGCAAAAGCTGAGAGAGTTCAGCACCACCAAACCAGCTCTACAACAACTGCTAAAGGAACTTCTCTAGGCAAGAAACACAAAAGAAGGAAAAGACCTACAATAACAAACCCAAAACAATTAAGAAAATGGGAATGGGAACACACATATCGATAATTACCTTAAATGTAAATGGACTAAATGCTCCCACCAAAAGACACAGATTGGCTGAATGGATACAAAAACAAGACCCATATATTTGCTGTCTACAAGAGACCCGTATGCTAACACATATATATAGAGTTTAAGAAAAAAAAAAAATGTCATGAAAAACCTAGGGGTGAAACAGGAATAAAGACACAGACTTACTAGAGAATGGACTTGAGGCTATGGGGAGGGGGAAGGGTAAACGGTGACAAAGCAATAAAGAGGCATGGACATGTATACACTACCAAACGTAAGGTAGATAGCTAGTGGGAAGCAGCCGCATAGCACAGGGAGATCAGCTCGGTGCTGTGTGACCGCCTGGAGGGGTGGGATAGGGAGGGTGGGAGGGAGGGTGACGCAAGCGGGAAGAGATATGGGAACATATGTATATATATAACTGATTCATTTTGTTGTGAAGCTGAAACTAACATACCATTGTAAAGCAATTATGCTCCAATAAAGATGTTTAAAAAAAATAAATAAATAAATGCAGCTGAAAAAAAAAATCAGATATATTCGAGGAAGGAAGGGCAAGTGTGGTAAAGAAGAAAATGACTGGGAAAGGTGAAGGAACAGAAGATAACATAACTTGCTTGGGGTACAGAAGGAAGCTGAAGACAGATGAAGGAAGAGATAGTGACAGAAGGGAAAAATAGACAAGGACTGTGTGAGGCCAGGTCCCCTGCAACAACAAATTTCAATTTTACTCTGCAGTTGATTAGGAGACAGTCACCTGAGAAGAGCGTGGTCAAGTTTTGATCTTGGAAAGCTCACTCTAGCATGGATTAGAGAAGGAAGAAGGAGAGAAACTAGAGGCCACAGAAGACTGAGACACTAACAGAGGCAAGGGGGAATAACTGGAGCATGGATTGACAAGGAAGTAGTGAATGGAGGAGGGGCAGAGGTCAGCACCTGCTAAAATGCCTGAAGCAGGTCACAAATTCTACTCCATGATCTCTTCCAAAATGAAAATTTTCCTAACGTCTCAACCTCTTTGAGCTATTAAAAGCCAATTCAGTGTATCAGTTATATTGATAAAATTCTAATTAGCACCAGAGCCTTGTGATTGGAAAGGAAGGGATATGCCTCCGAACATCAGCTCATTCAAATTTCCCTTTACTACAACACACCTGGCAGGAGTTTCAAAATGGTGCTTGCCCTCGTGTTCTTGGGAGTGACTGCCTATCTACAAAATGTTGGATAGGACACTCTTGTTTATGACCATGCTGCTTGGTCTTTCTTCTCAGTTGATGACAATTCCTGTGCACCTAATAACCTTGTGATTCATCTGTCTCCTACATCCCCAGGACCAGACCAACTCTCTTTATCCTAATGAGATCCAATTGCAGAGCACGCCACTTTACTGAGTGTCTGGTGGCAGCTTGGACAAAAGGCTAAACCCTCACGTAGGACATGTTTAACTACTCAGAGGAAAGTGAGAAGAACAGACTGGGCACTCACTGTCTGAATATTTAGTGGGGATGGAAATGTTCCAAATCACCCCTCCACGAAGAGTCCAATGAATGAATAATCCAGGATTATTTTAGATGGGGAATGTGGTAATGATTCCACCTCAAGATTCTAGTATTCATTCATCTCAGAAATAATTACTGAGCCCTGCAATGTGCCAGGGCCTCTACTGTGTACTGTGTGGGCGCCTCTAGAGGAGGGGTCCTAAGGAATGATGGACAGTAGAAGGCAGTTCGCATACTCGCATCACAGCTCTCTGAGGGCACACCAAGTACCACTCATACCTCTTGCGGAATATAGGTCTGGCTGGGACCACCAGGCAGATTAGGGCAGAGGCCTGATGGATGCTCCTGGCTCTCAGGGTGGGGGAGATTCTCAGATCAGAGACTCTGATGCCCTAGGATCCCGGCATGTAGGAGCAGAGAGACCCTTCTACTCTCAAAGGCCTGCAAGGGAGATGAATCACTGACCCGCGAGGTTCTGATCTCCTGGACTCTGGGAAGAAGCCAACAAGAGTATGCCCTTCCGCTCCCCTGACTCTCTTCACCTGCAACAGTTCCCCTCCTTCCTCCTAGAGAGCCTTCTCTCTCTTCTCTACCTCTTAATCCACCCAGATGCAACTCAAACAGCACTTCCTCCATAAAGCATTTCTGATAACCCAAGGCAGATTCAGATGCTCCATCCTCTGTGCTCACACAATTCCTGTATGTCATGGAGATGGTGGCACTGTAGCTTAAAGAATGGGTAGTACCCTGGAAGAATTTTGTACACGAAATATATATAAGGGCCAGTCACAGTGTGAATTTTGGCAGGAGTGAATACAGTCACTTAGTTATTCACTCACTCAACATATATTATTGAACTCTGACTAGATTCCAGGCTCAGTGCTCAGTGTTGAGAATTCAATCAGGAGCCTTATTGACATGCTCCTGAACTACACAAAGAGGCAGGCTAGGGAACAAGCCCTGGTCCCTCTCACATGAACACACTTGTTTTCAGAAAACAATGATCTGCTGCATTGGCAACTGCAGCATCTGTCATTTTGACCTGCTGGTTCAATCTCAGGAAGAGAACTGGGATTTAATAGCAGATTAATAGCAAGACCCTATAGGATTTGCATACGGCAGAGAGAACCACAATCTCTATCTTATTTTTATATACAAATGAGTTTTTTTCTTTTCTGCTCTTGCTATAAGACAGATAACAACCTTTTTAGAAATTGTATATCTCTGGAGCTAACAGTAGGATATATTTTTCTGGATTTCTTTCCATTTATTTCTCCACAGAAAGAAATGTTTCCAAAAGAAGAAAATCTCCTGATCAGTTACATAGCCCGTGGAAATACTGATGAGCTAGATTATTTTGATCAAGTTGAATGCCACAGTGTTTATCAGTTAGAGAAAAAAAAAAAAAGATTATTTGAAAGTGGCCTCTCTTTAAGAAAATACAGAGAAGGGATTTTCAGATATTCATGTCATTTTCCAGGGCTGTAATCCCCCATATCTGAGTGGTTCTGACCTCAGTTTGATTTTGTTATAGCTGTTCTCAGCCTCCTGCTCAATGAGTTTTATGACTTCTTAACCTTCAATTAAGTGAACTAAACATATTTTCTTGTGAGGAACGTGTGATGCTCTCCGGAGTAAGGGGTGGTTCCCTGGAGAAGCAGAAAATGGTCAGAGGGTGAGAGGCTGTGGGTCTAAGAACCCAGAAGCCAACCTTGCCAGGTTGGGGGGTGGGGGGTGGTTAGAGGTCACCAACCACAGCCCTGTGAAGGACTAGGCTCAGATTGGAGAGGGAACCATCTGGAGACTCTCATCCTTCATTTATCTGGCAAACACATTCCGAGAGGTCCCAGAGGCCACCGGCCCCAGTGGGGAACAATACAGTCTACTGTCTCATGCAGGAGACAGATAAGGATCTGGAGGATCTCTAATGTGCCACGACCACAAGAGAAATGAGCTCAGGGTGGGGCGGGGGGGTGCAGTGAATGGTTGAAGGAAGAGAGAATACTTGGATAAACCTCAAAGGGCAAGTGGAAGGGAGCCAGGTGATCAGAGTTCAAGGCATTGCATAGAGACAGGAAGCAGCATCCACGTGCAAACACGTGGGATGGGAATGGTTCACACAAACTGCTGGCCACTCTGCCTGACAGGGCTAGTGGGGGCTTAAGGAGTGCAGGGCATGAAGGGGCCTGATGGTTCCTATTAACACTATGCTTCAACTTTATTAGGAAAAACCAGCAATCCATTCTAGTCTCTCTGGATGAACCTGGGAAAGTTACTCCACCTCTCAGAGCCTCAGTTTCCTCATCTGCAATTTGGAGATAATAGTAGCAGCCACCTCACAGAGTTGTGAATGCAAAGTAATCACCACAATACTCACAGTCCTGCCCTCGTAGACTTTACATCCTAGTAAATGACACATTCCATCAGTCAAGTGACTAGCATAGTTTAAATCCTGAAAATATGATAACTGTTCTCTCTCTTTTAAAAATAAAAAGCATGGGCTTCCCTGGTGGCGCAGTGGTTGGGAGTCCGCCTGCCAATGCAGGGGACCAAGGTTCGTGCCCCGGTCCGGGAAGATCCCACATGCCGCGGAGCGGCTGGGCCCGTGAGCCATGGCCGCTGAGCCTGTGCTCCGCAACAGGAGAGGCCACAGCAGTGAGAGGCCCGCGTACCACAAAAAAAAAAAAAAAAAAAAAAAAAAAAAAGAAAGAAAATAAAATAAAAAACTTTTTGCCACCACCAAAAAAAAAAAAAAAAAAAAAAAAAACAGGAATCATGAAGACAGAAATAGAAGCTACAGAAATATAACAAGTGGAATGATTAGAGATAAAAAGAAATGTGAAATGAACAATTCACAGGATGGGATAAAGAGCAACTTAGACTGTGCAGACATAGCAATAGAATCAATCTAACTTGAAGCACAGAGAGAGAAAAAAAAGACTGAATACTAATGGATAGAACTTCAGTGACTTGTGGGACAAGAGGAAGCAGTCTAACATACCTGTATTTGGAGTCTCAGAAGGAAAAGCAATACATGAATTAAGCAAGATTGCAAGATATAAGGTAAAGACAAAGTCAATTTCACTTCTCTATACCAGCAATAAATAGTTGGATGTTTAAGTTTAAAAATATTATTTACAACAGAATAAAAAATGTAAAATACTTCAAAATATATTTAGCAAAAGATATGCACGTCCTGCATGCTGAAAATTACAAAATATTGCTAAAAGAACTTAAGAGACCTAAATAAACGGAGAGATATGCCATATTCATGGACTGGAAGATTTAAAATATTGTTAAGATGTCAATTCTCCAACTGGTCTACAGATTCAACTTCATTTACATGAACCTATAGGAAAGACAAATTTTATTTAAAATGAAACCAACCAGTGGTAACCAGGAGCAAATAGAATGATTGACTGTTAAAGGGCACAGGTTATACAGGTGTGTGTGTTTATGAAGACTTAACAGAACTGAACATTTGAAATGGAGGCATTTTCTTATATATAAATAATATCTTAATAAAGATGATTTAAAAATAAGTCAATTGCATTTCAATACTCTAGCAAAAACTGGAAACCTTGAAAAAATAACCCATTTATAACAGCAACTAAAACTAAAAATTATCTAGGAAGAAATCTTCCAAAAGTCTACAACACCTCTGGGTGTACATATGTGTGTGTGTGTGTGCATGTGTGTATTTTCCTATAGTCAATCAACCTATGCTTGATTGTATTTTCAGTTACTAGTAATCTGTTTTTTATGGCTTCTGTATTAGAAAGGGCATTTATTTCTGTAATGGATTTTTTCCCTTCAATTTCTTTTTCATGATTTACAAGCTTCCTTTTCAAATATTCTCATTATCTTATCACATTTTGGCTACTTTATTCTTTGAGATTCTTTTTATTCGGGTTACTATGTTATTTTAATGTGTTTGAAATTATGAAGAACAATGTATCTGAACTATTTTTGTCTCTATTTCTTTGGGTAAGTCTTTATATGATGTAGATCTTCCATTTGCTTTTAGCTTATGTACACTTGCTGCATTTATATATAGTATTTATGTTTAGGTTCTGTGTTTTGTTTTGTTTTTGATAATTACTCATTTTATATTTTATAAATATATACTTTATAAATATATGCTTTATTTTCTTTTTTAAAAAAATTTTATATTGCGTATAGTTGATTAACAATGTTGTTTTAGTTTCAGGTATACAGCAAAGTGATCAGTATACCTGCATCTATTCTTTTTCAAATTCTTTTCCATTTTAGGTTACTACAGAATATTGAGCAGAGTTCCCTGTGCTACACAGTAGGTCCTTGTTGGTTATCTATTTTAAATATAGCAGTATATACATGTCAGTCCCAAACTCCCAGTCTATCCTTTCCATCCACCCTCCCCACCACCACCGCCGGTAACCATAAGTTCCTTACCTAAGTCTATGAGTCAGTTTCTGTTTTAAATAGGGTGGGTGGCATAGGGAAAATAAACAGGGTAGTTAACAGTTCTGTTTCTGATTTATTGTTTTGAAACCATCTCACCAAATGTTTTATTTCCTTTGCCCTGATAGTTCATTTTTCCTGAGTGTCTGATGTTTAAGATATTTAAATAGCTTAAAACAAAGCCTTAAGTCACAGGATTTTGATGCTGAAGTATAGCAATTACTGCCTCACCTCCATAATTTATCCCACTTCTCCTCAGGAAGTTTCCCTCGTCTAGGTTTATAATTCATAGAAAATGTAAATGAGGAGTAAAGATAGTTTCTTTTTTAGCGCTACTTTCTCTGCCTTTATGCTGTGTCCAACCAAGTTTACATAATGATACGCCTTCTGTTTTGATCTAACTGCACCTCAAAATCTTGCCACTTTAATCAAGATATTTGGATAGGACTGACACTTTTAGGGAAACTGTTTTCCTCCGCAAATTTTGAAAATTTATAAGTCAGCCCTTAATTCTGTCCAGTTTAGTCCAATTTCAAAGTAGTTGGCCAGAGTATTTTATACATTTTTGTATGTAGCTAAATACTAAAATGTATAAATCAATGCCTCCTTCATCGATGACAATGGTTTTGGTGGGTTCTGGGGAAGGGAACTAGAATAAAAATGTCTCTGCAATTTTCATATGCTAATTTTAAAAATTAACCAACTTCATAAGAAACAAAAAGTTATACCAAAAATGAATTTACACATTACATATACAGGTAGGGAGCAGTAACCCCAAAACAGATTAGTTCCTTTTAGTTATATCTACCCCTAGACTATATTGCTTAGATATAAAGTGCTTATTTACATTCACTTTAATCAAAAATTTCCACAAAATGATATACCTTAATAATTGGCAAGAACAGTGACCAAGAAGTGATCTCTAGAGAGTAGCTCCGACAGAGACCCAATTGTTTACACGACACTCAAAATGAGGGAAGAATAAATGTTAAAAGCCTCCATTTTTATTTTAATTAACAAACCAGCTCTGCTTGTATCACTATTATCTCTTCTTATATTGTTAGCTTCTGTGATCCTTGAAGAAAATTCTTTTTATCAGCATGTGCCACAATAAGTGAATATACCCTTGAAATGATGATATAGCTCATTTTTTTAAGAAGCTGACCAAATAATTAGATAGTTATTTCCAAACCTAGTTAATTCATATGAATCGAACATAAATCATTTTTATAAAAAACAAAAGTGATGTTACCATCTCTGGCATCTATTTTTCCCTGTAGGTCCTTCTGCTTGCCATTATAGGCATTCAGGGACCCAGGGTGAAAGAGTAGCCAACATCTGAAATGTAACTGGAAAAAAAGACGGTTCCGGAGGATCCAAAATTAGCTATTAAATGCTTGGTCTAGAAATTACACACATCACTTTTGCCCAAAAATCACTGGTCAGAACTAGTCACACAGTCCCATCTAACCCATAAGAGGGTCAAGGGTTTAAGTATACCATTGCCCAGAACTTTGAGAACTAACCTTAATGGCTACAGAGTAAATCTCCCAGAAAAAAAAAATTAATGTATGGTTATGCAAATATGGGATAATCAGCAAAAACAACACATTACCTAAACTTCCTGAGAAGCCTGATTACTATCCCACTGAGCCAATATTATATAAAATAGGAAGTAGTAACATAGGACAGTTAGATGAGTAAGTAAAGTTATAGGCTTCCTATGAGGGCAATTCACGGACCTAACAATCATTTCTTGTTATGTTATACATTTTATGTAAAAAAAAATCCGTTGGCAGAGACAAACATTGCATGTTGAAACATATTGCCAAAGTTATGATCAAGGTTAAAGAAGTAAGGATAGGGACTCTTAATTCCCTGTTATTTTTGCTGACACTCATTCTGGAAGGAGTTTTCCATATTGAAGCTAATAAAGATTTATTTTTATTGTTACTGTAAAGTTTTACAGCTTTTCATCTTTGGCCAGTCAATTTCTGCTTAACAAATGTCTTTTATAAGTGAAACTTGCTTATCTTCTGGAGAGCTTCTAAGACATCACATTAAGTTTTTTTTTTTATCATACTGCTTTTTAAAATCAACTAATTTATTTGAAGTTCCTGTTAATAAATAGTTTTAAACAGAAAAAGCAGAGGTCTTGTGACTTTGATGATCAGAAACAGTTCATTTTCTGGGTGTTAACTTGTTTCTTTTTATTACATCATGAATTGGAATTCTCCAGATAGCAAGCTGCTGTCTGTGTTATTTTTCCTTATGGATAGTAAATGTGAAACTTTATTGTATTGAGATCCTCAGTCTTTTTCAAAGTTAATTCTTCCAGGTAGCTGAAACATGAGTTGTTGATGGCAAATCAGCAACCTGTTATTCATGAGCGTGTCTGAGGGTGTCCTTTAGATTATGAAAATAAAGTGTCCTGCTGCGTAAATTAGAATTTTGATAAAATTATCTATAGATTTATAACCCCAAACCCCAAAGAACTGAGGAAACAGAACAGAGTTATTTAGACATACTGTAAATACTTAAAAATAAAAAAAAAAATCAAATTTTTAAAAAAAGTTAATACTTTCAATTATAAAAACAAAAATCATGTCAAAAAAAGGGAAATATTTCTCAAAAGCCAAAAAAAATTTCTGATTCTTCAGAACAATTTCTCCAGTTTCCTTAGGAGATCTCCAAAATTGTAACATTTATGATATTCATGTAGACCCTAATAAAGCAGTGATGTTTTATGTGGACAATTGTCAGAGCAAGGTTTTTTAGGCTGCTCTTTCAAAATTCTCTGCCACTCTCTCTGGAAAGACAAATAAGGAGAAACTTGAATGTCTTAATATCTTAGGCATATTTATTATCAGTTAGTGATTAGAAAGGACAAACTCCCCTTCTTTTGACATTATATATATTAAAGTTATATAAACAGTGTTTATATTCCAGAATAATACTCCTTTCAGGATCAATAATTATTGGACCACTGAAATTTGCTATATGGCATAGTGAAAGTTTAATAAGATTTCAAGTTCTTCTAGCTACTATTTATGTTTCTAAAATTTTCAGTCATGAGACTATAAAAACACATCTTTTTAAAAATAGTGAAAATGCAAAATTAAGAATTTGAATGAGATTTCTAACGTCAGTCTATCTCTGAAAGTCTGTGCCTATCCTAGTTCACGTATACACATAGAACCAACTTTCATTTACTCTGTTGTCTTGAAGATTGTTTCAAAATGAGCATGAACCAGATTTCTTTACTCCAGTCCCTCAGTTATCCTCTGGTGTGCCTTTGGGAGCCTTACTAATGTTCATAGAATTTCCAATGAAGAGTATTTGCAGGCATTGTGAACCTTGAACTTCCAGAAGTGTTACATCATCACTTTTGGGACTTGTTTAAAAGCAATCCAAATATGTAAAAAGATAGTCATCATATTAGTAGAGTAGTGTAATGGGGAAAAGTTCATAAGAGCAAAGTCCATGTTTATTTTATAAATTACTCTATGCATGTTACACATAGCAGGCACTAATAAATACTTGTTTATTAAATGAATGAAATGTCCAACTATAGCATAATAATTAAATAAATTACTGAATAATTCACTCAGCTCACCATCATAAATTCTTTAGGAAAACAGATTCATTAGGAAACAGATTCTCATACCATAATGGTGGAATATAAACTGATTCATTATTTTTAGGAGAGCAATTTGCCTTTGTGTATCAAAAAGTTTTTAAAATGGGCCTACTTGTTGCTCTGTCAACTTTATTTCTAGGAATTTATTCTAAGAAAATAATTACAATATGTGTTATCACTTAGCTATAAACAAGTGTATTGCAAAGTTATTCAAATTAGCCAAAATTTATGGAACTATGGCCATTATTTTTCTTGTCTTCCTTTTCTGTATTCTGTCATGTGCTTATATTTATTTACGAATCATTATACATTTAAAAATTATGTCATAGAAAAAGACACTACCACAACAATGCAATTTAACTACCCTATAGGCTTTAAAACCTATAGGTTTTAAAACAACCAAAAAATCATAAAATTCAATCATTATTAAAACAGTAAAACATAAGTCCAACAACTCTTAAAGAGCATTAAATAATTTTTAAATGATACCATCGAAGACCTACAGACCTGTTTTGGAAAAATTGGTCCAACCCCTACCTTAGCCTCACTGCCATGCTACAAGTCAATTATTTTTCCTTCACCCTCAAGTAATTGTTTTTCTGTCTAGTTGTTCTATCAATTACTGATGTTGACGTATTGACCTCTTCAACAATTAATATTGAATTGTCTGTTGCTCTATCTAATTTTGTTAATTTGTGTTTCACATATTTTGTGGCTCTGTTATTAGCTGCACAAATTTATAATTCTTCCTGATAAACTGACCCATCTATTACTATAAAATATACCTCTTAGTCTCTAGTAATATATCTTTTACCTTAAAATTTACTTTGCCTGATATTTGTATAGTTACTCCAGTTCTGAGTTGGTTTAACCTATTTGAATTTAATATCAGTCTCTTACCAGCAGCATATATTTTGATTCTGGTTTTTAAACCAGGCTGATAATCTATACTTTTTTATTTAAAGTGTTTAATTCATTTGCATTAAATGTAACTATTGATGTGATAGGATTTACACCTGCCATTTTGCTGTTTGTTTTCTTATACATCATGTCTTTTTTGTTCTTCCATTTCTCTGCTGTCTTCTTTTTTTGTTAAACATATTTTTTTAGTGTACTATTTTATTACCTTTGTTGTTTTTTAAACTACACTCTAAGTTATTTTCATAATGGTTATTCTGGGGAATTAAAAAGTGCATGTTAATTTGAAACAATCTAGTTCAGATTAAGTCTAAGTTAACTCCAGTATTATATTAAAAGTTTGCCTCAGGGCTTCCCTGGTGGCGCAGTGGTTGAGAGTCTGCCTGCCGACGCAGGGGACACGGGTTCATGCCCTGGTCCGGGAAGATTCCACATGCCGCGGAGCGGCTGGGCCTGTGAACCGTGGCCGTTGAGCCTGCGCGTCCGGAGCCTGTGCTCCGCAGCGGGAGAGGCCACAACAGTGAGAGGCCCGCATACTGCAAAAAAAAAAAAAAAAAAAAAGTTTGCCTCAATCTAAATTCTTCTCTTTCCCCTCCTCAGCATTACTACTGTCACACAAATTACATTTTTTATATAAGCCCATTAGCAAAGTTCTATAATTATTATTTTATGCAGTTGTCTTTTAAATCAATAAGAGAAGAAAATAGTTAATATTTCCCTATGTATATACCTCTACTGATGCTTTTGTTTCTTTGTGTGGATTTGAGTTAACATCTAGTGTCCTTCCTTTTCAGACTAACAGGTTCCCTTTTTAATTTTCTATAGGGCAGTGTACTAGCAACAAATTCTCTCAGTTTTTGCTTATAGGAGAATGTCTTAATTTCTCCTTCATTTTTGAAGGATAGTTTTGTTGGATGTAGAATTCTTGGTTGACAGTCTCTTCCTTTCAGGACTTTGAATATGTCATCCCACCTTTTGGTCCTCATGGTTTTGATGAGAAATCAGCTATTAATCTTACTGAGGATCCCATGTATTTGTTGAGTCACTTTTTTCTCTTACTGCTTTCCAGATATTCTCTGTGTCACTGATAATTCAACAGTATGACTATGATGAGTATGCATGTGGACTTCTTTGAGGTTTTTTTAATTTAGAGTTCATTGAGCTTGTTAGATGTGTAGATTGTTTTCCATCAATTTGGGAAGTTCTCAGATATTATTTCTTCAGAAGTTTTTTACCCTTTCTCTCACTCCTTTCCTTCCGGGACTCCCATTATGTACATGTTGAAACACCCACAAGTCTCTGAGGCTCTGTTCATTTTTCTTCATTCATTTTTCTCTCTGTTCTTCATACTGAGTAATCTCTATTAATTCATCTTCTTTCACTGATTATTTCTTTAACTTTAAGTTCACTGGTTCATTCTTCTGTTAACTGAAATCTGTCACTAAGCCCTTCTAGTTAATTTTTATTTCAGTTATCATATTTTTAAACTCCATAATATCTATTTGTCTTTTTTCCTATAATTTCTGTCTCTATTGATTTTCTCTATTTGGTGAGATATAGTTGTCATACTTTTCTTTAATCCTTAAAACATGGTTTCCTGTAGTGTAACATTTAGGTTGCCTCAAGGACAATTTCTACTGACTAATTTTATTTTTCTGTGTATTGGCTAAGCTTTCCTGTTTATTTGCATGTCTTGTAATTTTTTTTTGAAAACTGGGAAATTTAGATGATACAGTTGATTCTTTCTATTCATGGTAGTTATGCTCTATAAGGCCACTGCAAACACTACATTAATGAATACTTAACTATTACACATATATATCACATAGATTATAATCTTAAATCCTGAAAGCAACTCATCCTGGTAGACTATTTTATTTCACAAAAGAGGAAATGAGGTTTAGGAATGTTAATAACTTGCCTGAGCCTCCCCACTACTGTCTTCATCCTTTGGTCACCTCTGACGAGAGCTAAAACAAGAAGTCAGAGGGCCACCTTGTTTGACTTCACCTGGGAACATGCATGTTGAGTGACTACATTTTTGCTACTCTGGGCACTCACATTCATGTGAATGACTGTAAAAGCAAGCAACATGAATACTTATTTTGGTGTTACAAATAAATTTTAGTGAGTAGGTAAATTCACAAGTATGGAATCTGAGAATAATAAGGATCAACTGTATATTGTAGCAACTCTGGAATCAGACACTACCCCTGACGATTTTGTTTTTACTGTTTTATTGTTGTTGCTGCTGCTGCTGTTTGTTTAATGACTTTCCATGGCTAATTCTGTAGAGTATTCCCTGCAGTGTGTGGCCACTGAAATCTTTGCTTTTTATCTATTTATTTTGTTGTTTGTATTTTTAAGCCTGGATTTGTAGGGTTCACTCCTGAGTCAGCATAGCTTAGTGGTCAGTCAGTGGTTTGTCAGAAGTTTTCCTTCAGCCAACAAATCTTCTGCCCTTTCCAAGGGAATCTACATGCGTACTGAAGCATGCTTCAAAGTGCAGGCACTTTATGCGTCTTCATTAGCCTTCATTCCCGCTTGCAAAGGGCTCCAAAGTCAGCCAGATATGAATAAGTAAATGGGTCTTTCTCCAGTTTTTCTGTGCATGTGCACACATGTGCGTGGACCTACAGATCCTTAGGAATACTTGGGGCTTTTCAAACCCTTTAAGGTTGGGTCGTTCCCTAGATCTTCCTCTCAAAACTTCTGGCCAGCTTCTTATTTGTCCCAACTGGTATTTCTGCCTTAGACAGCTGTACTATTAACTACTGCAGCTAATTGTACTTGTTTTTAATAATGACCTGAATGTAGCGTTTTTCTACCAAGCTGAACTCCAAGTCAAGTTAAATAGCAACAAGGTCCTGAGAATGGGACTTCTTCAGAAAGCTCCAAGTCTGGTCAAATAGTGACAACACTCTGGGGAATGTGGTTTTTGCAGAGCTCCAAAACAATTCAGTCCCCTCAGTGGCTGTGAGGCTGGTAGTTGCTGCAGCTGCCATGCTTTGGAAGGAGGGGGAGGGATAGGAGTATCTTCAAAACAAAATGACACAGATCTTGCGTTTGCTACTAAAGTTCAGTAGCTTCTCTTTATATTAACACTATATATATAGTATGTATGCATATACATACTATATATATGCAATGAAATGCACAGATATTTAATATTCAGCTCCATGAGTCTTTCAAACAAATTTTTATTGAGGTAAAATTGACATATTATATTAGTTTCAGGTGTATGACACAATGATTAGATATTTGTATATATTGAGAAATGATCACCACAGTAAGTCTAGTTAACGTCTGTCATCATACATAGTTACAAAAATCTCTTTTCTGTGATAAAAACTTTTAAGACCTACTCTCTTAGCAACTTTCAAATATACAGTGTTGTTAACTATGGTCACCATGCTGTACATTACATCTCCAGGACTTATTTATTTTTTATAACTGGAAGTTTGTACCTTTTGACTCCCTTCACCCATTTCACACACCACCCTACCCCCCAACCCCCCCACCCCACCCCCACCCTGCAACCACCAATCTGTTCTATGTGCCTATAAGCTTGGGGATTTTTTTCTGTTTTTTTTTTGTTGTTTTTTAGATTCCACATATAACTGAGATCATATGATATTTGTCTTTCTCTGTCTGACTTATTTCACTTAGCATGATTCTCTCAAAATCTATTTATGTTGTCACAAATGGCAATAGTTCTTTCTTTAAAGGCTGAAATACACATACATATATGCCATATTTTTTTATCTATTCATCCATCGATGGACACTTAGGTTATTTCCATATCTTGGCTATTATAAATAATGCTGCAATGAACATGGGGGTGCATATATCTTTTTAAGATGGTATTTTCATTTTCTTCACCCAGTAGCTTTTCTTAAATAAACAGTTTATACTTTGAACTATGCCTTTGGTTAATTTCTAGGATTCTGAAATGGTTGAGTTAGATAATTTTTGCTAGTATTTTCTTTGTTCTTACAGAGGAGATTTGCCAAGGTTTTCTCTGTCATTCTGGAAGTTCTACCTCAAACAATTATTTTTATCACTTTGCTTGGAAACTAACTTTTGTCGCAGCAACCTATATCTTTCTTCACCATCATATTATGCTTATCTTACATACCTTCTCCAGTTAAACTGATAGGCTAATCAATTTTAATATAGTCATTTCTATTTTCATTTATTCAGCAGTTTTTTAAGCATCCACAACATACACAGTCTTTGCTATCTACTGTAGAAAAATTAAAGAAAACTTCACACACTCACTTCACCCTAAAGGACCTTACAGTCAAACTGAATAAGACAGACATAATGCAGATAAATAACAAAACCTTAAATTATGTAATAAGTTCCATAAAATGATTGAAGTAGACAATTCAAACAGTTTTAAGGAGTGATATTTCATCTAGAGGCATTTTTCACCTAGAGACATGTGTATTTTTTTTTTTTTTTTTGCGGTACACGGGCCTCTCACTGTTGTGGCCTCTCCCGTTGCGGAGCACAGGCTCCGGACACTCAGGCTCAGCGGCCATGGCTCACGGGCCCAGCTGCTCCGCGGCATGTGGGATCTTCCCGGACCGGGGCATGAACCCGTGTCCCCTGCATCGGCAGGCGGACTCTCAACTACTGCACCACCAGGGAAGCCCAGAGGCATGTGTATTTTTAAGATGTCAACTTATCCACAATGTTATATGAATCTAGGTGATTTAATCACTGAGACAGGTCAATGGGGAGACGAATTGGAGCAAGGAGGTTTTCAACATCCCTCTGATCTTGCTATCTCAGTAACATTCTATTCCAGCTGTACCGTGGCATAATCCTCATTATCGGTCATTACAGCTTTTTTTTTAAAGGTTACAAAGTCATCTAATATTTGCCTGTGCCTATTATCACCACCCATTTGAAAGTTATAATGAGAAGCACCTTTTATTGGAGGGCAGGGATAGTATTTCACATAGTTAGAGAAAACTAAAAGCAGGTCACATATTAACAGACCTACATTGCAGCTATTTTCATGATAAGACAGTGTTAACTTTTATTTCATCTGTGAGCAGGCTGGTCGTGTCCATATTTGGTGCACTAGAAGATGCTGAATGAACGAGTGGGTCATCTGTGGAAGCCCAAAGAGAATGAACATCTTCCAAATAAATGTCTAGGCAAAAATAAACAATCAAAGAACAGGTCTGTCCAATTCCACTGTTTGCTCTAAAAATAGTTATACATGAAAATAGAGTCAAGTGGTTTACAAAGTACCTTGGCAATAAGAAGTGCTATTCCAGTGAGGTGTAAGTCCTAGGAATTCAAAGAGTTGGGCAAAGCAACTAAGTGGCGAAGTTATAAATACTGGTTGCTAAAGGAAGAAGCATTAGTAATAATGACATGGGAACCCCTGCACGGAGCACAATAAATCTGACTAACTAACGTCAGCAAGACAGAAAACAGCAGCCGAAACAAAAGATCTGAAAAACTTGCTGCAAAAAGGTCAGTGAGCGATTGTGAATAACTTAGCAGGAATACTAACGGACAATATCAGCCTGTCTTTCTACGTGACCAGAACATTACAATTTGAAACTACTCAAATAAAGATGAAATACTAGATGTTAAAATGCATTCTGTGTGTTTACTGGAAGGTGGTTCGTGTTAATCCTTTTAAATCTCTGCTCAGTATTAAAGCTTAGAGAATCCTTCATGTGGCAGCAAGGAGTCATTTTTCAAAGGGAGTGTAATGGAAGGATAATCCTAATATTTGTTGCTTGATTTTTAGTCCTCATTCAGCTCATGTGAAATTAGGACTTGTTTTGCAGGTTGATTATAAAACATTATAAATCTCAAAATTTAGACAAAACATATACATGAGTGAGTTCCAAATTATCCATCATGTGAAGTGGGGGAGTAGGGAGGACGGAGGCTCAGCTCCAATAATGATGTTGCATTTTCTATAAATGTGCTACTTTTTGGATGCCTTAAGCTATCAAGAACATTTTACAATAACATATTGAATAAGCTAAATAAATCTAGATACCACAACAAAGACTACTGCTTGAGACTTCTGCATCACTCCCCTGTGGACACGTTTTGTGGTATAAAATAGCACAGCAGCACTTGAACTGAAAGCCAGATCAATTGATGCTAATCTGTAATTCTTCTAAGCATGGCAGGTGAGTTGGTTAATTTTATGTGTTGACTTGGTAGTCATGGTAATGAGTTTTCGTTAAACATCAGTCTAGGTGTTGCTGTGAAGGTAGTTCTTAGATGAAATTAATATCTAAATCAGTAGACTTTGACTAAAGCAGATTACCCTCCATAATGTGGGTTGGGCCTCATTTAATCAGTTGAATGTCTTAGAAAAAAAAGACTGAGGTTGCCCAAGGAAGAGAGAGTTCTGCCTATAGATTTCCCTTGGACTCGAGATTGCATCATCAACTCTTGCCTCAGTCTCCAGACCACTGGCCTACCTGTAGATTTCAGAATTGCCCACCCCTACAATCACATGAGCTAAAATTCCTTAAAATATCTGTCTATTTATCATCCATCTATCTACACACACATCCTATTGGTTCTGTTTCTCTGGATCACACTGATTATTACACCAGACAAAATAGAAACCCTCCCATCTCTTCCATGTTTGGTCATCAGTGTGTCTAAACTACCTGTAAAGGTGGGTTGATGATCACTGGAAATGCTGAAGATTGTGGTATAGATATATATGCTGAATAGAATTCCTGTAGCTATTGACTTGAAGTAATAGGCTTTTCCTTAACATTGGAGTGAATAGTATACTTCTGAATGATTCTTTTTTCCCAGTTGCCTACCAGAAGTGAAAGCAATTTATTATAAGCACTGGAAATTGAATTGCAACATAAATCTGATGCTTTGCTGTGCAAAAAACGATGATCTTATTCCAAAACCAACAGAGTGTTTGGTATGGTTTTCCAGTCATGATGATGTCTTAAGATATGCTATATCTCCATATTTTATTGGTTCCCCCTTATGACCAAAAGTAGACAATAAAATATTTGAAAATTTAACCCTCTTCACCTCAATTCAAAAACATTTGTTGAGGGCCCACTATGTTCAGCGCTGGAGATAAAATGATGAGGAATAACTTCAAAGAGGTCAATGTTCAATAGGAACACAGCATATAAATACTTATTTTTTAAAAAATGAAAATGTCTAAGGCCATGTATTAAAGGCATTTTTACTCCACCCTTCAACCTCAAACCCCATCAAGAATAACAAAAAAAAAGACAAGTAAAAATAGAATATTCATTAAGATGAAGAGATTGCTGTGACTCCTAAGCTAGATTATGGAGCACACCCAGACTGAGAGAAGAGAACATGCTTAGTTCCAACACATGCTGTTTTTGGATTTTGAGCCAGAAATAAATCCCCCCCTCCAAATTGTCACATTCTAAAGGACATATACAATAACTTTTTTATTAGAAGGCCCAGTTAGACTGATTTTGACAGCCCAGAATTGTGAAACAGGGAACACATAAGGAAAATTCATGGTGGTGCTTATGTCATTTCTATTGTCCATGACTTAGCTTCTCTGCCAAAGGTAAGGGATAAGTCAATGGAAAGGAAGATAGAAGAACTTAAAGACTATTAAGGCAAAGTTGCTGCACTTTGCAATGTAAGGAGACATTTGTTCCTCGGGTAAAGAAAATAACTTGAAGAGAGCAGAGTGTGAAATAAATCCAACTTCAGCAGCAGGTATTTACCACCATTTAAAGCTCAGTAATATTCAGAAAAGACATCATCCTGGGACCTATGCCTGAAAAAACAAAAATAAAAAGAGGGGAAAAAAATAGACTGGAAGCAAACAAGAAAAAGAAACATGAGCAAAAGGCAGCTGAAAAACACACAAAGAAATTAAATTACATGATTCTACCTAGTAAAATTGTAGAGGATGATTAAAAAAAGAAATTAAAAAGTTCAAAACAGTTATATAAGTGTACAAAGAAGTACTCAATAGAGCATGGAAAGGAATGAAAAGCATTCTTATAAAACTCAGGAATTGAAGACCAATAAAAGCATCATAATGATGAAACACATTCTAGCAACAACCCCCCAAATGGGATAAATGCAACTGAAAAAGTCAGAAATATGGAGAATAGGTTAGAGAAACTATCCCCAAATGAAATGGAAAAACTATACACCAAGATTTCAGAGAAGTAACTGGGAAGAACTAACACACACTTAATGGCTGTTTCTGAAGAAGAGAAAAGTGATTTTCTACTCATTCCAGGAACACAGCAAGATTGCAATTCTCATTTCCTTTGATAGGCATGGCCGTGTGACGATTGGACCCCCCCAAAAAGTGTGACTGATAAAGGCTTTAGGAGTTCACATTTAATTTACTACATTCCCTTTTCTCTCCATTTGGTCAACTTTGGAAACACGTATCAAAAAGGAGGCTTCAATACTGCATGATATCACTTATATGTATGTAGAATACCACCCCCCCTCTAAAAAAGGTCCAACTCTTAGAAACAGAGAGTAGAAAAATGACTGCCAAGGGCTAGGGATGGGGGAATAGAGAGAGGTTAGTAAAAGGGTATAAACACTCAGCTATAAGATGAACAAGGTCTGAGGACCTAATGTATAACATGATGACTATAGTTGATAATATGATATTGTATAATTGAAATCTGCTAAGAGAGTAGAACTTAAATATTCTCACCAAAAAAAAAAAAAAAAAAGATAAATATGTGAGGTGATGAATGTGTTATTAGATGGTGGGAATCCTTTCTCAGTGTACACGTATTTCAAATCACCATTATGTACACCTTAAATACATCTTATATCAATTATATCTCAATAAACCTGGAAAAATAAAACTAAAATAAAAAAGAAGGAGGCTCCATTAGCTTGGGTTCTTGAGTGACTGTAATCAACAGAGCCCTGATGACCCATGTTGGACTTGTAGTATCAATAAGAAATAACATTTAATGTGTTAAGCCACTAAGATTTTAATACTGCAGCATAACTTAGACTGATACAAATGGGGTATAGAAAAATATCTCAAGAAAAATAGTCTATCCCAAAAGTCTTAGTACAGTTTTA